>NW_024609857.1:172924493-174124493 GCF_016920785.2 Ixodes scapularis | reverse complement strand
GGCTTAATTTTTCATCTACGGCTAAGAGACTGGTCACCCGTTGAGTCGTATTGAGATGAAGGCTGCATTCCAATACAAGTAACACAATTTTTTTAAGAGGACTCGGCGTCCGTGAGTGAGGAGCACTCCGTTCATTCCTAAGCTGACAGTGCCGGGGGAACTACGCACCCACCGGACCAGTCATCCCCTCCCGAAGTCACTGCGCGTGGTTAAGAAAGCAAGTGTGATCACATGATTAAAGATAGACGTGCAATTGGTTTACCGAGCACCTTAGCTTCCACTACACTCTCAGCTTAGGGGTGGCGGTCGAGCCCACAAAACAAACACACGTACTCACACACACAAAGTAGGGTCGCGTGAACAAATACCACACGATAAGATAGGGACTGGAAAACGGTTAGGACGGTCTCCTCAATTTCCAACAAGAGGAAGCGCGAACTGCACACGGGCAGATGCGCTTGGCAATTTATGCAAGTTGTTTTTCGGCAGAAATAACTTTTTTCTTCCTACAATATTAAAGGCAAGATCAACATGCTCATATAAGGACAAACAGGTGCCAGGTTTTAAGTTGTTTTAGTGCATTTTATTACTTAGTTGATTGTTTTTACCGGGCGAAGCAGCTCGGCATCTCCACCATCCACGCTACCCCTACTGGAATCGGCAAGAACGTTAATTCTAGAGCTCCGATCATCAGCAGTGCATTTCGTCTTAACTCCAAGTGAGCTCTTCAACATGCGGATTGTTGAATGAATAGCCATGAAAGACCATGGCTATTCATTCGGTATTGCCTACACACCGGTGATCTTCCTTTGTTGTGGACATACATGTCACCACTAGCTTCGACGGACAGGAGACACGACGGACCGCCTTCTTTTTCATGCGAGTGACAAGGAGAGGACTTCTTGACCATCGGGGACAGGTGTCCATGATAAGCAATGTATGTTTTGTTATGGTCGATGAGCTTGGCCTTTCTCGAACCCTGGACCCGGAATCTCCCACAGGTCAAGCAAGTAATCCAGTACGATCGGTCTGAAAGGTCCTGTACAGCGCTATTTGTAGGTGCTTCTTATTCTAATAGGCCGTACAAGACGTTCTGATCGGTTATTTCTTTCTCAAATGCATTTTTATTTTTTTTATTTTTTATTTTCATTTATGGATGTCCTTTTTGCGGGAGATGTGCGCTGTTCTAAAGTCCTCACAGTGTGTCCAAAGCTGAATACCACAGAATCGTTGTCTAGTCCTCATTTGCCAATATTCGGCTTGTTGGGTGGGAGTGGAGTGTCCGTTATGTCTCCACGGTGTATCAGGGTATTTGCCAGTAATTGCCTTTACTCAAGAATTTTTTTTTTTATGTTCGTGATTTGTTTTATATTCTTGATTGACATTACACCATCTATTTTCTTCTTCTTCTTCTTGATTGATTCAAGTGGCATGTTTCGTTCCACTCATGTTCCTTTCGTATAACAGTTTATTTATCGGTCTTAATTTTGTAGTACATTTAACACTGGTGAGCCGAAGAGGAAGTCGAGTGGTTTAGTTTATACCTTGTAAATAATATGAAGTCAATATGTGTATGTAAATTGAAAACTGCATATTTATGTGCCGCAAATATCGTGCCTTAAAAGAGTTATATCTTTTTCTAAATCAGCGTAGGAATATAGGTCTAAACTTAAATGGCGATTTTCTAATTAACAGGACTTAAATCTATACGAACACTTGAGGGGCCCCGTGATGTTCGAAGATTAAGGAAAAGCAAATTACGGATTAACATTCGTACTACCAGATTAATTTCTTTAATCACTATTAATATTTTAATCTAGAGCGGTTGAGCCCTGAGCTAGGACAAGTAGGACGAACAAAAAAACAGTAAACGACAGGGCCGGCTCGCTGGAATCAACGCCTCAACTAAGATGAAGAGAAAAAATTACAGTCGAAGCCAGCGCGCAACCTAAGCGGGACTCCAAACTCGCCTGAAGACGCTCGCGCGCCCCAGTCTTTCCAGTACTCTCTTTCACCCAGAATCAGCTGAGACGCTGATTCCAGCAAGGCTGCACAGGTGCCTTACCCACGCACCTATTTATTTTAGAAGATAGCACCGTTGCCTCCTAGTAAACTCAAGTTTACTATATGTAAAATAACCAAAACAATTCGCTGGAAAAAAAGTTTGCATTATGGAAAAGTAAACATTAAAAAAAGTTTGTGGGCCTTTCTGAGACTTTATACTTGGAGAGCAACTGAACCGATTAATCGATTAGTTATTCAAAAAGCAACGAATAATGAAGCTGTATGTTATTATGATATTCAATATTATTTATTTATGTATTTATTGATTTCTATGTTTATGTACCTATTTTACAATACTGCAGGCCAGTTCTCTGGCCAAGCTGGAGGGGCTAAAAATACAACGTATGGGTGCACATGCAAAAAAGACAAAAAAAATATTACAAAAGAAAACAAGACCACTGACGCAGAATGAATTATAGAATTAAGTACCGTTCTAATGCCTGAATGAAACTGGCTGACTGAATGTGGTTTCGGGTAGCAAGTTTCAGTCCGAAATAGTGCGAGGGAAAAAGCTGGGCTTAAAGGCATTTGTTTTTGCGAAGATAGGCTATAGTGCGTGATGCCTAGTGACTTGTGTTTTTCTTGAACTTAATTGATTGGGATATGGGAGTGTATTTAAGCTTACTTTGGCTTTCAGGATGCTGTAAAGAAATAACATATGACTCATTTTCCGTGGTGTATCGAGAGGTGGTATTTAGTTATCCCTCATAAATTCCGTGGGCGAGTCCAATGTATTGCCACGCGTCGTGCTGTGTCAAGCCGCGAGCTGCGTAATGTTATCTATCCTCCTTCACGCGCGCGCCATGAGTACGCGCTTTTCGTTCGCACGCTTATCGAGACGCTGCTCTCGAAACAGCACGTTGTCTTTCGAAGATTCTAGAAGGTTCGATGAGCGGGTAAAAAGATAGCAGCCGGCCGACTGCTTCTCTTAATATTCTCTTCGCCGGCTACCGCCCACACTCGCCTCCCGCCGGTCTTTCTTTTCGAAGGTGCACGTCAAGGGTTTCAATACGCGGACATACGTACCTCACGACGTTCGTCATCCTAGAACAGTGCTCCCGCGATCTCATACTAGGAATGGACTTCTTGACCGATTACGGCGCCATAATTGAGCTACCATCCAAGTCTGTCAGCTTTTCCACGGACCATGCCCTACCGTCGGACAAGAAATCTGAACACCGCTCCACACTCAGGCTTCTCGAAGAGCACGTAACACTGCCACCGTATTCCAGTCGGCTAATCGCTGTTGGAACCGACTCGTCCGATGATATCGAGGGAGTTGCAGAAGGCGACCGAAGTCTGTTCCTTGACAGAGGGATATCCGTTGCCAGAGGCGTCGTCCAGCTTCACAAAGGACAGGCACACGTCTTACTCACTAACTTCAGCCCGGAGTTTCAGCACCTCAACACGGGCACAGCACTGGCTTTTCCCGAGGGCGTTACCGAAGCCAGCAGTGCTCTCAATATCGTGGCTTCGACACCGAAAGTCCCAAGTCCCGAGAATACCGACACCTCTTTTGACATCAACACCACCCTTCCCCAACGACAGCAAGACGAGCTACGACACTTGCTAATTCGCTACCGAGACTGTTTCTCTTCCTGGTCAAAGATTCGGCAGACCCCCATTGCAAAACACCGCATTGTTACGGAAGAGGGAACGCGGCCTACGCGTCAGTCGCCATACCGAGTGTCACCAAAAGAACGTAGCGCAATTCGACAGGAAGTCAAGGAAATGCTGGACGATAACATTATACCAGCGTCCAAAAGCGCTTGGGCATCGCCGGTGGTGCTCGTGAAGAAGAAGGACGGCACACTAAGATTCTGCGTCGACTATCGCCGACTCAACAAGGTCACAAAGAAAGACGTTTACCCTCTCCCGCGGATCGACGACACCCTGGACTGCCTTTGTCACGCAAAGTACTTTTCGTCCATGGACCTGAAGTCCGGTTATTGGCAAATTGAGGTTGCCGAGAGGGATAGAGAGAAGACCGCCTTCGTCACCCCAGACGTGCTCTACGAGTTCAAGGTCATGCCGTTTGGGTTATGCTCCGCACCGGCAATATTCCAACGCGTCATGGATACCGTGCTCGCAGGCCTCAAATGGCAGATGTGCCTCGTCTACCTGGATGACGTCGTGGTGTTTGCCCCGACCTTCGAGGAGCACCTCCAAAGGCTTGAGACGGTACTCCAGGCGATTAAATCTTCAGGGCTGACCCTCAAGTCGGAAAATGCCGCTTCGCCTACAAGGAGCTAAAGTTCCTGGACCATGTCGTGAACAGTGAAGGTGTTCCACCAGACCCGGAAAAGACTGCTGCTGTCGCTAAATTTCCGCAGCCCGCCGACAAGAAAGCCGTGCGCCGATTTCTTGGACAATGTGCTTACTACCGTAGATTCGTCGAAGGCTTCTCATGCATAGCAGAGCCTCTCATGCGGTTGACGAAGGATGCCGTACATTTCACCTGGGGTCAAGAACAAGAAGCTGCGTTCCGAGAGCTTCAACGACGCCTTCAGTGTCCACCCGTGCTCGCGCACTTCGACGAAACCGCCGACACTGAAATACACACAGATGCAAGCAATGTCGGCTTGGGCGCCGTGCTGGTCCAGAAACAGGGCAGCCGTGAAGGAGTTATCGCGTACGCAAGCCGTTCCTTAACAATGGCAGAAGGAAACTACTCGACAACGAAGAAGGAATGCCTCGCCATTGTGTGGGCAACTTCGAAGTTTCACCCCTACATCTACGGTAGACCCTTTAGGGTAGTAACCGACCATCACGCTCTTTGCTGGCTCGCTGGCTCGAAAGACCCTGCCGGCCGTCTCGCTAGGTTGAGCCTCCGGCTTCAAGATTTTGATATTACCGTGGCGTACAAATCCGGACGAAAGTACTCCGACGCCGACTGTCTTTCGCGCGCGCCGGTGGACTCTGCAGCAACAGAGATAGACAATGACGAGGATTTTCTCGGCACACTCAGCGCAGCCGACTTCGCCGTACAGCAACGTGCTTACCCTGAACTGCGCGACCTTATCGACTATCTGCAAGGCCGAGGCACCGAAGTTCGTAGGCCATTCACACGTGGTCTATCGACGATTTGCCTGCATAATGGCGTCCTAGTTAAAAATAATTTCAGTCCTACACGTGCAGAGTACCTCCTGGTCGTCCCTTCAGACCTACGCAATGAAATTCTTGAGGCATGTCACGACGACCCAACATCGGGACACCTGGGACAAGCGCGTACTCTTGCGAGGATCCGAGCACGCTACTACAGGCCACGGCTTGCGTCCGATGTTGCCAGTTATGTCCGCACCAGCCGAGAGTGCCAACACCGAAAAATGCCGCCAGCGAAGCCCGCGGGCCTTCTCAAGCCGATTGAGCCACCCTCCAAACCGTTTGAGCAAGTTGGAATGGACCTGCTTGGCCCCTTCCCTGCGTTGGAATCCGGCAACAAGTGGATAGTTGTCGCAACAGACTATCTCACCCGATTCGCAGAAACGAAACCCCTGCCCACTGGCACTGCCATGGAGGTAGCCCGATTTTCCGTTCACGAAATTCTTCTCCGACATGGCGCACCTGCGGTACTCATCACTGACAGAGGAACTGCTTTTACAGCTGAGCTGATGCAACGAATTCTGCACTACAGCAACGCGAGCCACCGCAGAACGACAGCGTACCACCCTCAGACAAATGGCCTGACGGAGCGCCTCAACAAAACCGTCGCGGACATGCTGTCAATATATGTGGATGTGCAACACAAGACGTGGGACGACATCCTACCATGCGTCACTTTCGCGTACAATACGGCGGTCCAAGAGACTACGCAGACGACTCCGTTCCAGCTGGTTTACGGCCGACAGCCCACCACCATGCTCGACACAATGTTACCTCACGTCGAAGACGAAGACTTGAACAGTGATGTCGACTCGTGCTTACAACGGGCGGAAGAGGCGCGCCAGCTTGCCCGTCTCCGCATCAAGGACCAACAGCGACTCGACGCCAGGCGCTACAATCTACGACACCGCGACACGGAATACAAGCCCGGAGACCACGTCTGGGTCTGGACCCATGTTCGTCGACGGGTACTCAGCGAGAAGCTACTGCGGCGTTACTTCGGACCCTACAAGGTCGTCCGCCGCATCGGCGAACTAGATTACGAGGTCGTCCTCGATGGAATTCAGAGTTCACAACGACGCCGCTCCCGACCCGACGTGGTTCATGTTGTTCGCCTGAAACCTTACTACGCAAGATAGAGGACTAATTGTTTCCTTCGTAGATTTGTATTCCTTTTTTTAGTAATGGTGTAGCATCGGGCCGATGCTACTTTCAGGGGGGATTATGCCACGCGTCGTGCTGTGTCAAGCCGCGAGCTGCGTAATGTTATCTATCCTCCTTTACGCGTGCGCCATGAGTGCGCGCTTTTCGTTCATACGCTTATCGAGACGCTGCTCTCGAAACAGCACGTTGTTATCCGAAGATTCTAGAAAGTTCGATGAGCGGGTAAAAAGATAGCAGCCGGCCGACTGCTTCTCTTATTGTTCTCTTCGCCGGCTACCGCCCACGCTCGCCTCCCGCCGGTCTTTCTTTTCGGAGGGCACAAGTTCGCCCAATAAACCCTTCGTTTATTTTCCTTCAAGTTGTTCGAGTGGCTTCGCTACGTGACAGTATTGTATTTGCTTAATATAAACCTAACTGCCTTTCTTTGTGCAATTTCAAGCTGGTGGATATATTTTTTTATTGTGGGGATCCCAAATGACTGATGCATATTCGAGTTTTGACTTAATGAACCTATTGCATGCGAGAAGCTTAACACTACTGGGGACGTGTTTGAGCTTTCGCCTTAGAAAACACGGTTTAGCGAAAGCTTTAGAACAAATATTTCAGATATGTGTGCACTAAATTAAACGATTAGTAATAATAACGCCTAAATATTTATAGCCAGTGACCTCAGGAATGGCAATGTTGCGAAGGTGATACTCAAATGAGCTTATATGTCATTTTCGTGTATTTTTTAGAAGCACAGTTTTTTTTCAATATTCAAATCCACATAGCAATCTTCACACCAGTGCTCTATTTCGATAATACATTCTTGAAGAGCAAGATGGTCGTCAGGAGTGTTGATGTCTTTAAAAACAATGCAAGCATCCGCAAACAATCTTATGGAAACAGACGGAGACACCACTTCGGTTAGATCATTTATATAAATACGAAATAGTAATGGTCCCAACACACTTCCTTGGGGCACGCCGGAAGTGACATATAGAACATTTGAAACATGGCCGTTAACATCAACCATTCGGGATCTATTTCTCAAGTAGGCACTTATTCCAAGAATAATGTAAGAGGAAAGTCCTATACATTCAAGCTTATAAAGCAGTCTTGCATGCGGCACCTTATCAAATGCCTTACAGAAATCTAAAGAAAAAACATCCAATTGCCCTGAATTATCGAGTATCGCAAGAAATTCATGAACAGACGTAACGAGTTCCGTGACGGTGGAAATTCTCTTCCTGAATCCATGCTGCTTAGGCGATAAGAAACCCTTTTCAGATAAGAAGCTTTTAATATAACCGGCCACGACGTGTTCCAATAACTTGCAGCAACTACAAGTAATTGACAATGGCCTGTAATTAGACATCAATAACTTATCTTCTTTCATGTGTATCGATACAACCCGAGCTCTATTCCTGTCATCTGGGACATCTCCGGTAAGTAAGCAAACTTGAAAAATCTTAGTCAAAAATTCAGCTAATTGCCGTGCATAACGTTTTAAAAGGGCATTGGGTAGACCGTCTGGACCAGAACTCTTTTTTACTTTCAGTTTACGCAACACTGACAACACACCTTCGACTGAAATTAGAGGAACCTCGAGAGAATTTATAGGAGGGGCTGATTCCCCGTTGTCATCTTTTGGAATAAATACACTTTGAAAATATTGTTTAAAAATTTTCGCTATTTCCTTACATTCGGTCACAACGTTCCCATCCACTTTAATTTTTGTTAACACTTCCTTATTTATCCCAGATAGCGCCGAAACTTCCGTGGGTCCCTTTTAATGAACTCTGGAAGCGTGATATTGAAATAATGTGTTTTTGCTAAATTCACCTTAGACACGAGTTGTTGTTTAAGTTCCTCGAAGTACTCTGATGCAGTGTTATGTTGCCTTCTACGCCGTTTTAATACACGCTTAATCTGAATAATTTCTCGGCTTATCCAGGGGTTTTGGCATTTTATTACGCACTTTCCTCGAAGGGATAGAGTGTTCGATGAAAAATTTTACAGCTTCCTTAAAATGTTTGCACAAGCCCGAAACGCTTTGCTCGGAGTTAATATTTAACTTATCGTCCAGGTAATCAATTATGTTGACATCGTTAGCTCGTTCACAATCTTTAACATTCACAACAGAACGATTCCGCGTACTTCGCACGTGTTTAGCGGTGCAACAAAAATACAACAAACGATGATCTGATATACCAGGTTCAACACTAAGCAGAAACATTTGACTAGCAAAAAAGAGATCCAAAAGAGCATTTTCACGGGTGTGCTCAAAACAATTTGATCAAGGCTTAAAGCCAGCATAATGTCTAAATTTATATCACTGCAATTGGACATTCCATAGGCCAGTTGATTCTAATCGATAGCGGACAAACTAAAATAGCGTGTTACAATAACATTGTGCGCATGCTGGGCTAGAAGATGATCGTATAAGTTACCAAGAAACAAGTCGGCCGCTTTTGGAGGCCTATAAACAGTAGAAAGTAAAACAGTGAAACCCCACCAATGATATATTCAAAAACAAACTTTCATGGTCGTCAATCTGATCAAGTAAGTGTTAGATTGATATGGGGCTTTGCTATAACTGCAACGCCTCCACCGCGCGAACCACGATCACGCCTAAATAGTTGATACCCCGTGGAATTATTTCGCCACGGACTCCGTCGTAGAGCCAAGTTTCTGTTTGAACAACTAAGTGGGGATCTTGTGAAAGAAGCAACAGTTTAATACTATCGGTTTTATTTGCAATGCTTTTGGCATTCAATGAAAGCACACGTAACTGATGCGACGGGGACGGTAACTGCCCGGTGGTAGGCGGTGTGCTACTGCCCGCCTCCACTGGGATGTGTTTATTAAAGCGTCGTTCCTGCTCGTCACATCAACTGAGTTGCCTTTAGTATGAGTGTCATTCCCTCTCGCCGCCTGTACTGGAACGCGTGCTTTAGAAGCGTCGTCCCATACATAATGCGAAGTTTATCGTTTACAAGAGAAACCTGCATACCGTGATTTTTATCGGTTTTAGCGGTCCGCCAAAGTTCTTTTCGTTTTCGGAGTATTTCTGGAGAATAGTCGTTCTTAATAAAGATACGTGTTCCCTTTAGTTTCCCACTATTCCGCAGAACTGCTTGTTTTTCATGATAGTCTTGGAAATAAAGTATAACCGGCCGATCTTTACCAGTTTACCCGGGAACACTTCTTTGATCACATTATGACGCAGCACCACCTCCGTTTCCTCAGGAGAGCCTTTAATTTCGACAACAACCAAATTAGCTCTCCTGTCACGCTCCTCCAGCGCGACGAACTTTAAGTTCTGCAATCTCATGGCCTCCTGCATCCTCCCGACGCATTGATTTAACTTATCCCTGGTCTCAGTTTCTCGGACATTTCTTTAACATTGCTCTCAAGTTGATTTATCCGCACACTACTATTGCTCACAGTTGACTGTGTCACTTCTAGCCTTTTCTTAACTTCGGCTAAATCATTACGTATGGCCTTTTGACCTTCTAAAAGTGATTCGAACATTTCTTCAACTGTTGGGCCCGGGTTTTCTTCCACGTCTCTGCATAGTAATAATTTGCACAGATGGAAACAATCGGATGCAATGACTAGCAAAGTACGTGAGCAGGGCACAACAACAAGGCATTTATCATCACTTCTACACGAGCAGGCGTAACTAACCTGTAACAGATCGAGAGGACACATGGTAAGTGCTCTGTTCGCTGCGCTTTCGCCGTGCCCAATGAAGATGGTCGTGTGAGGCGATAATCTTATAGGGGTTCACGCTGATGACGTCCCACCTCTGGTGATCACGTGGTAGTCCAGGAAGGATTCGATGAAATGACTGTTGTAAGCAGGACTGCAGCAGCTCGATGACGTTAGGTGACATGCTGGGTCAGTAAACTGTAGTCGCGAAACCAATGCACCGGCAAAAGATAGCAGCAGGGTCTGTAACAACTCGACAGGACAGATGATGTGTGCTCTGTTCCTTGCGCTTTCGCCATGCCCACTGAAGATGGGCGTGTGAGACCATGGTCTTATAGGAGGTCCAGGTTGATGACGTCCCACCTCCGGTGATCACGTGGTAGTCCAGGAAGGATTCGATAAAATGGCTGTTGTCAGCATGACTCCAGCAGCTCGATGACGTTAGGTGATATGCAGGGTCAGCAAACTATGGTCGCGAAGCCAATGCACCGGCAAACAATAGCAGAAGGGTCTGCAACAGCTCGAAAGGACACACTATGAGTGCTCTGTTCCCTGCACTTTCGCCGTGCCCACAGAACTAAGAGAGAATTAAGAGAGAACTGACAGGGATGGAAGATTAAAGGTAAAGCTATATTTCAAATTCATTGGTATGAGTGGGGAACCTGTAAAGATATGGCCTCTGAAACCCTTCAACTGAATCCATCTGCACCCGCATTTGTCTCATTCAGAACCCTGTGTCCAAACCCCTATGTGGGATCCTATCAAGATCCTGCCCGGTTCACGGCGTGCAGTGATGAATCTTGGCACTTAGTTTTGTTTTAATTTTTCTTTAATCCAAATTTTTATCAAAATGTATTGACGGTACGCTTTCCATGGCATAAATTTATATTTACCTGCATGTAAAATTGACTTAAGTCTTTTCCACAGTGAATGTGGCTTGTCTACTGCCGCGCTCTTTTCAGATGTATATATTTTGTTCTACTACGAAAAACAAACGTGTTCGTCTTGAATGTTATTCGGCAGAACCCGTAAAAAGCGGTGTCAGAAGAATTGAGAATGTATTAGTTCATGTAACCGCAACTGGGTGCTAGACTTTAAAATTGTCTCGATGTGCTACGAACCACTTCTGATCAAGCTATGCATTTCGATAATGTTACCTGCGTTCCTTTGCCACCATGTGCACGGAGAAAGAAGATAGCACTTCCGGATTTACTGATATCATTGCTGTCAGTTTAAGTTTTCGCCTTTTAAACTGGAAGAAAAAATTGGAGAGCCAATCTACTTCACCTGAAGATGAAGGACAGCGAGGCTCTTATATTTTCGACAACTTAACGACGACTATACGACACCTCTACGATTTGGATAGGATTGAAATGAAATCACGTACACGACTTCGTTGTTCAACGGTCTTTATTTTATTCTTAGTGAATAAAGTGTTCATTACTTTAGGGTCAGTATCAAAAACCGGCATTGTTTGTATTTTGACTTCGGATACGTTCTGGCTAAACGTGAGGTCGTAAAATAGATAAATGGGCTAGTTGGTACATCATTGAATGGAAAGCGCCGAATAAACAAGGACCAAGAAGGGGACAGAGACGAAGCGCACTCACAACTGAAACCTTCAGTTGTGAGTGCGCTTCGTCTCTGTCCCCTTCTTGGTCCTTGTTTATTCGGCGCTTTCCATTCAACGTGAGGTCGATAAAACTTCTGTTGTTGGTCGTTGGTATACGTATACGTGTTGGTATACGACAATTTTAGGCTTTACGTCGACTTGGGCCATTTATCAGAGATGCTCATAAAGAGCACAGCTCTCTTTATCAGCTTCGCGGAAACGAAATAAAAGAAAGTTAGTTCGGCGCGTTGTACCCTTGGCCTCATCACAGCGCACTCTTAGCTCAGATAAGTCGGTGACCGTAGACGATAACAGGGGATCAGGACCTCACTATCTGATAATGCTAAGGGAGGCTGACTCCCGCGGGTTGCTCCCTCTTTTTAATTATACTTGGCACGACCAGTCGAAAGAAAAGGGCGCCGTTTAAACGGGACTTTTTTTTTAACTTCCGTGGACACATTTTTCCCCATCCTAACACATTACAGCTTCCCTGTAAGATGAGCATAAGTGTTCGACCGCCACTTGCAGCAACGATCGTTAGCCAACGCAACCAAGATATTTTAAAAACAAAGACATTTTCCCCACGGCCGCCATAGACACGACACGCCTATCAGTGAAACGTCAGGGGTTGTTATACTATTGTGCCATCTGAGTGGAGCACAATATGTATTACATAGTTCGTTGTATTTTGCAACGGCTGCTGTTAGTGGGCCGTCTTCCGGTTTCTCGACGGCGTCAGCGTAAACGAAAAATTCCCCGCTAAGTTTGTCAGAAAATGTTAATGTCAAATGACCTGTTTTCACGGGACTTACAAATTCATGTTCCCCGCATAATTTAGAAGAACAATTTACGTCGCGTTTCCTAAGTAACAATTCAGTGTATGCCCTGAATATGGCGGGGAAACACATAACGACTTTTAAGTAATTCATTCATTAAGTACGTATCGACGTTTAAGTAACGAAGCGTCATTTCAACATCGGATCACGCTATGCCGCGCGATCGGGTCAATGTCAATCATTTCGTCATAATCGTATCGTCAAATACTGAGCATAGGTGCCGCTGTCTGAACGCATTACGTCGGACGATCGTCGCGCAATTTTATATTGGGAGATTCAATAGGTCGTTTGGAGCCTGCGCTGTCTGCTCGCTACGGTTTACACTATTTTGTCTAGTTATGCTGCGCGATACGGGGATCGGTGGGTTCAATACCCACCCCTGCCGTTTCGATCTGGTTGAGCATCACCGGCTTGCGGTCGTGTACCATACTGCGTGGTGCACGTTAACGAACACAGGCTAGCGGTTGTACCGCACTGGCTAAATTGCTCATCTACTGCTCAGACACCAAACGCCCCCTGAGGCACACAAACTTCCGGCTGTATACACATACAGACACAACAATTCATTCTTGCGCTGCGCGATATACACGGTTAGGGCGAACTCGACATCAGCGCCTCTTTGCATTTTTCCTAAATAAAAAAATAATTTTCCAAACCACTTTTTACGGCCTTGGATTAGTGCGCAAAAGACATATTTTTTCCAAGAGCAGTGTTTTTGACAACCAATCTTTGGTTGTTAGTGAAGCAAAAACTGCAATCACTTTTTGTACATCATCAGGCAGATGACACCATTGTATATAGTGTTTAAAAGTGCAATATTTGAGGAGGAAGCTTTTGTGCTCATTCAACTGCTTCCTTATGAACAATTTTATTTTTGCACGAGGGCTTAAGTTAAACTAATTTCTGAGTTCGACATTGGTCACCAACGCTCTAGATACTAATACTTCGTTCCAGGTTCCGTCCGAGCGCAGCCAAAGCTACGCGTGGCAGGAGCCAATCAGACGCCGGCAATAGGTCACGCGATCTCGCCTGCAGTTCTGTACCCCTCTGAAGCGCCGCTGGTCGTCCGCGCCGCCAACGCTCGCCGAGTATTTCGGCTGCTACGGGTGTATCAAAGGTATCGTCTGGTACAGGTTTGAAAAGTGCCTTTTCACTTTCTGAAATTTAGTCACCGGGGATGTCAGTACGTAGGCTGGTCGCTGGCGTCTGTGTCCGAGCTTTCCACCTTTTCGGCATATAGTTTCGAAATGTAAGTGCACATTCCAAGGTGTTATATTCCTAACGAGCGTGTTGGTACGATGTACCCGATGAACCGCCCGTTGATGTTTCGTTCTATCGTCTGGATATGTCAGGGCCCGATGAACCGCCCGTTGATGTTTCGTTCTATTGTCTGGATATGTCAGGGCTCAAGGCACGGTCCTTTCCATTAGCTTCACGGCGTTCAATGTGATCGGCAGATAAGGGCTGCCCTGATTTCGCCGCGTATCAGTGAATTGTTGTGTCTCGGACGCTTTTCTTGTTTACAACACACTCGCGGTACGACGCGGCCGGAGTCTCCTGCCGAATTCGAAAGTAGACATTCCATCACGACCTCTCGCTCCTGAAGCCCAAACATGCCTTTGCGAAAGCACGTTTTGAAGCGACTCGGTGTGGAAAGCAGCGAAGCACATGATTCAACCATTACGGGAACGAAATCA
Organism: Ixodes scapularis; assembly: GCF_016920785.2. Taxonomy (NCBI): domain Eukaryota; kingdom Metazoa; phylum Arthropoda; class Arachnida; order Ixodida; family Ixodidae; genus Ixodes; species Ixodes scapularis. The sequence continues at coordinate 174,110,319 of NW_024609857.1, read as the reverse complement.
CTCAGAGAAACCGCGCGCTGCAGCCGTGTTGCCAGCGGATGTACGTGTTTCCACCAAACCACATGCATTTACATATAATAATAAAAAAAAATTCAGATATTTAATTACTTTAGTTGAAAATCATTCTTAGCAGTACACATCTGGAATATTGTGCAATGTTTACGCACAAAACAGTTATTTAAAAAAAAATTACTTTTGCGGACTACTTTGTGGTGCGTAGGAATGCTCTTCTCAAAGTTGCGAACCGTCCCTCAGCCTTTGGCTGCGCTCGGACGGGAGCTGGAACGAAGTATAGTTACGCTTTATTGGTAACTAGATAAAGCTTTCGGCAAGTTCTAACTTACGCGTTACCTTTTAGTGGAAACAGCTTCTAAATGTTACAAGGTTACTATTTTTAAGTAAAGGCCCGTTCACACACTTGCAACCGACTACGACCGACTGGGACAAGAACGGTTTTTGAGCCTCTTGCGGCGGCTAACGCCGCTGCATTTCTCCACAGCACAAGACCGGCTTCTAAGCCGGCGCAAGAGGCTTAGAAGCCGGTCTTGTGTGAGTTGATTGTACTCAAACGCAAGTGTGTGAATGGGCCTTAAGAATGGATAAAAAAATCTGGCTCGAGCGTGTCTGACACAACCTATTTTTAAGCCTCTTGCGAGTACTTACGACAGGCAGCCGAGCAGCAGGGATGGCGGTCGTAACCGGCTTAAAGGCTGCTTCTGTCGGTTTTAACGCACTCGAACGCAAAATGATGAACCAGCTTTGAACTGTAGTGAGTAACGTCAGTGGAGTTACTTTCCAAAATTCTCCATAAAATTATACGAACGCGATCACCAAATTGGCTTTACCTCGTGAGGAACAGCGCTCTAAAACAACTGGTCCCAAGTCGTCCTCGTGCAAATATATACATATATATATAATAGTAGTTATAAAGGCAGAAAACAAAATCTTTGAGTAAACCTGTTTGACCAAGACTATCCCGTCAACTGAGAGGGTGGGGACCCGATCGTGTTCCTAACTGTGTATAATACATGGCGCTGTGGGCGATATACTTGTGCGTAGGCACGGCCTACTTTATTCTAGAAAACCTGCCAAATCCACGACGAAGCCATTGAGCGCCCGGCAACCGGTAAAAGGCAAGGAGCAGCGCCGAACGGTTACCGATACAGTTGCGGAGAGACAATTCTGGGGTGACGCCTAAGCCACAGCCAGAACTACGCGCAGTGGCCTCTCCGCAAAACAACTACAAACCTCAATGGACAAAAACGAACTAAAAAAATGTTGAGGGCACCTAAGTACTTCTTACGAGTTTTGAATGCGAAAGCATTCTCACGCGCCGACAGGAGCAGAAGTGGCGGCAGCGCCGGCAGGGGGTGCCGCGGTGCGCCGCGAGGACCGTCCTGCCGTGTAATCCCAGACTCGTCAAAGATAGTGGATTTCGTCTACACGCAGCGCATTCCTACCCACAGCCCGCCACGTATTCCTATCGCACACGGCGCTCCGACGGTGATATCACGCTTCCCCACTGCGCAGGCGCGGCGATATCCGCTGGCTTGACGACGGCTTCCGTGACGAAGCATATGTGCTGCTGTGTTTTTCTTTGTGTTTTATTTATTTCTGAGACCCGTCCGCTTTCACCTCGAGCGGCCTCGCCGGCTTCTATGACCAAGCATCTCATATGACGCGTCACAGCCAATGGGACTTTAGGCGCCGTTTCGCTCAGCCAATGGGAAAATGGAAATTTAGGGGCCGTTTTTTGTGGTTACCGACGCCGCCGTTTTCGCTCCTTGGGACAGTGAATGTTTTTGCATTAAGAAAAAAGAGGCTACCGGCGCATGGAGGAACAGGGGAGGAGCGGAATAATGGAGGGTCGACGCAAAGGGAAACTTTTCTTCTTTCTTAAACAATAAATAAAACAAAAAGGAGCGCGTCCGTGATTGCGGATTTTACCACCTGGCCATTGTTTGGCGCTGCTCAAAAGACCCTTCCCCCTCCCCCTGCTGCGCGCCCTCTGTCTTGATCTCATTCCTCCATTACGGTGGCCTCTTTCTTTCACTATTCGACAGGCTTTCTAAAATAAAAGAGGTTAATGTTTGGTATATCGTCCACAGCGCGCTGATTCAGAGCAAAGCGCACCATGTTTAATGCGTTTCTATTTTCGTTGTGCGACCGAAGGAGCGGATGCTCTTTGCGGCGGACAGTTTTAGTGTCTTTCGTTCAAAAGCCCGTGGGTTACGACAGAATTGATTTTGGATACCTCGTTTTATTTTTCATCTCCAAAGCATAGGTTTATCTCAAATTTCGGTCGCCCAACTACCAGATGTGGTATTTGCGGCTCTCGACTTCCCTAGTGCAATATTGCAGTCAACGCAATATTTTATTGAGGGCTACTCCAACTGCCTCTGTCAAAGAAATTATATATATTGGACGCAAGTTGGATATACGCGATTTGTAGGAGACTTTCACTGCAATTCATCGAATTCGGCACTCCATATTTGCAGCAGATATTCCTCAGTTTGAAGTGGTTAAGTCAGAAACTTCGCATTACATGATGAAATAATAAAATACATGTTAGTGAACAAATTGAGAACATTCCGCAAAGTTTAATGCATATTTTCTTAAGTACAAACTGATGGTTCAAAAGCATAGTTTTGTAAAAACGACTTCTAGATAATTATTTACCGTCTTTTGTATTGAAAGACCTGCACTCCGAATCACAAAATATAACACTTCTAAATCTTCTTTTTATTTTTTTAGATATTTATTTTTTTACATTTTAGCTATAATAGAATTGAATTTTATACTCACATGATCATCACCAAATAGAACAAGAGGTAATTTCTTACATCGCAATTTGACAACACTTGTTTCAGAAAAAAAGTGGTGATCGCATATTTTGAAAGTAAAATTTCGAGGACACCGAATCATTTCTTGAGTTGTGAATTCAAATCCGAGAATTTCCTTCTTCCGCTCCCTTAGTTCGTCTGCTGCATACTGACGTGGACGGCCACGTTTCGCTTCTGTCGAGGTAGCAGACGACGGCCTAGCGCGCGCTCTATTGAAGTGGCCGCGACGCGCCAAACTCGGCCGTGCAGCCTCTCCGGTTTTTGCCCGAGTGGGCTCTGCGGCGAAGCGCTCCCTCCCTCTTGCTGGCGATTGGGACGCTGCGTGCGCTGCGCCGCCATGGAGAAGGCTTCTCTACTGGTGTTATTTGGAACTACGCCGCGCGAGAGCCAATGGGAGCCTCGTTCTTTGAAACAATGACGCGCGCCACCCAATAGGAGCCTATACATCAGATCGCTGCTACAGACGACAGGCTTCACTTCATTGGGACAGAGGAGTTTAAATGACGTTTGGCGCAGCTCCAGAAGCTGATGACGTTGGTTCGGCCCATGGGGCAGTTAATGCTTTCGCATTAAAATAACGAGCATAACCACTCAACACTATACAAAGCTTCATCAATACTCGATACTCAAAACTAGTCTAAATATATTTGTCGCTTTTTAGAAAAAGTTGATAAATCAAATTGGGGGGGGGGGGGGGGGGGGGATAACAAGCGCTTGCATGCGTAGTTGTGAGCTTGCCTCAAACTTTACACCAGTGAAGACTGCTGCAAAGGTTTGACGCATCTTAGTATTGAATCCTAATAACGGATTGAATATTTTTACCCAGACAAGCTTTTTTTTGTGTTGACCAGGTCCTTTGCGAATCCCTATTAGGCAACATTGGCGGTCGCCATTTCTTAGGGACGAGTATGTGATTGGATTGGAGCATCGCTGACGCAGCAGTCGTTCTTGACACGAGCTGATCCAAGTTCGCACCGAAAGTCCTCGTGTCAAACGCATGCTCAGAGTGCGTGCCGAGACAATGAGGAGCTCGGCTAAGCCAAAAGGCGGCTTGGGTGAGTTGATTATTCATGTTTCAAAAATAAGAACGCAAATGGGAATTCACTTAAGCGAACGTTGCCATAGGCCACAGAAACGATCACACTTAGGGACACAATCACAACAGAAATGTGAGTGTTTTGTCTGCTTTGATTGTGTCCCTAAATGTGATTGTTTTTGTATCCTTTGGTGACGTGTGTTTGTGTGGATTCCTTATTTGCGCTGTTAGTTTTGAGTTCGGCTGAATACCTCAGCAGCTGCTAGACGGCGCGCACGTTTCAAAGTGATCCAAAGATTAAGGTAAAAAACAGGAGGCCACACCCTTGCACTCTGTCGAAGAGCTCGTCGTCCCAGGCCATCCTGCGCACCAGGGCGTCCCACTCGGCGGGGTCGGCACCCAAAAGGCCCAGGTCGCCGCTGCGGTACTCCAGCCTCCAGGACGGCTCTCCGGACTCGTTCGCCTCCGTCAGGTTCATTGAGTACGTCTCGTGGCTGCTCACTGCCTGCGCGGTGACAAACAGGTCAGTTTTGTTTTCGTTTATCTTCAAGGTTAGCACATTGCATAAGGGGTGCAATGTATCGGACGATATTAAAGTGACACAGAACAGCAACAAAATGAACGAAAATACCAGAAGTTATTTACATGATAAGAGCTCTGAAGACGATGGACATGTTAAAATACGACGAACATCGCAAAGGGATATTTGCTACTGAAGTTTAATAATAGAAAAGATATACACCGTGATATCAAAACTATGCGAGACTTCAGCAATGTGGTTTTCAGTTGCCATTCGATGACACTAATGTTTACCTTATTGATTTCCAAATACACCACCTCAAAGAAAAACCAGCTTATCGAGGGGGCACTGACACACCTGCCGTCATCGTGCTGTGTTATACAAACGTCTCTAATATTTCCCTCGTCATAGCGTTCTCGTTTCGGGTCCAGATGACTGTCGTTTTTAATTTCGGGGCACGGTGACACCGGTTGCGGCCTAACGTTAGATTAGCCAATGGCAACTACCTTACTGAACGAGCATGCTCTCTGAGTCTACACATGTCCTTACAATTAATCACCAACTAGCCCAAGTACGTACCCATCAGCAGATGTCATACATGTACTGAGGTTATTGGCTCAATTACATCTGTGTTTGGCAACTTCGGGGGCTGGGTGTAGAACGTTCGCGATGGTATTATGCTCTGCCCTGCTGCTACATAGGTTAATTAAAATATGGCAACCAACCAATTCCTAAACATGTAGTAGCCGTACGTTTCGAACCAAGTTGGTTCTTTGTCAGGGGCGAATATGGCCGGTGAGGAGCAGCGTATTTTGGTCTTCTTTTTCTTATCTCAGGGATGTGGCGCATTTCTTCATCTTCTTCTTCCACGGATATGTCGAAGCCCGCTCACATGCACTGTTGGTAAAGCACCAAGGCACCAATTTATGTTGCCTAGTGTCGTTTGAATCGGCCAGGACTCGATGAAAAGCTTATGTCGGTTGCTAGTCTCTACGTCGATCATGCTGGTGTTGTCGAAATCAATCCGGTGGTCTTTGACTTCGCAATGCTGAGCGACTGCGCTGCGCTCGTGGTCGAGCTTGCGAATGTCGTTTCTGTGTTGGCATATTCTTTCATTAAAGTTCTTTGTCTCGCCTATGTAAGTGGCTGGACAATCTGCACAAGGGATCTTAAAAACCACGCCCTGCGTTTTTTCATTCGGACGCCGATCTTTTTGGCGGGGTATGAGTAACCAAAGTGTAGACTTCGGCTTGTAGGCCACGTTGATTCCTTCCTTCGCTAGTACGCGTGCAAGTGCCTCGCTTGTTCCTTTCATGTAGGGTACGCAGATGCGCGAGGTTGAGCGTGGCTGCGTACATGCTTGTTGTTGCTGGTGTCTGAGATCTCAAGCTTGACGACGGGCAACATATTGGATAAAGGTGCTCGTGTATCCGTTTTTGTTTAGATCAGCACAGACGGTATTTTCTTCCTTTGTTCTGTCAGCCTCAGACGAGCATATAGTCTTTGCCCTACAAAGCAGTCTCCTAACCTCCGATGCTTTGTGGCAGGTTGGGTGATTAGACTTAAACTGGAGATAACGCCCAGTATGCGTGGGTGTCCTGTAAACTGAAAACTTCAGCTCTTCCATTTCTCTTCTTACCAGCACGTCGAAAAAAGGGAAGAATTGTCTTTTCCAAGTTCCGCTGGGAAATCGATAGCCGGGTCGATGGAGTTGAGGTGTGAGAGGAATCTGTCCGCTTCAGATCTTCGAAGGATGCAGAAGCAGTCGTCTACATACGCACAAATATTTTGGGTGCAGTGGCCAATGACCACAGGGCCTCTTCCTCAGTGGCTTCCATCCACAGGTTAGTTGTTGTAACGGAGACGGATGCGCCCATGGCGGTTTCGCTGGCCTGTTTAAAATACTCTCTCTGCACTCTAAAGTAGGTGTTGCTAAGGCAGAACTCAAGGAGGTGGCTCAGTTCCTCCACACTAAGGGCTGTCCTGTTGTGCAGGTCTTTGTCTTTTTCGAAAGCCTTCCTGGCAGCTGTAACTGCCAGGGTAACCGGCACACTTGTAAAAAGTTAGATTACGTCGAAAGAGACTGGGATTTCCTCAGCGCTCACCTTCAATTTTGAGATGCGCTCCATAAAGTCGCTGGAGCTGCTGATATAAGTCGTCGTTTTTACCACGAGTGGAGAGAGGGTATGGTGAAGATAGTTTGACACGGATCGAAGTGGTGAGGTTATAAAGTCCACAATGGGCCGAAGAGCAAGGCTAGGCTGTGGATCTTGGGAAGGCCGTAGAAACCAGGCGCAGATCCATTCTTACAAAGGAGGTGAAGGTAGAGGCTCCTCGAGTCTGGATGTTTTTTCTTTAATTTAAGTTAGGATCTTGTTCAGCGTTGCCTGGATTGCCGGTGTCGGATCCTTTTTTAGCTTTTCAAAAGCAGAGGTATCAAGCAGGTCTTGTACCTTCTGGTCGTAGACATCCCGGTCGAGGACAACGGTCGAATAGGCCTTATCGGCTGCAAGAAGCACCATCTTTTTATCATCGTGAAGCGCCCGGAGCACACTTTCTTCTTTTCTTGGGAGGTTGGGTCGTTAATGCTGCGGGATGTTTGATAAGATACTGATCACCTTTTGCCGTACCCACTAATGACCGATACAATTCAGGTGCGCGATGCCGTCCTCCAGGGCTGCGACCATTTTCGGCAGGGGAGGTCTCGTGGTAGTCATGTTGAATACGTGGCCTTTAGATAAAACCTTGGTCTTGCAAGAAGTGAATTTCCTGGACGAGAGACTTATGACAAACCTGGTGGTATCGGTTTCGTGTTTTGTTTTTTCTCTCTCCATCAACTACGAGAATTTCTTAATCTGAGAAACTCTTTGCTTTTCCGCAAAGGTGGAGGCAGTGCGTTCAGCAAAAGAGTGTAAGTGAAGGAGCATAGCTGGCATGCGGTGTTAGCGCCACGAACACGTGTTAGGGCCGCGATTGCCAAAACGTCTTCGAAACGACCGTGGGGGCCGCGGAAAGGGGATTCCCGGGCAGTTGAATGACGGGAAGGCATCCGCCGATCCCCGAGCAGTGGTTGTGGTCGAGCTTGCGAATGTCGTTTCCGTGTTGGCGTATTCTTTCATTAAAGTTCTTTGTCTCGCCGATGTAAGTGGCTGGACAATCTGCACAAGGGATCTTAAAATTTTTTTTAAGATCCCTTGTGTAAGTGTCTGGACAATCTGCACAAGGGATCTTAAAAATATCGGCGGTTTTTCATTCAGACGCCGATATTTTTGGCGGGGCATGAGTAACCAAAGTGTAGACATCGGCTTGTAGACCACGTTGATTCCTTCCTTTGCAGGCGGGGCGACCCCGTTCGGATCGTGTGCTGCAGCGCCCAGCGGAATTCGCCATCAGTCTGCAAAGCCTCGCAATACAAGCGATACACGGTCAATGTATTTCACTACAGAGATACAAATAAATTTTCAAATGTATCTCGATACTAAGATAGAGATACTAGAAAGTTTCTCAAAGACATTATCGCGATAAATTTTTTTCACAAAGCTGCCCATCCCTGACACAACCCCGCTGGCACTGCCATATCGGGTCGCTCCCAGATTTGGCTAGTTCTCGCCCAGGATGCGCTTGTGTCGTGCAACTTTCCCTACGTGTAGTGTCTTTGTACCGAGACCGGCATAGCAGAGAGCCTCTTTACCAAGACAAATAAAAAAATAAATACCGAGATAAGACAGAAAAAAAAATACTAGTGAACGAGATTTCACCTCTCAAGTCATATTTATTGTGCTTATTTTTAAAGTGAATGCAGCTTTTTAAGCGGCAACGCTATTATACCCTTTGAGACATAAAATAGCAGTGAATGGCAAAATATTATAGATTTAAGTGATTTTGCCATAGCTTTTTGTTGCAGTGAAGCAGATGTTCTACAGTTCATTTACATCTGTTGCAGAGGTATGTTTTAGACTGCGCACTTGTTCTGTGATTTATTGGAATAAATAATGTTTGAAAACACGCGTCATTTTCCATAAGAAATTACACACAGAAACAAATTAAGCACAGTCTGAAATCTAAAGTAGAGATTGATGGGCCAAGATGACACGCAATCACTTAAATACGCGATTCTGTTGTACGCGTACGTGGCAACATTCCGCGTTAATCACACCGTTTCATCATCTTTACGTACTGAAATAAGCAAGATAGGTTATCATAAAATTGGGCACAAGCGAGAAGCCCTCAGGCTGAAGAGCTGCACCCATAAACTTAATTTAATTGCACAAGTACAGTGGCATATCTTTAGCAACAGAAAAGATGTTGCGATATAGGTACTGCAATTAAAACACATCGGGGTCTTCTAGGAACGATTTTTAAAACTCCGAATAATTGCTCAATCCTATGAGTGAGGTAAAGCGAAGACTCATTTTGCAGCGCAGCAACTTCTATCATAAAGCGATCGATCGAAGTTGCAACAACAATAATGTAGTGATTGCGCAGGCGAGCTGGTGGATGTTAACCATTCATTTTTCTTCTACTTTGAAACTTCCCTCTTTTCCTTCCTCAGTCTCGGGCTAAGAACAAAATGGTTTGCAACAGCAGTTTATGCAGCACGTGTGAGCAGAAATCGGACGTGCTTTTGTAAGTTACCTCGCCGATCTTTGAAACCCTAGTAACCCTCCAGAGATTCCGCTTGACTTGGGATTTCCATTTTCTTCTTCGGGCCTTGTCTAGGGGTACGCGAAAACACCGGAGTCCTCTTTACGACGAACCGCGCACAGCGGCACACAACGGACTAAATGCTACTGCATGGACGATCCCGTCTTCATCATAACACACTTATAGTGCCTGACACGACTGCTGACGAGACCACACTCTCAGAAAAAAAGGGTGTATGTGGGTGTATCGCGCACCCTTACACCCCCCTTCGACTGGAGACACCCGGCGAGCGTAATCGCACTCCCATCACGCGAATCCTCCTCTCCCAAAGGAATCGGCGGGCGAGGCGAGGGTGTTGCCAGGTGCACCATTACACCCCTCCCCTCCCCTTTCCTTTTTGAAAAAGGGGAGAGGGAGTGCTATCAGGAGAGCGCAAGAAAACAAACAAAATGCGCGCGGTAATAGAGTAGAGCGCGCGTCCTGATTAGCAGTCACTGGTTACACGTCATCCGACTGACAACCTATCACGATAGCGATCGCGTTTCGCGCGTTATCTGGCCTTCGTGTTGCTAGGAGACTTGACCTCCTCACCTCCTGCATTCCATCTCGGCGTGCTTCGGCGGCCATACTTTTGCTTCGGCTGGCGGGTGACATCGCCTTTGTTCATTCGCGCTATATTGGATTGCATGTTTTTTTAGAAGGTGGTTGGACAAAGCGGATCGTGTTCACGAAGCGATGCTTGGCACGTAGCTGCACTGCAGTCACAAACCAAGATGTGCCCGCCCGATAAAGGTAAGTCTGCCATTTAAATGCACTCGTTGGATGCTGCGTTTTGCGAGACATGGGGCCTGCTAGCTGGGGACGTGCTTTCATTTTTTTCCTGTTTATGTCAGAGTTTCTTCGCTTTTGTATTTGTGGCATGTGTGCGCGGTGGCGGTGCCCGGTTCTCTGAGTGTACAAACGAGCACGACATCGCAGCTTCGAGACATTATTCTTGCGTGTAGAGCTGGCGTCATTCAGAGCAACGGGTCTCTATCGTTTCGCCAAAAAAAAACACTTTTTGTGGACAGATGTTTCATGAACTCTCGTTCGTCGACACTACCGTTCCATCGACAGTCGTTACGCGGATTTAGCGTTGTAGGGACATTTCGTCGCGGGTGTATCCTACACGTACTATCCGCTTCGTGGCAGCAGTGAGAGGCAGCTCCTTACAGAAAAAAGGTAGTTTGTGCTGTCGATGAAGCATTCTGGCGATGAATCATCGCGTATCTATAAAACGATCTGTCGGTGAAACGTTGGATTGCAGAGCAACATGCTCGCGCTTGTTACCGGCTTCGCTCGCACGTATGGTTATGCAATGCGATTTTCAGTGGGGATGATGGAACTAAGGTGGCGCTGCAAGACAAGGCAGTTAGAGTTCTTTTATAGGTTCCCTACGGGAGTCAGAGTTGCGCGTTCATCTTCGTAGCGCCGTCTTTCCTGCACGGCACGTTGATCCAGCTCCTCACACGACTTTTGGACCTCTTGGCGAATATGTGCTGCCACCTCGACACGAGGCTAAGTGTCGAGAAAACAACGCGCGCGCAAGGCCTCTCCCACCCGTTCCACACCCAAAACGTCAGCTACATCCTGTTCAACCATTGAGGCGCTGTGACCTACATACTGCTTCCCCAAACTCGCCTTTGTCCCCATCGTGCGTAATCTTCCTCCCCCGAGGTCGACACAACGAAACCATATTCCCTCCCTGCTCGGCCACTTCGAAGAGGGAGAGGGTACTGGAACCATTGACTCTCGAACCGACGAGGCGCGCGGCGCGCTCAAAAGCAGGGGTGCGTACGGCGGGGCGCGGTCAACGTTACTTTCTTGCACGGTAGGTGGTCGGATCTCGTCAGATAGCGGCGCGGCGGCACGTAGAAAATAGACGCGCAACTCTGGCTCCCGCAGGGAGCATATACAGGAACTGGTACTCTAGTGCAGCATTGAGATTATAGGCTCCAGCCAGAGTTGCGCGTCTGGTTTCCACGTGCCACCGCGCCGCTATTTGCCGATATCCGATCACGTGAGGAGCAGACTCCAAATGCCGTGCAAGAAAGCCACCGGTACGGCGGCTTCGCCGACAGTGCAAGCGCCTCGGTGTGCATACCCCCGCTTTTGCCTCCTCCTGTCCTGTGTTGTCCCCCGCCCCCTGCCACCCCCCTAAAACAGCCGCCACAGGGCAGGTTAAAGACTGGCCGGCGGCGCCCAAGGGATACTAAGAGCACTCCACCCCCCCCCCCCCCCCCTTCCTGACTCGAAAACAAGTTGGAACGCCACTGACCGTACATATTCCCCACGAACTACACCCTCTACAATACAGATACAACTACACATTGTATCTGTATTCCTGAATACTTTTTCACCAGTTTCGCGGAAGTGTCTCGGGGATATAGCATTGCATAAAAGACAATATATCTCGGTATCTGTATTTTTGGCCTTAAAGCAGATGTATCTCAGTATTCCCGAATACTTTCTTGGAGTGTGTCTGTCCAGCCCTGGTTTATGACACATTAATTTATTCTATCATTCTTATTATTTTCCAGGTACTTCGGGCAAATCAACCCATCTGAAGTGCGATACAAAAGTGCAACCAGTGGCATTGCACCGAAGTTGCGAACTCTTCAAGTGCTTTGACATCTGTGAGTGTACCGTCCTTCAATTATACTCCGTGTCACTAGTTGTGTGTAGTGCAGGTGAATGCAACGGCCATGCGAAGAGAGGAAATGCGAGCACTAGGAAGGCATATGGGAGGGGAGGGCAGGGCTGGGGGACAGGGGGAAAGCACTACGAATGTTAGACAGGAGAGGAGGTTACTCTCCTCACCCGCCTTTCTAGCGCTTGCCCTTTCCCCTCTTCGGGCATTGCCTTAGCCTGTGCGGCGCGCAAGTAGTGACTCAGAATATAATCACCATTGTACAGATTATGATGCACTGGCAGGTAATAGATAACTGGGTAAAATTAATCTGCCCAGTGCTTGAAGACGCAGCTCTCGACTTGCTTGAACACGGCCCACAGGAAACCAGCTGCAACCTCCCGTTCTCATAACGAGCATTACAAATGGCATGCATTATAATATGTCGCTAATAGACCGATCTCACCAGCTAGTTTGAGTACGCCACCGCTGCCGATATGCATCGTGTGAGCTGTAGTCTTTCTACACGCGCGACAACCATGCTGGAGGTTTGCGCGAGCAGACCACGAGGCAGCATGAGCTGTCGCGTGAACTGGAGTCTGCCTCTTACGAACTACAGTGATGGCGGCGTCACGCATGCGTGGAAAACTTGGTGGGATCGGTCTATTCATTTACGCTGGAAACGTAGCTATGCTCTTATAACATATCCACATAGTTAATGTAGTTTCGTTTTTATTTTTCAGGTGTTTAGTCTCTATTTTTCCTTCCCGTCTTTTTTTTAGTATTTCGCACCTGCACGACAATTCCGCTGGCAGGCTGCAACCACGAGCTCTTTGCCCAAGGATGCACTTCAACTGCATGAACTCTCGCTTGTCAGAAGCAACCACCAAAGATAAATTCATGAGCTCTGGATTCTCGCCCTCAGAAAATATCACCATTAAAATACAAGTATTCGCTCAGACTGGTGCTATCAGAAATTCTCAGAAAAGCAAAAGGCATTCTTTCGAGACATGCTGAGCTTGAATATATCCTGAGTGAAATAAGCAACGGCAACAACAGTGTACTTGTTCTCTTGTCCTCTTACAAAATGCCAGTATGTTGGCGTCCGTACCAATTTAATTCTTGTGATTGCATCAGGAAAGGGATAAGGGGATTACTACAAATGAATCACGGCTAAAAATGTCACTGTCAAGATTGCAAGTTACAAAATGTGGAGAGCGCAAGGTCCCTTTAACAAATTTCTTGACCCCCATGCCTTACAGAAGCCCTCGATCTTTTGGGGGTGGGCTATCTGGCCTCTACACCCAAATGTGTTTGAGAGCACTGTTTTGGATGGACCAGAATTTTGTTAAAGGAAGCTTGCATTAGGACACCTCTGATGTTGACATTCGTTTATCTGGTTAGGCGCCACAGTACAAGGTTGCTTATGGCATTTTTCGGCTAATTGTGCATTTTATTAGTAAAAAATAAACACAGTTGCAATAAGAAACAGGCTGGCATTGTTGAAAACCGCCAAAATCAGTTGTTTAAGTATATTGAAAACACATGCTTTTTATCTGTGTTTTCGGTTTGCCAGCCTTGCACCTGTATCTAAAGTGGTAAACTTTCCACCCCACAATTCTTCAATGGTGTGCAAAATATTTATGAAGTTGGCTGAGTTCCTGGTTTTTGGTAATGCTCATTAAGTAAGGTGTGGGGCCTTGACAGTGTCCTATATGTATCTAATCATGGTATACAACTGGGTTTTGCTTTTCAGGAATACTCCATGGCTCTTTTTGGTGGTCAACACCCAAGGCACAAGACTAAAAGACATGCAAAAAGAAAGGAAACAAGCGACGTTTCTGGTGCATGCATTCAATGTGTATTTTTGTAGTATATGTTTCACCCAGTGTTTATGAGCAATAAATATGTAGGAACAGATACCAATTTTCGTAGCTTATTTTATAAAATATTGCATGATCCTGACAATATTATATTCGCAGGAGTGACACAAAAGCTCTCAATTGTATTTCAGGTTGACAGTTAGGACGTCAAAATGATGCCAGGCCACATAATGAAATGACCATAAAATGTGGGATTGGCAGCTTAATTGTTTTCGGGTTGACAAATGGGACATGCAAATGACACAAAACACCGTCGCTTGACGGTTAAAAGCTTGGAAGAGAGCTGCAAAGACATTTCCTGTCAATTTGATGGAAAATGTTCTAGTGTTAGTTTTGTTGACTTCGCACATGTACACCTAAGAGTGGGGTTTATCGGTCCCCAGTAAGTGAGAACGGTGTGGAAAACGGTATATAAGTACACCTAAGAATGGGGTGTAACTGCATTCCCAGTAAGTGAGAAACGGAATATCTGTGCACCTAAGAATGGGGTGTATCAGTATTCCCAGTAAGTGAGAAATGGAATATATGTACACCTAAGAATGGGGTGTATCAGTATTCCCAGCAAGTGAGAAACGGAATATATGTACACCTAAAAATGGGGTGTATCAGTATTCCCAGTAAGTGAGAAACGGAATATATTTACACCCCGGGGTGGGGTGTGTCGTATGCACCCGATGAGGTGCACATGTGCACCTTAAAATGAGGTGCATGTATGAACCCCTTTTTGGGGTGTCGCATATATACCCATGGGGGTGTCGTATATGGGACAAGTCACATACACCCCACTGGGTGTAAGTACTACACCCTTTTTTTTTAGAGTGCAGAGAGATTGTTTTCAAGCTCGGCTCTGCTGTGCGCCTAAATGTACACACAGTCTCCGCCTGACCCAATATGGCGCCGAGTTGAGAATGGCGGCGCGGCGCAGATCAAAGGATGTCCCCACCAGGGTGTAAGATAGACAGGTGGGAAAAACGGCCCATAGAAGCCTGCCGAAGTACCGTGACCGGATTGTGTACTCGTCTGCTTGCAGGTACCCCCGATTTGCAATAGATGGCGTTGCGGCGAGAGGAAAAAGGTCGGAATCGGATATGCGTGGAACTCTATAGGAGAGTGTGCAAAATAAACCGAGAGCACGACAGTCCTCCATTGAAAATCCACGAGAAACCACCTCCGTCAGTTTAGCCGGTCGCCAGCGGTCGCCCACCCGGAGTGAGAGTTCGCGGTGCTCCACATAGATGGCGCCACAGAAAAAGAGAAAACCGATGGGGACATAATCCGGTCGCTCATTTGGCTCTCGTTTCCCCACTTGTCTATCTTACACCCTTGTCCCCACTCTGCAAGGCGGCGCTGGCATCGAGGCACCCTAGGGTGGCGAGGAGTTGAGACATCTGGAGGCACAACTCGAAAAGAGATGCATGGAGGATTCTAGAGGTAAGCAGACTGTTTCACGTAGCAACACAATTGCAGGGCTATCTTTCTATTTTGAAATTTGAAGAAGTCTCAAAGAAACAAGGTTCAATTACTTGAAGGCACAGCAAACTGCCACAGGGCAGTGGGTGGGCGAGCAGGTATAAATATTTTTTTTGCCAGGTATAAAAAGCCGTCTAGGTGAATGCAAGAAGTGCATTAGTGTAAGAAGGGAGTATGTCAAAAATGTCTTTTTCAAGCCCTAGCAGGTTTTTATGATAGTTACCAAACTTTTTTGATAGCCCGTCGTGTTTAGGCAGGGTGATATTCTGTTGGAGGCAGAGAGGAGAGCAGTATCTACTAATTCTGGGCAATGGTAGTAAAGCTTATGAAGAATGAGATGACGAGATCGCTTCCTTCGTATTTGAGGGGCGAGATGTTTCAGTTGACTTTTTACAAAATAAATATTAGTTGCTTCTGCAAAGAACGACGGGCTGTATCGGGCTGCTTGGTTTTGAACTCACTCTAGATGAATAATTAAGCAGAGTCAGTGTGGGCTCTAGATGGTGGAAGCGTTTTCTAGTTTAGGTCTTAGCTAGGTTTCATAGGCCATATTTTGGACATAAGTTTTGGAATCTGTTAAACTACGTCCGACGAATTCGATTGTCTGAATATCTTCCGAAGCGATAGCCTCGATGTGAGATTTTCATGTAAGGTTAAGCGTTAGTCTTTCGCCAAGATATTTGTACATCCTCAAAGGCATTTTTGTGAAGTGCATTGCATAAAAGGGAGGGGGCACCTAGTGCAAGAGTTACCAGTTAGCATTGCCCAATTACTGTGTGGTTAATAGTGAACAAGAATTAACAAATTAATAGCGAACAAGACAAAAAACTCTAAATCAATAGGAAAAAAAAACAATTAAAAGCCGTTCCATCTAGTGGACACAGGCCATAAAAGCGCCGTTCGACAATCACAGGAATGGGGAAATGAAATAACCACTGTTAAAAGGTTGTGAAGTTCTGGAGTTTGAGGAGTAATCCGAGTAGGTAAAATCTGTTCGGCTCTGCTCAGTTAAGTAGCAAGACGAGTTACGTGCTGGGCCTGTTCTTTAAGGAAACATAATAGTTGGAGGAAGGAGCTGGATGCAGTTCGGCTAAGAAAACGTCGGGGTTACCACTCATTTATGTTGGCGAGTAAAGCCGGCTGTTCGTATATAGAGATTTACAAAGAAATGCAAGGAAAACTTAGTCTTCGCCTTGATTTCATATATATATATCCGTTCAGCTCGTCTTAACCGTTAATATGACCCAACTAGCTCAGCTACACCCCGCCACCTATCTTCATCTCGTCCGAACAAGTCTTTTATTTAGAGCAGAGCTCTTAGGCGTTCTTTTCCGTGTTTCGCGGCGTCGGCGTCGGCGTCGGCATCTGCTTAACCTTGCTAAATTTCGCAGGAAATTGACATCACTTAAACACAGCACCAACTCAATTCCCCGCTATTAGCGTGGAATTGAGTTGGTGCTGAGGTCGCGTACGTGACGTCCATTCTCCTGCTGGATCTAACGGAGAAACTGAACTTGTTCATAGTTGACGTGACACTAAGCCATGTGACGTCATTTCCCCCCCCCCCCCCCCTAAATTTAGCGAGGAAAAGGAAACTGCATTTGAGGACGGGGGAGAGTGGAAGATGGAGGTAGAAGATGAGGAAAGAATGAGGGGAGGAGGAGGAGAGGGCACGGAGGAGGAGGGGCATACCCTCCCCTCCGTACCCTTCCCTGCTCCTCTTCAAGAGTTGCGCTCCAATTTCGCATTACAGAGATTTGTAAACGTGTCATTTTTTTTTTTAATTTACAGTTTACGAAATATTCTCCAACCAGTCTGACGAGTTTTGTACATGAATAATAAACCACGCATGCGTACTTTGAATTTAATAAAATAAAAATGATAAAAAGAATTTAAATAGCAACACAAAGAAACAAAATATTTAAATATAAACATTGTTCTCACAGTCCCGAAGCCGGTGCTATCTGTAACCGTGTGTAGCAGCGAAACTGCAGTTCAATTCCCGAAAGCGCAGCAAGGCAGATGCTTTGTCACGGAGGTCGGTGGGGTGCTCAAGGTCAAGGCGGATGCGCCTCAAAAATACAACACAAAGAAAAGCACTGCACCGCGGATGTATCGTCACGGAAGGAGTGGAGCCGGCGGGGTTCGCCGCGCCTGTGCTGCGGGGAAGCCGGATGTCACGGACGGAGCGTCCTGTGCGATAGGAAGACGTGACGCACTGCTTGTAGAAATGCACTGCCTGTACGAATGCTTTCGCAGGAAATATGTAACACATTTTCCGTACGTTTCATTATTATTTTTATAAAAGAACTTGTACAATATAATCTTGCTCACAAAAAAAAAAAAAAAAAAAAAAGCTAGTGTTTATTGCGGATATTCTATAACGAGCTACATAGATTAACAAGCGGGACCCAGATCAATAAAGTGAAGCATTACTGTGATTAGGAGAAAAATAATTTTTGTGAGTATCCCTTTAACTGCTTTACAATCGGATCCTCGTCGTTCTCTCCGGATAATATGAAAAGTCTTCTTTCTATAGCGCCAGGAAGGTAAATAAAAGGCAACGATCGGCTGCTAGCCAGCGCGGCCGGTGGCAAAAAACGGAAACTTCGCGAAGGTCGCTCCAAACGATTGGGCACGAATGTTTTGTTACAGTTCGGCAGGGAACGCGCAAGTTCGAACTCGAGACCCGGTTCAATGATTGTAGTCACACACCTTCTCAGAGTTGCGAGACGTTCGTGTGAGATGGCGCTACCCATTGAAGCAACCTTCAAAGGCGGTCAGTATGCAGTATGATTCGGGGATCCTCGAAGGCTTGTGCAAACGAGGGCGCTCACCTTTGTGTCCGGGTCCAGGTTATATATCCGGTACGCCGGGTTCAGATAGGCGTACGTGGTGGCGCTGGGTCCGATGTACGCTACAGCGAAGGGCTTAGTGCGCTCCTCCGACTTGTAGAATACGCTGAACTCGTCGTAGTGGGTGTGCCCGTAGAACTGGCCGGTTACTGTCTCGGAGAATCTGAGGGGTGCATTACAGAGGAGTTCGAAGGATGAAGTTGAGCAGCTTGGTCAAGGTAGGCGCTCAGAAAACACGTGTTGTCCAACACTTGTGTTGGACAACAAACATGTGGCGCTAGTATTCATTTTTTTTGCATGTTTAGTGCCCCCTCAATATTGATCCCTCAATATACTAAAACTAGCTCCGAGCGCTGGGCCCGTTAAATATATCGATGTTCTATGTGGTAGATTCGAGGGAATAACACGTATTTTTCCAGTTACAATTTCATCATAACGCTGTGCTTGAATTTTTTTTGCATGACCGAAACAAAATGATTCCTCAAAAAATAACATAAACACAAAGTAGATTTCTTCGCTAAATTGATTAAGTCGCGGATAAAGTGGCGCTGGATTTATTAATTTTTTTGGTTCTTAAAAAAACAAAAAATAATAAACGGCGAAAGCATAATTGCCTCCGGCTAAGAAATCTGCTGAGTCATTTAGGAAACAATCCATGGCAATCGGTGGCAATCATTCAAGAAGAGACTAGACCATAAGGTGTGAATAGCATCTAAATCATTGCCGGCCTTGCACAAGGACTTGTTTACTTGTTCCGTGTAGAAGAAGTCTTGATTTATGACTTGATAATTTTTACCGGAACCTAAAAATTATATTTTGTGAGCACTCCAAATATTGCGGCAACCGTTTATAATACGAATGGTTTTTAAGCATATTGACAGGAAATGTTTTACGAGCCACGCGTAACTCGAAAGTCGCGGCTTCTTCGGGGAGGAAGTATAGAGAAAGCTACTCAACGCGTTCACTGCGGACGATTTTTTTCTTAATAGCATCGACACCTATGCATTTTGCCCCACCGGTCGTTTTGTTCATCAGTAATTTCTTTTGAGTGCGCCGTCATTCACCGGTGGTTCACCAGCTACAACTGCTTTCTCGGGCCACCAAGCGATGGCGCGAGTGGCCTACCAGTTACTGGATTACGCGGGTTTGTTTAAATTTATCGGGGTGTCCTAGAGCCTCATTATGTAACCCACCGGTGGCTCACTTCGCATCAAAAACGTACAGTGGTAATCACACTTGTCTATAACGCCCGAGCGTGCGGCTTTCTCCAGGGAGCTCTAGACTGGTGGCATTCGCGGAAACTAAGCTAGTCACGAGGCGCAACATGGAACGGCCCGCTCGAGGGGTGTCGTCCAGCCCACTCTCTCAGCTGGCGGCGAACGTGGAAGGCTGCTCGCACGCTTTTTACAAACAACATTGCTCGAACAATAAACACACTAAAGCACGAAGGCGTATCAACGATGTCGTCATCAAAAAACAAAAATATATCACAAAGCACTTTACTTTTATCGCTTATCAAGCTGATAGAGTGGGCAGGACACCCCTCGAGCGGGCCGTTCCATGTTGCGCCACGCGACTAGCTTAGTTTCCGCGAATGCCACCAGTCTGGAGCTCCCTGGAGAAAGCCGCACGCTCGGGCGTTATAAACAAGTGTGATTAGCACTGTACATAACAAATGTTGATGATGGCTTTAATTGCTTTTTATTTGAACTCTCAAAACTTGTTTCCTTTTTTTTTCTTTTTTTTTTTTTTACTGTCTGAGTTGAAATTGAAAATGGCGCTAAAGTGAACACCTCAATATTGCTTACTAACGCTCAACTGCGATATGTTTGATATTCTCTCGAATAAACCGCTGAGGAAACAAAGAATAACTGGGGAAACTGAAGCGTTTAATGGGGGCGAACTTGTGCCCAAAATTAAAAAGGAAAACAAAAGATAACGGCAGAGCGTCGCGGGCGTCGAGGTCGGCGAAAGAGAAGAGTCGAACGCTAGGGCGAAAACTGACTCTGGCTCGCTACGTGAAGCCCCTGAGCTTCTGGAATAGTCGCGTAGAATGTATGACGCGGAGAACATTCGGACGTCGAATGTTCTCCGCGGTCATCCGAAGAGGTCATCCTCGAACGGGCACGGTCATCCGAAGAGCTCGCCATTTTAGGAGTTGTTTCTCCGCTGTTTATTTCTGTGTAATTTTAAATAGATCAGCTAGAACTCTAGATTGATACTGAGCACGAAAGAAGGACAGGAGAGGACAAACAGCCTTCTCCTGTCCTTTCTTTCTGCGTGTTTAAGTTTAACTTTTAAGTTCAAGCTGACCTATTTGCAAATACGTACCAACATGCTCAGCTCTTAACCGTTTTCTGTATAGATCGGTAATCTTGTCAAAGTTGAATCTTCGGAGAACTGTATGTGACTGTATACAAAACACAAACATGTAAACTTAATTTGTTTTCAGAATAAATTTTTTCGCGTGCTTTGTGACTGCTATTTTTGAAGGCTAATTTTATTTTAAGAATTCATTTATTTATTTAGTTTTTTCGCGTGCCCGAAAACAACCATGCAGGTCTCATCTTTGGTGCACAAATATACAAATATGAACAGAAAAAGAAAAATAGAATTGCAGCTTCCAAACACAAAGCAATAAACACACAATATTTACAGTTCGGCAACAAGCACTTTCACATGGTTCCTGAACACTTTAATGTGACTGTATATATCAAGTTCAGCATTTTCAATATTGATTCAATATTCCATATTTACCATCAACGGCTGGTAAATATTAACAAGTTTAGTGTCTCTCTGAGAGACGAATGATATGTCATTTGATATTAAAGCAGTCAATGCTTCAATACATCTACATGTATGCCTTCACGGTTCTGATGACTGCCCTGCTTCGTCTGTTATTATCGCTCTACCAAATGTGACTCTTGCGTCTATTGTGTATTCGGTTACTCCAAGCCACCAAGCATGCGAACCCTTGAGCTATTCAATACCGTTTTAATAGGTCAAAAGTAGTAAACTCGTGTATGATAGATATTTTTGTTTTGCGTGAAACGATTAGTGTGTGATTACTACTCAAACTTTTTTCAGTGAATTACTTTGTTTATAGATTTGAAATATTTTAGTGCAGCATATGTTCGAGTTGTCTCGTTTGCCTTTATTATTTTTAAATGTCACAAATCGTACTTTCTCTTATGTTCCATATTCATATGAGATGTTGTCTTGGATTGATTTTTCCCGCACACCACTTTCATTCTTCGCAAAATAATTTGTGTTACACCAATTGCGCATGTATCGATGTGTTTTTATATTTACCTTAATTTGCATATGCCTGACAGTAGATAAAAACGTTTGTAGGCCGACGGGCTGGGTAAGGGCGCCCCAAAAGATAAATAAATAAATAAAAATAATTCTGGGTAAATGTCCTCGGCCAGGTTCTCCTCAATACGAAGAAAGCAAAACACAAACATAGGAAAGAGTCAGACATGTCCAAGCTTGTACATGCCGGCCTTTGTCCTCTGTTTATATTTGGCGTTTTTCGTATTGAGTATTAACCCAACGATGCTCATCAAGCTCATTAGATTTTTCCACTCAGCGCGGAAACTGCTGTGAGAACGAATGTTTTCTTACCTCTCAATTATTTTGTGAAACATGGCGCTCCATGTCTCGATGCAGTCTGGCAACCCCGGAGGAATGTGCCCAATGAGGTGAACCTGCGCACAGATATCTTTAACTGATCTTGTCTAAATCGACGTTCAGTAAAACATAACGAATAAAATGTATGTTTTAATAAACTATGAATAGTAAACTGTCAATGACTTTTAATAAACACGGCTTGCCGCGCCCTGCGTATATAATAAAGCGAATGCACATGCAAATCAATTTCTCGTCTGCATTTAGAACTTCGAGCTAATGAAAAAAACTTGACCAATTGAAGCGTCCAGATACAACCTATGGTGTATCCAGAAAACACATTCATACCATTCAAATGCATAAAAATTGAATATAGCAACCACCACCAAAATTTTTATTCAAGTTCTATCAATACTCGAACACGTCTGGGACTACAAGCGCCGCTACGGCAATACAACTCATGCTGTCTTACGCGTGATAATACCTAGAGCAATCTTGCGCAAAAAGGCGTGTAAGGCCTTGTAGGAAAGCAGTTGAATATCAACCACGCTCTGAACCAACTCGCATCAAGAAGCTCTGGCCGCTGCGATTTTACAGGTTACTTTACATATTTTGTGAGGTCTCTTGTTCAGTAGGTAAAAATTGAGTACAACGTGACGGCTGCCGTCAAAGTGTTACACTTGGACTTCCCATTTATCACTCGAAGCCCCGGTACCTAATTGTGTACGACAAAGTGTATAGATAAACAGCGCTGGGTAGATGTTCACAGACAAGGTCACCTTCGCGAAAGTCACTGAATTTTGAAAATGAAGCGCCACGTCAAAAAAAAAAAAAAAGTCTTTAGATTAGAGATTACGACTGCTGCAGATAAAAACGAATTCTAGCACGGAGACCAACCATTTTGAAGCCGCTCCTCTAGACCATTCAACTAAAGCTCTCAGGGCGGTGCCATTTTGATTGACTGCAGTGCCATCTATATGCATTTCAAGGGATTCGGCGGAGTCAAATAGTGAAAGCGCATGCGCCCCATCCCACAACCACGCGAAAGATCGGTCGTTCTCAACCAAGGAGGTAGTAAGCTTCTGCAGAAGAAATGACACCGCCATTGTTGAAGCCGGGGGTGACTTCCGGTTTTGAGGGACACGACCTCAAGGACGGCCAAAAGCGAACAAACCAATGTATGGTATTGGACAGAAAGGACATCTGATTTGACGCCAACAGCTGTTTTGGCCACCCTTGGGGATGTTCCCACCGACCCCAAATAGTAATATTTTATTGGCATCAACTATGATGGTGTCACCCAAGGAAAAATGCTGCAATGTGCTGGTTGAACGGTCCTTGGGTTCCTACAATGGGCAGCTGCAAGCGTGTAGGAAATATAGAAAACAGTAATACGCACAGAAAAAGGAACCATTGAATCTCACATGGCTAGGGATTTTAACCTATCAAAGAAACTTCCTGCCTCACAGGAAATTTTCTTCTTTGGCCGGCATTGGACGGTTTTTCGCCTCCTATTGTTCCAACCTCCGTGTTCTCAACGTTTGGGCAGTTCCGTTGGGCCGAGCATCTAGCTCTCGCTCTCTGCTACCGCTGGAATGTAGTTAATGTTGTAGATAGCTACTCCAGGTTTAGAATATTGTTCTCTGTTTTTTTTAATCCATGAAATGCTTTCTAAAGCTACTCCGCATCCCTAAACTTCGTTCTTCCGTACGGTCCGTCGATCCGGGCTCTCTCCGCCAATTTGAGCGGGGAAACATCGGTCGCGTGACGCCATGTGACATACACACCTTATCGAAATGGACGACACGTTACTTATATGCCAACTCAGTTTCCCCACTAAATTTCGCGTGAAATTGACGTCAAGTTACCTACGCACCAATTTAGTTACCTGCTATATTATTGGCGAAATGCAGGTTTTGTGACCCGAACAGCAATCTACTTTCCCCACCAAATTAAGCGGGAAAATGTGCGTTTTGTAACACACCAGTTCCTTCGCAAATTTCCGATTTTGCATTTTATGCATTATAAGACTTTAAAAGTAAAGTTTCTGACAATTTTTATTTTAATAAATAATCATCTAACGGGTCTTTGTTTTGTAGAAATGGCGTCCACTTGCAGCACTACCTCAGACCGCTGCGCCTTTTGTGTCAGCACAACACGCAGCCCTGATGGTACTGGTCTCAGCTAAAAAAAAATATTATATTATAGTGTTTTTAATCATTCATGCGCCTTTTTTCGCGTTGCCAATTATGAGTGATAGCATTTTGTTATTCATAAAATCGCCATCACGTAAAAATCTTGTCGAGGCGCAGCAGGCAAACACTTTGTGCGGATTCGCTGTTTTTGAACAAAATTCGCGTGGTTGTTGGTTAATAATTCCTGAGCGCGTTTCTATTTTATTTTTATTTTGTTTTAGAAATTAGAGTTTTCGCTTCTGGCAGAAATAGGTCTCGATCAGTGTGAATCCTAATCAGTATAGAGTTATCGCAATCCCATTTACTTTTCGCCGGAAGGGACATCCCTATCCCATTGTTTACAGGGTTGTTTCCCATTTTTTCCCCGATTTTCAACCGTTTTTGCTCGCCAGCTGGATGCAGACGACGCGATGGGAAAAATGCGTTCTCGTGCTCAGGTTCGAAGCAGCGTTTCCCTCTCTACCCACGCCCAAGTGGGATTGTCTGCACATGCCAGTCAATTTCCACTACCGCAATAAAAAGAAGATAGAAAGTAAAGTTGTTTAAGTGCCAACCTTGTCTCCTGCTTCCTCGGCCTCCAGTAGTTGGTCGATGAGCCAGGACAACTGACCTCCGGGATCCGTGGAATTTATGAAGAGCCAGCTGAAATTTTGCGGCGAGATTTATGGAACAACTATGTCTTCTGGCCCCAAATTAAAGCGCTAATTCATTTCTTCTCAAAGTGTGCCATGCTTATAATATAAACAACAAATTGTATTTGTTGTTTGAATTATCTTTCCATTTTTGTTTGAAATATTACATTTACATTTGCAGAAAACTGGCTTTAAATACTTATTGTTTTTTTATTAATATCTAAGTGCGTTTGCGTTAACTTGCACAGCTTTGTCATCCTAAACTTGTACTTAAAACCCAAAACTTGGGCCTGAATTTAAGACACCGTGTTTTGCGAAGCTTTACCAATCCGTTGAAAAAAATTAGACATTTACAATTTACAGCAACGCCGACTTAGAGCGCAGCTCCTCAGGAGGAGGAGGGGAGGGTATACCCCTCCTCCTTCCCCGCTAAATTTAGCTGGGAAATTTTGTGCTAAGCTTGCCGCGAAAAATTGCCTTCGTGACGTCACATCTGACGTGGCGTGGGACGTCCCACTTGTCGTCACACGTGGCTGCACGAGAGCAAATATAACGGGAATATTGTTCCACGAAATTTGGCGGAAAAATTTCCCCGCTAGACTTAGCGGGAATATGGGCAATGTTAGGATGCGTGTGACGTCACGTGACGTCATATTCACGTGTTTTGTAAAGTGACGCGCACGTGACGTCACGTGTGGCGTCACGAGGGTAACGTCGTGAGGTTACCCTCGTGACCCACGTGAGGGAAACCCTCGTGACCCTCGTCAGATTAACCCTAGTAACCGTCACAACAGTAACGGTCATGCCGTCATTCTGGGAAACGTCCCATAATGCAACACGCGGTTACGCCGACGGCGACGGTAACACCGCTCAAGCCGGAAACGGGAGCCTAAAACGGGTTACACATGCTGCGATTTTGGCCTTAAAGTCGCGCTGGCCACTCACAGCGCGGCGGGAACTCAAGTGACAGGAGAAGAAACACTGCGGGAAAGCTGGCGCATAGGACATCGGCGTTTTCACGTTCTTGAAGCAGACGACAAGCAGAGAAAGTACGCAAGCGACTAGTTTGCGGTTTCTCTTTTCCGGCCGGTCGAGCTTCTTTGCGTCAGCAATCGCGTCGGAACTATTCAGGAGATTATGGAGGAGGGGGATTGCTGTCCCCTTCCTCGGAGTTCGTTTTCTCAATGAATTACGCGGGCCTTTTTCACTTTCCTTGCCCGAGTACCAACTGTAGTGAGCGCAAGAGACGCTAATGCGAAGGGGCTTGTACGAGCGCTACTGAGAAAAACAAGAAGAAGAGGAACTGAGCGACATTGACGCGTCTTTTCCAACACAGATCGTCACACCAAGTAAGGCAAAATGTATCGCACCCAGTTCAATGAACTGCTTATCAGTGAAGTGTCGAAGCGTTCGGCTCGTTGGGACGCGCAGCTCAAAAAATTGAGGAAAAAAAGTACCAAATAGAAACTCTGGGAAGAGGTGACTGAGGTCGTGAATGTGAACGACAATACCGCTCTGAAACCACCGCACTAATACGGGAGGTTCGAGTCCAGGAGGTTCGGGTCGGCCATGCCAGTCGGAGCCTTTACATCCGAGGAAAGCACTGCCCGTGACGCTCCAGATGATGATAAGAGGTTTCAACCTCCCGGAACACAGAGTTTAAGAAAAACATAAACAAATAAGACCAACGTTTATTTGGTGTTGAAAGTTTTTTTTTTTTGTTTTTGTTTTTTGAGGGGAAATTAAAGGGAAAACTGCAAACTAAGGCATTCGAATTGTTGTTAGAAGTCGCTATAGCCGACTGTGCACATCTGCTTGCTGCAAGCAACGGCACGCAACGGCACAAAACGCTCATGTGAAATGAAACCTCGCGATCCGTGCTGCCGTGCCGGTGGCGGCAGCGATTTCGGCCGCGGAATCGCTGCATGCGAAACCCGCTTAAGGCCTCATTCAGTTTCACAACGCCGTTTTTCCCCCGTCCCGGCGAGAGCCCCGGTGGCAATTCCGCATGGGGAGAGGGTTTTCCGACCGGTTTTCGACCCGACTTGCGCCGCTGATACAGTGAACTCAAGAGGAGGAGTGAGTCCAGGTGCTGGGCCGGAGAGGTTACTCTTTCTGTGGATGCTAGTAGAAGGCGCCACCGCCGCCTTCGCTTGAAGTTCTCCGGCCCCTCCGCCTCCGGTCCGTTGACTCATGCAAAGCTCTTTGCGATGACCGCCGTTTTTTTTTTCCAAAATCATATGTCTGAAGAGAATCATAAAACTGTCTATTATTCCCGTATTTCACTGCTGCTTGTCGTTCTCTAGTTGGGCAAGTAGCGCGGTTACAAGCGCACTCACGCAGTCGATCCAAAGCAGCGCGTTTAGGCCGATTAGGTGCTTTGGTGAGTGAGTGGCTCTCAACACACGAATTGCGCTAAGCGCGTGCTGACGGGAGCGTTCACCGGCCACGTGTTGCACGGTCGAAACTGGTGCTCATGGCAGGTGACAAGTAGCTGATGGCCCGCGAAAAGCGCTGCAATAACACTTCGCTGTATGTGAGAACCGCCCTTTAAGCTGAGACTAGAAGCTCCGCCTTCAGCGCGAGCTCCCCGCCCTTGCTAACACAACTGTGAACGCGCAAGCACGCGCAACCAAAGCACAGCGGAAGCCAGGGAGCCTGTGTTCTTGTTGTTGTTCAATTATGTTTATTGATGAGATGAGTGGTTCGGCTGTCTTGGTGGAATGGCCTGAGACAGGAAGGAGGGGCATGGGGTTTTAGGGGAAAAAGAAAATGAATGATGTGAAAAAAAAAAATTAAATGTGATGATGGGTCCCCGTCTCCCTGATGTAGCTCATCAGGAAATGGAGGATTGCTTTTCTGTGCTGCGGTGTTTCCTGGGGTCAGGACCACTCCTCAAGCGTCGCCGGTCTGTCCTCTTCCCGAAGAGAATGGATCGCTTTCTTCCTCAGCCGTTCCAGGCCTGCACAGTCCCAGAGGAGGTGGCGTAGTGTGGCTGTGTTGTTCCCAGCGCAGGCCTTGCATCTGGAGCCCTCGATGTCGACGAGCCCGAAGCTCGCTTGTTTGGCCGGCGTGAATGCTGTTCCGGTCCTGATCCGTCGGACTCGGACAGCTTCCCATCTGGTATAGCTCGTTGGTATGTTGTCTTCTTGTGACGGCAGCAACCCTCTGAGGTAGGCCTTCCTCGCCTGCCTGGCAAGTTCAGCCTGTTCCTCCGGGTCTACCGTGTTATTCGTTTCAGAATGAGAGGTCGGGCCAGTCGCGGAGCCGTGAACTATTTCTTCCGCTGCGGCCCTGTGTGCCTTCTCATTCCCGGGGATTTCGCTGTGCCCGGGAAGCCATATGATGTGCAGGTCGGTGCCACGTATGCGAAGCTCCGTCGCCACTTTCTTAATCTTTTTTATTGTTCGGCCCTTTGGTCTGCTGCTGCGTGTTGCGTTAATCGCCGCTTGCGAGTCTGTAAAAATTCTGGCGTGAGGTGCCGTCGCGCTCTTTCCTGCGATATCCTGGGCCGCCGCCAATATCGCCCTCAATTCGGCCTCCCTCACCGTCGTGCCCGGCGGCAGTAATTTGGTTTGTGTCCTGCCTATCTCTGCGTCGTGCCAGGCAGATGTCACTTTGTCACCGTTCTTTGCGGCGTCGGTGTACCGTACTTCTTCGTTTGGCGCATGTGTTTCGCACCATGCCGCGTGCATCTTAGCGGCTCTAGCCCTCTTCCCTTGGTTCAAAACTTGAGGCAGAGGCCGATGATTCGCTATCACCTCGTCCTGCCACGGAGGTAGCGCCTCTTCCAATGGCGGCTTGTTGCTTGTCTCGTATCCTAGGTCTTGCAGGAATCTACGTCCATGTTTAGTGCGCTCTAGCCTTTGGAACTGAGCGATTGCTTGGGTTTCGGCCCTGTCTTTTATGTTGTTCGTTTGTGCTTCCTTTTCTAGCATTTCGAGTGGCGTGTATTTGGGAAGGCCCGTGACTACTCGCCTCGATTGGTTGTTAAGTCTCTCGAGTTTCTTCCATTGCGTCTCGTTGAGATTCAGCCAGTTGCAACTGTACTTTGCTCGTGACGTGAGAAGGGCCTCTGTGAGGATACGCAGAGCCTTTTCATCTGCTCCCCAGGACTTACTTGTTGTTTTCTTTATGAGCTTGAGACTCTGAGCCCACGCCTTTTCCATCTCCGGGATCCATCTCGTGCTTCTTGCCGTCTGCTCGAAGGTGACTCCAAGGATTCTGATATGTGGCTTTTTGCCGATTTCTTGTCCATTGAGTTCTAGCCGTACTGAGCCTGCTATTCCTTTCCTGTGTTCCCTAGGGCGAGCGACCATCATATATTGCGTTTTCTCTGATGACGCTTCCATCCCCACCTCTGCCAGGTAGGTGGCTACTTCATCTATGCCCCGCTGCATCGTGCTCTCTTGTTCCCCCAGGGATCCCCCTCGGGTCCAGAGCGTCACATCATCTGCATATATGGAGAATCCCAACCCTTCGATGACTCGAAGCCGAGCTGGGAGACCCGCCATTACCATATTGAAAATGGTCGGCGATAAAACTGCCCCCTGGGGCACTCCTCTTTTAATCGGCGTTTCTGGGCCCATGATCCCTCCGATCTTCACCTGGAACCTCCTGTCGCGCAGGAAGGACTTCCTGCGCGACAGGAAGTCTCTTCCTGTCGCGCAGAGCTCTGAACTATAAAGTTCAGAGCTCTTCCACGGATGCCGCATGCTTTTGCCTCCCGGACGACTGCCCAGTGCGGCACTAATTCAAACGCCTTGCGTATGTCCAGGGCGACCACGAGCCGTGGGTCTTGTTTGTCTTTTTCAGCCAGCACCTCCTCAACCTGAGGCTATCTTGTGTCCCCATTGCTTCGCGAAAGCCCGTTTGCCGGGGATCCAGGCGTTCGTGTTTTTCCAAATACCATTGTATCCTTCTGAGCACGATTTTCTCCATCGTCTTACAGATATTAGATGTTAGAGGTACAGGTCTCATATTTTCAATGCGATCAAGCAGTTCGCCGGGCTTGGGTATTGGCGTGACCCACGAGAGTTTCCAGGCTCTCGGTAGAATACCCTCTTTCCATGCTGTGTTGTACTTGTCGAGAAGTTTCTGCTTCGATTATTCCAGTAGGTTTCTGAGAGCTTGGTACGTCACCCCGTCCGGGCCAGGAGCACTACCGGTCTTCGCCGTGTAGATTGCCTGAAATTAGTTCTCCCACATTTAGTGGGTCTTCCATTCCTTCCTCTTCTGACGTGCGAATGTTCATTGCAACCGGTCTCTGGTTTGCGCTATCTTCTTGGGGAAAGAACAATTCTCCAGCCCTGTTCGCCATCTCTGACTCGCTGATATTGAGCTTGAGGGCCAGGTTCTGCGCAGCGTTTCTTGTCTTGCGCTTTGCTCCGTTCAGTCCCTTGTAAGTTCTCCAAGCTCTTCCCAGCCCGTTTCGTGCGTTGAAGGACCCGCAATGGGTCCTCCACCTCTCGCGACCGAGCTGCTTAGAGTACTGCCTCGCTTTCGCTGCTGCTCGTTTGAGCTTGATTTTTAGATGCAGCGTCCTGTTCTTTCGGTACCGCTGCAGTGCTTGTAGACGGCTGGCCCAGAGGCTTAGTAGGTGTTTGTCCGGTGTTGGGGCTCCAGGCTTTACTAGAACTTTCGTCTTCGCTTCGCTCAGAGACGTCCGAATGCACTCCTCGATGTCTCGGCTGTCCTCTGTCTCAAGCAGTTCCCTAAAACGATCCCATTTGACTACTGGTCTTTGTTCTTTGCCTCTGTTGCGTTGTCCGTGATGGATTTTCATTTCTACCGGAATGTGGTCGCTGTCAAGGTTGTCTCTCCACGTTGACCAGTCGAGCACTAGGCTTGCAGTGGCCCAGGAGAGGTCCGGGGTGGAGTCCTTTTGCCTACTGCGCATTCCAATCCTTGTCTTAGTTCCCGGCTCGTTGCGAAGTGTAAGGCCCGCAGCTTTCATTGCGCGTTTAATTTGACGGCCTTTTCTCGTGCTGTTGGAGTACCCCCCATCTTTGTGTCGAGCGTTGAAGTCCCCGGCTATGACAATCAGATCCCCTTCGGCTAGACCGACAAGTTCGCCTATCCATGCCGTTGCTTCCTTGTCATCTTCCGTGGCCGTTCCTGGTCTTATATAGACGGAGGCTAAAGTCATCCTCTTCCGTTTGTGACAGAGCCTTACGGCTACCACTTCTCTGTTGCCAGTGCAAAGTGACGCCGTATCGAGCTGAGCATGTGGTATGTGCCGCAGGACTGCTACTGCTGCCCAGCCTTTCTTCGTCTCTGGGTTCCTTTCGCTCGGCCTTGGCGTAGTTACTATGGTCGGCTTCGTGTAGAAACTATAGCAGGGGAACGTTAGGTTCGGGGTTCGTGTTTCTTGAGGAAGGAGTACATCCGGCGGCGGCTGTCTCTCGAATCTCAACCTCAGCTCTGCACTTTTGGTCGAAAATGTGCAGCAACTCCATTGGACAATGCGGGTCTGTTTTGTGGTGGCCTGTCCTGTACTGCTATGGGAGTTACTTCCGATGTCGCAGCAACGCCAGCTCCTTCTTGATCTCTCCGATGGCCTCGAAGATCATCTTGAAGCCGATGTGTACGTCGTTCTTGAGTTTATTCATCTCTTTCTCGGCGTCGAAGTCTGATGCCTGCTGGCTTGGCTGTTGTCGCTGGGTAGGTTTCGCCCATTCCGGTATCCATGTGGGAAGCTCGTCTTGATCGTTTTTCCCCGATGCCTTGGGTCGCTCCGTGATGGACTTGGCAGCTGCAGCGTAACTCCCCTTATTTTGCGCCGGAGGTTCGGGTGTCATCTTTTTGTCGGGAATTCTTCTTTTTGGACAGTCGTCACTGGTGGCCGGATGTGGGCCATCGCAGTTACGACATTTTGGTTCTCGGTCGCACTCGTCCATTCCTTCGTCGTGCACGTTCCCGCACTGACCGCACCTTCGTTCCTTGCGAGGGCAGACATCCGCCTTATGCCCGAGCTCGTGGCAGCTAAAGCACACGATCGGGCGCGGGCGGTATTCTTTCACGCTCAAGATTGCTTGGCAGAAGACGACCTTCTTGGGCAGTTTGTTACCTTCGAAGGTAACTAACACCGCACTTGTGCCTTTACCCATAAGTCGGGCAGCGATAATCCTTGCCTTGTCGCATTTCATGTCTGCCAGCAGCGTCTCTGGTGTCTCTTCGCTGTTGTCTCCCGGGGGGTATATGACACCGCGGATCTGGTTCTTCTCCATTGCTCTGTAGGGGCAAACTGTATACTGCTTGCCGTTTTTCTCTATTGCCTTAAGCCGTAGCAGCTTTTCTGCCGTGCCTTCTTCTTGCGTAGTGACCGTAATAGTGTTGGTCTTTGTCTGATACTGGATTTTGAAATCCTCTTGGCTTTCGATTCCTGCCGTTTCCGCAGCCTGCCTGATGTCCCTGGCTCTGAAGCCATTTACTGCCTCCTTACATACCGGCTTAAGGACAATGGCCCTGGTAGTTTTACTCTCTGGCCTCTTATCGATGGACATAGCAGCGGCTTTCTTTTCGGGTTCTTCGATTGACGTCAGCGAGCGTTTACGGCGGCGCCTGTTCTGGACTAATGTCCAGGAGTTGTCCTCGATATTTTCCGCCAAAAGGGTGGCTTCTGTCCCGTTAGGTTTAGCATTCTGGCTCTTTAGCGGGGCTTTGTCAATTGTGCTGCTTGAGCAATCGTGGGATATTCTTGTCCAAGGCATGAGCTCACCTTTTCTGCTGCGGCTGGTTGCGCGCCTTTTCCTTGCTGTGTGGTAGCGAGGTAGGACAAGAAGCTTACAAAGAGCCTTCCGATATCTTCCCTCGCAACTCCAAATTCGTTCAATTTGCCGAGGGTGTTCAGGTCCAGTACAATTTGAAGGCCTTCCGTCGATGGGCCTGCCGTGGTCGCGGTTGTCCCTGTAACAGCAGCCTGAGTTTCCGTGCCTCGCATTCCAGACATTAGGTTTAGCGAGGTGTCCATAGTCTCGGGTTCCATATTCACCAACCTGGTCCCTCCCGGATCCAAAATCGACGGTCGGAGGGTGGCGGGGGGTTGCCCTTGATCCATGGAGCCCTTTTCCGGGGCGCGAGTGCCTTTTAAACTCGGAGTTATAAATATATGTCGGCGGAGCTAAGAAAAACACGTCCGTTAGAACGAGCGCTTCGTCGTCGTCCTCCGAGCCTGTGCTGTTTCGCTGAATCAGACTTGATATTAAAATTTACTGCAGTTAACCTTGAGAACAGTTCAAGGGTCTTAGCAACCAGATACCAGCCCGAACTTCGAAAAGGGCCAAATTAAGTTCCAGAATGTTGGTCACTCTGTTCAATGAGAAGATTTAAAAAAGGGCTCCTGGACGGTTCCATTTTCAGTGTCCGTGCCTGTGGCGCGTAATTGGCTCGCTTTGCGAAGCGACGAATATGCGCGTGGTATGAGATGAGGAGGTGGGACGTAGGGTTGAGGATTCGTATATACTGGAATGGTGTATGCCTTTTGCACACCTACCCATATCGAGCAGAATACTGGTAATGCGAGTACACGTGCGCGTGTTCCTTATCTGCATAAATTATTTAAAATACGCAAATAACCTAACTAAGGCGTGGAAAAATGTGCGTGCAAAGTATTTCCTTTTCTTTTTTTGCTCTGAAAAACTTTTTGCAAACGCTAGCACGCGCACACTTCTTTGCACTTGGGTAATTTAGGAAATGGTCTATGTTATGTTACTGTCCATACAATAAGAGAGTTCCTTTTGTGCCTAATGCACCCTGGTGCAAGCGTTATAAAGAAGGGGAGAAATACCAATCTGGAGTAGCTTCTAGGGATTCGAAGAGCACGATTCTTTTGAAACATATCCCCAGCTAATTACATATAAAAACTGCAAGAACCTTCTACTATGAGCGATTTTAATGAATTACCACTGGGATAGAAAGCAGTCAAGCTGTTACATTGGTTCCAGTCTGTGTGATGTACGCAATATCATCCGCGACATCGTCCTAAAGGAATTCTGAAAGTAGCTCCTCGCTGGTGAGCTTCCTACCTCCCTTTCACTCCCGGAGATTGCACGCGACGAGGTTCCGCGGGCCTTGCAGCCTGGAGGTCCCGTCAATGCCGCCCGGAGGAACCGACGTTGACCTACGCCGACATGACCACCTGACGAGCACCACCAGTTGCCCGCCAGTACCCGGCGCCGTGTCAAAGCGACAGCCTGTACCCCAGTACGCTTGGCGCCAGAAGAACGACCCGAGTACATCCGCCAAGAACACTGGGCGCAAAGGAGGATTGAGGTCTGGAAAACGACTGACCGACATCAGTTATGCTACCACTGCTCAGAAGCAGACCCTATTTATCGCTGATGCCCTTAACGGTCACTTGTTCTTTGCGGTCTCCGTCCGAACGACCCGCGCACACGAGATATCAGCGAGGTGATCGCCCAAGAGATATCGGCGAATATCTTCACCGTCCAACGTCTACTGCGTCCGCTTCGCCCAGAAGAGCTAGCTCGCCTTCACCGCGATGCCCTGCGTCACCTCCTCGCTTTTCCGCCGGAAAATCATATCTCCCCTGCCCCTCTGGGTAAACGAAGTGCGCAAACACCGGAAAGTGATATTGCCGAAGACGAACGACAAAAATATCCTTCACCTACGTCGAAGAGCTCTCACTCTACCAACAAGACGCATCAGCAGCGCAACGGTGAAGGTGTCAAATAATCTCAATGAGCTCATTGACGCACACGACGCGACGGCGCTCATCGATCCCGGAGCGGACTATTCCGCTCTGACTGGGAAGCTCTCTCGACGCTTTCAAAAAGTGATGTCCCCTCAGGTTGCTTCACAATTCGAACCGCCGGGGGACACCTGATCACGCTAGCGGGGAGGTGCACGGCTCGCATCGAGACTCATGTTGAGATGTTGCTCAGTGAACTATGTTGTCATCTTGTTGAAACAGAAGCCTTGGCGTGTCGGTAACAGGTTGAACCAACTAGTTGTGCTCTCGAGCATGTCACCGCTCACAACTAATTGTGCTTCATGAAGTCGGTAAATTGTTGTCCTCAATGACTGTGCGGAGAACGTCAACTCGAAATGGGGTTCCTGACTGAACACGGCACCGTCGTTAGCCTGGGAGAAATAAGTTCACGTTCCGGAAAACTCTCTTAACAGCGCAAGATCCCGAAACCACTTCAGCCGCAGTCTTGATCCTCTCCGACCATACGAGCTCGCCACCGCGGTTGAGTGTTGTTGTGGCAGACACCTACGGCAAACATGTAAAGCCATTAAGACAGTCCCTGTCAGGCGATCTAGAAGGGCACTGCGAAACGTGCCTATGCGACCCAAAATTTTAATAAAAAACATTACTGGGGTTACGCAGACAAAAAGCGTCCGAGAAATGTTTGTTGTAGTTTGCATTAAGCAGCAAAGAGAGTGCGTATGTGCCAGTGCGCCATCACCTGACAGAAAGAGTTTATCTTTCTTTGCCAGCAGCCAAATAGGCGGAATTAATAGTATGCTTTCTTGCAATAAACCTTCTGCTGTGAGTACGCCACGTCGTTGTTTACTTCTTCGTCCATGTTTTTTCGGCGCTTCCGTCCAACGATGTTCCAACTAGACAATCTTTCAATCTTAACGCTGACCTCAAGCTACGTTTGAGGTCAGCGTTGAGCTCCTTCTAGGGCGAGGAGCCGGCGTCGCGAGAGGGCGGAACTTCAAGACGTGCGAGCTATGGTGCTCGGAGCAAACTGCCGTCTGGAGGCACTGCACCTTACGAAAGGTACTGCTGTGGGCTTGGTAGGGGGACTCCGGGATACAGCCGCGTTCACAGCCATCTCTGAAGGTGTATCGCCATCGCCGCACAAGTGCACTCTGTCCTTCAAGCTCGACATCAAACCGAGGTTTCCAGCTCCTCAACGTCACCAGCTGACTGACTTTGTCGCCGAGTACAGCGACTGTTTCGCCACGTCGTCGAAGGTGGGCCAAACACGGCCCGCGAAGGAATGCATTGTTACCGATGCTGCCGCACCGCCAGTTCACCAGCCGCCTTAGCCAGTGCCTTTAAATAAGATGAACGTCATCGTAAAGAAAGTGCCGGAAATGCTGAACGACATCATGCAGCCTTCAACGAGTCCGTGGGATTTCCCGATTGTGCTAGTCAAGAAGAAAGGCAGAACTATGGTGGCTAAAAGGGAAGCGTGACGGTCGCCGTATGTGCGCCATGTCAGAGAGGGGCGCGAGTTGCATTGATAATCTTCGCCATCACCGCTGCAGTCTGCAAAAGAGTCAGCGATCTCGGGTGATATGGTGGTTCGCTGGCGCCGGCGCTCTTCTGAGGCTGCTAGAAGTTCTGCTGCTTTGGCTGTGAGTAATCATAATATACATTAGGCTCATAATAAATAAGTGTATTAATATACGCTCAAAGTATTCAAGAGTCGTCCTAATTTCATTTCGGTCTAATTTAAGTCCACTGGGTTAAAAGTAACTCAAAGAAATCAAAAGAGTAATAATAATATCAACTGAGCTCATTATAGATAATTTGGAGGTATAATAACACGAAGTAATCAAACGAGTAACCAAAATGTCAACTAGGCCGAATTAAAGTCCATTTGGTCAATAGAAGCTCAAAGTAATAAAACAAGTAATTGCAATCTGAATTGAGCGAATAATAAATAATATATTAACTATAATCCCCCAAAAATTATAACAGTCATCGCAATGTCAATGAGGCCAAATTAGGGTCCCCTGGATCAAAAGAAACTCGAAGTAATCAAAAGACTAATAATACTGACTGAGTAAGCTCCCAACCGATAAATTGGCGCTATAATTACACAAAGTAAACAGGAGTAACCAAATGTCACTTAGGCCCAATTAAAGTCAATTGAATTGAGAGTAACTCAGAGTAATTAAGAGTAATCATAATGTCAATATTCATCACATAAAAATTGCATTTCTTGAATATGAGCTTAAAGTAATGAAGAGTCATTGCGATGGGCGTTTAATTCGAATTTTTGGCCAATGGGTCAAAATAACTCGAAGTAATCAAAAGATGAATATCAATGTCAACTGAGTATATTGTATATCAGTTGGAGCAATAATAGCATGAAGTAATCAAAAGAGTAATAATAAATTGCAATTGTACTTATATAATCTCAATTGTATCAATGATAGTCGAGTAATAAAAAAAATTTGAACAAAACGTCCATTCAGCTAAAATAAATTCGAGTGCGCCATAATAACTCCAGGTTACAAAAAGAGTAATAAACATATGAATTACGCCTCGTCAAAAGGGGGAGTAGTAACACCAAGTAGTCACAGTAGTGATCAAATGATCAGTTGTAACCCAAAAATCTAAGTGTATAAACAATTATTCTAAGTTACCAAACGTGTAAGCAAAACACGACCCCTGAAGGGAAGTAGTGCATATTCTATATATTGTGGGTTAAATAGACTGACCCCGGGATTAGAGTGGGTAGCGCAAGGATTAAATTGTATGGAGACTGGATTAAATTGAATGGTACTGTGATTAAATTGGACGTCGCTTGGATTAAGATGAGCGGGAAAACCTGTAGTTCAGTGTGTAGCATCTCCGGATCAAACGGCGATCAAACATTTGTCTGTATGCGCAAATTTCCTGGACATTTTTTGCTGACTTGTTGAAATAAAAGACTCGGCGCGCTTACTAACGCGTGTCCATGCACTCTTCCGAGAAAAAAAGAGACTGTCAAATCAAAGGCGGCTTCAGAAGCAAGTAGTTTCTTCCTTTGGCTTGTATTCTTAGAGCAATATCTGTAAGAGTGAATAAAAGTGAGTTCTACATTCTATGCCTTGTTCGTCACATTTTTCTTCTGTTGCACTCTTAAGCATATGAAGTGTCCACAATTCATAAAGTTATAAAGCAAAAAAAAAAAAAAAAAAAATTCCAATCTTTCCAGCACAGAGCATGTGTGCGACAGGGTAGACGTTCACATGCTCCAGCGCATTGGTTCTAAGTGTAAATCGAAAATAGTTTTTTCTTTCCTTTCTATTGCGTAACAAGGTGTCAGTAGATTCAGCTCTCGAAGAAAACGTCTAGTTTTCTTTTATTTGCGTATCAACTTTTTTACAGTATTCGTAACAAGGGGAAAATATCGCGCAGCGCTCCATTTCTATGCTCCGGACGCCAGCGCTAACTCGCCTGTTGCGCGCAGTGCCCTCTATTATTTTCATCGCAAATATGTGCAGCCCTTCGCTCCCGGCCGCCACACTTCCCCTTCCAGGCACCATAGCGGAACCTCGAGGTTTTGAATGGAGTATTAGTAACTGAACACCGTAAGGAAGGAAGACGTCTACCCACTCTGCCACATTGACGACACGCTGGGCCGACCGCACCGAACCCGGTATTTTTCGTCGATGGACTTGAAGTGCGATTACTGGCAAATCCAAGATGATCAAGGAGACCGCAAGAAGACGGCATTCTTCACTCTCGATGGACTGTATGAGCTCAAACTGATGCCCTTCGGAGTTTGTACAGCACTATCGCCATTCTAGCCCACGATGCAAGCAGGCCTAAAATACAAAAGCTTCCACGCCTAACTCGACAAGGTCGTGGTGTTTTCAACTGATTTCAATAAAAACTTGAAACGACTTCGAACCGTTTTACACGCAATCAGGACATCAGGAGTGATTATAAAACCGGCAAATTGTCGGTCTTAATATGGCGAACTGAGGTTTCTCGATCATGCAGTGAGCAACGAAGGTGACCGCCCTGACCCCGCAAAAATGGCGGCCATAGCCGAATTTCAAGAACCGTCAAGAAAGAAAACCGTATGAGGTTTTTTGGGTTGCATGCTTACCTTTAAGCCTTCATGGAAGATTTTACGAAATATTCAGCGCCGCTCACGCATTTCATGAAGTACGCCTTAAAGCTTAGAAGATGAGAATATCAGCAGCAGACATTAAACAAACTCAAGTAAAGGCTACAGTCGCCGCCGATCCTCGGCCGCTTCGACCAGTCCGCGAATACGTAAATCCACACCGGCGCCAGCGGTACTGGCTCGACGACAAGAGAGTACGGAACGATTATTCGCCTACGCCGGTCGGCCGCTGTCGAAGACAGAAATAAATTACTCAACGAACGAGAAGCCGTCAAGAAACTCCGCTTGTACTTATACAGTAGCCCGTTTCCAGTCATCACAGACTCCCACTAATTCTGCTGGCCCTGCTGGCCGGGCATCCTGAAGGACCCATCAGGCCTTTTCGTCCGATGAAGTTTACGGCTCCAGGAATTCGATATGATCGTGGTCTGCCAGTCTCTCGGCAAGCACAGCGACGCCAACCGTCCGTCTGGGCAAATGTCGACTCCGCTCCCGCCAGCACGGGCGACTATGACGACGAGTGTTTTTTCTGCGCATTCACCGTGACCGAAATGGAGGTTCTTTAGCGAGATGATTTTGAGCTGCGCGCACTCATCCAGCATATGGAAGGATGAGAGAGTACAGTTTTGCGTGTCTTCTCACGAACCCTGGCAACCATCGTGCTTCAAGAAAGTGAACTCTACCAAAAAAATCTTCATGGACAAACGACGGCTGGACACCTTGGCTAAAGTACGACACTCGCCAGCTTCGATTGGCGATCTTCTGCGGGTGGCAAGTAGTGCGTCTAGAGAACTACTACTTGCACACGATGACGAAGTTTTCCATCTCGCATGTTTCCTGGGAGCACCACGAAACCTCCGTCCTTTCCGCTGCAGTAATCCAAGATTATTTAAATGGAAAAAAGAAACTTTGTTACATGACATTGTTCGCGTGGGCTTAGAAGCTTTCTTGTTTGTGCACCTCACCGAGCAGTCCGTCCTTCTAACGTGCCTTGTGCCCCTGTCCCTCTCCTCTGTCTCGGCTTTTCAAGACACATTTCGGACTAATGCTGCTAGTTCATGTGGGTGTATGCGCGATTCAACACCGCTCATGCAACCGCATAAAATATCACACAATCTAAAAAGGGTGGAAACCGTTTCAATATGCCACTGGTGTTCTCGGTGCCATGCAGGTTAGCACAACTATACCCGCGCATCAACGAGATAAATCAGGAGAACAATAACTGGCTTTCATGCACTGTCGAACATATAAACAATTTGTAGACTGTGCGGTGTGCGTCGATACAAACTCCCGTGGTCATGTGAGCAAATTTATATCCGAAAATCTGGAAGATGTATTAATGAAAAACGCATAAGCATGCCCTTTCTTTACGAACCAATACCAAAGACCAGTTGTAGACACACTCTAGAGACTGCCAGTGCCACCCCATTTTCGTAGATACTTTAATCATTAGCACGAGGTGTGCAAAATTGGAAAGATAGGTGCTGGAGACAGATACAATAGAAAAAGCAGGCGGGAGGCACTGCGCAAGTCAGCCTTCAATTTTTCTAAATAAAACATAAAGCTTTTATTGATGCCTGCTGAGCTGCACGTCATCGTTGTGTGGTGTTGTTTGATCTTATGGTTATATCTTGCTTGAGCCATTTTTTTTCTCAATAATTGTTCAGGTCATTGGTCAGGGCCCATCATGTGTGCTTCTCCTTTTGTCTTTCTTTTTTTTGTGCGCTGCTTTTAACTTACGAAGTGAAACGTTTATGTTAGAATAAAAATTAAGGTTTAGGATTTTTTTAAAAGAGTATTTTAATCTAGATTTAAAATTATTTAGAGGGATAAAACAGATCTATAAAGTGAAGATATTGTTCAATTTGTTAATAGAGCATATTTAGTTGGGTAGGACTAACTGTAAATGATAAAAATATTCTTAACTTAAATCTTGGACTTAATCTAACGGTTGAAAAATGAGCTACCTCCTCTGATGCTTTTTTTTTTTAATTTGCAGCAAGGTTCGACTTTTGGCATTAGACCATACAAAACTTCGAAATTAAAACAATTTAAAATAAATTCGCTCAAAAATTAGTCTCTGACTGCTATAAACATTACAGCAGGTTCAAATTATAATCGAGTTTAGTAACAGATATAAATTTACAAACCTTTCTAACATTGTAGAGGACCCGGTAAAATGTAGAGTTTTGATAAGTTTCTTTACAATTAATAAAATATGTTAAGCATTAATTTTCAATATAACGATATCGAAAGGTAAATAATGAGAAACTGTTAATTATCCCAGAGAAGTAAAATTACAAAGTTGTGTTTGATGAGCTAACGTGGACGATTTCAAAAACTTCAGGAGGAACTTAACTATAGCATAAATAACGAAGCAATTAACGAACCATCAGATCGTGTCATATAAATGGGGAAGCTTCACCAATCAATAGAACTTCTGATTATGATAGTGCTGAACATGCCAAATATTTCATATATTTTTTTAGAAACCAAAATATACTCATATCGTTTAAATATACAATAAAAATTATGCAAAAGAAAATAACGTGTTCTTAAAATTTCGATATTGAAACTAAAAGTGAATAAGCAAACTTTCAAACGTGTTCTGCAATTAAGTGTAATATTAAATTAACCAAAGCTAATATTCAGTGATAGACACAGTGCATTCTTAGAAGCAGTGTTTGAAAATATAGATGCAGATACCGGAACAGTTTGAACAAAACATATATTTGAAAGTCTTAATTCAGTATTTTTTGTGTGACAAATACACATAAAAATCGATTGAAAAGATTCAAACATGTCTTAATAACGTACATACTGCAGCAGTCACGAAACATATAATGGATATGATGTATAGGCTTGGTAGAAAATAAATGTATATTTACTTGATGGTAAAAGGATGAATGCAGAATTGTAATTTTTTTATCTCATTAAATGCAAATTATCTATCCGAAACATTTTTCAGAAATACAACAAAGGACACTTAAGACTTCGTTTCTGAATGAAGAATCTAGAGTACTAAATGAGCCAGGGTCGAGTCCTAAAATTCTATATATTGTTTTAATATTATATTCAAACTGGAAAATTAAGAAGCGACAATCTATTTAATATAAAATCGAGTAAAAAAATTAAAAATTGCAAGATTCAGGAAAATGGTGTGTACTTAATTGTAAAGTGGACATTAACATGAGCAGAAACCGATGGGGAGGCACGAAGTTGTAAAGAACATTAATTGAAAGGTTCTTGTAAATATTGATAGAGGTGTTAGAGTAATTCCTAAAGTTTATAATGGTGAAAATGTTTAAAAGCTAATAAGTGCACCACTAAATTCTATTTATGTTATTGTGATATGTTAAATAATAAACAGATATTTAATGGTATCTTTGCAAAAGTATGTTATACAAAGAATGAGACACCTAAAAAAAAAGATAACACTGTTTTTGTTCTTGAAACTCATTGTGTTTGTTATTTAGGGATTCAAAGAGCGAATATTTCGGATTATTTCACAACCTTCGTTTATCCCCTGCAGAAAAAAAAAGTATCTGAAAACAAGTAATAAAGACATGCTTTATAATTCATTATACTGAAAGGAAAGCACCAAAATCCTTGTCGGTTGCAAGCAGCTTGAGATAGTTGATTATGAAGTGTTCAACTATGAATGTCAACTTCGAAATGTTCGCGCGTTGACCAGCCGTTTGGCAGAGCACATCTCCATCAGCGACGCACCGATCCCTGCCTTGACGCAGCACCTTTTCAGGCTAACGTCTGACCAGGGATAGCTTTTCCGGTGGTGGCAGTCTAGGTTCCACAGAGAACAATTGGGCCGAGGAATGTAACTCCCCCTTGGTTCTTCCTACTGGTTTGTTGTTTTGTGGGCAGCCAGGACAGCTTTGGCTGTGTGTGTAGGCCAGTGTTCAATAGCATTGCTCTCTGGGGCGTCACAGCAAAAACACTACCAGGGAAATCCTTGAAGCCTAAGTTATGAAAACAAAGGGTGCAGATAAGTGTCTCAGAGAACCTACCTTGACCTAGACAGATAAAGAGTGTTTATTTGTAGTTAAAAGTGGGCTCGTGGAAAAAGACGGAGTGTTTCAATGTGTATTTAGGAGAGTGTTTTTCTAAATAAAAGCTCAGTTGCGAGTTTGTCTTGTGTTGTTGCTTTCTTTACTCTGTACCAGTTTTTGGAGCTTTTCTTTCTCTACAATCTCCACACTAGCCCAACTCACCATTTTATTGCTATTCATTACTTTTGCACCGGGTTTCCTTTTTATGTTCCCTTAACTATCTCCAGTCTACCCTTACTCTTGTTAACTTAATGGCCTCTTTCTGCTGTCTTGCAAGAGTGTACGTGTATGCCATTGGCACAGCATACTTGCCACCCGAAGTGCTGGCGCTCTCTGATGACTGTCCGCCATCTCCTGGCCATGCCTAAAGAAAGTGCAAGCTCATCAGATTCGAGACATCAAAACAAGTGGAAAGGTTTTGGGATTGCCTCCAAGTGTTGTTGCACAAATGGCGTCAAGACAGAGCAGATGTTGAGAAAAGCTGTGCTTCCCCCCTTCGGAATGCCAAGGATGTGACTGACTTCCTGTGCTAGCGACAACTTTCCTGGCTGCAAAGAAGACGACAGACCAGTAAGAAGAAGCAAAGGGGAGTTACATTCCTCGGCGGAGCCTCTCTGCCGGGCAGCTTCAAGGTAACGCTGGACAATAGGCCCAAGTTCGCTGTGGAACCTAGACTGCCACCACCGGAATAGCTATCCCTGGTGAGTCATTTGGCTGGCAAGGCGCTGCTTTAAGACAGGGATTGGTGCATCGCCTATAGAGCGGATGCGCTCTGCCAAACGGCTGGTCAACGCGCGAAAATTCCAAAGTTGACGTTCATTGTTGAACACTTCAGAACCAACAATATCAAGCTGCTTGGAATCGACAAGGAGGAGGGCTTTGTTGTCCTTCCTCAGGAGCTGTACGCGGAAAAAGCCAAGCAAGCCGTCCTTAAAAAAACTTCAAGCAGGTGACACCAGGATCCCTGAACAAGGTGAAGGTGAAGGCGAAGGCATTGTACGGTGAACTATTCCTCCTTGTTTTGGTGAGAAAGGTGACTGCCAGTGAAAAACTTTCTCTAAACATACACTTCACGGCGAAAAGGCAAAAAATGGAGGTGCCTTTTAGAGCAATTGTTACGGAAAGAGACACGTGGGTGATCTAAATGTCTTCCATTCTCCGAACCCAGCTATCGATTCTGAAACTGCAGGATAATTTTTTCGTTCGGAATTCAAAGGAAGTGATTGCATTTTTTACAGAGGGGAGTAGAAGGAAGTGCAATGCCTTTTCAGTTTACGTTGAAGACCTATTTGATTCTATTCCGCATTTTGTCCTTTTTAACACTGTTAGAAATTGTATTGATAGCAGCGGCGAACTCGCCTTTTTTAGCTCTTGCGTGATGAGTGTGGAGCGTTTCATTGAACTTTTAAATATTTATTTTGACCACAGGTATGTCTCCTTTGATGGAGAGGTTTTTTTGCAAAAACAGGGGATATTCATTTATTCGCGAGTGGCCCCTGTCCTGTGCGACATCTTTGTAGCACATTCAGACCAAACTATTCTTGAGAAGCTTGGGGGCGAAAGCGTTTTTTAAAGTATACAGGCACATCTATATTGCTTTGTCATCCCCCACCTAGGGAATGAGCTTTCAAACAAAAAGGCGGCTGAAGTGATCGGTATGTCTGCGCCCCGCTCTCATGTTGTTTTTTTTTTTGTTTTTTTTTTAAAATGCATTCATGGGAAATCCTCGGGGGGCTTGTTACAGTTTTTGGATTTAAAACTAAAATTATTGGATGACCACGCAAGCTATGATTTTAAACCCAGCTCCAAGAAAGGTGTGCTCCCTTTTAATTCCATTCACTCGAAGACAGAAAAAATAGGAATTGCCTCTTTGTACCTCGGAGCTGATTTGGAAGAAAAAAAAAATACTTCCCTGATGAAATGGAAAGGAGCTTCCTTTCGCAAATCGATTGGCTCGTGAGGGCAGGTTTTTCGTTGAAATCGATTTGTTGAAGCTGCAGAGGGCCTTCAAAAGAACTAAAAAATGTTAATGAACGCCTAAAGATAAGACCTGCCGATACCCCTTACATTCACGCGGTCTGTCATAACTTGAAAAAAAGTAACGTAACGTTACGTCGTTCCGGTCGTCCTTTCAGCCCCTAATACGCTCTCCGCGTTATGCAGGAAAATTAACGATCCCCAGGGGGAGAATGGAACGGCGCTCGCTGACGCAGCTTTCGGCAAAGAAGACGCGGCGTCGGTCCCTCTGCCCTTCTACAATCTACGTTGCAGCGAAGTACCAGGGGAATCAACATCAACCCTGCTGCGCCCTACAAAAGGAGCGACACCGCTGCACCGAGACAGTTGGCACGGTGGCACTGCTACCATGACGTCGCCTAATGTGCCGATGTTTTTCGCGATAGATTTTTTTATCGCTATACAGATTATTTTTAGTAGTGTTGCAGTGCCCAAAAGCAGCCTTAAAGCGTTTTATAGACCTGTTAATGCCTTGTGGTGATGTCGAAGAGAATCCCGGTCTGACTAATATGAAACAAAATGCGTCACAAACCGCCCTTCATACTACTGCTGAGCAATTGCGTACCGCGCATAATGAACCGAAACAAAAAGTAAGGGAAATTTTTGAAAAGCGAACAGATATAAAGAAAAATTTGTTGGAATCAACAAAACGTGTGTGCACGCTCGAAAAGGAACTTGCTGCAGCGTGGTCGGATTCGCAAACAGCACA
Organism: Ixodes scapularis; assembly: GCF_016920785.2. Lineage (NCBI taxonomy): Eukaryota > Metazoa > Arthropoda > Arachnida > Ixodida > Ixodidae > Ixodes > Ixodes scapularis. Next base: position 174,065,322 of record NW_024609857.1, on the reverse strand, counting down.
AAACGATTACAAATTGGAGGTAGAGCACGTGGAGCTTACTATTCTAAAAACGCGGTGCAATGATGCCAAAAGCCGCCACTCTCGAAGATTGAACTTGTTATTTTTTGGTCTACCAGATAAACATAAGGAAAGATGGACGGAATAAGAAACCCTTATCGCCAAGCTTTGCGCCGAAAAAAAATGAACATCATTCTTGATCCGGTTAAAATTGATAGAGTACAAGAAAAATAAGAGAAGACCCATTGTAGGCAAGTTTTGTTTTTTCAAGCCGAAAGATCTAATACTGTCTTCTGGTTACAAGCTTAAAGATACTAGGATCGCTGTAGGCGAAGATCTTTTTTACACGTGTCCAGTTAGCAAAAAAAAAGCTAATCGAATTTGCGAAAACCCAAAACTGTCGCTTCAAGCTGAAAATGGACAGACTGCACATGAATGACATGTTTTATGTATGACCATGAGACTGAAGGCGTCCGTGAGGTCGACACGTAACAATCACTGGACCTTGCTGAACTTCCCTTAGCATTTCATCTGGCATCTGGATTAAAAAAAGATTAATGCACCGAATTACTCCCTAAAACCGCGTATGCGATCTGGATACCTCGGTTCTCATGGAAGGCTTAAAACCAAGATAAATAACACGAAAAATTTACACATGGGGACAGTTGTGGTCATCCACTGCCGAAGTATTAAAAATAAGGTTGAGGAATTTACGGGCCTACTTTAAACTGTTAAGCCCGCGATTGTATTAGGCACCCAGTCTTGGTTGGATGGTACTATACGTTCGGACGAAGTGTTTGCAATTAATTATAGAATATATAAAAAAGATAGAAACCTACATGGCGGAGGATTCTTTATTCTTGTTGATAAAAATAAACAAAGGACACCGGTTCAAATAAAAAATGTTAGTATAAACACAGTGTAGTGTAAGATATGTCTTAATAGAAAACATATTTCAGTGGGTATCGTTTATCGTCCCCCAGGTGGGGATAGCGAATTTTCAAAGAACTAACCGATATTATCCTCGCTACCTCCCGGGAGTATGTTTTTTTAGGAGGGGATTTTAAAGGGATCATGAAATGACCTTTTTACTTTTTCCAGATAACTTTTACATTAAACCGCCGATGTTCACTGAATGCCGAACAGGCATCCGTTTTCGACTCGCTTTATTAACTTCTACACAAAAAATTAATAAATTATCGACTTTTTCTTTCTCTCCAACTGACCGTAAACAAGCCGTGACGTACGCTGTTTCCGGAACCGGAAGTTCTCTCGGCAGTAGGAGAATGGGAGCGTCAGCGGCGACGAGTTGGGGTGCGCCGGTAGGTTTTACTGCGCTGATGTCACCGACGTATTTTCTGAATCGGCGCCTCTCATCGCCGCATCGCAGCTGAGCGAAATTCAATGAGATATGTTGCGCTACAGCGACAACATGGGACTAGTCCCATACGCCGGTATGCCTGTTGGGAAGTGCAGCGAGTCTTCCGGTGAAGACTCCAGAAGTCAACCCAACTGTCATTGTTGGTAAAAGGCGGACCGTGTCAGTCGTTTGCAAAGCGACGTAGATGGAAACAAATTGCCGGGGCGTTTTTAGCGGCCTCGGAGATGCAGGAGCGAGCCGACGTTAAGAAAGATACGTTTGAACTACGAGTGTCAGCAAGAGCCACGTAAATACCTGTTCACATTCGGAGCGGACGCGCGCGTTTGATGGAAGTGCTGTATTCGCGCTGTTGGTAAGCGCTTCGGGACCGATCTTTTATGATTGCAACTCGATACTGACGCGAAACTCGGCAAAGAGAGGTTGGACCGGCATTGCACGTATACCTCCCATGAACTGTTACAGCTCGACAGTGACGTGCAGTCTGTCAGAATAAAATGGCATACCAATAACAAAGTGTACATACCGTGTTACGAAAGTAATCCATACGGCGTTTATTTCAGCTCTATATCACACAAAACAAGGAGATAGAATTGACGAGTGTTCGTCAACACTGCCTCGGAAAACAAGGGGAAGAGATTGACCTCACCTCTTAATCTAGAATTGAGGTCAGCGATCAAACTATGATACGGGAAGGGTCCACAAGGGTAGCGCGGGCATATTCCATTCAGCACGCCAGCCGGTCGTAGGCAGACGGTCTTGCGACAAAGGAAAGCTGCGCAGAGTCGGAGTGCCTGCTAGGCCTATATTCTGAGCAGCTCGCTTGGAGTCGGTAGATTCGTGGCCATTGTCGCTTATCTCGGGTGTTTGTGGATCCAGCGTTCTTGTTCGTCGTGGTCTATTTTAAGTACTTTTTTTCTTGCTGCTTGAAGTCGGCACGCGCGAGAAGAACACGTAGAAAAATAAGCGTTCAGTCAGTCAGAGTTTTGAGAGGAAGGAAATCAAAGGAAATAAATGTTCGTCGGTCGCCGCGACTTAAGTAACTGAAGTCGGCCCTGCCCTACTGCGCACGCGCAGTAGTTGCTTCGTTCCTCAGACGATAGATGACGCTTGAATCTCAGCATTATCAAATTTGGCAATTTTAGCCACACATCTCTAATTATGCTACAAAATGTGGATCTGAATATTATTTAACAAAACTTTTAGGAAACATTCGCCGGCTATTTATTGTTTACGATCGCGGTGCTGGTGAGGTAGGCTCTTACCCAATAGGCGACGTGGATTCCGCTGACGTGCTCCGTTTCCGCGGATGCATCGTTGTGAAAAGGCGAAGGAAATAAGGCGCAAAAGAGTCCAGTTTTCTTTTAAAAGGTCTATAACAAATAATTTTTTTTGGCTCCCTATTTTTGTGTTTTTGTGTTTCTTTTCACACCTTTTACTACGTGCGGTGGATGAAATTCGATTTTAAAATCATTTCATGGTCCCTTTAACCTCCCTGATTTGGTTTGAAAGGACGGCAAAGCCGTCGGCTAGGGAAACTCGCTTCATGTAAAATTTAATGCTATTGTAGAAATGTTCGAAATAAAGCAGTACATTACGGAGGGGACGTGATTTCCAAACATATTTTATTACTGTGTAACCTGCCTGGTGCCATTGATATTGTTTTTGTGATTCCTGGCATTTCGGACCATATTATTGACAGCGACATCGGTTCATTCATGGTTACCGAAAGCAAAATACCAAGGTGGAAGGTGTTCTATTATGATAAGGAAAATTATGACAATATAAAAGATAAATTGGCGTGTTTCTTTTGCGGATTTCTTAGAGCTGGCAGATGATATAAGCATTGATTACCTTTGGAAAATCTTCAAATCAAATGTTCACGCCCTCGTCGACAAACACGTCCCATCTGGGGCTCAATTTTCAAGAAAAACAAAACATGCCTTGGGTGACAAAAGAGGCGAGGCGGATGATTAAAAGGAAACGAAGAACATACCTTCAGTATAGAAATCACGGGAGAGCGTCCAACAAGGCGAAGTTAGAAAAGAGCAGTACTCTTTTTAAAACAACAGTACAAGATGCCAAGGCCAGGTATTACGAAGAGTTGGATTCAAAACTAAATAAGGACCCTAAATAATTCTGGAAATTCGTCAAACCTAACAAGAAGGATGATACGTCCTTTCCCCCCGTTACTAATAGATGGACAAACTATCATAGCTCAAACGGACAATGCTATGCGTCTAAATAAGTACTTTGAATCTGTTTTTTTTTCTGAGACTACCAGCTCAAGTTGTTACCCACTGTGCAAACAGACATGGAACATGCAATGTCACCCATCGAGATTACGTATAACGGGATGGCCTTATTATTATAAGAACTTGATGTACAAAAGTCAACCGGGCCAGATAATATTTCACCGTTTATATTAAAGAACTGTTCTGCGGAACTGGCAGACTATTTTGGTGTGCTCTTTAACAAATCCTTAAGAGACAAAGAAAATATTCCATCTGATTGGAAGGTAACAAATGTGGTGTCAGTGCATAAATCAGGATCGAAAAACGGCGTGGAAAATCACAGGCTGATCTTTTTAACGCGCATATGCTGCAATATTATAGAATATGTGATTTTTAGTAACTTTATTTCTCACTTAAACAAACAATTTTCTTATAGAAGACCAGCACGGATTTCGTTCTGGGGCATCCTGCTGCACCGTACTCGTTGACGCTTTTCAGCTTTTGCTTGAGCTATTGATAATGGGAACGATGTTGACTGTTTGCTTCTAGATTTTAGAAAAGCCTAGAAATAAAACAGCGCAAACGAACACAAGGACAAGTAGCAGAAGGGACACAGACACAGCGCTGACTCACGACTTACTTTCTTTCTCATCTTTTTAAAACATATCAACATAAGAAAACAAGAAATGAAAAATAAAAGAAGAAGAATCCAGCATGTAGGACATCCTCTCTGTCATATGCCATCTGAGGAATTTTTTACACAAACTATACATTATATACCATTACAAAAAAAAAATTTAAAAAAAAGCCAAAAACCACAGCGCGAGCCCTAATGCTCTGTGCGTACCTGTGTTGCACGCGGACTCTTGGTATGTCGGAACCCTTTTCCAGAGCTGGCAGTAATGTAATTACTGTAATGAAATTACAGTAATTTAATTACTTGGTTCAGTAATTAGTAATGTAATTCATTACTTTTTGTAGCAGGTAATTTAGTAATGTAATGAATTACTCGAGCGACGGTAATTGTAATTAAATTACCTAATTACTTTTTCGCACCAGGCATATTTTTATGTCCACAATACACAAGAGCGCTTTTCTTTTTATTTTACTTTTTCTTTTTCCTCTACACCTTTCCAAAAAAACGCTCTTCGGCCGCCACTATGTTGCTGGTGCCAATGCGGCTGGTGCGACTCTCACGCCCGCTATCAGCTAGACATTTTCTGTCACTCTCTTGAACTGTGAAAACCCGCTCAGCGCGATTCTCTACCTATGTTTTGCGGTTTTGCATTCGACGTTTTCTGGCCCCTCTTGAAAGTTTCCGCTTACTTTTTCTGATGCATGCTGCGTACCCTCTCTGTGTTATCTTCCACTGTGAGAAATAGGGCTGGTAAGTGCCTGCCATTCGAGCTTTTCTGCTTGACATTCTCGGGAAACGAAGGAGGGGAAGGAGGTCGAACTAAGGCCCCTGGTGGAACGGCCTCGACGCGATTTTGCGAACATTGACAATTGTTCTCCCCCCACCCAGAGGTAATCCGCGTAGGGTCCTCAGTCACTTCCAAAAATAGTTGTCCGGGTTGGGGTGGGAAACGGATCAGTCGCGTGCGTTCATCTGTCCATCGGTAAACATGCAACAGAGAGTTCTAGCTGTGTGCCATGAACTGTGTAAATAATGTAAATAAAGTTATCTGTAAAAGTAAGTTATCAATAGCTCCTTTATGTTTAAAAGTATACAAAAGTAATGCGAAAGTAATGTCATTACTTTTAAAAGTAATTTGTAATGGTAATTAATTACTTTCTGGCTGTGGTAATTTGTAATGTAATTTAATTACATTTCAGCAATTTTCAGCAAAGTAATTAGTAATGTAATTTAATTACAAAATATGAGTAATTTGGCCAGCTCTGCCCTTTTCTGGCTGCATGTAGGCACGCGCCTGTGGTTATAGGATCACTCCCATGGAAGCAGGAAGAAAGTATTAAAGAAACGTTCCCAAACTCCGAAGAAACTCGAACTCTTCACTGTATAACGTCACTGACTCTGAACTGACGCATAGATCGGGACCGTGTTGTCGAATGTAAAACGCTTCATGAATTTCCCTTGCCATTTTTTGTGAATGTTTAGCCAAAATTTCAATGTCACTTAACCGAGGGGAACAACCACACCTATCACAATGAATGGCTAGGTGACCCGAAGGTGAAGACCTCAAAGACAGGTAATGCTCCCGAGCTCGAACATTAATACATCTGCCCGTCTGCCCAATATACACTTTACCACATGAAAAGGGTATTTTATGAACGACCCCCCCAGCACAAGCTACATATTTGATGCGATGGTTTATTCCACACCCTACACGCTGAAGTCCTGCTCTCTCAATGGACGCACACAAATGGTATAGCTTGGAAGGTGCTGAAAAGACAATGGGAACTCCGTATTTAACAGCCACTTTTTTGATCCTGTGGGAAAAACTGTGCAAATATTGTATTACCACCGGTCGAGAGGCAGGCTTTTGTCTAACATTGTCAAGTATGTTAAGGGGATTCCTGAATAATTTAAAAAGTAACTCCGCTACCCCCACTATGACAAGTTTCGGGAAACCCGCTTTTATAAACCTATCTACTTGACACAGAAAGCTGTTGAAACTTCTGTGAACACAGGATTTCAATAAAGAAGCTCTCAAACATGATTTTGCAATAGCTCTTTTTACAACTTTTGAGTGCGTAGATTCATAGCTAAGGAGGGACTTTTTTGTTCTAGGCTCATAAGCCCAGCACAGGTGACTCGTTTCAAGATGAATGTTGAGGTCCAAAAATTGCAAAGCTTTTTTAGTTGGAACCTCATTCGTAAACCGCAGGCCTCCAGAGCACTCCCGAAAGGTGTCTAATAACTCTGAGACCAAGTCAGCACTTCGCGAGCCCTGCGTAGGTTTAAACACCACCAGGTAATCGTCAACATACCTGAAGACTTTCAAAAAACGATCATCTAACCTTTCTGAAATAGCACAATCACAACCTGCTGGGTAGATGTCACTCAATATGGGAGCAACACTAGACCCAATGCAGATCCCGGATTTTCGCAGAAACGTGTTGCCCTCAAAAGAAATAAAAGTAGACTTCAAGTAAAAGCGGCGAAGATCCAAAAACTTTTCCACAGCAATACCAGTCGAATTCTGGAAGGCAACAGAACCGTTTAAGTCAATGCAAAGTTGAACCGCTTCAATGAGACCTCCATGGGGAATAGAGTAGAAAAGGTCTTCCACGTCAATTGAAACCAGATCACAAGTTTCAGGGTTGTCATTGCTTAGATAATCTACCAATTCTTCAGAGTTTCGAATTAAAAAAGGATCAGTTAACTTCAAAGAAGATAGGTGATTCTGGAGATACTTCGAGACATGCAGCTGCCATGACTCTCTCTGTGCAACAATCGCCCTGAACGGCATAGTGTCCTTATGGGTCTTCACAGAGAAGAAAACCTCCAGATTGAGGCCACGAGCCGCCTGGACAGACTTCCTGAGCCTTTCTAAACCAAGCTGCTTACAAAGTTGCTCAGCACGCGTCTTCACCTTGCCCAGTACCACATCTGGAACAGGTTTGAAATTTTTTGACACTGCTTGTGTAGACTTTTCCTTAAATATATGTTCTGGCACAACTACAAATCCTCACTCCTTATCTGAAACCAGCAGCTTTAACTTACAGTGTTTGAAAAAAGAAACAACAGGGCCGAAATGAAATCGATGTACAGATTTCCTGAAGTCCCTACGTAAGCTTTCTACACAGTCTAGGATACACATGTCTTTTTTCTCAGCAACAGTCTTCTCAGCTATCCGTCTCACAAGGGAGAGCATTTCCGGGGGCTTCACGACGAGCTCAGTAGCATACTTTGGGCCCTTGTTCAATATGTTTGTGATAGAAGCAGGTGCAGTTGCATCACCTAAAAACCCAACGCTATTCCCTGCACGAGGCGGGTCTTTTTGTTTCTTAGGGAACGTGGAACGTAGATGCAGCCATAAGAACTCAGTGGTACGTGAGGACTCCAATTGACACGCACGTAGTTTTCTCCTGGCGCTGTGTTCGTTAGTACACGTGTTATAACACCACACTTTTAAGCAGTCATGCAGAAGTCTGACTTGCCTCCAATGTTCCGAGCGGAGAATCTTGCATACGCGCTTGGCATGTCCAGATGACGGAGACGTCAATCCAAAAAGGCTTAATACCTCAGGGGGGTAATTGCCTTTCTTTGCAGTGTACCCAAATTGCCTTGCTTTGCACATAGAAACAGCGATGGCATTGACATAGAAGATGTCTTGATGTGGAAGATTGAAGGAACACATAAAAGGGCCCGATGTAAAAGAAAGGAACTGCAGTAATGTTTGGAGGTGGGCTAGTCGGTGATGCATTGTAAACATAGAAATAAAACAGCGCAAACGAACACAAGGACAAGTAGAAGAAGGGACACAGACACAGCGCTGACTCACGACTTACTTTCTTTCTCATCTTTTTAAAACATATCAACATAAGAAAACAAGAAATGAAAAATAAAAGAAGAAGAATCCAGCATGTAGGACGTCCTCTCTGTCATATGCCATCTGAGGAATTTCTTACACAAACTATAGATTATATACCATTACAAAAAAAAATTAAAAAAAGCCAAAAACCACAGCGCGAGCCCTAATGCTCTGTGCGTACCTGTCTTGCACGCGGACACTTGGTATGTCGGAACCCTTTTCTGGCTGCATGTAGGCACGCCCCTGTGGTTATAGGATCACTCCCATGGAAGCAGAAAGAAAGTATTAAAGAAACGTGCCCAAACTCCGAACAAACTCGAAATCTTCACTGTATAACGTCACTGACTCTGAACTGACGCATAGATCGGGACCGTGTTGTCGAATGTAAAACGCTTCATGGATTTCCCTTGCCATTTTTTGTGAATGTTTAGCCAAGATTTCAATGTCACTTCACCGAGGGGAACAACCACACCTATCACCGTGAATGGCTAGGTGACCCGAAGGTGAAGACCTCAAAGACAGGTAATGCTCCCGAGCTCTGACATTAATACATCTGCCCGTCTGCCCAATATACAGTTTACCACATGAAAAGGGTATTTTATAATCGACCCCCACATACGCACAGAGCATTAGGGCTCGCGCTGTGGTTTTCGGCTTTTTTTAATTTGGTTCTTTTTGTACTGGTAGTTTGTGTAAAAAATTCCTCAGATGGAATATGACAGAGAGGATGTCCTACATGCTGGATTCTTCTTTTATTTTTCATTTCTGTTTTCTTATGTTGATATGTTTTAAAAAAATGAGAAAGAAAGTAAGTGGTGAGTTAGCGCTGTGCCTGTGTCCCTTCTTCTACTTGTCCTTGTGTTCGTTTGCGCTGTTTTATTTCTATGTTTACAATGCATCACCGACTAGCCAACCTCCAAACATTGCTGCAGTTCCTTACTTTTACATCGGGCCCTTTTATGTGTTCCTCCAATCTTCCACATCAAGACATCTTCTATATCAATGCCATCGCTGTTTCTACGTGCAAAGCAAGGCAATATGGGTACGCTGCAAAGAAAGGGAATTACCCCCCTGAGGCATTAAGCCTTTTTGGATTGACGTCTCCGTCATCTGGACATGCCAAGCGCATATGCGAGATTCTCCGCTCGGAACATTGGAGGCAAGTCAGACTTCTGCATGACTGCTTAAAAGTGTGGTGTTAAAACACATGTACTAACGAACACAGCGCCAGGAGAAAACTACGTGCGTGTCAATTGGAGTCTTCACGTATCACTGAGCTCTTATGGCTGCATCTACGTTCCACGTTCCCTAAGAAACACAAAGACCCGCCTCGTGCAGAGAATAGCGTTGTGTTTTTAGGTGATGCAACTGCACCTGCTTCTATCACAAACATATTGAACAAGGGCCCAAAGTATGCTACTGAGCTCGTCGTGAAGCCCCCGGAAATGCTCTCCCTTGTGAGACGGATAGCTGAGAAGACTGTTGCTGAGAAAAAAGACATGTGTATCCTAGACTGTGTAGAAAGCTTACGTAGGGACACCAGGAAATCTGTACATCGATTTCATTTCGGCCCTGTTGTTTCTTTTTTCAAACATTGTAAGTTAAAGCCGCTGGTTTCAGATAAGGAGGGAGGATTTGTAGTTGTGCCAGAACATATATTTAAGGAAAAGTCTACACAAGCCGTGTCAAAAAATTTCAAACCTGTTTCAGATGTGGTACTGGGCAAGGTGAAGACGCGTGCTGAGCAACTTTGTAAGCAGCTTGGTTTAGAAAGGCTCAGGAAGTCTGTCCAGGCGGCTCGTGGTCTCAATCTGGAGGTTTTCTTCTCTGTGAAGACCCATAAGGACACTATGCCGTTCAGGGCGATTGTTACACAGAGAGAGTCATGGCAGCTGCATGTCTCGAAGTATCTCCAGAATCACCTGTCTTCTTTGAAGTTAACTGATCCTTTTTTAATTCGAAACTCTGAAGAATTGGTAGGTTATCTAAGCAATGACAACCCTGGAACTTGTGATCTGGTTTCAATATACGTGGAAGACCTTTTCAACTCTATTCCTCATGGAGGTCTCATTGAAGCGGTTCAACTTTGCATAGACTTAAACGGTTCTGTTGCCTTCCAGAATTCGACTGGTATTGCTGTGGAAAAACTTTTGGATCTTCTCCGCTTTTACTTAAAGTCTACTTTTATTGCTTTTGAGGGCAACACGTTTCTGCAAAAATCCGGGATCAGCATTGGGTCTAGTGTTGCTCCCATATTGAGTGACATCTACCTAGCAGGTTGTGATTGTGCTATTTCAGAAAGGTTAGACGATCGTTTTTTGAAAGTCTTCAGGTATGTTGACGATTACCTGGTGGTGTTTAAACCTAAGCAGGGCTCACGAAGTGCTGACTTGGTCTCAGAGTTATTAGACACCTTTCGGGAGTTCTCTGGAGGTCTGCGGTTTCCGAATGAGGTTCCAACTAAAAAAGCTTTGCAATTTTTGTACCTCAACATTCGTCTTGAAACGAGTAACCTGTGCTGAGCTTATGAGCCTAGAACAAAAAAGTCCCTCCTTAGCTATGAATCTACGCACTCAAAAGTTGTAAAAAGAGCTATTGCAAAATCATGTTTGAGAGCTTCTTTATTGAAATCCTGTGTTCACAGAAGTTTCAACAGCTTTCTGTGTCAAGTAGATAGGTTAACAAAAGCGGGTTTCCCGAAACTTGTCATAGTGGGGGTAGCGGAGTCATTTTTAAAATTATTCAGGAATCCCCTTAACATACTTGACAATGTTAGACAAAAGCCTGCCTCTCGACCGGTGGTAATACCATATTTGCACAGTTTTTCCCACAGGATCAAAAAAGTGGCTGTTAAATACGGAGTTCGCATAGTCTTTTCAGCACCTTCCAAGCTATCCCGTTTGTGCTCGTCCATTGAGAGAGCAGGACTTCAGCGGGTAGGGTGTGGAATAAACCATCGCATCAAATATGTAGCTTGTGCTGTGGGGGTCGTTTATAAAATACCCTTTTCATGTGGTAAAGTGTATATTGGGCAGACGGGCAGATTTATTAATGTTCAAGCTCGGGAGCATTACCTGTCTTTGAGGTCTTCACCTTCGGGTCACCTAGGCATTTATTGTTATAGGTGTGGTTGTTCCCCTCGGTTAAGTGACATTGAAATTTTGGCTAAACATTCACAAAAAAATGGCAAGGGAAATTTAGGAAGCGTTTTACATTCGACAACACGGTCCCGATCTATGCGTCAGTTCAGAGTCAGTGACGTTATACAGTGAAGAGTTCGAGTTTCTTCGGAGTTTGGGCACGTTTCTTTAATACTTTCTTTCTGCTTCCATGGGAACGATCCTATAACCACAGGCGCGTGCCTACATGCAGCCAGAAAAGGGTTCCGACATACCAAGAGTCCGCGTGCAAGACAGGTACGCACAGAGCATTAGGGCTCGCGCTAAGGTTTTTGGCTTTTTTTTTTTGATGGTATATAATGTATAGTTTGTGTAAAAATTCCTCAGATGGCATATGACAGAGAGGATGTCCTACATTCTGGATTCTTCTTCTTTTATTTTTCATTTCTTGTTTTCTTATGTTGATATGTTTTAAAAAGATGAGAAAGAAAGTAAGTCGTGAGTCAGCGCTGTGTCTGTGTCCCTTCTTCTACTTGTCCTTGTGTTCGTTTGCGCTGTTTTATTTCTATGTTTACAATGCGTCACCGACTAGCCCACCTCCAAACGTTACTTTAGAAAAGCCTTTTATCTTGTGAACCACGAATTTTTATTTTACAATCTTGGCCCCTATCAATTGAAAATAATATATTAGCTGAGCTCAAGGACTGCCTGAGTGATCGAAAGCAATGTGTGGTACTAAATGGTGAAAAATCCGAATATGTACGTATCACTTCTGGTGTACCCCCGGGTTTCGTCTTGCGTCCTCTGCTCTTTTTGGTATATATTAATAATATCGTCCATGAAACTCGATCAAATACAAGATTGTTTGCAGATGACTGCATTGTTTATAGAGCAATTAAGGATGTGAATGATACTGTGAGCAGCGACAATCTTTTGTCATCGTACGTGTAGCGAGTTCTCTGGTACCATTTTCTTCCTTCGTCGCTCCGACGCCTGCGGCAGAAGCGGGCAATATGTCCTGTTACTCCACAGTAGAAACATGTTGGTCGACTGTTATATCCTCTCCAAGAACTTCGTTAAGGATAGCGGAAGTGAGAATCCACGAGTGATGCCACTGAAAAAGGAACTGTAGTCTCAGCCGGAAGGGTCGCGCTTCAACTAATCTTGGTAGCACTTGTGCATAAGAAAGCGACACTTCCGGTTGCAGAGGTTGTGGAAATGAAGTAAGACTGACAGCCTGCCGTAATTCTTCACGGATCATGTCTTGCAGCTGAGCTTGTCTCGATAGGGAGGGCGGAGGCTTAGCAAGGAATCGCCTCAATTTGTAATGGAAAATTTCGCGGATGAGAGAACGCATGCTGTCTTGTGTTCGAGCACATAGTAGCGGTTCTTGAAGCATTTGCCCCCGAGGCATTGGTGAATACCCAGCGTAGATAACGCGCTGTTGGCGAGTTTCTTAAAGGTTTTGCAGCCGTCTATAACATATATAATATCCACAGGAGGCTGCGTCAAAAACAGCCCGAAGGCTTCTTCTGAGATGCCTTCAAGGAGATGACGAACTCGTTCACCTTCAGTCATCTGGTCGCTTACTCTTCGGCAGGGAGTCAGGATGTCTTCTATGTATGACGTGAAGGTTTCGCCCGGTTGTATGCGCCTATTCAGTCGTCGCTCCCAAATAGCACGTCCGATTTGCTGGTTTTCTTGCACGAGCTGTGAAAGTCTCCCACGATTGCCTCTCGTGTTCGTGGTTTAGGAACCATGCTTTTGCTACGTTGGTAAAATATAAAATTATGTTGGCTAGCTCCATCGAACTGTCCCATCGATTGTAAATGCTGACTCCGTTGTAGATGTCGAGCCATTCGTCAATGTCTTTCTCGCCAAGGCCGGTAAAAACTTGCGGGTCCCGTTGCCGCAACGAGGGATGCCAGATGGGCCCAGGAGTTGAAGACAGGGGCCCTATCTGACCTTCAGTGGGTGGCTGAGAAGCGAAAGCCGCATGCTGTCCTGAGGGATCTGTTGGCGGTGTGGCGTTGGCTGCCGTGATGATCATCCGAACCCCACCGCGTTACTCCATTTACCCCGCACCTCCACCAACTTGGGAGGAGTTTTTTTTAGGTCTCTCAAGCCTGCTCCGAAAAGGTCTCAGAGGGTGACGGATGTGTTTCAAAGGGTATTTAAAACTGTGTTTTTCTAAATGAAAAACCGCGAGTGCACCCTTTGTTGTCTTCTTTACTCTGTCCTACTTTTTGGCGCTTTTCTTTCCGCACAATGTACCAACCAGCCCAGCTTTCCATTTATTTGCTTATGTCATTAGATATTGAAAGTAAAACTATTTTATATCTTAATTGTTACATTCGCTATATTTAAAATAATCTTGAAAATAAAACACAATTTGATATTATACAAGTCTTTTTTATCACACTGAGAACATAATGGTAATAAATCATTATTAAATCATCTAGATAGTTTTTTCTTACTATATAAAAGGACAAAATCATGACTTGAAAAGTAAGTATACATATTCAAAAGATTATATTATTATTATGATACTTTAGACGGGCTTAGAACTTCATCTAATGCGTCTATTCAGAAAGTGGATTGACCAATGGGTCAAGGTAAATGGCAAATATGTGGTACCAATAAATGCCCAATTTGGAAATACTTAGAAAATTTTTAATATGATCCTAATGGAGGACCTTCAGGAATAAAGGATATTCAAGACAGTCAATAGGGCTGTACAAAAGATTAAAAAGTTGACCGAGAAACAAGACGTATGTACGCAATTCATACCGTTTAGAAACAAATTAATAAAACGTGGAATTATTGTGTATAGAATAGATGATCAATGGCAAACTAATTTTGTTGAAAGTAATATATATTCAAGACAAAATTTATTTTAACCGGTACTGATATATTAGCTAAATATGCACACACCGGTAAAATAAGTGAGGCAAACAAATAGCTCAAGCCATAACGAGCCATTTATTTCAATAAGAATACCCAAAAGACATTCGAACAGATCAAGGTCTAGAGATTTATAATTGTAAAGTAATAGTAAACTTATAGAGAAATTGATTGAAAACACAGGAATTTTACATTTTTGTAGTTAATAAAAGTAAAACCATCTGTTGGCGCAAGGATTAAAAGTTCAATTTAAATTAAATTTAGAAATAATATGAGTGTACAAAATATTGATTTATTTCACATTTTGTTAAAGTAGTCGAGAACTATAATATACGCGGTTTTAGGGAGTAATTTAGGGAGTAAGTATGCGATAATACTATTATCCTTTAAATTCGAAAATGTTGTACCTAAATGCGGACTTTTGATTCTTTACTGTCGTACACAAGTCTTCTTTAGACCAACTAAACAATATGCACTCAGTAAAACGTAATCCTGAATTACTCATCCCAATCAAATATTAATTTCCTGGTAATTTCTATAGGTTCAAGCACTTTTATTTTATACTATAGGATCACATTTAGAGGAAACGCGGGAGGGCGTTGCATCAACCACTATCGGAGCTCCCTAACGGCCTGGTACGCAACTGCAGCCCATGCGCTTCCCCCATGCGAAGATAAAATATTTTCACTGCGCGAATCGAGTCATCGTTCCTCTAGCGCGTCGTCTGCTACGTGCGTCGTCCGCTACGCGCGGCGTGGGCTGCCGGCTCTATAACGCAGCTAGCGAATTGTTTGGCATTTCAAAGGGGCGGTGAACTGTTAAATGAATGCTTCATCAGTGTGCACCTCTGCTGCTCTTTGTCTAGTTTTTCTATTTGCTTAAACAACTAAGCAATGTGGCGTTTTGATTTATTTTTGAGTCCCCATCAGCGCCAGCTTTGCCGATGCTGCCTCCCGTGCAGCTTAGTGCCAGCTCAAGCCGCGACAAGCTGCAGTGTCGGCAGGCGCGTCTTCACCAATAATGTTGTCTTAACTTCTTTAATTTGTGGCCATCGCTTTTGGCATGGCCACAAACTTGAATGAGCGTTGTGTGTTGTGTGGAGCAGACGTAAAAGCCCCAAGGGCGAAGTAAGAGCTTTATGCACTCGAATGAGATGATGAAGAGGTTCCACAACGAGTGCCAAATAAAATTATTGAAAATATTACTAATAAAGCACAATTATATTAAAACAGATGGACGTCCCGTTTGCGCAGTTTCAAAAATAAACGAACAATTCATTACAAGCAGACTCAATAACGAGTTATTTTTCCGTTTACGTTAATGAAAGCTGTCATCTTCGACGGCCAAGAGTCGTACAGAGCAGACACAAAAGATTTGTCTGCTATGAGGCGTTCCCAGTCTGCTTGAACTGCGACAGACATGTGGTTTGCTGTTGCCGAATAAATTGGCATCCGCACCATAGCCGTTTTTGTTCCGCCCAACAGGTTCTCAGCAATACTGAGGTCTGCACCTTTGCAAACCCAGGGCAAGTCCTCTATGCTTGACTGGTGCAAGTAGTCCTTCAAGACGATAATCGTGTGGATAAGAGCGAGGTCTTGCTGAAAGAGGACCTCTCTTTTCAGGAAACGACCACTATGCAAATGGGGTAAGAGCACAGTGTCCACCACGTCGCAGTATCGGGTCGAAGTCAGCCTCTTGGCGATGCGGTGCAGAGGCTCAAGGCCGTGCCTGAAGGTGGCCCCCCCAAACAGTGACGGATGTCTTTCGCTCCCGGAGAAGCGCTGCATGTAAGCAGGATTGTTCTTGCAGGAGCATATCGACTATAGCTGTGCATGTGCACTGCCTCAATAGACATCCAGCAGAGCACAAAACTAAGAAATTTGGAATCAAAGGTTGAAGATCTCTACCATACAGGTGAGCCAGGAGTATAAAAGAAACAGCAATGTAATTAGCGTGCATTAAGAAAAAATACGAAACAAACATAAAACCAAACATACCGCTAAGAAAATTGCCTGTTATTGAACGAAATTGAAGCACACAAAATTCCCAGTGTGTAGCGAGATCGCCAACAAATGGCGAAACATTTCACAATTTAAATTATTTAGAATATTTAGAAGACCAGTGTATTAAAGCTAGACTTACCGTACAACGCGAACTCTCTGCAAACACAAGGAGTGATCGTACCTCTTGGAAAACGTGAACTCATTCGAGAAGGGCAACCCTGCCCCAGTCGTATGCTGTCCATGACGCGTGCCTTATCGCGAAAGGAAGCCTCGCCTTTTTGTTTCAAGCTGTGAGTGAGGTATTCTGCGCTGGCATAGCCCTATGCAGAACGGCAGTCAACTTGCGTCGAACTGTCGTGTCTGAGAGGCTCAATCCAAGGTGCTCTCAAGTTTCTCTGGCCGAAAAGAAGGGGTCCTCGACGGCAGTTACGTCACTGAAACGATCTTCGTCCTAGGTCGTCGCTCTTGGTGGACACCCTCGAGGCGCATCGTGAACCCGACCTTCATACAGAAAAGCACGAGAGAAGCGGTTAACCGTCTTCACGGGGCTATTTGCGGAAGCTCCCATGACCCGCTGCCAGTGAAATGTCTGGGCAAGCTCAATGGTTTTCGATCTGCCCGCTTCGGAACTCTGGCCATGACGACGTGCTGCAATCGTTCTGACAACAGTGCAAGTTCGAGGAAATGTGTGCCTTTCTGAAGCACACCAGATTCTACAAAAACACTTACAGATCTTGCATCATTTCAATTAACTATAAGAGCTAGTTAAATTTATTCACTACTGTTGAGCGCTATCAAAAACAATAAGATCCTCATTGTTTCACGTTGTGCTCATAACTTAATCTACACGCAGTTTCATACCACAAGTTCCGCGCGAGATTTTGCGTGAAGCAGGCAACGTGTGAAAGAGACGATTGCGCGTAGCAGACGACGCGCAAGCTCTCTGATGACGCTATGTGCGCGATTAGGGCATACTTTCGACGCATGCGCAGTATGAGTGCTAAGGTAGTACTTGATGCCACGCGCTTTCGTGCTCCCTCTAAGAATAATTAAGATAGCACTATCATCCATCCTCATATGAAAGGTTGCATAGACGTAATACGAAATATTATACCACACTGATATATGTACTTACTAAAAACGTTAGGCGAACAAACTTGATAGCGCTTCTTTGCCGCGTACATGTATCCTACATTTTGAAGCAAACGAAGGTCACGTTGACAATCGCTCGCCACATATTAACATTGTTTTGCGCCGCGATGCGCATTTACGGTTTATTTATTGAATATGTGGCCAATGCACATATTTGATACAATTCTGTTAAGATTTGTCGAACTGCTTGTTTACTCTGTCTCGGATTTTTCTTGTGTTTTCTTTTCTTCCGTAGCGCTCGTCAACGTATCTAAAGCTACAACCAGGATTTTAACTTGCCTGCCAGGCACGCACATGCATGCACGCATTACTAGAAAACGTAGCAGGAAGCCTGCACTTGTAGCTTCGGCTTCACTCCTTCAGGTAAAACTGGTGTTAGAAACTTGACATCTACGTGTTTGTTCTCGCGCGGTCGCTTTATTTATAGGTGAGGATTTGAGACTAGGTCTTAAACTAGAATATAAAGTAGTGCTTACAAATTGAATTGGTAGCAGAAGTTAGTGTTCAGGGAAATCAACCGGAGTCCTTCCGCAGGCCTGGCAACATAGTAACCTCCCCTGGAAGAAACGTAATTAACTTTTAAAACTGCACTTGACTTAAAGGGGCACTGACACATCAAAATCGTAATTTATTTTATTATCCGAAACGATTGAAAATGATGCCGGGACATTACCCTCAAAATTCGAAACTTGGGAATTCAGTATTTGTGAATTAAAAAAAACAATTTCCAAATGCCGAATTTGAAGTTCCCGCGCGATCCGCGCCAGCGCAGTGAGTCAAATTTTGCGGTCTCCTGCGACTCGACTTTCTTTCGGACCTCCGCACCACGCTGTGAAGCGAAGCGCCGTTGCTACCGCGACCCGAAGAGAGGAGGAGATGAGCAGGCGGGATACAAGGGAGCCGACGCGGGGAAAAACCGGTCTTCCCCGACTCGGCGATAAGCCTCTGCTCGAGCGCCGCCAAGGTTTCCGAGGGAGAACAAAAATTCAGGAAGCGACATCACACCGAAATCTGATTTTTGGTATTTCAAAAAGAAAGGCCGTAGTGCGTTCGTCATTGCGTTAAAAAACATGTTTTACGATTGCCGTTATTAAATGTTATAGAAATGTCGCCTACAAAGCTTCTAAATTTCCTGATTTTTGACGTCACCGATCAAAAGAAGCAAGGAGGTTAGCGCGGGAAATATAAACGCCAAAAATAAAAAGGCGCGCGCGCGCGCAGGGAAATTTTTTTTCGCGATGCGGTTTTTTTTTGCGTGTCTATGACTACAACCTGCATCGTTTTACACAATAAAAAAGAATACAACCTTTGGGGTGTCAGTGCCCCTTTAAGAGTAGTATTACTGCTCAGAAACGCACGGACATTCCAGCGGGTGCGCTTTGTTAAGGCCACGTAAGACTCTCTATGAGCATACACTGGGGGGTACTTCAACGTGGAAGGAGAATTTCTTATCCTGGTGAATGCAGTTGATCCACGTAATTGCATGCCTATTAGGCTTAAGAGTACAAGTTTCATCAGTACATCAGGAAAACGTAAGAGCTACCAAGAAAATTACTATTTGGTTAGTGGGAGATTTGCGTGGCAAACAACGGGTTTATTGGGCTAATTTATGTATTTTATAGGAACAACCGTATTGGGTTCTTTCATAGCATCTTCGATCAACTTGCACCGAAATCGCCCTGAAACCTGGACAGTGCACAGCGCTCCTCGGTCGTGCAGCACGAAGTCGGTGCAAGATCGAAGACAAACTGCGCCGCGGCGGTGCACCGCGGCGAGCTCCACCATGTGTCACCTCGCATTTTGTTCGTTTTTTCTTGCGTAGGTCCGCGCGCGGTGCTCGTCTGCTGTCAATTTCTTGTTTTTTTTACTCGCGGATTTGGCGGTCCCACACGAATGAACATCGTGGACGTGATTGTCGATGGGGTCACGAAGCAGGTGACAATTCCACAGGTAAATGCTGCCCATCATTGTCGGTTCGAGAAAGAGAACCACCACAGAATGGCCGTACCTCGGTGTCATCGAAACACCTCGCAACGCTTAACACGAAGTTCACACCTTTCGGGCGCTCGTTGCCACCGCAGCAATCGCCGGTAACCGCGGCGATGATAAGAAGCTCGTCGTCTCGCTCTCAAAAAAATTGAGGAATTCATCGAATGCAGATGCGAGGCGTGTTCATTTTCACAAATTCGCTACCTCGATAGACTGCTCGTCTGCTATTCCCGCCATCTCCTCGATTCCCGCTCCTGGCCGCAGTGCCTGATGGGACTGCACCCCGGCGCACCGTCGATTTTCTCGGTGCGCGTTGGGGCAACGGAAAGCTGCACCGAAAAGGTGCGCTTCGTTGCTCGAGGACGTCCGGTGCGCACCGGTGCACTTGTTCGAAGACGACGGGGCGCACCTCAGTGCACCGGTGCGCACCGGTGCGGATGATCGAGGATGCTATCAGATAAGATCAACCAAAGGGTGGCTGGTCGACATTTTTAAATTAACTGGCGCTTTTATATGCTATTGCCGAGTGTCTAGTATAAACTAGTCCTAAATATTTTTTAAACAGAAAAAAATATTTGGGGACAGAAAAAATCGTAATGCATGAAGAGGTGGACAGTTGCATTAACACGCACTCATGGAGAGGGCACTTTGAGAGTAAATAACTAAAACGAAAACATTAGGAAATATTTAATACTTCTTAAACGCAAATTATTGGTACAGCCTGCTTCTAATGTAACGTAATCATATTTATTTAAATTTTATTTATTTTTTTTTTAAATTGCCAAAACATGCCTGCTCGAGCGACAAATGGAAAATTTAGGAGGCCTGTATCTAATAAAATAATTTAAATATTATGATATAATTTGTAGAAAGTATTCTAATTATATACGGCTATTATTTAAAAACAATAAGTTATCTGAGTGATACGATAGTCGCGATACATTTAGGCAAACAAAGGAAACAATCAAACAACGATAAATTCCAATGCGAATAAAAAAACACCACCTTCGATTTTTTTTTTAATTCGGGTACCCTGTTATATTCTATTTCGGCATTAATTTCTATTAAAACATGTTGCATTATTTTATTGAGAAAGAAGAAACAACTCCCCAAAGTAGGGTCCTTTTTCAGAGCCTACACTTAGCAGTGCCTTATACAAGAAGTGACTCTGAGTTCCCGTTCTAGAACAGGTGAAAGAGTGGGTTGAAGACAACGTTGGGGTATACTCGCACGTGACGTACCTCAGTGACTGGGCCGCTAGTCATTTTAAGAATCACTACCAGCTTCACCAGTTTGCACAGAATGATTGCCCACAAACCCAGTGGTTATTTTCTGCATCTGGACATGGGAAAATGCATGCGATGAAGTTGGCGGACTCGTGAAGCACCAGGCCGCGCTGAACAACCTGAGAGAGCGCTCAATAAACGCCATTCAGACGGCCAGGACACTGATGAGCTTTCCATTTGAGAAACTGGGTGCATCCTGCGTATCTGGACGAAACTGAGCTTGTTCAGCACCGTATACAAAAAAAAAGAAGAGTGGCTGACGGTGCGCGTCTTTCCTGGCATTCAGTCTTGGCGCGCATGGCGGCTGTGAAAGTCATCAACAGAAGGAACCTGTGACATGGATGTACCACGGGCAGTCGGATCTGGTTAGAAGAAACTTTATTAAACGGGTACATCGAGCAAAGCCTTAGTGTAAAGTGCCAAATTTGATGCCCCAAGGACTGCTCATTGTAGATGCAGGGACCTCTTATTTATAACAGTTTTCTTCGCGGGGTATTTAACCTACTATTTTTTCTGGCGATAGCTTATAATCTTTATCTAATCACCATATGAGAATCACAAAACGTTATATTCCCGCAAGATAAAATATCTCGCCTTGCCACGATCCATTCGTTCACCGGCAGTATCGAAGCTCTTACACCCCGGCGTGGTGGCACCCCTCACCTGGAATGGTTTGTCCCCGGGAATACATAGCTAACCTAAAGAACTTTAGTGTTCTATTTTTAGTTGTGTGTGCGTAAGTAAAATTGTTTCTTTTATTTGAAATATAAATTATACCGGAAAGTAAAACTTCACACTGCATAATCTTTTATCGAATCACTAGCCTCTAATATGATGCCTCTTTGTGCGCTGTATGTAAAATTTTGTATATAGTTTCTCATCACATTTACTGTATGACCGATTGCTCTAGTTCTAGTTGTCAATGAATAAAAATTTATGAAAGATGTCTGTCAGTTTCCTGAAACTGGAACTCAAAGTCCCTTGTCGTATAGGGCGCTACTAGGTGTATGCTTTGAATAAGGACCCTACTTTGGAAAGTTGTTTCTTCTTTCTCAGTAACACAATGCAACATGTTTTAATAGAAATGAATGCTAAAATAGAATATCACAAGGTCCACAAATTTAAAAAAAAAATCGAAGGTATTTTCTTTCATTTGCATCGGACTTTTTAATTGTGTGATTTCTTCCCATGTTTTCCTAAATATATCCCGAAAATCTTATCACTCCGACACCTTATTTTTTTTTTTATGAAATAGAAATATATAGGTAGAATACCACCTGCAAATTGTATGACAATGATTAACTCATTTTATGAGATACAAGCCTCAAAATTTTGCTATTTCTCGTTCGAGGAAACATGTTTGGCAAATTTTAGAAAAAAATATTAATAAATATTATTACTTTATATTACAAGTCAGCTTTATCCATAGTTTGTTTTTGAAAAGTATTAAAATTCTTTTTAAGTTTATCCTTTTTGTTATTCATTTTTAAACGTGCCCCCTCCATCAGTGTGCGTTATTGCAACTGTCCACCTTTTCATGCCTTACAATTTTTTTGTCCCCAAATTTTGTTCTGGTGAGAACTAAGTTTGTTTTCGTTTGTACCAGACACACAATGGCATATAAAATCACCAGTTCATTTAGAAATGTCGACCAGTCACCCTTTTGTCGATCTCATCTGAAATCACCCTACGCGCCTTATAAAACAACGTGCTGCGTTAAGCACGTAGATCAATATATCTAAAACTTTTTTATAACATTCATTATGAACTACTGTTTATTCACATCCTAATGCTCATATAAACTGAAGGGCACTCAATTAATTTGTTATCTTAAGTTTCTGAATTCGACATATTGCCGTGCTCAGGACCGAGCAAAGAACGCTCGGTCACGAAATTCTTGAATGTTCCCGTTTATTCTTACTCGGGGCGTAACTTTCGTCATTTCGACTTTGTTTCTTCATCTCAAAAGTGCCTGTTCATTCTTGCCCCGAGCCCGCAACGCTCGAAGCTTCTTTGCCGAACATTCCAGATGCCAACACATTCCAGATAGGAGCGGCCCGCGTCCTTTTCGGGTAAGTCTCGCTCTCGCTTGCTGTTACGTCCATAAATCGCCGCCCGCTTTTCTGCTGCCTCGACGCCCGTTCTTCATTTCGTATGGCACGAGTTCGCCGTTTAAACCTTTATTTTCAGTTCACTGCTCGTCCTCTCGTCAGCTTCATTCGTTATCATATACGCGTTTCAAAAGTTCACTGTCGCACTACTTGCTATTACCTTATTTTTGTTTAAATATTTTTAAACTTCTTCGAGTGTTTTAATTTTCATGTATAAAGCGAAAACAAAGGCTAACCTCAAGTATAATTCCCAGAAGCGTGTTTACAAAAAACTCACGATCTCCGAGCTTGTAATAATAAATGACGAAGGTGGTGCAAAAGAGATGTTATAATCTTAGAAAAATCGTTATCCCATTCAACGTACTACCATCCCCCATCTAATGCGTTGGCATATGGTAGGCGCAGCGGCTGGGCTGCCCGCAAGATGTTGCTGAAAAACGCAGCCAAAAAACACCGAAGGCCGCGTTATTATCAGACGGGGGGTCTGATATTAACGCGGCCTTCGGTGTTTTTTGGCTTCCCCATTCGAATCGGCCAAAACAACCTCTTCTTTCACAAAGGTGACGAGGAACTAAAGTTCATGAAGGTGACGAGGAACTAAAGTTCCTCGTCACCTTCATGTTTCCGGACAGTCGATGATCGGTGGAACACCGGCCATCCTTAAGCCGGTATTTCCCGGTTTTGTCTTTAGCCTACATATGTATTACAAAGCAGATATAAAAGAATCATCCGTTCAAATAAATTATTGATTTGTTCAAGGGTTCCTCTTCTTTGCGGTCTAATAAAGAGTTAAATAGAATGCCCAGTGAAATAGTAAAATTATAATTGCGAGAGCTATTTTTTTTTCAAGTCTATACATAGGCGCTGATTTTTATCTGCATTGCTGAAGTATTTGTACATTAAAGTCATTGAATATTATCTATTATTATTTTGTCATCTTATTGTTATATAGAGTGTCTTTTTGTGTGTATGTCCTTGTATGCCTGTTGAGACGGTGTAGGTATTTCAATCATAAGTAATTAAATATTTTTTATAGTATGAAACGTTGCCGCAAGGTATTGAATATGTGTTGACTTCTCCAGGAGCGCCGATGTCATCTCGTAGAACTCGTTGAGTCTGGATTTAGGCTCCCTTCAATAAAAAGTTAAGCATTAGAAAACTTTAGAATAGAAAAGAAATTGCAGTTAAAAACAACGCGCGCCCTGTAACATGTTAAATAACGTGTTTACTGTTGCCTTTCTGCTCCTGACTGAACTTTTACAGCGAAGTTGTTTATGGCTAGGGTTCCATGGATTTTTCGTGTACGCCAGTAGTTGTCGTTGTTCCAAGCGCTTGTGTGCCTAGTTCCTTCTGCTCTCCCGGGGTGGCGGTCCCGTCGCGCAGTCTATGGCTATAGGGTTTCGTGGATTTTTTAGATTATCAAAGCAGGAACCAACACTGCCTGTGTTAACAAGAGCAGAGAGGCGCAAGAGGTGGAGACGTCTCAGAGAAGGCTTTCCGTGAGCGTGAGTGAACGGTGCTTCAATCCAGACGCATCAACGCTGGACACTTCGTTTGATGCTACTAGCCATAGGGAATTGCTGCTAAAACAATGCTGAAATCGATCGGAAGTCATAGTTTTCGTGTACGTCAAAGAAAAATCGCACAGCCCACTCTTTCTCGTCGTTTCAAGCGCTGGCGTGCCTAGTTCTTCCTTCCTCTCTTCCGGCGTGGTGGTCTCGTCACGCGCGTCTACTTTCCGTAGGGTGGCGGTTCCGGCGCGCGTGTCTGGTTTCCTCCGGCTCCTCGGAGCGGCGATAATCGTCCACGCGAATGTATATAACAAAACAGAAAGAGAGGTTGCCGTTCACCATTTTTACTTAAATAATCTCGTCGTAATGGGAGGCCGTGTATAGTCCGGACTCCCGAAGAGCAACGCGCCCACGAAGAGCAAAGGCTGGAACGGCAAAGAGAATGTCAGCGATGGCGGTGGGCAGCAAGCACCACCGCCTGTGTCGTCTGCTAAACAACTTCGTTTGTCATCCACCTCCAAAGAGTGAACTTGCTTGTAATTTCTTTTTTTTTTTGAACTATGCGTTAATTTTTTTGCTTTTGATTTTATGTGGTAATTTCATCGAGTCGGGGGAACAGTGGTGAGCTCGTAGTTTTACATTCTTTCTGACGAACAGTTGTGCCTGTTTGTGAGTGCTTGTGCGTGACGCACGGGCCAAAATAATGTGTTGGGGAGCTTGAACGACAACTTACGGAGACCGGAGATCCCAACTTGGGAGGGACAGTGATACGATAAATCGATCCACAAAAGAAAAGGGAGTTGTTCGAAAAAAGCCAACGATAGAGCCTCTACAGAGAAATAGGAGGTCGGCGAGAAGCAACTGGGGAACTTTGAACAAAGAACGGCACAAGGGGAATCTTTGGAAATGCAAAGAACTTCAACGACGAGTCTGGCAAGGAAGCCCGTGACAAAACGGCCTGGATCTACCAGAGAGGGGACTCAACACCAGTGTTGTAGGCGTTGACCCCCCAAACAAGTCACAAGATGCGTTACTCGTTACTTGCGAAATAAAGGACGCTACCATTACCGATAAAAAGTAACTCACGTTACTCCTCGTTAGTGGAGCTTTAAGCGTGTTCAAAAGACAAAAGAGAATTGGAAAGTTTGTGGAATGAGTGCGATAATTCACGACTTGGCGCCTATACTTTGTTTCAAGTTGAGTTCACATGCAGCCAACTCTACCAGGTAAAGGAACCAATCAAGCAGCCTCAAAAGCACGACTCCAAGCTTTTTTTTATGATTGGCTATGCAATGATAGAGCACATGTAATGGCGTGACGAGCCCCAGCTCGTAGCCTAGGCTGCGTCTGGACTTCACATAAAACAGTGTATAGAAACACGAACGAAGTTTTGGTGTATTCTGTTAGGTTTTTGGTTCGAGTAACCAGATGAAAGATTGCCTACTTAGTGAAATGTGTTATCTGGGTAGATAGTTTTATACACCATTCTTTACAAAATATACATCATACTGCAATTTTTAGATCGGTAAAGGTTATGTTTTGGAGATAGCTAGAAAACTGCAGGTAGCATTCCATTTAGGATTGCCATATATTGGAATTGATGCATACATCTTCGGCAGGTCCAGATATGGTATTATTTAAAGTAATCCAGATATCAGCATATAAGGAATTTGCACATATAAGCATATATGGCCAGATATAGATATAAGGGCCGGATATGAATCGCATATAATTATGTGACCAGACCTGCCCAATTCTTTATATAATCATACCTTTATTTTTTATATAAGTCGATGTAACAATTTTGTAAGAAACGTCAAATCACAAACAGCTTGCCGGCCTAGTAACGTTGTCTCCGATATTACGTCTAACATACCATGTCGAAGCATCAAACTAAACGCAAGCCAAATAAAGAGAAAATCGAAGGGCAGTATACAATCAAAGACGATTATTTAAACACTCAGTTACAATCAGCGGCCGATCGCCGAAAGCTTTAAAGAGACGCCGAATCAAAATCTAAAATATAAGGAAACAAACAAATTTAATATTATCAGGTAAACATGTTATTGATAATTCCATGCTTGTATTTTAAGCGGATGGCTATACGCCTCATTCTAATTGTCGACAGTTATGAAGTTTTGAAAGCGCTTCAAAACTAACCATTGAAGAGTGTGATGCATATCAGGAGAGGCTGCGTGGCCTTCATGTCATCATGTCATGCAGGGCCAAGGGTGCCTTAGTTATGAGTTTGCCGCTTGGAGGCGTCAACGGGTTGCACTATCACGTAGTTGAAGTATTAGAGGGCTGTAGCATATCGCGGAGCATAATTGATTGATTATTAGATGTTTAATGGCGCAAAAAGCAACATAGACCATGCTGCGACAAAAAAATAAATAAAGAATCTATAGTAAAATGTAGGAATTACTATGCAGAAGATCTATACCTGGTGCAGAGAGCCAGTTTTTTTTTAAAGAAAACCCAAAATCTGACCAAAAGGAACTAAAGGTTCATCTCCCACCGAGAAGGCTGGATCAAATGGAAGATATCTGGAAAGTGAAGGGAAACTTTTTTGATGTTCTTGCTAAAAGAATTTGCAGTGCCATAGAATATGCAGTATAGTTAGCAATTCACCGCAATGCTGAGAGACTGGGGTGTCATCACCACAAAGAAGATGTCGATGGCTCACACGTGAATGTCCAATTCTCGAACGACACATTAAAACTTCATGGCGACGGTCTCTATGGTGCGAACTCTCCCATAGTTGCTAACGTGGTTTGACGACATGTAGCTTATTATTTATTTATTTGTCCCAGTCTAGCTGCCAGGAATAATAGATTGATTGTTCGAGAGCTCGTTTAAAATCTTCTTGGTGCAGCCGAACCGGGGTTTCCAGAGCGTCCTTAACAGAGGCTGTTAGACTATCCGCCTTCTCATTACCTGAAATTCCCACATGGCTTGGTACCCAGCACAGCCTGATAATGTATCCCATTTGGAAGGCCAGATTTAACTCTACCCGTACTTGTTGCAAGAGCCGATTCTTAGAATGATTGAGGGAACACAGAGAAACGATAGCACACTGGGAGTCCAAGAACAAAATAGCTTTCCTGATATTGTTGCCTAAAATATATTCAATAACAATGAGCACACCATAAAGTACTGCAGCAAAAATGCTGGCAACAGAGTCAAGCCGTCGAGCTTTCACAAAGTGTTCTTAATATACAGCCGAACCGACAAAGTGTGGAGGTTTCGCACCATCAGTGAAAAATTGTGCATTGTCTTTATACTTAGCTTGCAAGGTCATAAACTCTTTCTGAAGAACTAGTGGCGTAACAGATCGCTTATTGTATTTCGCTACCGACCAGTCACAGGTATAGTGCATCGCCTTTCGAGGAGCAATGCTTTAATCTCTCGTCATCAAGCTATGCTCAGGAAGTGCAAGCTGAAAGGATGCAGGCAGGCTTTGAATGCGGAGGCTTAAAGGCCGTACTATGCTTAGCTTGTTCTCAAAAAGACGTAAAAAAGGAGATACCTGCCAACAGCTGAAAGATGGGTGTTCAGGGTCATAGTTAACTTTATAACTATAGCATAAGCTGAGGTACTTTCTTCGCATTTCTAGTGCCATTTGGTACGTCTCTGCTTACAAACTCGGGACAGGCGAAGTTCGGACGGCCTCCTTGGCAAGTCGAAGTCCAATTGTGATGCACAGGATCTAGCACTTTTCAAGATTACGGTCGTGTCGAGCCCTATACCCGCACCATAGTCGAGACGGGAACGAGCCAGCGAGTTCTAGAGCCGCAGGAGGGCACCTCCTGTCAGAACCCAAGGACATGTGTGCCAGCACCTTGAGAACATTAGCAGATTTGAGACACTTTCGCTTCAGTTCCTTTAGATGAGTCTGAAAAGTGAGCGTCTTATAAAACATAACACCCAAGAACTTGTGTTCATCCCTAACGGTTATGTCAGTGCCATTCATTTGCAAGCTGGGATCTAGCGAAACCCCCGACGTAACGAAAAAGGCACGCGCACCGTTTTTCCTGGTGGAAACCGGAAATCATATTTATCGACCCACTTACTCATCCTATTTATTGCTATCAGCAATTAGCGCTCACAAATTGACAAGCTGCATGAGAAGAAGCGATCCGGTTATCGTCTACGTGCAATGAATAATAAACTGGTTGTGATAAAACTGCAGCGAGGCTGTTGATCTTAATTGCGAACAAGGTAACACTGAAGACACCGCCTCGTGGGACGCCGTTGTTTTCTGTAAAAACATCCGAGATCGCGGATCTCACGAGGATCTGAAAAAAAAAACGGCCTGTCAAGAAGTCCCTCATGCAACGCAGCATCCGACCACGAACACCGCACCTATACAGGTCCTGAAGTATTCCGCACCGCCATTCTGTATCGTAAGCTTTCTGTAAATCAAAAAAGAAAGAAAGGCAATGCTGCCGGTTCACAAAAGCCTCACGCACGAAAGTCACCAACCGGACATGGTGATCTAAGGTTGAAGGACCTCTTTTGAAACTACACTGTTTTTTTATCCTAAATTTTCTTTTGTTCTACAGTGTGTACTTGCCTTTTGTTTATATGGCTCTCATAAGTTTTTTCCTAGACAACTAGTCAGTGCCATAGGCCGATAACTTGCTGGTGGGGAAGGGTATTTGCCGGGCTTCGAAATGGGAATAATGTGCGCTCGATTCTAGCAGCGTGGAAAACAAGAAGCTCCCCAGAAATGACTAAAGAAAGACAACAAATGCACTGACGATTCAACCGACAGGTGCCTCAGCAGTACATAATGAATCATATCTGGACCAGGTGCTGACTGCTTCCTTACTCCAAGGGCCATTTCAAGCTCAAGCATTGTGAACGGCCGGTTGTGACCAGTATCACTTCCAGAGAAATCAATTGGCTGTTTTTCTGCCAAGGACCTGAACTTTTTTAATTTAGTAATGTAATTTGAGAACTGGAGACGTCTCGAAAATGATCAGCAAGAATCCCAGCCTGATTTTTAGTGGTGGGGATGATGAAGAAAAAAGGGGGAATGCTGAAGGAGTCGTAAGTGCCCCGAATTTTCCTAACACGATCCCATACCTCTTTTGCAAGAACAAAACGGTTTAGAGAGGGTACTTATTTCACAAATGATGTCCTCTTGACCTGTTTCCGTGTCCAACGAGCTTTTGCTTTACACTGCTTGAACTTGATCTTGTTCTGAACAGTCGGGTACCGCCGAAATTTTCCCCAAGCCTTATTTTGAACTTTTATGGTGGTCGTACAGTCGTGGTTCCACCTGTTCCACCAAGATTTGCATTTCTTGGGAATATTTTCAGAGGTTCGGGGAACTGACACAGAAGCAGCATTTATAATTTTGTTCAGTAAGGTAAAGAGTCACTTCCTCAGGAGACACAGCTAAACAAACTGTGGGATTGACCACTGCCTCCAGAGAAAATAAAGCCCAGTCGGCTTTATCTAACTTCCACTGGGGAACACAAGCTAGAAAAGAAGGAAGTGATAACGAACTTTGTAAAATAACAGGACAATGGTCACTACCAAAAGGATTTCCTGAAACCTACCAAGAAAAACGAGGAAGTAAAGCAGGTGATAATATAGAAAGATCAATGGAAGTAAAAGCATTATGAGGTGCACTAAAAAAAGTTGGTTGTCTTTCGTTTAAAAGGCAAAGGGCAGATGACAGTCAAAGCGTTCTATGAGACCCCCAAGGGAGTCTTGACGAGCACTGCTCCGCATGGAATGGTGTGCATCAAAATCTCGTAAGATTAAAAAAAAATGGTTGTGACAGTTGGCTCACAAGTCTTTTTAGGTCATGTAAATGCACTGAAATATTAGGTGGAAGGTAAAACGAAACAATTGTAATTAGGCGGACAAGCAGAACACGAACCGGTACTACCTCTAAGTGGGTCGCGCGAGGGACAGGAGCAGAGGCAATACCACTCTGCACAACCACAGCTACTTCACCAGTAGAGGTGTTGTAGGAAACACGGTCTTTTCTAAAAACCTGACGTCGCCGTAGTACCTGTGTATTTGTTTCATTAAGTTGAGTCTCCTGCAAACAGATGGCAACAGACTGGCGCTCATCCAGAAAAATATTGATATCACCAATATTACGAGAAAGACCGCAGCAGTTCCACTGCGTTATTCCTATATTTCTAACCATTTAAAACAAAGCAAGTATAACATAAAAATTATATTAAAAAGCTATATTCCTTAGGGTTTCAAATCTTTTTTTAACACACGGCGCACTTTGTTTTTTTTTTTTGGGGGGGGGGGGGGGGGGGAGGGGGTCTTTCTGCTTTCGATTAAAGTCACCGGAGGCAGAAGGGGTGAACTCTGATCTTGAGAGGAGCCTCCTCATCAGATATCGATCTACCCTCGCCCATGGGCTGGTCTGCAGCTGCCGGCAGCTGGCTCTTCGAGGTTGATTCTCTTGGCACTTCTCCAGGCTTCTTCTGGGGAGCAGAGGTGTGCGGAGGTAGTCCCCTGCCCCGAGAGGTCGAAGCAGCTGGTTGAGCAGGAGACGTCATCTCCTGTTCTGGGGTGGATGCTGGCAAAGCAGCATTCACCTTGCGGTTCGGAGGCGGTGCCAGTGGCACCGCTCCCGGGGGTTTGGAGGGGGACCGTGACGGTAGATGCAGGTCGTTCGGAGTCGTCTGCGTTCCCAACGAAACCATTGGCCGCGCTGGTCCAGTACGCAGGGCCTCGGCATGTGAGACTTTTGATACAAAGGCGAAACGCTTCTTAGCCTCAGTGTAGGTGATGTTTTCAATAACTTTTATTGGAAGGATTTCTTTCTCGTGTTTCCGCAGAGGACAAGATCGGGAGTATGCCGGGTGGTGGACACTGCAGTTCGCCCATAGAGGCTCATTATCGCATGCATCTGCAACGTGCTCCTTGCTAGAGCACTTTGCACAATCGTCCCTTCCCCGACAGTTTCGTTTCCCATGGCCGAACCGCTGGCACTTAAAGCACCGTTGAGGTGTAGCCCACAAGCTCAAACCCGGCACTGAAGGTAACCTGCACTTACAGTCTGCGGCAAAGTGGTCGAATCAAAAGTCAAAATGATGTGTTTCGTCTTTCGTTCCACACCATCACGCGGATAGTGATTCGTCATGCCGCTATCACTTCTTGACTAGAGAGGCCCTCAATTACCTCTGGATTAGGTAAATGAAGCAAGTCATTCTCAGAAATGACCCCTTGAACACTGTTCAGTTCGCGGTGAGGACTCATGCTTACTTTGTAGTCGGTGACAAGGTTTAGCTTAAAAAGGGCATCACTTTGCTGCTTTGTGTTAACCTCTACAAGGAGGTCATCGGATCCCACCTTCTTTGCACTGTAATTTGCGCCAGTAGCACGCTAAAGAACTTTGGAGACCAGAAAGAGGGAAAGTTTGCCAAGTGGTTTGTCACCTTCTGAGTGCATTGGAAAAACGTTAGAAATTTCAGGTGTTAAAAAGATTGTTTCATCGTATTGAATAATCCGGTGCGGAACCTTTTGTGGGGCCAATCAAAAGGTTTAAGTTTGGAACCCATATGAATGGAGAGCGTTTGCGGAAACTGTGGTGCACCGCCCACCACCGAGCCCAACAAGGGAATAGGTAACGCTTCATAACAAGAAAGGCTTGGCTGAAGACGTTACTTTATTAGTGCTGCCCAGTTTCTATAACCAAGTGTGGTTCTGGACAAGGTGTCTGTCGCCACCCAATGTTAGCCCTTGCCACCAAAGGAGTTGAAAAATAGAAGTTAGAACAGTTAAAAGGTAGAGAAGACACGGGGAAAGTAGGGTGGAGATAGTAGAGGTGGCGTCTGACTGAATCATCCTACTCGGGCCAAGCCAGTACACCCGTCTACGAGAAGCGGGGGCCAAAGTGGTGTATTGCCTCACCCGAGGGGCCTGAAGGGTCCAAACATACCCCGGGTTCGGCTCAATCACCAGGATGCCCTTTTTCCCGTACACGTGAAAGCCACGCGCAGCTTGATGTGGGCGGGCGAACATCACTCGCTTACGTTGTCGCAACGATCAAGGGGCATTTCGTGCTCCATGCGCGTGCCAACTTCAAGGAGCAAGAAAGAAAAAAAAGTACTTGAAACTGAACACCGCACTGACAAACGCTGAAACCACGAATACCCGTAAGACCTAGAAGAACAACGATCCCACCGACCAAGCGACTACCACGCACTAGCTAAGACTGCGAGAACGTGCAAGGCCCTCCGACGCAACGTTTATCCGGCGACCCTGGCAAGTTCACAACCAACTGGTTTTCTGAATGGAATATGTTAAAGCAACCTGTGTGGACCGTTCTCGTATGAATGGTTTGAGCACTTATTTCTATTTACGGGTAAGAAGGCAAGTCTCTCCCCTCTCTTTACCCTTGTTTTCAAATGCAGCATGGAGGCACTCATCGACTGAATTTTTTTTTGTTTTATTATCATGTAAAACAAAAAGCGCCATAAGGATCGCCTTCACAACATGCTATGTAGACTTTTTAGTGTGCCCATTGTATTCTGACGTGACGATACGCCAACGTACTATCGGGGAAAAATGAAATGCGAACAGAGGAGTGCGTGGCTCGCGGTACAGGCTGCGCCGCCTGTAAGTGAGCTCAGGAGCGAAGGTGCGTGGCCTACTCCAACGTGCTCACGCCCCTCCCTCTGCGCTCCCCGAGCTTCAGCAGTGCGCCTCTTGGTGTGCTGAAAGCTATCACCGCTATCTTTGCTGGCTCAGCACGTGCGGCGCAAAGAAGCTCGCCGCATTTGCCGAGCAGGCAAAGATAGCGGTGACAGCTTTCAGCGCACTGAGAGGCGCACTGCCGAAGCTGGGGGAGCGCCAATCGAGGGGCGTGAACACATCGAAGTAGGTCACGCACCCTCGCCCCTAGGCTCACTTCCAGGCGGCACAGCCTGTACCGCGAGCCACGCACTCCTCTGTTCGCATTTTATTTTTCCCCGATAGTACGTCGAGTTAAAGCTCTATACCGGTCCAATCTTCCTCTGCCGAGCGTTACGTCAGCATTAATTTGCCATTGTCTAGTTGCCTCGGGGTTCATATAATCGGCTGTAAATATAGTCCTCGAGGCAGTTTCCGAGAGCGTGGTGTCAGCGCGTTTTCGCTCCGAGTGTGAACAGGTATTTACTCGGCTCTTGCTGACACTGTTGTAGTTCAAGTGTATCTGACTGGACTTCGGCTCCCTACCGTATCCCCGAGGCCGAAAAAAAAAAGCTCCTCGGCGATTTGTTTAGATGTCCGCCGCTTCGCAGAGCCTTGCGGGCCGTCTACTATGAGCAACAATCGTGTTTATATTGACTTCGTAGCGATAGAGTTCGTAGCAGTCAACCAAGTCAACCTACCCGTCATCGCCAGTAGTGGGCATTCCGGCACGTTAAACCGACATTTCCTGGCGTGGACATTACATCGCGCGGACACAAGCCCCAAATCACTATAAATAGGATAACCCAAAAAGGCCACTCAAAACTGAACCCAATGGTGGCCAAAGCTGCTATGGCCTTCTTCACCAAAAAGCCTCAGTTCTGCGTGTGGGACTCAGTAATCTTCATGGGTCAGCGCATCGTTCGTTGCTACGCTGCTCCTATTGATTTCAGAAATCGTTCCTTTGTTTTAAGATAAAGCGGTTTGAAGTAGGACTTCACAAATACCAATATTGCGTAGTTTAAAATTGTCTTTCATCATTTTCCTACGAAATTTTGGTATTTGTGAAGTCCTACTTCAACCCGCTTCATCTCAAAGTAAAAAAATGTGTTATAAATTTGGCTTCTGTACCATTTAAGACCAATACTTCCAATAATTGTTCCGCTTTCTCACTATAGTTCGTTTATAATACATGGTTGTGTAGCTGCGAACGTTTTCCACAGCACTGATTTAATTTATAGATAATACAACACTGAGGAGTAACACACTCACCTACTTATATAAAATGACATTGGGTGAATGTATAGATAACCAGTAAATCCTATATAAAATGACAAATAAAATTAAAACTCTATAAAATACATTTCTAACAAGAATCTCAGACTTTTGAGGTTAAAAATATATTCATTTCTCCAGCCCTCACAACATGTACATGTACACTTGGTGAATAATGTTTTGATTATTTTCTTAAACATTTCCTTAATACTCCCTTGAATTCAAATTAAAAACCTAGTTAAATAAAAATTAAAACTGCAATAAAAATACGTTTCTAGAGTGGATCTCACATTTTTTATCTTATAAATATTGACATCTGCTCAACCCTTGTATATGGATAAGGCACAAATGGTGCATAACGTTACTATTATTTACTTAAACACATCCTTATGTTACAAATGCTTCGAAGTTGTGGCAGGACTTTCGGAAAATGGCATAAGCAAGTAGATGCCGCCTATATTATAGACAATCGTCTTTTTTTTTAATTTACTCTTAACCAAACAAAACGTAAAATAATGTTTTTGTTCTTTTTTATTTTAATGATTTATTGTAATAAAGCTTGCAATATCTCCTTTCTTGATAAGAAAATCCTTAAAATCAAGCTAGAAAATCTTGAGTATCTTATGGTCTTCTGTGCGCATTATAGGTACGCTAAAATGGGGGTTGAAATACAAGTTACGATAGGAAAACCAACCTTCAAGCTTTGCGTCGAGTATTTAGTATCCTTCAAAGTATTTATTCCTGATATTTCATTTTTTACCTATAACAAACGCAAAGCTTCAAACATTTATTGGAAATATAGGTATCAAATCTACTTTTCTTTGTGTTTTTTATTAATACACTGTGACCTTCATTATTGTGCTGGAATAAATTGTAAGCATTGAGTCATATGAGTTTCATGCTCATCACTTCCTGTGCTCATTCCTATATTCTCGCATAGGAATTGCCGTAACCAAAATAGGAGCGAATTACACTAGCGCAAACGAGCTAGTGTAAATTCTGCATATTTTTAACAGAATCTTGAGCAAAGTAAAAGATAGTAAGACTGCACATCTCAAGACAAACATGAAGTCTTTTGAGATTACGTGTTTATTATTTCCCTTATTTTACTCGACACGCTGTATTGCTTGCAAAGATGCTTCATTATCCCAGTTGCCCATCCCGCGTCTGTTGTCTGATTTTCTTCAACTGGAAACTTAAAATTACTGAAATTTTAGTCTACTCACCTTGTAAGGTTCCTCAAAGCTTCTTTCGGAAGCCACATTTTCCAGGATTCAGCCAACACATCGTACAACCACTTGGACGTGTTGGCAAACCTCACTTCTTTGGCGTCAAGCAGCGGGAACCTGTTCAGATTACAGAGTTACTCATGAGATATTTGTGTTCATCTCCGTAGCTCTTAACTGTTAATAATATATAAATAAATATATAACGATGTATTTATTCTGATTATACTATTTAAAGGGACACTGACTTTCCTTCTCTTCTAAAAAACCTTTCTTGCCCGTAGAATAAACATGGTGTCAGAAGACTGCCAAATCCAAATTTTGCAACGGCGTCACGTATATTTTCAATAAGGTAAACAAAAAAACGCCACTGCTCAAATTCGAAATTGAAACTGGATTAGAGAGGAAGAAGAAATATAGAGAACGTGAACGTTGCCGGAAGTCACGTGACTGTGAAACTTTTTTTTTCCAATCAACGTTTTTGTAGTTCTTTAGAAGCCACAAAATAGGTATATTTTCTGTCTATGTTTAGTATTCAGTGTGTGCGTTCCATGACCCGCGGCTTTGATTATCTTTGGTGGTTTTGTCTAAACCCTAGGAGGCAGCACGTGACCGCGGAGAAGAGATTGAGCGCGACTCAAGCCGGCCAGTTGTCGACCCGCAGTTTTAGGGCGGAAAGAAAATGAATTTGGAGCTGCAGATTGTGGTGTGGCTGGTTGGGATCTGAAGTGTCAGGTACAAATAAAAAACGTTGGCGAGCATAAATGCCCAGTCAGTGTTATTTTAAGTCTACACCTTCAATTAGTATCTGCGCGGCCTAAGCAGGCTGTGTGGTATGGTTCTAGATTCCAGTAAAATTTGCCTGTTGAAAAAAGGTATGTCATATACGGCAGGCGGAAACATGTCTTATACTAAAAGACGCAAATCGGCTTGGTCACGCCGATGAGCGTCTTTTTTCGAAATAAGCAATTGAAAGTCAGCGCTCTGTGTCTGTACGCCTTCTATGTACAAGTGGTTTTTCGCTTTGTTTTTTACACTTTTCCAGTGCCACACCAACTAACCCAACTTACCGCTGTGCTGCTATTTATGTGTAGGTCTCGTGACATAATCTTTTCATAAAGGTAAGCGGAATATATAGGGGCAGATGGATGGATAGACGGATGGAAAAACTTCTAGGGATTTGGGGGGTTCCGTTACATTTCGGCTAGGGAATTTTGTTGCATTTCATGTTTTAATATGTAAAAGGTTGAGGTCACGGTGAGCACTGCTTTGATAGCTTTCTTAACCTTTCTTATTGACGTCTCGGGTTTAGTTTATATAAAGCCTTTTTAAAAGTTTAAGAAAAGTTGTTTCGCATAAGTTAAAAATTCACAAATATACCCTAAAACTCTCATTGGTCTGTCGTTCGTTTTGCGTGGCTTGATAATTTTCACCGTACATTCACTTTCGCCAGTGTCGCGGTAAAAAGCTTATTTTTGTTCATATCAGATGCTTCCAATGTTAAGAAAAAAAAACATTGTGTTTCGTCCGGATTTTAACAATTTCTAGATTTACAATATTTGCTGCGTTCTCAATACCATGAAAGAAAGTGCAGTAATGTGGAAGTCCAGTAAATAGTTTTTTTTCTCTTAATATCGGAAGCTAAATAACTAGCAGAGGCTTTTATATTAAAATAACGAATATTAAAAATAAAAAAAACTATTAGGTCGCTCTGCAACAAAATTTTCGGTGCGAGTTGCTCTCTCATTTTCAAAATAAATGACTTAAACTGCACGCCAACAAGGCCGAAACAGCAACCTTGCTACGTCACCTACAAGCAGCCAGTACGCGGATAATATCGGACAGGCGTTTCATCAGGGTTAGGCTGCTGCTCGTTTTTTTCACTTAATGAAAACCCAGCAGAACTCTGTATTCCGCTCTGTCCATTTTTAGGTCAACTGAAAAACAATCACCGCGGTTGTCTGAGAGATGTTGCTTGTCTTTTGCTTGGACTACATTCTCCGAGTATCTACCTGGACTTACAGCATTTTTCTAGTACTTTTTGAAGAAAAGTACTAGAACTGCAGCCGCTCAACAACAAGGGTACAGACCTTTCGTCACCTTTACAGACGACATCCCTAATGAACAGTAACTAGTCACTGTATAGGTTTCCAGAGCAACAAAACTCCGAAGGCTTGTTTTAGAACCGCGGCGCGGCGCTGAAACTGGAACCATGGCACCACCATCTTGGGTCGACGCGTCGACGGGGTTATGAAGGCAACAGTGAGAAGCATTGGAGCGTTTTGAAAGAGCTTTATTTAAACTGATTAATGGGCTACTCAAAAGCTTCTGTGGTGCTGTGAGTAGCTTCCGTAGATAATTAACATAACATTACATAATTTGCTCTAGGACCCTTTTTTGCTCGGTTGCGATGGCAAGTCCAGAGCCAAAAAACGTAGGGACTGTGCTCTGTTTGAGGAGCTTTTCGCCGTCGGCTTTGTGCGTTTCAAATTGAGACTTCGAAGTGATCCTAGAACTCCTTGTAATAAAAACATGCAGCTACGAAACTACGAAAGAAGTGAGAATATAAACTCTATGAAATAAATTTTTTCCAGAGTCGAAAAGACACGCTTTCGCTCGGTACGTCAGTCCAAGAGGCAACGGGGAGCACGCGACCTTCGATGGATTAGCTAAGTTCGCTACACATCTAAAATTTAGCGACGCGATATGCGACAGCAAGAGATCTGACCCAACACCGGCTTAAGCTTAGCCCGTCGCTTACGAAATCGCAAGAGCGTCGCCCGTGCGAAACCGAACACAGTTGACGCCTCTTTGACTGCGAGGGAACAAGCGATACGCGGAATGAACTAGCTGTAATCCGGCACTCGCCTCACAAACCTTGCTTTTTACAGTGTACTCAAAATCTTTCCGTTTTGCTATGGCCCGCCAAGCCTTCTTCCTGCGTCTTGCAGTTGCATTCTTTCCAAACGGGATCCAGAAGAGTCTCTTTCCATCCTCCGACCTGCTGCTGCACCCAAAAGCGCAACAAGCAGTCATTGTGCCACTAAGTACACAACCTGCTTGCTTTTGAGGTCGGTAACCGCGTGGACAAGACGGCGCGTCAACGCGCGTTTGATGAGCCGCAGAGCGTGCGTGTGTGCAGCTGTTTGCTGGACCCAAGATGGTGGTGATTAAAGCCGCTTCAAGTGTTGATAGAGGTGAGTCTAGTGATGCTTGTGTCACGTGATCGCTACCGTCCAATGATGCTCACCAAGCCAAAACATGATCGGCTAGAGTGAGTATGTTGTCGGCAACACGCAAAAATAGAAAAACGCGTTACTCTGGGAACCCATATAGCGACTCTAACACTAACAAATGATACCATTGGCCAGCCACATTCAGAAATTCAGTATGGCGTGCCACAGCCGCTTTAAACAGTATGATGGTCAAGCGCAACTGGAAGGAAACATTTATTGTGAAGTTATCCATGCTATCTTCAAGCACTGTAACGGTGAAAGACATATTCCCGTGAGCGCAGCTGACCAAGAACGCAGCGCGCTCGTGGCCTAACGGTTATCGCGCCTGCATTCCACACAGAAAGCCATGGACCGATTCCTGGCGCGGGTACGCATTCTTTTTTTTAACTCTAATGTAATGTTCTGTTAAATTCGAGAACCATTTTGGGGCTGATTCGAGGTTAGAACGTTCTACACGCCGAGCCTTCCACGCCGATTGTTCCATAAGCCCACGCGTGTACAAAAGGGCCTCGCGTAACCAGCCGGGGTCAGTTTTCGCCCCAGCGTTCGACTCTGCTGTCACGCTGACTTCAACGTCCGCGACGCTCTGCTTTCTTTTGTTCTTTTTTTATTTTCGGGCACAAGTTAGGCTTCATTAAACGTTTCGTTTCTTCAGTTATTATCGCCTCATCAATTGTCATTCGCGACATTTTGGTAGAGGTGCGGGGTACCCCATGTCCGTGCAGCGTTCCTCTCCCAGAGCCCGCAGTGCAAGTCCGATTCCAAGCTCGGTGAGAAGACCACTCTGCGCGGAGCCTGAAACTCGGACCAGCCGCCACACCAAGGGAGTGGATCCTGAATGCGGTTTGCTGCTGGACAAGCACAAGCCGAAGAAGACGACGATGGCCAACCAGGCGAAGACCCCGGCCGCTTCTGGGGTCGAATACCTGCCGTCGCACCCAGAACTCCGCCGCCTTTCGACGGAGACGCCCACTAGGACATCGAGGACTGGCTGCAGCACCATGAACGTGTGGCCCGCCATAACTGGTGGTCAGCTGAGCATTGCGTGCAGGTGCGTGCAGGACATTTACTTCTCGCTGGAAGGAACTGCGAGGCACTGGCTGGAAAACCCCGAGGCTTCTTTGACGTCGTGTGAGGTGTGCAAGCAAGAACTGAAGAAGTCGTTTGCCTGCCAACAGCGACGTGAGAGGGCCGAAGATCTAATGCGAACAAGAGCCCAAGGCCTAAACGAGAGCATCACCTACCCTCAGGCAACAGAGAAGAAGAAGCTGCACCACCTGATGAGGGGTGTAAAAAGCGAGATATTCGGCGGTCTCACCCGCAATCCCCGACAACTGTCGACGAGTTTGTCACCGAGGCGACAAACATCAAGCGTGCACTGCAAGCCCGAGCCAGTCACTACCATCGACCACCCGGCCGCGCTGCCCTCGCGCCGTCTAGCTGCGACCTTGGCTTCGGTATCCCAGGCATTCGCGAGGTCATTCGAGACGTTGTCCGGGAAGAGCTTAGGAAGCTACTGCCTGCTGTCAACCAGCGGGCTTCGCTGTCGATAGCCGAAGCTGTCAACCAGCGGGAAATTCAACCGGAGGCTCCTGCCAGCGTAGCAGCACCCGAGGAGCCCACCTTGACCTACGCCGCAGTGGCCCGACGGTCACCGCCTCCCCCTCGAGCCTATGTCGCGCCGCCCCGACGTCGGTCTCCTGCGCCGCAGAACGACCGCCGCTGCGACGACCAGGCCCAGTACGCCGGCCAGGAGCCCCGCGCACCTTGGAAGACGGGCGTGTGGCGACCGCCCGACCGACGTCCTCTGTGTTTCCACTGCAGGAAAGCAAACCTCATCTACCGCCAATGCCCATACCGACGACTCGGGCTGCGGGTGTTCCACCCGAATGACCCACGAACCCGGTACTGTGAACGCCCCCAGGAGATCGACGAGTACCTGCGACGACCTCAGTCCCCCGAACCTGCGTCCCGCGGAAAGTTCCGGTCGCCGTCGCCGCGACGTCCAGCTTCGCCGATACACTGACCCCGACGTCAAAGGCTGTCACCCCTCGCTCCTCGCCGGGGAAACTAGGCGCGGCAACCCCTGGAGGTGGAGTTGTCGAAGACGACCGACGCCAAGATCCTCCACGAACGTCGGTAGGCCCCCACTCGAACGCTACCAGAGACCGAAACGACGCCCCTGCAACGGTGTCCCGTAACCTAAACATCGTCATCGACGGCCACGACGCATCAGCACTGGTGGACACCGAAGCAGACTACTCAGTCTTGAGCGGGTGGCTCTCCCGCCGGCTTCGAAAAGTCACGACGCCGTGGGATGGACCTCAAATACGAAGCGCCGGAGGGCAGCTCATTACACCGGTCGGGAGATGCACTGCTTGCGTCGAGATCCACGGTGAGACGTGCCCTGTCAAGTTCGTCAGTTTGCAAGACTGTTCGAGGGACGTTATCCTCGGAATGGACTTTCTCTGCGAGTATGGCGCCGTCATCGACCACGGAGCAAACCGGCTGACGCTACCAAAACCTGCTCCACCACAGGTGGAACCCAAAGCGATGTCATCCGCGGTACGAGTCCTTGCAAACCACGTGAACCTACCGCCGCGGTCAAGTGTTTTCGTACCTGTCGGGGTCGATACGACTTTCTGCGGTGATGTTTTGCTCGAAGAAAGCCTCTAGTTGCTTCTAGGAAGAGAGATCGGCATCGCAATAGGCGGCGTGGAGCTCCAAGACGGACACACTGTCACAGTCGTAACGAACTTCCGACAGGAGGCCCAGCACCTTACGACAGGCACCGCCGTGGGTCACGCCGAGGAACTCCCGGATTCAGCCGGAATCACCGGAATATCAGAAAACCTCTCTTCGTGGCCACCCAAGAAAACGCCGCCTTCGCAGTTTGACATAGAACCAACCCTGCCTATTCCACAACGACGACAACTCAGTGACCTTCTCGCCGAGTTCAATGAGTGCTTCTCCATGTCATCAAAGGTGCGCCAAACGACCGTTGCGAAACACCGTATTGTCACTGATGACAACGCGCTTCCTGTTCATCGCTTGCCGTATCGTGTCTTTGTGGAACAGGGATAAGTCATCCAGAAGCAGGTCCAAGAAATGCTCGATGACGACATTGCCCAGCCCTCAAGCAGTCCCTGGGCTTCACCGGTATTCCTGGTGAAAAACAAACACGGGACTCTTCGGTTCTGCGTGGACTATCGCCGACTGAACACCGTAACAAAAAAGGTAGTCTACCCGCTGCCATGCATCGACTACACTCTAAAAAAAAGGTGTAGCTTTTACACCCCATGTCACATATTTGACACCCCAAAACTTCAGTTCGCCATACAGCGCACTGAGGTTGAACCGAAGGTACCAACTTTTACGAGCGGCTTGATAGCCGAGTTGTACAACTTATTAAAATATCTAATGCACGTACGACTCAATGCAAAAAAAGTTATCGGGGTTTTCTTGGCCCTACTGCGAAAACCTCAGTGATTTTCTTTTGAAGTCTTTGATAAGTACTTTAGCTGTTGAATATGTTATATCCAACCGTCATCATGCCTCTAGTTAAAGTTGCTGCCGTCATTTCGATGTTATTGCGCTGTACGTCGAACTGAAGTTTTGGGGTGTCAAATCTGTGACAAGGGGTGTAAAAGCTACACCTTTTTCTTTTTTTTAGAGTGTACACCTTGGGCCGGCTGCGTCACGCCCGATACTTTTCGTCGATGGATCTCAAGAGTGGGTACCGGCAGATCGAGGTCGACGAACGAGATAGTGAAAAGACTGCCTTCGTCACGCCGGACGGGCTGTACGAATTTAAAGTGATGCCATTCGGACTATGCACAGCACCGGCGACATTCCAGCGCGTAATGGACACCGTTATTTCCGGCTTGAAATGGCAAAGTTGTCTCGTCTATCTCGACGACGTCGTGGTATTCGCCAGCGACTTCGACGAGCACCTGAGACGTTTGCGAGCCGTGCTACACGCTTTTCAAAATGCCGGACTGACACTGATGCCGTCAAAATGGCGGTTCGCTTACGACGAGCTCAAATTCCTGGGCCATGTCGTGAGTGCTCAAGCTGTAAGTCCTGACCCTGCAAAGACATTCGCTGTCGCTGAATTTCCGAAACCATTAGACAAGAAAGCCGAACGAAGATTTCTTAGGCTGTGCGCACACTACAGACGTTTCGTTCGCGATTTTGCCAAGATTTCTGCACCGCTCACGCATCTGACGAAGGACGACGTGAAATTCCAAGGGGGGGAGGAGCAAGAACAAGCGTTCAACGAAATGAAGAAAAGACTCCACTCGCCCCCTATCCTCGGACCCTTCGATCCATCAGCGGAAACAGAAGTTCATACAGACGCCAGCAACGCCGGGCTGGGTGCGATGCTCGTCCAAAGACAAGACGGAGCAGAGAGGGTGATCGCTTACGCAAGCCGCGCACTGTACAAGGTAGAGAAAAATTACTCAACAACCGACAAGGAATGGCTCGCTGTCGTCTGGGCGTTAACCAAGTTCCGCCCGTACCTGTACGGGATCCCGTTCCGCGTTGTCACGGACCACCACGCTCTTCGTTTGCTCGCCACCCTCAACCCTCAAGGACCTGTCAGGACGCCTCGCTCGCTGGAGCCTTCGACTGCAAGAATTCGATGTGACAATTGTGCACAAGTCTGGCCGCAAGCATAATGACGCCGATTGTTTGTCTAGGGCATCAGCCGAATCTCCTCCCGACCGACCCGACGACGACGATGACGCCCGTTTTCTCGGAGCAATTACAGTTACCGACATGGGAGCACTTCAACGAGACGGCTTCTAACTTCGCGCCGTGATCGACCATCTCGAAGATCAAGGAAGTTCAGTCCCGCGAGTCTTGGCCCGAGACTTGCCAAGCTTTGTTCAGCGGCGAGGCGTGCTCTTCAAGAAGAACTTCGGAACGAGCAACCCTGCCTGGCTGCTGGTTGTTCCGGCCAGCCTGCGAGAATAAATTTTT
The DNA here is from genome assembly GCF_016920785.2 of Ixodes scapularis. Lineage (NCBI taxonomy): Eukaryota > Metazoa > Arthropoda > Arachnida > Ixodida > Ixodidae > Ixodes > Ixodes scapularis. Next base: position 174,021,758 of record NW_024609857.1, on the reverse strand, counting down.
CAAGCATGCCATGACGACCCGACGGCTGGACACCTTGGCTACAGCAGGACGCTCGCCCGGTTTTGTGAGAAGCACTACTGGCCGAGACCCCCGAAAACAGTCCACCTGTAGACACGGTCGTGCCATGAGTGCCAACGACATAAGAGGCCTCCGACGAAGCCAGCAGGACTCCTGCAGCCGATACCCGCCCTGACTACGCCCTTCCAGCAGGTCGGAATGGATTTACTTGTGCCGTTCCCAACATCGGCGCAAGGAAATCGGTGGATTATTGTCGCGATCGATTACCTTACACGATTCGCCAAGACGAAAGCCCTGCCATTGGGAACAACGGTGGAAGTCGCCAAGTTTTTCGTCGAGTCGATTTTCCTTCGACACGGTGCACTTGAAGTGCTGATCACAGATCGCGGGTCATCCTTCATGGCACAGCTGACTCAAGAGGTTCTTCGGCTCAGTCATACCAGCCATCGACGAACAACCACGTATCATCCGTAGACCAACGGAACTAGCGGAAGTAAAGTGTTGGGCGGATGTCCTTCACAAAAATATATAAAAAATGCTTTGCGGAAGGATCATTTTCATTTATTATTGTACACGTAATGACAGAATCGCAATAATTTGTTTTTCCATCTGATTCAGGCTAGTCGGACTGCTCATAACACTAGTCAAGCAAGAAGATAACAAAAATTTGAACTTTTTCGTGACCGGTTTATGATTTATTGTAAATATATCGCTATTTGTAGCAACGGACGAACACTATAGATTTTGCCTCCATACGTTTTAAATGCAGAGTTCTAACACACGGCTGTCCATTGCGCCGTGTATTGTGTCTTCTTCTATAAATCTGTAATGGTCAGCGACCAAAGAGCTCACCCGCACATGTCAAGCTTATATGCGCCGCGGGGAGAAACGAATTTCGAGTAGGAAGTGTCGGGCGTAGTATCGGTTGTTGTGTTTGTGTACATGTCGGTGCTGTGTAGTACGTGGTACTGGTGTTGCCTGCGATGTATGTAGGGTTGCTGTCTAGTCGTGGTCGTTCGCAGCGTATTAACAGACTGTTTTTTTTTTTATTAAATATATGCTGCTAGAAATCTCGCTAGGTGGCGCAAGTTACCGCCCGATTCTAAATAGTTTGCTCAAGATATTTATCCATGTGAGTTCGGCATTCGTTTTTTCTCAACGAGGTAGAGGGGCTTAGAGTGATAAACCAGAAGTTCGGAAGTGGCACCCCCCCCCCCCCCCCCGGGTTGCCGCCATGTTTTACGCAAATGTGACCACTCGTCACGTGACCTCCCAAGAACCGTGACGTCACTGGTAAGACGGCAGCGCCCAGAGCTGGCAGATGCAGGTTTGTTCGGTGCGCGGCAGTCGTGATATGCCGCTGCTTTCCGACGATTTGGGTTTTTTCGTTCTCGCTGACGCAGGTATAATGTGAAAATATGAAGGAATGAGACTTTATACCCTTTTTAGATTGCTCTGCGTCATCTGGATATTAACACCTGTGAGACCGCATCAGCCGTATCGCCATACCAGTGCTCGGATTTGGGATCTGTTCGAGGATCGATAGAACTTTGAGTGGTTTTAGTATAAAATTTTCGCATTCTCTTAGCTTTGTTTGAACGTTGGAATGTCTGAGAATCGACGCGAAAGGTATACGTCGCGTTAGGGCCTAGTAGAAGTTGTTTCAGCCGTGCGTCACGGAATAACCACAGCAACTTTTAGCGAGGAAGCTCCTGAGATCTTTAACCCCTTGTGCTAATCGGCGATTCTACATACGATCGCTTTTCTTCCTTTTTTGGTGAGTGCGAAGTGCACACTTATTCCCAGCTACGAGGATGACGTTTAATTGAGTGTGGGGATGACTCAATCGTTGCAGGCCCCTGCTTCGAAGCTATTCGACTTGCAATAAGAACAACTGTTTTGGTGTATCCATAGATTAACTGCACCTTTTTCTCTTTCGTAGGATTTATTGCAGCAACACATTTTTTCATCAAAAGTGCATTGTATTAGTCGGTCAATTATTTACTTGTTCTAACTACCTGGATAAAATGATTCATATTTATGTTCATCCCTTGCCTGAAGAGCAGTCTTGTTGAAAAATGTTGACCATTCCTTTCGGTCTCTTCAATACTTTTTTGAAAAGTCTGGGTTGCCTATACTTCGTATCATTGTAACCTGGAAAAGGGCAACCGCCACAGCCCCCTCGAGCTAATCAGAGAGACAGAGCGAAAGTGTGTGACAAATCAGTGCAGACGAGCACTCTGAATAACATGTTGTCATGTGCTTCTCTCCAACGTGCATATTGGCTCACCGACACTGTAGCCGTTGCCGTTTGATGATGCCTGCGGAGGTGGCTCTGCAGTGCACTTCTGGAACCGTGGTCTCAGATGGTACCTGTTGCGCATGTAGACCACACCACTCGATGACTTGACAGTGTATGATCGATGAGGTCCCACATCCAGAACTGTTGCTGCAGCCCATCTTCCATTCAGCCAAAACCAAACTGCGTCACCAGTCTTGAGTGGTTGTAGCAGAGCTCTGTGCTGGTCTCCATGACGACGCTGCTGGTTCTGGCGCCTCTGTAGCTGCTTTTGATACTGGTTGTGTGGATACCGCGGTCGTAGCAGTTGCGGGTGAACTGGCAGAAGTGTTCTCACCCTACGGCCCATCAGCACCTCCGGTGGCGATGAAAGGTCATTCCTGGGGGATGATCGGTAGTCTAGAAGCACTCCAAAGAGATCCTGACCGTCTTGTGCAGCCTTACGAATGGATGCTTTGATTGTCTGTACACATCTCTCCACTTGCCCATTGGAGCGGGGGTAAAGTGGCAATGATGGGTTGTGGCGGACGTCCCATTCCTTGTTGAAGGTCGTGAATTCCAAGGAGTCAAATCGTGGACCCTGATCTGTGATGATCTCTTCAGGTATCCCAAACCGAGCATAGATCTCCTTCAGGGTGTTCACCACTGCTGCTGCTGTGGTCGAGACCATCTTCTTGAGTTCAATGTACTTCGAATAGTAGTCAATGACGAACAAGTAGTTTGTCCCTCCAAGGTGGAAAAAGTCCATTCCCAGCTTCTGCCAAGGTAGATTTGGCAGCTCTCGGTGAAGAAGGGGTTCATGAGGGTTAGCTCTCTGATTCTCCTGGCATGTGGTGCAGTTTTTTACCAACGCTTCAGTGTCTGCGTTCATGGTAGGCCAGTACAGAGCCTCTCTTGCCTTACTCTTGCAAGTTACTATCCCTCGATGACCAAGATGAGGCTTCGTCAGTGCATCTGCTCTGCATGCAGCGGGCAGGACAAGGCGGTTGCCTCTGCACAGTAGACCATCTGTGAAGTGGAGCTCCTCTTCGCAGTGCCAGAACTCCAGTGCCTCTGGACTCATGCCGCTGGAGCGCTCGGGCCATCCATCTTTGATGTACTGAAGCACACGCTGAAGTACGGTGTCTATGGCAGTCGCCTCCTTTATTTGTTGGAGCTTGCAAGAAGACGCTTGAACGACTAGGCAAACTGAAGCTGCCGACGTCTCAATTTCAGCCGTGTCCACCTCTTCTGTTATAAGTGGTGCTCTGGAAAGGGCGTCTGCTACTAGCAGCTGCTTGCCTGGAACGTAGGTTAGATGTACATCATAATGCTGGAGCCTCAGGAGCAGGCGCTGCAGTCTTGGGGATATTGTATCGTACTGCTTTGTCGAAAGTTCGATTGGCGGTTTGTGATCGGTCTGCACCCGTCCTGGCGCCCGGACACATAGTAGTGAAAGTGTTCCAAGGCGAAAACCACTGCCAAAAGCTCCTTCTTAATTTGTGCATATCGGCGCTGCGACTCAGACAATCTGGCTAATGCATACGAGACTGGACGTTCGTTTTGCAGAAGGACCGCTTCCTGTCCGTATGAGCTCGCATCTACGGACAGCACCCTTCGTCTCTTTTGCATCGAAGAAACGCAGAACTGGTGCCGATACCAGCAAGCCCTTCACGTTGTTGCATCCCAGATCCATGCAGTCTCTTGCTTCAGAAGTTGTCGTAGTGGATAGGTTTCATGCGCCAAGTTGGGTACAGACTTTGTGAGGTACGTGACTATACCCAAGAAGCGTAGCAACTCTTGCTTGCTGGTGGTACTGGGGAATGCAGCGATTGCATCCAGCTTGCGAAGCTCTGGAGCGATACCTTTTTCCGACAGTTCCTGTCCCACATAGAGCGCCTTGGGAACCGCAAGCTCTAACTTTTGCCTGTTGAGCTTCAGGTTGACTTTGCGGGCTATTTCGAGCACTCGTCTGAGCTGGTCACAATGGTCCTCCGCGCTGCTTGCTGGAAGGAGAAGATTTACGAAGTAGGGATTAATGTCCTCTTCATTTTCGAACAGCTTGTCCATTGTGCGCTGAAACTCCTCCGGTGCACAGTTGACACCAAACGGCATAACCAAGAAATGGTATCTGCCATACGGTGTTGCAAAGGGGCACAATTTCGAGCTCTCTTCGTCCAGCTGCAGGTGGTGGAAAGCATGCGAAACGTCGAGCAGCGTGAAGACCTTGGCATTCTGTAGCCCGGCAAGGAGGGTCTCCTCTGTTGGAATCTGGTAGTGCGAACACATGATGTCTTCATTCAGCTTCCGTGAGTCCAGACATAGTCAGATGGAGCCGTCTCGCTTCATGACAATGACGATGGGGCTGACGTAACTTGTGGGCTCAGTCACTTTCATGATCACCTTTTCTTTTTCCATTCTCTTCAGTTCTGCTTTCACTTTATCCTCCAATGCTTTGGGTATTTTCCTAGATGCTGAGACACTTGGCTGAGGATTTTCACGCAGTACAATCTTGTGAAGACCAGGGAGTCTGCCGGTGCCTGTGAACACATCTGGGTACTGGTCAATGATGCTTTGTGCTGCTTCTGGCCGGCTTACTGTTGCATGATTATTGCTGTCCCTTGTGCCTTCTACCATCACTGTGTTGACGCGAGGCACTCGCTGAACTAAGTTGTACTGTTTGCATGCTCCAAGGCACAGCTCTATCGAGGTCGACAACAATGAACATCAGGCTTCCTGTACGTTGGTTAGCAGTGCAACCCAACTCACATTCTCCAATGAGAGGCAGTTGTTCTCCAGAGCAGGTTTATGGCTTCGTCGCGGTCGTCGTCTAGGTTGTCCACGGAGAGTACATCCAGGTTTATGGCTTCGTCGTCAGCCTGAAGCAGTGCTTGCACTTGTCTCCATTGCTGCTGCCTCTTTGGCTGGTTGCACACTGTTGCGAAGTGGTTCTTCTTGTTGCAGTTGAAGCATGTTTCTCCGTAGGCTGGACAGTTCTGAGCACGATGACGCGATCCGCACCTCGAGCATGCCGGCTGAGTAGTCTGTTCACATCCGTCGCGCGAGCGCTGTGCCGACTTCTTGAAATTGGTCTTGGCGGTGCTGGTTCGGTCATGTCGCATGGCGTGAACTACCTCTTCGTTCTGTTTCATGGCCTCTGAGCGGGTCTCTGAAACTTCAGCCGCCTTGCACCGGTCGATGACTGCCTTGCGGGATATGTCTCCCTCCCGAAGACGACGTTCTCGGAGAGCGTTGTTCCGAATTCACTGGATCAACCGGTCCTTTACAACGCGGTCTTGCGCTGTCCCGAACGCACATTCCCGCGCCCTGAGCTTCCCTTCTGCGACGAATTGGTCAAACGTCTGACCTGCCTTCTGTTGGAGGCTGTTGAACATGTACGATGCGCGCGTGAGATTCTTGTACGGCCGGAAATGCTCGTCGAACGCCTCTAGGACGTCTGCAAGGGTCCTTTCGTAGCCATCTGCCAGTAGCGGGAACGTCAGGGTGCGGTAAATCTCGTTGATCTCAGTTCCTCCGACGTGCAAGAACAACGACGTTCTCGTTTCTTCATCCTCGGTGTGATACTTGCACGCTCGTTCAAATATGGTGAAGCCTCGTCGCCAATGTGCCCATGCCTCCGACGGGTTGGTTGTCGCCGAAAATGGAGCAATCTGTTGTAGGAATGCGGCCATGGTTTTGCTATCCCACTTCTGACACCATGTTATGTTTATGCTTGGGGACGGATTAACAGGATGACATCGGATTACTGGGATCGCTGATAGCACATGTTTTATATCCGGTCGGTTACATGATCGGGCGTAATCTAACACTTGACTAGGCTTGGCCCTTGCTTGGAGACACTCTAGCTGGCGCTAGGTGGCGCTAGTGACGTGCTAACTGACATTATACGTAACAGAAACGAATTACAGTTGCTACTAATCTAATTACCCCAGTCATTTATTCGACCCTTAAAGGCCCAATGGGCATTACATAAGTGGGGGCAAGGAATATAAAATCGAAAATACAGAACACCGCACGAAGTGAAAAAAACCCATCAATTATACATTTGTACACGATATAAAAATAGCAGGGAAAATCCACACAGAAACAAATCAGGTCAAAAATCACCAACATATCGTCTATGTAAGCACTCGACAAAAGAAAATAATATTAAAATAATGAAATAAAATAATAAATATATAATAAAATATAAAATATGGTAGCCAACTATGAAAACAATGTAGAAATCGCCTCACGGAACAGGCCGGTGTCACTAATGTCGACTATGGTGTTGGGAAGGTCGTTCCAATCGCGGATGCCTCGCGGGACAGCGGAGTTAATAAACGCACTAGTTTTACCGGTTAGGTGCTTCAAACTTTTGCTATTAGTGGTTCGATGGGAAGATCTGTTAGGAGGCTCAAGAAAAGGTATATTATTATCGTGATAGTAGAGCTTATGGATGAGGATCAGAAGAGCAATTTTACGGCGGTTTTCGAGTAGAGGGAGAGAACACTGACTTTTTAGAGTCGAAACACTTATATTATAGGAATAACTCGATGTTATAAAACGTGCCGCTCGATTTTGGACGGCTTCGATACGTTTGGTTAAGTAGACTTGATGGGGGTTCCAGATTGGTGAAGCATAATCAAGTTTTGGGCGAACGTAAGTTTCGTAGGCTAGTTTACGAAGTTGAGAATGTGCTGCCTTGAGGTTACGCTTAATGTATCCGAGGGTTTGAAAAGCATTAGCAATTACGTTGTTAACGTGGGTGGTCTATGACAGGTTAGAAGTGAGGTGAACTCCCAGATATTTGTAAGAAGAAGCAACGCTAACAGGCGTGTTACCAAGAGAATAGGGGAATAAGGAAAGGGTTTTTTTGCGAGTAAAATTAAGTAATTTGCATTTTGACGTGTTTAGGGGCATTAACCATTTGTCACACCAATTATGAATATTGCCGAGATCTCGCTAAAGGATTAGATGGTCACTTGGATGAATAATTTTTCGGTATAGCACACAGTCATCTGCAAACAAACGTATGTTAGAGGACAGCGAATTAGGAAGGTCGTTAATATAGATAAGAAACAGAAGAGGCCCTAAGACGGTGCCTTGAGGGACTCCCGAAGATATGTTAGAAATGTCAGATTGAAAATCTCCATTGACAGTAAACGGAGAACGAAGAGAGAGAAAGTTTCAAACCCACGAGAGAGTTAGAGAATCAAGATTGAGCGAGGAGAGTTTAGATATTAAACGACAATGAGGTACGCGATCAAATGCTTTAGAGAAATCAAGAAATACGGCATCGGTTTGAGAGTTAGTGTTCATATTAACGTGAAGGTCATGAGTGAATTCGAGCAGTTGCCTATCACACGAGAAGCCTTTTCGGAAACCATACTGATATTCATAAAAGAAATTGTTAGATTCAAGATATGATGCAACATGAGAGACTATCCCAAGTAGCACAACACGCCGGGTTGGGGATGGGGCGGTATTGGCCTGCCGGGATACCGATACCGGCCAGTACCGGAAACGCCCCAAGGGGCGACATTGGCCGGGCCCAATGCCGGAATCCGGCCGGTACTGGGAACTTATTGGGAAACCGGGATGCCGGGAATACGGGATGTTCCCAGCGAGCTCCCGACACAGATCCCCGGCATGGAACCGGTGGTACGGTAGGAAACCATCAGTGTGCCAGCGTGTTTCCGGGTCAGAGCCAGTCCAATTGCGGATTAGTCCCAGCGTAAAAACAGATCAGTGCCAGCGTAATTGCAGGTCATTGCCTGCGAAATTGCGGATCAGCACCAGCGTATGCGTCATTCAGTGTACCCACCATAGAACCAGCAGAATCTAGCTGTGTCAGGCTTTAAAGCCCAGGAATGACATTTTACTGCATTTTTAAACAGCTAACTTCTCAGTAGATCAAATTGACTTAAATGTGGAAATGCTAAATTTCTCAGTCCAAACTATTTTATTGGTTTTCATATCTTTTATAGGTGCTGACCGTTTTTAACATGTTTTTCGGACTTGAACTGAAAAAGGCCGGTTTAGTATTTGTGCAATTTTAAGAAACAATTCTGTGTGAACAATTGACTTTCTCCATGTATACAGTATACTCATGGCAATTATTGTATACTCGTTGAGACGACATGTCCCATTCATCTGTCGCCCAGATGCATATTGTGGTTAGTACAAGAAGGGAACATACAAATTTTTTTTACCGTGACATTCTTTATTGTGACTCGTGCATCCATAGCAGCTAGCTCCTCAGCCAGAGTGTCCCTCATCGTCAAGGGCGGTTGGAACCACCAGTGGAGTGTCCGTCTTTTTAACTCTATTGCCCTTGCCCGCCTCCCTGCCCGTCAGCCACTTCTGCACCGCGTCCACGCTGCACGAGTGCAACTTTGTATGGCACCTGTAAAGAGAATTGTCAGATCACACAGATTAGTTGAGGGATAGGGGAAGCCAATATCTTGCATATTAGCTACACACAAGGTGCTGTTCACACACTGCAGTTTGTGAGCATTTACTTTGTGTAAATATAGGTCCCTCACTTAGCCTGCAATTCAAAGGTGACAGAAAGAGAGCACCACAGAGGTGGAGATTGTGGGTTTGGCTACCACGCTAAGGTGCAGATTCTATGGAGGCATATGGCTATTTCACGCAACATCCTATTAATCTGAAATGGGGGCGAGACGGGGCGGGGGGCGAGAAGGGGTGGGGTGCAGAAATGAGTGGTTAAAAAAAGAGCAAAACTTCCCCAACTGACACTCTACAGACCAAGGCCTCTAAATGGTCGTCATTAGATTTTCAACCTGGAAACTAACAGGATAACAAGACAAGAGCAACAAAAACCTTTTTCCACAGTTCCTTCAAGACGCTGCTTTTGAGTATGAAGGTTCCGAGAATGGTAACACAGGAGATATTCATAATAAAAAATGCAAGTCAAATTTAAAAAAAAAAAAAATAACGACAGGAATTGACGACTTAAATTTTGCATATTGCAAGACTTAACAAGAAACTGAAGCTGTTCTGTATTTGAGGAAGAACACCAAAATCGTCTTGATATGGCATCCAGGATCACGAATATCGAGTTCATTTTTTCAATCTGGTGCACGGAGGCTGCAGAAATTAATTTCTAAAGTACAGCTGAAGCCCCTCCTTCCCGGGGCGTGACGTCATGCAGGGAGTTTTCGGAATTTCTGCTCTCGCTCATCTTCAGCTCCTGTCAAACCTATGCACGTGAACTATTGTATTTGTAAAAAGGTCAGAAATAGACGCCACAACTGGCATCAGTGTGGAAAAATACAACTGGGAAGCTTGCAATTGCACGCGCCGCCCACACGAGCGACACGTGCTTGGCGCCCCAAAGATCCTAGTACGACGTCACGACTGCCCTGAGGCTTTTCGTGTTTTCTCGCGTCTAGTTACACCTTCGGGGAAAACGAAAGCGATATTCAGATTCACAGGACAAAAATACGCCAGAAGTCACCTATAACTCGTTTTTTTGTCAAAAAGTGTTTCAGTTTCCCTTTAATTGTCAACATATTTCAAAGATTGTGCTTGTCTATTGAGCTCCAATAGAGATACCATCAATTTAATAGCTAGTAAAGAATATGCATTACCGATGACCACCTTACACATCATGGCGTCCTTGAACCTCGACTTTCCTTGGTAGCCCAGAAGGGCCGGAGAACTGCTCCTGGACTTGCTTTGAGAACAGGCGTCCCACCATCTCTCGTACCACCTTCTGCAGGTTCTTGCTGTCTCCTAGAGACACGAGCTGCTCCTCCTAGAAAGACAAAATGTGTTCTCAATATGTCAATAAAGTTATTTATATGCAGATACAATGGTATGAACATGTCTCAAGTAAGAGAATGTGAATGCCCAGGTAAATGCAGCAAGTCACACTATACATGCATCAAAATGTTACAATATTTACTAGAGAGAGAATAAAAAATATTAGAATATATGGCATCTCTACCTGTCTTAGACGAAACCACAAAGATTAAAATATTCCCCTCCATACTCCGCTAAATCTCATTAGTCAGTCAAAATGGTTGCAACGTTCAAATTGTGCAAACGTTTTGATGGATCCTCTTTGCCCATCAGCATCCACTCAGTAATTTTAATAATGTATGTGGTTCTGAAAACAGTGCATTCAAGACCCTGCGCATCTTGACTTTGTTAAAGCTTAGTCTAGCTGCCGGCTAGTCACCCTACAAATTTATCACCTATTTTTACGACTTTACGAAGACTGGAATTGAAAAAGGCATAAAAAGGCAGGAATTGACCTAAACCGTCATCATAGTTGCAAAAAATGGCAACAGCAGCACAGTATGAGTAGTTACCTTTCCATATTTTTGTTTAGTGCTGACTCAGTTGTGGCCCTGTAGGCCAATGAACTAACTTACTCAGCTCAAGCTCGCCTCGTGTAATAATCGCTTGTGCGACTACCGTATGCTATGCCTGGAGACACAGCTACGCATGCACTCACACCTCCTGAATAAAGTGGCGGATGAAATGACAGTCACTCTTTCACCTTGGAAAATTTGATTTCCTCTCATACGGTGACCTTCGGTTAGGACTGGCTAACATCTCATTTTGGAAATGCACTACTAATGTAAAGTAAAGATGGAATTAATTAAGATTTATCTGGCAACCCCTTACAAATTTGTTTGGGCATTCGCATATGGTGGGCACGCTCAAAAGCGATTTTAGACAAGGCTAAAAGTTATTTTCAAGCATGTACCTTTACTTCTGTAGCAGATGCCGAAAGCACAAATGAATTTATTGCCCTAAATATTTAGATCTCTTGATTATAGCCTCAAGTGAGAACAGGAACAAAACCAAAAGAAGCCCAATATATACTACAGCATCTCGATCCTTCTGTCAAGCAAGCATTAAACACAAAAAGCGCGCAGGCAGGTTTGTGTGTGCTCCGCACACATACTCACGGCGAGAGTTGTTGCAGGTGCGGAATTTAACTTCTAAGGATAAAACGGGCAGAAGTGTCGTAGCAAATCAGCATGATTTATGATTATTTGCATGGCCGACATATTGTAAGCACCCAAAGGCATATATGTTGGGCGATTTTACTTCCCCCGTTGTGAAATGCTTTACTTAAAAATATTTCAAGAAGCGGCAGTTGAAAAAGACATAAAATGCCGTTCAATGAGGTTGCACATGAAGGCCTCTTGTCTACACGACCTTCGGGTGGAAAGAACTGTTCAAAAATGTAATGATGCACAAATATTTAATTTTTGGTGGCCACCGTCCATCATTTCTCCCTTCAGGAGCCTCTATGAAACGCAGTTTAACAATTGCAAAAAGTTTACGCAGGCTACTAAAGCTGACTTACAAAACGTGCAACTGGCGTTGCGTCACCTTGACACAATTCTATCGCACGGTTCAGTTTAAGGGTACCCCTTACAATAAATAGCCTTCCATTGTGCATTGGCTGTGCATGCACTCTGCTGTTATAAATAACAGAAGGCCCGTAATGAAGGTAGGGCAACTTACTCATTGTTAATTTGCCACCGACCGTGCTTCAAACATAGTTTGGGTGGGCATCCATTTGAAATATTACGGTAAAAGGCTTCAGTCCACATTCCAACCCCATTTGCATAAATCTTCAGATAACCCAAGTTAAACCACAAAGTAAGAATCGTAGCCTTATGCCCGTCAATATTGTGAAAAAGAGGACACATAAATACCGGCAGTGTCCTGTTGGTGAAGTTCTTCAGCTGCGCTTCTGCAGCATAAGCTGTTCCATGTTGCGGAGAGGCATCAGGAACAGCTCGGGTGGTTCAGGCCTGGCCAGTTCCTGGGGCGTCGCCTGTTCCCCGGGCCTCGCCTGCTCTCCCTGGAGCTTGAAAGACACCACGTGCCCGAGCACCTGCCCAACAGACTTGCAGTTCCCTGTTCTGCTGCTGTAGGTGCCCATTCTGGATGTGCAGGTCTATCACGGCCTAAGCAGCTGAGCGTCGAGGGCTGCAAGATAACCAAAGTATAAGACAGCATTATCCATTTTGCTGATCAACATTATGCACTGATGATGCGAAGAAACTTTTTCAGAAACTTGGGTTTCGGGAAGTTTCAGAAGAACGCTTGAACCTTCAGGTGTTTCGGATGCTTTGGGTAGCTTTGGAACGGTTGCCAGACACAGCGAGTGTTTCAAATTTTTTGTAAAAATTTAAGAGAAATTATTTTTTGTATGCAATATTTATAAATTTAATAAAAAAAATGTGTTAATCAAATAAACTTTCTGAAAAGGAGACACAGCCCCAATTTTCAGAACTTCACAGTTTTGGCTGGTACGGTCAAAATGAATGCTTCCACAAAGTTTTATGATGTTTTTTGACAATCAAAGGAAATAACAATACTGATTCGTCGGCGACGCACGCAAGACGCGCTGCGCTTGGCTGCGATAAGCACCAGTTTAAAAATCTGATATATAGGTCCGTGCCTATTAGGCGTAGCTTGGTGCCTGTACCCTTGTTGGAACTGCCATTTTCTGGGCTTTCAGGACGGCCTTTTTTTTAAAACTATCAACCGTCTAAGAATGGGAGAGAATCCCGTTAAGAACACTTGCCCTGGTATAGAAAACGAAATTGGCTGCAAGCGGCTGCTCTGTGGTCACATGATACCTCGCACCTAGGCATATGACGCTTTAGAATGAATTGGCACTTCCAAGTAAAGCACAGGTCATCAATTGCGCCCCTTGTTAAATATCAGAAGTTCCCAATGCAACTTTTTTTCTATTGTTTCACTTGAAGCATACAGCGTGTAACAGATGATCCACCTTTCTTCGATTCTGGTAGCAGACGACGCAACGGCATCTTGTTTCCCGCAGCAAATGACACTCTAGGGCAGACAAGCCCTCCCTCTTTACTCACGTTAGCAGGCGACGTGTCTGTTAAAGAAAGGTCAGCTCCCTCAGTACAAGCCTGCCGAGATCTCAATTTCACAAAACACCAAAATCGGGCCATTAGTACAACATTTCAAGGTACAAACAGAAGCTGCACAGCACGGCGCCGAAGCGAACTTGCTGCACCTAAAAACAAGCCTCTACGCTGTCCGTCGAACCTCTCCAGAGTAGGACAGCACCACGGCCGTTCTTGGAAGCATGCAATGCTTTCCCACAGCATTACGAGAACGTTTTGTGCCCAGTAGTGTATTGAACGACTCGGTCACCACTGTAATTGTGCATGTGTCACTACGAAGATTTTGGAGCTAACTAAATTGAGCAACTGCACGCAAGCTAATCTGGTCAAGCATGCTAACAGAGGGCAGATCAAAAACGTGTGCTAGCACATTATCAGGACATTAGGTGAAAAGGAACAGTACAAAATAATACTTACTGCATTTCTGCAAACTTGATGCTCTGAACGAAGGCCAGTCAGGGTCCGGTGCTTGGTACGCTTGCACACGAGACAAGATGTCCGCCCCAAAATTTTGCTTGGCCTCACGCCGTTGTTTCATACTCACGTCAAACCACAACAGAGGGACGGGCGCCACCGTTATTTCGTCATTCTCTTCGATGAACAGTACTCCTCCTCACTAGAATAAAAGGCGTGGTCAGACATGATGTTCATTCAAGTTACTTCACACTGTCAGGTCTTCGCAACCTTTAGCATATATTATAATAACTCCATGGCTATATCCCCATGCACGGCCACAATGAAACACGACAGCGTCGCATTACGGTAACGCCAAATAATAAAAGTAGCAGTAAAATAGAAAAACGGTGCTCATTTCGCGTAAAGGTCTGTTTACACCATGCTTTGTAGCTTTTTACTTGCAACGGTTTCGTGATATTGAGGTTTCGTGCAAATAGCTTATTTACATCCAGTTTTTCAAGCAATGGCAATGGCGTTTCGACTATACTCCGTTCATTTTTAAGCTGAGACTAGAAGCTCCGCCTTCAACGCAAGCTTTCTGCCCTTGCTAACACAAGTGCGATCATGCAGGCACGCAAAACCAAAGCACTGCAGAAGCCAGCGAGCTCGCACTGAAGGCGGAGATTCTAGTCTCAGCTTAGGGGCGAACGAAGTATACATTCCTTGCATAAGACGACACGCTAGGTAAGGACGGGGCCCTGTGCCATGCCGGTGGTGGACTGCACAACGCGCGGTTGTGCTTACGAAGGCGTAGGATGCCGCTAACTGCCTGGACATACCGTAGAATACCGTGCATCCGCCCATTCCACATTAAGCGCCCATTACCAAATTTTTTAGATCTGAGGAAATACGCACAGTACATTTATATGTAAAATTGACGACCGGACAAGCACCCATCCCCCATTTTTTTGCGATTATTTCCAAAGTTTGAGTGCGCGCTTGCCCGGTATTTAACGGTACACCGTATTTTCATAGAAGGAACCTAGTTTTGTTAGATGTGAACTCGGAAAAACGAGCCGAGCTTACGATGATGACGGTTAGCCAGTACGTGCGGAATTTTTCAGCATTGGTGCGATTGCGCTACGAGCAGAAAGTTTCGATATACCGCTAAGTTATAATGCAAAAAAAAATGTTGAGTCGAAAAAAAAAAAAAAAAAGAAGTTGTATTGCGTGCCGCAAAATTTGACGAGCGGCTCTAGGAGTCGCCTGCAGAAAAATTGTTACGACTTTGCGAAGTATGGCAAACAATGCAAGGTTACCGTCATAATCTAAAACCTGATGCAAGGATAAATAAAATAACGGACAAGCGTCTCGCGGACGGCACAAACCGATGCCCCGCCAGCAGCGTCTCGGCGAGCTAGCATGCCTCCACCAACACGGCGCGGTCGCCCCCGGAGACCGCCTTGATCACCGGACACCGCGCGGTGCCAGCCACCAGTGCTAAACCCCCCCTCCCCCCCCCCCCCCCCCCCCCCCACACACACACACACGCACGCACGCGCCCACACACACACACACACTCACACTCACTCACTCACTCACGGATTAAGCGCGACGATGGGATGACGAGCTAGCGGGACGGTGAGACGACGCTCCTGACGCCCGACTCCTTCTATTTCTATCTTCTCCCCCCACTTTTCTCCCCTCACCCTACCCCAAGTCAGTGACAAATGCGCCTAGCGCGCGTACACGATTGACTCTATCCCCCCCCCCCCCCCCCCCCCCCCCCCTTAACTTTACTTCAACGCTTACAGCAACACACGGAGGCAACGCCGACCGATCGCCGACTCGCCGGGCTAGCGGCGCGACACTCGTCCATACTCGGCCGGGAGCCCCGAAGGTGCGACTCGAAGCGTGGAAACAGCGCGATGCAACGAAAGGCAAAGGGCATCTACACTACGAACGGGCAGAAGCCGATGCAAAAACGTGCGCGAACGTAAACAGAAAAGTGCCGCCGCTCGCCACTACGAAATAATACGCGGCCGCATCCCTTTCCTGCTGCTCGTACTTTCTCTTACTTGACGGTTACTCTGTCTCGCGGGACATGCCGACGAAACGATCGTCGGGATACGGCGAAGGGCCGTCAACACCGTCGAGTCAACCACCAGAAAGCGTTGTTGAGCGGAAGTCGGTTTACTAGGCCTACATACGACGAAACCGACAGAACGCGAACATCAAAATCAAAGCACAGGCGGTAACTTAAAGCGACTTCTGCCTCGCATAGATTTACATGCAGCGCTTTCACTCGCCACCACGGTCACATACAATTTTTCAACCCTGGAGCCACCGTACCTGAACCATGCCGCAAACCACGCCAACGTCCCGCTCGCCATTTGTTTTCGCTCACCTTGTCCGGCTTTGGATTGGATGCTGGATCGGCTTTCTAGCAAAGTCCATCAACAGCTGGCTCGATGCTGGATGAGGTCTGTTCTAGTCTAAACACGAAGTCGCAAATATATAATTGTGCTACTGTGCTACTCTATTAAAAAAAAAAAAAAAAAAAAAAAGAAACGGGGGCACGAAGAAATACACGACGCTTCGACGAAGTGCCCTCTGGGAACTAGTTGGCCACTCAGTTTCGGTTTCGATTGAGCAGCTTCCTTTCTATCACGCCGTGACCGAATGCGCCGCTTGAGTTTTCGATTATCTGACTTTTCACGAATGTACAATACATTCATTCTCGAACAAAACAAAACGAAAACTGGGGCAATTTCCTTGCACACAAATTACTGCACACAAATTACTATGATGTCTTCCTCGTGTCATCATATATCGCCCACTCAAATTTTACGCTGATAGGAAATTAGGTTTTCGCAAACGCTGAGGTCGGCTAGCTACGACAGAGGCTCTAACAAGCGTCTCCTACTCTTCGCTAAGCCTTTTGGATGAGCTTTTACTGACGCCCAAGATCTGTGTCTGAACGGTGTGTTTGAAAATATCTCGGCATACTCAGCCAGGAAGAAAGCAAACATATAAATATTACGCCCATTAGCAACCGTCAAATGCGCTTTAAATAATTTCGTTCCTTTGGCACACCGCATAGAGGTTCACGCCCGTCCGACGCACTTCCGGCGAACGGTGCGACATTCCTCACACAATTGCTCGACTTTTGCTTTCTTAAAACGGTTTGTGTGTGGGAATGTGCCTATATGATTGCAGAAAAATTTTATGTGCGTATGCGATGTTGAATATTAGTGGAATGCAAGCGGGTGGGGACTTAGCTTCATGCAGTGCTGCGGGTCAGTACAGATAAGAGATAAGATGTGTGTTCAAATTGAGCTTTTCAATGGCGCCTCCAAGTTTTACCTCACGTACTCAGGCGTATTAAGAAAAACAGTAGTTGCAAAAAATAATATTTCGTCTATGGACGCACAAAACAAAAAAAAAAAAAAAAAAAACTTCCTGACCAGCTGTAAAGGTGCGAGCTCGATGTATGCAAACTTATTGGTCGTTACAGCTTGTTGACTCGTACACAAGCAAGATACCCGAGCTACGCAGCATCGAGATTCCCAGCACTGGCTCGTTCACATATATCTCGAAACGCAGACAGAAAGGCTCGATAGTGTACAAAAATACAACAAGCATGTGTGAAGACAAGCTATACGTCTCGGGCTTGTGCTATAGATTCGTGGTCTGGCCATTTAGGTTAGTTTAGAGACCAAAAATGATGCTCTCGAGACCAAAAAACGTGAGATAACGGCCGTTAATAGTCCACGCTGCCGATCGAAACCGAAACCATGCCACTCTCCTCCCTGGCCAACTAGTTCCCAAAGAGCAATGCGCGCCGTGTTGCACGCAGGGGTTTATGGAAGTAGTCCATAGAATCCCCTAGCAGTGGTAGCGAGAAGCAGATCTGGTTTTAATAAGCGCGTAAGAGTTAAATGTAGTGACCCTTTCTGGTTGAATATAGGGTGCACGTGATGTTTTGATTGTGATCATGCAGAAAGATGTAAGAAACGAATGTTCCGCCTGAACTGTGAACTGTGTCTTCCTCGGAGAGACCGCTCGGACCCGGAGTAGTTCTCCGCGCAGCCCTTTTCGGGGGAGTACGATCTGTAGCCACTCGCAACATTTCAGTTTCGTTATCAACGTTGCCGCGGGGGAATGAAGGAGTTTCGCTGTTTTTTTGTTTCGATTGCTGGGTGGGCTCTCTTGCTGTGCTTGCTTTCGTTCCTCTTGTCATAACCGACTGGCTCGAGCATACTGCGGCGCTGACATCGCTGCAGTTAATTTCAGGAGGTCTAAGAAAACGCAGTAGCAGCGAAATCAGCGACAGCGACGAAGATACCAGCTTAGCTCCAGCTCGAGTGACGACGAGGCAGCCGCTCTCGGCGAAGTCTTCGCCGACTCATTCGCCTTGCCAGCGAAGAGGCCCAAGATATGGCGTTACGTCGAAGACGTTGTGCGCACCTATTCGGATGAAGAGCTAGGTATGTCGTTGGCTAGAAGACAATACGACAAATTCCCCTCAGATGGAACTCGCCTTCCGAGATGACGGTCGCTTTACGGCATACGTGTTTGGTATTGCTTAATAGACCCTTTGCAAAACGTACAGCGCCACGACGGCAGGAAATTTTGGGAACCCTCGGTACAGATCACGCGCACGCGCTTTCTCGTTGCGCCTCCGCGACTGCGCGCGCGTCCCGGCAGCTACCGCCAGCAGCCGTTGCAGCCATCCCGCCGAGTCGTACGTCGTTGCCGGCGTACCGTATCTGTGGCAGCGTAAAGGCATCGCGACAGGTGAACTCATTCTAATACGTTATTCGTCGGAACTTACCTTCACGTATTGAAGTGTCACCAAATCCATCTAGTTTGCACCGCAACCATGGCAGGTTTCGACCAGGTTCGACAAAGCGTTGGTGCAGCAGACGACAGAACCGGTACAAAGGAGAGGGATACGAAAGGGGCAGCCGTCGGATCGTCGCTCGCCCAACCAGCGGCCTAACTCGGCTGCTTTGTTGCCGTGGTAACCTGTGCCTGCTCGCGTATGCCACGTGGAAGCCGGAGGAGGGGCGTACCGAGGACTCCCATTATTTGAAGCGCGGCGCGCGCGGGCTTTTGGGATTTTTGCAAAGGGCCTATTGCATCCTGCAGCTCGTACAAAAGCACTTGTAGTTGTCTTCATCGGGTTTATATAACTGTAAGGAAAAATAAATACTGCCTCAACGTCGGGGTCACCGTTAATAAAGTAGTAACAATCAACATTTTTGTCAAAGCATGAAGTTCCGATCAGAACTTCATGCTTTCAGCAAGATAGCAATGGGAACCGAAACTGTTAAAAAGCGAGGGCAGACGCTATGAAAGCGGTGGCAGCGCGTGCAACTGGGTGGATCGCTTACTGAGGCCGACCGCTCAACGACCGCTTGCGCGGAGCGCTCGGCATCTGCCTGGGCAAAGGGCTGGATCGCGCATCCCCGCTTGGTCGCTGCAGCTGAAGCGCGAGAGTGAAGCCACCGATCGGCGATTTTGCATGTTGAAAAATCGCGTTTTTGGAGCGTTGCGGAGGCTGGCGGCAACATGCTGAAGACACGTTTTCTACTCGTTCGTAGTCATTCGTCGAAGAAGCTCTTTAAAACCCGGTGTAAGCCCTGAGACTTACACGTGGAACATGTGGAAGCGCAGTGCCGCAGTAAAAATGCCCAACTCATCGAAAGCAAGTTTCGCCGCCACGATGCAACGCGCAGGTCACGAGTGACCCGCGCGTTGCATCATTGGACTTTTTTCATAATGCAACGTGCGGGACCCTTGTGACGTCACACGTGACGTCAATTGTGACGTCATTATAGGAAACGTCCCATAATGCAATGCGCGGGTCACGAATGCGACTGCACATTGCATTATAGGACGTTTCCCATGACTCAACGCGTAGTTACGCCGACGGCGACGTTGGCGTCGCCGGCCCGCGCGTTGCATCATGAGACGCTTCCCATAATGGAATGCGCGGGTCACAAATGAGACGGCGCGTTGCATTATGGGACGTTTCCCATAACCCAACGCGCGGTTACGCCAACGGCGATGTTGGCGTCGCCGTCGCCGACCGTGCGTTGCATCATGGGACGCTTCCCATAATGCAACGCGCGGGACCCTCGTGACGTCACACACGCCGTCATTATGGGACGTTTCCCGTAATGCAACGCGCGGTTACGCCGACGGCGACTGCGACGGCGATGCCGCTCAAGCCGGAAACGGGCGCCTAAGAGCTGCTCTCTAAAAAATTAATAGATGTAAACCAAATTAAATTTTCATTCCACAGCCATGTTTGATCCCGTCTTTTTTAACAAAACTGAAATAAGCCTTTGTTAAGTGGTTTAAGGATGACGCGGCGTTAATACTAGGCCAAGGATAATATTAGGTGTCACATTTTAGCATATTGAAGACATACCCAACCTAACGGTCATTTGTAACCATCATATAGTTTCCATATCAGCGAAAAAGCCAAGTCGGTTACATATCAAAACTTGCATGGCTCGAATGGCCTGTGAAAGCAGCGAAAAAACGATGTCGGCCAGTCACGGAAAACTCAGTGGCTGAACTGGCCGGTGATAACAGAAAGAAAACGATGTCGGCCAGTCAGCGGAGACTCCACGGCTGGACTGGCCGCTGACTACAGCAAGAAAACGATGTCGGCCAGTTACCGGAAACTCCATGGCTAGACTGGCCAGTGACTACAGCAAGAAAACGATATCGGCCAGTCACCGGAAACTCCATGGCTAGACTGGCCGGTGACTACAGCAAGAAAACGATGTCGGCCAGTCACCGGGAACTCCATGGCTAGACTGGCCGGTGACTACAGCAAGAAAACGATTTCGGCCGGTATCGGGAACTTTCCGGCTGGTGCTGGCCAGTTTAGACAACGAGTCCCCGATATCGGCCGGCGTCGGTTTCTCACCGGCGTCCCTGGCCGGGATCCGCCGTACAGCTCCCGGTACTGGCCGACGTAATCCCAGTATCGGCCGACATGGTGTGCTACCTGGGATTATATGTTCCAACAACTTATATACAACACTAGTTAGTGATATGGGACGGTAGTTTTCCGCTGAATGACGATCACCGCTTTTGAAGATTGGAACAAACCTCCCAATTTTTCACTCATGCGGGATGCAGCCGGTGGATAATGACTGTTGGAATAATAGACTGCATATTTCACCTGAACTTCCTTAGTATTTTTTAATATGATTGAATTAATTGCGTCGACTCCAGCAGAGGTGGAAATTTTAAGTTTATCTATTAAGTCTACAATCCCTGATGGTGTTATTAGGATAGGCTCCATATACCTAAAATTGAGCTCTGGTACGGAAGGTACGTTCAAAATATCCTCGTTCGTAAACGTTGATGAAAAGAAATTAATAAAAACCGAGGGGCATTCGCCATCGGGGATAATATTACCGTCAATGCTTGTCAACTGTATTGAGCGGGATGGCTCGTTAGGGGAAATAAGCTTCCAAAACTTTTTTGGGTTGTTCTTTAATATTGTTGGGAGGTCGCAGCTATAAATTTTTTTCTTTAAAGAAACGCAAACTATTAATATAAAGTTTGGCCCAGGCGTTATACTTAGACCAAGCAGTTTCAGAATTATAACTTTTTGCCACCTTAAACAGTCTTTTCTTTTTGTTACTCATTGTGTTCAGAGTTTTATTATACCATTGTTTATTGCTGTTGGTACGAATGCGAACACGTGGAACAAAGGTAGTATAAGTTCGAATAGCTTAGTTTTAAAAAGACTCCAGTTGTCACCAATTGTACGGCAAGAAAAGCCCATAGCATAATATTCAAAAAAAAACCCAAAAGACCAGCATTAATCGTATCGAAATCCGCCTTAGTGTAATCCAATATAAATTTAGAACCAGTAAAATTCGTACTAGGTGCAAGTGATACAGTCATATGAATCAGCTTGTGATCACTAAACCCGTCGATGACAGAGACTGACTTAACTATCTCAGGGACTGATGCCAGAAAAAGGTCAAGAATATTGTTTACACGTGTCGATTCATTTATCATCTGAACAAGGCTGAAATCAAGAGTTTGATCGACAAAAATCTGCGCTTCATGGGAGGATGAACTTAGAGTAGACCAATCGACGTTGGGAAAATTGAAGTCGCCGAAGAGAAAAATATCGGCGTTGGGAAAATCGGCTTTTAAAACAGACAGCACTTTTTGCAGTTCACTACAAAACTTTCCGTCGCAATCGGGTGGCCTATAACAAACGTCAAAAAAACACATCGTCAGATTTGAATATACCGAGACCCAAAGAATTTCAAGATGACTATCTACATGAACACTGTTAGTACGCAGGTCTTTTTTTGTCGCAATTAATACCCCCCTCCCCTTTTATATAATCGATCCCGACGACAGATCTCCAAGTTGAAACTGCTATTGAGTACTTCGTTATCATTGTGTTCTGGCTTCAGCCATGTTTCGGTTAATACAAGAATATCTGTCTTGCTATCAGTTATGAACGCGCTTAGTTCGTCTCGCTTGGAAAGAACGCTGCGTATGTTAGTGAAAGATCTTTCATACTTTGGTCATTTGTTCAACAAGAATGATATGTCCGCCATCACTGTGAACTCCGCTCAGTGCCTATTGGACTCGAATGCTGCATTAGCATTCGACGTGAACTGGGGCCCATTTATGTGCTTTACGCCGAAACAAAATGGTAAGAGTTGTGTTGCTTGATGGGGTTCTGCAAAGGGTCTATTGTGTCATACGTATAGGAAGCGTCCTGCTGTATAACAATGCATCAACACATATTATTAAAGTATATGCTCAGAGGTGTGTTTGTTTTGGCAATTAACAAGTTACAGCAGTGTGCGTTAATGTTATTATACTGTGTGTAGTTTTAAGTATCCTCTCTGCATTGCCTACGAAAATCCCTGGAGGGAATAATTAATAATAATAATAATAATAATAATAGTTTGTTTATTGCTACCAGCATAGAAAAGTTTGGTATTGCGGATGCATCAAAGGCAACGAGTGGCTTGTGTGACGCCATCCTCCAATAAAAAAAAACGATATGTAGCAAGGGTAGTTACTGAAAATGCAATAATATAAAACAGACAAAAAAACAAAACAAATGCAAACATAATTCCATGAAGTTAGTCACGCTAGTAATAACTTGAAGATTTTACGCGAAAAGATATTATGTACAGACTAAAACGGAAATCAATAGCAATGTCCAAGCAAAATAAAATACCACAAAACTGGAAAATATGCGAAAAAAAAGTCACGGAAGGTCTTCTGTTAAAATGTCCTACAAACAGCAGAATATTCATTAATGTTCTAGAAAGGCAGGCGCTTAAAATTGGCACACATTACTAAGCAAAAATGAGTCGGCGATAGTTCGCTACTAAAACGAAACCAATAGTTCGCTATTAAAACGTAATACCTCTAAGCATCTTTTTAACTTTGCTCAGGGATGTTTGGTTTAGAAGTTCAGGTGGTAAGTGAGAAAAAATATATGGCACATAAAACGCACGCGTACTTTCGCCATAACGAGTGCGGGAAAAAGGTATGCGAAACGGGTGAGTATGTCGAAGATCACGTGTGGGTGGGCTTAAGATTTTGAAATCAGAAGTCCAAAAGTGCCGCAATACCACTGAATGAACATAAAGGGTTTGGAAGTTGGGTAGTTCCAAATATTCGAAAAGATTAGCGTTGTCAGGTATTTTAAGTTTATAAGAGATACTTTTCAGGATAGCTTTCAGGATGCAGTCCACCCTGGTTTTCCAATAGTCAGAAGAATGGCCGAAAACGGTGATGGAGTAGCGAAGGACGCTATATGCAAGCGAATAGGCAATCATTCTTCGAACAGATACAGGAAAAAAATGTTTTGTATTATATAATAGGTAACTAATGCTTCTTAGTTTTTTACAGATGCATGTAAAATGAACATTCCATTTCAGACCACTATAAAAATATATGCCTAGATACTTCACGCTATCTGTATACTCAACCGGAATGCAGTTGAATTGATGGCAGAAAGAAGAGTGCAGAAGAGTGAGGAATGCTGAGAGTGACTGTTTTGAGTGGATTATAGAAGCATACTAGTTTTGTCTTTTTAACATTAATATCAAGAAGGTTTTTTTTGAACCAGTCCATAATTGCTATTGCTTGAGATTGCAACTGACTGATGGAATTGACATAGTTGATGTGTTGGGTCATAATTACAGTGTCGTCCGCGTATTGATATAGCTTACATTCCGGTACCATGGTGGCGATGTTATTGACAAAGATGTTAAACAAAAGAGGTGATAGAATAGACCCCTGTGGTACTCCGGCTTTTAGTTCAGTTCGAGAACTCTGAAATCCAGATGCGCACACCAGTTGAGAGCGATGAGAAAGATAGTTTTTAAGAAGGGAAAAAAAATGAACCACGAAAACCTAGGCTGTACAGTTTCTTCAACAGTATCGTATGGATTACTGTGTCGAAAGCCTTGGACACATCTAAGAATAGTGCGGAGGTGACAAGATTGTGATCGAATGCTGAGTATAGGTGATCTGCCAAATCTTCTAGAAGAGGCTGAGTGCCCTTTCCTTGCACAAAACCAAATTGAGTTGGAGATAAGATATTAAATTTTTCTAAAAAAGATGTCATTATATTAAACACATGCCTTTCGAGGATCTGAGCGATGATGGGCAAGAGAGAAATCGGACGATAGTTCGCAATATTGTTTCTGGTACCACCTTTATACAAAGGACGCACTATAGATGTTTTAATTTCATTGTCATTAATAAATAACATTTTCACATCACTGGAGTTGGTTTTCGGATGTGCCACATGCTCAAGAGAAGTGGAATGAGTGCAGCCCAATGGCAACAAGTCTGCCGGTCTGGTATGTCCCATTAATTAATATTGAAGGGTCAGAGATGCGAGTGTCCTCAAAAGGACCTGCGCGTGCGGTGAACAACACAATTCTCGGTGTATAAACTCGCAAGGCGTAAAGGCAAGCGGAAACGTGTTTATCTGATGAGTGTATCAAATATGTTTATTGTCAGTGGATTACATAATTATTAATTCTTAGTTAATGGTTCCAGAACGAGTTCTTTCTGCGACAGTCTCCTGTCAGGCGTTCAGTCGTAATACCTGTGGACCTTGTTGTGGGATGACGCTCCTGGCACGTCGGTGTTCAGTTTGGTCGAGTAGCAACTTTGACCGACTGCTGCCGTCTTGTAGTCATACGTCATGTGCGGCCACTGACATCTGATGCACTGTAGCTGCAGGGCTAGCTTCTAATCCGCAAAATTTTCCTGGTAGTTTTCTCCAACAATGCAGCAAGTTCGGGCATGTATTGGTTATGTGGCTGTGCCTTTTGCTGTACCGTTGACTTGATAGCTGGCAACGATGTTTGTTTGCTATCCAAGCCATTTCACTTCCATTTCGTAATGAAGATTTATTCTGCACCCCACGACCACTGCAACTTGTGTAAGTCTTGTGTGGCGAAGTGAAGTTTGGTGATGCTTGCAGTCCACTTTTAAGAGCTATTAACCATTCTATTTCTTTAAGTCACTGAGCGGCATTCTCCCTCAAAGTTGGAAATTGTGTGCTTCGTGGCGTGGACACAGATAATTAGTGTCAGCCAATTACTAGGTATTGTCCTTGGACGACAACCGACAGCAGATCAATTCTCCTTGCATTGCCACTCACCTGCTTTGTCGTGCTTACTTCCCGTCCAGACGAAGTAGATCACGAGCTTCGGGGTAATGTCGGCACCAGGGACAAAGACCGCCGAAGATAATCCTCAATCTTCCGCGGACGCTCGTCGAGACGTTGTCGAGGGTCGTTCGGCACGAACCCTTGCAGGCCAATTCATTGGTACGGGCACCTCCAGTACACTAGGTCGGCCTCATGCATTGGTAGCAGAGTTTTCGGTCGGCCATTCGCAGTACCTCCGTTTTCCTCGGTGTACTTTGTTCAGCGCGGGCCTACACTGGTTATTCCCGATGTCGGGAATGCTTCAGCGTTGGGGTGTCTCGTTGAATTGCATTGAATAGTAACAGGTAGCCGGTGGTGGTCGTTGTGACCTTGTGGCATAAGTCGCCCTCGGTTCATCACATGCTGCTTCGCTCGAATAAGTCTCCTGTTGAAATTCCTGTCGAACTTCATCTGAAACAATCTCGGCGATCAAAATAAAAGCCGGGCAACTGGTGGCAGGAACTAGCTTCCTTATCTCCCCCGGACACCGTTGTGGATGATGTCACGGATGCCTGGGGGGGCTGGCATCGAAGTTGCAGCTGGACGACTCGAGTGTCGAGACGCTAGTTGTTGATAGTGACAGGCTCGGGACTGCAGTGTACATTCAACGTTGGAAGCCTTATTAATATGAACCCTTCGACAGTTGTCGTGGGGTTGTGGACAAGGCTGCCAAAGGTGTTCTGCCTCACATGAGGCACCTGGGATTCTTAGCTTCTTTTCTTCTGTAGCATCAGGGTTGGCGTGGGTGTTCGATCAGAAGCAAAACATCCTCCACGAAGGTGGTGACGCTCTCGTTGGGGCCGTGCCATGGACAGAATCAGGAATTTGGCTGTCTCTCGTCAATGTTGGCTGATGAACGTGCACGTCAGCTCGATCTTGCGAAATTCCAACGACGTTAAGGAGGATTCGTGGTTCTCAAACCAGTGCCTCGCAGTTTCTTCCACGAGAAATATAGGTTCTGCAGGAGCTGGTTGTCCATTGACCCACTGTGGCGGGCGACACGGTCATATTGTTCAATCCAGCCCTCGACGTCTTATGTACCTTGCGTGAAAGGGCATCAGAGTGCGAGGTGCGACGGGCATGCTTACGATGGTGGGAGCGGACCTGGTTTGCTGATACATGTTTGTCATTGTTGGCTTAGTCAGCTTCGGTGTTTCTGGCAACGGACCTAATTCCGGTGGTTCGTGCTGGCAGCAGCGACTGGCTTGGATTTCAAGTTCTTCGTGGTGTATTTCCGAGTTTCTTCCTTGTGGTACTCGCTCGTCTTGCGGTGTTTCTGCCGGGCTTAGGATAGGACTTTGTTCACGGCTTGCCGGGGTTTTAAGACTCGGGATAATGTGCCACCCGTGTCTTGTTATCGGGTAACTCGGCTGAGGAGCCGCCAGGGGCCACACAGAGTTAAGGGCTATGGGTAAAGTGCGCAGCACCTCCACCAGAACATACAATGACAGCTGAGCATGGCCTGGAACTTTCCAGAATCGTACATATTGATAGAAAATAGGACTGGAGCAAGCATCCGTGACAATATAACAAAACAGACAGAAAAGAGTCTATCCTGACCACTAAAGAAGCTGCATTGCTTTAGCGGCATTCTGTCCGAATAAATCCTCTCCTTCGGGGCCTGGCGACTGCCGTGGACGAGCTGAACTGAAATCGATGTGGGGCCACTTTTCTGGTAATGAGCCGCTGCAGACTGCCGTCGCAAAGCAGCGTGAACGGGTGAACTGGGTAAATAACACGCGCGATGAACTGTCCATACAGCTTGTAATTCGCGTAACGAGTGTTGATGAAACTTTGGTGTCGACGAAACGTGCGACAGACCAGCGGAGTCAATGCCAACTGCAATACCTGTGCTCCGTGAAAGTGCACGTCTACGCCAGAACAATTTAGTAGGCAGCACAGCATCACCTAAAGCACGGCACAGGAACTACCAGCTTGAAGGCAGCTCTTTGGCGCGCCGCACACCTGTGCTCCGTGAAAGTCCACGTCTAAACCCGAACTATTTGGGAAGCAGCACAGTATCATTTAGCAGGGCACGGGAACTACAAGCGGCAAGGCAGCTCTGCGGTGCACCGCAAAACCAAAGTAAGCCTTTGGTCATTTGAACGAAGCGGCACCACGATTGCACACTGCCAAGCACGACTCACGCAATTTCAGTCGCTAAACTGTGTATCCAAATATATTGCACACGCTTTACTGCAGGTCTCGAAGGTTCCGATGGTCAACGAGAGCACAGAAACGTCGCCTTAAAATTTATCCTAGCGGTGTCCGAATCAGTCTGAGGCCCGAGCAACGTAGGGCCGATTGTCTCCTTCGTGGCAACATCCCCGTCGGTCACTAGCGAAATGCACACCGTTCCTGCGTATTTTCACGTTATACCTGGGGGGATCGGTGGCCGAGTGGTCTAGCGCACACCAGCTCGGAGCACGTGGAGCGAAAGCTCGCGCTGCAGAACCCAGGGATCCTGGGTTCGAGCCCCACCCCTGCCCGTTTCGATCTGGATGAGCATCGTACCGGCGTGCGGTCGTGTATCACTACTGCGTGATGCACGTTAAAGACCCCAGGCTAGCGGCTGTACCGCACTGGCTAAATTTCTCATCTACAGCTGGGAGACTCGTCGCCCCTGTGAGGCAGACCAAGTTCTAGGCTGTATAAACACACACACAACCCAATTTTTCACGTTATACCTACGTCAGACACTACGCTGAACTCTAAAGTCGCTTTCGACCTGCCTCATACAACCTCATATGACGGCTTCAGTGGCTAAAATCAACTCGCCGAGACGAACGACAACGAACAAAGCATCTGACAAGCTCCGGCCAACGCTCCGGCCCAGCTGGGGACAGCCGCTGCATGGGCGCTGCCATGTTTCCTGTGACGTCACTTCTCTGGTTTGGTCATGTGTGAGTGTTCAAATTTGCGTACAATGGCAGCCGCCTTATGGGGGTCACTTTCGAGTGCAGACCGGAACCCCGGTTTATCGCTCTAAGCCCCTCTACCGCGTTGTTTTTTTGTCTAGCGGCTCCGTTGAATTCACCGACGCCGCCGACCGCCCACGACGCACGCACGTACCTTTGCACGTAGCTACGGCCTCCGCTTGGAGACATTACTGTGTATAAGACATCGAAATAGAACTGACGCGTCCTGTGTGCTTTCGGTTCGGCTGAAAGGTGCGCGTCTCGCTGGGCTCGTCTCTGGCCTGTTCTCGGCAGCTGGCCGCCATGTTTTATGAAGAACACGCTGGAAACATGTTTTGCGAAAGGCAGACACGGTATAGCGTGTTAAGTTTACACGGCACCTCGTGCATAGACGAATAACACACATGGCTCCGTGTAAAACGAAAATGTCTCGACGTGCCCGTTTTGGGACCACGGTTTACACGTCTATGCGTGTAATTTTTGCTAACATTGCAGAGGCGCTCTCAAGCTGCATTATCGCAGTTTTTTCTCCTGTTTACTTTCCCTTATTTTGTACTCGGTGCAAAAAATAAAAGCGAAAGTGAGAATAGAAATTTTCTCGTGCATCAACATGCGCCAATTTCAACACGGAAAAGCATTGACTACGGTCTGCTTCCATAGGTATATTGCTCAAACGATCATGTTTCTAGGAAACATAAAATCGGCACTCGAATGCTGAGAGGTCTAATGAATGACAGAAAAGGCAGAGCGCTCACAGGTTTGGCGGCACGGCTTCGTGGTTACCCACCACAGGGTAGACTGTGCGACCTTGAAGGCGTTTGGCCAATGTGTCGGCAGTCGTGGCGAAGTTCTTTACGTTAGCTTCTTGGGTGATTTTCCAGACATCGTGAGGCGGCTGGTCTCCCGTCCAGTAGGCAAAGTCGAACTACGAAGAAAATATTCTTTGTTGGTACCATACGCCTCTCATGGTACGGAAATTAACAACGACAAATTGTGTTCCAAGTTCACAAGTCCCCATTATGGCATTAGCCCAAAGATAAGGAGACGCCGACACGTTTCTTTTCGCAGCAAAAAAAGCTGCGTTAGAAGTAATTTTTTGAACTTACAGAAAATGGGGGCTTCACGGGGCAGCAGTCGTATCGTCAGTTTTTCTCTTTTCGGAGCGTAGGAACAACAGTTTAAAAACATTTATGACTTATGGGACTCGCGCTCGGCGCCCAACCCGAAAGGAGAGGTGCGCGAGTCATGCTCGTGCTCGCGCGCGGGATGAAGGTGTGTTTTGTTTCATCTGCCTTAAAGGGCCTCTGACACGCCAAAAATGTTTTTGTTTTTTTTTATGTTAGGCGTTGAAATGGCATGTCAGGACATTACAAAAAAATTGTTTCACTATAGAGATGCGTAGTTTTTTTTATAAAAAATAGAAATACGAGGCCCAATTCGAAGTTCCCGCCAGTGCACTGTGACGTAACAGTGTACCGCAAGGTTGTCGGGGCGGTCAGAAGGGAGGCATCGACCTACGTCACTAAAAGTGGGTTCGCAGGAAGTCACTTGAGTTTCACTCCTCGTGCTCTCCGCGATCGTGCGAGCGATTGTAGAAAACGAAGTTTCATTTCCAGTAGCTCTTTATCGCTGCACCGTTGGTTAGTTTGCGTGCTTTAAAAGATGAGGACGAAGAGTCAGTGGGTCGACGTGATGGAGGTCAATGATGAAAGCGTTGCGAGTACAAGCCAGTGTACGAGTGCATGCCGTCAGCCAGATGATATAGAGCTATACTGGGCACAAAAAAGCTATCAAGTTTTGAAAAAAAAAATTAGAACGCACGCAGAAATTAGGATTCCTAGCGTACGACACGCCCAATTGCATTGCTGAAGGTTCGGACACCGAGGTCGTCGAATCATCGTATACTCTCCAGGCTGAAGATGCCTGCCGTCTCTCGGAAATGCATGCAGTCTGATCTCTCCTTCAGTTGCTGAAATACTGGGACAGTCCCTCGCACAGCACCTTCTAAGCATTGTAGTTGATGACGTCAATTCACTGACTCCTCTTCTTCTACCTTTACAGCAACATTAAGCGGTGAAAAGCAAATAAAAGAAACCTTGACTGCTTGGATCGCTCGTGGAGGTGCGGAGAATAACAAAAATATTAAAAAAAATATTACACGCGCTCGCGCTAAGCACGAGGAGGGATACAACTCACGTGACTTCCGGTGATGCCTCCCTTCTGACCGCCCCGACACCTTGCGGTACACTGTTACGTCACAGTGCACTGGCGGGAACTTTGAATTGGGCCTCGTATTGGTATTTTTTTATAACAAAAAGCTACTAACCTCCATAGTGAAACAATTTTTTTGTAATGTCCTGACATGCCATTTCAACGCCTAGCATGAAAAAAAAAAATTGGCGTGTCAGAGGCTCTTTAATGGTCATGCTTGTGAGTGAGCGGTACCCAACGATCTCTACAGTGTATACCCCAGTAATTGCCTTGTCGAGTCGACTTGAGGGTACATAAAAAAGCCGCGGTTTTATTAGGGCTGCAGTGGGAACTCAGAAAATTATTTTCACGATTACTGTTTAAAGATCTTTCAAATCTGGGTTCAAGGATTGTTGAAGCACGATTTTGCATTATTACAGCTTCTTAGAGACAAGTTAGCTGCCTGAAAAAATGCAAGTTCTTTGTGTTAAGATGTATTATACGCACATAATATTATTTGTATTGCTCATGACTGGTGGATTGAAGAGGCATCTGAGTAATTTTTTTAATTTTCGATATTATATCCGTGTTAAGGAGTCGAATTAAAGTGAAGATGGGGCACTTCTACATTTGAGAAAAAACGCTTGAATTGCGTTCATTTGGCCTTTAGAATAACAGATATCACAATTATATTTCAATGCGACGCGCCGGAGAGCCATAAGAGCAATTTGAAAATAGAGCTGAAGCCCCGCCTCCCTAGCCTTGGCAAGCCAAAAGATCCGTCGATGACGTCACGTACAGCGACTATCTTTCGCGTTTTTCTCGCGTTTAAAAATACTTGCGTGGCAAATGGTTTTGGTATTCGGGTTCACGAGGTGAGAATACACTAGAATTCACTTCTAACTCATTTCTTTTAAGAAGCTCCGTAGCTTCCTTTTAAACCTAAAATTGCCAACACGTAAAAAAAAAGAGACACAAAGGGACGACATACACGGGACTCTTTTAACTTCCAACTACAGTTATTGTCGACTTAAAGCTCGGTGCCCGACCGCTTTGTGGGAAGAAGGGAAGAGGAAACGCTCGGAGGAAGGAGAGGGAGGGGCGAGATGATTGCCAGGTCGATTGCAAGGAAGCTTCTAAGAGGAAGGGAAGGACGGCAGAGGGGAATTAGGGGATCACAGAATGAAAGGGTGTCTTCCTAGCCACCTCTGCTGGTCATCTCGTCGTCTCGCCGTGTTCGTCAACGTTCGACGTCCATCGTCGGTTTCAGGAGAGACGACTCCTTTTCTGACAGTGAGATGAACGGAGTGCTTATGTTCTGCAGGCTCGTCGCCATCCGAAGTGAGTGTCTCGATTATTCCTCACCCGACGCTCTCGCGGCGGCATACCAGGGTCATCGGGGCGGCGACATTAGGTGCGCAGCCAGAGAATTTTCTACAATGAATGCCGATTGGGTGTTTGGATTCTAAAGCAGCATTCTTCGCGTCCATGGTGTGCTGTCGGAGCCGTTAGTTTAAACCCTGCCAGTTTGCTCGATGTACTTGGCCACGCAGGACGGGGGGTCACGTACACCTTCTACAACAGCACTTCAGCACTTTGTAGAACCAAATCAACGCTACGCCGGACCCCGCACATCACCGCAGATTAGTGCCGGCCATCGTAAAAAAACCGCGTGATCCCCATCTACGTCTCACGGGACGGCTCCGCCGCTCGTCACCCCGACGGCTAGAGACAGGATCTCAGGGAGTGTTCTGAGAGGGAGGGGCGCCTTCGGAAAGAACCTGCCGATCAGGCCACCGCACTCCTTGCCACCACCCAATTTCAAACGCTCTTTCAAGCGCACAGAAAGAACCACTTGAATTTGCCAGTACTCCTGTCTGGGTAGTCCCCTATGAGTCTCCTCTTTCCAGTTGTTTAAGAGCCACAAACACACTCAAATAGTACCAGTCTAAAATTGCAGGTAGTTATCTTGCAAATATACGTGGGCGTGGTTACATTTGTACATTACTATATATATATAGTTAGATACAAATATCTGTATTTGTATATACGCAGGCAACAACTATCAGCGTATAAACAAATATACGCAGTATTCCTCTAATGTTGTCTGAGCTTAATAATCTTCATTATAGTTTATTTGTCTGAAGCATAAATTTTTTTGAACATCAGTTTCTTTAAATGAACAATGATAAAGTGATGTATAGTAACGATTAAATTCAACGGAATAACTTAGTGTCGCTATGATAAAGCTTGGCGAAAATATTAGCAGCATTTTTTAATCCAGTGAAATTTCAAGAAAGGCTGTAATGCGATATGACTAGAAAAATAGTCTTGCTTCGCTTAGAATATATTTAGCAGCAAAGATTGTAATTTGAATTTCAAATAATGATTTCTTAATTTAAGATAAGATACGTTGTTAATAAACCCCCTCCCCCCCCCCCCCCAAAAAAAAAAGAAAAGTGTATGGCATAAATTATTATTTGTGACGCAGATGTGCTAGTGCCATACCGTGGCATTTTCTTTACGATAGAGCGTCGTCTTCTGCCAAACGAAAGCGGTTCTATCTCGTATTACAAAGTAGGTCTTACAAAAATTGCAAGATAAAGAAGCGATTAGTTTGTCAAACCTTCGTATGTATTCTACATTCCACTTTATTTTAGTAGTTCAATAGCTGTCGTTCCAAGGAGCAATGCCACCTGGAGCAGCAAACGCTTTCCATGAAGCGTAAAAAAGTGTGTTACCCTGCGTGCTACCGCGGACACTGTATTGTGAAGACTGAGTAAGAGGAGGAGACGAGAGCACGTGTTGACATCAGCGCCGAGCTCTGATTGGAATGATTAGGGGACTATACAAAGGCCAGACGCTTTGCTCTACCCTTTGTTTGAAAGCCATGGCGTGTACCAACGTTATTAGATTAGCTCAGTTACGGAATAGCTCGTAGACGCTGCTTGCACGAACAGTACCCCCCTCACTCACGACGACTCGCCTCCCGTCGTTCGACGCACCAGATGGCCGCCGTATTGGCTGCATTGTGTTCTGTGGAATACGTACCTTACGAAGGACAGCACATAGATGGCGTTCCTGTGCTGACCTATGCAACACACAGTTATGAAACGAACATATAGATGGCGCTTCAAACAACGGGAGGCGGACTGAAGTGAGTGAAGGAGGTACCTCCTTCCCCGGGAGTTCCACAACTGAGGTAATCTAGTAACGTTGACGTGTGTCCACTAATACTTCCTACTGGAACATGGCGCCTTGACGTTCACTCGTGTTCTCACCTACTCCTCTGTACAAGTGTGAACGTGGAAAACAACTAAAAAGCTTGTGCTTATCACTTAAGCAAATCTGCCTGGACACTGGGATCTGTGGGAACCATACACGGTGTATGGTATTTGACAGAAAAGTCCTACTGCGCATTTTCAAAATCATGGCCCAGCAGGCGAACATGGCAGCGCGTAGAGGGCGGTGACTCCACCTTTGATGTTCACACAGACGCAACATCATCATTCGTAAGACATCAGGCAGTAAACCACGTTTATTGAAAAGGTGAAACATCGATTTAGTGTTCGGGTGAAAGGCAACCAGGCATGTTTGTTGCATCGGACGGAACGTTTTACCTGGTCGGTTGCAGCGATGTGGCTGAGCATATGGTCGAAGGTTCTGAAGGGCAGGTCGCACATGCGGTAGTCTCCCCAGCGACCCGCCCGCTGTGCGTCGGTCTCTGCGTCGCCGGAATCCTCGCGACAGCAGAGGGGCTCCTCACATTCGGCCAGGCTGCCTTCCTCGTACTCAGGGTCGTAGTGCGTGTCCGACACATGCAGGACACGGAGGGGCTGGCCGACCTCTTTCTGCGAAAAAGCATGGCACCCGCAACGTGTCTACGACCGGCGTCTTATCGTGTCATTACTTCCGGCCCTACCGAAAAGCAAAATGTATTTATACTGGTCTATACGTGTTCATACAGGTCGCCGGTATAACTATACCAATGGCCCACTTACATATAAAGATTTCCGTTACATACGTACGAGTCACCTGGTATGGGAAACGCATATTGCACCCCCATCTGCCCCATTCTGGCAAGTTGAGATAGATTCACTTTGACCGTTCCCACCATCGGTGCAAGGAAAAGCGATAATTTATCGTCGCGATCAGTTAAAAAATTACGGTTATTTATTAGAGATATTGCAGTGTAAGTGATGCTTTTGGGGTTTTGCAACGTCTTGCCTATCCGTCCAGCCTTGTTTTGTAAGCTCGAAATTTCGGTTCAGTACCCATTTAAGTTTAAAAAAATGTATGTCACTTTCGGCACTAAGACAGTGATGATGAATTGTCCAAATATTTGCTAATAGAACAAAATACGTGCCATGCGGACAGACGTGAGATTTTTTTCCGCAAACAGGAGTGTTAGCACATATGCCACCGGTATAAAGGTTGGGACCGTGGGACCACCAACTTAAGGAGAATCCTGGGAATGTACGAACACGCACCGCACGCGCTTGCCTTCCCCGTGTCAAAGATTCCAAGTAAATAATCGAAATAAAGAGTTGACGAACGCGCGTGCATGGTTCCATATGTTTTCTGCCTTTGCTTTAGAACATATAGCGTTGCTGATGCCAGCACGTGCAGCACGCGTAACTACCCTCACAGCCTGCACTTTAGCGATTTAGCAAAATATAGGTTCTTATCTTTTTTTTTTTTTTTTGGTTTTGTCGTTGGCGCGTTTTGCGTTAAAGTAAGAACAAAATATACTTCGCGAACAGGTTCTGCTGCTCCGCGTTGAATCACGGAACCAAAGCAAATCCCGAGCGGAGGAACTGCCTGCCCCTATCACGTGATCCTTGTCTCTACGTCATCATCAAGAGATCGCAGCGCCCCAATAGGTCCATCGCAGGGCTAATAGCCGAATGAAACGGGGCGTGTCTTATTTGCACGCTGGTACAGGACCCTAACTTGATAACAAAGCTCACCTGACAGCCTAAATTGTCTCAGTTTTTATTTTGATCGCGTTTCCTGCGGTATTTCTCTCTCCGTGTTTGTTGTTTCTTGCTCGTCTTTTTGAGTGTTGTACAGAAATAAATTTTCGAAACAAAACCTCTCGATAGCTCTGTGAATGCGTCGGTAGAGGCGCGCGATGTCGGATAGCACCGAAGAAGCCGCGCTTCGGAAGTACGTCAACAATCTCAACATTACATGTTTGCTATAGAGTAACAAAATATATTTTGAGCCTGGACTCCTGAAGAAAAAAGAAACTCGCAGATCAAAACCTCCGTAAAAACACAGGGCCTTACCGTATAACCAGACAACTTACTCAAGTGACTTACCACGCGGGACGCCTGTCACCGCCAAGTGATGGACGCTCTAGGCATTACTAGAGTTCCTGTATTGGCTCCCTACGGGAGCCAGAGTTGCGCGTCTGTTTTCCGCGTGCCGCCGCGCCGCTATTTGCTGAGATCCGATCACGTGAGATTCCGGATAAAATGGCGTGCAGGAAAGTAGACGTTGCACCGCTCTCCGACTTTACGCTTCCCTGCTTTTGAGCGCCCCGCGCGCCTCGAACGCGCGGCGCCGCTATTCGCCGAATTCAGTCACGTGAGGAGCAGGATCAACATGCCATGCAGGAAAGACGGCACCACGGAGATGAACGCGCAACTCTGTCTCCCGTAGGAGCATATACAGGAACTCTAGGCATGGCGACATCGTTCACCTGAACCGCCTCAAGATATATGCCTCACCTCAACTGCCCTCTCACTGGCAATCAAATCTAGCTTTTCAGAGCAGACAAGTCAATAACCGCGATAGAGCTTTAATTTTCTCAGCACTGCACGCCCGCCAACAGCACCGTCTCATCACATTGCATCTCCACCATCTTCCTGCTCCCCGGAGGGGGAGAGGGGGGGGGGGGGGGGGGGGCGGAAGGTAATGTGACGAACCAAACTGACGGTGTCTTCAATTCACCCTCTTGCATCATGATCATCGTTGATCTTCTTTGGGGCCCGTCGGGGACTCTAACTCGCGCGGAAGCGGAGGACATTCCGTGCTTTTGAACGTCCAGTAAATGTCATACAAAACGCAACGGTCAGTCTTCGTCACAATATGAAAAACATAAACAAAGAGGCAAGCTGCGAAATAAATTTGACGGATGCACAATCATCAGCACGTGTCTTGAACTCAAAAAAAGCGAATTCTTCGGTCACAATTATTCTGCGAAAAGCGGTTTTACCCGCTGCGCGTGTTTCACATGCAGCGATTTTGACTAGAGTGCCTTCATACACACGCGCGCTCTAGGCGCCCTAATTTTGACCCTAGAGCGGCGCGATTTCTGCCGTCGCGGCGCTCTGGCCAGCGGCAGCGGCTGAGCGGCAGCTTGTGCCCTGCCCACTCACTGCACGGCGGGAAATCATGTGACCGGAGAAACATTGCGGGAAAGCTGGCGCATAGAACGGTGGCGTTTTCAGGTTCTTGAAGCAGAGAAAGTACGCAAGCGGCTGGTTTGCGGTTCCGGCGGGCCGAGCTTCTTTGCGTGAGCAGTCGCGTCGGAACTGTTCAGGAGATTATGGAGTAGGGGGATTGCTAGCACCTTCCTCGGAATATGTTTTCTCAATGAATTACGCGGCTTTTTTTTTTACTTTTCTCGCCTGAGTAGCAACTGTAGCGAGCTCAAGAGACACTAATCGGAAGCGGCTTGCGCAAGGGTTAGTGAGAAAACAAAAAGAACAGCTGAGCGACATTGACGTGTCTTTTTCAACACGGATCGTCACACCTAGTCAGACAAAATGTATCGCACCCAGTTCAATGAACTGCTTATCAGTGAAGTACCGAAGCGTCGGGATCTTCGGGACGCGCAGCTCAAAGAATTTAGGAACAATGGGAACAATGGGAACAATGGGAACAATGGGAACAATGGGAACAATGGGACAGAGGTGACTGAGGCCATGAATGTGATCGGCAAGAGAGATATGAAACCACTGCACTACTACGGGTTCGGGACGTTCTGGTCGGCCATATCGGTTGGAGTTTTTACATCCGAGGAAGGCGCTGCCCGTGACGCTGCCGAGGACGATCTGAGGTTTCACCCTCCGTGACAACAAAGTTTAAAAAAAAAATATAAATAACTAAGACGAACCTTTATTTAGTATTTGAAATGCGTTTTATTTGTTTTATTCAGATGAAATTAGAGGGGAAACTGAAAACTAAGGCATTAAGATTTGTGTTAGAAGCCGCTGTACCCGACTGTGCGCATCTGTTTGCTGCAAGCAACAATGGCTATCGCAACGGCAGAAAACACTCATTTGAAATAAAACCTCGCGATCCGTGCGTCGCTCCGGGCAGCAATTTTGTCCGCTGAATCGCTGCATGTGAAACGCGCTTTAGTGGGAATGCGACATCGGCGTTTCTTTGTATTTTAGTCGCCGATCTTTCAAAGGCCAGAATTAATTTTCTTTCTCACTCTCTCTGTTTCGAATTTGACTAAAACAGAATAATAATGTACGCTAAAGCCTACCGCTCAAGTTATTTCTCGCTTTCCGCCACACCAATCTTATGTCAGTCATTGAATTTTTAAGAGAAAAAACCGAAAAAGAGGCCGATTGGGTCCTTCGCGCTAAAATGTCGCGCAATGAACGTCGTATAATGATATATTGGTGTTAAACGCATTTCTTAGACCCGAAACCACTAAGGAATATTTGTACTGCTTTGCTGGTGTTCGGACACGGTAAGCACATGCTTATGACACTTCACATTTGAGCGCGCCGCCGAAACTCCGAAGTCTTGCGAAAAAAAAACGCAAGAAACGCGGGAAGCAATTGTGAAGGTCAACGTAAATGACGGCCACAAATCCAGAGGCGCGACATGCGCAGGGTTTCGGTACAGTGGCTGTAGTTTCGGTTTCGTCTTTCTTTTCTCTCAGTAATGACTTTAAAGTGAGCGGCGCGGCTGTGGCTCGGGGAGAAGGAAGAAGACGGGGGACGCGCGAGGGCCGGGAAGAACGTCGGTCGGGCAACGATTCTATCTGTACTGTAAATAGACTTTTCTTTTTATTTCTCTCTCACTAATGGAGTCCTCTCAGTCATTTTTTTTTGACCATCAACATCCGCACACCATCGGCGTTCCCAGTCATCGGGTCCCTGACGCAATCCTAAGAAGAAAACGAACCTTCACTGGCGCAGTCGACAGGATTGCGTCAGCGGGCCCCGCCGGCTGGAACGACCCAGCAGATTCAGCGGACAGCGACTCCATTCAAAAAGAAGAGAGGCGGAAAGTTCCTGGGCCTCAGCAGTCGGGTTTAACGAAGAAGGCTTGCATCGCCGAGACTTCGCGTCGACGCGGCTTCGGAGGTGCTGCAGACCCACAACCCTGCGAAGCGTCTACAGGACTCGGACACCGTTATCGGGCCGGACTGTTCCGATCGACAGACTGCGTGTGCTTGCCATAGGGACTTGTCAACCTTCAAGGGTAAGGTGATTATTTTGACTAGTGCCCGCCATGGAGCTACGCAGCGGGGAACGGCTTAGGCCGGTTACCTCGTTGGTTCGGGATGGAGCTAATGATAACGATGTCGACGAGCGAGGTGAACCGTCACCTCAGAGTAGACCAGCGGCGACCGTGGGGACGCATGAGGACGTGGACCGTGGTGGCCGATCGAGTAGCTCACTAATTGAAAGAGAGATTGAGCTCGTAAGAGAAAAAGAACGGCTAGTGCGTCTAGAGCTTGAACTAGAGCGAGTTCGTGCGGAAAACAGACCCAGAACCAGTGGAGGCGGCGCAGAACTCAACCTGAGGGAAGAGGTGCTTAGCTTTTCCAGGCTCATGAAGGGTGTGTTGACACAAATGCCGTTGTCCGAACTGCTCGCACCAAGCTGGTTCGACGGTGTCGAAAACGTCTTTGCGACATATGAGGTGCCTGAGCGCCTGAGGGGTTCGCTCGTGCGACCTTATTTTACGGAGCACATGCGGGCGCTGGTGAATAGGCTGCCTGTCGGCGAAGCAAAGATTACGGTGCGGTTAAGGAGCGCGTTCTCTTGGAACTCAGACTGTCGCCGGCTGAGTACAGGAGGCTTTCTCTCAAAGCCACTAGAAAGGAGAAAGAATCCTGGACTCAGTTTGCGACACGGGTTGAGAGCTGCTTTGAGTATTATGCTCGAAGTCGCTCGATCGACTCTCTTGAGGACTTGCTAGCATTAATGGTTTCTGACCGCATTAGAGATTCCTTGCCCGTCGACATGCAGACTTATGTAACGCTAAATGAGACCGGAAAACGGCTTAAAGGAGCTATGCAACAATTTTTGTACTTTGCGCAAATACCGCTTAAAACGGATCCCTAACGTTAATGACCTATGAAACACGCGTTCGTTTTTCACCCCACGCAATAGAAGTCCCAGAAAAAAATTAAAGAAAAACGAGCAGCGTTCACCCCCTCAACTCGCAGCCAGAACAAGCGGCCACGTGATCTGGAGCCGATTATATGCCGCCAATGTAGATCATAGCCACGCGCTGTGGTTGACAAAGCACAGGGCACGCGCTGAGTTCCAGACATTGTTATGGCTCGGCTGTTGTCGTCGTTGCAGCGATTGGACACGGGTCACTACCCGAATGCTTCTCGAGCTAGCAATTATCACGAGCCCAAGTCGAGTGCCCACGCAATGCTCGGGTCCAATCTATGAACCGCATTCAAATATCGTCACTTGGGTCTACTGCGATCCCCGAGTTACGTCATAAAATTTTGCAAAGGAGAGATTGAATGAAAATGATCGCTTTTGTCCTTGAAATTACACCGCAACAAAGGAGTTTCTTAGCCAATGGCGTTGCGTGTGAGTATCCTTGAGTCCCAGGTGTGCCAGTAAGCTCGTGTAGAGAGAAAAACATTCTTATTGAATATCGTTGCACAGCTCCTTTAAACCAGCAGAGGTGGCTGCGCTGGCTGACCGTTTTGAAGAGGAAGAACGATGCAAACAACGCAACAACTCTGCATATGCGAAAAACTGCGAGTCTGAAAAGAAAAGAGGGTCCAGTCCTGTCGGGAAAAAGCATGATAAGGTAGGGCCGGGGTCAATGTCAAACCAATCTAGGGTGAAATGTTTCAATTGCAATGGTTTGGGACATTTTTCCCGTGACTGTCCTAGTAAACAAGCGCGGGACCGAGACTTGAAGAATAACTCCGTGGTGGGTTACATCTCAACAAATTTAACCCCATCCCAGCAGAGTATATCCCAGGACATAAATGTCAATCAGAATGGTACGCGCTATCATTTGCGGAGAGTGGAGGTGAAATGCGGCGCGAGGATGGTGCAGGCGATTATCGATTCCGGAGCAGATGAGTGCCAACCCTGACGACTTGACGCTCAACATCGAGTGCTCCAAGAACGACTGGGACTTTGCGGGAAAGCTGAAGCGGGAGACATTCGAGACCATGTCCACCGAGCTGCTAGCGCGTGCCGAGCGTACCATGGCGTGGGCGCTGATGGTGGCCGGGCTGCGGCCGACAAACGTGGAGTCGGTGGAGCTAGTCGGTACCTTGGTGCCGGCGGTCAAGCAGCTGGTTTCCAAGGTGTTCCAACGGGAGCCCTAGACGACACCGCACCAGGACGAGGTGATGGACCGGGGCTGCGCCCTGCAGTGTGTCTTGCTGTCACCCATCTTCAAGATGCGAGACTTTGCTGTGGTGGACGCCCAGCTTTACTCCATCGAGCTGTGCCACAACCCCGGCAAGGGATAGGACAACCGGGCAGAGGTGTTTCCCCGCTGGCACCAGCTGCCCTTCAGCAAGATGCTCACCATCTACCGGAACAAGCCCTTCAACCTCGAGGCCAAGTACCCGCAGGAGGCGGCGGTGACCCACGCGGACCTGAAGCCGGGCAGCTTCACGGTGAACAAGGTTGTCTCCGCGGCCGCAGGCGAGGCATTCAGGATCAAGGAGAAAGTGCGTCGCAACCTGCGGTACATCTTCTCGGTGGTGTCCGCCTCAGAGCGCAAGCTAGACGGTCGACAGGCAAGTGCTGGGTGTGCAAACGATGGCTACCTAGCGGTGGCGGGGGCGGCGACTGGCGAAGAGGCACCCCCGACCCAGGGAGGAGACCCCGACAAAATGGCCGAGGGCGAACCTGTCAAGAAGGAGGATTGGCCCATCCCAAAAGACAAGCAGGCCAAGGCCACAGAGCTCCCGGTGGAGGGCCGGGTGCCGCAGCTGAGAGCCTTCGAGATGGACCACCTGGTGGAGCGCCAGGTCCACATGGTCCACACGGACCGCATAGAAAAGGAGCGACTGCTCTGTCAAGCAATGTTTTTTGGTTCGGCGCATGCGCGAACCGAAGTTTTAGTGTGTCTTTTTAAATGGATTGTATACTTTAAGTTGGTGAGATTTTTTTTTGTTGTTGGTATGACTGAACGGGCAGTTGCGGGTTTCGGGAAAATAGCCTGGTTTAGAGAGAGCATATTTTCCGCATACGCCTTTGCAGATTTGTTTTTAGATGCAGGTTTTAGTTCATATTATGCAAGCCTTAAGGCACTTTTGGTAGTAACGGGGTGTTTAGAGCCTTGGCGGGCACATTCAAAATCACCTTACAAGAGCGACCTGTGTATGACGGGCGGACATTTTGTTTTTGTGTGTGATAATTTTGTGACATTGAGGCCCCAAAATTATACTTGTTGGGGAGGTGTGAAGGTCAACGTAAATGACGGCCACAAATCCAGAGGCGCGACATGCGCAGGGTTTCGGTACAGTGGCTGTAGTTTCGGTTTCGTCTTTCTTTTCTCTGAGTAATGACTTTAAAGTGAGCGGCGCGGCTGTGGCTCGGGGAGAAGGAAGAAGACGGGGGACGCGCGAGGGCCGGGAAGAACGTCGGTCGGGCAACGATTCTATCTGTACTGTAAATAGACGTTTCTTTTTATTTCTCTCTCACTAATGGAGTCCTCTCAGTCATTTTTTTTGACCATCAACATCCGCACACCATCGGCGTTCCCAGCCATCGGGTCCCTGACGCAATCCTAAGAAGAAAACGAACCTTCACTGCAATGCCGGAGTAAAG
Source organism: Ixodes scapularis (assembly GCF_016920785.2). Taxonomy (NCBI): domain Eukaryota; kingdom Metazoa; phylum Arthropoda; class Arachnida; order Ixodida; family Ixodidae; genus Ixodes; species Ixodes scapularis. The sequence continues at coordinate 173,979,246 of NW_024609857.1, read as the reverse complement.
AAGGGGAGAACGCGATGAAAATAAAAACTAAGGAGGTGGCCCCACGTGTTGCCTGTTACCACACGACTGCCTTATCACGTGATTCTCATATCACGTGACTGCCTGTCACCCGCAGAGGTTATATATGGAATCTAGGAAAAAAGCACCACCATCTTCCCAGATGTCTCGGTCGTTTCGGGACGGCGGCGCACGAAGACGGAGGTCGCTCTCTCGGTGGGCTCACGTTTCTGGCGACACTTCGCTGCAAATAGGGTGCATTCAAACTTGGCAGGCGAGCTAGTCAATCTGAGTACATCGCCATCTTTGTGACCGCGATGCCAAAGAGCCACGACTGCATGGCCGCGCGGTCCGCTCTATGGACGATTGCAGGCGACGCAACTGACCGCCGCCATGTCTCCGCTCGTGCGGGAAAGCCCGTGCCATTGCAAGCTGGTCAAATCTCCGTTCACGCTCACGCTGCACGAAATTGGGCGCATGGCGCACCAGTCGGCGCACCATGATTGCAATTGCCTATACGCTGAGAATCTGTCTCTTGTTCAAGTAAAACCGCAGTTTACAGCAACGCGTTTGTAAAGTTAACCGAACGAAATGAATGCTATCAGCAGCTCCACAGTAGTTCTTCGTAGAGATGGGGAGATCAAGCCTGTCCAAAAGGGCCGCTGAAGCTTCCGCGGCCGGGCGGCAGAAATAAAACACGAGGGAACCGGGATTAAATGCACAGCACGGTGTCCCGGTAATAAAATTGTAATTCACCACTGATTATTATAACCGCCACAATAAAATTATATATTTATATAAAACCATTCTCCTTGGCGCGTAAAGGATAACGGCGCTGGATCGTACACTCAGAAAAAAAAGGTATATTCTTGCGCCCTTTGCCTCATATAAGACAGCATAAAACTTTACTTCGACGTACAGCGCGCTGATGTCGAAGTGACGGTACCAACGTTCGCGAGCGGCTTGATCGCCGAGTGGTACAACTTATTAAAACAGCTAATGTACGTCTTAGTGACAAAAAATAATCGAGGTTTTCTTGGCTTTACTGCAAAACCTCATTGGTTTTTATTTATTTTTTTTTGTTTTTTTCTGGAGTTGTTGATACGTACTTTAGCTGTTTAATAAGTTATCTTGTATCATAACACAGGCCCTCGTAAAAGTTGTGGCCATCTGTTCGACTTCAGTGCGCAGTACGTCGAACTGAAATTTCGGTGTGCATTGTAAGGGACAAATGGGTTTAAATCTAAGCCTTGTTTTAAAGTGTAGAACCCGTTCATCTGCGCCATCTTGTAAAGAGAGTGAACCACCCGCGTCGGTAGGAAAGGGCCGGCACGCGTGCTGCAGTACCCAAGGCGTACGTTCGAAGTGGGGCCTAATACGCTCCATGGTCGCATAAAAAAAGGCTATAAAGGAAGTGTAGTCAACGGTTAAATTTAGGTGCCTTAAGACTAACTAACTCTAGCGGGACGGCCCTAAGTGCCATGTGGTTACGGGATTGGTGGCGGAATAAGTCAAGTGGTTCTTAGACCACGTGACGCAATGTCAGGACACGCGTCCTGTATCACGTATTTTTATCGCGTGATTCACGGTGAGCAATATGGAGTCATGTGACCTCCCGGTGTCAAATGGGGTGCCATGTAACATTCGGGTGTCTTGTTGTGGCTTCACCTTACACCACGACGTGAAAACGTGATTGCTGAATATTTAACACGCAGTAGCGGCTCCGTGGGAACATAGCTGGGATATAGAAGTTGGTTCAGAGTCCGAGCTCGAGCAAACTGGTCGAGGTTGGTAAATAGCTTTCTCCGAAGTTGGTTCTGCTGTCCACTGGGCAACCTCAACGTAACCATCCGAGTCGACTGAACACAGAAGCATGGATTCAATGGTGCTACTGTGACGTTATGTGACCTAACGTCACGTCGCATACCGGCGTGGCCTATAGTGGCACCAACCACGTAACCCTCGTCATACACCGTCGCACTTTTCCCACCGGCAAAAATGTAACGTCGAAGGTCACGTAACGTAACTCCGAAGCTCCCCATACCCGAGTTCATAAGTGCGTTAAAAACATGCATTGATCACATCCGAAACGCACAGACGGAAATGATGTGTTGCGAATGAGCGGGGTACGTGCTTTGTGCGATGTAACGTTACATCATTATGTCACGTGACGTTGTGGTGACACGTGATATAAGGGCGTCACTTGACGTCATGTGACACTTTGGCATTGAGGTGATAAAGGTATATAGTCCACTCGGGGCTGTGTTGCCTCTATTACACTAATCTGGTGTCGGCTGAGTGCAACTGTCTAGCCTAGTGGTAGAGCCAGACATGTCGCCTTTCTCACTAAACCCAGCCGAATAACACACTCTGCGTTAAGACTGGTTAAGATGGATGACCCGGTAGGTCTCACCGTCCTGGAAAATCCGCCAGACCCGTACCGTATCTCCGTAGGCTGCTCCCGACTTCTTCCTCGGAGGAATCTGGACCTCCCAGATGTGCTCGGGCGAAGTCAGATTTCCACACGTGTGTCCAAACATAAGAGTGCAGAGTTCGTTTGGTGACGACCTCGTTGTGCTCATGACGTAGACCAGTTCATCCTGCGTAAACACCGTGCACGTGAGTGATTACGTTGCAAAAAAAAGGGCTCTCGACTAATAGCAAATTATAAACAACAGAATCGCTGAGCCAAACTCACCGTCCAAGTATAAAAAGTTCAAAGGAATGACATGAACGCAGTGGTGGAGTTAGAGAAGAGAGGAAATAGCAACGGTTTATTAAAGTTTCATACGATAGGTAGCGGCATCACAAGTGAAGGAAACAGAAGCGTATGTGTCTTACACCGTAATAAATGAAACGGTTTCCGTGAACCAGCAGCATTACACACAAAAAAGTATGTGTCGTACAACTTGTAACAAGCGTACCATGTGTATAGGAGATTGAAAGCCTTCCGGAGTTTCTTTAAATATTGATATTTTTTAAAGAAAGCGCGAGGATGAAATAAGCTCCAACCATGCGTTGTTAATTTACAAAGTCAAGAGGGACGTAATTCTCCTAACTCAGACTTTTTGGCAGAAGTACCTAAACTTGTTAGTTTATTGAATTGCGTTAATGTATTGTATTGATGTTTGATGTATGCTTATTTCCGTTATTGAATTTCATTTATTTTCTTGTTGTATTGTGTCTATATATATATATATATATATATATATACGAGCATGGTGGCGGGAGGCCGAAGGCGTGGGTATATAAATGAGAAGAAAAAACCCTTAGTGAAAACAGCAGCAACGGACGATTTATTCTTCGACGTTTCGGCCGGAGTCCGGCCGAAACGTTGAAGAATAAATCGTCCGTTGTTGCTGTTGTCACTAAGAGGACTTCCTCTCATATATATATATATATATATATATTTGCTGCCGTGTTCATACGTGTCACGATTTCTACCCTTATATTTACGCGATAGCGTTAATGTGCTCCTGTCGCGCCTGCCTCGATGATGTGGCAGAAAAGCAGACATCTATGGCGCGACGCGAAAATCCTGATTCGTCGATATGGTCATGACATCACAGACACATGACCTCGCGTAGGTATTTCAAACAACCCACAACGCTCCCGTGACGTTACGCCTGGAATGTAAGTGGTTAAAGAACATGGCATGTTTTGCGATTTGAAGGTCTCCACTTGTCAGATGATTTCACTTCATAAAGTAATTCATTTCCATTAAAACAAATTCGGAGACTTCGAGGCAGAATTTGAACCCACAACCCTTCAGTTGTGAGCCAGGCACGCTACTAACTAGAGCACGCAAGGCTTTGATTAAACCACGCAAGGCACGCTCGCACGGCAAATGAGGGCACACATTTGCGTTGAGTCAGACCGAGTGCAACTGCAACTGCTTGCGGCGCACGGGTTGCTATGGCAAAACGGGGTAAAGGCCGGCTCCAACAAAACCAGCCTTTACCCCGTTTAGTTGGAATCGACGCAGCTATTGACATAGCAACCCCTTCGTCGCAGCCATTACAGTCGCACTCGGTCCGATTCAGGCAAGTGTGTGAACCAAACTTGAAGAGGCGATGCGAACAGGGCCCGGTAACACTACCGCGTTCCACTCTTAAAGGCGAAGCTTAAGCGTCCTCCACGGTTTTGGTCCGGTGATCACCAAATTAAAAAAAAAAATAAAAATAAACTAAGAACAGACTTTATTGAAGATCTGTCAATGCGGTCCACCATGTTTCTGAAGTATTTTGGCGTACCCATAAAAAATGTTTCATATGTTTGAGATGTCCGTCAAAGTTTTCTAAGGGGCCTGACTTAATGCATTCTTAAGGGTTGTAAAAGACCCGTCCTACCTTTTGAGACGTCTGTAGGGTTTGTCTCGATCCTTTTCGTGAAATCACAGCACCATCAAAATCGTTTTATCGGGTCTGTGGAAGAGATCACGTGACCCTTTAAGATATATACCGTCGGGAAAGCCACCCGGCTAATGAACATTGGGTTCCGCGACGAGTGCGTTGAGAAAATGGGAGAGAGACTTTGTGCTGTTTGCTTGTAGATGACCTGTTTTTAGCGAGTCGAAATCAGTGTTGGCGGTAACCCGCTACAGGTAGAGGCGTTGCCGTTAACGCGTTTCTTTTTTTCCGGTAGCGTGTGACGTTCTCGTTACTTTTTTTCCAAAAAAGTAACGGGTAACGTACTGGCGTTTCTTATTTAGACTAATGGGTAACGGGGTTACGTTACTCGTTACTTTTTCTTCACCGGACATAAAACAATTACGCTTCGATTTCTTTGTGCTTCTAAGCACCAAGCCATGTAGACTTAGGCGAAAGCCATGTAGATTTAGGCGAAACCCCCAAAAGGATGAAGTAATTAATCCATAGCTAAAAAAGTTACGCAAACGTATCGTGCCTTGCTTTGTATCGGTAACGGTAACGGTAATGCGTTCCTCTTATCTTGAAGTAACGTAGAACCGTAACGCCTTACTTTTATTTACAAGCTACGAGTAACGTATCTAATTACATTTTTATTTTGGTAACGCCTCCAGCACTGGTCGAAATACAGCCTTTGTCAGAAGTTGTTGCCCTGTTTCTTTCCTGTCTACGAGCGCAAACTAAGCACACAACAACAAACGGACGCGCAGTGTTGTCTTCCCGTTCCATGCGCACGTGGGAAGATTCTAGCGCAGCTGGGTTTGCAGATCAAGAACGTCTCTCAGTGCGCTGTTGCTACTCTTCGTCCGTCCGGCTTCCGAAGCACCCAGCGAGCGAAAAAGACGAAGGGAAGGACACTGTGACTGTGCTCAGAATTTCTCAATGGCGTCGGATATTGGTTGCGTGTTCGGGCTTTTGCTAAACGTGCTACTGACAGGGTGTACGTGTCTGTGTGGTGCAACTGCTAATTTTTTTTAGTTGAACAAGCTTGCATATCAGGAATTTACCCATCGGTATTTTGAGGAGTGAGTGTGCGAACTTTTTTCCAAAACAGCGGATAGCTTCAAATTCCAGCACATGAGGCTCGTCAGGGCAGGGTTTCCTGTCGACCTTCTTCAATCAGTAATGGAAAGGCTGATTCGCTGGTCTGATCGCCGGTCACCAGCCACAAAAATGAAGGCCCGATTCGCCGTCATTCCTTACGAACACAATTCAGCCCACCGGATAAAATCCATTGCCTCAAAGTTCGACACGAATGTTGTCTTCTCGTGCCGCGTGCGTCTTAAGCAACTCTGTCAACAAGTGAACAACAACCGGATACCGATTGGCTTCACTGTTAAACACGAAAAGAAATTCATTCCATGCAAAGAGAAGAAAGTTTACTCTATTCCCTTGAGCTGCGGCCATCAATACATAGGTCAGACCGGCAGATGCACCAATCACAGACTGCGCGAACATCACAACGAAGTTTCTAAGGCCTCTCCAGATTCTTATCATCCCATAGTCATATATGCCCGTTCGTGTTTGCTTTGTCATCCACTCTTTGATGAAACAAAAATTCTGGTGGGGGGGGGGGGGGGGGGGCATGACAGCAGATTCGGCAGGGAGATAGGTCATAGAGTCATTCGCCATGACCACTGCAATAAACAACGTGTCACGCCCTTCCCTCCTGCTGACGAAAACTGAGGTTGAATTTCTAAAATCCGAGATAATCCCACCACTCTAATTTGCACTTCGCGTTTTTATTTCCCCCTTCTCTCCCCTTCTCTCCCTCCTTTCCCTCCTGGGTATTGCGCAGGAGATCGAACTATAGAGGGCGCTCTGACCCGTTTGTTTTCCCCACGCACGGTGTTTACTCAACACAAGGCCTGTGCACATGCCGACAGGCCTTATGGGCATGGCCATGTCATCTTCTACAATAGAGCGCGGGGCACAGTCTAATGTAAAAAATACTAACAATCGACGAAGCGACGTTAAGTGCCGGATCTATTTTCAGAGAATGCGAGCTTGACCCACTTCGGCTTTTGTGGTGAGCTGGGATCGTGCATGCTGCATTGTTCATGCAGGCCGTAGCGAAAAGAAAAGAGCCCTCATCCCCCTCGCCGGAGAACACGAACTCCAGCCGAACGCTGACGCCGCGTTCGGTTATGTCGGCCGAGCGCTGCGTCATTGTATTTGTTGTCCCCATCCGTGTAGTTGTTCAGTTAACCGCTTGGGGCGTCACGGTCTGTCCTCCTCCCCAATAGTCGGTTGCTCGCTGTTGAAAGTTCACTTGTCTGTTGCTAGTTGAAAGATGTGGTTGTGTGGTTTCCTTTTGAATTGTATTATTCTTTCTTCATCCATGACTTAAACCACCACGCTCTTCTCCCAAGCATGATTAGTGTACATTTCTAAGGGGTTGCACCAAGCGACCGTTTTTGGGAGCCGCACCGGCTCCAAAGAAATGGCGGTGACAGCCTTTCAACTAAGATAAAGCTAGTTGTACAGTACAGATTAACGAGGTTTGCTTCATTTTCCGTCATTTGCTGCTTCAAGTGGCAATGTAATGTGTTCCTAGTTCTTCAGGAAGACACTAATCTATCGCTTACCCGAACGCGTTTACTGATCGTGCATCACAGTTAGGCGCCTTTCATATAAAGTGCTCCGCTCAAGACAACTGGCAGAGTGTTTCCAGAGTGGAAATGAAAGCACTGATCACTCAAACTTGATTCGCGACCGAAATGCTCGGGAGGCGTTCACACTGCACCCAGAGCTCTGACACTTGGACACGTTCAAGCTACCATTGCTGGTGGGCTTTGTGGCACATAAGCTAACCAAAGAGCTTTGCTTTTTGAGCTCCTACCGTCAGTTTGACCGTCACTTCGAACACCGATCAAAACCGCGCTCTATGTGTCGGCGCTCTTGCAAGCCACAGAATGCGATCGTGGAATCTACGAAAATCCCCCACACACCCCGGACTATCTAGCTGATGATACGTAACGCTATAACGCAGAAAATAAACCAAAAGGGATCAAATTTCGGTATGCATCGAGGTCTAGTCTTTAAACAATCACAACGCGCACAAAGCCGAAAGGAACACCACTATGTTGGCAAAAAGCGACGAAACAGCCGAACCTTCCAAACAACCCAAATTGTGTCCAAAAATTTTCGGAATCTTCCGAAACAGTTCAAAACCCACCCTTTAAGGTTTCGCCCCATCACTAATTGTGAGTACATTAAAAGATATTTTTTTGTGACAAAGAATTCGGTTTCCATGTTTTGTCTGGTCGCTTTCGTATAAAACTCTTAGTGCCTGGTATCGAGCTAACGCTGGTTTTTATCGCCTTTTTGAGTTATAACATGCATGTAAAACTTAATGTTTGAAATAAATTTCCAGTAGCGTTTTAAAACTGAATTTTTGATCTATGGTTCATGGTGATTTGGGCGCCTAAAGGGTTGACGGGATGGGGGGGAGGGGGGTGGGGGGGGGGTCGAAAGACTGAAGCATCTTACGGGCTGAATGGGTTTTAAAGCCTGAAGGGCTGAAGGGGCTTGATGGGCCAAGGGGCTTGAAGCGCTGAGAAGGTCGCCTAGCACGTGAGGGCTAAATTATAATTTTTAAGAGGGGAAATTTTGAGACGTGCCGAGGTTGAAATATTTTGAAACAATCTTGAACTCAAGTATTCGAGGGCCAGGAGATCTATAACGCAGTTCACGTGATGAAGGTTTCGGCGGAATCTGCTCCAATTCGCCGTTTCCAGGCATAGCCGCGCTGGCTAGTAGCCGACCGAGGCGCCTCCTGTTCCCCGCAGGTTTGTGAGCTGTCGAGGTCAATTCTGTCAGATATCAGCCCGGAAGAAGATAATTGGTAATCTAAATGGAAGTGTGGTATATTCAATGTTTTCACGTGGCAGTAACAGCAGGAATAAGAATTGTATGACCTAAGCTACTGGATTGGTAGATAGCGTTTACTGCCTTGCATTTCTGTTCACAGCACAGTCCTCACGCCGACGTTATTGGCACGTGACGTTACCTTTAATACCTTTGGTTGTAACTGAATTGAATCAAATTAGCTTTTACAAATTTATGCAAATTTTGATATTTACTACTCGACGTTCCCAAGAAGCACGTATTTTCGCCAAGCATTGGCGAATGGCTGGCGATGGTCTTTTGGCCAAAAACAAAAAGTAGCCATTCATCGGCCTTGGCTGGCCACTGTTTGGCCACTGGCCAAAGCACCATAGCCAGTCATTGGCGAATGATTGGCCAACTCTGTGCTGCTTGGGGTAAATAATTTTTGAGGTCAACTTAAGTTGCTTGAAGGTTGCTTCCTCTTCTCTTACTGGGAGACGTGGAAGTCACAAGAAGCATAACTTTGAAATATTTTTGCCAGACTCTCTGGAATTGTGCTTAATCGGAACGGGTCTACCTGTAGAAGCTGGTGTCTTCACTTCAAGTGAACGTACACGTCGCCTCGGGTCACTTGACGCCTGTCCACTGACTGGACAAGGCTTCGTAATATATCTTCTATCCAGTTCTGTGTGCCTAATTACAGGACAAAGCTCTGCATTTTTACTCACATTTTAAATCAGGAAGACATGTGGGTAAGTACGCTGCAGGCAGAACAGTTTATAATGGAAGAGTTCGCGGTCTTTTGAAGATACAAACAAACTAGTAATCAGGATTAGGCGCCTATTAGCCGGAAAACGGTATGTTACCTCCGCCATCTTGTGTTGTTGATACACATCAAACCAAGAACGTTTCTTACTAAAAGCATGCAACATTTTGTGTTATCGCTAAGTTATCAATTTTTAGAGCGAGCACCATCGGCCAAACCTTCTATATAAAAATTGTATAGCCTCTCCACTTCACGTGAAGATGGAGGACCAGCGAAGCTATTATCTTTATGACAACTTTACGACCACTTTACATGATTGCAATGAAGACACACTCACGACTTCTTTGTTTAATTGTCTATATCTAATTCTTAGTGACTAAAGTGATCATTGAATAAATGTAACCATAGTAAACCACCATTGGTTGCATTTTGACTTTGGATACGTTCTTGCTAAACGTGAGGTTGATACACGTTATGTTGTTGGTCGTTGGTATTCGTCTACGTGTTGGTATACGACTATTTTAGGTTTTAGAGCTACTTAGGCTCTTCATCAGCGATGCTGATAAAGAGCCGAAGTCTCTTTATCACCATAGCGGAAGCGAAAGAAAAGGAGGTTAGATCGGTGCGGTTTGCCCTCCGCCTCGTCACAGTGCACTATTAGCTGAGATAAGCCTGCGAGCGTATATAATTACAAGGGATCAGGGCTTCACGAAATCATAATGCCAAGGAAGGCTGACTCACGCGGGTTGTCCCCTTTTTTTATGTATACTTGCCACGACCCATCGGAACGAAGGAGCACCGTTTAAACTGGAGTTTTTTTTAACATCCATAGACGCATTTTTTTCCACATCCTAGCACATAACAGCTTCGCTAAAAAACTGCTCTTGGCACAGGGGTTCTATAAACCACGGTCATAGCGGAGATTTGAAGGACCTGGTTCTAAGATCCTGTACATCAAGCTCCCGCATATGTATCATAGCGAAGGACGTCTGCTGCAAAACACCGGTAAAAGTACGAAGCCAACTTAAGCCTTTTTTTTCGGTTGCGGATCTGCGGGGATGGGAGCGAGATGAGAGCTAGGGCTTGCTTATTGCACAACCAAGTCCTCTGCTAACCAAGCTCTATAACTAGCTTCAAAAGCTACGAACGCTCCCCATTTTCAGAAATAAAGTATTTTATGAATTAAAGCTTTCTGCAGTTAGGAGTCTAAACGAGGCAAAAGCTGGGGTATTGCTCCCCACAGCGAGAACAATTATAAATATTGTCACGGGTGGTGACCAATAAACAAGAAATAAACAGGAAGAAATAAACGTTTAATGTGGCGAACTTGTGCCAAACATAAAAGGGTACAAAAGATAATAACGGAGCGTCGCGGGCGTCGAAGTCGGCGTAGCAGCAGAGTCGAACGCTGGGCGAAAACTGACTGCAGATCGGCACGCGGAGCCCCTTATGTACACGTGTGGGCTTCTGGAATGATCGGCGTAGAAGGTTCGGCGTGTAGAACATTCTGACCTCGAATTAGCAAGACGGTTCTCGAATTCACCAGAACATCAAATTACACTCTCAACAAAAATGTGTAGCCGCGGCCAGGAATCGAACCCCGGCCTTCTGAGTGGAAGGCAAGCGTGATAACCGTTAGGCCACGCGCGCGCTGCCTACTTGGCCAGCTGCGCGCGCGGCAATATTATCTTGATTGGCTCAGGAGAGCCTCGACACCGAATACATTTAGCAGCCTTGCCATGGAGGCCAGCGGCATCGAGTTTACTAATATATAGATTGCCCCAAGTCACCAGGCACCAGATAAAATTAACCCTAAACATCGACGCATGGCAACAGCGATCTAAACTTTTAGTCACAGGTGGTTTTTATAGGTCAGTTTTTTTTCTCGCAAAATTACAAAGCGTAGCTCTCTTTCTGTAAAAAAAAGGCCCACAAACTTGCCAGGGTCAACGCCGAACGGCGACGCAGACGACCGAGTCGAGTTGCGGAGTGCGTTTGGGGCGGGTATTGATAGATGGCGTCGGGAACAGCGTTTGATAGATGGCGTATTGATAGATGGCGTCGGGAACGGTTTGAGCTGGCTAGCGAAAGAAAGCAGACACACAGGCGAAACCCGTAGGCAGCAAAAGCGCCATCGTTATTCAAACGCGTTTTTATTACTTTACATTATAATTTTATTGTTTGCATTTCTGTTTAAACCAAAGGTATATTACAAAAAGATTATGAACATTTCAATAAACCAAGGTGATCGCGAGCACTCTCGGTGAAGAGGTAGCGCGATGTATTAATACGAGGGCCAAACGCGCCCCGCCTCTCGACTTGATCGTCTGCGTTGCCGCCCTCCATTGACCCTGGAGTGTTTCTTTGCCCTATTTTTTACAGAAAGTGAGCTACGCTTTGTAATTTTACAAGAGAAAAAAACGACCTCTGAAATACACCTTTGACGAAAAGTTTTGCTTGCTACCTGCAGGCGTCGATTTTTATGGTCTATTTTAGATCGAGTCTGGTGACTTGGGACGCCCTAGAAAAAATAATTACTGCATCATGCCGACCGCTAAGAATGCCGGATCGAGCCTTTGATATTTAATAGGGGTTGAAGTGGCTTGAAGTGGAGCAGCCTTTTGTAAATCTCTGGCAACAAGCTCACGCAGTAGCTCTCTTTAACGAAGGCAATGGGGTCTGCGAAGGCAGCCTAATGGCAGATAGGTGTCACCACATACGTGCCGAGGCCTTAAAGCAGTTTCATCGGCCCGCTCATATTTTTAATGCTATACGACAAGCACCTACCAAAGCACCCTTAGTTTTCCTTTCGTAAGCCAAGGAACGATTCGGGGTGTTTAAAATTGTTTATTGAACCAAGATATTAAAGTAAATATTGCTTCCATGTTTTTAAAGCCAGATATGGTAGAGAATCACAAGTACAGCGTGCAGGGTTGAGTGTCCAGTCTAGGGAAGTCCCTCTAGCAGTACCATAATTTCAAGAAAGTTGGTTAAAAAGACACCGCATAAGTAAACTTCAGTGTTCGTTAACAGTCCCATCCTATTAAGTTTGATTAGAGGGTTTTGTTAAAGGCTCTCTTGTAATTCTCTTTTGGTACGGAATGTACAGATCTCAAAATTCTTCTGCAGATGGCCATCTTTTTCTCTACGCGAACACGTTTATGCAGTCCCCACCCCGAACATGCAGCGAGGCTTGGGAAATAGGGAAGCTGGCTGGTGCACAAAGAGGCATCCCGCTACGTACGCACCACTCACAGTCGGAGTACACACCTTGTAAGTTCGAATGAGCCCCTGGCACACTTCGGTTGTCGTGAATTGGTTCATGTAGCAGAAGGCCCACAAGAAGGCGATCAGGGCACTCGACATGTACCTGCCCGAGTTCTTCTTGAGCACATCCATGACGTACTCGCAGGTCGTGCACGTCTCGGGAGTGGTCCGTCCGGTCTCGAAAGTAGCCGCCACCTGCGAGGCGAGCACCTCTTAAGCAGCGCCACTTTGTGTTAATTAAATATTGGCAGAAGTGTCAAGCAGAGCTGAGATTTCAGTGGTCGCAGCACCGTATAAAAATAACTATACGGAAATACTTGAAAAGTAAGAAATTAATGGTAGAAACCGAATGCATTAACTGTCACTTCCAACTCAGGTAAAGACTGCTTGAAGCATGCGATGGTAGGGTAGAATATGCAACCGCAGTGCATTTATGTTTGATTAGAGTTAGAATTCTGAGGCCTCGCACTTTCTTCTATTTTAATTTCAATATTTAAAAATTTTAAGCAACAACGAAAGGATAGGTATTGGGAGCACAGTCTTTGTTAACAAATTTAACATTAGATGTCGATTTGTTTTGCAAGATAAATATAATATAAAATTCGCCAAATTCCGTGTGGGGAACCTTAAAAAAAAATATAGAATAAATTGCGTTCATCAAGGTGTCGAACAAAACGCCAACACAAACCGAAAAACTGGAACAAAAGCGTGATTTTTGGACAAACCGGAAAAAAAAAACGCGATTGAAGTCAAATATTTGTCTTTGAACACGAACCAGAATAAAACCGTAATCTCATGTGCCTCGCTTCGATTTACTGGAAAACGTTTCGACGTTGTAAAATGAGCCACGCCTTTTTTGCAAGTGGTGGCGCGGAGCTCGCTAAATATTCGTGACAGCGGTGTCAACAGCGCAGTGTTTACTAAATAGGCTGCAGGGACATTAAGACAACTTAGTAATAAGGAAACAACCAAATACATTTCCCCTCTATGTATAGCACGACTTGGCGTCTCCGAGTCGGCACGCAGGCGTACAGGTCGATCTTATGCTAGGAATCAAAAGAGCTATTCTATGTGTGTATTTTTGCTGCTATACAACAGTCCTCAAAAACAAAAGTAAGCACCGAAATTATAAAATTAACCAACGGCTGTAATTGTGTGTGTTTTGCGGTGGCAAAAACTGGAATGGCCACTGCTGGAGAGGCGAAACCATGAGCGCGACACTGGGACGCCGGCACTCCGATCGCCCAGCGCTCTGGACGCTGCTTGAGAAAGAGCTTGTATGTGCGCGTCTGCATCTGCGTGCGTCTGTGTATGTGTGAGTGGATGTGCGTGCGTGTGCGCATGTGTGTGTGGGTGTGTGAGTGTTTGTATTTGTATGTGTGTGTTTCAAATGTTGCCATGCCCGTTCCTTCTTTCTCCTTTTGAATTGGGTAATGTTTCGACTATACTTCGCTGCCTTTCTCGTCTTCATTCCTCCACTCAGTAATTCGAAACGGCTTTTGTTTGTGCATACGATACGTGCTGGCTTCGCATACGAGGGCTGTACTTTGATACTATTTTTGATCCACGACTACGTAATGTTTATGTGTTTGCAATAAATCGTATATTCACGGAACAAATTTCAGTATATACTTGCTTTGATGTAATCGATTCCACAACAGAAATTCAAAATGAGGAGTTTCACTTGCGAAATGAATGAAGAACATTTAAAACGCCCCAGCGGAGGACTAAGGAAACATTTGGACCTCCTAGGGGTCTTTGGACATGCAATAATCATCTGTCAGATTAAGGGCACTTTGGCCAAATTTTTAACCCGCCGAATAAAGATCCATACAGAGGCTCTTTGCCTCGAAGGGAAGAAAACTAAAATAATTTTAAGAAGTTCTACAATACCCTTCAACTCGTAGATTTCGAGAAGTACTTTCACGATGCCAGTCCACTTCTCAGATTCCGATTCGTGATTAACATATCCGCTCAGAACTTGTTTCACCGGACTGAACAAATTACGTCGAAATCTCTCGCATTAAGGTCAACATGCCGGAGCGCCATGCAGGACCTCCGAGGTATACAAAACACCTAATAACATGATCGTGCTGTTAGATGCTTTTTTTGCATTAGAAATGTAAAAAAAACGTTTATCTTATTGTATTAGAGCTCACTTTTTCTTTAATGAGTTCTAGAGCGCGTCCCAAGATATTCAGAATTCAATAAAACCTAAATGCATGCTTGGTTCCATACGTTTTACAAATAATAAAATTGATAAAACAGCAAACATAAATTTTGTTTCCATTCAACTATTCCTTAACTGGCACTGCATTTGTGTGCAGTCTAAAAAAAAAAAACAAAAAAAAAAACGTCTTCACAGACGCAGAACAAACCATCCTCACTCGTCTAAGAGCACATGCCCTACTTGAAAGACAACGTGTTTGTACAGCGGCACCGGAACAACATTCTTTATTAGATCACGATAACGCGCTTTCTTTTTAGGGCAAGAAAGAAAAACGTGGTAAATTTGGTGAAGCTTTTGTTTGTATTAGCGTGTGAATGAACCAGTGCTCTTCATCTCGTAAAACGAAAACACGCGATACTATCCGTTTGACTAGAGGGTGCGAAATCCCAGACCCCCGTGGATTAGAGATTTGATCTCTATGGTCGTGTATGAAAAAGTATATGGCAGCCTATCAGCCCCTATGGCCCTCTATGGTCGGATGTAGAAATCCATAAATACAGCTACAGCCATCTAAAGAAAGGTCTACGGCCCTGTTTCTAAAGACTGGGAATTAATATATTTCCTTTACCCGCCTATAAAAAAATTCTCTGGTCCTGTGTTTAAAGACTGGGAACCAAACGTTGTCTTTACACGCCTATAGAAAATCACTGTCGGCACTTACTTTTTTTGAGGAAAAATGCTCCAGGCTAGAAAATTAACGCAAATACTAAATTTCTGTAATACGAGTTTCAAAGCATGACACAAGATGTGTTCTCTGATTTTGCAATGAGTCGTGAAGACCTGTAATATTGTTTGTTTCAAAAATTCGTTGAAATGCTTGTGCAACAATTAAAATTAATTATTACCCCCAAAAGTGAAAATAGATTTCACTGGCAACGAACACTGCAATCAAGCAATAGCTGGATTGCAATCTTCAGCAACAGTGTACTGCATTTCATCACTGCATTGTCAACATGATTCATGGAACTTATTAAAAATATATTAATTAAATTTTAGTTAATTAGCCTAATAATCTACATTTGCTTTTTTCAGGGTGTTGAATTAAGAGATGGGGGCTATTTCAAGAAAAAATAAAATAATGTTTTAAGTACGAGTAATATTCGCTCCGCCTCTCCGTGTTTATGCGACAAATGACGGCAGTCACCGGCTAAGTCGGATTAAAAAATAAAACTACCATGTATAGAGGTAGTGCGAACTTAGCATACGTAGAGAGGGGTGGGGGTCCGGTGTCGGGTGCGTTGTTGATGTTGAGTGGGGGGTTGCTCTGCTTGTGTTCTGTGTATTTTGTGTGTTCAGCGATGTATGCGTATCTACGAAAGCCGTTCAGAATTCGGGAGAGCTTGAAAAGAAAATTTATTTAGAGTGTGCTGGCTAAAAAGCGCCAGCGGAAAACCCATACAGCCTTTTTTAGCTGACCATACAAATGGCTAAAGACAACAAAGGAAAAGCCATAGGCAGCGATAGCACGCTGACTATAGCGAGCCACCCATTAGAAAAGCTAAAGAGCGCTATGACTGGAAGTGATAGGGCCATAGACAAAGCTAAGAAGCCTATAAAGACTGCCAAAAAATGCTAAAGACAGCCATGAAAAATTCGTTAACTAATTGTGCCAAACAGCTAAAGCCGACCATACAAAGAATTTTCTATAGCCGACCATGGGACATTTTTTTTTCTATGCGTGTGGTAAAAGGGGTCACGCCCTTGAGCTCCAAATGAACGAAACAAAAATAAGATGAGACTTTTGAAAAATGTTTCGTGGACATCAAATAACTTGCAGACTATACAAGAGATTCGCAGTTAAAAAAATGTTTGCGTGGTCATTCTGGCAAAACTATAGTGAAAGTTCGAACAGTTTTTGGTTCCAAAGTTTTCACCAAATGAATAAACAGTTCGCGCTACTTCCAGCGGGAGGCCGGCCTTGCAAAGGTGCTTCAGGATACTGGCACGGCAGCATGTCCTAGCATACACCCTCAAACTGGGAGGGTACTGTGGCTCATGCTCCGTACCAAACCCCACGGCCCAGTCACTAACTTCTTCACTAGTCAACTTGGAATTATTCTGGACTAAAGTTATTATTTCAATGACATTTTCTTTGTCCTTACAAAAAGCGGCGATGTCATTAGCATAACTCATTATCTTAACTTCTGCATTCCTAAACTGAACCCTCAACATTGTTTACTGTTTTCCGTACTTACCGAAAAAAAGTTCGAGGTACACCTAAGCACTTCGTATGGGTTGTGAGTGCGAAAGCATAGAAGCCCCTCTGACGATGCGGATGCTAGAGGCGGCGCCATGTTCGCCGGCGTCGAGACGAGCAGAAGCACCGGCGACGATGTGGATGCTAAATGCGACGCCACGTTCGTCGGCGGCGATATAAGCAGAACCACCGGCGACGATGTGGATGATGGAGGCGACGTCTAGACAGTTGTTTTAAAAAGCGCAAAGGACTAAGAACAGTAGAAGGGGAAAAGACAGCGCTTTGTCCTTCGCGCTCTTTAAAACTACATCTAGATGTTCAACCAACTAGCCTCCCAATTAATTCTGATGGAGGCGACAGCATGTTGGTCGGCGGCGAGACGAGCAGAAGCCTCCGAGCGCGCGCCAACCTGTCCGTTTTAACCGGTGCGGGGCCCGTAGTGGCATGGGGTTGCGGCGGTTAGTTTTATCAGCGCGCTGGTGGCACGAACACGCATCGCCATCTGTCGGCGGTCATTGAAACTAATGCGCGCAGCGGCCGGTGGGAGCCTCGTCGCCGAGCGCCAGCCAATGGGACCCTTGGGTTCAGGAAAACTAGGTGCCGTTTTCGCTCTTTAAACTGATGACGGCGGCTGGCTCCAGGGGACAGTTAATGCTTTTGCATTAAAAAGTTACAAAATATAGGCCTAACGACATTGGATACCATGGAATACCTTCTACCAGTGTTGCGGAATGGGCACCGCCATTCCATTCCAATTCCATTCCGGGGAATTAGAGTTTTCGATAATTCAATTCCTTTCAATTCCTAGGAATGAAAACACTGAGCCCATTCCCACTCCTGGAATGGCTAAGTCGTTCCATTCCATTCCTTTAATTCCTAAACTTAAAAATTGGCATTTGACAGCTACATTTTGTTGCCGGCATAAGCAGCATTAAGCTGACATTATCAAATGCAGAGACAATTACAAAAAAAAGTTAAAAAAAGCTAAATTTCTGAAAAAAGCACTGATTTTTACTAAGCGGACCGCTGGAGGCAGAAAGTGTTTATTTAAAATGTACTGTAAACATCGAGAAAGCCCCTTGATATGTCAATGCTTGCTTAAGACATCGGTCTCGCGACCATGTCGCTCGCAACAAACAGCAAAACTTAAATCTGCTCATTTTCTTTTCTTTTTGTAACTTTTTTTGCATTTGACTTTTAAGGCATACGCGGCCAGCGTGTTTGGTTGATAAGACCATAAAAATATCCAGGTCGTGCGTGGCGCAGGGATAAGCTATATTACTGTATTCTTCAAATACCGCAACACGGCTAGCACACTGCTGGAAGCTACTCCATGCACAGCGGCAGAACACATCCTCTGACAAAATGCAACCTCTGCGGTGCAGCACGAGGGACCGTATAGACCATGTCACGAAACCTGTTTTAAAACGCATAAGTCCACGCTTGCTTTACGAATCTCGATATTTCTTATCATATTCAACTCAATTTTTGGCTGGTTCGCCTGCCCTTTTCCACCCTTCGCATACTCATTCTCGTGTATCCTCTTCAGATGGCGAATAAAGTTCGATGATATGCGCCGACTGCACCGTGTATAGTTTCGTTGCACAACTTTCAGCGTGCAGCTTGTTTATTATCTTCGCGACTAATGTAGAAAATGTATTCTACGATGCCATGACTCAATCTGTATTTATCTTGTCTTCTCGTCCGAATTGTGATGTTCCTCTTCGCGCTGATCGAGTGGCGGGTTCAGGCAGCAGACGGTACCAACCGATTCATTCTTCTACCTCGGTGTCGGTTGTTCGCGCAGTGGCGACGGGTCGGGAAGTCAGCGTTGACAAAGCTCTTCACATCAAGATACAATTAACGGGGTAATACCGCACCATTCGAATTGACATTCCCCGTGTTTCCTAATTAACTCCGTCCAACTGACTTCTCACCGCCTCAAATAGGGTCCAGGACAAAGAGCACGAATGCAGACCGGACAGCCGAGACGCGCGGAAGCCAAAACATCAGTGGCAGCTAGCACCCAGCTCTCCTCCTCAGTTGCCCTCACAGCAACGGTCGCACCTCGTCTGGCGCGGGACGGTCTTTCTGCAGGTCTAGTCAGTTCGGTCACACCAAGAGCGGCGACGATAGTCTACTTCACCTTACGATGGACCTCAACAGACAGCACGAGAGCCATTGAAACCACTCCAGTGCTTTCGGAGTGGTGCGTCACCCTGCAGTCCCGCTCACGGTACTGGATTGCCTAGGGTGACTCGTAGCGTCCGCAGCGGTCCATCGCAAGGTGAAACAAAGTATGCTGAGACTAAAGTCAAGGGAAATGAGCGGGAATCCGCTAGCTTCCTTGTAACCCCAACCCACTAAAACATAAAACACAGAAAACAAGCATCGGAACAAAGACCAAGTAATAAGCGGACAATACAATACAAATGCAGTACAAAAGAACAAGCCTCGGAGCAAAGCGCAAGAGGAGAAGAGGGAAGTGAATCTCGCTTTGTTTTAATGCCGAAGCAAACCCACATTTCGCACTTCAAAGGAGTGTGCACGAATGAACGTGGAAGGCAGCAGGGTTGGCTGCCTGCTAAACAACGCGACTCGATCTAAAAGAAAACAATACCTGATCATCTTTCGACGGCGCCCAAGTCAACGATTTAGCAGAGCTCTGCGACTTATGAGTCGCTTCCGCTCCCAGATCTTAGTCTGTGCGCGCGCGTGCGTTCTACAAACCGTCGCAACAACAACAAAAAAAGGATGACAAGAAGTACGATGAGGAGTTGTGCATGGCGGTTTCTTTCTTTGCCGCTGCCTTTTCTTTTGCTTGGTGCTTGGTTTCTTGTTTCGCTCTTGTGTAACGCCATCGAAGCCCGCGTTACACAAGAGCGAAAGGCGCCACGTTACCCCCCTTTCTCCCTTTGCTCTTTGCTTTGACGCATGTTTTTTTGTATTGCATTTTCTTGGCGTATAAGCCTGTTAGGGCTCCTCGCGGGCTAGCAGTTTCCGGCTCATTTTATTTATGAGAAACTGACTCACTGACTGGCTCGGTTTAGCTGACCGTGCCCATTCCATTCCCATTCCATTCCAAGCAAAAGGCACCTAATTCCATTCCCATTCCATTCCCTTCAACGTTGCCGCCATTCTATTCCCATTCCATTCCGGGGTCGTGAAAATGCAGAATGATTCCGGGAATCATTCCAACTCCGGGGTGGCAACTCCGCAACACTGCCTCCTACTACAAACGTACGAACATTTGTGATATCGGTCAGTTCTTTGTTTACAATAAGTATTCTTGTAGGGTTTGTTAGATGATTTTCACATCTTGTGACATTGCGTTACCAACATTCGCGTCATTTAGAACATCAATCGAGGCATCGTGCATTTACATGGTCAAACGCGTTTGTCTGGGTCCATTTGCAAGATTGCCACTTGATTGGCGTTAGTGATACATGCCTCCAAACGGCACGGGCCTCATGCATATGTGTGGGTATCGTTCTGCTCTTTCAACCCCCGTTTGATGCTGGTTTATTTTCTCGTGTGCCACAGCGTGCCGCGGGCGTGCCACAATGTTCGCGAAAACTTTGTAATTTCTATTACAAAGTGTTATCTGGCGGTAGTCAGGAATGCTGCATAGTTGTGCAGGGTCATCCGACTTCGAAAATAAAACAGTGTATGCTTGTTTTAATGACGGAGCAAATTTTATTCTTTCATACGGAGTAGGAATGACCTTTAAGAGGGGCACTGACACATTAAAATCATTTTTTTTATTATTATTCGAAACGATTGAAAACGACGCCGGGACATTACCCTCAAAATTTGAAATTTGGTAATTCAGTATTTGTGAAGTAAAAAAACAAGTTCCAAATGGCGAATTCGAAGTTCCCGCGCGATCTGCGCCGGTGCGTTGACGTCAAATATTGCGGAGTCCTGAGAATCCACTTTCTTTCGCGACTCCTTGCTGTTGCCATGGCGACCCAAAGCGAGGAGGAAAGGAGCAAGCACCGCCCGACCGGTTTTGAGCGGTGTCGCCAGTTTTCCGTGGGAGGATACAAATCCAGGAGATGGCACCACAACGAACTCCCGATGTCTGGTATTTCAAAAAGAAGGTACGTACTGTGTTCGCAATTGCGTTAAAAAACATGTTTTAGGATTGCCGTTATTAAATGTTATAGAGATGTCGCCTACAAAGCTTCTAAATTTCATGATTTTTGACGTCACGAATCAAAAGAAGCGAGGAGGCTGGAGGCGGGAGAATCAAATGCCAAAAATAAAAAAGCCGCGCGAGCGTGGGAAAATTTTTTTTCGCGATGCGGTTTTTTTCGCGTATCTATGACTGCAACTTGCATCGTTTTAGACAATAAAAAAAATACGACCTTTGGGGTGTCAGTGCCACTTAAGAACATAAACTTTCGCGCTCCTAAATGTATCATAGCAATTGGCCCCTAATAAATTTTGCCTCGACGTTTTAGCGTTCGACAAGTCCACTGCCCACTCTAACTCTTGTATGGTCATTTCTTGTTAAGATTTACGCATTCGTCTGTTAGCATTATTGGCAGTCTTTTTAGAGCCTGAGCGTATATGCCTAATGTCTATTCTGTGTTGTGCTATCGAAACTAGTTTTGTGATGCTGAAAGAAGGCGTGCTGGATTGTTTCCAGGTGTATAGTATTCTTCTTATTTAAATAGACTTCTGAGATTTTATTACTAAGCGCTTAACGTTTCTCGTCGGCAAAATGCTCGCTCAGGGAGCTGTTCACCCATCAAGTATCTTTCAGCACGAGCGCGGACCAATGCACCAAGAGAGCCCTTGCGATGGAGTTTGCTGAATTCTTTGTTGCTGTGAGTATACCCCCTGGTCGAATTGTCGTTTCTTTTCCATTTCCCGCTTCTCGTATTTACGCTGCTTATTTGGAGTCCTGACTATGCGTGGCCTACCCATAGCAATGCTGGAACAACAGTGAAATCAGTTGCCATACTTGGTTTCACCTTACCTCCAAGTGCAGCAGAGTTTACGAGCCTTCGGAGCCAATTAAGGTTACGTGAGTGAACCTTGACCTTGGAGAAGGTGCACAGCGACGTGCAGATTGCGTATCACAGGCTACACCCACAAAACGAGATTGGTTAGGAGAGCTTGTAGCGTCCGCTGCGTCCGAGCGTAAGGTAAAACGGAGTATAGGCGATTTCTTCTTTTTTATATGAAACGCCAGTGACGTCACCCCCCACGTCGCAAGCTGCCGTCGCCGCGGTAGCTTTCGGCAAACTCATGCGGTGAGCGCTACGTGCTTCGCATTATTAGCAGGAGCGCCTTATCATCAATTACGTTGTTCGTATGCTTCTTTTGTGCTATGAGTTGAAGAAAATTCACACGCCTTCGCTTATGCCTTTAACAACTACGCAAATCCTAGCCATAGTACATGCGCTCAAAAAATGGTAAATTTTTACATTATTACTCTAGACGGAGATGGGTTTGCAAGTGCGGCAGATGCGAGCGGTATACTCACAGCAGAGAAATTGACGTTGGACGTGGCGAAGTCTACGAGGAAGTCGAGCGGGTAATACAACGAATGCTTGTCAGAGCTGGACGCCTTCTCGGCGCTCGAAGCCTTATGAAGGCTGGAAGTGTCTTCCACGGAGCTAGCGGCTCCCAGGGTTTCGAAGTACCCCTTGGGGTCGCGGGTATTGGACCATGTACGCCTCGCCGGCAGGTGCCAGAAGGAGAACTGAGCTCTCGCTTCGCCAATGACGATCAAGATGGTGAGAGCGAGCCCGCACCACGAGCCACGTCGGAGAAACATGTGTCCGACGACTGCTTGGCTTCCTGCACGGCAAACATTAGTACAATTGTTAGCACTGTGCAGCTTATGAAAGAAGAAAGCTAATATGAGTGCATAAAGATTTCAAATATGATTTGTAGCAGGGCACCTTTCCATGCCCACACCTGCATAAATTCTTGGACAGCATTGCAAAGGATGTCTGAACATTATGGCTGAAACCAGAGACCTTGGCCGAAAAAAACAGGGAAGAAAAAAAAATGAACTGGCAAGGCCTCAAACTTATAAGGATAGATAACTGGGCAAGTTGGTAAGAGCTCATGTTTAAAAGCAGCGCGACTGGGACGAGGACAAAACGACGAAGAGAACGCAAGACGTCGCTTCTCTTGTGTTCTCTTCCTATTTTGTCCTCGTCCCAGTATCGCTGTTTTTCAACATGATCATGCCCGCAGCTACAATATTATTTTCTCTGGAACCTTAATAACCTTTTCCCAGTCTAACCATTAGAGTTTGTAGTTTTAGCAAGCTGTGCAGAGATCGGACCCTCCAGAACGTGTAAAATCTGAAATGCATAATCTCTTATATATGAAAGACTAAATAATTAAGCAGAATTTTGAAACCTCAGCCCCGTGTTACAGGAAAAAAATACAGGGCAACAAGAAATGTTCTCGTGTGTGTGTGCGTGTGCGTGCGTGTGTGTGTGTGTCTGTGTGTGTTTGTGTGTGTGCGTGTGAGGCTTGTTTATATAATAGGCGCTGGAGAAAATCAGTTATGTGCGGTACGTCCTTATTTTGAACTCGTTTTTCACGTTCTGCCAATTAAGAAGCAAGGCGAAAGAGCCCCAGTTCCAACCTAAATTTACCGCACCAGCGTCGACTTCCGCACAATGAAGTTTGTCTGCTATAATCGCTGAATATCAACAGACGTGCACGCGGAAGCACTGTTTAGAGCCAGCTACACCCGCTCCATCTTGCGAAAGCTGTATGCCACCAACGCGGCACCGCTAGCTTGAGCTCTAACTTAGGCTTCCAAGAGTATCAGGGGCGCGCGGTTACACCCCGCTCTGCTATGAAAAACTTTATGATAAACTAAGGCCCGAGCGTACACCAAGCTTTGTCGCAACCGCCAAGGGTTTGACAGGCGATTGCTTTTCACTTTCAGCGTCGACCCGCTACAGAGAACGCTGCCTGGTGCATTTTAGCAGACGACATTGGAAAGGTGGCGTCTGCTGTTGCAGGCTTCAGAGGCTCCCTTCGCGGCTTTCTCCATTAAGAAGGCATTTCTTTAACATGGTGCATGGAGGTTGTAAGCTTCTGGAGGCGATATGACGCCACCAGAGGTGTAGCCAGGGGAAATTTCTGGTTTGGAGAAACACGCGCCCAATAATGGCCAAATATCTTTGGGTACCCTTGAGGGCGTTTTCATCAACCGCGAGCTCTACTTCCAGCTTCACTTGAGATTTTCTTGTTTGGCTAGCTTGGGCCGGTATGTTGCCTCCTCCTCCTCCTACCCCAAGTCATAGTGACCCTGACTGTAGCAGACTGACTTTGACGTGCGAACGGAGACTTCGGGGTGGCGAGATTTGGGATCCAATATTGGGGGGAGAGCGCTTTTAGAGCGCGCGACACTAGAGCGCCGACGTTAGAGCGCGTGACACGAGGGCGCTGCGACAGTAGCGCGCTTGACACTAGAGCGCACGTCACGAGAGCTCATGACCAGTTGAGCGCGCGACACAAGAGCGCACAACCAGTTCAGCCCGCGACGCGAGAGCGAATCTGTGATGTACCCGCGGCTCCTCAGACAGAAGGAAATTTTTCGACTCATCGGATTGAAGCATTCGTGATTTTTGATTGATTGAATAGGTCTTTAATAAAAAAAATAAAAATAAAACGGGTACGACTCTTTCTAACCAATTGTTTACTGACATCGGAGAGAAAAGTGGGCAGGGGAGTGGGCTGGGGCATATGGGTCCCGGGAAAGTTTCCAGTTGAGTAGAGCAGCGAGTCTTCACGGTGCTGCGGTGCGCCTCTGGGATATACTATAAATAGTTTACTTATTGCTATATTTGGTCTCCTCTTGACAGGCATTTGGGCTCCGATCTATTTGGTGGCTATTTAGACATCCCTCTCATAAGTTTAAGTGGTATTCTGACGTCCATGTCCGAAATGGAGAAAGCTCATCGTTAAAAAGGTATCAGTAAAAAACTCATCGAAGGATACTCAGCGCAATATCATCGGATGAAGATCTTTCCAGTCTTTCGACTTATACAGGAAAACCTCCCCTGTGATATACAAAATCAGAGAACTAATGAAGCTAGGTCAGCTGCAATGTTTTTTTTTTTTTCTGCGAAAAGGCACGCTACAGATATTCATTTTTTTGCGTGTCGGTTTTTTGTAACACTTATCGGTTTGTCACACGCAAAAGTTCCGTCGACTCATTTCGCAATGTCATTGCTGAATTCCGCGGGTAAAATCCTTGCCAATTTTACATAAAACACGCGATGTCTGAAAAGTGGTCGGTCCGGTCGGGCGATTCGCGCTGGGCTGGTTGTGCGCTCTCGTGACGGGCGCTCTACTGACACGCGCTTGTCGCTGCGCTTTCGAGTCGCGCGTGGTAACGTCGCAGCGCTCTTGAGTGGCGCGCGCTAACGTCGCGGCGCTCTAGTGTCGTGCGCTCTAACGTCGCGGCGCTCAATTGTCGCGCGCGCAAATGTCGTGGCGCTCTACTGTTGGCGCTCTAATGTCGGCGCTCTTGTGTCGTGCGCTCTAGTATTATACAGCCAATTTTGGGCAACGCGCGAGTGAGATCTGACTTGCCACTCGCGGAACGAGCAAAGATAGTGTTCGTATACCAGTACAGTTTGTCTTCCAACGCAAACCGAGAACGCGGTGCGTCTACTGCCAAACGACACTCGCAAACATAAATAAACAAAGTTAAAGCCCTGCGCGGGTTCGTTTAACAGACGGGCGAAAATTTCCACCGTCTGCTTCTTTACGTTAAAAGCTATTGAGAATCTGCGCTTAATTTGCACGCCTCAATCTGTTCTGCTGCCCTACAAAAGCTGACATTAAGCGGTGGGTAAAGGAGTGCCAAGGACAATGGCATCAAAGAGCGCGAGATCTGTCTCGCTATTGGTATGTTCGTGAGTCGTTGTCATTAAAATATTCCCCTATTTTGAGCCTGCGAACGGGTAAAGGAGCATCATTGGAGCAAGCTGTGGCGCCAAGTCCATCAGGAGCTAAGAAGGCTCTTGCTGTCACCCTGACCAAAACCAAACCCCATGTGCGCGCTCTTTCGCCATGCTTTTCAATGGTCGGAACGCGAACATAAATAGTTCCTAATAAGGACTTAAAGCAGACAATTGATTTCTATAAGAGCGTCCAGTATCTTGTCGACCTTACACAAAGAAAAATATTAAAGAGTTCGAGGTACACCTAAGCACTACTTATGAGTTGTGAATGCGGTAGCATGTACATTAATATTATAATGCAATTAAATGCAAAGGTGCAAGGAAGTTTGGTATAAATGCGAAAATTATTCCCGGAGAAGGGGAACAAAAAGGGGAACACGCGTGTTGGCGCGCTGACTGGCGCTGACTAGGGTGCCTCCATCTGTCGGCCGCTTCCGCTGACGGCGTGGAGACACCAATAGAGTCAACGGAGCGTCACAATATGGCGCCTGAGGTCAGTGTTAGCTCCAAATTGGGTGTTGGTTTCCTGTAGAGTGTGTGTAACAAAGTCGTGGTGAAAAAACGTTTTGTTTAGCCAAAGTACTGGAAAGATAGACGCAACATGACACCGGTGAGAGCATCGCAAGTTCGCAACAAAATGACGGGTGTCTCCACCCTAGCCGCGTTTATATGAATGCAACTCGGTCGCTTCGAATCCAGCTGTCGCATTCAATGCGGTCCTGTAAACGGCATAATGCGCAAAGAAAGCGCATAGCATTCAAGTCGCTAGACAGAGGTGGATCGAGATGGCGAGTGCGCATTCATTCAGCCCATGTAAACGGAGGTGGCATCGCATTTTGGAACGGGGAGGATAATATTGGAAGGCGCTCGCTGCGCGAGCTAGTGAACAGCTGAGAACATGACGGCGGCCAACCTCGTCGGCGGCGCGGAGAACGGTTCTGTATGGTCGCCCGCAATTTTTTCCCCAGAACAAACACGAGCTTTTATTGCCATCATAAGCGGAATATAACGGAGCTGCTCGGTAAGGGCGGCCCCCGTCCAAGCCTTGCAAAGTACGACTTAAGCGTCCGAAGAGGTCCCAAGGGCTTCGGCGCAAGCACGAACGACACCGAGAGCTCCGAGCACTGTAGATCACTGCATAGTAGTGCACAACGAGCAGCTCCTACCTCGGTGCCGTTCCTGGTGCGCACGAGCCTTTCGGACTCGGGGTCCAGTTGGTCCGGTCGCGATTAGCGAGGCCCGGCGCGGCGAAGCGCGGAGGCGTCCTCAAAGCGTGCTCACACACGTCGCCCCTGGTCCAGAGTGACCTGGCGGCCCGGCCTGAAGCCCTAAACGCTTAGGTGTTGATGTTTCTTCCGTCTCGCAACTTCTTCCACAGCACAGAAGACAGCGGGCACGATCTTTACGTTCACTGAATGCATCGAAAGACCTCCACTACTGTGGCTTCCACGCGCGATGCATCGGAAAACAAGGTGCGGCTGGTGCCCGAACTGCATAACTTGGAGCTTTGACACGGCAAGCGCTTGGTCCGCATTCATGTAAACGTTGCCGCGTCGGCTTCGTGCGAAGAACGAGTGGAGTCGATGCGTCGATGCGCTGAAGTCGCTTTCATGAAAACGAGGTTTCCGGTCAGCGGAGCGGCCGGCAGATGGAGGCACCCTAGCGCTGAAGGTCACGCAGCGGCTTGAGGTGGCCGTTCGTTGAAACTGACGCGCAGGGTTGGTTTCAATGACCGGCCACCCCATGGCGCTGCGTGTCCGACGAATGGAATCCTGGTCGACGCCCGCTAGATAATGGGATCGAGCAGGGGTTGAGGCTCAGCTACACTCCGCGACAACTTTTCTTGTCAATGCAGTGGAAGGTACAGGCCCGCGTCCCCTCTCCCATTTTGAGTGTACGCAGGCCAACGAGGTAGAGGGGCTTAGAGTAATAAACCGGAAGTTCGGAAGTGGCACCCCCCCGGTTGCCGCCATGTTGTACGCAAATGTGACCACTCGTCACGTGATCTCCCAAGAGCCGTGACGTCACAGGTAAGATGGCAGCGCCCAGAGCTGGCGGATGCGAGTTTGTTTGGTGCGCGGTAGCCGTGATGTGCAGCTGCTTTCCGACGACTTCGGGCTTCTTCGTGCTCGCTGACGCAGGTATAATGTGAAAATATGAAGGAATGGGACTTTATACCGTTTTTGCGCAAGATCGCTCTGGATCATCTGGATATTAACGCCTGTGAGACAGCATCAGCTCTGCATCGCCGTACCGGTACTCGGATTCCGGGATGTGTTCGAGGATCGATAGAACTTTGAGTGCTTTTAACATAAAATTTTCGCATTCTCTTAGCTTTGTTTCAACGTTGAAATATCTGAGAATCGACGCGAAATGTATACGTCGCGTTAGGGCCTAGGGGAAGTTGTTTCAGCCCTGCGTCACCGAACAATCATAACAACTTTTAGCGAGGAAGCTCCTGCGATTTTAACCTTTTGTGCTAATTCACGATTCTACATTCGATCGCTTTTCTGCCTTTTTTTTTTGTAAGTGCGAAGTGCACATTTATTTTCAGCTACGAGGATGACGTTTTATTGAGTGTGGGGAAGAATAAATCGTTGAAGGCACCTGCTTCAAAGCTATTCGACTTGCTATAAAAAGAACTGTTTTGGTGCATGCATAGATTGCACATTTTTTCTCTTTCGTAGGATCTATTGTAGCAATACTCTTTTCCATCAATAGTGCATTGTATTAGTCGGTCAATTATTTGTTCTAATTACCTGGATAAGTTGATTCATATTTGTGTTCATCCCTTGCCTGGAGAGCAGTCTTGTTGAAAAATGTTGACTACCATTCCTTTCGGTCTCTTTAATAGACTCTTTTCAAAAGTGTGGGCTGCCTATACTTCGTATCACCGTAACTTGGAAGAGGCCAACCGCCACAGCCCCCTCGAGCCAATCAGAGAGACGGAGCGAAGGTGTGTGACTAATCTGTGCAGACGAGCACTCTGATTATATGTTGTCATGTGCCTCTCTCCAATCTGTGTATTGACTCACCGAGACTGTAGC
Source organism: Ixodes scapularis (assembly GCF_016920785.2). Classification (NCBI taxonomy): domain Eukaryota; kingdom Metazoa; phylum Arthropoda; class Arachnida; order Ixodida; family Ixodidae; genus Ixodes; species Ixodes scapularis. Next base: position 173,950,527 of record NW_024609857.1, on the reverse strand, counting down.
CTTTGCCGTCTGCCAAATTCTGATAAGACAAATTACAGTAGCTACTACTCTAATTACCCCAGGCTTTCATACTTTGGGCATTTGTTCGACAAGAATGTTATGTCCGCCATCCCTGCGAATTTGGCTCAGCACCTATTGGACTCGAATGCTGCATTAGCGTTCGACGTGAACTGGGGCCGATTCGTGTGCTTTACGCCGAAAAAAATGGTGATAGTTGTGTTGCTTGATGCGGTTCTGCAAAGTGTCTATTGTGTCATACGTATAGGAAGTGTCCTGCTATATAACAATGCATCAACACATACTATTAAACTATATGCTCATAGCGGTGTGTTTGTTTTTCCAATTAACAAGTTATAGCAGTGTGCTTTAATGTTATTATCATGTGTGTAGTTTTAAGTATCCTCCTGGAATGCCTACAAAGGCCCCTAGAGGGAATAAATTAATAAATAACATTTTCACATCACTGGAGTTGGTTTTCGGATGCACCACATGTTCAGGAAAGGTTGAACGAGTGCAGCCCCATGCTACAAGTCTGCCAGTCTGGTATGTCCCATTAATTAATATTGAAGGGTCAGAGATGCGAGTGTCCTCGTAAGGTCAAGATCGTACAGTAAACACAATTCTCGGTGTATAGACTCTCAAGGCGTGAAGGCAAGCGGAAATATGTTTATCTGGTTAGTGTATCAAATATGTTTATTTCCAGTTGATTACATAATTATTGATTCTTAGGAAATGGTTCCATAATGAGTTCTTTCTGCGACAGCCTCGTGTCAGGCGTTCAGTCGTAGTACCTGTGGATCTTGTTGTCGGATGACACTCCTGGCACGTCGGTGTTCAGTTTGGTCGAGTGGCAACTTTGATCGACTGATGCTGTCTCGCAACCATACGTCATGTGCGGCCACTGACGTCTGATGCACTGAAGCTGCAGGGCTGGCTTCTAATCCGAAAATTTTCCTGGTAGTTTTCTGCATCAATGCAGCAAGCTCGGGCATGTATTGCTTACTGGCTGTGCCTTTTGCTGTACCGTTGACTTGATAGCTGGCAACAATGTTTGTTTGCTATCAAAGTCTGGTGATGCTTGCAGTTCACTTTTGAGACCAACCAACCATTCTATTCCTTCAAGTCACTCAGCGGCATTCTCCCTCAAAGTTTGAAATTGTGTGCTTCGTGGAGCGGACACAGATAATTGGTGTCAGCAAATATTTAGGTATTGTCTTTGGACGACAACCGACACCAAATCCACTGTCACTGCATTGCCGCCCACCTCCTTTGTCACACTTCCCTCTCGTTGAGGTGATGGACATCAGGAGCTTCGGGGTAATCAGGGATTCAGCATCTTCGATTCAGCACCTTCGGCATCAGGGACAGAGGTCGCCGAAGGTAATCCTTAATCTCCCGTGGTCGCTCCTCGAGACGTGATCGAGGGTCGTTCGGCACGAACCCTCGCAGACCAATTCATTGGTACGGCCAGCTTTGGTAGACATGGTCGGCTTCATGCAGTGGTAGCAAAGTGGTTTTCGGTCGGCCATTCGCATCACCTACGTTTTCCTCGGTGTACTTTGTTGAGCAAAGACCTACACACGATGTCAGGATTGCTTTGGCGTTGGGGTGTCTGATCGAATTGGCGAAGAATACTAAGGGGCAGCCGGTGGCGTAAGTTGTTCTTGGTTTGTCAGATGCCGCTTCGCTCGCAGAAGTCTCGGTTGAAATACCTGTCAAACTTGTTCCGAAATAATCTCGGCAATCAAAATAAAAGCCAGGCAACTGATGGCAGGAAGTAGCTTCCTGATCTCCTGCCAGACATTGTCGTGGATGATGTCGCGGGTGCCTGGGAGGCTGGTGTCGAAGTAGCAGCTGGACAACTCGAGCGTCGAGACGCCGGGATGTTGTTCATAGTGACAGGCTCGGGCATGCAGCACACATTCAATGTTGGAAGCCTCGGTGATATGAACACTTCGACTGTTGTTGGGGGGTTGCGGACAAGGCTGCCGAAGGTGTTGTCCCTCACATGAGGGACATGGGATTCTTAGGTTTTTGTCTTCTGTAGCATCAAGGTCGGCGTGGGCGTGGGCGCTTGATCAAGCACAAAACATCCTCCACGAGTGCGGTGGCGGTATTGTTGGGGCAGTGTCCTGGACAGAATCAAGAATGCGGCTCTCTCTCGTTGATGTTGGCTGACGAATGCGCGCTTCAGCTCGATCTTGCAAACTTCCCATGACGTTAAGGAGGATCCATGGTTCTCAGACCAGCGCCGGCAGTTTCTTCCACGAGAAGTATAGGTTCTGCAGGAGGTGGTTGTCTGTCCAGCCAATGTGCGGGTGACACTGTAATATTGTTCAATCCAATCCTTGACGTCTTCATACACCTTGCGTGAAAAAGCGTCGGAGTGTGATTTGCGACGGGCATGCAAACAATGGTTGAAGGGGACGCGGTTTGCTGCTACAGGTTTGTCATTGTTGGCTTAGTCAGCTTCGGTTTTTCTGGCAGGAGACCGAATTCCGGTGGTTTTTCCTGGTAGCAGCAACTGGCTCGGATTTCAGGTGCTTCGTGGTGTATTTTCGAGGTTACTCCTTGTGGTACTCGCTCGTCTTGCGCTTGTTCTGCCAGGCTCGGGTTAGGACTTTTCTTACGGCTCGCCGGGGGTATAAGACGCAGGATAGTCCGCCACCCGTGTCCCATTATCGGGCAACTCGGCTGAGGAGCTGCCGGGTTTACAAAGAGTGAAGGGCTATCGGTAAAGTACCCACCTCCACCAGAACATACGATGACAGCCGAGCATGACCTGCAGTGTTGCAGAATAGTGCAAATTAATAGAAGATAGGACTGGAACAAGGATCCGTGACAATATAACAAAACTCGCAGAAGAGAGCCTATCCTGACCACCGAAGAAGCTACATTGCCTTAGTGGCATTCTGTCCGAATAAACCCTCTCCTTCGGGGCTTGGCCACTGCCGTGGACGAACTGAACTGAAATGGATGGGGGGGCCACTTTTCTGGTAATGAGCCACTGCAGACTGTTGCCACAAAGCGGCGTGAGCTGGGTAGGTAACACGCTCGATGAAATGTCCGTACAGCTTGCAATAAGCGTAACGAGTGTGGATGAAACGTTTGTGTTGACGAAACGTGCGACAGACCAGGGGGATCCATACCAACTGCAACACCTGTGCTCCGTGAAAGTGCACGTCTACGCCGGAACAATTTCGGAAGCAGCACAGCATCACCTAAAGCATGGCACAGGAACTACGGGCTTGAAGGCAGCTCTTCGGTGCGCCGCACACCTGTGCTCCGTGAAAGTGCACGTCTACGCCGGAACAATTTGGGAAGCAGCACAGCATCATTTAGCACGGCACGGGAACTACCAACTTCAAGGTAGCTTTCCGGTGTGCCGCACAACCAAAGTGAGCCCTCGGTCATTTGACCGAAGCTGCACCACGATTGCACACCGCCAAGCACGACTCACGCAATTACCGTCGCTAAACTGTGTATCCAGATATATTGCACACGCTTCACTCTAAACCTCGAAGATTCCGATGGTCAATGGGAGAACAGAAACGTCGCCTTAAATTTTATCCTAGCGGTATCCGAATCAATCCGAGGTCCGAGCAACGTAGGTCAGATTGTCTCTTCCGTGGCAATATCCCGGTCGGTCACCAGCGAAATGCACACCGTTCCTCCGTATTTTCACGTTATACGTACGTCAAACACCACGCTGAACTCTGAACTCGCTTTCGACCGGCCTCATATGACGGCTTCCGCGCCTGAAATCAACTCGCCGAGACGAACGACAACCAACAAAGCATCCGACAAGCTCCGGCCCAGCTGGGGCCAGCCGCTGCATGGGCGCTGCCATCTTTCCTGTGACGTCACGTATTTGGTTTGGTCATGTGACGAGTGGTCAAATTTGCGTACAATGGCAGCCGCCTTATGGGGGTCACTTTCGAGTGCAGACCGGAACCCCGGTTTATCGCTCTAAGCCCCTCTACCTCGTTGACGCAGGCTCTCCTCCTCCCCCAAACCACACGCAGCGCTACCGAGCGCTGCTCGGTAGCGCTGCGTGTGGTTTGACTGGGCGCACGCGTGTGGCTTAGCGCGCGCGCCAAGCCGAAACGCGCGTCTAGACGCCCGGAGAAACGCGCCATGTGGGCTAGCCTTTATCGTGGTGTGGTAGTGCGCTTAAGGGCTGACAAGTCTCTTTTGTGTAAACGCCAACTTTGAGGGCCTTGGCAGATAAAAAAAAATTGCTTTGTCGAAGAAAATATTATTTATTGAGAGTGACGGTGTTCTCAGCCACGATAAGGACTCCATTAAACTTGCATTTCTTGTGAACTACGGTAGAATATTTGGGGGGCAGGAAGTGCCTGATTATATGACGGGTATAGGCAGTTTAGCCCACTGGTACCTGAGCTCTCAGAAAAAAGTGAAGAAAGAATGGAACAGCCGTTTAAGAACACGCGACTGATGGTTTGGAGGCCCATACATATTCCGCTGCCGATGGCCTCTGTGCCGAGTTTTATCAAACATTTAGAAAATAAGTATTGCTATATCTTGTTATGCTATACCTGAGGCCTATGAGCTCGGTGTGTTGCCGCCCTTTTTCTTGCGGACGCATACGATACTCATTCACAAATCGAATGAGGAGGTTGTCCGTCAGCTTGTCAGTGGATATTGACCCAATGCTCTCAGAAACATGGACTATAAGATTTTTGCAAGGCTTTTCACCAGAAGAATACAGAGTGTTATTATTTACCTGGTCGGTGAGCACCAAACGTGCGGCACTAAAAGCAGGTTGATCAAAACTATCATCCACGTGGCGCGGACTATTTTATACTGTTCATCAGATGAGGGCAGTCCGGTCGCCATGAACCAGATTGATTTAGAAAAATCTTTTAACCTGGTAAGTCACAAAGTACCCTGGGAGATATCAATGCGAGCTAATGTGGGCAAGCTCCTTCTGAATGGAATACAATTTTTTATAACGGTTTTTCAACGCAATTAGTGATAAATAATTCGTTGAATCGTAAAATAAGCGTTCGTTCTTCCGTGCGGCAGGGATTCCTACTGTCCCCTCTCTTGTTAGCGTTTCATTTAGAGCCCTTTGGTTTGAGCATGATTCGGTCTGACCGTGTACGAAGTGTCTGTCTGGGTGACGTAAAACCAAAAGTTTTGGCTCACGCAGATGACATGGATCTTTTTTGTAGCGCCAAAGAAAGTGTCACAAATGCCCTAGAAATGCGTAACATGTTTTGCGACTGAACAGGTGCTGCTGTAAACAGAAACAAACGTGCGGGTGTGTAGCATGATGATTGGGCCACAACACCGTCATGTTTTGAATGCATACAAAGGAGGTGCGTTTCTAGTAAATACTTCGGAGCACCGCTCCAGCACATAAAACATAATAATGATTATCAGGCACAGGTGACACAAGCGATTTGAAAGGACGCGCAGAAAAATGGTGCAATCGCGACATGTCAATATTTAAAAGAGCGACAGTCTGTAATATGTCTTTGGTTGCTAAGGAGTGGTATGTGCTTCAAGTAGTGCACTGCGGTAGAACCAGCATGCACAAAATGCACAGAGCTTCTGCAGTGTTCATTTGGAAAAGTGTGACGGAACCAATGCGCCGAGATAATATATTTCGACGAGTCTCTCATGGTGGACTAGGACTGTTGCACCTGTTTATTCGTCAAATTGTCTCAATTTTAGGTTTGGTTTGATGGTCAGTGAACGATTTCGGATAGAGGAGGAGGAAGATGAACCAGTCATGACAATAGAACACATCATAATGGACGTATTTGTCCTGTCTCAACATCGTGTATTATTATTAATGCCGAAGCATTAACTGTCTCATAGAGCGAGCCAACGTCATCAGCTTTGAAACCACGCCAGACGGATCTTAAATCGTTTTCCTAATAAGACAGTTCCCATTCGCGGTTAGCCACGGCACCTTATAAACCGCTTCGATCCATTTGGTAGCGGGCGTCAACCAGGATCCCGTTGACCGGTTAGCCACGGCACCTTTTACACCGCTTCGATCCCATTGGCTAGCGGGCGTCAACCAGGATCCCGTTCGCCGGTTAGCCACGGCACCTTTTACACCGCTTCGATCCCATTTTACAACGGTTAAACCAGCTGAACTACGAAAATACGGAGAAAGGAGTAAAGACAAGCGATCGCTGGACTACCAACTATTTAATAATGATCCTTCGTTTTCCTCTCTTTGTCTACTGGCGTTGTGACTACCTTCTCGGAACTTAATCCATCATTTAATGTTGTTGCTCCTCTATTAATGTCTTCATTTTCTTTCTACTTGATCTTTCTGTGCCATCTCGGGTACTGGTTTTCCGAAGCAATCTTTTTTCGCTTTCCCGTAGGGCAATAGATGGTGAACTAACGCAGTTTTCTTCTTTATCTTTTATGGCAAAGGCCTCAAGTATTTCGCGGGCGAGCTGGTCTTTGTGGTGAGCTAAAATGGTTCCCATTTCGAGCTTGGCCTCGCACGTGCATGCTCGACAATGAGCAGCTAAATGTCCCGGCCCTGTTAGGGCACTTATGTTTGCTGCATGCTCACGTGCTCGATCGTTCACGCACCTTCCCGTTTGCCCAATATACACACGCCCACATGACAGTAATATGTTGTAAAGTACTCCCTTTTCGCATTGGACGTACTTATTCTTATGTTTGGTGTTGCAAGTGCCGGTGTTGTTGGCCTCCGCTAGATTAACTCTCTGGCACATGGCATACCCCTTTTTGGGTGCCGAGCACACTACTTTGACGCCCTGCCTTGTGGCGATCTTTTTTAACCTATGGCTGACACCATGAATATACGGAACCAGCGCGAAAGGTGATCTAGGAACCTTCTTTCGTGTGTTAGAGTCATTCTTTCGGCTGCATTACTTGATGTTTTGGCAGAGTTTTTCACAGATGGAGGCTAAGAAGGGTCTCGGATATCCGGCCTCATGAAGTCTGGAGATTTGTGTTTCGAAGCTTCGTCCCATCTGATGTGAACATGTTTTTCTGAGGCTAGCTGTGAGAGCTGTGGTGGCGAACCCTTGCTTTACATTTTTCGAATGTTCGGAGTCAAAGGGGGAACCCTTTCCCCGATCGCGTTTCGTATCTCCAACAAACGCGTTCATATTGGAAGTCTAAGGCCAAATCCAGAAACCTGATACACTTATCAGCGGGAAGCTTGCATGTAAAGGTGAGGTCCATGCAATTTGTTTGAAGATCTCTAAGAGTGGGGTTAAGGCATCCGTCTGATGTTTCATCAACTTCGGTGGTACAAAAAATAAGAAAGTCGTCAACATACCGAAAGTAACTGCAACCTGTGGATTTTTCAAAGCTTGTTGTGTAGCAACCCCATACGCGCCTAAAAAGACGTCGCACAAATATGGCGCCACTTTCGACCCGATACATCCTCCACTCTTCTGGACAAAGTGCTGATCTTGGTAAGTCACTACCGTTGCGGAGAGGTAAACCTTTAAAACCTCCAAGAAGGTATCTACGCTAACACCTGCTCCATTTTGGAACTTCGCAAGGACTTTATTTTCAATAGTATTTCTGAGGACGTCCAACAGCCTCGCTTGAGGGATGGAGTAATACATGTCCTGTACACCCAAGGAAAACCCCGAGACTGTACTATTTCCTTTTTCTTGAAGATAAGTTATTACCTGCTCTGAGTTGGGAATCCGGAATGGATCCTCAATGTGTATTTTTGAGAAACATTGTGCCAAAAAGCTTGAAACACATGCTTGCTACGTTGTCCTCTCGGAGAGTATGATTCGAAAAGGAATACCCTCTTTGTGAGTTTTGGCAAAGAAAAACACTGAAAGCTGGCCATTTGCCGCTCCTTTGATCTTGGTGCAAAGGCTGGCTTGATTTTGGCCGAACAGGTCAATGACGGTTCTTTTTGCTGCTTTCGCCCGTTTATCGTCTACTTTTATGAAATTCGTATTGATCGCTTGTTGGGCCTTTTCTTCATAGATGTTTGAATTCAGAACCACAAAACCTCCTTCTTTGTCCGAGACTCAAAGTTTAAGGTCTTTCTTTCGTAACTCTTGAATGGTAGATCTGAAGCTCACCTTTATCTTGCCCTGGTGTTTGAGGTTTTCAAAGGCTTGGATGCCCTCATTTATGATTTGAGGGCCTTTCTCTTGGGGGGGGGGGGGGGGGGGGGGCCTTGGCAGTTATCTTCCTTACGAGAGCAACGTTGTCCACTCTCTAGAGCTTTGGAGCTATGGCGAACTTAGGCCCTTTCTCCAGCACCTGTCTTGCTGTTGTGGAAATCTCTACATTGCCGATCACCTGGATCGGATTCTTCTTCTCAAGTTCCTTGGCTAGTCGATGTCCTGCCAAGAGGCGACGCCAAATCGGGAGGAAACTTTGAATCCATAGGTTCTCCGTCGAATACCTTGTCATTGCGATGTGGTTGGAAAACCAGTTGAAGGTAGGGCAACTAGCTCGCAGAACATCGGTGAGGAGGCGGACTTGCCGCCATTTTTCGGACCTGAGGATCTTGGACACTCGTTGAGCGTGCCCCTGGGATGGCTTTACCGCTCCAAAGAAGGATTGCACTTCAACCAGGAGGATCTTCTTTTGTATGCCATCTCGGAAAACCAGTATCCGAGATGGCACAGAAAGATCAAGTAGGAACAAAATGAAGACATTAACAGAGGAGCAACAACATTAAATGATGAAATAAGTTCCGAGAAGGTAGCCACAACGCCAGTAGACAAAGAGAGGAAAACGAAGGATCATTATTAAATAGTTGGTAGTCCAGCGATCGCTAGTCTTTACTCCTTTCTCCCTATTTTCGTAGTTCAGCTGGTTTAACCGTTGTAATATGTACCACCAACTATACTCCGCAACACCTTTTCTTGGCAAGTCAGTGGAAGGTACAGGCCCGAGTCCCCTCTCCCATTTTGAGTGTGCGCGGGCTATCCTCCTCTCCCGTAGCCCTTTCCCCACTTGGCGGCGGGCTAGCAGGCGCACCTGCGTAAGGGTCTCACCCTTTCTGCCGAACCTCGCACTCTGCCGAGTGGGTATCGCAATCTGTGCAAATAAAAGTTATTGTTTTTATTAATATTATTATCGCCATTGTCGCAAGGTCCGCGGCGAAAACTATAGTCCTACAGTGGCGAAAACAGTTGAGCAAATTCAAATGCTCCTTTCAACTAGTGAACACGGCCGTTCATTGGTTGTTGCCTTCTGGACGCAGCGGCAGACGCGACGCCGGGACGCAAAATATCTGGCTCCTCCAGATACGGCGGAATGCGCCAAAACACGCTGCGTTTCCTCCCGGCGCCGGAAGTGACATCAAAGCGCAGGCACAGACGCGACGCAGACGCGGAGGAAAGCGCGCCATGTGGGCTAGCCTTAACGCGTCCCTTGATATGCGTCTAACTTCGCCTTTATCTCTTTTCTTTTCTGTCGCGTTTATACCCGGATTATTGCATTCAGATTTCAACAGGTCGAGCAAATATAGCTGCACTACTCTTCCCTCCTGCCTCGAATTAAAGTTTAAAACGGACGACATTTGTATCGCTAGCTCCTGACTTGTTGTTTGAAAATTTTCCATTTTTCTATGGTACTGATAAAGTCATTACCGATCAATTCATTTAAAACTCTTTTCACGCCTGAAATAATAATATCTTCCTTCAACAAAGTAAAATTTATTTTCCAGAGTTTCGAATTAGACGTACGCGATGGTTTCGCACCCGTTCCCAGCGTCACTGCTACAAGAAAATGGTCGCTACAGAAATGTGGTTTTACGATGTATCCTGATATGCTGTGGGTTAACTTAACAGAAACATAAATCCTATCCAAACGTGCAAACGTGCAACTGAAAGTGAGTAAACTAACACCAATTATAGAAGTCGCCAGCATTGCCACGTCTTCCCAATTATAGGCGTTTAAAATCGCCTTCAACCCTCCAGCGCTCCGGTCAGATATAGGTCTGGAGGTCACACTGTCTTCGGCACTACGTAGTGCCGAAGACAGTGTGACCTATACACAACTAAATTCGTCCATCAGAACTGCTACTTTGTTACACTGAAAACACTTTCCTAGATGATGGAAAAAATAAATTTCCTGTCGCTTATTAACGCGAAAGCCTTATATGTCTCATCGTCAGACGACCTTCAGAAAATACGTCGGCGATACGAACGGTGCCAAAATCTTTGTACCAACGAAACGGCGCCAAATGTGCGTCGTCAGAGAGTGCGCTGTCTTCGGAGGTTCGCTATCACCGGGACCACGGTCGACGCCACGAGTCAAGTGAGTCAATGAAACGGCGCCAAAAGTGCGTCGAGTGAGTGCGCTGTCTTCGGAGCTTCGTTAACGCCGGGACCACAGCCGACGTCACGATCCGAGTGAGCCAATGAAACGGCGCCAAAAGACCGTTGACAGAAAGCGCTGCCTTCGGAATTTCCCTATTACTTTTTTCGTGAAACCTCAGGTGAATCAGGGGCGATGAAATTAAAAAGGATTACAAAGTGAATTAAAAGGAATCAAAGTTAATTAAGTAAATCATAATAATGCATCGGCGCTTGGGCTTTCGGCATCAAGTCGGCTTAGAGATAACATAAGAGACCTGTGAATTTTTTGTTGAGCGCATACACACAAATCACTCGCATGTCTTGATTCCTTAGGGCAAAGTTACAAACAAACAATGAGGCAACCTAGCTCGTCAATGATTATATGAAAATCACGCTGACCACAGAACGTTTTAAGGAGTAAAAAATGCCCGACCGAGGTACCAACAGCACGACTCACACATACCTGGCAGCGTTTAAGACATGTTTATAATTACTGCCCGATTTCCTCGTCATTGGCCATCTTAGTCTCCTGTAAGTATGTCCATATCCTAATCATTGAATAACCGTTGCAATTGATATTGTTTCTTTCTTGCATCCAAGCCTCGAATATTCAAGGTCGCAAAACGAATAAGCTGAGGAGGACTAAACATATCTTTGTGGTTACCTCGCCAAGAATTAAAAAAGTAACATTCTTTTAACTAATAAGTCAAGGTCAAATACTTCCCACTCTCGTCGATCATTCGCTACTTGCACTCACTGCCTGCTTTTACGGCTGCAATCACCCGGTGATACGAGCGGCAATCACGACGCTACTCTTTTTAGGACCCCTAACTTTCCACGGGAGCTTACCGTCGTCCCCACCGTCCTTACAGTCAGGTTAGGCTGGAGGCCAGGCTTGGTCGAGTGGGCGTTTCAGGCTGGCGTCTAAGTTCATGTCGTTATTGACTTTAGCCGCCCTGTCATCCCTAAGTCCGTCGCCGTCGGTGCTCTCTGTAGTCCTTTTTGAAGCTCGACGTTTTCCTCTGTTCGCGTGACATCTCAGGGTTTCCATTCCCCAGTTTTCCTGGCCACGCCAGTTCAATTGCGTTGCTTCGGGGTCGCTTGGGGTAGGTGCTGCTCCCACTACACGGGGTCGGATCTCGCGTTCCTTTGCCCTAGAGCTATATCGGCGTTGAGGCTGTACACGCTTCTGCGTCAGCTGCGTCCATCATTTCATCATCCGTGCGGCTTGCCTTCGCAATTGAGGCATATATTTCCGGACAGTCTTCCCTTTGGTGGCCGAAGTGATGACAGACTGGAGAGCGCGGAACGCGGCAGTCGTCTGACCCTGCAAGCAGTGAAGCGTCCTTCCAGGCAAACCACTAGCACTTCGCAGCCTTCTAGCCGTAGCTCGTGAGGGATCTTGTCCATCGTTGTACCCTCCTTCAGCCTAATGCAAGCTAGCCTCGTTTTCTGTCCAACGTTCTCGAACCCCTTTTCATGAAAAAGCTCCCTAGTGATATCAGATACTTTGCCATAGCGCCCGATTTTTTTTTCGTACCTGGAAGTTCGGCAGGTCGTAGACGACCCAGTGTAGCTTGAGTTTGACCTGAGTGTTCGCTGGGTCGATCACAAGGCATTGTCATCCTTTGATGGACAGTTCTTTTGCGGCTACCAGCTTCTGTTTTGCAGCCAAACATACGCAACCCGGATGTACGTACAGCCGGATGCCAAGTCTTTCAGGACGTCCAGTTCTTGCAGCTCCTCTATGAAGTCTTGCATCTTGTACAAACTTTCCTTTACGTCAGAGTAAAAGAACTCTGCATTTACTGCGATGTAGCATGTTGGCTGTCATGCCACGGCCAGATACGCCTGCTCGTAGGCGTTGACTTCGGGGGGGGGGGGGGGGGGGGGGGGGCATCGGGGCTCGTGCCCCCTTGGTGAGATCTGGGGGAGGGAAAGGCCCCCCCCCCCCCCCCGGGCCCGGGCCGTGGTCTTTTCCGAGACGCTGTTTACGTGCCATGTAACAAGCTCCTAGTAGTGGCATGTAAACAAAATAACAACCATGTTGCCTTTATTGACAAAATACATGGGAAATGGAATCCGAGCGTGCTTTCGGTAGCTTCAATCTCCAGTTCTGGCGAAAAGGTAACGCGCAGCACCCCCCCTCCCCCCCGCCCCCCCCTGGAGAACTTCTCACCCTGCCCCCCCCCCCCCCCCCCCCACCTCCCCCCCGGGGAAAATGAGAAGTCTACGTCGCTGCGCCTGCTGATACCACTCCGTCGGAGCTCGCCATTTTGCGACCCTATCCATCGAGCGCTGGAAGATTTGGCCATGGAAGCGATTGCTCGGAGACGCGCGCGGCATTCCTCACCCCTTTAAAGAAAGCAGTCTCTATGCACAGAAACTAAACAAAGCAAACCAAACGAAAGAACAGGAAACTACGCGGGCTTGTAAACCACGATTCATCGAGCGCCGTACGGGATGAATGTTCGCTGTCTTATCGAGCGTAGTACGTCTTGAGGCGCACGACGTCGACGACTTCAGCTAGTGGTGGGCGTAGTAATGATGTTCTTGTCTCGTCGGTCATCGCTTCGTTGTTCATATCTCCGAGTTGGCAAAGTTCCTTGTAGGGTTCGAAGTACCGTTTCAGGAGTTTCTCGCTGAGGCCGCGGAGGCGAATCGGTGTTCATACCCATACCTTGTCTCTGGGTTGGAAGCGGTCATCGCGGCAACGAAGGTTGTACGGGCGGGCGTCAACACGATGTTGTTCCGGAAGTGGGAGTCTGGCGAGCTGCCGAGCTTCCTTTTCTCGTTGTGTTATCAACTGGGCGTCGTCCGTTCTGCCGTCTGCTGGGTCGCGAGGTAGCATTGCATCGAGCGTCGTTGTGGCCTTTCTGCCGTGCACCAGCTCGAAGGGTGTAACTCCGGTAGATTCTTGAACTGCCGTGTTAGCGAAGGTCATGTACGGGCAACACTTCGTCCCACGTCTTGTGCTTTAAGTCAACGTCAATAGAGACCATGTCGATGATAGTTATGTTCAGCCTTTCTGTTAATAAATTTGTCTGCGGATGGTACGCAGCGGTTTGTCGGTGGCTGGTGCTACTAAGGCGAAGGATGTCTTGCGTCAGCTGGGTCACGAACGATGATCCACGGTGTGTAATGAGGACGTCGGGGGCATTGTGGCGGAGGAAATGGACTCGATGAAAAACTTGGTAACTTCGACAGCCGTTCCTGACAGAAGGGCTTTTGTCTTAGCGTATCTTGTGAGATAATCGGTCTCGACGATTATTCATTTGTTTCTTTGCGTCGATGGTGGGAACGGTCCAAGTAAATCCATTGCGATTTGCTGGAATGAGGCAGACGGCAGCGCTATAGGCTAAAGAAGTCCTGCCGGTCTCTTCAGTAGTTGCTTTCGTCGTTAACACTCGTGGCAAGATCGGGTGAAGTGATAGACTTTCTTCGCAAGCTTAAGCCAGTAGTACTTCTCGCGTTCGGCAGCAAGAGTTCTACTGTAGCCAAGGTGTCCCACCGTCGGGTCATCGTGGAATCCTTGGAACATTGCTTTTCGAAGGTTGGAAGCAATAACCAGCGGCCGCGCTGTGTTGTTGACAAAGTTCTACTTGTACAGGGCGCCTTGCCGTAAGGAGAAGGTAGCCAGGATTTGTAAGAAAGCACGGGGAACCGTACTCACTTGTCCCTCTAGGTGCTCGACGACTGCCCGCAGTTCAGGCTCTTCTTGTCGGAGTGTTGCCATGCCGCTGACATCCAGAGCGCCAAGAAAACACTCATCGCTGTCGTCTTCGGTATGGGCAGGGCCGCCTTCGACAGGGGCCCTTGACAGGCGGTCGGTGTCATTGCGCTTACGGCCGGCCTTGTACACCATAGTCACACCAAACTCCTGCAGTCGTAGGCTCCACCGAGCGAGGCGTCCGGAGGAGTCGTTCAGGTTCGCGAGCCACCAGAGCGAGTGGTACTCTGTGACCACGTGAAAAGAAGTTCCTCGCAAATATGGGCATAATTATGTTATTTCCCAGACGACAGGAAGACATCCCTTTTCAGTCGTTGGGTAGTCCCTCTTCACCTTAGGCGGCCTCTGACTTGCTTATGTGATGACTCGCTCTGCCCTGTCCTGCATTTGGACTAGTACTGCGGCGAGCCCGGTGACTCGCGTCCTTGTGGATCTTTGTTTCAGCGAAGTAGTCGAAATGGCTACGAATCGGGGGCGGCTGATTTCTTCGTTTGAGCACATTGAATGGCCTCTGAAGTTCTTCCGTCCACTCAAACTTTACGACGTCCTTCATGAAGTGCATCAGCGCTGCGGACGGCATGGCAAATGCCCTAACAAAACGCCTGTGGTAGGCACATTGTCCAAACAAATCTTCTTACGGCCTTCTTTTCGGACGGCGGCGTAAATGCTGTTAAGCCGCGGGTCTTCTCGAGGACAGGTAGAACACATTTGTCGTTCACGATGTGGCCAAGGAACTATAGTTTGCACTAGGCTAACCGATGCGTTGCTGGCTTGGCGGCGGTCTTGATGGCTTGAAGCACGTCTCGAGGTCATCTCAGGTGGTCGCCGAAATCCAGCGAAAATACCGCGACATCGTCCACGTAGATGAGGCAGCTCTGCCATTTCAGACCTGCCAGCTCGGTGTCCATGACACGCCGGAATGGTGGTGGTGCTGTACAAAGCCCGAATGGCATTACTTTGAACTCGTACAGTCTTTGGCGAGTGACGAAGGCGTTTTTCTTGCGCTCGTGTTCGTCGACTTCAACCTGCAAGCAGCCACTCTTCAGGACGAGCGCCGAAAAATATCGGGAGTGGATCCGTCCGTCTAACGCATCGTTGTTGTGGGGGAGTGGATAGACGTCATTCTTAATCACAGCGTTCAGTTGACGGTAGCCCACGCAGAACCTCAATGTTCCGTCCCTTTTCTTTAGAAGGACGACTGGGGATGCCCACGGACTACTTCAGGGTTAAATTATGTCGTCGTCGAGCATATCTTGGAGTTGATCTTGAACCACCTTCCTTTCTTTTAATGTTACTCAGTACGGTTTTCTGGTGGACAGGGAACGCGTCGTCGACATTAATAATGAGCTGCTTCGCTAACGTTGTTTGTCTCACCGTAATGTTGTGCCGAAATATCGCCTAATTGGCATCAGTAGTTCAAGCTGCCGTCCTCGTTCAGACGCCAGAATCTTCGGGTCGATGTCAAGTTATTTCGGCGGTGTTCTCTCGAGCTGCAATGTAGTCGGCTCTTCCGAAAGTGCAGCGATTGCGGCCGAGTTCTGCAGTTCGTAAATGTGGCCCATGGCGATGTATTTCGTAAAGTGCTACGGCTCTTCTCCGAAACTTGTAACCAGGACCATGGCACGCCCGTCTTGATGTTCTGTTAGTCCTCGTACGACACGTTTCCTTTTTCTGAAAGCAACTGACGGCTTCCACTGAGCAGGACATCGCAGCAGGAAGCTTCAATAATCCCGACAAGTACGAAAACACCCGAGCGCGGAGGTACATTCACATGGTTCGCAAGGATTCGGGCCGTGGGTTACGTTATTTTGGCTTCCTTCGGTAGTAGAACGGGTTTCCGTAGCGTTAGCTGGTTTGTTCCGAGGTTGATGATGGCGCCATGCTCGCAGAAAACGTCCATTCCAAGAATAAGGGCCCTCGCACAGTCTTGGAGAACGACGAATTTCACAGGAGATGTTTCACCGTGGATCTCGACACGAGCAGTGCAGCTCCCGACTGCTGTATTGAGGTTTCAGACGGCGGTTGGTATTTGAGGGCCTCTCCACGGCGTTATCACTTTTCAAAGACGGCGGGAAAGCCTCCCACTCATGACGGAGTACTCTGCTCCGGTGTCCACGTGTGCCGACGCGTCGCGGCCGTCGATGGTCAAGTGAAGACTGTTGGGCACCGTTGCAGAAGCTTCGCTCAAGTGTACTTTGTCGATCGACTGGAAGGCCTCTGGCGTTTTTGGAGGCTCTTTACGCCGGCGGTCTACAGCAGCTCTATCTCCAACGGTAGCCGCCCTTAGTCTTCCCGGCGCAACAAGCGCGACTGCCTCTCGCGACGGGGTTGGTGCATCGACCAAGCTAGACATCGTTCCGACGGCGACCGCGACCCGCAGCGAGGTGCAGGCTGGGGAGACTGAAGTTATCAGAGGTAATTTTGGATCTCCCGCCGGCGCTCACCGTAACGTGGGTGTGGGGCGTTCGGGTAAAAGCCGCCCAGCCCTATTTTTTGTTAGGGGCAACGGCGGTAGATATGGTCTGCTTCCCCGCAGTGGTTGCACGACGGGCGTCGATCGGCCGTTCTCCACATTTCGCTCTTTCTTTAGGCAGCTCGTTCTGGGCGGAAGTGCGCCCGATATTCCTAGCATCGGGAATAGTGAGATACTGGAGGTTCACGTCGGGGTGGCGCGATGTACGAACGCAGGGCTGGTGGTGCTCGACGAATTGTTGTGGCGTAGTTTAGAGCGCGCTTCTCCAGTGCTGCTACGGTGACTGGTGCCTCAGGCTGGAAGGCTCTGTGAACCTCCTTTTGGACGACCTCGGCGAGTGAGGAGGAGGTTTGTCAATCAGCAGTAGGTAGCATCTTGCGGAGTGCTTCCCTGACGATGTAGCAGGCGATCTCCCGAAGGCTGTTTACGCCGTCGGCCTTCAGGTTCAGTCGGGAAGATGCGACATTCGAAGGAGCCGGCTCGCCGGCGAGTCGGTGGTAATGATTCGCTCGGACTGACAGTGCGCGTGCTCGATGGTGGTGACTTCACTCGCAAAATCGTCGACGGTCGCCGGAAAATTGCGGACCAGGCCTCCAAAAAATTTACCCTTCACGCCACGCATGAGGACGCGAAGTTTCTTCTCGCGTCCTCGTGCTTCTTGCAGCAACTGGTTGTCCATCGTCGGCCACGTTGGCTGCTTGGTCTTGAGTAGCAAAAGTACTAATTCCAGGGGTAGGCCTCGGGTGTGGCGACTTAATCGGGTCTCGGTCTGGTCTTCGTTGGGTTTTCGTGGGCTTGGGGTCGGACTCGCACTGAGGGCCCTCGGAGGGGTACGCTGCATGGACATTCGTTACCCGCACTTCCACCCAAATGTCACAAATGACATATACTGAGGCTGCGAATAACTGGAGAAAGTAATTGTTTGATGGGGCGAGCTAGTTCCCTAAACGAAATAGAAAAATATTAGCGTCGCGGGCGCCGATATCGGCGAAATAGCAGGATCGATCGCTGCGGCGAGATTGATTGCGGCTCGCCGCGCAGAGCCCTCCTAATACACGCGGGTGCTTCCAGAACTACCAGCATAGAAGGTTCGGCGCGTAAAACATTCTAACCTCAAATAAGCAACAGGGTTCTCGAATTTACAAGAACGCGACATTTACAGAAAGAACAAAACCTCAGCGGCCAGAATTCAAACAATGGCTCTCTGCGTGAGAGCCATGCACTATAACCGTTCGGCCATGAACGTGAATGCGGTTACTTCGATTTTCCGTGCTCATGGCGTTCGTCTCCACATACCGGGAAAGGCGGTCGATGGCGACAACCACCGAGCGTTTGCCATGTGTGGTCTTCGGAAAAGGTTTAATTAGGTTGATTCCGATTATCGCGATAGTTTGATTGGAAAGTCGTAATGGTTTAGAGTGGCTACCGGCAGTGAGTATGGGAATCTGGCGGCGTTGGCAGGTATCATATGACATTACGTACCGACGTATGCAGCAGTGGAAACCAGAGCAAAAAAAAAACAAAACGAGAAGGCATGCTGCTGTGAGTGCGAGAGACACATAAGCGTTCAGCAGTAGGTTCGTTATAAAGCAACTGAACAATATGATTACGGAGGTGTTTAGAAATTGTAAGAAGAGGGAATTGTCTTGTTGTGTCATAGTTTCTCACAAAAAAGAATACGGGGAACTACCACATAAATGGTGTTCATCTTGGGGCCTTGACTTTGGGGTGTAATGTTGCTCAAAAGTTGGATGATGTGTTACAACTTGGGATTTCGACGTTGTTCAGTGGCTGTTAACAGCATGAAAAACTGCGCAATAACGACACAAGACAAGAGAACAAATGATAAACACATTGCTGACTCACAACCTCGCTTGCTTTTTGTTTTTCAAGACATGAAAGCAAAGACGTAGAAATTATTTCGGGAAGATCCATTGGTTGATTCTTAGCGAATGCGTTAGCATGACCTTCGGCAATGCCACAGGCGTCCTCCTTTGGGAAATTCTGACGCTTAACCCTTAACATTCCTCCTTTGGGCTTCTCTTTAGACTTTTTTTTTTTTGCTTGTTGCGTTTTCGCTGCCTCTTTCTGGTCTCGTTAATTGGTCAGTGTTAGCGTTTCCCAATAGGGTATGTGTGTGGTGTTTCCCGTGGGTCCTGCTAACATATTCCCTTAGAATCCACCAATGGATCTTCCTCTAATTTTTTCACACCTTTTCTGCACTCTGCCTGTCATAGTACAGCGAGCCCCTTGGATATAATCGTCCATATCACTCGTGGAAAGAACCATATTCAAACCACCCGTGGAAGGAACCGCATTCATATAGCTCGTGGAGGGAACCGCATCCATCGTTTCAAGTACACACACATCGCAGCCCACGCACCACTATTGCGGAAACCCAGAGCGAAGAACATCCGGCGACGGAAGAGTGCAACGGAGCACGCCCGCATTCCACCAAGCCGCGGCGCAACACCAACTGGATACGAAGGCATTGTGCTGAATGAGGGGGCGTCCTCAGAGAAGGACAACGCTGGGCACAGAGTGGATGCGACGATTGCGTCAACGTTCGGTTCAAACCTGACTCGAAGCCGAGCGCTGACGCAGCAGTCGTTTTCAATCTGTGTCTAGTGTTCGCCGTCTCTGATGACGCCATGCCATACAGCATTATGGCCTTTTTAAAGGGGCCCTGCAATCATATTTAAGCGTCTACCTTTTTTGCGGTTTCCACGTCTCTTGGAGTTCGCGCAAGCCAGCGGGCACGGAGAGAGTAACTAAATATCGGTGCATCGTGTTTTAACCGGACGACGCGGAAACCTCCTCTACCGACGGGGGCGACCCGCGGTACCGAAAGCCCGCGAAATGTGACGTCTTTGGTCCTGGGCTTACTACTGGTCAGACCCGCTAAACGGTTCTTTTTAGTCGAAATACAAAATATATTGGCGCGAACCGTTTCAATTATTTGTAAAACTAGTTTTTGTTCAGTATTTTAGATCAGGAAAGAAACAAATGCAGCTTATAAAGTGCGGAAACAAGAAATAACCCGTCGACATACCCGCCACCAAGTGGTGGAAAAGGCGGCGCATACTAGAAAAGAGTAGTACGACCAGGCGCCGACATGGAAAGGTCCCGGATGTACGCGGCGGCGCTGCGGTCGTTTACGGACTGGAGGATCCGACCGGCTCCGAGCGTTCCGAAGGCCTTCAGCGAGCAGCTTTGTCTTGCGTTTTGGCCATTTCGCGGTACGGCAGCGCGAAGCGACTCCCATTCTGAACTGATATTTACCCCGTGTTTGCTGTTGTTTGTGGCCAATGAAGTGTCATGCCGAATTAGTGTTTAATCGCGCAGCAAATGCAATGAGAGCCGCTCTGGCTGCCCGCTATATACAGCCTATCCAGAATACGCTTTAGTCGTGCCCTCTCGCGCCGTCAACACGGAGTGCGGCAGCCGTGAGCGCTCGCTGAGCTCACTATCTCTCCTCTAGTTCACGGCCGCTCAAGCAACCAAGGACGTCATTGGGGAGGTTATGTTTTGCTTGTTCTAGTCATTTTAATTTGCCTATAACTTTTAAAATAAGGCGAAATTCGAGAAAAGAAAAGTTACATTAAGTTACTACGGTCAGTGCGCTCAGGTTTGGTGCAAATTAAAAACCAGTAAAAAAGTGCTTGCAGGGCCCCTTTAACTATTCGGTGTTGCGCGGCGCCTCCTCCTTTCTGGCTTCGCGCCAGCCGTGCGAATGACTTAGTCGAAAACGAAAGGGCTCGTTTTTACGAAAACCCTGCGGGCCGCGGCATCTTGTCAATTTGTTAGTGGCGGGAGAGAGAAAGAGATTGACGCGCACTGACGTCAGCGGTTCAAACAAATTGGAGTGTCGCACGCTTCACGCTCCCCCCCCCCCCCCCCCCCGACTCCCTCTCTTCCCATCGATGACCAACGAAAGACACCACCGTCTTTTCGCAGAAACGAGCGTTGGATTGCTAAGAAATTTAAATAAAACGACTCAATCACAGTAGTTCACTTCTTCCGTCAGCCATTAAAATGACTAAAATATAAAAATAATAAAAGCAAAGTGCCAGAGAATACTAAACAAATTTAAAAATTGCAGGAACTAAACCCGAACTTTCAATCATACGTCTCCATTCAACGAATAAACTCAAAATCTTCATTGCACATCATAACTGAGTCTGCACTAACAGAAACATCAGACCCATGTAGACGAATGTAATATGCCTCATTAATTTCCCTAGCCAATTTTTTCCGGGTGTCTTCCCAACATTTCAATGTGTTTAAACGGAACTGTGCAACCACATATATTGGAATGAACTGCGAGATGACCGGATGTCGTAGACTTCAAAAACAGAGTGTTCCCTAGGAACAACATTTATGCACCGAGCCGTCTGACCTTCGTACACCTTACCGCATGTTTTGAAAAAAAGAAATCAAAGTCTTGTGTAGGAGCTGTGTTTGTAATTAGTGTTCTTGTCCTGTGCCTTTTTTACGCAGTATTTACCTGTTACAAATATGCACCGACAAGTCCAACCGCAAACTCTAATTCAGTGGCTATATCAATCGCTGTAGAAAGAGTAGAAATCGGAAAGTCCATGGTGTCATCGGTGACAGCGCGTTGGAAAGGACAGCGGGAAAACGCTTATGCGTTCGGGTGAGCGTCACCAGCTTTATATTCAATTTCGACGTTGTGTTCCAGTAGACGAAGAGACCATCGCGCGAGACGACCCGAAGGACCTTTAATGTCAGTGAGCCAAGATCAATATACCATCTTCATTTTTTCAAGGCGAGATTGTACGCTCTCTGGAGAGCCCAAGGGTCCACAAGGCGAGACAAAGTCATCCGACGGGGCGCCGACCTTTTACATTGGGGGCAAGGTCCAGCAGCATACGCAACACGACATACCGACACGACACACTCGCACAAAAAAAAAGTAACGACAAATTTCGCAAATCAAGTTGACAGCACTTAAAGGTAACACTTATCTGAAGAACCGGAGACGACGGACAAAGACGGGGACAAACATAAATCGTCTCAAACGCAGCTAATAAACTTTATTGGCCTAACCGCTTATGTACCACACGTCTCCCGTAATCTGCACATGGGAGGCGTGTGTGCGTGAGTTGGTATACAAACGGTTGCGTGAATAAAGTTTAATCGCTGTATTCCATAAGTTTTGTGTTTGCCCTTCTTCGTCCGTCGTCTCCGGGTTTCAAAAACGTGTAACATACCAACTCGCCTGTTTACTTACACTTTCTTGACTTAAAAGCACACATGTTTTTACAGAAGTCTGGTAGTTGAGTTCAATTTAAGAGACGAAAAAATAATATTTTATCGTAATTCGCCATATGACATGGCCACAAAATGGCCCTCCCAAAGAAAAAGAATAGTACGTCGTCTACAAGATTCCCTGCGCACATAGCCCCACCATCTACATCGGCGAAACGACACTTCTTTCAAAATATTGGTATTCTCAAAAACGACGCGCGAGATTCAACCACGGGGGCAGCGCTCTTGCTGAACGCTGCAATGTCAAGGATTACCCCACTGACTTCGATAAAATATCGATTCTTGCGATTAAGAGTAACCCTGGCCAGGTGACATCTGCAGACAACACTAGGAAAGATAAACAGGTGTCTGGGCAATTTATCTACGGTATACACCAACGGACTATGCCAGGTGACGAGAGAATCAGTAAAAAACACCAACTCTCTGAAGAGGAAAAAGGCTCGAGGTACACCTAAGCACTTCTTATGAGTTGTGAATGCGAACGGGGGGTTTCCCCAGGAATAAAAATTAGGGAGGGGAGGGTCTAAACTTTTTAGGAGGTGTTATGGGGGGATTGAAAATAGAGGGGTCGTTGCGAATCAAGGGGGTGCTTTCAGACACCAAAGAGGGGTGTACACCCCCCTAGGGGATGTCTAGGGAAATCACTGAATGCGAAAGCATAAATGTCGTTCCTGCGCGCGTCCTTGTGAAGGTGCATTGTTTCGATGACATCAGACCGGACTTATGCTCGTTACTTAAAAAAATGCAGTGGATAACAATTACAAATTACCGAGCCTCAAATGTAATGAATTAGGGTTACAAATTGCTCTCGTTGAAAAGGAACGCATCAATTTAGTCGTTACGTTACAGAACACTTATTCCGAACACTTATTCTGAAAACAATAGAAACGATTTTGATACGTTTCAAAAATGTTCCGCAAGACTACTTTTAATTTTTCATACGCCTGTATTATGGTAGTCCTTGTGGTTCAAATCAATCAAGTTTATTTTCCAGAAACTCTGGTGGGAAAGCCCATACAAAAAGCTGTTAAAAAACAGCTTGACTAGGTATGGGATCCCTTTACATTGGCAGCAGCAACAAATGAATGACACATTAAAATTATACAATGCTAGAAAAGTACAAACAAGGGGCTCTCTTACTTATTGTATATATATTTATGTTGTTATTGATACACTTCGTCTGCTATTCACAAGAAAATAAAAACTTGGTTCTAACGTTACAATATATAGCCAATGCCGAATGCCGGGGTCCCAACTTGCCTTGATGTGTTTCTGTAGATTAGAGTTTGTCGTTCTTGCTGATGACAATGTGTGTCTTTTGGCAAGCAAAGTATGCACTGAAACTTTAGGATTCCGTTCTGCTTAATGTCCTGAATTTTGAACATCTCATTAAGAGATGGCCATGGACACGACTGACACTCCATGACCGAAAACTCAACCAGCCAGAGGAAAATTGGCGGTTACGGGTTATCGATCGTTCATTGGTTCTCACTTTCATGCCAATATTCGTGGAGGCCAGGGGAAGGGAAGGCATAGAGAGCAAGAAAAGCGGTGGCCATCGGTCTCAAAAAAAAAAAAAATAGAGGATCTCAGCACTTTTAAGCGATCTCACTCTCTCTGTCAGCACTCCTTATATGGCCTAACCTCTCCCCCTTTTTATTTGTACAGTTGACTGTAAAGTGAGCGGTGAACTCCACCAGCATGCCCAGACAAGTAAACCAAAAGAAGTATCGTCCATGCCTTCGAGAACGTGCTCTCAGCCTCGCGCCACGCGCTTTTCAGCCGTGCCTCAAGAGCGTGCTAGAATACAGTAGGGCAAAGACAAAAAGAATTCGACCTGCTCGCGCTATAGACTACATCGACAGCTACGCGAGTTGTGAACCCGCGAATCGAAGGGGTACGGACCCACGTTTGATGTCTGTGCAGGTGGCGGGAAACGTCGGAGTTGGAAAGGGTGAAACGGGCTGTAAAAAAGAAAAACTAATAAACACGTAGAGCTTTCTCCTGCCCGAGAGAAGAAGAAAAACACGATGTAAGGCGACGGATAGCCTACTCGGCGTTGTCTTACTTCATCTTTGTCTTTCGTATATTTGTACAATCCTTGCCCGTTTTTATGGCTCCAGTAACCGGTCATAGAAGAAGTTAGTTTTGTTTTTCTGCTACGCTCTCTTTTTCAATATTTTCTATTTCGTTGAACTTGCTCTCTTTATGCTGCTGAATGTTCTGCTCGTACTGCTCCAGTTACTGCATTATGGTGATATTAAAAAAAAACAGAAAGAGTAATTGAAGAAATCCGTTACCAATATTTGGTAACTAAATTACATTAGAAATCCCTTCCGAAAAAATGTAACGTGGCAATTACAAAATTACTTGAAAGTGTAACAGATTACTTCCCAAGTCTGCATCTGACGTGCCGCCGCTCATCGAATCGGCTTTGACTGTCCGCCAGAATTTAAAATCCCGATGGTCCCTCAGACCATCAGGCGATGGGCCATCAAAAGTGCTTTGTACCATCAAAGCCCGTTGACAGGGTATTGTCTCGTAGTTCCGCGAATTATATTCTGCAGCGGCTCTTATTTGTGACGAAAATATTCGATCAGTCGAGGGCGCGCGTGGTGGCAGTGGTTCCGAGCGAGTGCATATTCCTCTTATATCGATCGCATGCAGGCTAAAACCAATGGCATATATAATGTGGTGGCTGCCTCCGCACTGCTCCGGCGGAGGGCAAGATGACCGACGGCAGCGCCACGCGACGGCATGGCGCAGCCTGAGGGGAGAAGCAAGGGATTCGAGGCGCAGAGTTATTATAATATACGCTAGAGGTTCAAGTGGCGCTATTGTGCTGCTGCAAATCGAAGCAGACAGCAACCAGTCGGAAAGTGACTTCCGGTAATGCATTTCTATGGGAAAAAGCGAGTGCATTTTCTCCCTGCCCTTGATTATAAGAGCAAATATCACGAATATTTTGCTTAGTGGCACATTGCAACATTTCTCTGTCACGCAGACGAAATAATTGCTCTGTTACGGAGTTTTTATTTGGAATTCGTGGCATGAAAAACGGTACTACAACCGCTTCGTACATGTATGTATGTGCATTGTCGGACACTGTTAGCGCGAACAGGGTATCGGCGCTTTCTGTCATGGGGGATATACGTGTCAACGAAGGACTTGTGGAAAACCAAGAGAGACGGCAAGAACTACGCAGTAACACTGGATAAGTAACTTCTTGTGCATGCAGGCAATCAAAATAAATTGAAAGGCACGTAATATAGTCCGATTTGCAATAAAGAAGTACTGCTTTATTCTTTCTGCTCATGAATATGGGCCAAGATATATGTTCTGGGTTCAAATCATCAACCGCACGCTCCAAATCTTTGCCAATAGGGAGAAGTCAGAGAACAAGTGCCCGATAAAAACTGCCCGGTATAGAAAATAGTCAAAAGGCACACCTTTCGTAGCCCACGTACTTGATTTCTTACATTCGAATGTTTTTAACCGCTCATAAAGATGCGCGACGGAGTCATTTTCATACAATGACCGGACGGGCATATTAGCAATATATAAGCGTTACCGCACTGCTAGCGAACCTTGAACATACTCCACATTCTTTTCGATCGTTAGTTTGCTTATAATCGTCGCTCGTTTTTACTTACCTGCCATGGAACATAGGTTTGGGCCTGAAATATAGCGAAACTTGGCATCGTTCAGTGGTAAAAAAGGTGCTGTAACTAAAGCAATTACACCTTTACAATATTAATAAATGTACATACTATCCGGTAAAGCCTAAATTATAAAAGTTATTCACGTCATTTTCCGGCCAAGAGACAAATTTCACACGCGTTTTCCCATAAAAAAAGCACAGGAGCACCGCAAAAGTAGACTGGTTGCTGTCTGCTTCAATTTGCCTCCCGGAAGTCGCATAGACACTAGCGCGAGTTGAACCTCTAGCGTACATTATATTAACTCTATGATTCGAGGTGGGGACAGGGTATAAACTGGACGTAAGGAACCCTTCCTTGTGACTACGTGTCCTTCAGGGGTGGACCGCACGGAACGGAACCGGGGGCATCCAAGGTGTGAGCAGGGGAACCTACACTGGCACCCAACTTGGGGCCTCGTTCGTGTGGCTGACTTCAGAAGGTAAGTGGTTTTTTTTTCCACTGTTTGTCTCGGGTTTGCATTGCATGTGCTCGCGTTCAAGCAGCGGAGGAGGCAATGCGAAGTTTCGGCGCATAGGCCGCTGACAATTCTGTCCACACAGCACGAGCAAGGTTACCTGCAGCCCGTAACTGTCGTTAAAAAAAAAAAAAAAATTAAACGTCGCCTTGGTGACTATTTCGGTCAGGGTTATCGTTGAGCGGGCCACGCCCCATGGAATATATACGCTTTCCGCGTGAGCGTTTCGACCCGCGTAATCGATCTGTTGTCGAAGTGATATTGTCATTATGGAAAAGTGATTGCGCGGTTTAGATACAACGCCGTTATCTCAGGACAGGTCTCCTTTCTGTTAAATGTTTGCTTTTATTTCACCGATTTTATGCGGAGCACCTGCGGTTGAGAAGTATCACGCGTTCGGCAGAAAGAGACCTGCATAGCACGAATTGGAAGACTTTCAAGGTTGAGGGAACTCACGATGTGCGTGAATAGGACAACACTGCGGCAGATTTCCACGGAGGATCTCAGCAAAAACTAAGGGCGACGACGAGGATAATATATCCTCCGCGAACTCGCCAGGCGGCTAAACGCTGCAAGCACTGACGAAAATGACACACAGATTTTATAACCCGTAACCACAAAATCGGCGGGCACGATGCAACCAGACATTGTCGACGAGTTGAGATCGGCAAACGACCCTCCTGCTTCAGTGTCAACGGGACCTGATGATGCAACTAAGCCGCCCCTAGGTGACAGTCCCTCTGCCCTTATGACCATTTGCGGCTCCGGCTTACTATTCTGAAGTATGGAGGCTACCCGTATAGGAAGTCGGTGACAAGGTTCATCTCTGAGCTGCAAATCTGCAAAACAGCGTCCGGTATAAAAGACGAGGTGGTGCTAAACCGTCTCCTCCCGGTTGCACTGACATACAGTGCAAGACTGTAGATATAAAGACAAACTAAATTCACAAGTACGTCAGATTTTGAGGCGCAATTTAGGACGGAGTTCCTGCCTCCGGAATACAACATGCGGATCAGGGACGAGCTGCGCGCGCGCACACAGCACCCGGACGAGTCATTCATCGAGTTTGTAAGGGCTCTCCAGGGCCTGCACAATATCGCCGACGCCGCGGCACCAGACGCGGAGAAGGTAGAACGCGCCATCCGCCAAAGCCTCCCACATTTCCATCCCCATCTCAGGGGGCGCATATTTCAGAACTCAGACGAGATGGCACCAGCAGCGATCACCATCTAGGCCGATATCCTCGTGGAACTGAGATACCGCCCCCCTCCTCCACATCACATGACCCTGGAACCATCATCTGCGTGGTCTAGAAACGCACGGGTAAATTGAAGGGGGGGAGAACCAGGCTATTTCAACCAGGCGTTTTTTCCCCGAGCCCTAGATCCTTATATATTTAAATCCTGAAGGCGCAGTGGGTTTGAGGGCATACTTCTACAACGCAACTACCCCTCCATCGGTCAAGATCAGTTCTTGGCCTCCGGACCGGTAGCTCGGAGCTCGGGAGGGGCAAGTACGAGCGGAACACCGCACGAAGCAGACGGGCAGACCACGCTCCAAGTTTTCGATGCGGCCGCCCAGGACACAAACGCCGCGAATGTAGGGAACAGCGGTGGCCGCCTCCGACCTAGGGAAACAGATACTGCCGGCGGTGGTAAGAAGTCGCTACTCTCCGCCGGCTCCGGCGAAAACACGATCTTCATGATCGAGCCGCCGCAACCGCCTCCGGGCCTCCCGGGGGCTCACAGGGGCTCCGGGACTGACGCTTTTCCATCGATCCGTGGTGGCCCTTCATCATGTTTTCTCTGTCATAACACTCTCCGTTGTGAGACTCCCGGCGTGTGTGCTTTTGCATCGACACCCGGGCGCCCAGCTTACACAGTTCACGGTCTTGAGACTCCCGGCGTGTCTGCTCTCGCATCGACAACCGGGCGGCCAGCTCGCAACACTCTCCGTCATGAGACTCCCGGTGTGTCGGCTTTCGCATCGACACCTTGGCGCCCAGTTCACACCCTTGAGACTCCCGGCGTATCTGCTTTCGAACCGATACCTGGGGGCCAGCTCATAACACTCTTTGTCGTGAGATTTCCGGCGTATCGGCTTCCGCATCGACACCCAGGCACCCAGCTCACAACATTTACGGTCTTAAGACTCCCGTCGTGTCTTCTTTTGCACCGACACCCGGGCGGCCAGCTCGTAACGCTCTTTGCCGTGAGACCCCCGGCGTGTCCAATTTTGCACGGAAAACCGGGCACCCAGCTCACACCGTTCGCGGTCTTGAGACTACCGGCGTGTCTGTTTTCTACAGACACCCTCGCGGTTAGCTCATAACAGTTCCACTCTTCGTCATGAGACTCTCGCTGTGTCTGATTTTGCATGGACACCCGGGCGCCCAGCTCACACAGTTCACGGTCTTGAGACCCCGGCGTGTCTGCTCTCGCAACGGCAACCGGGCGGCCAGCACACAACACTCTCCGTCATGAGACTCCCGGTGTGTCGGCTTCCGCATCGACACATGGGCGCCCAGCACGCACCTTTGAGACTCCCGGCGTGTCTGCTTTTGAACCGATACGTGGGGGCCAGCTCACAACACTCTTTGTCGTGAGATTCCTGGCGTATCGGCTTCCGCATCGACACCCGGGCACCCAGCTCACACCATTCGCGGTCTTAAGACTCCCGTCGTGTCTTCTTTTGCACCGACACCCGGACGGCCAGCTCGTAACACTCTTTGCCGTGAGACTCCCGGTGTGTCCAATTTCGCACGGAAAACCGGGCACCCAGCTCACACCGTTCGCGGTCTTGAGATTACCGGCATGTCTGTTTTTTACAGACACCCGGGCGGTTAGCTCATAACAGTTCCACTCTTCGTCGCGAGACTCTCGGTGTGTCTGATTTTGCATGGACACCCGGGCGCCCAGCTCACACAGTTCACGGTCTTGAGACCCCCGGCGTGTCTGCTCTCGCATCGGCAACCGGGCGGCCAGCACACAACACTCTCCGTCATGACACTCCCGGTGTGTCGGCTTTTGCATCGACACATGGGCGCCCAGCACGCACCTTTGAGACTCCCGGCGTGTCTGCTTTTGAACCGATACGTGGGGGCCAGCTCACAACACTCTTTGTCGTGAGATTCCCGGCGTATCGGCTTCCGCATCGACACCCGGGCACCCAGCTCACACCATTCGCGGTCTTAAGACTCCCGTCGTGTCTTCTTTTGCACGGACATCCGGGCGGCCAGCTCGTAACACTCTTTGCCGTGAGACTCCCGGCGTGTCCAATTTTGCACGGAAAACCGGGCACCTAGCTCACACCGTTCGCGGTCTTGAGACTACCGGCATGTCTGTTTTTTACAGACACCCGGGCGGTTAGCTCATAACAGTTCCACTCTTCGTCGCGAGACTCTCGGTGTGTCTGATTTTGCATGTACGCCCGGGCGCCCAGCTCACACAGTTCACGGTCTTGAGACTCCCGGCGTGTATGCTCTCCCATCGACAACCGGGCGGCCAGCTCACTACACTCTCCGTCATGAGACTCCCGGTGTGTCGGCTTTCGCATCAACACCTGGGCGCCCGGCTCACACCCTTGAGACTCCGGCGTGTCTGCTTTTGAACCGATACCTGGGGGCCAGCTCATAACACTCTTTATCGTG
Organism: Ixodes scapularis; assembly: GCF_016920785.2. Taxonomy (NCBI): domain Eukaryota; kingdom Metazoa; phylum Arthropoda; class Arachnida; order Ixodida; family Ixodidae; genus Ixodes; species Ixodes scapularis. Next base: position 173,920,894 of record NW_024609857.1, on the reverse strand, counting down.
AGGTTCCCGGCGTATCGGCTTCCACATCGACACCCGGGCACCCAGCTCACACCATTCGCTGTCTTAAGACTCCCGTCGTGTCTTCTTTTGCACGGACATCCGGGCGGCCAGCTCGTAACACTCTTTGCCGTGAGACTCCCGGCGTGTCCAATTTTGCACGGAAAACCGGCCACCCAGCTCACACCGTTCGCGGGCTTGAACTCCCGGCGTGCCTGCTTTTGCAGTGACACCGGGGCGGCCAGCTCACAACATCCTCGGTCATGAGACTCCCAACGCGTCTCCCACTGGATTGATCCCCGGGCGGGCCGCTTGCACTGTTCTCGCTCGTAAGCCACACGAAACAATTGCATTAGAGTTGGACCCTAAACCGATTCCCTTTCAGCCAAACGTCGGCCCGCCAGATCCCAGCCCGACCTCCAGCGTCAGAGCCGCTTTGATGTTTCAACACCAAAGATGGTCGCTCGGGATGGCGGGGCGGCCGTGGACTCGCCACGGCCGGCGGGGATGGGAACAGCCTCTCGAACCGAGAGACCGGCAGTGCTCATCCCAGATGTAAGTAGAATCGAAACTAGACCCAAGTCTGTTGAGCCGCGTATGACCGTGAATGTACTAGGTACCCCAGTGGCCGCTATTCTAGATACATGGGCAATTATATCGCTTATGGGGGATGCGAAGTCTGCGGAATGTAACAAGAAAACGATACACCTCCGTTCGGCAAATGTAGAACTGCAGGCAGCATCGAGGTCCGCACTGAGTGCTGCTGGCGCAGTGAGGTTACGAATTTGCTTTAATGCCAGCAAACGAAGATAACGTTTTGTGATTTCCCCTTGACTGCCAGTTCCCATGATCCTTGGCCGGGATTTCATTGCGGCAGAGTGGGTTTCACTAGACTTCGCCCGAGCTGGATATTTATTGGGGGGCGAAACGGAATCAACGCCGTTTACCAAGTGGCAGGATTGTATTCGCGGCCAAGTGCTTCCGGTAAACTTTGGCGGGCAGGTGTCTTTACTTCTGGACAGCGTGCTTAAGGCCGTGACAATACCCTGTGGCAAACGGCATTCATTTGCCACTCGCTTTCCCTTTCGGTTGTCTAATTCACCTGACAGCTTTCAGCGCTTAATGGATGTCGTGCTCGGCGATGCGAAGTACGATATTGCAATGGCATACATGGATGACGTCGTCGTGTTTTCACGAACTTTTGATGAGAATCTCGTACATCTCCACATTATACTAGAACAAATGCGCCACGCCGGCCTTACGATTGATCCAGGGAAGGCACAGTTGGTAGTGCCGGAAATCAAACCTCGGCTGTGTGGTTGATGGCGGCACGCTGCGTGGCAACGAGAATAAGCTACGCGAAATAACGAAATAACACCCCGCCCCGTGATGTCAAAGCTTTGCAGAGATATCTTGGTATGATCGCTTTTTACAGGCATTTCATTCCGCAACGTGCCGAAATTACGGCGCCACAAAATCAACTTCTCCGCAAGAAAGCGAAGTGGTGTTGGGGCGAACAGCAGCAGATCGGGTTTGCAACTCTTTTGAAGGCTGCGACAGACAACGCGTGTCTGCATCTCCCAGATTTGAATCGTCCGTTCGATTTCTGACGCAAGCAATTACGGCTCGGGAGCAGTTCTCTTACAGGAATACGACACCCTCCTTTGACCGGTAGCATTCGCCAGCCACACGCTTACCGGAGCAGAACGAAATTATTCTACAACCGAGAAAGAGTGTCTGGCGATGATTCATTCCCTAAAAAAGTTTGACATGTGTATCTGGATGGAGCGTTATTTTGTATTCAAGCTGATCACATGGCTTTTTCTTGGCTGAAAGAACTTCCAAACTCAGCAGGCTGCCTCGCTCAATGGGCACTAACACTCCAGCGCTACAAGTACACCATTGATTAGAAGCGTCGTGTGACTAACCACGTGGCAGATGCGCTGTTCGGTGCTCCACTTCTCGGGCAGGAGATGCAGGTGGATCCCAGCTTGGTGGCGGTGGCTATCTCCGTGCTTATCACCACGGATTCAAGATGAGGAACCCTGGTGAGCGGAGAGGAGCTCCGGACGGCCCACCAAGTCGATGGGTTCTGCCAGCGGGTGACGCAGGCCCTGGCAAAACGGAACCCAACCGACACCGACGGCCCTGGAGAGTTCGACTCGTACCTGCTGAGCAGCGACAATATCCTGCTGAGGTATATCCACCAGAAAGAAGACGAGGCCTGCGGTTCGCCGTTCCGGTCCGTGATACCTCGCAAACCACGTAAGTCCTTCACGAGATATATGCATGACTCCGCATTGGCCGGACACAGCACTGGGAGCAAGACTTACGAAACGTTAGCCCGAATTTCAAAGTTGCCCGGTATGAGAGAGGACGTTATGAGGTACACGCGCAGTTCTACGGCGTGCCAGAAGGCAAAGGCCCGAGTTGGACAACACCAGGCTTAATAAAATCGGTCGAATGTACGTTCCTTGGGAATGCGTTGCATGCGACCGTGCTCGGACCTTTCCCCTGTAGGCGCGAGTAAACCAGAATTTTCTTGTAGTTACGGACTACTTCACAAAATGGGTCGAACAGTTTCCTCTGCGCAAACTTGACTACAGGAGAATCTGGGATTGCCTGCTCGAGACATTCGCTCGGTTTGGCTTTCCCGCAACACTCATTACGGACAACGCTTCTTATTTTATTAGCAGGGTGTTCGTGGATGCATGCAAGGCATGGGGATACGGACCAAAAAAACGTCGCTGTACCACCGCAGGCGAATATTACGGAAAAAGTAAACCGAAACCTCAAAATGATGCTGGTCACGCACACAAAGCCGCACAAGGATTGGGATTTTGCAGTTGAGTTATACGGCCAGGGTGACATATTCTAGGGGGTATCGTAGCGATCTGTTTCCTACTTAATTAAACATTTTTATTAACTTTTTTTTTACTGAAAAAAGACATGGCTTTAATTAGAAACTTGCTCAGCTTCGTCGAAAACCACTTCATTAGTAATTTTCAGGAAGACTTTGAGCGCGCGAAAAGTTACCACTCGTGGACTAGGTACAAGGAGAGTGGTTGCTGAACGCAAATTAATACATTATCATCGCTTTCCGCAACCGCTAGTCTTGCACCTGCCCCACGAGTGGAAACTTTAGTGCACTGCTACGCTTCTCAGGCGCTCAAAGTGTTTTTGAAAATGACTGATTTAGTGGTTTTCGATGACGCTGGGCAAGTTTCTAATTTGAGCCATATATCCATTTTCATTCATCAAAAGTTAATACCGAATTAGCATTAATTAGCCGACTGATCATTACGATCAGCCCCCTATAATATACCCCGCTGGCCGTATAACGCACCTGCACAAACGGCATGAGTTTAACATTCACGGCTTTTTTTTAAACACAACATTTAATTTAATGTGTATATAATGGTTATTTCATACAAACTCAGGCCAAAAATTTGTGTTGAACCTTAATTTTTTTTAAAGAAATAAAGGTTATCGGGGAATGTTTTATAATAAAAGAAGAAACAAACCGCAAGTTCGTCGGGTTTTTTGTTCTCAAGTTATGGACCGTTGAAGCGGCCAAGGTTGTTTTTCCTGCTTATCGGGGGTGCCATATTTCACTCCATCCCTTTTACATACTTTTTTCGCAACATCAATATAATTTTTTGGAACACTCTCGACATATGCTTTTTTATGCTAATGAAGCGCTGTAAAGCTCCAATTAAGCTCTTTGTTTTGAATTTAATTCTAATACTGTACAGTAAATATATATTGCGCTACATGTGCCTGAAGAACGAATATTTCCAAAATCTAGCAGGTTTGGAGTCTATTTTATACAAAAAAAAAACATTTCTATTTCTTTCATTTTTTTATTCACAGTTGGGTAGCATAGTGTTCTTTCTGAAACCACCAACATAAAAAGTTATATATTGTTTCTATGGCCGCTGTTATGACTCGAATCTCGCGCTACGAGCGTTTTGAACGGGACTTCGCACAGGCGCTCTGCTGAGCAGAACTTTTGCCTATGTAAGGTTTTCTACTTATCGTTAGCAGTTACCTCAACATCCAGCCATAAACATTAAAGACATTTGGAGTAGTGCACCCAAAAAAAGTTACTTAGAAGTCCGTTTCCACAAGTGCGGGCACAAGCGCTTATTTCCTCTCAATACGGGGGAATGCAGATCGTTAGAGTATTCCTCTGGGGTCTTTTGCTTTCGGTTTGAGCTTGATATACCGAACTTGATATATAATTGTCATATTTTATGTCAAACAGATATGCAGTGCATATACGTATGTTTGATTTTGTATCTGACGCTTACGGAGTACGGTTTATTTTGTACACGTACGGACTCTTTCGTAAAATAACGAGCATTTGTAGCGTGTAAGGCTTCAAATGTGCTAGTCGTGTGTTTAGGTTTCATTTCGTTTTGCAGTGATTCATGCCGGGTTACTTAGACGTTTTCCTCTTGACTTAAGTTTGTCCGGGAGTCTAGATGTTAGGTATCTTCTCCGTGAATACACAGGGCCAAGTTCGCACACCTTGCAAATTATTCCAGTGCCAAGTAAATAAATATTGTTAGGATAAAAATTGTTGCTTCACTGGCTTTTACGCTCAGATATTGAGGTAAGTACTGACATTAAATAGAAAACTTACATAGGTCAAAATTCTGCTCAGATGAGCGCCTATGCGAAGTCCCTTTCAAAATGCTCATTGCACAAGATTCGAGTCATAATAGCGGCCATTCAAATAATATATTACAATTTCTGTTGGTAGCTCCTGACAGATTACTATATTACCTAACTGTAAGTAAAAATTAAATAAATGAGAGATAGATTTTTTAGAAATTCGACCTCAAAATTGCAAGTCTTTCTAAGTATTTGTTTTTCAGGCAAATGTTGCGTGTTATATGTTTAGTTCAAAATATTTAAATTACATTTAAAAGAAAGAGATTAGTTGGTGATTTCATGTGATTTAATATCATAAAAATATATTGGTTAGGTCAGACAGCACGGTTTACTGAACTTCGTCAAATATTGTTGCAGTGAGGCGGTTTTGCAATTAAAAAAAATTAAACATATTATAACCTAGACGCTTTATTAGTATAACTTGCCGTTTGTATCTTCTTTTTTTAAGTAATTTACTGGTAGTTACTTAAAAATTCAGAGGCGTTAATTATGAGCTAGTGTATTTTTGAGAGTCACTTGTATAACCGGGCGACAAGTGCAAAAAAGATGTAAGTTTTTATAGCCGCCATCCAATCAAAATATTACATTTTCTGTATATTTTTATTTTTAAAGCACTGCAGTAGGTACCTAGAGAAAAACAATTAGCTAAAAGAAAAAGTAGACTTGGTAGAAAATCGACCTCCAATTCGCAAAACATTTTAAAATACTCCTTGCTTTACAAAAAAAATACTGCCTTTTCTCTTTTAGACACAATATCATATTTTTTATTGTTATCATCATAAGGAGTATACTCAAAGCTTTCTGAAAATACTAAATATGTTAAGACACCTTACATAGGTCGCACGGAAGAGCTGTTAAACTTTTACAAATATTGTCCAAAAAGGTCATATTGACAAATTTTCTAAAATGTATTTCATATAAATAATCGTGTTAAAGTATTTATTAGAGAATAAGTGTGTTCACAGGTATCTTTTAAATAAATAAGGGGCGCCAAGTTTCAATTAGTCTATTTCTGCGAGCAAGTTGATTTACTAACAAAACAGTCAAACAAAATCAAATTTCAAGCTCTTACTGCTGCCATACAAACAAACATTTACATTTAGATTTATATTGCCTTATAAAGCACTGCAATAGCTAGCTGGAGAAAAAAAATTAGCCCAACAAAAGGTGTGTCCTTTTTTTCAGAAAATGGACCTCCAATTAGCCAATATCTTGAAATAGTCCTTGATTTACGAGAATAAACTGCTTTTCTCTTTTACACGCCATATTAAATTTGTTATCAATAGAAAGAGTATACCCTTAGCTTTCTGAAAATACTAAATATGTTAGGATATCTAAATAGGTCACACGGAAGATCTGGCCAAACTTTGACAGATATTGTCAAAGGGACACACTTTGACAATATTTAAAACAAAATTGAAGATAAATAATCACAATAAAATTATTGACCCTACATAATCCCTATTCTGAGAGTGTCCCAAAAACGTTATTCTACACTACCGAAAAAGGGCAAAAAGTACAAAGGAGTGAAACATGGCACCTCCGACAGGAGAAAGAAAGGTCAGTTCGCGCTTCGGCTGCTTAAAATGTCCATAGCTCGAGAACGAAAAAGCGCCCAAACTTGCGGTTTGCACTCCCTGTCACACAAGGGAATTCCCCAAAATATATATTTTATTGGTCAAAATTTAAAAACAAATTGACCACAAGTTTGTGCCTTAGTCGAGATGAAATAACCCATATGTATATGGCCTGCATGTCTGTTTGACATAAGAATATATTACAATTATATGACAAGGTCGGTATTTCGAACTCGAAGCCGAAAGCAAAAGGCCCCAGAGGAATTTTCTAATGATCTGCATTCCCCCGTATTGAGAGGAAGTAAGCGCTGGGTTCCCGCACTTGTGGATACGGACCTGTAAGTAACTTTTTTTAAGTACACTACTCCAAATTTTATTAATGTTTTTGGTTGGATATAGAAAACTTTAGATAGGCCAAACGTCTGCTCAGCAGAGCGCCTGTGTGAAGTCCCGTTCAAAACGCTCATAGCAAGGGATTCGAGTTTTAATAGCGGCCATACAAACAATATAATACAATTTCTGTTAGTAGTTCCTCATAGACTACTATATTGCCTAACTCTGAATAAAAAAAAAAAATAAGAGCTGCTTTTTTTTTAGAAAATCGACTCCAAACTTGCTAGTTCTTCGAAATATCCGTTTTTCAGGCACATGTAGCGCACTATACATTAATCGCACAGTATTGAAATTATACTCAAAAGAAAGAACTTAATTGGAGATTTACGGTGATGTAAAAGTTATAAAAATATGTTGATTAGGTCAGAGAGCCGAGCTTGCTGAACTTCGTCAAACATTGTCGCAAAGGAACAGTTTGACAAATAAAAAAACGCTTTAAGAATGTTATGTCCTAGACGCTTAGTTATTATAAAAAAGCATATCTCGACAGTGTTCCCAAGAAGTTATAGCGATGTAGCGTAAAAAATAAGGAAAAGGTGTGGAGCAAAATATGGCACCCCCAATAAGCTGGAAAGACCTTGGCCACTTCAACGGTCTATAACTTGAGAGCGAAAATTTGATGAACTTGCCGTTTGCGCCTTTTTTATTATATAAATTTCCTGATAACATGCATTTAAAAAAAAATCAAAATCTGACTCAGAATTTGTGCCTGAGTTGAAATGAAATTACCCCGGTGGAAAGAACCTGACTATATTCGGGAGGTTCCAGCTGTGGCCGAGAGAAGGCGCCAATGATCTCCCGTCGTCGCGGATGCGTGAATTACATTTGGTATGTACAGCTGACAGCGGTGTGGCTCGATTAGAATGTGTTCCATCAGTATTAATCCGCCTCAACAATTGTCCTAGGATATTCCAAAGGTAACGAAGACAGCTTCTTATAGACTCAGGTATGTTTTTTGCAACCATCGTTTTGTTTTAGATTGCTTTATTGTCCGTTGGTGAAGCAATTTGTTCATCCACTTTGTATGTCAAGTAGATCATGTTTACAACCTAACTGGCAAATAATGTGCCGAAAAACGGGCTTTGCTTGAAAGGGAATTCCTTTACTAGGCGTACGTGTACTGTTAGTTAAATATTTGCGAGGAAAAACGTTTAAAAATACGCGAATACGGTAATACGAGGCTTACTGCATTCTCGGGACGACGAGGTTTAGTGTATTGCTCGCTGTCACACGACGCCGTCATACCCAGCATGGATGATGGGGACAAAGCGTAGATAGCCACGCAACGGACACCGGTGAATTTGCTGCGGGTTGCCGAGTGTCGAAAGCACTAGGTGGAATAAACGCATTTTCGCTTCCATTTTGTTTTTGCGGTTTAATAATTCAACGTTCAATTATTTCCAAATAGAAATAATGACATGCCATAACCTAAATGCAAACTTTGCTTTTAGGTTTCTATAAGGATTTCGGAAGGTGTCGTAAAACTACGGATGTTCGTTTTTGAAATAATAATGGGCACAGAATAAAGTTCATAATTGACTGTAATGAAATATTTGTCTTCTGCCGGTAGATATGTGTGATTAGAAAGTCATACTGACCAAGATACCATAAAATTATTAGAACATAAGATGCACCATCATACGACAAACCATCATACCATCAAACCATCAAATCATCGCACCATCAAGTCATCACACCATCAAACCATCAATGTCCCAAACTATGACAGACTATCAAACCATTACACCATCAAGCCATGAAGCCATCAACCCATCGCATCACCATGCCATCAAACCATCAATGTCCCAAAACAAGTCAGACTATCAACCTGATGGATGATGAATCGATCGATACATCGGCCATCAGTATCGGTAGCTCTTGCTTGGTAAATCAAAACTAAGAATCAGCAATCTGTCACCTGTTATTAACAGAGTCATTTAGTGTTAAACACGAGGGTCTGTTAACTTATTTTAAATTTTGGCTATTTATCCACATATTTTTCTTGGCATTCCGCTTCTGTCGTATTTACCTCCATTCAGCTACAGTCAGGTCTCGTTAATATGGACCCCGTTAATCGGGACACCCCGCAATATGGACGAAATTTTCGGCGACCGGTCTCCCGCCATGCAATTCTGTCCCGTTAATACAGAAACCCGCAGTCCGGACTATGGACGGCTATTTTGGGGACGAAACGGGAAAATACTGGCATTTTTGTCTCGTTAATATGGACACGTGTCCATGAAAAAAAATATTAGTGGCCCCAGTGTGTACTACTCGGAATTCACCATTGCCTTTTTGTTCCCCGTCTAGTTACTTTGAAGGCGAGTCCACATACCCGACAGAAGAAAGGTTAGTGAATCGTAGAGGTCACAGTTTGTACCCGGAATTCACTATTGTCCTCCGCCCTTGAGATAAGACCTGCGCGCCTGAAGGTGGTCGTTTTTTTTTTGTTTTTTTTTTTGTTTCTTGTCTTTCAAGCTTAAACGTATGCCATCTCCTTCCGGGTTGGCAACCGTGATGAATCACATTCGTTGTGCATAAGAGGCAAGAGGCAAGGCTGGACGCTTTTCCGGTCACTTCAGGGGTGGAGACGATGACAGGTGTTAAGCGTAAACGGACAGAGCTTTCTGCTCAGCTGAAAAAAGAGATATGCAAATTCAAAATTGAAACGCCTTCAGCGTCTGTTCAGTACGTGAAAGAGTGGAGTGGAAAAAACCTTGGCGTTGATCTCGGAAAATCGACAGTCCACGCAATTCTAAAAGAATCAAAGAAATGGATGAGCGTTCCCACAGCCAGCTCCAGTTCCTGCCGGCAGCGACCCCCAAAGTTTGAGAAGTTGGTGGAGGCCGTCAACATCTAATTTGCGGAAATGCGCTCCAGAGGGGCCGCCGTCAGCGACGAGATGCTGCAAGAAAAGGCGAAGGAGTTCGGCACAACAATGGGTAAGTGAGTTCTGAGCGTATCTTTTTAAGCACTGAGTTTGAAAATGTTTTCTCAAAATGTTACGTATTCCTCCCCAAAAATGTTGTTTCTTCTAATGATTTTTCTAGTTGCTCGTTCTTGTGCAATTACGCATCTACGTTAAAATAACTGTTCTCTCTTCAGTGGTTTTATTTTAATCTCTGCAATCTTCACGTCTTTATGCAGGCATTCATGACCTGAACCACTCAAGGGGTTGGCTCAGCAGGTTTAAGAGAAGGCATGGAATTTCAAGCCACCGTATTGATGGAGTGGAAGCGTGGATACAGCCGCCGTTGCCAGTGCTCGGAAACAGCTTGCGGAATTTCTTGCACAGTATTCTCCAGATGATATTTACAACTTCGACGAGACTGGCTTTTTTACAAGTCGGGCCCATCTTCGACTCTGGCATCCGAACCTGTGGCTGGAAACAAGCGAAGCAAAGAGAGAATCACGGTGGGATTCTTATGCAACGCGAGCGGCACCCACAAGTGGAAGCCCATTGTCGTGGCAAAAGCGGAGCGACCACGATTTTTTGGAAAGACATTTGACCCGAACATGTATTGCTCTTACAATTGCAACAAGAAAGCATGGATGACAGGAAAGATATTTGAAATCTTATTGGCAAAATTCGACCGCTTCTTGAAGGCTGAGAAGAGGAGGGCTGTTTTGTTGGTTGATAACGCATCATGCCATTCTGTTCGTGCGGACTATGAAAACCTTACCTTGAAGTTCTTTCTACCCAACATGACTGCCAAAATACAACCCTTGGACGCAGGAATTATTCGCGCGGTTAAGGCACACTACAGAGGTGAACTTGTGCGGCACTACATCGCTTGCGCGGAAGACAACGAACCGCAAACTGTTGACTTGAGGTGGTGCCTTCAAAAGCTGAAGAGGGCGTGGGACGCGGTGAGGCCTCAAACCATTATGAACTGCTGGCGTCACGCAGGTATTCTTGTTAACAGCTCTGCTATGGAGGTGGAGGATCCGATGGATGATCTTCCGCTCGCGGCCCTTCGTGAAGCTCTTCGACAACTCGGGGAGAAAAACCCAGATGAAGAGGCATCGGCATCCTTGGATATAGACGAAGAGACTAACAGCTGGGAGCCTATGAGCGACGAGCAGATCATGGAGCTTGTCGGTGAATCCGCTCAAAAGGGCCATCAACTTGTCGAAAACTTTGCGCCGACAGAAACAGATGATGAAGAAGAGAGACCAACCGTTACTCGATGTGAAGCTCGCCGTGGCTTGGAGACAGCGATCGCTTACCTTGAGCAGGAGAGGGACGGAGAACGTGCACTTCAAGTGGCCGAAGTGTTGCGCTTTTTGGACACTAAAGTGGGATCGAAAGCGTCAGTGCAAACTCATATCTCCTCGTTCTTTGGCGAAATAAACAATGCTTTTTTTTAACAATTATTACCTAATGTTTGTGTTTTTGACCTTGATTCGTTATTATGGACGATTCACATTATGGACGATTTTTCTGGGGAACGGAGGCGCCCATATTAACGAGACATGACTGTATTTAATTTTTTTTAATAATTATTTACATCTCTTTCTATTTGTTCAATTGTAGTAGTGCAAAAAGGAAACTAGTGTCATCAGGATAGGTAGTAAGGTTAGGAGTATTTGTGATGTTACAATATTGTTCAGATAAGCAATAAAAGACAATCAATGGTGCTAATATTGATCCCTGTGGAACTCCATTTGTAACTGTCATGTCGTAAGAATAAACATTATTGTCTCTTACGTATGGTTGGGGATTTTGTAGAAAGCGTCTAATTATATTCAGAGCCTTCTCTCAAATGCCGTAGTGATCGGAATTCGTAGTGGCAAATATAATGGCCAGGCACTCGTTCTCAGTTTTGCTGTAGTTGCTTTCTGAATTGGTTTGTGCTTGGCTGGCGTACCGAATAACCTGGTTCGTGCCTTAATTGTTTTGATTGAAGACTGCTCCAATCCGAAATCCAGTAACATCGAAATGTATTTCGGTTGAACAACGTGGATCAAAATGCCGTTGAATTGAATCGTCTGCTAAAGAGAACACCAAGGATCGAAATGATATTTTTTTGGTCTACGGTACATAAGAAGGTCGAGTGTTTCGAGAGAAGGAAAAAGAGAGATGCGGCGCGATCCGCAAAAACTTTGACACAACGACGGAGAGAGAAGCAGAGGCCAAGAAAACTGTGGAATTGTTTTCCGTGCGTACGGCCAAAAAAATTGGTGATTGTTCTTATTTTCTCAGGATTAGAGCATATGCCGTCAGCACTGACAGAGCGATCTAAGACCTGAACTTGATGGGACGATATACGACAGTTTTTTTTTAAATTTAGCTGTAGACCAGTCGTTCTAATGCATTCGGATACCCCAGTGAAAAAGCCATTTGTATGAGAAATGTCTTGTGTTCAATAAACAGATATGAATCATAAAGATAGGTAAAAAAATGTAAGAATCTTATAAAAACTATATAAGATATATATCAACATATAAAAAACTTCCCACAAGTTTCATATATGGTTCTTATATGTCTTGTATGATTCTTATATGTTCTTATATATCTTGTATGATTTACATGTTCTTATTAGACGCATAAATTTATCATACAAATCAGATTTGTTAGTAGGATATTGACTTCAATCGAATAAAGTATTCATCTAATGTCATGAAAATAATGGCCACATGGTGTAAATCACAAAAGCTTGTTTTCCACTTCAGGCGCCGAAGTAAGGCATCCAGCATTCTTTCGAATGTTGCTGGGGCGTTACATAAACAAGAAGGCATTATTTTATAGACTTATATAGTGCGTCGGGAGTAATAAAAGTGGTTCTGTCACGCTCGTGTTTAACCACTCTTATTTTCTTGTATGCTTACAGTAAATCTAAAGACGAAAAATAGTTGGAACCGTGCAGGCAATCAAATCTTTCTGTGGTGGAAGATCAAGCACTTTTTCGACTAATTAATCGCCAATAGTCGACACAGAGTCTGCAGGGTTCATATTGTTTTAATGAAACAACGGGAGAGGACAGGGGACCATAGGAGGTAAAAATAAAATATTTTTGAGCCATGTCTTGAACGTGCTCATAAATCAACATACGCTCTGATGAGAAACACGATAGGGTCGGTGGTGGACTAACGAAGCGTCACCGGTGTAAGTGCGGTGTTTGACACAAATTACAGTGGATATAGGCTCATCTTCAAAATTAAAACAGAAAGAGTAGTCTTCCCGTAAAACTAAGAATTGATATTGTTGCTCCTTTGACAATCTTGAATCAAGCATGGTTAATAGACCGGGGACACCTTTAGGCGGCGACAAACCTATGGCTGGTATGTTTTGTGGGAATGTGTCGAGGATCGCAATAAGGGTGTTAGGAATTCTGCGAACAAAAGCGATACATATTTTACGTCGCAAACGCTGTTTTGCATGAAATATTTGTGATTGGGGCGTCGGTGACACCATCTCTCAATGTGAGTAATAAAAAAGTGAGGCGGTCCTTTCTGTAGCAACATATCACGACGCTGTACGATATAAACATCGTCTGGCTTCTGGTCAAAACAAGGCTCCTTTTGCAACGTTGCACACAGACATGAGCGTAAACTTTTCGGTGGACATCTACATGATTAGGAATAACAAGAAAGAAAAAGGAAAACTCGAAAAAAAAAAAATACGAAGCCCGATGTTTCGACGCCAGTTCGGCGCTATGTTCATGGGTCACTATTTTCGTTCTTTTCATTGTATTGAAAAATGCCCCGTGTTCGCTTTCTTAAAGCGGCCGTTGTTTCTGCACGTGTGTTATGGTTCGAAGCGCCCCGCGGGACGCACCGCAAACTGGACACGGAAAGGCTTAGAAGTGTCCCAGCTGGCCGGATGATGTTAATATCGGTGCTCTGAATATACTATGGATCGAATAAAAGGCGTCTTCGCCAGTTTCTTTCCCTGCCATGAATAGAGCAGTTGTTGAAACCGATCGTGTGACTCCCTTTCTGGGCGTGTTCTGCGAGTGCGCTACCCTGCACGTTATTCTTTTTGACGTCACACCGATTCTGCCGTAAACGTTCCGGGAAGTTTTTAGTTTCCCCAAAGTAGAAGGCGGCGCAGCCATTAAAGGGTATCCTGTATACAAGTCTCTGAGCCTTTTCTTTAGGGGGACGATCCTTCGGAAGAAAGAAGAGGCGTTTAATGGTGAACACCGGTTTATGTGTCACACTGACGCCGTATTTTCTCAAAACGCGCGCATGTCTCTAGCTTGTGCCCTTGATGTGCGGTGCGCATACTGGGTTGGGTCGAGGGGGGGGGGGGGGGGCGTTTTGGTGTAATCCCACAGTCGTAAGCCGCGCATAATTTCATTACAGCGGTTCAAAGTAAGATTCTGTGTCTGCGTGAATGTTACGCATTCCAGTGCCACAATCAATCAGGGCTTTGCATTACGGTAAGAATTCTGAACCTAATATAAAAATTCCTGCTGCATTCTTTAACAACAACGTAACAGGCGGTATGAAATTCGCTTAATTGAATACGAGTGGTGCACAAGCAACACAGCGAGAAAAGACCGCTATTCGCACCTCGAAATGGGATGAAGCTCACGCCTAACGAACTTGGTGTTACTGTTACAGCGGCATCTGTGCCAATTAAGGCCGAGAAGTATTTTGTACGAACGGTTATTAAAACAGAGTTTCGTGTAGATAAGGGAGGCTTACATAAATTTGACGAAGCGGCGTGACCCCCTAATCCGCAGCGCCTAGATTCTTATGTTGGAGTAGTATCTGGGAGGCTGATCCCAAGAATTGCATGACGTGATCGAGCGTAGGTCGGGCGACGGGTTTCGCCTGCATGAGGACGGTCAGGGAGATGGGAGCTAGAGTGAGCAGGGGAAATCTGATTGACGTACTCATTTTCGTAGGGTCGTGGAGTGTATGCTGTCAGGGGGTAATAGTCGAAGCGAGGTCCGAAGATGCACTTCTGATTTGCTTGTTCCTCAATAATTTGACGGCGGTAAAATCGATCTACATGGCCCCGAATACCACAAAATCAAGTGGGGTTTTGTCGAGTGACTCGAGACTACTGATCGGCCAATGTATTTTGTTTTGGAGGTCTTTGGTATGAAGGCCTTGAAAAGGGAGGCTTCTAAAAGACACGTGGTGGTAATAGGGGTTGCAAGATCGGGTCAGCTCTTGAACGAGTGGTCATGGCAATAGAATAGATTTTTGGAGAGGCTGTTGAAAGCTTTTTGTCGTATGATATGACGCAAAGATATGCGGTTAGTGTTTTCGATGGGATTGTTGAGCGCGGTAGAATAATTGTGGAACATAAGGCGCAGCTCCTCACGAAGGATGCCTTGTATGAGGGTTCGGACGCTGTCAGTAATGGGGATTGCGATGAAGGTGCTATGAGGGGAGTGGTATTTGTAATCGCTGATGTCGTTGGGATGCCACCGCGATTGGTCTCTTTAAGGCGACGTCATGCCTCAGTAATGCCGCTGACTGTCTACGCATTCCGGGCTATCAGATAAAAAAGAAAAACATATTTTGACATGCTTTTTAATATGTGTCCGACTTTCTCCGCCTCTGCCATGATGGTCTTAACCTGTTTGGACAGGGCCAGTATGTCCGTAAAGTGTGTAATGTAGTTTTCTTCGGGACCATGTGCTCAGTAGGTGAAGCGTCCCTCGGCTAGTTGTTTCCTTTGTGCCGAGTGTCCGAACATTTCAAAACATTTCTCCATAACGCGGTCCCGCAACGAGGCGAGTTTATCTTTGTTGTGTTTATCCCAAGTCATTTCGGGCACTATAGAAAAACATCACGCGAAAAAACAGTGGTCGAAATAGCACGGTCAAAAAAGGTCGCGTCCATACAGCACATCGACAAATAGAGCACGCGTCAGAAATAGCACGCTACAAAAGACAGTGGTGTCAAAACCACCGAGCGACAAAAGAACCCGTGACAAAATCGCGCGCGAAAAAGCAACAAAAACAGCAACAAAACAACCCGTACATAAATGTATGCTGTTTTTTCGCTGTAGGACACATTATTAGCTGCACGCCTTTAAATTTAGTACTTGATGCTAACGAGTTCAGCAGAACATGTCCATCACTGTTACATTTTATTTACCGTTTTACGACTTCGACTTCATATTGTTACCTCCGGCGTTATATTTTATTAACTTCTTACAGATGTTCGAGCTGCTCAGCAATATTGTCACGAATGACAAGTGATGAGGCGATAATAACTGGAGAAACTAAATGTTTAATTGGGCGAACTTGCGCCCAAAAATAAAAAGGGCACGGAAGAAACCAGAGTGTCGCGGGCGTCGAAGTCGGCGTGAGAGCAGAGTAGGACGCTGGGGCGAAACTGACTTTAGCTTGCAACGCGAAGCCCCTTATGTACACGCGTGGGCTTCTTGAATAATCGGCGTAAAATGTTCGACGCGTAGAACATTCGGACCTAGAATAAACAACAATGTTCTCAAGTACACCAGAAAATTAAACTGAAAGTATAAATAAAATACGCCGAACTCCCAGGAATCGAACACTGGGCCTCCGCACGAAATTCAAGCGCGGAAACCGCTAGGCCACGCACGCGCTTGCTAGCTGACGCGCGTGGCATTACTCCGCCCTTTCAAAAAAGGCATCGTCTCGATGCCGCATGAAAGGCAACGATACAGTGTAAAGGCCGGTTCAGACACTTGCGTTTGAGTGCGTTTGACTGCGTTGCGTCGAGTACGGAAAGCGAGTCACCGGCGGATCTGTGCTTCGTATGAAGCGTGGAATCGAATTCAAGGAATCATCTTGGCACGCGATACAAGCAGCAGGCATGTCCTGGCTTCTCGCTGCCGCAACGCAGTCAAACGCAGTCAAACGCAAGTGTCTGAACCGGGCTTAAGACAAACAAAAGAATGGGAAAATACGGAGGCTCGCAAAGCACAATCCTATCAAGCGTTGCACGAGATCACTGTTCACAGTCTTATCGCGCGTAGTACGGCTTGCGGCTGACGACGTGGACGACTTCCGGTCGTGGAGGGCGGCGTGATTAAGTCCGTGCTCTGTCGGGCATCACCTCTTTGTTCAGACCCCCGAGTCGACGAAGCACTTTGTAGGGTCCAAAGTAGTGCTTCAGGAGTTTCTCGCTGAAACCCCGGCGGCGAATCGGTGTCCACACCCACACCCTGTCTCCGGGCTGGAAGTGGACGTCCCGACGACAAAGGTTGTAGCAGCCAGTGTCGATACGTTGCTGGGCTTGAATCCGGAGTCTGACGAGGACGGACTTCTGCCCGTTGGGCAACCACCTGGGCGTCGTCGCTTCCGTCGACAGCCGGTTCGTGGGGTAACATTGAGTCCAGCATTGTCGTCACTTTGCGACAATAAACCAGTTGAAAGGGTGTAACCCCGGTGGTCTCTTCCACGGCCGCGTTGTAGGCAAGGGTGACGTACGGCAACACCTCGTCCCATGTCTTGTGCTCCACGTCGACGTACATGGAAATTATGTCGGCGATGGTCTTGTTGAGTCTTTCCGTGAGCCCGTTGGTCAGCGGGTGGTACGCCGTGGTGCGACGATGGCTGGTGTGGCTGATACGAAGCACTTCTTCTGTCAGCTGGGCCATGAACGAGGATCCACGGTCTGAGATCAGGACTTCGGGGGCGCCGTGCCGGAGGACAATGGACTCGATGAAAAACTCGGCGACTTCAACAGCCGTACCTGATGGAAGGGCTTTCGTTTCGGCGTACCGCGTGAGGTTCTCAGTGGCGACGATGATCCTGTGATTTCCTGACGTCGACGGCGGAAAAGGCCCAAGCAGATCTATTCCGATCTGGTGGAACGGTGCGGTCGGAGGAGCAATCGGCTGCAGGAGACCTGCCGCCTTCATCGGCCGTTTCTTACGTCGCTGGCACTCGTCGCACGACCGGTGTAGAGGTGAACGGCTTTGGGGAGCTGTGGCCAGTAATACTTTCCTCGATTGTAGGCCAATGTTCAGGTGTAACCGAGGTGTCCTGACGTCGGGTCGTCGTGATATGCTTGAAAGATCTCCTCCCGAAGGTCGGTCGGGATTACCAGCAACCAAGGTGTGTTGTTGTGCCGGAAGTTCTCTTTGTAGAGCACACCTTGTCGAATGGCGAAGGTCGGCAGTACTCGTGAGAAGACACGTGGCACGGTACTCGCGCCCCCTTCTAGGTGCTAGACTAATGCGCGCAGCTCAGGATCGTCCCGTTAACGTCGTGACATGTCGTCGGTGTTCACTGCTCCTAGGAAGCACTCGTCGTCATTGTTATCGCTGCAGCCGCAAGGGGTTTCGACGAGGGCTCTGGACAGACAGTCGGCGTCGCTGTGCTTGCGGCCTGACTTGTAGACCGCAGTCATGTTGAACTCTTGTAGTCGGAGGCTCCATCGAGCGAGGCTTCCTGACAGGTCCTTGAGGTTCGCAAGCCAGCAAAGCGAGTGTCACCACGCGGAACGGGCTCCCGTACAAGTACCGACGAAACTTCGTGATTGCTCAGACGACCGCAAGGCATTCTTTCTCAGTCGTGGAGTAATGTTTCTCCGCCTTGGACAGTGTCTGACTTGCCTAGGCGATGACTGGCTCGATGCCTTCTTGCACTTGGACCAGTATTGCGCCCAGTCCCGCTTTACTTGCGTCCGTGTGAATCTCAGTTTCCGCATCCTGATCGAAATGTCCAAGCACAGGAGGAGTCTGGACTCGTCGTTTCAGCTCTTCGAATGCCTGCTGCTGCTCCTCGGCCCATTCGAACTTCTCGGCGTCTTCCGTGAGGTTCGTGAGCTGTGCTTAAATTTTAGCGAAATCCCGAACGAAGCGTCGATAGTAGGCGCTAAGTCCAAGAATTCTTCGCACGGCCTTCTTGCCTGTGGGCGCTGGAAATGCCGCGACGGCGCGAGTCTTCTCGGGGCCTGGGCCCCGAGAAGCCTTTGTTACTAACCACGTGGCCTAGAAAGTTCAGTTCGCCATAGGCGAACCGGCACTTTGACGGCTTGAGTGTGAGTCCGGCGGTCTGAATGGCTTGGAGAACAGCTCGAAGTCGTCGCAAGTGCTCGCCGAAGTCACTTGAAAACACTACGACGTCGTCAAGGTAGACGAGACAGCTCTGCCGCTTCCACCCTGCCAGTACCATGTCTATGATACGCTGGAAAGTTGCCGGCGCCGTGCATAGGCCGAAACGCATCACCTTGAACACGTACAATCCATCTGGCGTGACGAAGGCTGTCTTCTCTCGGTTCCGTTCGTCGACTTTGATCTGCCAGTAGCCGCTCTTCATGTCCATCGATGAAAATATCGAGAGTGGGGCAGCCGGTCTGGCGTGTCATCGATTTGGGGTAGTGGATAGACGCCTTTCTTCTTTACCGCGTTCAGCTGCCGATAGTTCACGCAAAACCTAAGCGTTCCGTCCTTTTTCCTAACCAGCACGACTGGAGAGGCCCACGGACTGCTTGAAGGCTGGATTATGTCGTCGCTCAGCATTTCTTCCACTTGCTCTTGGATGACCTCCCGTTCTTTTATGGAGACTCGGTACGGCGATTGGTGCACAGAGACTGCGTCGTCCTCGGTGACGATGCGATGCTTCGCAACGGTGGTTTGGCGCACTTTCGACGACGTCGCGAAGCAGTCGCTGTATTCGGCGAAGAGGTTAATCAGCTGTCGTCGTTTCGGGTATGGAAGGTTCGGGTCGATGTCGAGTTGTGCTGGCGGCGAAATGTCTTGCTGGAGTGGCGATGTTTCGTCAGCAATCGCGGCGATTTTGGCGGAGTTTTGAAGTTCCTCGACGTGGCCCACAGCGGCACCTTTCGTGAGGTGATGCGTTTCTTGAGGGAAGTTCGTCACGAGGACCACGGTGCGCCCAACCTGAAGTTTATAGTCACTACTCTTGCGACGCCAATTCCTCTCCCCAAGAGCAATTGAAGGTTGCCTTCCAGGACAACTTCGCCGCAGGTAGCTGTATCGGTCACGACGGGTACGACAACACTTGATCGCGGGGGCAGGTTCACGTGGTAGGCGGTGACTCGGACGTCGGCTGACGCTGTTTGGGCTTTCTCTGAAGGCGGAACAGGTTTCCGCACTGCCAATTTGTTTTCACCAAGGTCGATAACGGTGCCGTATTCGCACAGAAAGTCCATGCCGAGAGTGACGTCCCTTGCACAGTCTTGTAGGATGACGAATTTCACAGGGCACTTCTCACCGTGGATCGTCAAGCGAGCGGTGCATCTCCCGACTGGTGTGATGAGATGCTCTCCGGCGGTTCGTACATGAGATTCATCCCACGGAATTGTCACTTTTTGCAGGCAACGAGAGAGCCTTCCACTCAAGACTGAGTAGTCTGCCCCGGTGTCCACGAGCGCCGATGCGTCAAAGCCGTCGATAACAACGTTTAGGCTATTGGACACCGTTGCAGGGCCGTCGGTGCGATGCGGGGCGTCGGGAGAGTGGGAGCGCTCCGGCGTTCTTTGAGCCTGTTTGCTTCCGTCGTTTTCGGCAACGTCACCTCCAGGCATTTCCGCCCTTAGTTTCCCCGGCGACGTAGGGGAGATAGGCTCTCTCGGCGGGGTCGTTGCGCTGGGGACGCTGAATGTCGTGGCGATGGGGAGCGGTCTTTACGGCGGAGAGACGACACTGGGGAGGGCGAGCGTCGGAGGTACTCCTCGATGTCGCGAGGGCGTTCCTCGTATCTTGGGCGCGGGTCGCTCGGATGGAACCAGAGCAGCCCCAGTTGTCTGTAGGGTCATCGACGGTAAATGTGGCCGGCTTCACCTCAGTGATAGCACAACGGGCGTCGAATGGCCGTCCTCCACACGTCGGTCTTTTGTGGCGCTGCTTGTTCTGGGTGGGCGTGCGCTCGATCTTCCTGGCGTCGAGAAAACTGCAGCGCTGGAGGTTCACGTCGGGGTGGTGCCGTGCCCTGGTGGTGAGCTTGCGGCGGTCGTCGGGCCATGTCGGCGTAGGCCAGTGTCGGTTCTTCGGGTGCGGCCACGGTGACAGGGGCATCTGGTAGGAACGCTTGCTGAACCTCGTCTTGGATGACCTCGCCAATGGAGATTGAGGGCGGGCGTTCAGCAGTCAGCAGAAGGTTCTTAAGCTCCTCTAGGACGATATCGCGGATGATGTCGCGAAGGCCGGGGATCCTAGGGCTGACGTCGTAGCCCGATGCAGAAGCAGCAGCGACGCTCTTGCGCCGATTGTTGTGGTTGGCTCTTACGAGGAGGGCACGTTCCAGGTTCGTGGCCTCCGCGACGTAGTCTTCAACGGTGTATGGGGGGTTGCAAACAAGACTACCGAAGATGTCATCCATGATACCTCGCATTAGGAGCGGCAGCTTCTTTTCTTCGATGGCTTGAGGGTCGGCGCGAGCGACCAGGCGCAAAACATCCTCGACGAAACTTGTGATAGTCTCGTTTGGTCCCTGTATCCTCATTCGAAGAAGGTCCTCGGCCTTCTCCCGTCAAATTTGGTTGGCGAATGTCCTTCTCAGCGCATCCTTGCAGGCTTTCCACGCGATCAAGGAAGTCTCGCGATTCTCGAATAAAGCAAAGACTCTGCAGGCGCCGTTCGTCCGTCCATCGGTTGTGCCGGGGCACTCGCTCGTGCTGGTGTAGCCAGTCCTACCTGTCTTCATAAGGCTCACCGTGGAAGGACGCCGGCGTACGGACAGCGACGGGTAGGACAACAACGGGTGGAGTCGTCATCGTCGCGGTCTTCTTGTTTGGTTTCTGCGGCAGGGGTCCGAGTTCCGGGGGTAGGCCTTGGTTACGTCGATTTGACCGGCCTTGGTCTGGTCTTCTGCGAAGGGTAGCCTCCCGGGGTTGAGCACGTAACTTGGCCGGCGTTTTTTCGGAGGGGTACGGTCCACGGGCATAGAATGCGAATACCCCGCACCTCCACCAGAATGTCACGAATGACAAGTGATGAGCCGATATTAATTGGAGAAACTAAACGTTTCATTGGGCGAACTTGTGCCCAAATATAAAAATGGGACAGAAGAAAGCAGAGCATCGCAGACGTCAAAGTCGGCGTGACAGCAGAGTCGTACGCTAGGGCGAAAGTGACTTTGGTTCGCCACGCGAAGTCTCTTATGTACACGCGTGGGCTTCTGGAATAATCGGCGTAGAAGGTTCGACGCGTAGAACATTCGGGCCTCGAATAAACAACAATGTTCTTGAGTTCAACAGAAAATTAAACTGAGCACGTCACTTGGCCGGCGTTTTTTCGGAGGGGTACGGTCCACGGGCTCCCAGGAATCGAACCCTGGGCCTCCGCACGAAAGTCAAGCGCGGAAACCGCTTGGCCACACACGCTTTTTTTTTTTATTGTGCTCGGCTAAGCAAGCGCTTGCTCGCTGACGCGCGTGGCAATATAAAACCTTCCTAACACAAGCCAAGGAAGCTACATTCCTTCCCGCCTTTTTCATGACTAATTGGTTGTTAATCCATTAACATTAGACATCGATAGAAATGAGTCACCATATTTACCCAAATGAAGAATAAAGAACACAATTGACAAGTTTCGTGTAACTGTTAAACAAATAGTTTTTCCCAGCAGGTGGCTTCACCGCCCTTAGAGAAGCTAAAGAAGGGGGACTCGCCGCTCCCGCCTCTTCGTGCGGTGTGCGGAAAGCAGTGCCTCGGGGTCCATGGAGGCTCCAACCCGACCTTAGAGAGCAGAGGCTGCGTTTGTGGATATCCACAGTACAGGTTGGTACGAGCAGGGAGCTGTGACACGCGTGTGGGGCGAAGGGCCGTGACGCAGGTCACATACCTCCGCCACACACGCCATGCGACAGGTTCCCGGAAGGCGGTCCTAGTTTTCCGGTGTCGCTCCGATCAGACTCCGGTGCAAAACTACTTTGAGGTGATCGCGCCTCGCTGGGTCTCGTTAGACTCCAGTAGACAGACGCCAGAAACGTTGGTGCCCGGTTGAGGTGACGATACAGAGTTCCATGACGCCGGGTGGCAAGTCCAATGCACCGCAGGCTTGAAGGACGGGGGCCAGAATAGCGTCGACGTAGGCCCTGTCCAGGCGGCTGCTGGAACTTCGCCGTCACCAGGCGTGCTCCAACCTGGCGCTTTTGAGTACTGTCCAAAAGTCCACCAAGTCTACCTGTCTTAGTCTTAGTCTTAGTTCGCGGCTGTTCCACGTTGTGCGTCTTTATTCTGGGCCCCTGACAATACACCGGGAGTATACGCGATGCAATTAAATTCGCCAAAGAGCAAGCAATGTCGCGCTTCAAGCAGGTGGACGTCCCAATTCTCGAAAAATACCGTGGATTGCGAGGGCTGGTGCCGGGGCGTACGCCCACACGGCGCTGAAGCGGGCGGTATCCAAGATAAAATCGAAATCGATAAACCCGCCGTCGGGGTCAAGATAGCAGGAGCTTTGCCGCATTAGCGAGCGATTAAAACTAATGATGTCCACACCCGAGCTCCGAGGGGTAGCAAAAGAGAAGTCAAGCAAAACCGTCCACTGCTTACCGTTTCTTGGAAAATGTGATGTCGCGATTCCGTGATAGGTTAGTCTACTAAAGAAATAGAAGGTTGCCACTGACAGTCGGGGCAAGCTGGAGCACTTCGACCTGCTTGGTCACTCAGCGGAAGCCCTGGACGTTCAGAGTGAGAACACGCAAGGGTGCGAAAAGTAGGGGAAGAGGTCACCGGGTTCGTCGCTCAATCTGTGCCTCGATCCACGCCTGGTTGCTTGAGCTCCCACTTTGCGTGGACAAGTCATTCCGCAGCCGTTTGGGGTGTGCCGCTGGGGCTGGAGTGTCACGCGGGGCCACGAAGTCCTCGCTGCTGGAAGGGCCGCGCTTCCAATCTTCCACACCAAGTGCCTGCTGTGGCTGTGGTGGCTAAGTCTTCGCGGTTTCGGGGTACTGTCGTGGAGGTGATCTCTGTGACGCAACGTTAGGCGGGTGGCGGCGGTTTCGTCGGTGACGACACGGTCGTCACTAGCGAAGCGCTTGTCGGCTGAGTCTCTCGTGAGATCACTCCTAGAGCACTGCACTGGCTCGCCCTTACCCGAAAGACCGTACGCGGTAATGCGGTTTTAGGGTGGGCCTGGGCCTGGCCTCGGCCCGGCCTGGGCCCTTTTTCTGCGGTCCCGGGCCGGGTTCGGGTACCACTTTGGTGGGCCTAGATTGGGCTCGGGGCTGTGGTCCTATCCAAACCCACCAACGAGCGTAATAGTAGGTCTGGTTTCAGTGTGGAAATGCATCGTGCAACTATTTCATCTTCGCTTTGTTAATATCTTTGTCTTGGCAAAAAAGACAGCACGAGCATAGCTTTACTATGTTGTAGATACTTACGTGCAACTTTGTCCAGTTAACCAGACAAATTGAATTCGATTATTTGGTAGAACTCACGTCACTCTGTTAATAGATGGATAAACACACGGCGAGCATAGTACGATGATAATATAAGCATATATGACACGGCTGCATCGTAAGCATTCACATATAAAGTTCTCGCCTCGATTCCAAAGTCCAGCAGGCCGGCCTTAACAATATTTTGCGTTGTGTTTATTGGACATCGCATCATTCGACACCGTGGCTTTCTATACTCAAATTGGGGGCTGAGCACAGCGCTATCAGAACTGTAAGATGCCCATTAAAGAAGCGGAGAAGAGCGTTGTATACAGCACAGTAATGATATCGGAATATTTCGACGTGACCCGGCGGCGCGCGACACCGCGCCATGTGCACGCGTCATTGGGGAAGAGCCGGCACTCTACAATCCGGCGCCTCGGCGTAGCCATCGCAACCGGCGGCAGCAGGCGCGCTTCGGCGGCGCCGTCGCGAAATAGATATTGTTCTATTTCGCGTCTGGCTATCAAGGCCATAACGCTCCGCGAGTGCTCGTCTTACTCGCCGCATTTGCGCAGTAGCATTCGATGTCCGGGAGGTTCATCTGACACCACCGAGGCTGCTCTTAACACAGCACTATCTTCGAGAACATCGAAATCAGCGTTATGGCAGCCATACGACGGAATTCAACCTCTGGTCTGGAACGGTATGGCGAGCACTCGACCTGTGGTTTGGAGCGAAATCACAAAGTCATCACAGACGACGAAGAGACCGGGAAAACTAATGCTACAGGGTGGTGGGAATACTACATGAAAGTCGGTAGGACCGCTTTCTGTTTTCTTTGAGGTTGTGCATGTCGATAGGAAAGAGGTCAATGACAAAAGGAATAAAGAAGCAATGTCTGATTCAAATGAGCAGAGTTCAGGGGTAAATCATGGCTTTACTACAGAAAACGTTGAAGGCGAGCGCAACTTAAAAGTAAGAGCGCTGAAAAGGAAGCTTTAAAAGTCCAAGTAAGGCTGGATAAGCTGAAACTAGCAGAAATGCCAATGAGATAAAGCAGTGGGAGCCGAGATCTGATAGAGGAAAGTAGAGCGAGGGATTAAGCAAAGGACCTAAAAGCAGTGCATACCAAAATCCCAGACATTTAGTTTTTAGTACCCGTGTGGTTAAAGAACGTTAACTTACTGTTTGCGTCGTTCGAAATTCCCAGGAACCTGAAATGTGCTATTTTATTGCCCTTCCTAAAGGAAACTGTGAAAATGTTTTGCGTATGTCAATTCACCAGACGAGTAATGCCGTACTTAGAACTGAAGGAAAGTGTCGTCGGAGAACTGAAAATATTGGCAAATGTATATCGAAGCTTATTCTTCACGGCCCGCGGGGAAGAGGGAGAGTCATGGGCTCAGTTTTCTACGAGGATGGAGGCGTTTTTCTTTTAGTGTCTTAGTAGTCGTGACATCAGACAATCGAAGAGTTGAAATAGGTAATATTAGCAGACAGGCTAATAAGGGTGATGCAAAATGAGGTAAGAGCGTATGTTCTCCAGAATTAAACAAAAGGGGGGCTCAAACCAACGCAGGTGGCAGACCTTGCCGAAACTTTCAAGGACAGCCGCCGGGGCAGACATCCAAGCCTGGGATTAGTTTCCTGAGAAGCCATTCAGGCGGCCGCGAGATGAGAAACAAGAAGGAACCTAGAACGGCCGAGTTCGGTAATACAGGGTTCAATGAGGAGCGGACAGGTGCGCCACGGTACTTTGACTGCAGTGGGCTTGGTCACGTTCAGCGGGTGTGCAAGCGACCGCGACGTCTAAAGGACGGCTCAAACGGCCTTCAAACAACCCGAGCCAGGTTCATGGTAGCCAGAGCAACTTTTCTCCCTGTTGTACGCGTGGAACCAGATTAGAAACATGCACTGATAACGTAGTGAAGACGGGCACTGGCCTGACGTGGGTGAATCCTTAGACAGGCGATAAACCTCTCAGGGCGTATTTTGATTCCTGTTCGGAGATTACAATTTTGAGAACGGATGCCGTGCCCGCCTCGTGCATGGAGAGAGTCATGGGAGTGTTGAATAAAGGGGAGCGTTCAGGCAGATTGTGTCGGCAGTCTTGGTCTACAATCCACTAAGACTAGCAGAAGAGAAAGGCGGGATGAGCCAACAAGTTCTGAGCTTATGTGTTGTAACAAATAGGTTGCCAGATACCATGACTGCGTTATTTACAAAGGAAGCGCACGGGGAGCTAAAGTCAGTCGAGCTTATGTTGAAAAGGGAGGCAACCGAAATAAATACCACGGAAAAAGGCATCCAGCAAAACTGCTCAGTGACGTTGGAGGACCGAGAAAAAGGTATAGTACGTGCAGCTTAAGTCGAGCAAGGGTAGAAGAGAGGGGTGTTGAATCCGCGGGGAAAGACGTAAGGAAGAAAGGCAGCAGTGCTAGTGACCCAGAGTCTACAAGAGAAGAGAAGGAAGATCCAACCTTAATAGACGCATGGGCTCAAGCTTAATGTAGAACCCATCGGATGCTGATTGAAAACGAGCTCCTGTACCAGACAGCGAAAAACTAGGGAAAGGCCTCCAGGCAGTTAGTGCAACAGGCCACGTGACGCCGTGAGGTGTCGGAACTTGCACAGGACAGGCCATACAGGGGCGAATTTTCTCAGAGTAAGACAAAGCAGAGCATTATCATGGCCCACCCTAGTGGCCGATGCCAAAATGCATTGCCAAACATGTCGCACATGTCAGGTGTTCGGACGAAAAACTATAACGGATCGCGTTCCGATCACACCATCACGCTGCCTGAGCAACCTTTCCAGGTGGTATATATGGATTGTATATGTCCTCTCGATCCAGCATCACCACGTGGGCTCCTATCTACTCTCAGCTTTCTGAACTTATGCACGCGAAAAGCAGAAGTGGTGCCATTGGGATCACTGACGGCAAGAGTCACGTACCAGGCATCGTTGGAGCTTTGCACAGGCTATGGGACGCGCGAGGTGATTTGTTGCGACCAAGGCACAACTTTTGCTTCGATGTTAACAGGCGACCTCACGGAGTGTTTGAAAATAGGTGTCCGGTTCTCAACGCGTGAACACTCGCAAAGCAACGGGCTTGTGGAGAAATGGAATGAGATATTTAGAGCGATGTTACGGCAAGTCGTGATTAATCATGGTCCCGATTGGGATCGATACATCACGTGCATGCTTTGGGAATATTACGGAATACTACACGACATTACCGCTTTTCCTCGTTTGAGATGATGTGCGGGCGATCGCCGCACGGTTCGCGTAGTATTCTGCAGAGAACATTAACGGCCGAATAGACACCCTCGGCTGGACTGATCAAGCCAGCTGCACAGTACGTGACGAACTCAGAGCGCATGAGTGAGGCCGCAATGGTGTTAGATCAGCAGACGGAAGCCGTACAAAAATCATTTGCTAACAGATGCAACCTGAGAGTGAAACCGAAAGAATTCCGTGCAGGTAATGCGATCCTTGTCTTCAAAGCAGGGCGGGATGTGAAGCTGCAGCCGAAATGGTTTTGGCCCGGCGAAATTCAAAGGAAAAAAAAAACGAGACGATAGTTACGTTGTTGAAACATCTGATAATAGGGAAAGGCGGATGCGTGCGAAGCGACCGAGACCTTATCTGGTCCGAACTAGTAATGAGGAGGTAATTATTGAGACTGACCAAGAGTCTTGGAAGGTGGAGAGCACCCCGTGGGAAACGAAGGAAGGTAAAATTGCAAAGAGTGAGAACAAACAAGACCCAAGGCTGAGCGAAAGGCAGAGGCGTGCTTTGGAGGAAGTGCTAGGGGACTTCTTGGTTGTGTTCTCTGGGAAACCGGGGGCAAACTTGGGACCAAAACTGTGACACTCTTTCCTGACGCCAGACGGCAAAGGCTTATTCGTACAAGGTGCTTATCGCCATAAGGGAGGAGGTGGAGCGGCAGCTAAAGCAAGTGTTGTAGTGGGATTTTATCTACCGAGTTGAAACTTCTTTCGCACACCGAGTAGTCTGTGTGGCGAAGGAAAACGGATCGGTGCGGATGTGTATCGACTGTGTTATGTCAATAGAAAATGGTATTTTATTACTGAACCAGACAGTTTTCCAATCAGAAAACCGACTGAGTTGATATTCAAGGTAGCACAGAGAATTTTAGTTCCGTGCTAGACATGGCACGGGTGTACTGGCAAAGCGCCCTGGAACACGACTCGAAAAAGCTTTGAACTTTTGCACCGCCTACGGGGTTTTATGCTTGGAAGGTTATGCCATATGGACTTCGAAATTCGGTGGCTACCGTATTTCGAAGTCCGTATGGCATAACCTTAACGATGTGCTAACGATGTGTTAAGAGTGCGCGTAGGATACGGCTGGGCGTGTATTAATGATGTGGCCGTTTATTCGGAGTCCCGGGAGAACCACGTAAAACCATCTGCGTAGGGGGTGCTCCAAACAATTGCAGACTTGGGGCTGACTGCCAACCCCGCAAAGTGCACGTTTGCTCAGGCCACAGTAAAATACTTTAGGCATGAGGGGTCGATAACCCACTCACCAGACCCGTAGCAGGTCCAGGCAGTCACTGGCCTAAAGCCACCCAGGAAAAAAAGGGAGGTGCGAAGCGTGCTGGAGCTCTTCAATGATTACTGCGATTACATACGCAGGTACTTGAAGATCGTTCTTTCCTCGACTGAGCTCAGACACCGAAGGGTGCCGAACTAGATCGCATGGATCCAGGCTGCTGACTACGCCTTTCATCTAATAAAGACTGAACTGGCAGCTCTGCCTGATATAACGGCACCTGACCCTGACCAGGAGTATATCGTGACGAGGGATGCCTCTGAATTCGCGATTGGCGCGTGTTTGTCAAAAGTTGTAGAAGGATCATAAAGACCAATGCGTCTCTCATCAAGACGCTCAGTGAAAGTGAGGCTAAATGAATGCAATTTAAAACGTGGCGTTTGTCATTGAGTGGGGGTTTGGGAGACTTGACACCTGTATTTTGGAGTGGAATTTAAAGGGATACTGAAGCGAAACTTGAAATACACCTATTATGGTCAGAAATAGGCTTAATATGATCAATGATATCCGTAAATCATAATCGGGCGTTTGTATTTTGAACGGATGGCTATATTTTTCAGCCTGAGGGGCCCGATTGGGCGCGCGCTCAAAAATCAGCCATTGGAGAGAGCGATGCGTCTTGGGATATTGGGCGCATTCGTGACGTCACTTGTGCCAGCCGGGAAAGGCTACGGCGTGGATGTTGTGGTTACGAGCGTTGCCACTTGGTGGCGCGTCGACGATTTACGACCTGTGACAACGTGGCCGTTTGAGATGTGCAAGGGCTGCACGCACGCCGCACCACGGCAAGTCGGCAACCACGGCACCACTGAGAAAACCAGCTCTGAGGTCGGATTCTCAAAGCGAACTTACGTCAAAAAGTGCGTACGACAAATTTGAGAGAAAACCCGTATTCTCGAAACGAAATTGTCGTAACTTTTGCGCAGGTTACGACAGAATCCTACGACAGCTCCACAGCGTTTACGATCAAACCAACATGGCTGACAGCGTCGCTCAGTTACTTGGTAGCGACGACCAACGGACATTTATTTTTCTACGTGCTCTCCTCGTGCGTCCCGACTTCAACCAGCAAGAAAAAAGGAAGGAGCACTTGAAACAGGCCACGACGATCAAGAACGCAGGATCCACAAACACCCGAGAAGAGCTACAACGGGCAGGATTCTACCAACCAAGCGAGCTTGGCAGAATATATTAGGCCTAACAGCAACACCGACTCGGCGCACCGTTCCTCCGGTGGTCCTTGGCCAAGACCGTCTGCCCATGACCGGCTGGCCTGCTGAATGGAATATGCCCGCGTGACCCTTGTGGACCCTTCCCGGATGAATAGTTTGATCCCTGAATAACGTTTCAGAGGTCAATCTTTTCCCCCTGTCATCTCCATCTCCTTGTTTTCCGAGACAGCGGTGACGAACGCTGTCGTCGAAAAGGGACTGTCATTGATTCTATCTCCTTGTTTTGTGTGCTATAGAGCTCAAATAAATGACATACGGATTACCTTTGCAACACGGTATGTATACTTTGTTATTAGTATGTCATTTTTATTCTGACACGACGCTAGGTCACTGTCGAGCTAGAGCAGTTCGTGGGAGCTACGCGATTTTCGGTCCAACCTTTCTTTGCCGAGTGTCATGTCAGTATCGAGTTGCAATCGTAAAATATCGGTCCAGAAGCGCTTACCGAAACGCGGTCTAACAGAGCGAATCCAGCACTTCGATCAAACGTGCGTGTCCGCTCCGAGTGTGAACAGGTAATTGCGTGGCTCTTGCTGACACTCTCGTAGTTCAAACATATCTTTTTTAACGTCGCCTCGCAACTCGCAGCAACTAATACCGGCCGTGCCAGAAGCACGCTCGGGTCGTGTCGTGCAAAGAGCCGCAACGAGAACGAGCTCACTGTGGCCAACTACGCTTTGGCTTTCTCCGCCAAGGCTTTGCAAAAGCGTTCAGGCCTAGGCTAATTCTGCCGGCACGCCGTATTGCCGCAGAACGGCGCTGCTCCTATGCCACAAGTGATGTCACGAGAACTTCCCACCATCCACCAGATGCGAACTTGAAATCGTTTAATTAAGTTTAAAATTAGTTCTTCTGTGTTTTACAGCGCGATATTGACATTTCCGAGGTGGTGCCTGTCCCTAGCCCATATTTATGCACAAAGATCGGCGCTAAAATTTCGTTCTCGTACTCCTTTAACGTCGTCAGGGATCACAATCCTTTGACGTTTCTAACCTAGTCAAGCCACTTCAACGCCTGGTCTACACGCTGGTCTTAGACACTGCAATAATATGATGTTGAAATTGTTCACATCCGAGGAACACCTAACCAGTGTGCTCACGCCTTGTCAACATTGGACAGGCACAACTGAGGCACTAGCCTCGCTTATGTCTAGGTCATGTCGGGGTGGTTGGCATGTCAGACATTAAACGCCCTTTGCGGTCGTGATGCTCCCGGTAACTAGCGAAGTTCGGGTGTTTAAGAGTGTCACCTCTAGATGTGCACGAGCTTCAAATTGTACAAGATCAATTCTTACAGATGTGGGTGTGTAATAGGGACACTCTGGGACGTTGCAACCTACGTTTTGTGATTGTAGTGAGCTTTGGTTAGTGATGAAAGTTAAGTAATGAGAGGTGTGTATCCTTCTAAACGTATTCTCAATTT
The DNA here is from genome assembly GCF_016920785.2 of Ixodes scapularis. Taxonomy (NCBI): domain Eukaryota; kingdom Metazoa; phylum Arthropoda; class Arachnida; order Ixodida; family Ixodidae; genus Ixodes; species Ixodes scapularis. Next base: position 173,889,760 of record NW_024609857.1, on the reverse strand, counting down.
ATTTGTTATCGGTTAACTTACACGTTATTCTGCCTTTCACTCTTGTAGATTTGTTTATTTTTTTGTTTTCGAGAAAACGTTTATGTTGCTTTTCTATCAAGTGTCCGCACATTATTCGGGGTTGGGACGAGTACGGGCATATTGCCAAGTAATTTTTATTTGTGCGGATCTGCATTGAACGGCCGTTTCAGCGGCAGAGAGGGCTCAAAGGTCGGTTTAATGCTAGGGGTGAACGGAATACATGTACTGCTACCGGCAAGAGGTTGCGCTTCGAAATGTTTATGCTTGGGGTGCCCCCAACTGACACCGTCTGGAGGTGCCTAGAGTCGGTGTGAACACGAGCGGCCATGTGTCAGCTCGAGCGTCGAGAACCGCAGAAAACAGGTGGCGGTGTCTCAGATTTTGTCCAGGTGGTCACGGCCCGTGAGAAGGCCGTAACATCCATCGTCCCAGCGTCTGAGGAATGAATACAGTTTGCCGAAACGAGCCTCTTGTTTTCTGTACTTTATTGTTCGACCGGCGTAGAGCGCGCGTATGCGTCTCAATTTGTTTGGTTACACGGCCGACCAGTTCGAGAAATGAAAAATGACGTCAAAGTCTTGCTGATTGCTAAGTGCGAGTGAGAGAGAAAACAGAGATTCGGGCCTATGAATGGAGTAAGCGAGCGAACCGAAGGGTCAATTCGGAATTTTGGGTAGTAATTGATAAGGTCAAGTGGTGGTTGACAGGAAACGCAGAGTTCCGGGCGGGGATATTTGTTCCCGCACGACTGTTTGAATGTGCTATCGTAAATAAATCTCTTTTAAGCTTGGAACTTCCAACAAAAAGTCACTTCTCGACGTGCTGTCACCAAACCCGCTTGTCTGATGTGGGAAAGCCATGTACATCTCCAGTTAACAAAGAAGATCAACATCGCAACTATCACTCTCCCAACTTTGTTCACTATATCAGCATGGCTGCACTTGACAGTCTTAGCCCGGTCCCAATATATATACGGGCAGTCCGTCCTTATCTGAAAGGGACCTTCGAAGAAAGGCCCTTCTCGGCATTTACAAGCTGAACTGGCGTGCTACGTCACTGCCGCAACTCGGATTTTTTTCTTCATGTGCCTTAAAATAGCAACGTCAATGTATGCCTCCTTGGGCCGCTTGTGAGGTACAAAAGGTATGAAATAAAATTAAAAATGAAAAGGCTGTTGTCTATATATTGAAGCGAATTCGAAACAAGCAGTACAAAAATATTTGGCCAGAAATTGAATCCGCCGAACCCAGTGCCCGCGATTTTCTAATGTGTTAAGGCGTCGACCCGCTACTGGCCCATTTTTTTACAGCTTTCTTTTTTTTCCCCTAACTTTCCCCTAACTCACGTCAATAATCACACTCTTTTCTCGTCGTTCGCAATATTACTATGGCTGTACTTGTCAATCTTACCTAACTCCCAATATACCACCCTCTAAGCCCTGATTTTTTTTATTTTCACTAATATTTTGCACAAAGTCTTTGGGTATAAACTTGTTTTACTTTTTTACATATTCCATTGCGTGAATTAAAATATTTTTTATTTGAAATTTTAGTGGATCTAATATTTTTAATATTCCTTACGCGTTTCACTTGTTCCCCTCCAACGTGCTTTACATTCTTCCTACTCACCCATACTATCAAATAAAGATCACGTTTTTATTTTTCCATTCTTCAGCTGCTGTGTCTGTGCGCCCTCCTTCGTACCCATATATTTCTCGAAAGCTTCTGTAAACTTTTTTTTTTCGTTATATAAACTATATATACATACCGTTTTTTTTTTTTTCATCTTCACAGATTTGTTTAAAAAAAGCCGTGAACGTTACATTAATGTGGTGTGCGCAGGTGAGTTATATGGCCAGGGGGACTAGCATAGGGGGCTAATCATAACGATCAGCCGGCTAATAATTAAAACTTGTTAATTAACTTTTTTAAATAATAAAAATAGACAAAGAGTTCCAATCAAAAGCTTGCTCAGCGCTATCGAAAATTACTAAAGCATTTCTATTTAGAAGGATATAACGCAGGTGAAGTATATTTCGGCATTCCGTAAAAACGCTCGATTTGGCCGCGTTTCTAGGTTTCAATTCCTTATCGGAGCGCATCTACGCGCCCGCGGTCCTGCTCGCCAGTGTTTGAGGCGCGCAACGACATGTGCGCAACTTTCCTCTATGCTACGAGGGCGGCGAGGGAGTGGCTCCGCGCCGCGACCACCGGAGTGCAGGGCCGCGGGCGCAAAGGTGCGCTCCAATAACAAATCGAAACCAAGAAACGCGTCCAAATTGAGCGCTTCTCCGGAATGCCGTAAAATGCTGCCCCTGCTTTATTTCGTTCTAAAAAGAGTTCATTTAGTGGTTTTCGATAACGCTGAGCAAGTTTCTAATTGAAACCATAGATATATTTTATTAATTGAAAAACTTAATTAACAAACTTTAATTAATTTGCCGACTGATCGTTACGATTAGCCACCTATACTCTGTCCCTCAGGCCGTATAACTCACCTGCAGAAACTGCATAAGTATAAATTTCACGTTTTATTAAACAGATCTGTTAAGTTAAAAAAAAAGTAAATATATATATATATATATATATATATATATATATATATATATATACAAGGTTTAAAATCCCAAGTCAGAGAAACAAAAACACGGTAGGTTTATTTCAACGTTTCGGCAAGAGTCTTGCCTTCGTCAGGAATGGCGACACAGTTCATGTGTGACGCGTTTTATCCAAATCCTTAAAAAAGAGAGAGGGGGAGGGGAGGGGACAACATTTGGAGGTCACGAAAAAGCATGACCAAGCATGGAGACAATACAAAAAAAAGGGGGGGGGGGGAGAAGCAACTAGACCGGACAAGATGACGAGGGTTTCACCAGATAAACATACAAAGGGCGTATAAGTCAACAGTACTACAGTAGAAAGAAAGTGGTAACAATGCATGACCTAAATATTGTTCTCAATGCAATATGAGGAGTTAGCGAACGGAAGCTCTTGGAATGGGCCAGAATACAGAACTTAAAAAGAGGGGAGGGGGGGGGGGGAGAGAGACACGGACACTGGTTATACCCTGTTTCTAGCCTCAAGTATGGCACCACTATATAATAGAGTCTGTAGAAGTTTGTGTTCAACACTCTATTACGCCTGGCACTTATTGTCTCGGTTTTGATAGCAATTCGATTGATGCGAGCGTTCCGGGGCTTTCGTTTATGCGTTTTTCAATTGTGTTGAAACGATAAATAAGATAGGACTCGCGTTGTTCACGTTCTCGGTTTGACTTGAATCCTGTCTCTAAGAGAGTAACCGTTAGTTTATCGAAGGAGTGTTTTGGCAGGCACACATGTTTCGAAAGAGGAAGATTTGGGAGAGATACTGCGTACGCTCTATGGTTGTTAAAGCGCAATCTAAAAGCTGTTTCGGTTTGTCCTACATATTGCATGTCGCATACGCTACAATGAAGCAGGTAAACAACGTTTGATGAATCGCACGAGAGCTGACTTCGGATCTTGATATTGAATTGCGAACCGGTGCTGCTGGCTGTGCTGGTTTCTCGCATTTGTTTGCATATTAGACATTTAGTTTTCAAGCAGGGTTTGCATCTATTATTAGACTGTGACAGATTTAGTTTGGATTTCACTAGGGTATCTTTGAGGTTGCGCGATCGTCGATAAATTACGCCAGGTGCTGATGGAAACCCGCGCTTAAGACGTTCACTTTGTTCGAGGATATTATAATGTCGTCTCAAGATGTTATTCACTTGAGGATAATTGCTGCTATATGTGAGGCATAGGCTAGTGCGTTGTGTGTCACGTTGCTTTGTACGGTTCTCCAAGAGATCAGCGCGGTTCAATTCGGAAGCTTTCTTAAGTGCGTCGTCAATCACGCGGGGGGGATATTTCTGATGCCTGAGTACGGTTCTTAGTTTTTCTGCGTTTATATCAAAGTCATCCTTTTTCGCGCATATACGTTTAAAGCGATGGGCTTGGCTATAAGGTATGCTATTTTTGCAATGACGTGGGTGGTCGCTCCTATAGTGAAGGTACTGCTGTCGGTCTGATGGTTTGCGGTACAGTTTTGTTGTCAGTTTGCCATTGTCTGTCGTTACAGTGGCGTCCAGGAAGTTGACACTGGTACTGGAGTAGACGGGGGTGAACTTGATGGTAGGGTGAGCTTGATTGTACTTGTTTATAAAATAACGCAACTCATCTTCGCCATGTGTCCAGATAATAAAAATATCGTCAATAAATCTTTTGTAAACAAGTGGTTCGAAAGGGTAGTCAGCTAGAAATTTTGATTCTAGCATTCCCATAAATATGTTAGCATAACTCGGTGCCATTTTGGTGCCCATTGCAGTACCGCTAACTTGCCTAAAATTTTTGTCGTTAAATTCCAATGCATTGAGTTCTAGCACAAGCCGCGTTAAGGTCGCAACGATGTGACTATCCGGAGTGCCTGTTTTTCTGTGGAGCTCATACATATCAATTAAAGCAATTATTCCGTCATCGTGTGGGATGTTTGTGTATAAAAATGAAACGTCTAGGGTGACTAGAAGAGACCCTTTCGGTACGTCGAGTCCTGATATTTCTCTCAGAAAGTGTGTGGTGTCTTTAATCTAAGAGGAAAGACTTAAAGGTATGTGGCAGATTAGTTCATCTACATAGCCCGAAATCGGTTAAGTTATTGTGCCTACACCAGATATAATTGGGCGGCCAGGGTTCCCTGTTTTGTGGATTTTCGGGAGCATATAAAAGCGACCAAGAGAAGGATGTGCTGGTTTTAAGAGTTTGTGTTCGTTCGCTGTGATCTTGCCGCCTTTCAAGAGTTCCTCGAGTGTTGATGATACCATTTTTGCATAGCGTGGCGTAGGGTCACCAGTAAGGTGTTCATAGAAGTTTGGATGATTTAACTGGCGATTCCCCTCTTGAATATAATCATTTTTATTGAGTATCACAATTGCACCATCTTTACCTCCTGGCTTTATCACGATGTCGCTTCTTGTGCTTAAAGATTTCAGCAATTCTCTCTCAGACTTCGTTAGGTTGTGGCTCTTCTTTCCGCCCTTGCGGTATTGTTTTAAAATATCTTTCTGTACAGCAGCTGTATATAGGTCTAGGCAATTATCACGGCGAGTGTTTGGTGTCCAGTCATATTTCGGTCGGGGTCGGGCATCGTCAGAGTTGGAGGGCTTGTCTAAAAAGTATTCGCGTAACCGCAAATTTCTGGAAAAGTCATCTAGGTCTTTGAGGATTTGAAACTCATCAAAAAGTCAGGTGGAAGGACAGAAGTTTAATACTTTCGACAGAAGATTTTCTTCATCAGCTGATAAAGGTATACCTGAAAGGTTCACAATAGCGGGACCACCCACTCCAGTGATATCCGACGGGTTTACCTCGGCGCGTCGCGTGCTCTCTGCCACGTTACTAGGCATGTGGGTGTCCACATTGTCATTAAGAAATGTGGTTGGAACTAATACGGTGTTCGAAACCTTGTCCCGCTTAAGCTTGCGTAGTTTGATAATCTCAAGTTCGCGGCGCCTTTTTTGTTCAAACTCAGGGCGGTTTGTTCGTCCTTTGACAGCGGGTCACTCAAGGGGAGTAGGTTAGTGATTGAGGTGTTTACTTTATTTAACTGCTTCTCACTATTATTGATAACTACTTTTACGAGTTTGCGTATATGCGCGAAAAAGGATGACTTTGATATAAACGCAGAAAAACTAAGAACCGTACTCAGGCATCAGAAATCTCCCCCCCGCGTGATTGACGACGCAATTAAGTAAGCTTCCGAACTGAACCGCGCTGATCTCTTGGAGAACCGCACAAAGCAACGTGACACACAACGCACTAACCTATGCCTCACATATAGCAGCAATTATCCTCAAGTGAATAACATCTTGAGACGACATTATAATATCCTCGAACAAAGTGAACGTCTTAAGCGCGCGTTTCCATCAGCACCTGGCGTAATTTATCGACGATCGCGCAACCTCAAAGATGCCCTAGTGAAATCCAAACTAAATCTGTCACAGTCTAATAATGGATGCAAACCCTGCTTGAAAACTAAATGTCTAATATGCAAACAAATGCGAGAAACCAGCACAGCCAGCAGCACCGGTTCGCAATTCAATATCAAGATCCGAAGTCAGCTCTCGTGCGATTCATCAAACGTTATTTACCTGCTTCAGTGTAGCGTATGCGACATGCAATATGTAGGACAAACCGAAACAGCTTTTAGATTGCGCTTTGACAACCATAGAGCGCACGCAGTATCTCTCCCAAATCTTCCTCTTTCGAAACATGTGTGCCTGCCAAAACACTCCTTCGATAAACTAACGGTTACGCTCTTAGAGACATGATTCAAGTCAAACCGAGAACGTGAACAACGCGAGTCCAATCTTATTTATCGTTTCAACACAATTGAAAAAGGCATAAACGAAAGCCCCGGAACGCTCGCATCAATCGAATTGCTATCAAAACCGAGACAATAAGTGCCAGGCGTAATAGAGTGTTGAACACAAACTTCTACAGACTCTATTATATAGTGGTGCCATACTTGAGGCTAGAAACAGGGTATAACCAGTGTCCGTGTCTCTCCCCCCCCCCCCCCCCCCCCCCCCCTTCCCTCTTTTTAAGTTCTGTATTCTGGCCCATTCCAAGAGCTTCCGTTCGCTAACTCCTCATATTGCATTGAGAACAATATTTAGGTCATGCATTGTTACCACTTTCTTTCTACTGTAGTACTGTTGACTTATACGCCCTTTGTATGTTTATCTGGTGAAACCCTCGTCATCTTGTCCGGTCTAGTTGCTTCTCCCCCCCCCCCTTTTTTTTTGTATTGTCTCCATGCTTGGTCATGCTTTTTCGTGACCTCCAAATGTTGTCCCCTCCCCTCCCCCTCTCTCTTTTTTAAGGATTTGGATAAAACGCGTCACACATGAACTGTGTCGCCATTCCTGACGAAGGCAAGACTCTTGCCGAAACGTTGAAATAAACCTTCCGTGTTTTTGTTTCTCTGACTTGGGATTTTCAACTTTGTGTACTCCACGCCTTCGGCCAACCCTACGCGACCATGCCCTATATATATATATATATGGGAACAGGCCCACTCGTCACAGCCAAATCGTCACAGGGAAACTGGTCATAGGTGAACTGGTCAAAGAGGGCATCTCGTTCTAGGTGAACTCGTAGTAGGTAAAGTGGTCGCAGTGACCTTCTCGTTCTTGGAAAGTTCGTCACATACTCTTTTTAGGCGGGAGGGGAAGGGGGGGGGGGGGCTTTATTTTGGAAAGTCGTCGCATCGAACTTGTCGCACTTTCAAACTTGGCCAATCCTATTGCTTGTTTGCAGGGGGCGGTTGTGGTCGGCTTTTCGGTATTATCTTTACTTACGACGCCCCTTTGTTATTAAACCCTTTTCGGAAGCTTTGCAGGTCGGAACTTATTGTGCAATGACAAAACAGGGGTGCGATGCAGACCTCCGCACCAGGATCCTAGGAAGTGTAGCAGTTCGTCTTTGGGGGCGTCTTCTCTTTTCTCTATACCCACTCCAAAGGGGTTTTTCATTCGAAGTGGCTTCGAATGTATATATATAGGGGCGAAATGTGTGGACCTTCAGAGAGCACGACCGCATTTCGTATGATGGACTCAATTAAAACCCAGCGTGACGCTCCCATGCTGTGCGAAGGGCATTCTTATACGCTTAGCCGAAAAGACCCCGACGCTGTGTACTGGGTCTGTAGAGATGGAAAGCACTGTAAAGGCCAAAGCCACCACCCTCAGATGCACTATGACGACTTGTCCTACTTGATGAGTTTACTTACGATGAGTTAGTTGGCTTGTGATCAGTTCTCCTAGACCCAATATTTTCATGTTTCATAGTGGCTGTTACAGTCGGTCATAAGGTAATGAGTTTGCTTCCCTTGATAGCACGAGCGCGCACGCCCAACCAAATCACGGCGGAAGCTAACGTGCGCGTTCTTTACTCGTCCTGGACAATATACTATTCTCAGGTACGGCCCAGCGTGCGATATTTACAGCCCAGCACGTGCGTGTTTGTCGCTTCGGAAAGCGAGCAAAGCACGCGCCATACGCACAAACTCTTCGAGATGGCAGCAGAAGCTCTTTTTGAGAAAAATCTATACAAGACCTTGTCGCGCTTTTCTTTTTAGTTGTAAATTACTATTTGTCATCAGTTATCGAAGCCGAATTGCAAACGAAAAAAGGTAAATTGTGACGAAATGGGCAAGTGCCCAGTTGCCCTCTGTTACGACTTCCCCGTGTACGAGATGCCCTATGACGACTTGCCCTATTTGACGAGTTTACCTATGACGAGTTGGCTGCGACGAGTGGGCTTGTGACGAGTTCTCCTAGACCCTATATATATATATATATATATAGGTTGTTAAAGCGAAGGCTTACGAATATTCGTAAACTTAGTGTATACCAGGTAAAAAATAATATTTTCTCGGGGCCACAATACTCGTGGTGATGGAAGTCAGAAAATGCAGGATACCTAATCATTTTGCCACTAGTTAATGAAAAATAACTTTTTATTTAGTAAAAAGTGGTTCTAATTAGAAACTTTCTGAGAGTCATCGTGAACCCCTGTAGTAAACATTTTCAGTAAAAAAAAAACAAAAAACATTGAGCGCGTAGGAAGGGTAGTAGTGCGCTATGGTTACCACTCGTGAAAGGGGTACAAAGCCGGGGCTCTGAGTCAGAAAAATCGCGCGGGTGCCTTATCGCCACCGCAAGCTTTGTACCTGTTCTAGGAATGATAACTTAAGCGCACTACAACGCCTCTCACGCGCTCAAGGTCTTTTTAAAAATTACTGGTTTGGTGGTTTTCAATGACGCTCAGCAAGTTTCTAATTGCAATAATACGTCTATTTTCCCTAATCAAAAAGCTAATGTTTTCATGTTCAAATAGTTAGCGAAATAAATATTGAGTATCCGGCATTTCCTGACGTCCGCCATCACGAATAATGCTGGCCCAAGAAAATAATATTTTTAGCTCGAATACACTAATTTTAGGAACTTTTGTTATTCTGAGCTGAAACATATAAATGCATATTAATATATATATATGTATATATATATTGCTCGTGCGTACCCGAAAAGGGAACACTTCTCCCTATATCTAGAAGATTCGTGTTTCCTCTTATCCCGAGTGTAAAAGATAAGAAGGCCAACACAAAGTTGCCGATTCAGCCTCGCCCTACCTCACTCCCGAACGGTCTAGCTGGAATATTTGAGATAGCAAATGTGTTGGAGGATAAGGAGCTTACCGTGCCCTTGCCGACACCCTCTCGCTCCAGCCAGCTGCCATGCCGACGCCGAGACGTTCGCTGCGGCTGTTTCGACGCTCATTTTTTTTTTTTTTTCTGGCACAAGTTCGCCAGTTAAACCTTTATTTTCAGTTTACGCTCGTCGAGCCGTTTCCAACCGCCCTAATATATTTCTTAAGCCCAGCGTACCTCCCTTTATAATTTTCTACGGACTCGAGAAACTACTTCCAAGGAAATAGAGCTCACCGAAAAATAAGTGCCTGTGTCACACCACTTGTCATCGCATATTTAACTAGTTCTACTCTACCGTAGTGAAGAATGGAAAATTTTGTTTTCACGAAATAATAATGTATATCGTATTCGTTTTAAGTAGTTATATTATTTAATTATTTATTGTAGTAAAATTAGGATTAGAAGTACTATTTCAGATCGGTAGTCAAAATAAAACACTTTATAGGTTGGGGACTACATTAGTGGAAAGGATCAGTTTAAAGGAGAACATGGCAAAATTCACCGAGCACTTTTGTTTGACATAATTTAAGATGCACTTACGTAAATGAAATATCTATAACGCTTATCACCTAGTGAGGAACTGTAGTCAAAGACAAGAGCCGCGCTTTCCTATCTCGAGCCGCTTAGAGACCATGTATCTTGCCCTGGTTGAATGTGCGGCTCAAATGCGTATATCAAAGCAATACCGAGTGGTTTTCTAACTGCCTTCTGTTTGGGCCTGGCGGTCTATAGCTGAGAGTGCAGGGCGTTATCAGATAAGTTTGAACAACCATGTCCGGTGACCATTTTTAATTTTGATGAAAGAATAAATTTGGCTGGCTTCATGCCCACAAGAATGAATCCAATCCTTGTTTTTGAAAAAAAAATGTTTGTCTTCGCGACAAACAATTGTTAGCACCCTCTCAGTTACGTGCGCGTTTTGCGTATCACGCGATGTTGAAATTTTGGGCGGCTTCCCCCAAAAAACTGTTTTGGCTATGCGTCTAGAAATATTCACTGACAAGTTAGGCATAGGAAGGATTGACAAAAAGTGTTAATCATTCTAGTATTAGGGTAGTTATTTTGAGAAAACAAAATCGGCAAACACTGCACATTGCGGAATAAAGCTCTGGAATAAAGATTTTTGCTCTATGTGTCTATAAAAGCTAAGGCCTTCAAACTTTGCCAGGGTGTGACCTGTCTATGCAGGGTGATTCAAGGAGAGGCCAGGGTCTTTAAATCGACCGCAAAATTCGCTTTCTTAACCTATCGCGCTACGACTTTGTGCAGCGTTGCCCAAAGATGGTGCTTTTTTTTTTGTTAAAATTTGCAAAGAGCGAATTTACCCGAGGAAAAACTAAAGAAAGAAAAAGGCTTAGCTCCTATGAGGAGGGCAAGTTCGTCTGCTTCTTGCGCAGGGGGTAGCGGTGACGTCAGAACGCAGAGCCCTGATTGGCTCATCGCGACCCCCTATCTGAGCGTCGTCTGCTCCTTTGCAACGTCGTCTGCTCGCAACGTCGTCTGCGTCTGTCTTACCTTTCCCGCGACTTTCGGAAGTGCAGAGGCCAGATTCAGGAAACGATCTTACGCCAAAAATGTGCGTAAGACATAACTTAAGAACAAATTCCTATTCACGAAACAAAATTTTCGTAAGTTTTGCGCAGATTACGACGAATTCTTACGACAGCTCCGAAGCTGTCTTACGCACTTACGATCAAATCAGCATGGCCGACAGCGTCGCGGTCGCGACGACCCACGGACGTTTATTTTTCTACGTGCGCTTCTCACGCGTCCCGACTTCAAGCAGCAAGAAAAAAGCAAAAAGTACTTGAAACAGACCACGACGAACAAGAACGCTGGATCCACAAATACCCGGAGAAAGCTCCAACGGCCACGATTCCACCGAACGCGACCAAGCGAGCACGGCAGTTAGGCCTGGCAGGCACTCCGCGACTCGGCGACCGTCTGCCCTGGACCGCTTGGTGTGCTGAATGGAGTGTACGGAGCTACGCCGTGGCGAGCCCGAAAACTTCTAGCGGTCATCCCAGCGCGCCACTTGGAGGGCAGTTTCTCCAGGAACCGTAGTATATTTAAACAGCAAAATAAATGTTAGCTTTTTTCTTCGAATTTACCTACTATTGTTTTTTAATGCTAAAATTTCACAGTGTAAATATACCTACTTTCCATCATGATTTCGTACTGTTGTCTTTGCCCCAGAGCGCAATCGCGCTCGGGGACGATACAACCGACAGTCACATTGGCCACTGTACGATAGGAGCTTACTGTTCTGACCAGCGTTTTAACATGGCTATCCGCACGTTGATCGATTGCACGTAATCCTTCAAATGGTATTTAACTTTTTAATGAAAAGCGGAATGTCAACCTGTGACACCCCGCCCCCTCCGATCACGGCCCGACCAGCGGCATCAATGCCCGACAGTTTACGATCTCATCTTGTTGTCACGCGAATGGTACGCGAACACACGGTCACATCGGCGATAATTCCAGTCTTCTGTTCAGAACCCACAACACTGCCATCACGATGTTGCAGCTATGTTGCTGACACGCACAAATACAGAACCATGTTGAAAGCCGGTTGCACTCGGCATCGGAAAACAGAACCGAACTCAGCACGAAAGGCACCCAGGCAGCCGGCAGCAAAACCTGCCTGTCTTGGACGCAGTTCCTGCGGTTTCCATAACGTCGAAAACGTCGACACAGTTCCGCGTGGTTTCGCTACTGCAGTTCCGTGCCGCGTGAGCGCGTGAGCCCCGCAATCCGCGCAATCCGGAGACGGCCATCTTACATAATGTGCGTGGCGGTGCTGGCACTGCTCCGGAACTTCGCTGTCTCTAGCGGCTTCGTTTGCTCGTTTGATAAAATTGGTGATAAAAATGTCAATGCAACCAAAACGTCTGCAAATTTAGACTAGAAGACGGAATCACAGGTGGCCTTCGCTGCCGCTGAAGCTCAATCAACTCAATAGCTATTTATTAAACAACGTGCGCGACCTGCTCGAAAAACGAAACCGAAAGAAGATATGTCGGGAGGGCGAAAGCTTTCTCTCGTCTGCCTGGAGAAGGAGAAACGTTTCGTTCTTCCCCCTTTTCTCGTGTCCGCATGGGGGCGCGTCAGTAGAAGGGAGGAAGACGCGCCATTGCTACTTCTTTCCTCCATTTTTTCTTATAGCGAGTTCGCTTCACGGCACTCGTGTCTACGCGTGCCCAATCGCGGCGTAAAACGAGTTCGTTTCGGCAGGCACTCCACGAGTAGTTGCACTCTCCAAGTTCTTTTCAGCGGTGGCACCCCACGCGTGCATGCACTCGCTGCGCCGAGAAAATCGGGCGTGCGCCAAAACGCAATCCCGTCATGCCTCGCTCCAGCGAAGGCGACGAGGAGCGGGAGCAGACGACGACGGTTCGTCTGCAACGATGTGTCGCGGAACCGAAAGGAGAAAAAGTAGATTTTCTGCTAGAAATCGCGTCCCGCGGACAACAGAATCAAAAGCGAGCTTGAATTGTGAGCGTCTGCTATTTCATTAAGGAAGCAATTGACAACCCGTACTTTATTTGCAGGTTTTAAGTCACTCTGTTGCCGTACAGACGCTGAACTGTACAGTGTGTCAAGAAAAGCTCAGAACAAACGCACCAGCGTCCCCCAGATGTTTATCAACTTCCGTGTGTAGGTGAAAAATTGAACATTTGTCGACGAAACTCCCTTAGCAGAAACATCTGACTGGCAAATAAGCAACAGAGAAAGCAAAACAAAGTGACTTTACCCGAGGCTTCAGCAACGTCATCATATTTAACATTTACTTACGTCAGCTAACTTGCCCCGTCGTATTTTGTTCTAGAAAGCTCTCGTTCTTGACTTCCTCACCAAGGCTAATTAATATGATCCATTTGTAATGGCGATCGAAATTGAAAGTCCCACGAAAAGTTTTGCTGGATATTCCGACAGACTAGTTTTAAGCCGTACCCTTTCAGTGATTCACGCATAATACCATACTCAAACGAATCAAGCTTCTGCTCGGACAGCATCATCAGTTTTCTTCAGTGTAAACGGTTATAAGAATTGAAAGATCGCAACCAGCTGCTTTTAGACAGCTGGGTGCGGAAATTTACGCCGTCTGTAACTATCCCTACGACAGCCGAGTTGCTTGAAGTCATCGCAACTATAAACTACAGGTTGCAGCGTTCAACGTTTGTAGATAAACGTTAGTAGTGACTGCACTCTCGCATTCTTACCCATCACTCCGAGCAGAAAGGCGCTAGTTTCGGTTTGAGCTCGGTACCTTTTCTACAACATAGATGGAGGCAGCATCAATCTTCTGCACTCGGTGCATTTGGCGAGTTCGTTTGAGTCCATTTTTCCGTGCAACACTCTGCGAGTGCGAGGCATTCTGGGAGAAAACTCGAACGGTGCCAGTGCGTATGAAACGAACTCGCTATTAGAGTGCAGGCCGAGCGGCACGTACCTTTTTTGCGCTAGCCGCCTACAGATAGGAGGTAAGCTTATTTTGTTTTAATTCTGTATACGTGTTAGCTATCCAGCATATGTAGCGAGAGTTAGTGCGTATACCCAAAGTCTAGTGACTAAAAAAAACCCGTGAACTCGTACGGTGCCGCACTCGGCGGCCGCCGCCGCGCGTGCGCTATGCCGTACTCCTTGCTTGAATACCGAAAAGCTAGCGACTGGAAAACGAGTGAACCCGTTCGGTGCCGTACTCGGCGGCTGCCGCCGTGTGTGCGGTTTTCCGTACTCGCCGCTAGGCCTAAATGGTCATCGGGGCTCCGTGGATGGAGCGGCGTTGTTCTACGCCGCGCTGCCACTGACTTATAGTACTGGGGGCCCTCTCGCTTTCGCACTGCAGATCAGTCCCAGAAACGATGCTTTGAGGCTCTCCGGCGCGGGCAGCGGCGCCTGAACACACATGTGCTGGGCTGTACACGTCTCTTGTTTCGTTTTTTTTTTTCTTCGGGCGCGTAAAAGCCGAAGTCCAAAGTCGACTCGTCGAACAGCGTTCGCCCACACCTTCTCCAATTTCCGGTCCGTTGGAAACTTCTGAAAAAGTACCTCCGTGTTGCGCAGCGGGTTATTTGTGCAGCGCAGAGCGCTGCAAATTGCACTCGGCATCTTTCGAGGAACAGCTGGGCAGTCTTGGGCGCACCGAGTTGCTCGCTAAAACGAGTCTTGGAGTCCTCAGAAGCAAATAAACAAAAGGCTACCCTATTAAAAATCGCTCTGAAAGAACTTCATAATTTTTTTAAAGGGTGTGAAGGGTACTTCAGGAATTTCTGAGATTTTTGAAGGGGGCAACAATATTTTCTGGTGGGTTCGCTGGCCCCATCAGAGGCTCTCCTGAAATGTCTGAAGTGCCCTTTACAATGCCTTGAAATGTCTGAAAGCCTGTGAAGAACTTTTCTGATGGGGTCGGGAAAACCTTCAGGCTTCTTGAGACGTCTGTGGGCAACGGCTTAGGTGAAGAACACACTTCTTAGAATGGATGCTTGGGCGAGTTGGATATTCATGTTGTAGGAGAAGCGCTAAAGTAGACTCACTCACCCTCACACTCACACGAGAAAAACGGTCACTCACGTCGCGCGACATTCAACTCAATTTGTATTTTCGTCTTTTTTCGTTTTTCTTTTACCCGTATGAAATTTGTCATCCCACTTCGTTCGCTTCTGTACAAAACAATTAGCAATGTCTATCGCACAATTACATTCGAGAATCAAGATATAGCAATTCTTTTTCCGTAAGCGTTATGGATGGACTACTAACACAGGTGTCACTCCTTTTTATGATGTGAGCTGCCACTATTATCTCTCACGTGTTAACTGATGATGGTTCTTTCCGACTATGCTGCTATTTTTGAAGTCCGCGGCGCACCCACAGTCACGGCAGTGAATGCCCAAAAGTCCTGAGTTTGCTAATCGGGTGTTGTTGTTGTGTTCCCTTAATCTGTCATTAATACATCTTCCAGTGTGTCCTATGTACTCTTTGCCGCGTGATAGGGGAAAGGAATAAATCACTCCTTCTGAGCAAGGTATGTATGGGGTTCTATGCTTTTTAGTGCAGACGGTATTAGTTTTTGGTGTGGGGTTAACTTTTTTACATAGGCCTGATAGTTTGATGGGGGCGAAAAAGACTACATTGATGTTTGCGCGATTCCCAATCTTCTTTAGGTTATGAGAAATGTTATGAATGTAGGGGATGACTACCGGTCTCTGGTTACTGAATCTTTCGCGTGGCTTGCGGGATGTGATTTGACCTTTTTTAATCTGTGTTAGTAGTCCATCCATAACGCTTACGGAAAAAGAATTGTTATATCTTGATTCTCGAAGGTAATTGTGCGATAGACATTGCTAATTGTTTTGTATAGAAGAGAACGAAGTGAGATGACGAATTTCATACCGGTAAAAGAAAAACAAAAGAAGACGAAAATACAATTTGAGTTGAAAGTCAGCGCGACGTGAGTGACCGTTTTTCTGGTGTGAGCGTGAGTGTGAGTGTGAGGGTGTGTGAGTCTACTTTAGCGCTTCTCCTACAACATGAAGAAGACACATTTCGCAGAATTAGAGCATAGCTGCTTATTTATTTATTTTATTTATTTATTTACCCTCAAGGTCCGAAGGCATTACAGGGGGGAGCGGGGAATACAACGAAATAACAAGAGGCAAAATAAGCACAGTCATATATCAAAAAATAAAAAGTTAGATAGAGCATCTTTAAAAATGCATAATTCATCAATGGTGGCGATGCCATGAGGAAGGTGGTTCCATTATACAGCTGTGCGCGGTATGAATGCCTAAAAAAATGCATTAGTGTTGCATAGAAAGACGCCCACGTTGTTCTTATGATCTAAACGACAGGAAATATAATATGGAGGGGTTATTAGATTGTGACGCATGGCCGGATTATGATAAATTTTGTGAAAAAGGGACAGACGAGAATATTGTCTACGCAAAGCAAGAGTGGGTAATGATAATGATAGTTTCATGGAGGTTACACTAGAAGTACGGTGGTAGTTGGAAAGTATGAAACGTGCGGATTTGTTCTGGACGGCCTTCAATGATTGAGCGAGGTATTCCATGTCGGGGTCCCAAACGGAGGCTGCGTACTCCAGCTTCGATCTAACAAGTGATTTATAAAGAAGAAGTTTGAGAGATGACGGCGCAGAACTAAAATTCCTTCTTAAAAGGCCTAGCATGCGGTTAACATTGTTAATAACATGTTAACATGTACGCTACGGGAAAAAAAAATGAGAATTCGGAGAATGCTGATCGTATGTGTGTACGGTCAGATGTTTATTACTGCTGTTCTATCAAATACGAGTGGGCTCCTGGACCCGTGTCACTGCCCGCGTGTTCGCTCGCCAAGGAGGCCACTGAGGCCGACCGCCCCATTTGGAGAATTGACGAGCCGCGGGCCGAGTAGTATTGGCCGAGCGGCGTTTTGAGGCGAACGCAATCCTGTCCGCTGGAGGCGAAATCCGTGCAACTATAAATAAAAAAAAAAAAAAAAGCCGACAGCAGTGCGCGCTTTTTAGGAACAGGTACCCACCCGGGAGCGACTCGTTTCGGGAACCGGTTCTTCCACGGGGGACGGTCCCCAAAAGCAACCCACACTGCCTCTCTCTCCGCCCGGCGATGGGAAGAGGGTGTAGGGCTGCCAGGTCAGCGGTCGGAGGGAGAGGGTGCTGTGCGCAAGCGGGGGAGGCCAGCCGCCAGTATAGCCATTTTCTCTCTGCTCGTTGGCAGTTCCGGTTAGCCCACGAGCCGCCGCGGATTTTTGGAGCGGACCAATTTCCTCCAGGAAAATGAGCATGCATGGCTTTCAGGGCTCGCCCCTTGGTTTGTTTTGACTATTCTTTGTTTCCGCAGGTGCACCATAGTTTGGCGCTGGCCGCCTTCAGCACCGTTCGAGCGCCATCATGTTCAGCGCATTCAAGGAGATGGTGGCCGGTGTCGGCTTACTCGCTGCAAAGCCTGGCAGTTGGGGTCAGCCTCCCACCGCATGTTGTGCCTGCGCACCGGGATTATGGCGTTGTGGGTCCTTAGATGGTGAATGAGGGCCGCTGTCCGGACTTGCTTTTTGCGCCTCTTCGTCCGTCCCACTTCAGAAGCATCCAGCGTGCGAAAAATCTGCCGAAGACGCCAGCGTGACGCCAGCATGGCCAAAACCGTGACTGTGCTCGGGATTTCTCAACGGCGGCGGGTGCTGCTTGCAAGTTCGTGGTTTTCGGTAAACGTGCTTAATGAGACTGTGTATGTGTCCGTGAGGTGCACCTGCTCTGTTTTATATAGCTGAACTACCGCGCATCAGGAATATACCCTTGGCATTGTGAGTACTTCGAAATATATTTTTCTTTGTGACAAAGAAGTCAGTTGTCCCTGTTTGATGTGATCTCTTTCGTCTACAGCTCCTTGCGCCGGGTTTGAACAAATGTTGCTTTTTATCACTTTGTTGAGTTATAATATGCATGTAAAACTAAATGTCTGCAATGAATTTTCAATAATGTTTTGAACTGCATTTGGCCTATGGTTCACAGTCATCTGCGCGTCTAAAGGGGTGATGGGCTAAAGGGTCTCACGGTGTGAAGGGCTGTGGGGCTAAAGGGTTTTTCTAAGGGGCATCCCTGAAGGGTTTTTCTGTAGGGTATTTCTGAAGGGTTTTGAAGGCATGTGAGGTCCCATCATCCTTCAAGGCTGACGGGCTATTTAGAAATGTTTTCAATAGGGTATACCGAAGCTACACGGGCTACAGATAAAAGCAACGGCTAAACACACCAATCCCAAGCCGAAGTAGAGGCGGTAGCGCCTCAAAGAAGCTCACTCCGCGCAACGCCCTGGCGGCTCGCGGCATGTTACATTTTTATTATCGGCATTATTTGAGAATGCGGCGTCCCACGGACGTAATATTTGGGCTGGGGTCGTATTTTGTGTCACTACGAAGATACCAGTTTTTTATTTCATTTTGAGTTTTGGCCGGAGTTGCCCTTTAAGGGCTATCCACACGAAGGAGAACTCCGCGGACGGATGTCGTGACGTCAACAACCCGGGAAACTCCGTCCCCGGCTCCGCCACGTGCACCTGCGCAGCTTTCGTGCTGACGGCACGAAGCCTCCGCGCCTCCGCCACGGAGGAGAACGGCACCGCGGGGCGTCAAAAAGGGATGACGTATGTCTCACGTGATGCGCGCTCCGCGGAGGAAAGGGGCGGATTTCTCCTTCGTGTGGATACCCCATAAACAGTTCAGTTTTGTGGTTAAGTGTGATCTTCTGAACCATAGCCTCCTTTGTACTGACAAAACCTGGCAGATACCCACGAGACGCGGCCGCCGAAAGTGCGGCAGACAAGGAATGATAGAAGAGGCATGTAACGGGCGCTTCGCTGTGGTGAGATGCGAAACACACTTGTCCCGAACGATGGAGTGTCCGCCCGTGCTCCTCGCGTTCTTCGCGCTACCGCCTCTTTGCTCATCGAGTTTGAAAACCATGTTTCTGGTCCTCGCCGCTGCAGAAGCTGTGCGCTGAATACCAGAAATGCTCTCTGCTACCAGATCCTCATGCTCCAAATCTTGGACAGGGCACTCCACGGCTCCGTCGTCGAACTGCCAGGCTTTGTGAGTATAAAGGAGGCTATGTCCAAACAGAATACTCACTTTAACTTTAAGTGTGAGCGTAGCAGATTCTAAAAGAGCAAGCTCCGGGCTTTCTGCGGGCCGCCTCGGTGGCTCCGAGGCAAGAGCGCCGGCCTACGGATCCCCGTGTGGCGGGTTCCATTCCCGGCCGAGGTGCCCGCAATCTGACAGAGGCTTATTGCGGAGAAGGCGCCGTGTATCCGAGCTTTCGGTTGCACGTCCAAAGGTCCCCAGGTGGTCCAAATTAATCCTCAGTCTACCACTGGGGCGCGCCAGTTGCCCGATGTTGGTTTGGCACGTAAAACTACCAAATTTGACTTTGACTTTGTCGGGCTTTCAGGGTTCTTGCCAAGCACGCGCGCTCCAGCAGTGCAAGCACTGTTCAGGACCACATGCCTGCACTTGTAGCATCGGCTGCGTCTGAACTTAAAGTGGCCTTGCAAAGCCTCTTTGGCCATTTTTTAATATGTATGGCGTTCGCTCTACGTACTGAGTGTGACTCCAGTAACACAAAAAACATAAAATAAAAAATAAGATCTGTGTATTTTGAATATAATTGGTGAAATAAGTTCAGAATTTTGAGCACATGTTCTTTTGTTGATGACGTTCTTTGTCTGAACCAATAGATAACGTAAACGACAAGAGCGTGGAACATCCATGAGCGATCTCCCTAAATGTTGGAAATTAAGATCCAGCTATGAAGATGTGAACGCCCCACCAATTTACGGATGTTCAAGCAAAAATTTGAGTGAGAGCCACGTTCTTGAATGAATCAAAAGGGGCACTTGCGCCTATTCAACCAGTCCTTGCTCTAGAATCTTATGTCGTCATTATTCTATTCTCTAGACTAATGTCCTCACTAGACTTTCGTGTATGACACTGATAGGCACGCCTCGAAGCAGCATTTGGTTTTCTTCGTCCCTTTGCAATGCCCTTTGAAGCTGAAACAAAGTATAGCAAAAGGGGATGTCCCAATCGTAAAGATGTGCAGTATAGATAGCAGTCTCGCGATGATATGCGGCAGCCTAATAACATGTAAGAGCGCGCGTGACTGAAAAAACACAGCGTTGTAAAATGAGGGCCCAAAACAAGGGCAGGTAAAATTTACTATAACTTTAGCTTCCCAAGGATGTATTCGCGAGGATTCAAGCTCGTGCAATCCGATGTCCAAATGTGATTTAAATTAGAAATATATTCTCTGTTTTTGCGATCTTTATGTGTAATTAGGAAAGTCATTGCACGCGTTTCTATCAAAGAAATACGGACGATAACCAACCTACTACTGAACTGTTAGTTGTCCGACATTTCAAAACCGGTTCGGTATTTTTATCAGGGGCAACTATTTGCATGCGAAGAGCTGCAGCTTTTTTTCCATCGACGGTGGGTCGTTTGCTTCCTACGCTTTTAATGCGAAGGCATTAACTGTTCCATGAAGCGAACCGACGTCAAAAGCGTTGGAGCTGCGCCAAACGGCGCTTTTCCCCGTCCCGATGTCGCGTGCAGCAGAAATCTGATGGATAGGCTGCCATTAGCTAGCGCGTGCCATCGATAAACGAGACTCCCATTGGCTCTTGTGCGGCGTAGTTCCAAAGAAAACGCCACCAAAGAAGCCCTCTCCATACAGTACTATACACAAGGTAAAGAGCTGACACTGCCATAGGCCCCAGAGGCCCAGATAGTTCAGTGACAGCTAGCGTTCCTAGCAGGCGGCATTAAGCATTAGCTGCATCCGGTTCCGGTCAAGTTAGTTTCGGTTTCGGCATTTCTGCTCCGGTTCTCCAGTACCCTTCTCCTTCTCTTTTCTTTCCCTCTCTTTCCTCCTCGCCTCCTATCTCGCTAGCTTCTCGGGAGCTGCTCGGTTCCCGGAACCGCTTCTTTTTCTTTTTGGAACGCAGCCCTCAGGGGCCAGTGAGCGGCGTCGCCGTCGGCGTAACCGCGAGGTCACGTGACCCCCTCAGGTCACGTGACCCCTCGAGGGCACGTGACCCCCTGAGGCCACTTAACCCTTCTGAGGTCACGTGACCCCCTCCCCCCGAGGTCACGTAACCCCCGTGACGTCACACGACCCCCCTGAGGTCACGTGACCTCAAGGAGTCACCTATCCCTCAGTACGCTTCCATCCTCCTAGTCAAGAGCTGCGCTCTAATCCGGCGTTACAGGGAATTGTACACGGCTTTAATTTTTTTTAATGATCACGCAGTTTTTATTTAATTTTTATGATAGAATTTGTACATAATCTGTCAAACAAAATTTTTACTTGACAAAACAGAGGTGTATATCCGGTTTGTTTGCTTTTCTACTGTTAAACATTGAAGTTACAGAATCTCCACAGTGACTCCTGACTGATGGAGCATTTTGGGGTCAACAACAAAAAGTGATTCGAAAACATTTTATTGGTCCACATTCGTATATACATGATTTATTTCAGGCGCTCTGTATGTTTTATAAGAAAAAGATACTCACAAAAATAAATGAATATAAAGGAGTTCGGCATATCGCACACTTCGTAATAGATTTTTAGTGGAACCATGTTAACAAAAACTTTCCGCAGGGAACATGCTGAGTGATTCCTTCGCTTTCACGACGACTCAGGCAAGGAAGTAAGTGCAGAAATAAATAAGACATCGCTATCATCACCAGTTATGCGAGTATAATAGGAGAAGAAAGCATACAGCGGAGAGTGCAAATTCCCCACTCCCGGCTGATATAAAACACACGAATCGGCATAGCCTGAAACACACTGTGGGAGAGCCATTACCAAACAATGAGAACTCTATTCAGAACCTGACAATATTCAACGTCCTTAGACATTCCCCAAAATACAGTTGATCGGAAAGGAACTATGGCTTTAAAACGCGGCTAAAACTATAAACAGTGGATACAAAAGTGGACACATTTTCTTTGTAATATTTATTGCTTATATGCACTACTTTGTAAAAAATTCCGTAGAAAGTGGATAAATACTTTTTGAAAAGGGCAGTGATACTTATTTGATGGAAATAAGGAAAACAAATGCTTGGAGTGCAAGCTGCACCGCTCAGTTAGTAAGCACTTTCTGTTTTTGATTTGACAACCACCTCCGTTAATACACTATTAACACTCAAACTTGCCTAGTTGCTTACCAGCAACTGAGGAGTGCAACCAGTCTTTGTCCCAGTTGCGGTTAAGAGATCGAACATGCCAACACAAGCGTATTCTGCAAAACATTTTTAGAAACAATTTGTGGCATAAGAACAAAAGAAGGGCTTAGGTGTCCGCAGACTTTTTGGTCATTAAAGTGCCCTAGTCCGATGACATACGCCGATGGCTAAGTGGATGTCGACAATTTTGAGCCCGACCTATTAAAACGTCGGGCTTCTAAATCTTTAGGACTTGGTTGGTGAAGGTTTGTATTTCTCGAATTTGTGACCAAACCAGACGGAGTTCTGTCAAACGTGTTTACGTTTAAAACGTACATCTCTATGCATTTTTTTTTTTGCAGCAGAAGAGTTTTAGAAGAATATCGTTTATTATCTTTCTTTCTGCACATTTCGTGTATTTTCCTTCAGATATATAATGTGAGCACACGGTCCTTTTTGGCGTAGCCCGCGACCCCGTGTTTCAGACTGGCGAACAGTCAGCAAAAAAGCACGTTCCGCAGACACGACAGATGGAGTATTCTCGAGTATCATTCTCCCGTGTCGGTCTGGAGCGGTTATGTGAACTTCATACCGTCATATTTATTGATGACAATAAAACATATATCGTTGCTGCCTGAAGACTTGACAACTTAAAAATAAGGGGCCGATCAGTCTAAAGATATACATCAGAAGTAAATGCACCCCCAAATTATCTGAAATATGCTTTATAAATCTTTTCCGGTCTCCGATAAGCACGTCTACAGGTGGTTTGGGAGAACCTTAAACAAATGTTTTATTTTGAAACTAATTTAATTAACATATGTGTTCCTGACGTATATTTAACTTTTCATAGATATAGAAGTCTGTTGCTCTTTTTATATGATGAACAAGAATTTTAGCTGTCTGTGGTCTGGACGAATACAAAGTAGTCGCGCGTGGCAGAACTATGACGATTGCGCACGCAGACCTTCAAAAAGGGGCCGAGTAAGTAGCTGTAATGTCGAGCAGAGTATGGAATAGTACTTCGGTTTATTTAACAAAAAATATAAAAACAGAAAGGGTGATGTTTATTTGCAAATTGAATTCACCGGCACCTTGGCAAGAACAAACCTCAAACGCCAAGCTATGTCAAAACTTTGGTACTCGATATTTTAGACGAAATCTAATCTGAGTTCAAAGGTTATTCTTTTCTGCATGATTATTTGCCTGCATCACGGTGCTGAGCGTAAACAGTATTGGTCAGGAAAGAAAAAGTGATTACCGCGCAGTGTTTCTATAAAAGGTAGACTGAAATGGTTTGTCCTTTCAGTTTTGAAAATACAATTGCTTTTAACTCAGTTGCGTCGTCATTCTAAAACATAATTTTTAAACTAGATTTAAGGATATAAATGGCGAGGACGTGCCCATTTCATGACTTTATGCTCTGTAGTTAATTCCTAGGTTCAGGAGCACAGCACGATCCGACTTTTAATACTGCGAATCAGAGTTGTAGCATTAACGGGTATTTAAGGCGACCTACCAAACTGATAACCCATAGATTCAGGTAAAACATATGCGACTGAGGTAAAAAAATTAATAAATAGAGACTTTCATTCGTATATATTAATCTAGCTTTATTTTACTGTTTCATCGAAATTAGATAACGCGATTTCTATTAGTACCTGAAAATAAAAGTGGACTCTTCGATTGATAAAAAGCTATATAAATACTCGTTTCACTGTTGAAACAGTGCCCATTGCCGAAGAAACGCGGAAAACATGTTCACTTTTGCGGTTCAAACCGGTTGGAACCGGTTCGAGCCGTTATTTTTTGCTCCCCGGAACTGAACCAGAGCTGAACCGAAAGCCGTGAACCCGAACCGCAACCGAACCGATTAAACATTTCGGTTCGACATCGTGGCGCCATAATTGGGGCATGCACATACCCGTTCTTAACAATTTCATTATTATTGAAAAGCGTAAAAGTGCTACGGGGTGGTCAGGAAAAGACAAATTGACAGCACAGAGGTGGAAGGTAGTTTTGAAGAGAAAATTTCTAATACATTTTCGTACAACCGACCCGAAAATTCCCATGGGCCGAAGCGATCGAAATGCGCCACCCTCTAACATGGTTCGCGGTGCCTGTTTCAACAGCCGGCGTGTAGCGTCTCCGTCTACGCGACGCAAAGGAAGCAACCGGAGCGACTTTGCAAACAGATCAGCGTACAACCTTGGCGGTAACATGATATAGGAGGCAGGGCGCGGCAGAACCTGAACTTGTGCCGCCTGTGAGCGCCAAGAGATCCGCCGCCGTGGAGGCCCAAACAACGCGTAGAAAAGAAAGATACTTAAAAAAAGGGAAAACGAATTGCAATTGGGTGAGCTTGTCTGTAACTTAACTTATAAGACAACTTTTTGGAGAATTCTCAAATCCAATTTGGGTATGCTCAATAACCAACGTAATTCATGGTGCAGCAAGCCACTTTAAGAACAAGTACCAAATACACGAGCTGCAGAGCCACAAGAACACGTCAGCGAGGTGTATTTTTGCCCAACTTGAAATGGCTCGAGTGCCCGTGATTGAATCGGGGGTCGTGTCAAGCACCAGGCAACGTTGTGCTGCCTCCGACGGCCCACGAAGTCGGTGGTCAAGTCGGTGTCAGAGATGGTTGCCCCACTGAACACTAAACTGCGAACGTGAAACTAATCCACCTCCTGAAAGCTGACGTCAAAGGGTTCAGGGACATAAAAGCAAAGGACTGGGACGCTGTTTCCGCTGTGCGTGGAATTCAGTCCTGTCCCTTATGACAGTGTACCCGGTCCGACACTTCGCAACCACAGCTGTTTTAAGCAAGAACAGTAGACGCAGAAAAGATATATCTTTAAAAGTAAAGTCTCCTATGGCTGCCAAAAGCAGATCGAGATCGCGAGCTTGCGGTGCAACTACGAGGAAAGAGTGATCGCTACAGGCAAGACGTATCTTTATTCTCTACGCGTTGTGCGGCCCTCCACGGCGGCGAATCTCTTGGCGCTCACAGGCGGCGCAGGTTCAGGTTCTGCCGCGCCCTGCCTCCTATATCATGTTACCGCCAAGGTTGTACGCTGATCTGTTTGCAAAGTCGCTCCGGTTGCTTCCTTTACGTCGCGTAGACGGAGACGCTACACGCCGGCTGTTGAAACAAACAGGCACCGCGAACCATGTTACAGGGTGGCGCATTTCGATCGCTCCGGCCCTTGGGCATTTCTGGGTCGGTTGTACAAAAATATATTATACATTTTCCCTTCAAAACAAATCGTCCACTTCTGTGCTTTCAATTTGTCTTTTCTTGACCACCCCGTAGCGTTTTTACGGTTTTTAATTATAATGAAATTGTGAAGAACGTGTATGTGCACGCCCAATTTATGACAACCTCGTTGGCGTCAATAATAATAATAATAATAATAATAATAATAATAATTCATTTTCCCATATTTCTCGCTTGATAACTTAAAAGCCAAATAAATATTGAATTATGTTTTGCAGACACTGTTAGTACATATTATAAAAGTTAATTTTAGAGAGTTTAATAAATATTAAAAATGGCCGTTTTTCAAATGATATTAAAAATAATGTATCGTTAATTGCTCGTGTTTAAGCAATTCTTGTAAATTTCTACCGCTAGCCGCGACAACAATGTGTCATGCAAAGAAGAACTATATGCGGGGCAACACACTGGCAAAGTTTGAAGACCTTAGCTTTTATATATACGGAGAAAAAAATCTTTAATTCAGAGCGTTATTGCGCAATGTGCCGTGTTTGCAATTTTTTTCTCAAAACAAGGGCCCTATTACTCGGTGATCAATACTTTTTGCCAATCCCTCCTATGCCTAATTTATCAGTGAATATTTTTAGACCCGTAGCCAGAACAAATTTTTTGGGGAAGTCGCTCGAAATGTCAACCTCGCGCGATACGCAAAACGTGTACGTGACTGAGAGGGTGCCTACAAATTTTTTCGCAGTGACATATTTTTTTTTCCGAAAACAAGGATGGGTTTTATTCTTCTGGGCATAAAGCCAGCAAAATAATTTTTTTTTCATCAAAATTAAAGACGGTCACTGGACATGGTTGTTCGATCTTATATTATCTTGAACAATGTTCAAGTGAGTCAGTGACTTTAACAACCTTCAGTCCGAAACAAAAACACACAAACAAAAAAAACTACGCTATGGGCATGTTGCTCTCAGCCAAGGGACGCAAGCGTGTCCTTTAGACGCGATCATGTAATTCTTGTATTGAGGATAAAGTGGCACTGCGTTGTTTGATTATGCAAAAGTCTTTCTCATGTACAAGCGTATGTCAGCATCTCTCCAGCCGCGGGAACAAAGAGTATGAAAGGACTAAAGAAATAGTTTAAGTTAACAACATAATAGTAAAACTCAAGGTTTCAGTATATTACCGAAACGATAAAAATGATTTTCTGTCTGTTATTTCTTCTTGTTACTTTCGGAAATTTTTATCAACCAACGAAATTCTGCCACTTTGGCGCTAACGATCAATGTGAGAGAGCGTAATGACGCATAACCGAAACTCGACCGAAAATTACAAGATTTTGCTCGCCAGAGGCGATGCTCAAACTTGAGAGCTACGGGCCTAAGAAAAGACATTTTTTTAAACAATCTTCGGTTTCCCTGCGTATATTAAGTTGATCCCTAAATTAACCGTGGGGTGCAAGCTTCGAGCTCGTCGGAGCAGTCTTCTGCCTATCTTTCACCTCGTCATCACACTGTCACGCTCACACCCACTAGAAGAGAGTGGGGAGAAGGCATGGACGGGAGGAGGCTGATTTGTCTGGCGAGCGCATAGCGTCAACCACACACTAGGCTTAAGGGCTGAACTGAGCGTAGACAAGCTCATCAATCGCCTTCTGGCGGGTGCCAGCTTTGCCTACTGGACTGGGGAAGGTTTTCTAATCCTGCGCAGTACCTCTCTTTCACGAAACATAAGACGCCGCGCATGCATTGAGAACCCAGTTATGATTTTTTCCCTCGGTGAACACACCCTCCACCTTTTTCTTCGCACACATAAAAGCAAAACAAAAAACAAGAACTTTATGGAGTTCTCTGTTTTCTTTTGTTTTGTTTTTTTCATCACGCCGCGCAGTGTCGGCGGAGTTTCTGAGCCTCCACTGATTCTGTAGTAGATTTTCGGGGCTCTCGTGGACGTGACAGTAAAATAATCCGACACTTGTGGTATTTATTATAAATTCGAATGAGCGCTAATTCACGGTGCTTGAGTTGTGTGGGTGAGAGATTGCTTCGTGCTCGTCTCACGTTTCGATGACTCGGGCATATTAAAATTCGCGAAAACTGCTGCTCCTTCATTACCCTCCGATATTATCATGGAATTCAAGATACATTGTTAAAGGTTACGTTCAGACGCGTCCGACGCTACGAGGTGGTACGATCAGTCATGCAGCGTTAAAAACGAAGTCACAAGGCCTTTTTTTGTTTATGATTATTTCAGCAAAGATAGAACACGTACCAAACATAACGAACACCTTTTTGGTGCGCTGATCTCACCAACTCGTAGCGCTCGCTGCGACTGGACTTAAGGAGAAGCGAAGTATGAACGCCCCAGTCGTTTTGGTAGGGCTTGTTCACGTTTGTTCCACCCGTGAGCAGCAAAATTAATCTACCGTCGACACTATAGAGACCGTTCACTCAGCGACAATTGACCGGATGAGAGGGCTGACAAAAAAAAAAAAATCAACGGCGGCTTAAATATCGCGCACGTTCATATGAATAGTTCCGTTTTCTTGTTGGCGGTTTTGTTTAATAGAACCCTTTCAAAATTCACGCGCTGAATATTATAAGCTCGGAATCAGACTTGGGAAGTAATCTGTTACAAGTAACGAATCGCTTGTAATCCGTTAGTCTTTCAAATCATTTTGTAACTGCCACGTTACTTTTTTGGAAGTAATTTGTAATGAAATTTTGTTACAAAATATTGGTAACGGATTGCTTCAATTACTGGTTACTTTTTTAGAGATATGAACATAATGCAGTAACTGGAGCAATGCGAGCAGAACATTCAGCAGCATAAAGAGAGCAAGTTCAACGAAATAGAAAACATTAAAAAGAGAAGAATAGCAGAAAAAAACAACACGATTTTTTGTTCCACCGGTCACTAGAATCCCAGAAAAACGGGCACATGTACATACAAATATACGAAAAATAATGATCAAGCAGGACAACGCCCAGTAGGCTCTTCGTCGCCTTCCGTCATGTTTTTCTTTTTCTCCAAGGCAGGAGAAAGCTCTTCGTGTTTGTTTGTTTTTGTATTTTACATTCCGGTTTCACCCTTTCCAGCTTCTTTGAAGTCTCCCGTCACCTGCACAGACATCAAACGCGGGTCCGTATACCCTCGATTCGCTGGTTAACAACTCACGTAACTTGATGATGTAGCCTCGGGCGAGGGGGTCGAATTATTTTTGTCTTCGATGTGTGTTACTCTATTGTAGCACTCTCTTGAGGCACGGCTGAAAAGCGCCAGGCGCGAGGCTAAGAGTAGGTCCTCGAGGATTCGGACGATACTTCTTTTGGTTTACTTGTCTGGGTATGCTGGTCGAGTTCACTGCTCACTTTAGAGTCAACTGTACAAATAAAAAGGGGGAGGCGTTAGGCCATCCAAGGACAGCAGACAGAGAGAGAGAGAGAGAAATCGCGTAAAAGTGGTGTGATCCTCTATTGTTTTGTGAGACCAATAACCAACGCTTCTCTCGCTCTCTATGCCTTCCCATTCCTGGCCTCCACGAATACTGGTATGTACGTGAGAACCGATGAACGATTGATAACCCGTAACCGCCACTTTTGCTCTGACTGGTCAAGTTTCCGCTCATGGAGTGTCCGTCGTCTCTATGGCCATCTCTAAACGAGATGTTGAAAGTTCAGGACATTAATCAGAACGGAAACCTTCAGTTTCAGTGCAAACTTTGCTTGCCAAAAAACACACATTGCCATCAGCAAGGACAACAAACAATAATATACGGAAACACATCAAGGTGAGCTGGGGCCCCTGCCTTCGGCACTGGCTATATATTGTAACGTTAGAACCAAGCTTTTTCTTTTCTTCCGAATTACACGCGAAACACAACACTACCATAATACTTGTGTATGAGAAATGAAAATCAGTCTTGCATAACATTTTTGAAACGTAGCAAAATTGTTTGTATTGTTTTTCGAATAAGTGCACGGAAAAAGTAATGTGAAAGTAATTTGTAACGTAACGAGTAAAGTAATCCGTTAATTTTCAGCGAAAGTAATTTGTAACGGTAATTTGTTACGTTTGAGGGTCGGTAATTTGTAATTGTTATCCTTTACATTTTTCAAGTAACGAGCACAAGTCTGGTCGGAACCACTGCACAACGGCGCAACAACTGTATCGAGGAAAGTGCGAGTCATTTCATAGGATAGCGAACGCCAGAGCGCGGCCAACACTAGGAGCCAATCAAACAGCGTCAAAAGTGCCACGTTAGTGCGCTTATCACCTTTTTCTGCGGGTGTATTTTTGTCCAGTGTGCCGTGACGTCGAGGTTTTAGTCCGCCACTGTGGAGGAATTACAGTGCTGCCGACAGAGGGCAGTATTTCTATTCTTCAACAGTGCTATAAAATGATAAAACACACAAAAAACGGACGACTAATGCACGAGACAAACACATCGGCGAAATATCCCACGGGCTGTAAGGAGACTGCACGAGCCCGACAAGCCGCACGCCAATCAGGCGTCACGTGCTTAACTAAGATGGCAGAATTAAATCGGGCGGTATTCAAAATATTTACGACCTTCAACACGTGACGACACGTCACGTGACGTTACGAGGAGGCAGGTAACCCTTACCAGGACTAGCTATGCACTTGTGAATACATCTGAGGCTGCCAAAGGTCCTTTCAAGCGCCGCATTAAGCAGAATGCCAGGCTCGCAGTGATGTAAAGACGAGCACGCTGCTTACAAAAGAGGTTAGGTTTTTGCCACACCAGGTGGCGACTCTTTGCGTGCCCGGAAACCAGCTTCGTGTAAGAAAAAAGCGTCTGTGCATAAGCGGCGCCGACAGCAGCACCACTTTAGCGACGTGAAGTCGGAGGCGTGTTTTGCAGGGTGTTTCTTTTGGATGCCCGGTGTGATGAACTGTATAGAGACTAGCGAAACCAAGTGGACAGCGCTAAGAAAATGAGAAATAGAAGAGAGAGTACCGGCGGCACTGGAAGGAAAAGGAGCTCGACGAGTGGAAGCTCAAAGGCAGGGTTGTAAAGTACCTAAGTACAAGTAATAGGAAATCGGTATCGAGGTACTTTTCTTGTACCTCAATCAGGTACAAACCTAGGTACCTTCATTGCTCGGTATCTCTATCTGTATCTTAGGTACATTTTCCAGGAACTTGTAACTACGTAAAGTTACTTTTGACAGGTACTTTTCTATTCACTTCGTCAAAATGATAGAAACTATAAATCTTGAAGTGTTAACACACTACCATCTGCCGTTATTAATATACGACCTGGACCCGTTTTCTCGAACGCGAACCGTGGTTTAAAGTTAACTATTGTCCCTAGAAGGGGGAATTCCAGGTCACGTGACTGGGAGAGCAGGGGCGCCGAGGGAGGAGCAGTACCTAGAAGCAAAATGGCCGCGGCGTCGCTTAATGAGGGCTAATAGTTCTGCTTGGTTCTGCTGAACATTCATTTCGATCTGGCTGTTATATTAATGACTCACCATCAACCTATTAGCACGTCAAGCAAAGCGATAGTTCAGAGGGACTACTAAACTAACCGACCGCAGCATTCCGCGAACGCATCACTCTTCAGCAGTCCGGGATGTAAGACATATGACGGTACATAAGCCTTGCAAGTGTTCTTATAGGGGTATTCACACGAGGGAGAAATCCCGGGGATTTCTCCCCGGCACGCGCATCCCACGACGAAAACGTCAGGCTTTGCGACGTGCAAAAGCCTCGCGTTGTCATCTCGTGATGCGCGCGTGCCGGGGAGAAATCCCCGGGATTTCTCCCTCGTGTGAATACCCCTTAAGGTGAGTAAAAAAAATGTTTTGCGAACGAGTGTTGGTACATATTTATACTAAGATGCTTAATTTGTTACACTATGCACGCCAACTCGTGAGCAGCGATTACTTTGCAGAGAAGGGGGGTTATCCTCAATAAAGTCTTCGTTCCGGGTGAACCGCTGAGACATTGTACTGTTTTTTTGTTCACAGTGCGCCGACATTATGCCGACTGCATTGAGGTTTCTACATATCCCCGGTGGCCAGCAATTCAACGGTGACGAGAAGCTTAATTAGCTTCTTGACACCGGTGAATCGGTTGGGCAAACGAAAGACAGGGCAAACAGTTGAGATCAGCAGGAATCGCAGAAACGTGCGTTGCAAGGAACGAAAACGAGACTACAGCACCGGCGTTGCCAGACTGGAAGAAACACGTGAACGTTATGCGTTGTTTACGGCGAAACATATTGAAGGAAATGTTTCTTACATTTTCGAATATTCGTCGACAAACTCTAGCATAGTAGCCAAAATTTCTTCGTACCATCGGAAGCAAATAAATTGGTCTTCAAGTACATTATTACTATATTTTGACTTAAAATACCATACTAGATCGATGAAAACCAGCGGAAAAAGAGGATAAAAAAAATGACTGGCTTGTTTCACCGATAGATGGCGCATCTTATTGCTCAGTCAAAAATAATTATTGTTGTTCTATATCCAGCCGTTTATTACGGTACCTAGGTACTTTTCCCTTCCTAGGCACCGTGGTTTACCAAAATGGGTTTACCATCGTTTTGAGAAAACCGGCCCTGAAAGGCACTGACTTGATCGAACGAAGTTTTAGCGAACGAAGCCTCGCCCATGATGTTTTATTGAACGATACTTTGGCGAATGGCGGTGTTCATTTGAGCGAATGGTGGATTAGCGATCCCGTTCTAGCGATACCAATTTATCGATCGCTTCCGAACACCGCTTAGGAAAAATATCAACCTGCGTCCTTCATCTCAAACCGAAGTCGACTTCATTGCGTGTTTGAAGCTCCTCTGACAGCTATACAAGGGAGGAGATAACTTGAAAGATGTGCGCATTTTCTGTTGACTGTATCTTGTCATGTCTCTTCTGTCATAAATACAATATAAAATATAATTGAAACTGAATTATAATTACAATCCTAAACAATGTAACGTCGCCCCCCATATATAATACAGTTTTCACTCAATAAATCGGACTAAAATTTTGCAGTTATCAAAACGGATGAAGTTCCGAAAGAAAAGAAAAAAAAGGCGTATTTTTCCTTAAAAAAAAACAAAAAAAAAAAACTGGAAGCTCGAAGTTTTTCGCTTGTCGTCGCGAAGGTTCGGTGCATATCAAGGTTGGGCGGGAATACTCAAAAATGTATTTGGAAATACAAATACTGGGATACATTAAAATAGTAGCTAAAATACTGATACTGAGATATATTTGTAAAAGTGTATCGCGATACGTATCGGAAATACATTTTAAAAAGAGGCAAAAAGTATTTGGAAATACAAATACAGGAATACGTTTTAGGGAGGGCAGAAATACAAATGCAGAAATACTGATACTGCAATATATTTTTAAAATTTGTTTGAGACGCCAAATGAGATGAAGCTTGAAGTTGGAGGTTGAAGTTTTTGATCCTGAAATTACTTTACCTTAGGCTTGGCACTTTGCCTTGAAAGTAGTGATTTCGGACGACGAGGAGTCTTCAGTGGGCTCAAAAAAACGTTCCATCAAGGACTGACCGCGGTCCCTTCCCTGACATCCTGTCTGTCTGATGAGGGATGCGAAGAGACTTCGACCTCTAAATAAATTATATGTCATCCTAAATCACTACGCCCCTGTTCACTAAGGACGCCCCTGTCAACATTTATCACATGACGTCACGGTGGAATGAACTGGCATTCTTTACCTGTAGGTGTGGCCTTGAACATGAAACTTTAGCACGCTGCTGTATGAAAGGACAATACATGCTTTCGTTGTAGGTTACCTCGTTGAAGATCCAGCAGGCAGTGTCATTTGGATTTTTCGAGAATAGTGGACTACCCCAAGCAACCTGGAACACCTGTCTTATCTTCTCTTACGGTTGAAAAAACGATACGGTGGCATCCCTGTTGTAAAGGTCTTTCCTGTCGGCCCTCTGCCACCGACGCATGGATTGCAGTTCTCAAGTTTGTTCTTGCATACTCCAAATAGAAACTTCGTGGATTGCGACCTGATATTGCCGGCAAAAGTGGGAGCTCTCCGAGAAATAACGAGCTCGAGACGAGTCGCAGGTGTACGAAGTCTGGGTCGGCACAGCGAGGCCACGTCTGACTTCCTTCCTGGGTTTCGGACCACCAGAGCAGCAGGTTACTTTCACGTCGGCGGATGACTTACCCTGAAGCCGTGCAATATTACGGGGGCAGCCGCAGGCGCCTTCGAATATGTGTTAAACTTCACTGCGTGAGTCATCCTACTATTTCAAGTCAACCACCGCCGGGCTCTTGCTGCAGCAGACTGTGACTCAGCTTTGCCGGCCGGGTGTACTGCGCACGCTAAGGCAAGAGAGACGGTTAGCAGCGGGCATTGGATGTCAGCAAATAATAACTAAAGAAATTCCTACCTAAGGACCTGCGGCAGAAGATGCTCTGACTCCACTCCTGGCATGCCACCTAGTTCGAGTCCCCGACGGCTCAACACTTCTCAGAAATGAGAAGAGGACGCATCGGAAAATAGTTTGGAGAATCGTTAGGAACCTTGGTCAGTATGGTAACAATTCCCCAGCGCCTCCTTGGCTCTGGTGCCCAGAAGTAAAAACAAATGCGTTGGATTGTCTTTCCGGGGGGGGGGGGGGGGGGGGGGGGGGAGTTTTTCTCAAGAAATGTAACGAAATACATTTCAGCCTGATTGTATTGCAATGCAAAGGAGCATTCCAAATGTATTCCGATACAGGAATACAGATACTGGCGAAAAATATGTATCGCGATACAGAAATACAAATACGAAATGTATTTCTGAAATACTATCGCGATACTGCCCAACCCTGGTGCATATGCACTCGACTCACGCGTTTCTTCATACTGCCGAAGTCTTCTGGGCCCGTCGACAACAGCACCTGCTCTCTGAAGTCAAGAGCGTCAACAAGCTAGTTTCGGCTGTTCCGGTGTGACATGGTAAACAGTGGAAGCTGTGGCCTCGGTGAACCAATTGGAGCGTGGGGATGAGGCACGTAAGCACTCAACACCGATGAGGACGTCGCATTGATACCAATAAAGCACCTTTATCGAACTCGGTTTTGTCTGTATCCTGAGTATAAAAAGCTTTACTTCCAATATATTATGACATATTTTGGGGAAAATAAATGAAGAAAGCATCTTTGAAATAACTGCACCTGTACCTAGGTACATTTTTAAGCGAATTCCTATGCACGTACCTAGGTACCTTTTCGTATAAGTAAGTGTAACTGTACCTTAGGTACATTTTTGAAGTAAATTTTACAACCCTGCTCAAAGGTGGAGGCCAAAGCACACCTTCTTGGAGCCGTCATCCAACCTGGGGACACACGGCGGAATCCCGAAGCGTGAGGGCGGTTCATAATCGACCAAGCGCTGGCACCTCAGAAGAAATGACGGCTACCACGAGGAAGGAGAAAGCTGCGTGCTCTACGACCGCCGACTGAACATCGCTGCCACCGCTGAACACGCCATACACTGACGGGTGAAGTGCCTTTCTCTGCCCTAGTCCACTTGTACGCGAACTATCGCTGGATTTAATTTAGCTACGAGTCTCCTAATACCGTCATGAGTGACTATTCTTCTTTTGTACAGATGTTAATTCGATTAAGCTATTTTTATCTTGATCGTTTTTCGAACTCGTTTGAACCACCATAATTAAATGTTATATAAAAATCCTCCCCATCGTCCTTCTTGTAATGACGAATAGCTCTTCCGCAAGAAGCTTCTCACACCCGGCTTCCAGCACTTGCTCGTGGCCATCCGATATTGTGGATGCAGGCCCAAAGCTCACCAAATGCGATCCTGTTACCTAACGATAAAGCTCTGCACAAGAGAACCAACAAACATATATTTTTTTTTTTTGCGTGAATAACTAGACGAAAGGCTATAGCTCAAAACTAAGTCAGCAGGACATATATGTCACGAACCATATATTGAACAAACAAAATAACGAACAAAGCAAAATTGTTTTTTCTCGTACAACTTGCAATGCATAGCTAGCTACATATTCTTGTTACGCGCGTGGCCGAGTGAGCACGTGCGTTGCCGATTGTATACCGCGCTCGACTGTCACGGGGAAGGTCTAGGTTGAATATACCATTTGCTGTATTACCCAAGCATCAAGGAGAATACAGGGATGGGTGTTCCACGCGCCGCACGCGCACGCCTTCCCGTATAAAATATTCGAAGTAAATAACCAAAATAAAGGGTTGACGAACGCGCGTGCAAGATACAATTTCTTTTAGGTTTTCGCTTTGGAAAATTTACTACTCCTGAATCCAGCACGTGCGGCGCGTGGAACAGCAATTCCTACATTCTCCTTGATGCTTGGGTAATATAGCACTAGGTCTATTCCAGCCAGTGGAATGTCCTTTTATTTATTCTTTCAGCTTGGTATTCTCGCAAATTCGAGAAATTTCTCGTCTGATCTAAGGACGAAAGTTCTACGCGCCGAACGTTCTAAGCTGAATGTTCCAGAAACCCTCCCTTCTACAAAGATGTTCAGCGTGGCAAACTGGGATCAGTCTCGCCCCAGCGTTCGAACCTGCTCTTTCACCGCCATATACGCCTGCGACGCTAGCATTTTCTTATTTTTTGGGGGCACAAGTTCTCCCTTTAAACGTTTAGTTTGCCTCTGTTTTCATCGCGTTTTAGTAACTAGATACCATATGTAGCACTTGTGTCTTCTCAGCTAACAATAAACGGCTTTCTAAAGTCACGTACCACTTACTAGAAGCTTAAAACCACTGCACAATAGTAAAACAACTGACATCCTGGAACGTGCAAGTCATTCTGTATGATCGCAAAAGTCGAAGCGCTGCCAACGTTTGGAGCCGACAAGTCAGTCAGAGAGCGTCGACAGTGCAACGTCACTGAGCTCATCATCTTTTTTTGTGGGTGGTCCTTGCTTTCTAATTCAGCCAACGGACAAATGCTACCGTGACGTTTCGGCTTTAGTCCAATATTGTGAAAGGATTCCACAATCGCATCAGAGGGCAGTCTTTCGGAAGAGGTATGTTTTTGCTTCCTGTGTAAGAGGCACCTGCCCAATAGTGTCTGCGGGTCAGTCTTCAGAGTGCGAAGATATGATCCGATACGAAGAACCATTTAAAAAAAATTAAACATGTTTACAAATATCTGTAATGCGAAACTAGAGCGCAGCTTTTGAGGAGGAGGAGGAGGGGAGCGTATGTCCCTCCTCCTCCTCCGTACTCTCTCCTCTTCCTTTCCTCCTCCTCCTCCCTCCTCGTCTCCTCCTCCTAACCCTTAACTTCTCCTTTCGTCCTCTCCTTCTGCCGCCGAATTTGTTCATGGATGACGCGACATGCAGTTGGGACGTAATTTCACCGCTAAATTTAGCGGGGAAACTAAATTGGTATTGAGGTCACGTGATGTCAATTTCGCTGCTAAATTTAGCGTGAAAATTTCCCCGCTGAATTTATCGGGACTTTTACCGCTTAATTTAGCGGGTAAACGTTTCATAAAGCAACGCGCGCGGTTGCACCTACGCCGACGGCGACGCTGACGCCTCTCAACCCGGAAACGGGTGCCTAAAAGCTGTGCTCTAAAAAATTCGCGGAAAATGTATTTTTTACAGCCATGAAAATGCTTTCTCAGATTACATGACAACACGTAACCAGCTACAGAATAGGCAGCATGTTTAGCTTCCCAACTCATAATTGTGGCTCCCTGTGAAAGGTGCACCTGTACCTCACATGCAGCCACATGCCGCAGTCCGCGAGTCAGGAGAAAAGACAGGACAAGTTCTCAATCTACACAATTGCGAAATCTGGGAAACCAAACCCATATCGTACACTCTATCCTACATATCGCATATTCCTAAAAAAAAAATGAATTTATATTGTTAAAATATAATACTTACAGTTACACAATATTCCCCAGCTCAACTTCGCATTCAATATTCTTTCAGTCTTCGTTCCCATTGCAGGTTTAGAACTGTGTTCAGTGTTCCTTTTGATGTATCTCCCTCAGCCGTCGTTGAAATGTTCTATTTGGATGGTCCTCAGTAAGTTAGGACAGAAGCATGCCGTGGTGGACACTGGTGTTTGTCTTCAGCTGGTGCATCAAGAAGTACATCAACCCAGAGCGGTGCAAGCATATTTCTACCACAAATTGTAGCAGGAGTACCAAACGGAGAATCTTCGACGCCTTCAAGAATGCGGCACTCCAACAGGTGAAGGACTTGCGACAGGTGTGTGGCATAATTTTTACAATTTACGAGTGAGTGGCGTTCAAGCTGACGATTGAGTATGAACCTTGGGATGGATTAAAACGAGAGAAGTTCTAGTATTCTTGGAAAGACCAAACGCTTTCATTGCATAATGTTTGGGTGTGCTCCGGTTGTAAGGGAGGCGTGTTGAAGTGTTCAATTTGCGATTGTGGTATCAATGTTGGGATGTCAGTGAAGTGAATTCGTCGAAGTTGTCTAATCCTCATAAGATTTTAGCGAAGGGGCTTAAGTATTGCACTTGTATCGAGCCCTCCAGGCTAGATATTGTTACTTTTGTGCAGGCCGTAGGTCGTGAAATTAGTTGTGAACACAAGAGTATTCAATTCAAGAACACCAGGCTTAGAAGCTTATGGCTGATTTGGTAGACAGTTTTTAATAGTTGGATTCTAAAAACTTCAGAAAGATTAGACAGTTGAAATTGGAGTTGTCGGGAAGTAAGCTGGTCTGGCTAAACACTAAAAAGACTGATAAATTTGAAATAAGGCCAGTTGGCTGCTTAAAAAGAAAAGGTTCATTCCAGCGTGAAAGTCGTTTTTCGGCCTTGTAGTAAAAATTTGCAAGAGCTTAAGGAAACTGTTTTGAGCATTCTGAAGGATTGCGAGATGGGAGCAGTAGGTAAAGTGTTCGCCGAGGCCATGAAGGCAGCTTTTTTATCATATTAATCTTAAAGTACCATAAACCTGAAATCCCTTTAAAGATTGTGGTCAATGATATTTGAACATGACAGCATACACGTTCAAATTTCCTCGAGAGCCGCATGAATCCGCTTATGCTGAAACTTCAAGTAATGCCAACCCTATGAGTTGACATCACTCGATATCACAATATTTGTATTATTTTTTTTCACAGGGCGCTCCTCTCGTGTAGGGTACACGATTTGCTTTAGAATTGTTTAGTGAGGTCCCAATAATGTGAGGGCGTTGATGTGGGCAGCTGTTTTTGCTTAGTTGATCTGTACCTCAGGCAGACGGCGGTGATAATTGATGCATCACAAGCTTCGGGAAAAACAAGGTGGTTGCATGGGGTCGTCGTTGGCTGCTATGTTTTCGGAGATTTAGTTTAGCGCTCTAGTTTGAAAGGTTTATGCGAAATCGCTGTCTATGGCGCCAGGGTGTGGGATTTTATGAAGTTGTTGACTTTTCACAAGCTTCAGCTGGCACATCGAAAGTGATGACTTTTT
The DNA here is from genome assembly GCF_016920785.2 of Ixodes scapularis. Lineage (NCBI taxonomy): Eukaryota > Metazoa > Arthropoda > Arachnida > Ixodida > Ixodidae > Ixodes > Ixodes scapularis. The sequence goes on along the minus strand of NW_024609857.1, from coordinate 173,851,025 downwards.
AATTTCTGTATTCGGAGGGCTAAATATCGATGGGTGGGTGGCTTTTATAGAAGGCCAGGCTCCAGAAATTTCTCTCACTTATTAAAAGACTGCCACCGTTTTTTTTCGTTTTTGTTTACCAAAAGGTTTGTTGACAGTACAGGAGGGACTTACCTAAGCGGTCCTACCATACCAAAGTTTTCACGCGAAGACAGTAAAAAAAAGTGTGATGTTGTTCGCCCTTTGGAATGCCCTAGATAAGCCTTGCGGACATTTTAATTTGACGGGTTTTGTATTAGTTTTTGGGGTTCGTTTTGTCGGAATATCCCACGGAAATTCTGCGGAATGTAGCAAGGCAACTCTTTGTTAGCCTGGGCAGGAGGAAAGAAATGAAGAAGACAGGAAAGTTGTTGTGCCTACCGTTTCTCGTGCCGTTTCTTCGAATTCGAAAGGCTTGGTAGCGAGTCATTTCGCCAGAGTAGTTTTCAGAAATGACTTCCGGCTTAGCCGTTTCGCTCTTTTCTCGGTAGTAAATGAGGAGTGAGAGAAAAAGCACAAGGATTCGGCCGCGGATTGCAGAAAATATGACGTTTATGACACTCCCGGGCTTGTGGTCTTTCGTACGTTGGGCAGACTAGCCGCTAACTAATTAATCCTGAATCATCTGGAAGAATGCAACCATATTTTTTATCGGGTGGACATCAACAGTGATTGTCAGCAGAGTTTAACCAGTTCAAACGTGTAGTTAAGGAAAATATCAGAATCAGATCAGCCGGAAGTTGTGTCAGTGTTCACTCCGTGGATTTCAACAAACAAGTGTGAACTTTTCTAGAAACAAATATATCTTGAGAGTGCAGGGAAGCTGGTGTAAGTTTAACATAATGGCAAACCCGCCGCCTGGTGCAGAAAAACGAAAAAACAATGGAAGTCAGAAAAAGTAGAGGCAACATCTCATGACGTTGCCAGTTCTTTTTCTGTCTTCCTTTGATTTTTCTCAAGTTTACCATCACGTTCGTTTTTTGCAACTGTAAGTACCTTTTTTTTACTTTAGAACGTGTTTCTTTTGTCGGATATTTTGGCCTCTGCGTCCATCCGAATATATGTTTTTTTTTCTTTCAGTGTCAGTTCAAAACGGACGATGCGGGTTTTTGGGGTTTGTTTTCCCAGAATTCGTCATTGTCGACGAAAATAATCCCTGGAGAAGGGGAACAATATAGACAAAGGACAATCATAAATCTACAAACGCAGCTAGGTGACTGGTGAGCAACCGAAAACATATGCCTGGTCCGGGTATCAAACCTGGGACCTCTCGACTACAGGTGGAGTGCTCAACCAACTGAGCTAACCAGGAGCTAGACGCCAGTAGAGCAAACGGTTTTTATCAGCCGCCACCGGTCTAACACCAACAAGGGTGAAGCTTGCAAATTTAAGGTTATAATTATAGTGCAATTTAACGCGCACAGACTTGGAAAGTATGCCGAGAACAGGAACCGCCCTTTCATTATGAAACTAACCCATTTCAAAGATAAAGAACGTATTTTAGCGCCGAGGACATAAACTTAAAGACACAAATTTCGCGATTCGTGAGGATGTTTTCTCGGATGTTCGCCAGGCCCGTAGCAAGCTCATTCAGTTTGCGAAAACGGAGAACACGCCTTTTAAACTTCGCTTTGACAAGCTTATCATTGGGAACTCATGTTATGCTTACGACACCCCTTTAGGAGACGTGAAAAGAACTAACCGATTGCAAACTAAGAAAAACGGACCGCGTAACGCTGACTGTAGGCAAAGTTTATCAATAAACAAATCTTGTCTAGTAATTAAGCCTCGTTGTGCAAACACTTCCCTTTCATTGTTATTCACTAATATACGAAGTGTAATTGGCCACCGTGAGGAACTTGCGGCCCTCCTTGGTGACAGCAACCCTGATATTTTGGTGTTGACGGAAACGTGGTTACGACCTGATATATCAGATAACGAGGTGTTGGCTGACAACATACAATATCAATTTTTTTCGCAATGACAGAGATAATAGACGAGGTGGTGGCGTACTGATAGCCACAAACAAAAACTTGTCGTCGCGTGTCATTCAAACTGACAGCTAACTTGAAATCCTGTGGATATCCGTATCTTTACTTACCAGCGAAATAGTATTACGCGTGTGTTATAGGCCTCCCGATTGCGACTCAATTTTTACTGAAAAACTTTATGACAGTCTGGAAAAAGTTCAACGTAGCCACCCCAAAAGCAATGTTTACTTGTGTGGTGACTTCAACTTTCGAACGATCGATGGGACTGTTCCAACTTCGCCTACTCGTGAAACCAGAGCATTTATTGAGACAACCCTCTGGCTTTAACCTCACCCAAATAGTCGAACAACCAACGCGCGGCGTAAACATTCTCGATCTTGTCTTTACATCCGCACCTCAAACAATCACTTCCCTTTCCTGCTCAACTGGCCTCAGTGATCATTGTTTGCTAAAAATCTCTCTTTCCCTACTTTCCCATACCCATAGTCCTGTTACAAAGCGAATTCGGGCGTACAACAAGGCTAACTACAGCGGAATTAACACCGGTCTCTGGTCCTTCTATGAATCCTTTTCTGGAGCCTTCTCTGCCAGATCTATTGAAGATAACTGGACCTTATACAAAACAAAAATAAACGATTTAATTAATGCCTTTATCCCACTTGTCAAAATTAGGTCTGATAAGAATCAGCCGTGGCATAATCGTCAACACGAGAGCCTACGGAATAAAGAGAAAAGACTCTACTCATCAGTTAAGCGGCTGGCAACAGACATCGCTTGGTCACACTACTTCAGTGTTAATAAAGAATATGTCACACGCTTGCGACAGATAAAAAAATGCTTTTTTTAATGATGACCTGCCTTCAATACTAAAAAATACTCTCAGAAAATTTTGGCGACTTATATCACCTAATGAAAACCCCTGTGCCATACGATTAACGACTGACTTAGGCACACGTACTCTAGAGGCTGATTACCCGACGGTCCTTAACAACCACTTCGAATCAGTCTTCACCATTGAAGACACCGAAAACATTCCTCTAGTTGGTGAAGTCGACTACCCTTTTATGGCCCCCATCGCTATCTCTGCACACGGCATTAAAATGATTATCGACGACTTAAATATATCTATTTCCACTGGTCATGACAATATAAATTCAAAAATTTTAAAGAACACCAAAGAAATCTCTAGTAAAATGGCTTGTCTACTCTTCCAACAATCCCTAGCCACAGGCAAAATTTCCACCGATTGGAAGATTGGCAAGATTATCCCGATCCACAAAAATGGAGACCGTAGCCTAGCTGCAAACTAAAGCCCTATGTCCCTGACGAGCGTGGCATCCAAATTGCTCGAGCACATCATATTCTCCCACACAGTATCTCATCTAGAAAATAACAATTTTTTATGTGAAGCAGCATGGTTTTCGTAAAGGGTTTTCGTGCGAATTACAACTAATAGAAATCACTCACGACATTCACACAAACATGAACCAGTACACTCAAGTTGATGCCATTTTCTTAGATTTTTCCAAAGCATTTGATCGTGTTCCTTGTTGTCGACTACTCGCTAAACTCTCTTCACTTCACACTGACTCTCTTACACTCTCCAGATTACGTAACTTCTTAACTCTACGACGCCAATATACAGTGTGCGGTAATTACCAATCTAACATGTCTGATATAATTTCTGGTGTGCCACAGGGAACCGTGCTCGGGCCTCTTCTTTTTTTTAATATACATGAACCACTTAACCCATTCCATCTCTTTCAAAATACGCCTCTTTGCGAATGACTGTGTTATTTACAGGCAAATAACTACTCCCGATGATCACATAATGTTCCAACAAGACCTAAACTCCATCAGTGCTTGGTGCGATAATCGGCTTATGTCTCTTAATGGTTCAAAACGTAATGTAGTATCTTTCAGTCGCAAACAATCGCTATCGCTTCATTCATATATTTTGTACAACTCACCCCTCTCAGTCTCAACCTCTTACAAATACCTTGGTGTTCATCTCTCTGACAACCTATCCCGGACTAATCACATCGACGCCATTACAAGTTCTGCATCCAAAACACTGGGATACTTGCGACGCAACCTTTTATCTGCACCGCCCCATCTACGCAAGTTAGCATACGAAACCTACGTTCGCCCTATACTTGAATTTGCTTCCGCTGTATAGAACCCCCACCAGAAATACCTTATCAATCAGATCGAAAGCATCCAAAATCGTGCAGCTCGTTTTATAACATGAACCTACTCTCGCCAAGCGAGTGTCTCCTTTCTTAAAAACTCTATCCTCTTACAACCTCTTGAAATACGTCGCATCGCTGCCCTTTTATGCATCATTCATAAATCACGCTATTCTAACCCTAACGTTATCGCCCCCCCCCCCCCCCTGCTTGAACGTCCTAACCGATCATCTCGTCGTTTAACTAACAGCCGAAGTTATAAGCGCATTTGTGGTCATACATCTGCCTTTAATAACTCCTCACTACCACGCGCAATCATGCAATGGAATTCTCTTCCCGATCACATAACCGCACTTTCGGACCCTACAACATTCCGAGTAGCTGTCTTAGATTTTTTAACTACTATTTAGTTTTCGATTGCAGTGATGTTCTTGCCCACATAATGAAGGGTTATATGTGCTTGGGCCCTACAACTTGTATAATGCATAATTTTGTTAAAGTTTTTTTTTTTTTTCAGTTGTGATATTGCTATCCTGTTGGTGCTGTTCTTTTTTTCTCTTTTAAGTGTTGACTGCACTGTAACCTGACCAAATCCCCCCTTGTGTAATGTCCAGTAATGGACCTTCAACGTATCATGAATAAATAAATAAAAATAAAAGGTGCAAGCGAGGTGGACAAGAGTCAGGAAAATATTCCCTGGAGAAGATGAACAAGAGGGACAAAGGACAAAAATAAATCTCCAAACACAACTAGGTGACTGGTGAGCGACCGAAAAAATCCGTGGTCCGGGTATCGAATTCGAGACCTATCCATTACAGGTGGAGCGCTCTACCAACTGAGCTAACCCGGGGTTAGACGTCAGAAGAGCAAACGGGTTTTATCAGCCGCCAGCAGTATAACAACAACAAGGATGAAGTTTGCAAATTTAAGGTTACAATTATAATGCAATTAAATGAAAAGGTGCAAGCGAGCTGGACAAGAATGACGAAAATAATCCCTGGAGAACGGGAACAAGAGGGACAAAGGACAAACGTAAATCTTTACACACAGCTAGGTGACTGGTGAGCGACCGACCACCTGTAATGGAGAGGTCCCGGGTTCGATACCCGGACCAGGCGGATTTGTTTGGTCGCTTACCAGTCACCTGGCTGTGTTTAGAGATTTATGTTTGTCCCTTGTCCGTCTTGTTCCCCTTCACCGGGGATTTTTTCGTCATTCTCGCCCAGCTCGCTTGCACCTTTGCATTCAATTGCATTTTAATTATTCGTCATTTTGTAGCTTGAGAACTTGCCCTGTCTTTTGTGGGAGAGTTTAACCCTGTGAGGTGGAAGTGGGTCGTTCGCTTTATTGGAAGTATTGTTGAAGAGGAAGTGTGTTTTTTGTTGCAGAGCTTGACCCTATAGGGTGGAAATGGGAGCAGAATCTTAGGTTCGTCATCCCTTCCGGGAACAGGTAAGACGGATACTGACCACTTGTCTTTCGGGGGGACTGGGGTCGTCAACTAATAGAGAGGCTAGGCTGTAGCACATAGAACGCTGCATCATTTTCATGAGTAACAATGTCCAAAGTACAACTAACGAGCCGGTATAGGCCTCAGAGGCTTCTGTACCTAGCTGGGCAGGTTGCAAAGTCGCAGTATAATTCACAATCGGGTTTTTCTGTTTACCCTCAAAACATGCTTATAAATTATTTTAAATATTTGTACAACAAAAAGAAGGTAATAAACAAATATATTTTATACATGATATCATAACGAAACAAAAAATGCCAACTCATTGCTGAAAGTTTGGCAGGTTTTTTGTTTCTTTTTAGATGTTACAGAGAGCAATGATCCTGGTAGGTAGTTGAAAATATGTACATGGTTGAAAAAACGCCGAGACTGCAGGTAAACGACACAACACTAAAAAGTCTTTCGAGACTTTTTAGTGTTGTGTCGTTTACCCGCAGTCTCGGGGTTTTTTCAACCATGTGCAATGTACACCAGCTCGTTCGCGCCCTTACTTTTTGAAAATATGTCTCGGATAATAGATTATCGTACAATCACCATATCTTGATCTGATGCACGGTACCCTGAAACAAAGTTCTGATCTTAATGATCGCTGCTGTAGGTTTGGCGTTTTAAACATAGAATTCCAGAAGTGCCAGAGGACGACTGTTACTTTAAAAAGTTTCTCGAAAGTTGAAGTTCGTAAAATAAACATGTATTTATTAAGACATCTGGCTTATCAAACGCAAAATGTTTCCAAAATTACTTTTAATAAAAATTTGCTCTGACGCCCCCCAAAAAGGCAGCAGGCTGAAAAAAATGGTTATCACGTGCCATAAGTAACACTATGCCATGGCGTGTGTTATCACTTGTTTAACAGAAAAGGGCAAGGCAATTTGACATTGTAAAGAGAATACGATACCCTTCTTAATCGTTCAGTGATTATTGAATAAAATGTAAATAAAACGTTTAGTTGTTTCTCAGACAATGCTTTGTACCATCGGGTAGAATGGAACGCTAAGCGCAGAGCGCGTGACTTTCCACGCATGCTGCATAACCTAGAGGAAACTATGTGCTCATGAAACCATGGAGTGGAGACAAGGACGCACATTCTCGCAGCCCTCTTTTCCATTTTTTTTTTTTCAGTTCCTAGTTGCTGCTAGGTGGCGCATGATGTGTCTTATGTCACGCGCTCCGCCGTTCGCGTTTAATTCGCACATGATTGTACGTCCTTCATGTTTCTGTGTTTCCGGTTCTACGGTGTTGCCTAATATTCTGCATTTAACCTGCGGTTTCTGTCTTCTTTCAGCCAGTTATGAACTGTTATTGCTGATACTTAAATATGTGGGCTTGGCCCCCTGCACGTTGCCTGGTTCAGGAGTTATTTTCATCAAATAAAGAACGGTGTTAGGATTTACAGGCTTCTTATCACGTCCTTCTCATTTTTATTACAATCCCTAATCTTGATATTTTGTTCTTTATTATTTTTCTAAACAATTTAATACCCTTCGTGAAACACTCGCCGGTGGTCATATTTTCAGACGATGTAAATATGTTCCGGCAGTTGAACTCAGTTGCCGACTGTGCTTTGCTGCGAGATGTTTCTTCAGTTCAAAAATAGCGCATCTCGTTGCATCTACTTTTCAATCTCGGCCAAACCCAAATGAAGTGCTTGTCAAGAACGCCGAGAATGGTACCTTATGTTTATGTCTGAAAAATAAAAACATAAGTCGAACTATTTTAGTAAGGGCCTGAGCTTTTGTGGATGATCATTTTTTTAGTGCTCACATAGCAGATATTTTGGCCGCAAATATTAGTTTGAATATGATTTCATTTTATCTCTACTAAGATTTGGTACTTTAAGTAACAAGAGGTTTATCCGGGATGTTTTGTATTTGAAATGGTTAGTACATAAATTAATTGACAGTCCTGTTATTATCACTTTGTTTACACTTCCGCATTTCGTTTAGAACAAACTCTAGAAATTGTAGATTGTTTCACGCAAAGGTTCATCCCCATTTGTTGCAGATATTACGAATCGAATGTGTTTAAAACCAAACGTTTTTCAGCATTTATATTATTTAACAAATTTGTCCGTCTTTAAGCATTTGATAAAATTTAATGAAGTGTATGGAATTAAGCTTGTGTATGACTCCTAAGCGTGCATATTTTCGGTGAACATGTGTCGCATGTTTTCGGTTTTACGGCAACGGCCTTCAAATTGTTGGTTAGCAGGAAAAAAAATAAACAGTGATTATCAAGGACTCTAGAACGAATTAACAAATCAAGTCTAAAAATCAATCTGAAACAATACCCCTGAAACGTTTTTGAGCACTCTGGATTGAGCATATTCAGTAAAACTTTAAAAAAAATCCAGAAACAAATACAGACTTAGCTTCGGTGCGAACAAGGTAACAGAATAATCGAACTTGGTATTAATATTTGCATTTGGGAACGCAGCGCTTATATTTGTGACGCCATTTATTGTAAATATCAATGCGGAGGGCAAGTTCGTCTGCTTCTTGCGCAGGGGGTAGCGGTGACGTCAGAACGCCGAGCCCTGATTGGCTGATGGCGACCCCCTATCTGAGCGTCGTCTGCTCCTTTGCAACGTTGTCTGCTCGCAACGTCGTCTGCGTCTGTCTTACCTTTCCTGCGACTTTCGAAAGTGCAGAGGCCAGGTTCACAAAACGATCTTACGCCAAAAATATGCGTAAGACAAAACTTGAGAACAAATTTGTATTCACGAAACGAAATTTTCGTAAGTTTTGTGCAGGTTACGACGAAATCCTGCGACAGCTCCGAAGCTGTCTTACGCACTTCTTACGATCAAATCAGCATGGCCGACAGCGTCCCGGTCGGGACGACCAACGGACGTTTATTTTTCTACGTGCGATTCTCACGAGTCCCGACTTCAAGCAGCAAGAAAAAAGTAAAAAGTACTTAACACAGACCACGACGAACAAGAACGCTGGATCCACAAACACCCGGGAAAAGCTCCAACGGCCACGATTCCACCGACAATGACCGAGCAAGCACGGCAGATAGGCCTAGCAGGCACTCCGACTCGGCGACCGTCTGCCCACGACCGGCTGGCGTGCTGAATGGAATACGCCCGGACGACCCTTGTGAACCCTTCCCGTCTTATACTTTGATCGCTGACCTCAATTTTAGATTAAGAGCATTAAACAAGGGTATATTGTCGTCTTGTTTTCCGAGGCAACGGTGACTCTCGCCGGTAAAAAAGCGGTGAATCTCCGACAGACGCAGAAAAGGTAAAGCAGCCATCGCTATGACTAGCAGACGTAAAGCAGACGACGTTAACTGCGCCAACCCGCCGACGCCATTAAAGAGAGGAGTCTCACCGCACACGAAAGGAGGGAAAAGGTACTTGGGAGGGAACTTGCGGACACTAACCACCCTCACTCTCGGTTCTTAGCAAACAGACCTCGGCGCCCCGGGACACCTCGCCAGTGAGTCCTTTGACTTCCCTCCTCGATGCGCGTCGGCTAGTTGTTAGACAAAAACAACCTACCGCTCGAGTTATTTCGTCTGCCCACTCTGAAAAGCGAAGTACTTCCGAAAGTCGCAGGAAAGGTAAGACAGAAGCAGACGACGTTGCCAAGGAGCAGACGACGCTCAGATAAGGGGGTCTCGATCAGCCAATCAGGGCTCGGCGTTCTGACGTCACCGCTACTTTCTTTTTCATGCGCAGAAGACGAAAATGAGCCCACTTGCGAGGCGTATAGCATGATTCAAACCGCTTCAAAGATGGCGGCGCTCCATCCCTGTTTTGGGACGCAATGCGAGGCCACTCGGAATGTAATGGATATAGATCGCAGTGATGCTTCAACTTATTCAAACCTTTCTTTGTCTGTCTGAGCGCCTCCGTGCAGCACACACATTCGGATTGTGTAATTTGCTGATCTGCACAAATCTCTTGAGAGAATTCCCTCCTGTGGGCTTTTTTCTTGGCACGAAATGTTTGAAATGTTTCCCCAGGACGCCAGGCTTATGGCACTTCTTGCATCTGCACTCTTACCGAACACTTGCGCCTTGAACGGTAAAATCGTGAAGCTGCGTGTTTGTATAATGAATTCTGAAATCTCCGGAACACGTCTTTCAAGCATCCTTTTTAATTAAAACTATGTTTCGCTATTTTCTAAGTAAGATATTCAACGTACGCTTTATAATTGTATACTGTGGTCGGCAATAGACCTTATAAAACGTCAACGTGCGAGAACATGTTTTTTTTTTGTTTTTGTTTTAAACAAAGGTCACCGCGATTTCGCAACTCCTCGTCCAGAATGGGGTCGAAACGCAGAAGTAGTGGCCGCTATCTTCCAGGCTCGCACCCCTGTGCTTTTGGGGTGTAGGATCGTTCGTCGAATGACAATTTGTCGCACGACACCTTTTAGCAGGGCTATTCGTCACATAGGGCAATTCGTCATAGGGCGGTCCGTCACTATGACAATTCGTGAAACTCTCCTTCTGATAATTTTGTATGGGTTGTGTTGCTTATTGAGCATAGTTTTTAGGTGAGTGCAATTACTAGTGACCCTCTTTCTTTATCTACTTATTTTTTGCCGCACCCATGAAATTAGTTTGTACTAATTTTTATAGGCATTGCGTAATAATGCCTTGACCACCAGAGCCTTGGCACCCTGACTAATAAGAAGGGAGTACTCATTCAGGTGCGTAAATACAAGTGTTTTATTAATGATAGCACTTTACCAGTGTTTACAAAGACATACTTCTGGCGCATGCATCGACGACATGCAAGTTGTTGGTCCCGTCATAGCGATGAAAGATGGCCCAAGTCACCTGTCGTGTCCGGCCCGCTTCCGCGACACCCTTGTGGAAACGACCCCACTTGCAGCTTGGCTGAGCTTCAGCTCCGTTATAGCTCTCTCCTTTTTTAGTGACTCCAGGAACGCCCAGAGATTAAGTTAAGATCAACTTACGTTGCTCTGCAAAAAATGATATTGAGGGCTTTATAAATAAACACGAGATACAAACTGCCCAATAAAAGTTGTTGGGCTAGTTGCTGCATGTTTGTGTAAAGGACGGTTGCGCGCACGAAAGAAGAAAAGCACCAAAAGGTCAGGACGGGGTGCGCTTGCCCCGTCCGGACCTTCGTGTGCTTGCCTTTTTTCGTGCGCGCAAACGTCTCTTTAGTCATACAGACTGTCGATTGCGCGTGCGGCATGAATAAGGCAATAAAAGAAATTACCTGTAGCCCGTAGTGCCATGCCTCCACACTGTTGTTGGTCCGTGGCATTCCACCCATCGTCGCCTCATGCACATACCACATTTTTGGAGGGAACTGGGCGGAGCAGATCCCGTTTCGTCGCGGTCGGCCGTTGTAAACATCCTCAACGTAGTCCGCTACTTGAATCGCCTTAGGGGAAAATGCTTCCATGATGTCCTGAAAAGCTTCAGGAATGTTCCCAACCGGCAGAAATGCCAAAGCCGGGAGTATCTTCATCTAAAATAAAAGGAAAATGTTTTGAAACTTTACACAAACTGATAAGCAATATATACAAAAAAGGAAACAACACTTTACAGGCCAAAAGAGACTAACCCTTACTGCAAATGTCTCGTCCGTGGCGTAACGCGAACCCAGGGCGCAAAGCTTCCGAGAAACGGACTGGGCAAGATGGAAAAAGCATCCTTGAATTAGGACCTCTGAAATAGTGTCACGAGCGGCGTTTATAGCGGCCATTTCGAAGTCCGTGTACAGGGTCCGTGCAGCGCAGGGTCCAATGTTGTCAATGACGGCTGTGAAGAACCTGGTAAGATGTAAACGTAGTAGAGTTTGCACAGCCATTGTCAATACCTTGAGCTAACACCTAATAGGGCAACATTATAATTGGAACTTACCTGCGGTATGTTGACTCAGCTTTGTTTTGAAGTAAACCGTACACCATGGGCACGGTGGTCCCGTTCTTCAGCGCATGTATGGTGTAGAGTTGATAGAACAGGGAGGGCACCACCTTGAACGTGCCATCAGAAAACCAGGCGCTTGCACCTCCCAAACACTCCAGGTTGCGTTGTGAGTCAAATCGGATGACCCGGTTGACTTCGCCCTCGCCACTGTCGTGCAAGAGGAACGGCTCTTCCTTGCAGTTCACCTACAAGCAAATATGGCATGTCTATCAACCGCATAATGGTAATGTTATATGGCATGTAAATCAACCGCGTAAGCTTTTATGTACGCACCGTGCACTCTTTTGGGAGCATGATGTCCTCTCGGCAGGGTGGGAGGGCATAATTAAATGTTGCCCGTTGCCTCTGTCTTCGAATGGTTCGACGTAGAGTTGACGTAGAGGGCAGTTGTAACGTAGTGCTGTCGGTGATATTTGCAGCTGCGTCTAAGAGAATATGCTGAGCTTGGTCACGTCCTTCCACTGAAAAGAAATTCTATATGTTATCAGATGCAGTTTATCATCAGAACTATCACGAAAAGCGAAGTAAATCTTATGAGTCCCCACCTGCACTCGTCTTCATTTTTGATCGAACCTTCAGACAGTTGATTTCGGTCGGTTCTGGAGCGGGGCTGTGGTCGTCCGTAGATTTCAAAATTTGAAGCTAGGAAAAATCGGTAATTATTTTTGCTTTGCAGCTCTCCCTTTTCCGGCATATCCAGTATACACTGGTCTCAGTTCTTCTGTTGGCGGTGTATGAAAATCCCTGAAAAAGTAGCAGCTCTCCACCTCTCTCCGTCTGGATGATTTCCATGGCGACTTCAAAGAATGACGGGAAACCAAACATTTTATAGCAGTCCGGCGATTCATGAATGAGTCGTTGCAAGCAGCATTTCCAGATCCGTCTTCGAAACACTGTAAGCTAAGCTGAATGAAAACCTTTCTCACTAAGGGAACCAGAGGAAGACTGTGAACTCGAAGGTGGATAACAAAGTAATCATCAAAGCATTATACATTGTGCTTCTAAGGTTGACTAAAATGTTTACCAACTTAGAACCAAACAGGAGTCTAATCTTTGTAAACAGGATACTACACACAAGCGGAATAACAAAGCTGCCGAGCACTTAAAAATAGGTCAATGCTAAGAATATCGTCGGGTTATAATACCTTCGGCGACGCTTTTAGTTCCGTATAAACAAAGCGCCGCATTTCCAGATCCTTCTTAGAAACCTGTCAGCTAAACTGTATGGAAACTTTTGTCAGAAGGGGAACCAGAGAAAGACTGTGAACTTGAAAGTAGATAACAAAGTAATCCTCAAAGCATTATACATTGTGCTTCCAAGGTTAACTAAGATGTTTATCAACTTAGAACCAAACAAGAGAAACAAACAAGAACCAAACAAAACCGTCGGATTATAATACCTTTGGCGACGCTTTTCGTTCCGTATAGACAAAGCGCTATTTGAAAACTCCCGTTTTTCGACAAGTTGTCCTAGTGACGAATCGCCCTATGACGAATTGCCCTGTGCGACGAACGGCCCTGCGACGAGTTGCCGTATTACGAATTGTCTTTCGACGAACGGCCCGTACCCTGTATTTTTGACAAAGTGCTAATAGGCTTTGTCGAGTTTTCATTATGTCTATTCTCTCGTGAACTGAGAATATCGTCTTTATGATCACCGGTAAGCCATACAAATGACCCTCCGAGCTTTCGCGTCTGTGGCTCGGTTTGTAACCGAGGAAGAGCTGCGGCATGCATCTTTTATATACCTAGTGAGGTGGTTAGTTGGGCGAGTTGGTAATAATTGAACATGGTTAAAATTGTGCGCAAATAGAAAGGAAGGTTCCTTTCTATTTGCGCCTGATTTTTTTTTATTTGTTTATTCTTATTTTTAGTGACCCACCAACAGCTTGACGCCTCCTTAGTGGTGCACTTATTCCTTCACAAATGCAACGCTAAGCAGGATAAAAGTGAAACGTTAGGAAAAATAATAGCCTCAACACACTGTCGAAATTTACGCTTTTCATCAAATATATCAAGGCTAGCATTCGCACAAATCTGTTCTAAACGGTTATAAGTCAGTTGTAGGCGTGTCATGGGTGCAGAATGGTAAAAGTTGATAGGATAAAACAAAGTATAAAGTCTACAAGACTGACGAGAAACGGGCAAATAGATGTGACTGAGTAACTCTGGGGAATCAATTATACCATTCACAATCTTATACAAATATGTCAGTTCACGAATTGTTCTCCTGTTGTGCAACGAGTCTAACTTCACAAGTTCACAAATCCTCACATAACTATAGAAATAATTCGGCTGAAAGTAACGATCAAACAAAACACGAACAAACCTACGTTGAACACTCTCAATTAAACCTGAATTTGTCACTCCAATACAGCTCCAGACAACTGAGGCATATGCAAAAGGACTACGCACCAGTGAAGAAAACAAACGTAAAATACAAAGTGGTTTATGAAAATTGCGTGTCACTCGTGTAATGGCTCCCAGCACTCTAAAGTAAGCATTCGTAATTGTGGTCACGTGATGGTTTAAATTAATTGCAGGATTCATAAAAACGCCTAAATCACGGATGACCTCAACGCGAGTAATATTGGTGGAATCTAATACATGGAAAACTCAGAATTTCACGCTTCCTAGAAAAGGACATAACTTTCGTCTTTGGCTCATTTAAGAGTAGATCATTTGAAAAACACCACGCCTAAATAGAATCTATATCGCGCTGAAGACATTCACAATCGTCAACCGTTTTAACCGCTGTAAACAACTTAACATCATCAGCAAATAACAAAAACCGGATGTGTTTAATACAGGAAGTAAGATCATTTACAATAACTAAAAACAGCAAAGGACCGAGGTTAATACCTTGAGGAACCCCAGAAGTAGATAAAAAAAGAGCAGATAATCGGCCGGATACTCGCACAAAGTTCAGCCGATGAGATAAGTAACTATTGAGGAGACGACACTACTCGAGGGACAGACCGTAACTACAGAGTTTACTCAACAGTAATCGCTGATTAACGTTGTCAAAAGCTTTGCTCATATCAAAGCAGACTACATCCGCTTGTCCTCCGCTATGGACAGATTGTACAATCTGATGTAGGAAGGAACACGGGTTTGTTTCTGTGGAGCGGCCTTTCATGAAACCAAGTTGCTCAGGAATAATCTTCCGACAAATATATGCGTAAAGGCGGATGTGCAAAACAATTTAATAAACTTTAGAAAAACTACAAAGGTGGGAGACTGGCCTATAGTTGTTAACCATGGATTGATCACCTGATTTATGTAATGGAACAACAACAGAGCGCTGCCAAGCGGTAGGAAATGTTTCAGATGCAAGTGATAAGTTAAAGAAATGAACTATGAAGCTGACAATTCCATCTATTCCTGTAAATAACTTTGGTTTCAATTTCAATTCATTAATTGGAGCAACAGTCAAAAACCCAGACAGTTTATATTCGAGCTAGGCATTAGGCCATTATTCGAACTGAAAAACCATCTTATATGCCTACTTTAATCATGCATATACAAAACTGTGAACATGATTGTAAACCCGAGAGTGGGGCAGAGAAGAGAACACAACAGAAGGTAGAAAAAGAGGAGGCAACGTCTCAAACTCAGCTGCAAAGTTTATTTCGTACACGCCTCATATACCACATCTCTACCGCCGTCTCAACAAAAAAAGAAAAAAAAAGCTTGACAAGAGGACAGTGACATTCGGGTAAACCTTCTCTTATCTCCCTTGATCTCGGCTGTGAGACACTCACACAAAGGGTCACATTCTAGCATAGCCACCGCCACCTGCCGAACGTAGGTGAAATCACTACTGAACATAAAGAAAGAGTTTGACCTTCAAAGTTGCGTTTCCTCTAACAACTCACTTAGTCCAAAGGAACAATACTATACACTGCTGACAGCCGTAAATGGGGCCATCTCCAAAACTGAGAACGACATTGCCCTTCCACTACGAACCACAAATGGCTAAACACTGCGACTTTCTCGAACAAGTCTAAGGGTACACATAGAAACAACGCTAGTACCACAAACAAAAAACACCTTTACAAGCGTAAGAATTGTTTGCGCTCGTTCCCAAACTGCAATGACGCCTGACTTATACAGTTGCCAGAGGTTTTTAGACGAATCGTTTCTTGAACCAGACGTTTTTTATCATTACGTTCTTTGTGAATTACTTCCGTTTCAGACCAGTTGGCTTTACAATTATTACTCTAGAAGGTGCCTGGCTAACTCGGAATTGGACGCGTTGTTTTTTCACATTTCGTTAGTGTTCCGTCAGTTTTTCATTTAGAGATCTCGACGTATGACCTACGTATTTAAATCCACACACCAAAGGAAATTCATAAACCACAGAATTCTTACAGGGTACCGACTTTTCGCGATGTGCCTTCTGGCAAACTTCCTGTTTCGATTAAAAAGGTGTAAGTTTGAATAACTTAATATCGGATGTTAACACTGTGTCTACGCCAAACGATTTTGCCGACGCTTTTAGGTTATGGGAAATATCGTGAAAACACGGTATAGCAACTCGTCGGTTCCTCACACTTGGTTCATCCCGCTTGTCTCTGATTTGAATAGAAAGTTGTCATTTTAGGAAGGTTTCCTCATACACCGCGTCCTCCAGTCTACCCCAGTGTCCTTTTAAAGCTTGACTCATGAGATGGGTACACAACCTTTTTACCGCATTACCAATTATTGATTTCGCAACTCCCGCCTTAATAATTTTAGAGTTACAACTTTGTTTGGGAAGCACGGGTTTAGCAATCTTCTTACCATATTCCCAACATAAGCCATTTTTCACCTGAATGCGGAAGTCCAAAAAACTGCAACACGCTCTCCTCTGGTTTTTCTACTGTGAAATGCAATTCCGGGGCCGTTGACCTAATAAGCTTTTCAAGATACTTCGATTTTCGTTCTTCAAACGTGCAGACAAAAATATTATCTACATACCTTCTTATGACGCCCACGTTAGGTGACAACTCAATCATCCTGTCAAACGATACTCTATCCAAACTGTTGAGGTATATTTCAGCTAACAACGGAGCACCCGACCAGCCTATGCATACACCTTCTTGCTGGATGTATTTTCGATTATTGTATTCGAGGACTGTTGACTTTAAATAGAGATCCAACACGATAAGGAAGCTTTCCACTGTCACGCCCGATTCTAATTGAAACTTGACCATATTCCACTCTTGCACCCCCTTCACGGCGTTCATCAACCTCTTCTTTTCCAAAGAATAATACAAATCTTTTATATCCATGCAGAATACCGAACTCTTCCTCCCAAGGTTGTGTTCCAAAATCTGAATAATTTCTTCTGTGTTTCTCAGCGATAAGGATTTGTCCAAGCGGACCTGACCTAACCCATGCTGCAGAATCTTAGACACAACTTTTTGCCACGTTTCGTTTCCGTTTACAACTACCCTAAGAGGAATCTCCGCTTTATGGCCCTTTAGAAAAAATTTCAAACATGAGTACATTTTGGATTGACTCATTATGCTTTTGGCAACTTGCTCTTTATCTTCTTCCTTTAACACTGTGCATATGTCGCTTCTCATCTTTGCAAACTTTCCTTTCCAATCCTTGAACAATACACTCATGGCATTTTCAGCTTTGTTTTGAAATTCTTTCATCGGGAGGGTTCCAAACCTCCCCGATTAATCTGCCTGGAGTAATTTTAACTACCGTGAATCTATCTAATTATTGACCTTGTTTACATCCTTAAAATTCCTTTTTTTTCTTTTGGGTCCATGTCTCCCATAATTTTATCTAATCTCCTCACCGTCTGATCCACAAAAGCCGTCTTTTCATCATGACCTACTACGCGCGCAACGTTTCGAACAGCGGAAAATACATTGAGTCTGGAAGGCCTCACATTGAGACAAAATTTAGGTCCCTTGGATAAAAAACTTTCCGTTCTTTCTGAAATCGAAATATTACATAGGTTGGCTACATTTAAACGGGATCCCAACACACACTTAGCACTACGCCATGCCAATGGCAAACAATTCTCCCTCCCCTTCATTATCTTAACAGAGTTCAAGACTTGCGTTCGTTTGACATACCAGATCCTGTGGCACGTTGCGCTTGTAGTAGGTCATGATGAAAAGACGGCTTTGTGGACCAGACAGTGGGGAGATTAGATAAAATTATGGAAAACATGTACTCGAAAGAAAAAAGGAATTTTAAGGATGTAAACATGGTCAAGAATGAGATAGATTCACGGTCGTTAAAATTACTCCAAACAAATAAATCGGGGAGGTTTGGTATCCTCCCGATGAAAGAATTTCAAAACAAAGCTGAAAATGCCATGAGTGTATTTTTCAAGGACAGGAACGGAAAGTTGGCAAAAATGAGAAGGGACATATGCACTGTGTTAAAGGAAGAAGATAAAGAGCAAGTTGCCAAAAGCATAATAAGTCAATCCAAAATGTACCTATCTTTGAAATTTTCCCTAAAGAACCATAAAGCGGAGATGCCTCTTAGAGTGGTTGTAAACGGAAACGGAACGTGGCAAAAAGTTGTGTCTAAGTTTCTGCAGCATGGGTTAGATCAGGTCAGTTTGGACAAATCCTTATCGCTGAGATACACATAACTTATTCAGATCTTGGAACACAACCTTGGAAGGAAGAGTTCGGTATTCTCCATGGATATGAAATATTTGTATAATTCTCTGGAAAAGAAGAGGTTGATGAACGGCGTGAAGGAGGTGCAAGAGTTGAATCTGGTCAAGTTTCAATCAGAATTGGGCGTAACAGTGGAAAGCTTCCTTACCGTGTGGGATCTCTATTTAAAGTCAACAGTCCTCGATTACAATAATCGAAAATACATCCAGAAAAAAGGTGTATGCATAGGCTCGTCGGTCGCTCCGTCGTTAGCGTAGATATTCCTCAACAGTTTGGACAGAGTATTGTTTGACAGGATGATTAATTTGCCACCTAACGTGGGCTTCATCAGAAGATATGTAGATGATAGTTTTGTCTGAACGTTTGAAGAAGGAAAATCGGAGTATCTTCAACAGCTTATTAGGTCAACGGCCCCGGAGTTGCATTCCACAGTAGAAAAACCAGAGGAGAACGTGTTGCAGTTTTTGGACTGGAGCATTCAGGTGAAAAATGGCTTATGTTGGGAATATGGTAAGAAGATTGCTAAACCGGTGCTTCCCAAACAAAGTTGTCACTCTAAACTTATTAAGGCGGGAGTTGCGAAATCATTAATTGGTAATGCAGTAAAAAGGTCGTGCACCCATTTCATGAGTCAAGCTTTAAAAAGACAATGGGGTAGATTGGAGGACGCGGGGTATGATGAAACTTTTCTAAAACGACAACTTTCTATTCAAATCAGAGACAAGCGGGATGAACCAAGTGTGAGGGACCGACGTGTTGCTATACCGTATGTTCACGATATTTTCCATAACACAAAAGCGTCGGCGAAAAACTTTGGCATAGAAAGAGTGTTCACATTCGATTTTAAGTTATGCAAATTTACGCCTTTTGAATCGAAACAGGAAGTTTGCCCGAAGGCACATCGCGAAAAGTCGTTACCGTGTGAGAATTCTGCGGTTTATGAGATTCCTTTGGTGTGTGGATTTAAATACGTAGGTCAGGCGTCGAGATCTCTAAATGAGAAACTGTCGGAACACTAACGGAATGTGAAAAACAACGCGTCCAATTTCGAGTTAGCCAGGCACCTTCTAGAGTAATAATTGTAAAGCCAACTGGTCTGAAACGGAACTAATTCACAAAGAACGTAATGATATAAAAGTGTAGTTCAAGAAACGATTCGTCTAAAAACATCTGGCAACTGTATAACTCAGGCGTCATTGCAGTTTGCGAACGAGCGCAAACAATTCTTACGCTTTTAAAGTTGTTTTTTGTTTGTGATACTAGCGTTGCTTCTATGTGTACCCTTGGACTTGTTCGAGAAAGTCGCAGTGTTTAGCCATTTGTGGTTCGTAGTGGAAGGGCAATGTCGTTCTCAGTTTTGGAGACGGCCCCATTTACGGCTGTTAGCAGTGTATAGTATTGTTTCTTTGGACTAAGTGAGTTGTTAGAGAAAGCGCAACTTTGAAGGTCAAACTCTTTTTTTGTGTTGAGTAGTGATTTCACCTACGTTCACCGGGTGGCGGTGGTTATGCTAGAATGTGACCCTTTGTGTGAGTGTTTCACAGCCGAGATCAAGGGAGATAAGAGAAGGTTTACCCAAATGTCATTGTCCTCTTGTCAGTTTTTTTTTTTTTGTAGAGACGGCGTTGGAGATGTGGTATATGAGGCGTGTACGAAGTAAACTTTGCAGCTGAGTTTGAGACGTTGCCTCCTCTTTTTCTACCTGTTGTTTTCTCTTTTCTGCTCGAGTCTGAGGTTTACAGTCATGTTCAACTTACACCAGCTCGCCTGCACTCTGACTATTTTTTCGACAAAAGTGTTTGCGCCAAAATTATGATTTGATATATTTCCTTCTAAACCGCAAACCAAGGGTCTCAATATGTGTTTCTGCATATTCTGTTAATATAAATATAGCTAGAGGAAACCATTTGATTTTCAGCATTTCTAGAATAAAAGTTGATGGTTGGAGGCGAGAGGCCCGCCCGTGGAAAGTAGACAGTTTTATTAGAAAGTGATTGTAATTGCTTTTAAATTTGAAAGAATACATGATGGTAGGGTGGAACAAACTACAGGGTTATTCAAGGAGAGGCCAGGCTCTTTAAATCAACCGAAAAAGTCGGTTTCTTAACCTATCGCGCTACGACATTTTATAGCGCTGCCCACACATGGTGCATTTTTTTGCAAACTTTGCAAAGAGCGAACTTATCTGAGGGAAAAGTAAAGAAAGAAAAAGGCTCAGCTCCTATGGGAACGCAGCGACGCCACCGGTCTTCAAACAACACGGCGCCGTTCCGCAAGGCAGACAAGAGATGGCGCAACGAACGCCGCCAACGAACCAGCATAAGGCGCCGAGAACCGGCGTCTTTAGCAGAAAATATTTTCGACTCGAAAGCGGCGCGCGTTCCGCAGGCGGCGACAGCCGCAGAAACAAAACAGGCGCGGTAACAACACTGAACTGCAGTTTCTTGTCTGCTAAAGACGCCGGCTCTAGGCGTCGTATGCTCGTTCGTTGGCGGCAGTTGACGTCGCGACCCGCCTGCACCATCTCTTCTCTCCCGTGCGAAACGGTTTGAAGACCGGTGGCTTCGCTGCGTTTTCATAGGAGCTAAGCCCTTTTCTTTCTTTACTTTTTCCTCAGGTAAGTGCGCTCTTTGCAAATTTTGCAAACAAAGCACCATCTCTGGGTAACGCTGCACAAAGTCGTAGCGCGATAGGTTAAGAAACCGAATTTTGCGGTCGATTTAAAGAGCCTGGCCTCTCCTTGAATAACCCTGTATATCTGTAGTACAAAGCAATCAGGCATGCTTTATTTAAATCAGATTTGTAAGAGTAAATCACATTATCTATTGAATACAAGTTTTGTTATTTAATCCCCTTTTACATGAGTAAGATTGGTTTACAGTCACGGCAATAGAGCACAAGGAAAGGGGTGAAAGGTAATTGTATTTATGTCCTATAATACTATTTATTTAGGAACTTATAATTTTTTTTATATATAACACGCCGTTAAACGGTAAAAAATTAACATTTTTACTTACTGAAAACACTTTCTTAGCTGTAATAATTAACGAGTCAAATCATAAGTCGAAGAGCTTCAACATATTTTTATACCTTCTTGTGTAAGCTTCTATCTGAAATTTTTCTTCGGTGACGGGCACACGATACAACTGTGGCCGTTGCGCCTGCGGTCTGCCCCAGGCGAAATATTAGCAGTCTCTTGACTGCACCAGAAGAGGAAAGGAACAAAAGAACGTCTTCCACAAAACTGAATTGCGGCACTTTGAACTCAAGGGTAGTGTTCCTGTAGCTGTCAGTTAAAGTGTGCAGGGCAGTGGTGGTCTCATAAAGCAAGTCGGCAGGATAGTGTAAGAAAAGAACAGCTGCAGTACCATGATGATCAATCCTAGAGGTAAGACTAAGTGTTTCGTGTGTTTCTGTTGCTGTATGCTCGAATAATTTTTTTATTGATGTATTTATTTTATTAATCTGAAGGCCAACATCATTTCGTGTTTTGATTTGCTTGAAATTGACACAAATTAACTTAGAAAGTGTAGGGTCGAATGACAGCTTGGTGTTTCAATTTTTGCAAAGGAGCACCACGTTTTACTCATGTTCTGCCGAAGTACATCTAGCTCTACAATTTTCTTACAGTATTAAAAAAATTAATGCACATGAAAAGTTCCAAACAATAGAGAAACTATAAAAATAAATGTATACTTACATCTCATTTCGCAAAAGTTGTACTTAAATCATCATGATATAGTGGTGTGATTCAAATCACAATTTGTATCACGATTTAAAGTATGAGTGTAATCATTTTAGTTTTTATTCTTCACTTTGCTTTATGAACATCGACAGAAATATGTTTTGAATTTTCACAGCCATTATTCAGCATTTACTAAATAAGCATTGATGTAGTACAATATAATGATATATGCTTTTGTGTTTTAGAGACAAGCTACGCGGCGATTTCAGCAGCAATATTTTAAGTGTGTTGGAGGATATGATTGCATGAAAAAATTCAGGAACTTAAGTATTATAATAGTACAGAGTTTAAATGTGCTTGTTTTATACGGTTGGTCTGAATAAAGCAGAGTTCTATGAAATCTTATGCGTAGCAGATAATTTCACATACAATCTCCACATGAAGGTGGAACACGAACAGTGTTACCCGAACGCAGCTGAGCTGCTCGACGGACATATACTCTCTCACAAACATATTCACGGCTGACAAGGGCACGGGCGCCAGCGCGGGATTTTTAAAAGAACCTCATATGGTTATAATGCAATTAAGTACAAAGGTGCAAGCGAGCTGGGCAAGAATGACTAAATAATCCCTGGAGAAGGGGAACAAGAGGGACAAAGGACAAACACAAATGTTCAAACACAGCTAGGTGACTGGTGCGCGACCGAATAAATCTGCCTGGTCCGGGTGTCAAACCCGGGACCTCTTCATTTTCAGTGGAGCGCTCTACCAACTGAGCGAACCAGGGGTTAGATTTCAGTAGAGCAAACGGGTTTTATCAGCCGCCGCCAGTCTAACACAAGCAAGGGTGAAGTTTGCAAATTTAAGGCTATAACTATAATGCAATTCAATGCAAAGCGGCAAGCGAGCTGGACACGAATGACGAAAATAATATCTGGAGAAGGGGAACAAGAGGAACAAAGGACCAACACAAATCTCCAAACACATCTAGGTGACTGGTGCGCGACCGAAAAAATCCGCTGCATCCGGGTATCGAACCCGAGACCTCTCCATTTCCAGTGAAGCGCTCTACCAAGTGAGGTAACCAGAGGTTAGACGTCATTGGAAATGGAAAGGTTCCGGGTTCGATACCCTGACCAGGCAGAATTTTTCGGTCGCGCACCAGTCACCTAACTGTGTCTGGAAATTTGTGCTTGTGTTTTGTCCCTCTTGTTCCCCTTCTCCACGGATTATTTACGTCACCTTATATGCGCGTATTGTCGTACAAACAAAGCACTCTGCTGAGCTACTCTCAAGCGCCTTTGCCCTCACCTGCACTGCATACATTTTTTTTAATGGAGTATAATGTAGTTCTGGCTTATTCTGGAGATAATATGGTACTACTCCTACTAGTTTTAATATAAATTAATGATGTACCGGTGTCTTTTACTGTATTCACGACTGCCTCACAAACCTGAAATAGCCAAGGTAAGCAATCATAAGATACTGACAAAATCGTCTTTCTAAGAGACGCCAGACTCCGTTTCATGAGTTATCAGCTGCCCAGGCGTCCATACGACGAAACTGACGTTAGAATTCCAGTAAGTCGTATTTCTTTCAGTAAATACCAACTTTCATTATTTTCTTACTACAGGGCATAGAAAAAGTTTATTATGTTTTAATGTAAAAAAGACACATCTGCAAAAGGCACTATAAATGTGCTAAATGATTGGGAACGGAGCCTGCTATGGGTTTTTTTGCGTCTTAATCTTCAGTGCCAGTCACAAAAACACAAACACCACACAGTTCCGTGGCATAATAAAATATCAGCCTAATTCCTTTCTAAATTAATTAAGTTCTGCGCCCATTGAAAGTCATGAAAAACTGGAGCTAAGTTCAAAAAGGAAATCTTGACACCTCTGGAAGGGCTATAATAGAAGCTATGGGTTTTTTTATTAGAACTTGTTCGAAATAAAAGCGTACATTTTTGTAAGTGGTGGTAATAAGTTAATTTGTCTTGCATAAAGCCTTTCAAGAGACAAAAGAAGTGGGTTACGAGAGGCTTTTTTTTTCAATATTTCGGAGACTATCTACCTATGTAGTGTTGCCTGAACTTAATAATTTTAATATTTTACATGCCGAAGCAAAACTAATTAATTTTATCATGTTATTACTATATTGTTGCGCTGCAATTACGCATTCGACGAACAGTACCACAAAGGTTCTCAACAACTTCTTAGCATACACCTGCTGTATGCCTTACCTGAAGAATACTCCCGCGCTGACAAGCCGTTGTTCCGAGACGTGTACCCAGTCGACGTTTCAGTCGCTGCTTTCCCGGAGTACGTTTACGTTCTTGCACAATAACACAACGCGGAAAGCGTCGTCTTGTGAGCGTACGCTGCGACCTGCTTCTGCCACGCCGTTCATCTTCGGAGGCTGGCAGCCCACATCATACAGTATGCGGGCGAGAGAATCATTTTGCTAGCTCATCCAGTCACCGCTTTTTTCTAGTGCTTTGACCGAGATATAACGCTATAGTTTGCTACCGTGGGTGGTAGCCTGCATCAATGGCCAGTTTCATAGCTTTGTTGCGACTGCAAATTTCAGACAATTCCCCTGCGTAAACCTAAAAGTAATTTTAATAAATACCGTTACGAAGTCAATGGAAAGTATTACGCGTAAAATAAAGACGCGCTTTGTTTAGAACTAAGACTATTTGTTGTCTCAAGTCTGCACCAAAATCTTATTCGTATTGAATAAATATTAAAAAGGAATATCTTTCCCTACTCGATACCCAAATAAGACCGGTATTTTGAAAATATTGGGCAGACAATGAGATTTGAGTGGTTTTACTAAGTGGACTCTCACTGAGGTTTTAATACGCTCCCACATGTTTAAATTATGGTATCATCAGGTATAGTGAACACCCAAGTAGCACAACACGCCAGGTTGGGGATGGGGCGGTATTGGCCTGCCGGGATACTGATACCGGCCAGTACCGGAAACGCCCCAAGGGGCGACATTGGCCGGGCCCAATGCCGGAATCCGGCCGGTACTGGGAACTTATTGGGAAACCGGGATGCCGGGAATACGGGATGTTCCCAGCGAGCTCCCGACACAGATCCCCGGCATGGAACCGGTCGTACGGTAGGAAACCATCAGTGTGCCAGCGTGTTTCCGGGTCAGAGCCAGTCCAGTTGCGGATTAGTCCCAGCGTAAAAACAGATCAGTGCCAGCGTAATTGCAGGTCATTGGCTGCGAAATTGCGGATCAGCACCAGCGTATGCGTCATTCAGTGTACCCACCATAGAACCAGCAGAATCTAGCTGTGTCAGGCTTTAAAGCCCAGGAATGACATTTTACTGCATTTTTAAACAGCTAACTTCTCAGTAGATCAAATTGACTTAAATGTGGAAATGCTAAATTTCTCAATTCAAACTATTTTATTGGTTTTCATATCTTTTATAGGTGCTGACCGTTTTTAACATGTTTTTCGGACGAACTGAAAAAAGCCGGTTTAGTATTTGTGCAATTTTAAGAAACAATTCTGTGTGAACAATTGACTTTCTCCATGTGTACAGTATACTCATGGCAATTATTGTATACTCGTTGAGACAACATGTCCCATTCATCTGTCGCCCAGATGCATATTGTGGGTAGTACAAGAAGGGAACATACAAATTTTTTTTTACCGTGAGATTCTTTATTGTGACTCGTGCATCCATAGCAGCTAGCTCCTCAGCCAGAGTGTCCCTCATCGTCAAGGGCGGTTGGAACCACCAGTGGAGTGTCCGTCTTTTTAACTCTATTGCCCTTGCCCGCCTCCCTGCCCGTCAGCCACTTCTGCACCGCGTCCACGCTGCACGAGTGCAACTTTGTATGGCACCTGTAAAGAGAATTGTCAGATCACACAGATTAGTTGAGGGATAGGGGAAGCCAATATCTTGCATATTAGCTACACACAAGGTGCTGTTCACACACTGCAGTTTGTGAGCGTTTACTTTGTGTAAATATAGGTCCCTCACTTAGCCTGCAATTCAAAGGTGACAGAAAGAGAGCACCACAGAGGTGGAGATTGTGGGTTTGGCTACCACGCTAAGGTGCAGATTCTATGGAGGCATATGGCTATTTCACGCAACATCCTATTAATCTGAAATGGGGGGCGAGACGGGGCGGGAGGCGAGAAGGGGTGGGGTGCAGAGATGAGTGGTTAAAAAAAGAGCAAAACTTCCCCAACTGACACTCTACAGACCAAGGCCTCTAAATGGTCGTCATTAGATTTTCAACCTGGAAACTAACAGGATAACAAGACAAGAGCAACAAAAACCTTTTTTCACTGTTCCTTCAAGACGCTGCTTTTCAGTATGAAGGTTCCGAGAATGGTAACACAGGAGATATTCATAATAAAAAATGCAAGTCAAAATTAAAAAAAAAAAAAAAAAAAAAAAAAAAAAAAACGACAGGATATGACGACTTAAATTTTGCATATTGCAAGACTTAAAGAGAAACTGAAGCTGTTCTGTATTTGAGGAAGAACACCAAAATTGTCTTGATATGGCATCCAGGATCACGAATATCGAGTTCATTTTTTCAATCTGGTGCACGGAGGCTGCAGAAATTAATTTCTAAAGTACAGCTGAAGCCCCTCCTTCCCGGGGCGTGACGTCATGCTGGGAGTTTTCGGAATTTCTGCTCTCGCTCATCTTCAGCTCCTGTCAAACCTATGCACGTGAACTCTTGTATTTGTAAAAAGGTCAGAAATAGACGCCACAACTGGCATCAGTGTGGAAAAATACAACTGGCAAGCTTGCAATTGCACGCGCCGCCCACACGAGCGACACGTGCTTGGCGCCCCAAAGATCCTAGTACGACGTCACGACTGCTCTGAGGCTTTTCATGTTTTCTCGCGTCTAATTACACCTTCGGGGAAAACGAAAGCGATATTCAGATTCACAGGACAAAAATACGCCAGAAGTCACCTATAACTCGTTGTTTTGTCAAAAAGTGTTTTAGTTTCCCTTTAATTGTCAACATATTTCAAAGATTGTGCTTGTCTATTGAGCTTTAATAGAGATACTATCAATTTAATAGCTAGTAAAGTATATGCGTTACCGATGACCACCTTACACATCATGGCGTCCTTGAACCTTGACTTTCCTTGGTAGCCCAGAAGGGCCGGAGAACTGCTCCTGGACTTGCTTTGAGAACAGGCGTCCCACCATCTCTCGTACCACCTTCTGCAGGTTCTTGCTGTCTCCTAGACACACGAGCTGCTCCTCCTAGAAAGACAAAATGTGTTCTCAATATGTCAATAAAGTTATTTATATGCAGATACAATGGTATGAACATGTCTCAAGTAAGAGAATGTGAATGCCCAGGTAAATGCAGCAAGCCACACTATACATGCATCAAAATGTTACAATATTTACTAGAGAGAGAATAAAAAATATTAGAATATATGGCATCTCAACCTGTCTTAGACGAAACCAGAAAGATTAAAATATTCCCCTCCATACTCCGCTAAATCTCATTAGTCAGTCAAATTCGTTGCAACGTTCAAATTGTGCAAACGTTTTGATGGATCCTCTTTGCCCATCAGCATCCACTCAGTAATTTTAATAATGTATGTGGTTCTCAAAACAGTGCATTCAAGACCCTGCGCATCTTGACTTTGTTAAAGCTTAGTCTAGCTGCCGGCTAGTCACCCTACAAATTTATCACCTATTTTACGACTTTACGAAGACTGGAATTGAAAAAGGCATAAAAAGGCAGGAATTGACCAAAACCGTCATCATAGTTGCAAAAAATGGCAACAGCAGCACAGTATGCGTAGTTACCTTTCCATATTTTTGTTTAGTGCTGACTCAGTTGTGGCCCTGTAGGCCAATGAACTAACTTACTCAGCTCAAGCTCGCCTCGTGTAATAATCGCTTGTGCGACTACCGTATGCTATGCCTGGAGACACAGCTACGCATGCACTCACACCCCCTGAATAAAGTGGCGGATGCAATGACAGTTACTCTTTCACCTTGGAAAATTTGATTTCCTCTCATAGGGTGACCTTCGGTTAGGACTGGCTAACATCTCATTTTGGAAATGCACTACTAATGTAAAGTAAAGATGGAATTAATTAAGATTTATCTGGCAACCCCTTATAAATTTGTTTGGGCATACGCATATGGTGGGCACGCTCAAAAGCGATTTTAGACCAGGCTAAAAGTTATTTTCAAGCATGTACCTTTACTTCTGTAGCAGATGCCGAAAGCACAAATGAATTTATTGCCCTAAATATTTAGATCTCTTGATTATAGCCTCAAGTGAGAACAGGAACAAAACCAATAGAAGCCCAATATATACTACAGCCTCTCGATCCTTCTGTCAAGCAAGCATTAAACACAAAAAGCACGCAGGCAGGTTTGTGTGTGCTCCGCACACATACACACGGCGAGAGTTGTTGCAGGTGCGGAATTTAACTTCTAAGGATAAAACGGGCAGAAGTGTCGTAGCAAATCAGCATGATTTATGATTATTTGCAGGCCGACATATTGTAAGCACCCAAAGGCGACGTTGGGCGATTTTACTTCCCCCGTTGTGAAATGCTTTACTTAAAAATATTTCAAGAAGCGGCAGTTGAAAAAGACATAAAATGCCGTTCAATGAGGTTGCACATGAAGGCCTCTTGTCTACACGACCTTCAGGTGGAAAGAACTGTTCAAAAATGTAATGATGCACAGATATTTAATTTTTGGTGGCCACCGTCCATCATTTCTCCCTTCAGTAGCCTCTATAAAACGCAGTTTGACAATTGCAAAAAGTTTACGCAGGCTACTAAAGCTGACTTACAAAACATGCAACTGGCGTTGCGTCACCTTGACACAATTCTATCGCACGGTTCAGTTTAAGGGTACCCCTTACAATAAATAGCCTTCCATTGTGCATTGGCTGTGCATGCACTCTGCTGTTATAAATAACAGAAGGCCCGTAATGAAGGTAGGGTAACTTACTCATTTTTAATTTGCCACCGACCGTGCTTCAAACATAGTTTGGGTGGGCATCCATTTGAAATATTACGGTAAAAGGCTTCAGTCCACATTCCAACCCCATTTGCATAAATCTTCAGATAACACAAGTTAAACCACAAAGTAAGAATCGTAGCCTTATGCCCGTCAATATTGTGAAAAAGAGGACACATAAATACCGGCAGTGTCCTGTTGGTGAAGTTCTTCAGCTGCGCTTCTGCAGCATAAGCTGTTCCATGTTGCGGAGAGGCATCAGGAACAGCTCGGGTGGTTCAGGCCTGGCCAGCTCCTGGGGCGTCGCCTGTTCCCCGGGCCTCGCCTGCTCTCCCTGGTGCTTGAAAGACACCACGTGCCCGAGCACCTGCCCAACAGACTTGCAGTTCCCTGTTCTGCTGCTGTAGGTGCCCATTCTGGATGTGCAGGTCTATCACGGCCTAAGCAGCTGAGCGTCGAAGGCTGCAAGACAACCAAGGCATAAGAAAGCATTATCCATTTTGCTGATCAACATTATGCACTGATGATGCGAAGAAACTTTTTCAGAAACTTGGGTTTCGGGAAGTTTCAGAAGAACGCTTGAACCTTCAGGTGTTTCGGATGGTTTGGGTAGCTTTGGAACGGTTGCCAGACACAGTGAGTGTTTCAAATTTTTGTAAAAATTTAAGAGAAATTATTTTTTGTATGCAATATTTATAAATTTAATAAAAAAAATGTGTTAATCAAATAAACTTTCTGAAAAGGAGACACAGCCCCAATTTTCAGAACTTCACAGTTTCGGCTTGTACGGTCAAAACGAATGCTTCCACAAAGTTTTATGATGTTTTTTGACAATCAAAGGAAATAACACTACTGATTCGTCGGCGACGCACGCAAGACGCGCTGCGCTTGGCTGCGATAAGCACCAGTTTAAAAATCTTATATATAGGTCCGTGCCTATTAGGCCTAGCTTGGTGCCTGTACCCTTGTTGGAACTGCCATTTTCTGGGCTTTCCGGACGGCCTTTTTTTTAAACTATCAACCGTCTAAGAATGGGAGAGAATCCTGTTAAGAACACTTGCCCTGGTATAGAAAACGAAATTGGCTGCAAGTGGCTGCTCTGTGGTCACATGATACCTCGCACTTAGGCATATGACGCTTTAGAATGAATTGGCACTTCCAAGTAAAGCACAGGTCATCAATTGCGCCCCTTGTTAAATAGCAGAAGTTCCCAATGCAACTTTTTTTCTATCGTTTCACTTGCAGCATACAGCGTGTAACAGATGATCCACCTTTCTTCAGTTCTGGTAGCAGACGACGCAACGGCGTCTTGTTTCCCGCAGCAAATGACACTCTAGGGCAGACAAGCCCTCCCTCTTTACTCACGTTAGCAGGCGACGTGTCTGTTAAAGAAAGGTCAGCTCCCTCAGTACAAGCCTGCCGAGATCTCAATTTCACAAAACACCAAAATCGGGCCATTAGTACAACATTTCAAAGTACAAACAGAAGCTGCACAGCACGGCGCCGAAGCGAACTTGCTGCACCTAAAAACAAGTCTCTACGCTGTCCGTCGAACCTCTCCAGAGTAGGACAGCACCACGACCGTTCTTGGCAGCATGCAATGCTTTCCCACAGCATTACGAGAAAGTTTTGTGCCCAGTAGCGTATTGAAGGACTCGGTCACCACTGTAATTGTGCATGTGCCACTACGAAGATTATGGAGCTAACTAAATTGAGCAACTGCACGCAAGCTAATCTGGTCAAGCATGCTAACAGAGGGCTGATCAAGAACGTGTGCTAGCACATTATCAGGACTTTAGGTGAAAAGGAACAGTACAAAATAATACTTACTGCATTTCTGCAAACTTGATGCTCTGAACGAAGGCCAGTCAGGGGCTGGTGCTCGGTAGGCTCGCACACGAGAAAAGATGTCCGCCCCAAAATTTTGCTTGGCCTCACGCCGTTGTTTCATACTCACGTCAAACCACAACAGAGGGATGGGCGCCACCGTTATTTCGTCATTCTCTTCGATGAACAGTACTCCTCCTCACTAGAATAAAAGGCGTGGTCAGACATGATGTTCATTCAAGTTACTTCACACTGTCACGTCTTCGCAACCTCCTTTAGCATATATTATAATAACTCCATGGCTATATCCCCATGCACGGCCACAATGAAACACGACGGCGTCGCATTCCGGTAACGCCAAATAATAAAAGTAGCAGTAAAAGAGAAAAACAGTGCTCATTTCGCGTAAAGGTCTGTTTACACCATGCTTTGTAGCTTTTTACTTGCAACGGTTTTGTGATACCGAGGTTTCGTGCAAATAGCTTATTTACATCCAGTTTTTCAAGCAATGGCAATGGCGTTTCGACTATACTCCGTTCATTTTTAAGCTGAGACTAGAAGCTCCGCCTTCAACGCAAGCTTTCTGCCCTTGCTAACACAAGTGCGATCATGCAGGCACGCAAAACCAAAGCACTGCAGAAGCCAGCGAGCTCGCACTGAAGGCGGAGATTCTAGTCTCAGCTTAGGGGCGAACGAAGTATACATTCCTTGCATAAGACGAGACGCTAGGTAAGGACGGGGCCCTGTGCCATGCCGGTGGTGGACTGCACAACGCGCAGTTGTGCTTACCGAGGCGTAGGATGCCGCTAACTGCCTGGACATACCGTAGAATACCGTGCATCCGCCCATTCCACATTAAGCGCCCATTACCAAATTTTTGAGATCTGAGGAAATACGAACAGTACATTTATATGTAAAATTGACGACCGGACAAGCACCCATCCCCCATTTTTTTGCGATTATTTCCAAAGTTTGAGTGCGCGCTTGCCCGGTATTTAACGGTACACCGTATTTTCATAGAAGGAACCTAGTTTTGTTAGATGTGAACTCGGAAAAACGAGCCGAGCTTACGATGATGACGGTTAGCCAGTACGTGCGGAATTTTTCAGCATTGGTGTGATTGCGCTACGAGCAGAAAGTTTCGACATACCGCTAAGTTATAATGCAAAAAAAAATGTTGTGTCGAAAAAAAAAAAAGTTGTATTGCGTGCCGCAAAATTTGACGAGCGGCTCTAGGAGTCGCCTGCAGAAAAATTGTTACGACTTTGCGAAGTATGGCAAACAATGCAAGGTTACCGTCATAATCTAAAACCTGATGCAAGGATAAATAAAATAACGAACAAGCGTCTCGCGGACGGCACAAACCGATGCCCCGCCAGCAGCGTCTGGGCGAGCTAGCATGCCTCCACCAACACGGCGCGGTCGCCCCCGGAGACCGCCTTGATCACCGGACACCGCGCGGTGCCAGCCACCAGTGCTAAACCCCCCCCCCCCCCCCCCCCCACACACACACACACACACACACACACACACACACACACACACACACACACACACACACACGCACGCACGCACGCACGCACGCACGCACGCACGCGCGCGCGCGCGCACACACACACACACACTTACACTCACTCACTCACTCACTCACGGATTAAGCGCGACGATGGGATGACGAGCTAGCGGGACGGTGAGACGACGCTCCTGACGCCCGACTCCTACTTCTATCTTCTCCCCCACCTTTCTCCCCTAATGCGCCTAGCGCGCGTACACGATTGACTCTATCCCCCCCCCCCCCCCCCCCCCCTTAATTTTACTTCAACGCTTACAACACACGGAGGCAACGCCGACCGATCGCCGTCTCGCCGGGCTAGCGGCGCGACACTCGTCCATACTCGGCCGGGAGCCCCGAAGGTGCGACTCGAAGCGTGGAAACAGCGCGATGCAACGAAAGGCAAAGGGCATCTACACTACGAACGGGCAGAAGCCGATGCAAAAACGTGCGCGAACGTAAACAGAAAAGTGCCGCCGCTCGCCACTACGAAATAATACGCGGCCGCATCCCATTCCTGCTGCTCGTACTTTCTCTTACTTGACGGCTACTCTGTCTTGCGGGACATGCCGACGAAACGATCGTCGGGATACGGCGAAGGGCCGTCAACACCGTCGTGTCAACCACCAGAAAGCGTTGTTGAGCGGAAGTTGGTTTACTAGGCCTACATACAACGAAACCGACAGAACACGAACATCAAAATCAAAGCACAGGCGGTAACTTCAAGCGACTTCTGCCTCGCATAGATTTACATGCAGCGCTTTCACTCGCCACCACGGTCACATACAATTTTTCAACCCTGGAGCCACCGTACCTGAACCATGCCGCGAAACACGCCAACGTCCCGCTCGCCATTTGTTTTCGCTCACCTTGTCCGGCTTTGGATTGGATGCTGGATCGGCTTTCTAGCAAAGTCCATCAACAGCTGGCTCGATGCTGGATGAGGTCTGTTCTAGTCTAAACACGAAGTCGCAAATATATAATTGTGCTACTGTGGTACTCTATAAAAAAAAAAAAAAAAAAAGAAAAGAAACGGGGGCACGAAGAAATACACGACGCTTCGACGAAGTGCCCTCTGGGAACTAGTTGGCCACTCAGTTTCGGTTTCGATTGAGCAGCTTCCTTTCATGCTATCACGCCGTGACCGAATGCGCCGCTTGAGTTTTCGATTATCTGACTTTTCACGAATGTACAATACATTCATTCTCGAACAAAACAAAACGAAAACTGGGGCAATTTCCTTGCACACAAATTACTATGATGTCTTCCTCGTGTCATCATATATCGCCCACTCAAATTTTACGCTGATAGGAAATTAGGTTTTCGCAAACGCTGAGGTCGGCTAGCTACGACAGAGGCTCCAACAAGCGTCTCCTACTCTTCGCTAAGCCTTTTGGACGAGCTTTTACTGACGCCCAAAATCTGTGTCTGAACGGTGTGTTTGAAAATATCTCGGCATACTCAGCCAGGAAGAAAGCAAACATATAAATATTACGGCCATTAGCAACCGTCAAATGCGCTTTGAATAATTTTGTTCCTTTGGCACACCGCATAGAGGTTCACGCCCGTCCGACGCACTTCCGGCGAACGGTGCGACATTCTTCACACAATTGCTCGACTTTTGCTTTCTTAAAACGGTTTGTGTGTGGGAATGTGCCTATATGATTGCAGAAAAATTTTATGTGCGTACGCGATGTCGAATATTAGTGGAATGCAAGCGGGTGGGGACTTAGCTTCGTGCAATGCTGCGGGTCAGTACAGATAAGAGATAAGATGTGTGTTCAAATTGAGCTTTTCAATGGCGCCTCCAAGTTTTACCTCACGTACTTAGGCGTATTAAGAAAAAGAGTAGTTGCAAAAAATAATATTTCGTCTATGGACGCACAAAACAAACTTCCTGACCAGCTGTAAAGGGTCGAGTTTGATGTATGCAAACTTATTGGTCGTTACAGCTTGTTGGCTCGTAGACAAGCAAGATACCCGAGCTACGCAGCGTCGAGATTTCCAGCACTGGCTCGTTCACATATATCTCGAAACGCAAACAGAAAGGCTCGATAGTGTACAAAAATGCTACAAGCATGTGTGAAGACAAGCTATACGTCTCGGGCTTGTGCTATAGATTCGAGGTCTGGCCATTTAGGTTAGTTTAGAGACCAAAAATGATGCTCTCGTGACCAAAAAACGTGAGATCACGGCCGTTAATAGTCCACGCTGCCGATCGAAACCGAAACCCTGCCACTCTCCTCCCTGGCCAACTAGTTTCCAAAGAGCAACGTGCGCCGTGTTGCACGCAGGGGTTTATGGAAGTAGTCCATAGAATCCCCTAGCAGTGGTAGCGAGAAGCAGATCTGGTTTTAATAAGCGCGTAAGAGTTAAATGTAGTGACCCTTTCTGGTTGAAAATAGGGTGCACGTGATGTTTTGATTGTGATCATGCAGCAAGATGTAAGAAACGAATGTGCCGCCTGAACTGTGTCTTCCTCGGACAGACCGCTCGGACCCGGAGTAGTTCTCCGCGCAGCCTTTTTCGAGGGAGTACGATCTGTAGCCACTCGCAACATTTCAGTTTCGTTATCAACGTTGCCGCGGGGGAATGAAGGAGTTTCGCTGTTTTTTTGTTTCGATTGCTGGGTGGGCTCTCTTGCTGTGCTTGCTTTCGTTCTTATTGTCATGACCGACTGGCTCGAGCATACTGCGGCGCTGACATCGCTGCAGTTAATTTCAGGAGGTCTAAGAAAACGCAGTAGCAGCAAAATCAGCGACAGCGACGAAGATACCAGCTTAGCTCCAGCTCGAGTGACGATGAGGCAGCCGTTCTCGGCGAAGTCTTCGCCGACTCATTCGCCTTGCCAGCGAAGAGGCCCAAGATATGGCGTTACGTCGAAGACGTTGTGCGCACCTATTCGGATGAAGAGCTAGGTATGTCGTTTGCTAGAAGACAATACGACAAATTCCCCTCAGATGGAACTCGCCTTCCGAGATGACGGTCGCTTTACGGCATACGTGTTTGGTATTGCTTAATAGCTAGACCCTTTGCAAAACGTACAGCACCACGACGGCAGGAAATTTTGGGAACCCTCGGTACAGATCACGCGCACGCGCTTTCTCGTTGCGCCTCCGCGACTGCGCGCGCGTCCCGGCAGCTACCGCCAGCAGCCGTTGCAGCCATCCCGCCGAGTCGTACGTCGTTGCCGGCGTACCGTATCTGTGGCAGCGTAAAGGCATCGCGACAGGTGAACTCATTCCAATACGTTATTCGTCGGAACTTGCCTTCACGTATTGAAGTGTCACTGAATCCATTTAGTGCGCACCGCAATAGTGGCAGGTTTTGACCAGGTTCGACAAAGCGTTGGTGCAGCAGACGACAGAACCGGTACAAAGGAGAGGGATACGAAAGGGGCAGCTGTCGGATCGTCGCTCGCCCAACCAGCGGCCCAACTCGGCTGCTTTGTTGCCGTGGTAACGTGTGCCTGCTCGCGTATGCCACGTGGAAGCCGGAGGAGGGGCGTACCGAGGACTCCCATTATTTGAAGCGCGGCGCGCGCGGGCTTTTGGGATTTTTGCAAAGGGCCTATTGCATCCTGCGGCTCGTACAAAAGCACTTGTAGTTGTCTTCATCGGATTTATATAACTGTAAGGAAAAATAAATAATGCCTCAACGTCGGGGTCACCGTTAATAAAGTAGTAACAATCAACATTTTTGTCAAAGCATGAAGTTCCGATCAGAACTTCATGCTTTCAGCAATATAGCAATGGGAACCGAAACTGTTAAAAAGCGAGGGCAGACGCTATGAAAGCGGTGGCAGCGCGTGCAACTGTGTGGATCGCTTACTGAGCCCGACCGCTCAACGACCGCTTGCGCGGAGCGCTCGGCATCTGCCTGGGCGAAGGGCTGGATCGCGCATCCCCGCTTGGTCGCTGCAGCTGCAGCGCGAGAGTGAAGCCACCGATCGGCGATTTTGCATGTTGAAAAATCGCGTTTTTGGAGCATTGCGGAGGCTGGCGGCAACATGCTGAAGACACGTTTTCTACTCGTTCGTAGTCATTCGTCGAAGAAGCTCTTTAAAACCCGGTGTAAGCCCTGAGACTTGTCGTAGAGAACTTGTGAAAGCGCAGTGCCGCAGTAAAAATGCCCAACTCATCGAAAGCAAGTTTCGCCGCCACGACGCAACGCGCAGGTCACGAGTGACCCGCGCGTTGCATCATTGGACTTTTTTCATAATGCAACGTGCGGGACCCTTGTGACGTCACACGTGACGTCAATTGTGACGTCATTATAGGAAACGTCCCATAATGCAATGCGCAGGTCACGAATGCGACTGCACATTGCATTATAGGACGTTTCCCATGACTCAACGCGTAGTTACGCCGACGGCGACGTTGCCGTCGCCGGCCCGCGCGTTGCATCATGAGACGCTTCCCATAATGCAATGCGCGGGTCACAAATGAGACGGCGCGTTGCATTATGGGACGTTTCCCATAACCCAATGCGCGGTTACGCCAACGGCGATGTTGGCGTCGCCGTCGCCGACCGCGCGTTGCATCATGGGGCGCTTCCCATAATGCAACGCGCGGGACCCTCGTGACGTCACACACACCGTCATTATGGGACGTTTCCCATAATGCAACGCGCGGTTACACCGACGGCGACTGCGATGCCGCTCAAGCCGGAAACGGGCGCCTAAGAGCTGCTCTCTAAAAAATTAATAGATGTAAACCAAATTAAATTTTCATTCCACAGCCATGTTTGATCCCGTCTTTTTTAACAAAACTGAAATAAGCCTTTGTTAAGTGGTTTAAGGATGACGCGGCGTTTATACTAGGCCAAGGATAATATTAGGTGTCACCTTTTAGCATATTGAAGACATACCCAACCTAACGGTCATTTGTAACCATCATATAGTTTCCATATCAGCGAAAAAGCCATGTCGGTTACATATCAAAACTTGCATGGCTCGAATGGCCTGTGAAAGCAGCGAAAAAACGATGTCGGCCAGTCACCGAAAACTCAGTGGCTGAACTGGCCGGTGATAACAGAAAGGAAACGATGTCGGCCAGTCAGCGGAGACTCCACAGCTGGACTGGCCGCTGACTACAGCAAGAAAACGATGTCGGCCAGTCACCGGAAACTCCATGGCTAGACTGGCCAGTGACTACAGCAAGAAAACGATATCGGCCAGTCACCGGAAACTCCATGGCTAGACTGGCCGGTGACTACAGCAAGAAAACGATTTCGGCCGGTATCGGGAACTTTCCGGCTGGTGCTGGCCAGTTTAGACAACGAGTCCCCGATATCGGCCGGCGTCGGTTTCTCACCGGCGTCCCTGGCCGGGATCCGCCGTACAGCTCCCGGTACTGGCCGACGTAATCCCAGTATCGGCCGACATGGTGTGCTACCTGGGCAACTGCTTGCGAATACATTTCTACTTTGTGCAGTATCTATAATTTATTGGTATTTAGTTCACCTCACGCCCATTAACAAAAATATCGTCATGGCCATATTTATAATTCATATAGAAAGCACGCAAAGTACATGTCTTCAGAAGATATCTTTGGATGCGCAATAATTCTGAAAATATATTCGTCTCTCCGAGATAAAATAAATAATTCATGACGTGAATATTGCAGTTTTCAAAGTCCATTTTGCACGGTCATTGTTTTTCATCATGATACCCACCCTGCTGTTTTTTACTCATCGTACAACACAGTAAAATACGGAACCGCTGTAAAGCAAAATATGTGAAAGGTTTGCCAAAAATTGAAACGGAATGAAACGTGTTTTAGGAGCATGTTCTCGAGCCGACGATTGATATGCGGCGAGAACTATTGAACTTCAAAATTTAATCCAGGAAACTGAGCGTTTTGTGTAGAACCGGCACATTGCCCACACACTTATAGAACACCTTTTTCAGCCTTGAATGTAATTTAAGGATTACTGATATAATTTACTTTATTTTTTTTAAATGCGTCAATATTTCACATCAACAAATGAGAATCCCTCTTTTTTACTTTGCTACCCTAAACCATACTATTTTCTATAATTTAGATTATTTTGCGGTGTGTAGCCTAAAATAACTAATAGGTTAATAGTGTCTATCTCCAAAATTTTTCAAATATATACCGATAATAAGGGATGTAGAAAAAGGATTTGTGCCAATCGAATATCTCTCAGAAAATACTGTCGTTCTCTTTCCCTTTCCGAAACGCTGCTCGACAGTTTTCTTATTTTGTTCTCCTTCGGCTATTTCTGACAAAAGACTATTCTCCGCAAGTCGAATCTCCGCTTTGAGCACCTTGGCCCTTTCTCTGTTTCTTATTTCGGCCGCCAGTCCCAGTCAGTTTTTCCTGCAAACTTTGAAAGGCGACAGCTGACCTCTCCTGCCCTCCTTTCCGCTAGGTGGCGTCGTCTTTTTTGGAGGTTTGAATACCTGAAAATCTGAGGATGCGACGGCCTTCTTGTAGTACGTATGGTACGCCTGGTATCAGTTTTCTTTTCTCGCTGCCACATGACTGATCGCATAGCTCTTAGCACCTTGAACCCAACCTCTTTGCCGATGTGGGCGGTTGTAGGGTAGGCTCTCTTTCTCGTTCACTGGACCTTAACACCCTGAAAGTATGCCCCGAAAGTGAAACCTTGTTTCTGACAACGAAAATTTCAACTTCTATGGTGAGTTCTTTGTGGCACCAGTATGTTCTGGAACACAGCGCACGCCTACTATCATGTTTTCCGTACCCGTTGTATTGTCTGCAGGGGCAACTGTCAATTGGAAAAAGATGCCTTTTATAGATAAACTGTACTTAAAGTCCGTGGCAGGCTACTGATGCTGTAAACGTTTGGCCTCCAGCATGCGCTCGTTGCCGACTACCGGAATATGGCTGGTGCGTTGCAAATTACTGTCAAAGGCAAAAAAGATCGAACCGAAGGCGGAGCACCTACTAAATCCTTAACCTTTCAACGGCTGTACAGAGCAAAATTAAAAGAACCAATATAGGTTATTTAGCCCTTTATCTAATGTCTATAACCCGCACCTCTTGATAGGTGTGGTCGTAGCATTCCACGTTTTTGCGAGCAGCTTCACAGCTCCTGCCTTACTCATTTGTTGGAGGTGTTTTTTTTAATACCTACACGTTTATGAATGGTGTACCTGAAGAGCCCAACCTAATGAACCAATGTTGTCTCGCCTCTTTATAGGGCGATACATCTCTCTTTTGTGTCAACCTAGGTAGCACGCCAAACAAACTGCCTAACTTGGCAAAAGTGTGTCAAACATAAGGGCCTAACTTGGGCCTATACCAAATACCCTTGAGTCTAATACAGGAAACTCCGAGGTTAAATGGGAGACGTAAGTAGAAAGCGATCCTGGCGGTAAGAAATGGACAACTCGCAACTTTCGCCAGAAATAAATCAAGCTGATCTGACTCAATAGAAATCCTATTAATCTATAAAGGGTGATATCAGAGAAGATCGACCAAAGATGGCTGAACAACATTTTTCAATCAGCTGATGTTTGATATGCCATTGTCTAGTATCTGGTATAAACAAATCCACACTTAGTTTTGAACAGAGAAAACAGGAACAAAAAACAGGAAAATTCGTAAGGCATGACGAGGTGGGCAGTTGCAATAACGCGTACTGACGGAGGGGGCACGTTTGAAATTGAATAACTAAAGTGGTAAAATTAGAAAAATTTTAATACTTTTCAGAAACAAACTATGTGTATAGCTTGCTTGTAATACATAGTATTAATATTTATTTAAATTATATTTATGTATCTAAGCATTATCAAACATGCCAGCTCGAACGACAAATGGAAAACTTTGGAGGCTCGTATATCATAAAATATTTAATCATAATCATATACATTTCAGATAGTATTCTACTTGTATATGAATATTATTTAGAACATATTAGGTGTCTGAGTAATACGGTAATGGTTATATTTTTAGGCAAATATGGAGAAAAAATAAAACAACGAAAATTTCCGATGCAAATAAAAAATCACCAACATCAATTTTTCTTAAATTTAGGTGCCCTGTTATACGCCCTAACGGCAGTAATTTCAGTTAAAAAAATTTACAGTATTTTATTGAGAAAAAAAGGAATATATCCCCAAAGTAGGGTTCTTTTTCAAAGCCTACACCTGGCAGTGTCTTATACAAGAAGTGACTTTGAGTTCCAGTTTCATGAAACTAACATGCATCTTTCATATATTTTTATTCAGATGAGGGCATAGACAATTGGAGCAATCGGTCATACAGTAAAAGTGAAGAGAAACTATACACAGCATTTTACATACAGCGTGCAATTAGAGACTAGTGATTCGAGAAAAATATGATGCCATGTGAAGTTTTACTTTCCGGTATTTTTTTTTATTTAGAATAAAAAAATAACTTTAATTCCGCTCTCAAAAATAAAGATTAAATACTAAAATTGCTCAGCTTAGTTATGTATTTCAGGAAACAAACGATTTCAAATGAAGGGTGCCAACGCGCCGGACTGTAGCAGCTTCGATATTCTCGGTGTACCAATGAATCGTGGTAAACCGAGATATTTTATCCTGCGCAAGAATAATGTTTCGAGATTCTCGTGTGATGATCAGATAAAGTTTAAAAGCACTGACAAAGTAAAACAGTAGGTTAAATGCCCCGCGAAGAAAACTGTGATACATGAGATGTGCCTGCATTAAAATCAGCAATCCTTGGGGAATCAAATTCAACACTTTACGCTAAGGCTTTCCTCGCTGTACTCATTTAATAAACTTTCCTTTAACCAGATCTGACTGTCCGCGCTACATATATGTCACAAGCCCCTTCTGTTGATGATTTCCACCGCGCCGCCACGCGTGCAAAGACTGAGAGACAGGAAAGGCGCGCACCGTCAGCCTCTCTTTTTTTCCTTTTTTTTTTTTCTTTGACGATACCGAACAATTTCATTTTCGTCCAGATTCACAAGATGTACGTCTCTCAGTTTTTAGGAAAGAACGCTCACCATTGTCCTGACCGTCTGAATTCCGTTTATTGAACGTTCTTAGGGTTGTTCAGCGTTGCCTGGTGCTTCACGAGTCCGCCAAGTCCGTTTCATGCATTTTTCCATGACCAGCTGCAGAAAATACCCACTGCTTGTTGGCAATCGTTCTGTGCAAACTGGTGAAGCTGGTAGCGACTCTTAAGATGACTGGCCGCCCCGTCATTTACATAAGTCACGTGCGAGTACGCTGCAACGTTGTCTTAACCCATTTTCACATTTTCTAAAGCCAAGGACGTGTGAGCGTCGTCGTTACACAGGTCGTCACTGATGATAGGAAAGCTATTTGAAGACTTTCTTGTAGTTACTACACATGTAAATATCGTAACTTTTTCAGTTTTATGCTTTAACTTTGTCAGGAAGCACGATGGTCCAGCTTTCAGCAAAGTCAGAATGAACGACAATGATCTCGCGTTGCATGCACTGCTTTTCATTGCAAATCACTTTACTTTGCGTTTGTCGGATATGGTTGTGAAATATAGAACTTTTAACCGTTACTTGAAGGACTTTTAGGAAAGTCTCAGGATCCAATGTTTTTTTCATAAGGCCGCTGGACTCCCATGTTGAAAGCACAATCTCTTCATTCTCTGGGATACGAAGTTCCTTGAGTGTAAGAGACCGGTCTTCTGGGCAATCATCACAGTCTCTCCAAAGGCCCAGACGTGCCAGCGGGTCGCATAGAAATGCCGAGTCAATTTCACCTGTGTTAAATGTAAAGCCTGTAACGTTCTATCGAGCGGCAATACAAAGCTAATAATTGGCGCAGCGCACAGAATCGCACACTTCCTGGTGTGGAATACATTTGACGCATTTAAGGCGCAAGAAATAAAATTTAGGTAGCCCAACGCCAGAATCAGGATGCTTGTCTTTGTATACATAAAAGGCCTCTCGGATTGAGCGTGCCAGGAAGAGCTTTGGCGCGAACATTGAACCCGTCTTTCGTGAAGTACTCAGGAGAAGCAGACACGTTTTCAGGACTCACCTTGCACTTCGTGTAAGGATCCGGCTTACACCACACGCCATGCTTTTACTCCCCCAGACAGTAAACACTGTCGCCAAGTTAACATTTCCTAGGTTAATATGCCGACACTGTACACGCTCTATTGCATTTAGGCGAGGCTCGAGTATTTGGCGATTCTGCTGTCTGTCGGTGTGCCCTTTTGTGCATGATATCGCCCATGACGCCAGCGAGTGGGATGGCGACAG
The DNA here is from genome assembly GCF_016920785.2 of Ixodes scapularis. Lineage (NCBI taxonomy): Eukaryota > Metazoa > Arthropoda > Arachnida > Ixodida > Ixodidae > Ixodes > Ixodes scapularis. The sequence goes on along the minus strand of NW_024609857.1, from coordinate 173,808,462 downwards.
GCACGACTGCTCAGTAAACAGGCATCGCCGGCCATATTTTACTGGTTGAAGCGAATCCTCTTATCCCTGCCAGCGAGCGGGAAACTAAGAAAAAAAATTGTATCGGCCGTTTTTGCCAGAACTGGTGAGGAGTGTCGTCTGCTGCTTCCATCATATACTGCGCCATAATCGTGATCTTTGCAAGGAAATGAGTGTTGCTAGCCACAGAACACTGTCACGCAAAAAGGGAATGCTTGAATATGTTTTTATTTGAGATTTAAGTCAAGGATATATATATATATAAGAGAGAGAGAGATAGAGAGAGATAGGGGGGAATTGGAGCGTATAGTGCTGTAGAACAATAAAGTAATTAAAGTTCCCAGTTGCCAATGGCTGCAGGATCTTTTCTCGGATCACTAGGCTTAATATGATAGCTCTCTGTACGCAGTAGTTTCTCCTTACTTTAACTGTGTGTACGATTGCTATATTTACCAATGGCCTCATCTGACTATAAATATATTAAAGATGTGTGATCGAAAAGAACCTCTTCAACGGATCCCACGCGATTCACAGTAATTATCTAACGAACTGTCGAAACTGTTTTTTTTTGTTCGGCAGGGTTGCTTTTCTCAGAGGATCAAGAAAGAAAAACTCTGTCAGTATGCTGCGCGTCTTAGGGGGCTCAGAAGCAAAATCTGGCGAAGTTCCACGCCGAACGCCGAATGAGATCCAGAGTTCAATCTCTGCTGCTGCCTGTTTCGATTTGGATAGGCCTGTTGCTATCTGTTGCTGTCTGGGGGAGAGGGGGGGGGCTGTAAAGTGCGTCTGCAAGGATGCTAGAATGAAGTGCAGCTACACGGTCCGCCAGGCGCGACTATGTAATGCATGGCTGAAAAAAAAAACGTGGTGTTCCATCCCGCAAGAGGAAGGGTCCTTCACAAGCGGCTGTCCCTGCGCGCTAATTAAGCTTTTAAAGGAACCAAGAAAAGACATGAATTTAAAAAAGAAAACAAAAAAGAAATGCAGCTCGAGCCTTTAGCATTCTGTTCGAAAGCTAAAGATACTTGCCATTCAGCTTTTTGTTCTTTTTTTTTTTTTTTTTTTTTCAAAAACCAGACCGGGACCTAAAATAACTTTACTTTATTTCCGGGGAGCGTTAGTCAAAACTTGAGTACTGCAGGCCTATGAGCGTATTATCTACACGCGTTTGCGTAATCATCTCTGCGTGACGTCCATCAAAGGGCTAAGGCTAGCAGTCCTACAGCGCTTACTAAATTGCTTATTAAAAACCCAGAGACCAGCCGCCTTATTTGGGTGGCTGACTGACTTCACACTCCGAAATATTGGGGAGATCTAGTAATTGCTAATCACTAACACTACGTTAAGTAGTACCGTACCAGGAGGTGCCCAGTAATTAAAAAAATCAATATGATTTTTAGGTTGAGCACAAATTCGAGTGTAGTTGACGACTCCTTTACATTATATGTCCGGGGAATTTTTTATCAAACATTTTCTCGAGAAAGTGACTCAGAACTGCGTCTGTTTCGATTTGCTGAAGGACAAGTTTGAGTATGTGACAGCGCCTCACCTGTATGTACTGATGTTAAAAGCTTATCACGGGCCCAGTAAATTGTTTGAGAATCTAGTTGTACCCACAGAGGCTGCTTTAGATGTTATCAAGCAGCTAGAATCTCACTTCTTTGCCATTGCAGAGAGCACAACACACGTTCCAAATGTGTGCGCTGTTTCGTTTGCAACACCGTCGGGTGTTGGTTCTTTTGTCTCTGTTTCGAAGAGCGACAAAAAAGGTGTTTAAAGATGTTTTGCCAAGTGCGTCTCTGTTAGAATTTACGTTTTGTTAGCAGGAACATAGATAAAGTATGTTTCCAGTCTGCTCTCACTGGGAGACAATTGGACAAATCCAAAGTGTAATGATGTATTTTTAATGTGCATTTATGTATAAATAACAAGGAGGTATTTTATTTAACAGTGCAAATGTAATCTCTATAAATTTGCCCGTACTTGGTTTGATATTTAGTGCAAGGTTTGATGTTTTCTGTTTTAACCATAAACAAACGATTAAAGTATGCCGTATTCAAGTATCAAAACTGATGTGAAAACTGTGTCTTATGGCGCTGTATTACACCTCGCTAGCTGGTGGCTTTCGGGAGGTTAAGAGTAAAAAATGTTTTATCCTGTGACCCGTGATTTTGTGACACTTTCTGATCAAGATGTGTACTTTTTGGGCTTCGTAAATTGCAATGCAGCATTTTCTGGTTTGGCAAATAATCATGACACATGATTTCCCGGATATTGAGGTAAACCCCCCCCCCCCCCCCCCCCAATTTGTGTCTAAATCACTTTCTGTTTTACTTATAATATTCCATAAGCCAAGGTTGTTCTTGGCTAAATTTAACAAATATTTTACCGCAGAAAAATGTGCTTTTTGTTATGTAATGTCGGCAAATTTTTACTTAAGACAGTATGAAATTTTAAGTTTAGGGCAGCACTTATAGGTGGTAAATTCATGTAAATACAGTAAATATCCCTGCCAAAATCGAGACTGAATTATCAAGAGGCCCTGTTTGGATGCCCGTGAGCCGAACCGCTGAATTCTAAATCAGAACTACCCATACTGGAACCGGAAAACTGCCATGCGAATTTTTAATCCCGCCCGCTGGGTGCGCGGCGTGTTATCTGGGCCGTTGGGACCTATGGCAGTTTTCGTTCGTTACTTCTGTATATTACTCTTTAATTCCTCTTTGTGTCACTTTCTGATATTTCCTCACAGCAGTTTCGGCTGTTACACAGAATAATCAAGGATCACCAGCTCACCTGCATGCTCCGCCTTGCTAGACCATATCTGTTCATAAAAGAGATGTCCCCTGCTTCATCACAATTTGGTGTGAGCAATACACATCCGAGTGGTCTGTAACTGCCGATTCTACGTGTGCTGTCATACCATTCCTACATTATTCGAACGTTTTACACATAGTTCCGTTCTGCAGTAGTGGTATATGGGTCGTCTGACAGCACTACTAACTTCCATTGGCCGTGTCTCCAAGTTTCGGGTTCTGTAGCCACTTCGGAAACAAAGGGGATATGGAGCCCAGAACTTTGGGACTTGGTTACTGAAAGTCGCCTCATCCACTGTCACAAATGAAAATAGATGAGGCGGCGAAAACCGAAAGAAACTAAGCATTAATCTGGCGAACTTGTGCCCTAAAAAAGAGAAAGGCTAGAGTCGCAGGCGTCGATGGCGGCGTGACAGCAGGACTAAGTGCTGAGGCGAGACAGACTCCGGCTCGCCACGCAGAGCGCCGTTTGTACCCGCGTGGGATACTGGAACAATCGGCGTAGAACGTTCGGCCCGCATAACATCCGTAACTCGATCAGACGAGAAAGTTCTCTAGATTACAATAACGCCAAATTTAAAGAATAAATAAAATAACATTCGACTCCCTGAAATCAAACCTGGAGCCTCCGCGCGACAGTCAAGCATGGTAACCATTCGGCCACGCCCGCGCTCGCTCGGCGACGCGCTTGGTATTACCACCCTCCTTTCAAAAGCGCATCGTCAGGATGCAACGTGCCAGAGAACAAAACTGAAAACCAAGCAAAAATAAGAGCAAACTACGGAAGCTTGTAAAACCCAGTCCTGTCGAGAGTAGTACGGAAACACAATTCACAGTCCTATCAAGCGTAGTACCTCTTGAGGCGCCCGACGTGGACGACTTCCCGTCGTGGAGGGCGGCGTGCTGAAGTGTGTGTTCCGTTGGGCATCACCTCGCAGTTTAGGCCCCCGAGTTGCTAAAGAACCTCGTAGGGTCTGAAGTATCGTTTTAGCAGCTTCTATTCGAGACCGCGGCGGCGAATAGGTGTCAACACCCACACTTTGTCTCCAGGATGAAGGAGGATTATTACGACTAAATAACGAGTGAAATGGGAAGGAAGTGAATTTGGCAAACCTAATATTCGTTTCATTTGGCCAAAATAAACGTCCCAGTGTCCCAAAATAACGTTTTTTTCCCCTTACTTGAGTTATATATATGTATGATCTATTGCCGCGAGCGCACCTGACCAAGCAGGTCACACGCTCGTTCCCTAATGGTTATCGCTCTTGCATTCAACGCAAAAAGCCAGGGTTCGATGCTTGGCCGCGGGTACGCATTTTCCAGACTCTAATGTGTTGTTCTGGTAAATTCGAGAATCGTGTTGCTTGTTCTAGGTCAGAATGTTCTACGAGCCAAATCTTCCAGGCCGATTGTTCCAGAAGCCCCGCGTTACAAGGGGCTTCTGGAACAATCGGTCTGGAACACAATCGTGCTGTTACGCCGCCATCCACGCCCGGGACGATCTACCGTTATCTTTTGTTTTGGGCACAAGTTAGCACCATTAAACGTTAAGTTTCTTCGGTTATTCTCCGCCTAATCGCTTGTCACTCGTAACATTTTCGTGGAGGTGGTGGGTACCGCACGCCCGCGCAGCGTTCCCCTCCAAGAGCCCGCAGTGAAAGTCCGATTCCAAGCCCGGCGAGAAGACCATTCTACGCGGAATCTCAAACTTGGACCAGCCGCCACACCAAGAGAGAGAATCCTGAATATGGTTTGCTGCTGGACAAGCCCAAGCCGAAAAGGACGACGGCCAACCAGGCGCAGGCCCCGGCCGCTTCTGCGTATACCTGTCCGTCGCACCACGAACTCCGACGCCTTTCCACGGAGACGTCCACGAGGACATCGAGGACTGGCTGCAACATTATGAACGTGTGGCCTGCCATAACGCGCGGACAGCTGATTAGTGCTTGCAAAACATCTACTTCTCGCTGGAAGGTACTGCGAGGTACTGGCTTGAGAACCACGAGGCTTCTGTAACTACGTGGGAGGTGTGTAAGCAGGAACTAAAGAAGGGCGTTAAACAGCCAACACCGACGCGAGAGGGCCGAAGACATCTTTCGAACAGGAACCCAAGGCCCAAATGAAAGCATCACCAGCTTCGTCAAGGATGTTCTTTGCCTCAGCGCGCACGCCGATCCTCAGGCTACAGAGGGGAAGAAGCTGCCACACCTGATAAGGGATGTGAAGAGCGAAATATTTGGTGGTTTTATCCGCAATCCACCGACTACAGTCCACGAGTCCGTCACGGAGGCGACAAATGTCAACCGGGCACTAGTAGCACGCGCCAGACACTGCCAACGACACCCTGGCGTAACCACTCTGGCGGCATCGAAATCCGACCCTGGCACCACCCTCCCCGGCATCCGTGACATTATTCACGAAGTCGTGCAGGAGGAACTAAAGAAGCTGTTGCCCGCTGTCGCAGGACCGGCCTCGCTTTCCATCGCCGAGGTTGTGCGGGAAGAAGTCCAGAGAGCCGTCCAACCAGAAGCTCTCGACGTCGTGGCAGCCCACGAGGCGCCCACTTTGACTTACGCCACAGTGGCCTAACGGCCACCGCCTCCTCCTCGCACCTATGTAGCGCCGCCCCGAAGTCAGTCTCCTGCACCACAGTACGACCGACGCCACGACGATCAGGTCCAGTACGCCTGTCAAGAGCTCCACGTACCCCGGAAGACCGACGTGTGGCAAACGCCCGTCCGGCGCCCACGGCGCTTCCACTGCGGGGAAGTAGACGGCGCCTACCGCCGATGACCATAGCGACGACTCGGGCTGCGCGGGTTCCACCCGAACGACCCACACCCCACTTATGGTGAACGACCTCAAGAGATCGACGAGTACCTGCGACGACCTCAGTCCCCGAACCTGCGTCCCGCGGAGAGTTCCGGTCGCCGTCACCGCGACGTCCAGCTTCGCCGATGCACCGACCCCGACGTGAAAGCCTGTGGCCCCTTGCTCCTCGCCGGGGAAACTAGGTGTGGCAACCCCAGGAGGTGGAGTTGCCGAAGACGACCGACGCCAAGATCCTCCACGAACGCGGGAGTGCCCCCCCCCCCCATCCCCCTTTGAACGCCACCAGAGACCGAAACGATTCTCCTGCAACGGCAAAGAATAACCTTATCGTCGTTATCGACGGCCATGACGCGTCTGCTCTCGTCGACACCGGAGAAGACTACTCCGTCCTGAGTGGGAGGCTCTTCCAACGCCTTCAGGAAGTGACGACACCATGGGATGGCCCGCAGATATGGACCGCTGGTGGGCACTTCATCACACCAGTCGGGATTTGCACTGCTCGGGTCGAGATCCACGGTGAGACGTGCCCTCTCAAGTTCTCTGTTCTGCTAGACTGTTCGAGGGACGTTATCCTCGGAATGGACTTTCTTTGCGAATATGGCGCCGTCATCGACCTCGGAGAAAACCGGCTGACGCTACAAAATCCGGGTCTACCACGGAAGAAACCCAAAGCGACGTCATCCGCGGTCCGAGTCCTCGCAAACCACCTGCACTTACCGCCGCGGTCGAGTGTTTTTGTACCCGTGGGGATCGATGAGGCTTTTTGCGGCGACGTTGTGCTCGAAGGAAGCGTCCAGTTGCTTCTAGAAAGAAAGACCGGCGTCGCAAGAGGCATCGCGGAGCTCGCAGACGGACACACTGAGCACTCATAACAAACCTCCGATAGGAGGCTCAGCACCTTACGAAAGGCACCACCGTGGGTCACGCCGAGGAACTTGCGGACTAAGCCGCAATCACCGGAACAGCAGAAGACCTCTTTTCGTGGCCACATTAGGAAACACCATATTCGTAGTTCGAAATCGATCCAACCCTGCCTACCCCACAACGACAACAACTCAGTGACCTTCTCGCCGAGTTAAGTGAGGGCTTCTCCACGTCGTCAAAGGTGTGCCAAACGACGGTTGCGAAACATCAAATCATTACTGGTGACGACGCGCTTCCTGTTCATCGGTCGCCGTATCGTGTATCTGTGGAAGAGAGCAGACTCATCCAGACGCAGGTCCAAGAAATGCTCGACGACGACATCGTCCAGCCCTCAAAGGGTTCGGGGGCTTCACCGGTACTCCTGGTGAATTATAAGGACGGAACTCTTCGGTTCTGCGTGGACTGTCGTCGATTAAACGCAGTAACAAGAAAGGACGTCTGCCCGCTGCCACGCACCGACGACACCCTGGACCGGCTGCGCCATGCCCGATACTTTCAGTCGATGGACCTGAAGAGTGGGTACTGGCAGATCGAGGTCGACGAACAGGATCGTGAGAAGTCTGCCTACGTCACGCCGGGGGGACTGTACGAATTAAAAGTGATGCCGTTCGGACTGTGCACAGCACCGTCGACGTTCCAGCGCGCAATGGACATCGTCCTTTCCGGCTTGAAATGACAAAGATGCCTCGTCTATCTCGTCGACGTCTTAGTATTCTTAAGCGACTTCGACGAGCACCTGAGACTTTCGCGGGCCGTGCTACAGCCTATCCAGAATGCTGGACTGACACTAAAGCCCGAGCTCAAATTCCTAGGCCATGTCGTGAGTGCTCAGGGTGTAAGCCCTGATTCTGCACAAACACCCGCTGTTGCCGAATTTCCGAAGCCATCAGACAAGAAAGCGGTAAGATTTCTTGGATTATGCGCTTTCTATAGACGTTTCGTTCGCGATGTTGGTAAGATTTTTGCACCGCTTACGCTTGTGATGAAGGACGACCTGAACTTCCAGTGGCGGGAGGAGCAAGAACAAGTGTTCAGCGTACTAAAAGAAAGACTCCAGTCGCACCCTATCCTCGGACACATCGATCCATCAGCGGAGACTGAAGTTCACACGGACGCCAGCAACGCCGGCCTCGCGCGGTACTCGTCCAAAGGCAAGACGGATCAGAGAAGATGATCGCTTACGCAAGCTGGGCACTGTCTAGAGCAGAGAAGAATTACTCAACGACCGATAAGCAATGTTTCGCTGTTACCAGGGCGTTGACCAAGTTCCGCCCGTACATGTACGGGATTCCGTTCCGCGTAGTCACGAACCACCACGCTCTCTGTTGGCTCGCCAACCTCAAGGACCCCCAGGACGACTTGCTTGCTGGAGTCTTCGACTGCAAGAATTCGACGTAAACATTGTCCATAAGTCTGGCCGCAAGCATAACGACGCCGACTGTTTTCTAGGGCCCCAGTTGAATCTCCTCCCGAAAACAGTGACGACGACGATGACGCCCGTTTTGTCGGCGCAGTTAGAGATATTGACAAGGAAGCACTTGAACGAGGCGACCCGGATCTTTGCGCCGTGATCCACCACCTCGAGGGTTAAGGAAGTTCAGTTCCGCGAGTCCTGGCCCGAAACTTCTCAAGCTTCGTTCTGCGGTGAGGCGTGCTCTTCAAGAACAACTTCGGAACGATCAACCCTGCCTGGCTTTTGAATTTTCTGGCCAGCCTGCGAGAAGAAATCTTTCAAGCATGCCACAACAACACGACGGCTGGACACCTAGTGTACAGCAGGACGCTCGCCCGGATTCGGGACAGGTACTACAGGCTGAAACTCCCGAAAAGAGTCCACCTGTACACACGGTGGTGCCATGAGTGTCAACGACGTAAGAGGCCTCCGACGAAGCAAGCAGGACTGCTGCAGCCGATACCTTCCCTGACTACACCCTTCCAGCAGGTCGGAATGGATTTACCTGGGCCACTCAGAACATTGACGAAAGGAAATTGGTGGATTATCTTCGAACCGATTACCTCACACGATACGCCGAGACGAAAGCCCTACCATCGCGAACAGCGGTGGAAGTCGCCATATTTTTCGTCGAGTCCATCCTCCTTCGACACGGCGCACCTGAGGTGCTGATCACATATCGAGGATCATCTTTCATGGCACAGTTGACCTAAGAGGCTCTTCGGCACAGTCACACCAGCCATCGACGAACCACTACTTATTCTTCGGAGAGAAACGGACTTATGGAGCGGCTCAACAAGACGATCGCCGACATGATCTTCGTGTACGTCGATGTGGAGCACAAGTCGAGGTGTTGAGGTTCGTTGCGTTTGCGTACAACACAGCGGCTCAAGAAACCACGGGAGTGGCGCCGTTTCAGCTGGTACACGGCCGGGCGGTTACCACGATGCTCGACGCCATGCTGCCTCACGTGCCGGCTGACGATGGCAACGACAACGCTCAACTGATCTCTCAACGCGCGGAAGAAGCTCGCCAACTGGCAATAATCAAGATTCATGACCAACAGAGACTCGACGGACACCGGTATAACCTACGTCGCCGGGACGTCCACTTTCAACGCGGAGATCGAGTATGGGTGTGGACACCGGTACAGCGTCGCGGTCTCAGCAAGAAGCTTCTAAAACGCTATTTCGGACCATACAAGATTATCCGACACCTCGGCGATCTGAACTACGAGGTCCATCCCGATGGAACGCGCCCATCTGCAAGACGCCGGCCGCCACCCAAGGAAGTGCACTGTGCCCGGATCAAGTCGTACTACGAACGATAGGACTTCGGGCTCTCCTCAAAAAGTGAACGGTGAACTGTGGCTCGCGATCCTGCTGTCCACTTGTTGTGGATTTGTTTTTTATTTTGTGCTGCATCGGGACGATCCATTTTTCAAGGGGGAGGATAATGCCGCGAGTGCACCTGACCGAGCGGGCAACACGCTCGTGGCCTAACGGTTATAGCACTTGCCTTCCTCGCAAATAGCGAGGGTTCGATGCCTGGCCGCAGGGGCGCGTTTTTGTTGACTGCAATGTGATGTTCTGGTAAATTTTAGAATCATGTGGCTTGTTCTAAATCAGAATGGTTCCGCGAGCCAAATCTTCCAGGCCGATTGTTCCAGAAGCCGCGCGTGTGCAAAAGCGGCTCCGCATGGCGAGCGGGAGTCAGTCTCGCCCCAGCGTGCGATCCTGCTGAAATAATGAAAAGCTTATGTCTCTTTCATAAGATATACCATACTAGCTCATTACTTCACAACCGACTGTTGAATCATCCGTCTTATATTTCGTCACGCGTTGATCATATGTATAAATTAGACACTCTAAATGGAACGCAAGTGCACTCCGAGAGTCATTCATTCCGCAAACTTTGGTGGATTGGAACCACCTTCCCGCATCTATCGTAACAGATGTTCCTGACCACTTATTTAGAACTGACATAAATAATCTATACTGCTCAGATTGAGCTGCAAAGTGTACTACTGCCACTAACCCCCACTCTCCTCTATAATGCCAATGGCTTTGAGGGTATTTTAAATAAATAAATAAATAAATAGGTCCTCCGCTGCTGCAGACAGGTGCGAGAGAGAAAATTGGAGAGGGCGACCGCCCGTTAAACTGCGTTGCGCGCCGTAAATATTGCTCGAAAATAACTTACATTTTTGTGAAAAATATATTTTGACCAGTGCTTTCTATTGAAGCTGTTCGTAAATAAAAGTGTTAGCGCTCGAGTGCCTCTTGTGCGAAGTGATCACAAGAATGCGTTTAATGAATCCTTGGCTGCAGCTCCAAAGCAGACACTGAGTGGATGGAAACTTGTAAGTTTAAGTTTCAAGCAAATGTGATGTGAAATCTTGTAAGAAGGACCCGTGCTGCTGTCTATAGAATGATATATATACCATTTGGAAGCGTGTAGAAATCATAACATATTACAGGAAGAAAAGGAACTAATGTTGCAACTGGCGACGATGTTTAATTCTGCTTATTACTAACTATTAGCTGAAGCCTTTCAATTTACAAAACACTGACACTTATCATGAAACTGCAGCCTTGAATGACAGATTACACAGAACGTTCTAAGAGACAGGAACTTCTTAGGCACAAGCATTGATATTCAACTTCGTGTAAAATTTAAGCCCGAAATGTTTACGCTCAAAAACGCATATGACGCTATCTATAGCTTTATTAAAAATAAACACCCGAACATACAAAAAGTCCCCCCCCCCCACAAAAAAAAAAAAATATTACACGCTCAAAATAGCCCGCTAAAACTCAGAAACCTGACGTATTAAGTTATAACTGCTCTCATAAATGTCGTCCACTGGTCACATTTCTGTGCTAACATTTCAGGTCTCAGCTCCGTGTACAATGAAAAAAAACGAGCAAAACAGATTTTTACTTGTTTTTTCGACAGCGAAAGGGGGAGACGCATCCTCCGGAAAAGGTAAGCAAACCCCTTCTCCGCCATTAAACCACTTGCAAAAATCCGTTTTTTTTTTTTAAATTTTGTTTTTGAAGTTATAAAGTTGAAGTTTTAAAATTTAACACAAAAAGATGACTGGTAAAAGATATTTTTGCAAGCAGTTACAACTTGATCGGTCATGCTTCTCATTTTTGCAGGCTATTTTAGCATCTAAACTTTTACACCCTGTTTAACAAAAGATGCAAAAAACGAACACAAATGGCACCTACAACACATGCGGGTAAGAGGAATTATCTGGTCAGCCCAATTTCTAGCTTCTAGATGAAATGCTCTTGTCTAGGCCAGTCAGTGTCTTAATCGCCCACGTACGTTCAAACCCTGCCACCCCTTTTAACATAAGTTGCACGAGCCCAAGGGTTTGGGCGAAGGAGCTTGGGTAAGTCAGGTCTTTCAAGTAGTATATAAGGATGCATAAAACAGGAGCACTCTCCAAGGTACACGATGAGCTCTGTTGGATGAACTCCATTGGGTCTGCACTGCACACGCTGGTTATTGCTGTCAATCCAAATTTTATGCGAGGTCCTGGTGATCCACCGGGTAGTATGGGCATTTCTCCCTCGAAGGCATAGTGACAATGGAAGTGATCACTATCGGCCTTACATTTTTTCGGGTGTATAAAATGCCAAAACCTGCAATCTCGCCCGATCCTCTGGTAAAATACCATCCGACAGGAACAGAATAGCAGCTCTTTTGCGGACTGATTAAGGTTTTCGGTGGGCCCCTAAAAATAAAACAAGATCTGTCTGAAGCAAGACTACATTTATCAAGGTGATTAGAGAGTACTTGGAAAACCTGTTCCTCAGATAATTGTCAATGTCATCAAACCCGATTTAGTACCCCAACTTTCATTATTGATTTTGATTTCTGCCTTTTTCATGGTTCAGCTCCTTGAACTGTGCACCATGTTTTCGCTTGAATATGACGGAGGCTTCTGTCAACCGCTCTTGCACAGAGTTCTATGCATGTATACAGGGTACTTTTTTTAACCGAACAGAATTGAAAAGAGGAAAACAGGTCATAGATACGTTTAGGCCGTCACCTTGTATATACGTGGGGCTCGGCATTCCTACTGAAAAAAGACTTTTGAAATTCAAACGGGTGGCAAACCGGTGAATCAAACGGGTGCAAACTTTTCGACCTGTTTGGATCAAACGTGATTATGGGATACGGGTAGCCGTTTGAAACGGTACCCGCTCGAAACGGTACTCATTTGATACAGGTGCCGTTTGATACGGGTGCCCGTTTGATACAGGTGCCCGTTTCACCTTGCACGGAACCACACGTATGAACGTGCCATTCGAATCGTGAAATTATGAGCTAGCCCTAAATGGGGATCGTCTGGTAGGTTGGTTATCTTAAACTTATTTAAGACGTTCCGAAATTCATAAACCTATTTATAACATAGAGGAAACACGTAGAACAAATGTGCTCACGTAGGTGCTTGCAAATGGACAGGAAAACAGACACAAAGGATTGCTTTCAATTCTCCTCAAAGTTTATTACGTCTTCTGTAGACAAGTACAAACGTGCAAGCGATCTGTGAAATGTGAGAGGCACCCTGAGCTTTTATACAACTGAGAAGATAGCAAACCAAACAAGAACCGAGGTAATTCTAAAATATGAAGGTAGACTTTCGGGAAATTATTCGCCCGGCTGCCGCGAGAATAGTGGCTGCATAATTATATAAATAATCCGGAAGAGTACGACTAGAAGAACGGTCAATCGTTGCCGAGAAGTAGGTTGCAGTGCACTTACCATAAAAATAGCGGATTTGGAAGATGTAATCCGTGATATTTGTCGACACGGTCAAAGCAGAACAACCACACAAACACAAATGAGAGGGAACGGCTCCTTGGATGTTTCAACACGACGTAGCGCACAAGCTGTCATTTGCCGAGCCCAACCAAACCGCAAGAATTCCTGAGTTCTTTGAAGAATCGCTTGTTGCCGATATAGGCGTAGGACTTTTCGAACACTGATAGCTTTGGAGCACATCCAATACGTCCTCGAGAGACATCCTACACTCTAAGAAAAAAGGGAACGCGACTTAGTCCCTCGGGGACCAAATGCGCTGCCCCTACCATTAGTCCCCTAGGAGAGCAACTGTAACGGGAGCAACTGTTGCGCCCCGTCAGTTAGTCCCTCGCACTAGCACCGTTGGGACTAACTCTTACACCGTTTCAAATGCACCTCGAGGACTAACTGTTAGGCCCTTGCACTTGGTCCCCTGGGACCAACTGTTACACCGTTTCAATTGAACCCCGAGGACGAACTGTTAGGCCCTTGCACTTGGACCCCTGGGACTAACCGTTACACCGTTTCAAATGAACCCGAGGACCAACTGTTAGGCCCTTGCACTTGGACCCCTGGGTCTAAACGTTGCGCCCTTGGATTTAGACCTCTGGGACTAACGGTTTATCCTTTACATTTGGTCCCGAGCCACAAATACCCGAAACGAAATTGTGGAGTTCAGGTTAAACGTAGCTTTATTGCCTCGTAGATACACATCGCATTCAAGGATGACTGAAGTCGAACTTCCTGGGCGGTGGAATCCACGATAATGCCAAATTCCGAAGAGTGCACTTGCGTCGACGATGGCTTGGACACTGGGACGTCTGTTCAAGCCGGTCGTGGTCCCAGCACCGTTTATTGGGGCACCTGCAGCTTCTTGCCTGTTTGCGAGGAATTTGGATTATTAGTAACAGGGCAGCGTAAATGCCCAATCGCTTGACAAATATATGATATATAAGTTATAACAGATGCGTAATAAATTAACAAATAGGCTGCATAAGTGATACAATGGTTCACATCCAACATGCGATCTGTTGACAGCAGACCAGCGCAATATTAGATTTTAGTAGACCGTTCGCTGCGAATTACAGACCCAGCGCGTGCGTGCTCGAACTATGCTTCAAAGGGACGGCACGATCTCCCGCCACCAACGCGAAAGTCTAGTGTACAATCGAATAAATATCTCCATTAATGCCGGTTCTCACACGCAGCGAAGCGCTGATGTAGCTCTGCTCAAGTGTCATGAGCTATTTTTCGTCTGCCATGAGCAAGAGTTTTGTCGGTGCGATACAAAGCTGGTGACCGATCCCGTCAGCACGCGCTTAGCGCAAGGTCAGCGCTGTGCCTGTAGCGCTCCGCTGCATGTGTGGACAGGCGTTTATGGTCAAGCGATCCTGCTTGACCATTTGTGTGTCTGCGAAACATACACAACAAAAAAATAAGCCATAGGTAGAACTGGCGTTTCGCTCGATACGATTGAATATGAGGTCTCTGTGCTGCATAACAAAATCAGCAACCATGGTGCCAAAAAGAATAGAGCATGACGCGCGCTTTGCAAGCTAGAGAACGCGCTCAAAATAAAACACTTTCTAAAGCCGCAGTTAATAAATACACCATAAAAAAAAGAATAGAGCATGACGCGCGCTTTGCAAGCTAGAGAACGCGCTCAAAATAAAACACTTTCTAAAGCCGCAGTTAATAAATACACCGTAAACAGAAGCACTTCGACATACCTTAATCGAGTTCCCTTGACTTGTGACTTCAGAACATATCAAGTGCAGTGCTTCAGTACCGCGAATCCAAACCGGATCCCGCCATGATCGGAGACGACAGAAGGCGACCAGCCTCCGACGAAGGTTGTATTTCGACTTTCAACTTACTAAAAACAGGTTCTTTTCAAGCAAAGACACTTTCTATTTTCCCGACGGACCCCATCTGCCCTGCCCTGCCCCCCCCCCCCCCCCCCCCCCCCCCGTGTACAAGGAGCAAAGATTGCGGGGTAGGTGATTGGGGGGAGGGGGCAGTGCGCGCAGAAGATAATCTCTTTTTCCGCTCCCACTACTCACTACACAAGGACACCGAAGAGCTCCAAGGACGGGAGAAGGTCGCCACTTTCAACACGCCGGTCGAGTGACGTACAAGCAAACACTTTTTTTTTCTTTTCTCTCTCTCTCTCTCTTAAGAATTTTCAGCTTTCTAGAGTGGCTTTTTTTAGTTTGCATTTGTTTTGTATTAGTAGGGTGCTGCCAGGTGTGACGTTCCGGGCGTGATTCGTTCTTCGTTGTTCATCTGGATTGTTTTGGAAACAGCGACGACGATGGCATGAAGGCGTCTGGATACTGCCCCTGAATGTGCTCTTTAAGTGGAACGTGCCGTGCATCAAGTGTGTCGTTGTGGATTTTGAGTTCGACATTGGACTACCCAGAAAGGTTTGTCACGCAGAGACGGAGGCGCGTTCCCACCGGCGATCCGATGTACACTCTCAACAAAAGGGTTGTCGTGGGGTACTAACTTTGGGGTCGTCAGAAGCCGTCACAGATATCGCTACCCCACCTTCGTTATACTAACAACCCCACGGGTAATCACACGGCACGCAATCAACAGGTTGTCACAGTGAGCACCCCCAAAAGCAACATGGCGGCTGGCAAGCGACGGTGGAGCAGTACAAGTAAGGCCTAGCGAGCTGGACTGCTTTTTGCTAAAATACGATTCTCAAGTGCGTGCGCCCGTTCGCGGCCTTCCGTGCGCACTGAAGCACTCCAAAACGCGCCTCGAACCACGGGCACCGCACGTATTACGAGTAGAGGCGACGATGTGAAAGGGGGGGGGGGGGGGGGGGGGCAGGGGGGCAGGCAGGCAGGCATTCGAGGGGGTGTCCGCGACTGCTTTCGCGCGGCCGGCTGCATTTACTTCGCGACCAGAAAACATTCAAGAAAGGAATCGTATAGCGACAAATGGAATGATATCTTTATTGAACAGAGCGTCTCCTTGCTGTGCTTGCCGCAAGTGATCCGGCGGTTTCGGTTGACAGCGGCGAGGCGAAGCATCACCGATTTAAGCGGCGTCGGTTCCGATCGTTCAATGCTCCTGCTCACCTGTTAGCATTCGTTATCCACTTCCAAGTCCCTGGTAATCCTCACCGCGTTTGTGCACGCACTTAGCGCTATTCACCGCACGGAACACCCATTCAACTGGCTATGAGACTGATTCCACTGGGACGAGAGGCTGAGAACCGAACCACCGAACCCTTTGGGGCTGCTCCGTAGAGCCATGGAACGCCTCCAACGCCTCCATGTTTTTCACTCAAATAAGTAGACGCATAAACGCGCGACTCCTTGAATTGGGCGGCGCCACGCGCCACCTAACGGACAGGGCTCAAACTAGAAAAAAAACGAAGCCAACAGTTTTTATGTTCAGCGCCTCGCCAGACATTCACGTAAGTATACATATTCTACTACACACTTCACACATACGCGACATACAGACACCATAGCATTCTACACAGAAACGCGTTCAGACACAGCACAAGGTACTACATGTTACATGAGGTATTGACACTATACATTCCTATACACACGTCTAGTCGACACCGCCACCTTATATACTGCTGTATTTTCTGTGACCGATTAGGATGGTGACCACTGTCATATTTTGCATATATACGAAAAGACTGTGCAAGGTTTACGCGTATATATTATTTTCCTCTACTGCCCTTGGGAAAGCGCTCGTATCTCTAATGTTATTTATTGCAAAAGTGAACTGCAGGTTATGAATAAATTTGAATAGTCGCTACACGTCACATTTTGATCAGTTTCGTTTTCTCGCTAGCCTACACTTTAAGTATACAGAAGCCTGTTTAATTAATTGTATTAATTATCGAAAACAATTTCTGCAATCACAACTTTCTGAACACGCTGATGCATTTTCTTTTCTCTTTTTACATATCCGAATGACTTCAGTGGCGGTTGAGTAAATGTTGAGTACACTGAGCGCGCGCAGGTGATTCTGGCGCAGCCCGTCCGCCGGTCCTCCCCGAAACGTTGTTTCAGTTTTCTTCTTTTCGCTACAATTGTTTTTGCTTAAGCGCGTGTCTTTCAAATATGCGTTCTATGCGCTCGCGCCAAGAGGACAGTGCAGAATTGCCGCTTTCGGGCCCGTGCCTTCACCTGCAACGAACGCGAAATACGTATGCTAAATTATGTAAAGCCTGGTTCAGACAGTGGCGTTTGACTGCGTCTGACTGCGTTGCGGCAGCGAGAAACCAGGGCATCCCTGCTGCTTTCATCGCGTGCCAAGATGATTCCTTGAATTGGATTCCACGCTTCATACGAAGCACAGTCGTGCCGGTGAGTCGCTTTCGGTTCTCGACGCAAAGCTGTCAAACTCATTCAAACGCAAGTGTCTGAACCGGCCTTACCGCTCATTCACACTGGAAGCGGATCCGCGTTTGCAAAGCGGTTCCGAACGCGGTTGTATAAATATCCAGTACGATTGCACGCGCACTCCATGACATCAAGTGCGCGTGCAATTGGACTGGATCTTTATACAACCGCGCTCACAACCGCTTTGCGAATGCGGATCCGCTTCCAGTGTGAATGAGCTGTTGAGCATCAAAGAACGCCGAAAACATCATTCTCTGCGCTGCACCTGCTGTCGTCTCCAGCAGTACTTTTCCTAAAAAAAAAAAAAAAAATCTAAAACAAATAGCACGTATATGTTTGCCAATGCCTTATTTTTGGAAATTTACTTGGAATCTTTTATATAGATAAAAGGAACGCGTGCTGGAAGGCCTGAAATCCTAGTCCCTTTCGAAGTACTCCGCCTTGAATGACACACACTTGTTTGAGCATTTTTTTTTTATCGAGTATGCTCGATGAAATGTGCCAAATGAGCCAGTGAAGGTGAATCATGTATCCCGAGACAGAGAAATAGTGAAACACACGAACATGATCGCAGATATCTCTGTATGTTCGTGCTGTCCGGCCTGAGTCGTGGTGTGCAATGCTTCATACTTCACTGCACTTGCAAGCAAAAAAATTGGGTACGACAGGAGCGCAAGTTCGGCGGAACGGGCGGAACCGAGGAGGCCATTTGCAACTGAACAGCACGCAGAACTGACCGATCACACCATTATTGAGAGCACGCTCTTTACTGAACCGCACAATAAAAGACGACAAGAGTATCTCGTCCGACGAACATTCAAGTCAACTCACGCCTGTGCGTAGCTTTCTGTGCTTTTCTAGAGATTTGGTTAAATTCCTCGAGCACGACGCCAGCTGCCAGCTGTTGTTTACTGTTGTACATGGTAAAACCCGCGACGGAACCAAAAAGGACAACCGCGATACTTTTTATCTGCCTCGGGTTTTAGTAGGTGCGTACCAATGTTGCCTGTACTTGTTTGTTTTCTGCCAGTTTAGGCGAAATAAGCCACACGCTTGTTTCGAGCGGTTTAAATTTGAATAAATAATAACCACCGCACAAAGAAAACAAGTTTTAAGTACTTTTTGAGATTTTTGAAGTGACTTTTACAATTAAACGACTGCATGCACTTGAATGTTCAATTCAAGAGTTTATAAAACGTGACTACCCCATGCTTGTCACCTTCCAACAGGGTGCTAACTCTCAATGGCTCGAGCCCAGTGGGTAGTTAGGTAAGCCTGTGGGGTAGTTACAGACGTCAAAACGCACGATGACAAGGGGGGGTGCTCACTTTTCCTTAGAGTGTAGTCGCGCGATAACTTTCATCGCAAAAGCGACCATCGCGGGCAAAAAGCGACGCGATTTGAGCAGTCGCTTCTAGACCCGACTTTTTTGCGATGCGATCTTGTCGCGGAGCGGCTGAGCCAATCAACGGCGTTCGGAGCGAAAGTTTTCGAGAAACAACTCGCCAACGAAGGCGTTGGACTCGCTCATCGCACACGCCGGTGTGACCATCTAATTTTTTTTTGCGATGCGATCTAGTCGCATCGCGCTACTGCTTATATCGACAAAGGAATTCTCAGTTTTAGCGATTGAATTGACCATTTATTCTGACTGCGAGATTCCGGTGTTAAAAGCGTGGCTTCTACAAACTGTTAAGTTTAATTTTAAAAAGAAAAAGAGTGTTAGTATTTGGAGGCGTTGCGTTTGGATAAATGCACATTTTTTGCGCGAAGGCGAGTTACGTAAATGGGACTTGTGGAATGTCAACAGATTCTTTTTGACGAGATAGTTGGGTGAAGTCGAGTCAACGCATTCGTTCACTCGCATTCACACAACACGTGAAGCTCTACCATGTAATGTCAACGTTCGTGGCACATTAAACAAATTCGCCAGTTTCGTCCGAGTTTTGTCAACACTTTCAGCCGTGCTGGGCTGAGTCTCGCCGATCCCCAAGACAAGCGAAATAGCATCCGTCCTCCTGGCGAACATTCCGTTTGCCTTCGGGGACTAAATCATACAGATGCACCCTGTCTGAGGGGGACTAATGGATGCTTTTGCTCGCTCACGCCTATCGGTTGGTCCCAGTCGAGCGCAGTTAGTCCCCAGCTTTTGCGCACGGTACCTAGCTTGAGCCAGATGGTCCTTTCGGGGAGCAACTGGGAGTTCAGAGGACCAAATGCTGCCGTTAGTCCCTTGAGGCCAACTTTTTTCTTAGAGTGTAATAAGACCGTAGGGTTAGGCAACAGATCGAAGCAGATGGGCGCGCGAAGTTCGAGCTGGAACTGACAACAAGCAGACAAAGAAAAAGGCGGCTGCAAGGCGCGCCCTTCCGGATCTCGATGCTTATCAGCGTGTAGCTCGCGCGCGGCTGCGGGTCACGTGACGGGTGTCAAGAGAGAACGGAGGGGGCGAGGACCACAGGGACAGCACCTCTCTCTCTCCCCAGGCATTCCAGTGAGATGTGCTTTTGTAGCCTCGAAAAAAAAAAACACGCGAGCGCGCACATTTTAGCACGCTCGAACCTTGTAAATGGCGGCGGGGCGGCGAGAAGCTCGGCTTGCGCCCGAGCGAAGTACTCAGCGCGAGCCCGTATTTTGACTGCTGCAACGGCGGGCGTGCTCTCGCAATGCGCGATGTCCTTGCAGCCGCGTGTACGCGTCTTACATTCACTGCGTCTTGAATTAAACTGAAACGGAGTCTAGACGTATGTTCATTCTTTCACGCGGTCCCGTCTTCTGCGAGAGAGATTCGAGCTGAATAAGTAAAAAAAGATGGACAAAATTTTAAATTTATGTAAAAAATATCGGCTCACCAACGTCGCGCGTTTACGTAAAACAAGAACAAAAAAAAGGTGTTAATTTTAGTTGCAGTATAAGCGAACATCAGCGCAATTGAAATATAAATATAATTATTTGCAGACGAGCTACCCGTTTGCCAAAGGAGTGACCTGTTTGCCCAAAGAGGAGACCGTTATGGCTCATACGGGGGACCCCATTGAGCCATACGGGCGACCCCTTTGACAAACTGGTGACCGGTATGATTAAAATGTTACCGGTATGGACCCGTTTATTTTCATATAGGCGCCAAATGGTTTTTTTCAGTAGGGATACGTTAGATGAGAACATAAGCGTCACATATGCTAATTAACCAAAATTTTATAATTAACTTTTTAATGAATGGTTCAATTGGCCATGTCGCAATTGCAGTTTTGAAGGCCACAGTTAATAAACGCTAACCCAAATGGAGCGATTTGCGAAGAGACAACAAGCATTCCCTATTGGAAAAACGTACAAGAAACAAACCTGCTGCTTGTACAGTTCTGGTATGACACCACCATAATTTCTTTGTGTTATTGACGCAGCTAGTTTGGTTTGGCGTATGCATAACTGGAGATACCGGCACCGCTATGGCTCCGGGTCTGTCTATACTGGCAGCCACTTTGCTTGCCGATATGATTCGGTGTGGCTGGTATGATTTTGCGTCCGATGACGTAGGTGACTGCCGTCTTTCCAACAAAACGCTTATACCACAGGACATTCGGTATAACCAAATCATACATGCAGAAGACGACCGCCATCTTCCAACAAAAACGTCCATCGTTCACCACCGCTATCGTTGCATACACCATACATGTCGAAAAAGAACATAAGCCACGTTTACACGAATGCGACTTAGTCGCATTGAATCCAGTTGCCGCATTCAATATACGGTCATGTAAACGGCATAATGCGCAAAGCTCATCGCATTTTGGAACGGGGAGGATTATCGGAAGGCGCTCGCTGCGGGAGCGAGTGAACAGCTGAGAACATGGCGGCGGCCAACCTCGTCGGCGGCGCGGATAGCGGTCCCGCAATTTTTTTCCCGAGAACGCAAGCTTTTATTGCGATCATAAGTAAGCGGAATATAGCGGAGCTGCTCGGTGAGGGCGGCCCCGTCCAAACCTTTGCGAAGTACGACTTGCGCGTCCGAAGGGGTCACAAAGGCTTCAGTGCAAGCACGGATGACACCGAGAGCTCCGAGCACTGTAGAGCACTGCATGGTAGCGCAGAACGAGCAGCTCCTACCTCGGTGCAGTTCCTGACTCCGCAAGAGCCTCTCGGACTCGGGGTCCGGTTGGTCCGGTCGCGATCGGCGAGGTCTAGCGCGGCGAAACGCGGAGGCTTCCTCAAAGCGTGCACACACACGTCGCCTCTCGTTCAGAGTGAACCGGCGGCCCGGCCTGGAGTCCTAAACGCCTTCCGTCTCCCAACTTCTTCCACAGCACCGAAGACAGCGGGCACGATCTTTACGTTCACTGAATGCGTCGAAAGGCCTCCACGTGCGATGCACCGGAAAACGTGGTGCGGCTGGTGCCGGAACGGAACTGCATAACTTCGAGCTTTAAGTCAACGTGCACGGCAACAAACCGATCCTGACACCAAGCCGCGGATACCGCATCGTCGGTCGACAGCGGCAAACGCCCCGTTGCTCGTATCGTGGGCCGTGACTCGTACTCGGCCAACTTGGCGTCTTTTCGTGGCCCCTCGCGTCGTCGCAACCAGCCACAAACCCGACAAACCCAACAGCCCGAAACCGTAGCGACCGTAGCCTGCGTTGGAGAAAAGCGAAACCGAAACTTAAAGCTTCCGCCCAGTGGCTTCCGCTGCCGCGGCTTTTCTAACTTCGCGGCTTCCACTTCCGGTCGTCGCGGAGATGGCGAAGATAGAGCGGTGTGGGGGGTCGTTGGCTCGTTTACGGTTACTGGACAGATGTTTTGCGGTCCGTTTCTACTGCGTCTCTGGCTCTCAACTGGACGGCGCCTCTCATAGTTCAACCAGGCGTGGTCAGCCTGCGTCAGGCCGGCTCGACTCGTCCGATCGCCGGACCGCTGGCGACTTCCAAGTACGGCCGTTAGGCCTAGGACCCGAAGGCCTAGGATCCGTGAAGCGGAAAGCGAATCTCGTCCCGTTTTCGTTCTACTTTTAAATTACGTTAGGTGCGCTACAGTATAAGCATGCGTGCCAAGTGTTCGTGACAATATTGAACTAGAATAATTGTGCTTCATTGCGGTCATTTGCCGAAAATGTAAATCGAGCAATGAACGAGGAGCCATGCTTGAAAACGGCGTATGTACGATGTTAACTTCTACCTGGGTGGCTAAAAAAAAAAGTCAAGACTGGTTACGGTTGGATGCGAGGCTGGTCCCAATGCGATGGTAAGCACTTAGAGCGCCTTTCTGAACGGCATGCTAGCAATATAGCGGTCAACGAGACGAGCGACGGCGAGAAGCTACGAGAGCTGGCGCCGAGCGCCGAAGATTTCTCACTCTCGCTGCTTGCGCCGCTCGGTTCTTGGGCTTCTAGAAAACGTCGCTCATCGCCTTGGTCGGTCGTACCAATCGCTTTCATAATGTGTGTCTCGTCGCGCGGCTAACTGCCGTGTTTATTCAAATATAAGTCGACCTTTTTTTCTTTTTTTTCTTCTTTTTTTCGGAAATTGTGATTAAAGAATTTCGACACCTACATTCGCGACCAAATTTTGCGACCCTACCGGACCCTGTTGGAAAATTTCGATGATGGAAAGATGACGGAAAAGGCTCATACAAGCGTAACCGTAATATGGGACATCCTATACAAGCGAATCGTCGGATCCAGTATAGTGGATTAAGGCGGAACGATACAGGTAGGCGGAACCATACAAGCGTGTCGTATTATGGGACATCCTATACCAGCGTAGTGGAATATGGCGGAACCGTGTGGAACCATACATGCATAACGTAATATGGGACAACCTATACCAGCGAAAAGGCGATACCAGCACGGTGGAGCCATATGGCTCCAACATGCTGGTTTCGCCTTTTCACTGTTGTACAGGGCGATTTAGTTTTAAGCTTTACATATATGTTTAGAAAGGTCGTGAAAGCTAAATTTATGTGGTTTGTGCAGGCGAGTTATACGGCCAGGCGTACGTAGTATAGGGACCTAATCGTAACAATCAGTCAGATAATTAAATACAATTTGTTAATTAACTTTTTAATTAGTGAACATGAAAATATGGTTTCAATTAGAAACTTGCTGAGTCATTGAAAACCACAAAATCAACTCTTTTTAGAAGGATATAATGCAGGGGTAGCCTTTTACGCGTTCTGTAAGAACGCTTTATTTGGACGAGTTTCCAGGTTTCAGTTTCTTATCAGAGCTCATCTCTGCGCCCAAGGTCCTGTTCCCCCTTAGACACGCAACGCATGTGCGCCTTGCTTCCCTCCATCCTACGAGGGAGGCGAGGGGGCGGCTTCGCACTGTGGCCACCGGGCAGCAGGACCACAGGTGCAAAGATGCGCTCTGGTAAGAAACCAAAGTCTGGAAACGCGTCCAAATTGACCATTTTTTTAGAACGCCATAAAATGCTGCTCTTGTTTTATATCTTCACAAAGAAAGTTGATTTAGTGTGTTTTGATGATGCTTAGCAAGTTTCTAATTGGAACCATGGGTCTATTTTCACTGACTAAAAATTTCAGGAACATACTATACTTAGAGAGAGGCTGAAGCGGTTTTGTATTTGAGAAAACACTTTTAAATCTTCATATGACCTCCAGAATCTCAAATATGCAAATTATTTGGTAATTTTATGAATCGAGGCTGCATAGAGTCATTTTTAAAGCGCTGTGAAAGCACTTCCCTGGGGAGTGACGCCACAAAAGTGGCTTTCGAAATCTTTGCTCATGCATCTTCAGCACCTATCAAAGCTATGCACGCACGTGCTATTTTTTAAAAGGGCAGAAAAATGTGTCACGACTGGTGCCAATGCGGGAGAATATACCTAGAAAACTTGAGATTGGACGCGCGGCCCTTAAGCGACACGCTTGGCGGCCGAAAGGTCTTCTTACGATGTCACTATTGGTGGGATGTTTTTTGTGTTTTCTCACGTTTAGTTATATCTTTGTGCAAAACGAACGGGATATTCAGATTCGCGGGATAAAACTATGCTAGGATGAACCTCCAATCTAGTTTTCTGAAAGAAGACTGGCACATCTCTGTAATATGCTGACTGATCATTACAAATTAGCCTTTTATACTATGCCGCCCTGGCCTTATAACTCACGTGCACAGACCGCGTAAATGTAGCTTTTACGGCTTTTTTAGAAAAAAATCTGTAAAACATACAAAAAAACATTCTCTAGAATGTCCCCCGATACGATACGATTGAATGGTTCCTTTCCCGCTTGCATTGTTCAAGAAAGACCTGTGGACATCCAGCGTTTCATTGGAATGCTGGATGTCAGCGAGTCTACATTAGTGAGTGGTTTCAAACAAGCATGATGTTTGCACACCAGTAAGCTCTTATCCGAGGCTCACCAGGAGCACTAAGAGCAGAGGCAAAATGTCGTGACGTGGTAAATTTGGTTGCAGGTATTTCTTTTTAGAAGAATTGCAAGCAGAAAAGCTTAACTTTGCTCAAAAGGAGATAATTAAAAATTCAATACTGAACAATGGTGTCCCTTGAGCTGTCAGACCAAACTCCCACTCTTCCCTGTTGGAAAATATCGATGATGGAAAGATGATGGAAAAGGCTCATACAAGCGTAACCGTAATATGGGACATCCTATACAAGCGAAAAGGCAGCTCCAGTATAGTGGATTACGGCGGAACGATACAGGTAGGCGGAACCATACAAGCGTGTCGTATTATGGGACATCCTATACCGGCGTAGTGGATTATGGCGGAACCATGTAGGCGGACGGAACCATACATGGGTACCGTAATATGGGACATCCTATACCAGCGAAAAGGCGATACCGGCATGTTGGAGCCATATGGCTCCAACATGCTGGTTTCGCCTTTTCACTGTTGTACACGGCAATTTAGTTTTAAGCTTTACATATATGTTTAGAAAGGCCGTGAAAGCTAAATTAATGCGATTTGTGCAGGAGAGTTATATGGCCAGGCGTACGTAGTATAGGGACCTAGTCGTAACGATCAGCCAGATAATTAAATACAATTTGTTAATTAACTTTTTAATTAGTGAAAATGAAACTATGGTTTCTATTGGAAACTTGCTGAGTCACTGAAAACCACAAAATCAACTCTTTTTAGAAGAATATAATGCAGGGGTAGCATTTTACGCGTTCTGTAAAAATGCGTTATTTGGACGAGTTTCTAGGTTTCAGTTTCTTATCAGAGCTCATCTTTGCGCCCACGGTCCTGTTCCCCAGGGGCTTAGACGCGCAACACACGTGCGCCTTGCTTCCCTCCATCCTACGAGGGAGGCGAGGGGGCGGCTTCGCACTGCGGCCACCGGGCAGCAGGACCGTAGGTGCAAAGATGCGCTCTGGTAAGAAACCGAAGTCTGGAAACGCGTCCAAATTGACCATTCTTTTAGAACACCATAAAATGCTGCTCTTGTCTTATATCTTCACAAAGAAAATTGATTTAGTGTGTTTTGATGATGCTTAGAAGTTTCTATTTGGAACCATGGGTCTATTTTCACTGATTAAAAATTTTAGGAACATACTATACTTAGAGGCTGAAGCGGTTTTGTATTTGAGAAAACACTTTTAAATCTTCTTCATTTGACTTCCAGAATCTCAAATATCAAAATTATTTGCTAATTTAATTAATCGAGGCTGCATAGAGTCATTTTTAAAGCGCTTTGAAAGCACTTCCCTAGAGAGGGACGTCACAAGAGCAGCTTTCAAAATCTTTGTTCACGGATCTTCAGTGCCTATGAAAGCTATGCACGCACATGCTATTTTTTAAAGGGGCAGAAAAATGTGTCACGACTGGTGCCAATGCGGGAGAATATACCTAGAAAACTTGCGACTGGACGCGCGGCCCTTAAGCGACATACACTTGGCGGCTGAAAGGTCTTCTTACGATGTCACTATTGGTAGGATGTTTTTTTTGTGTTTTCTCACGTTTAGTTATATCTTTGTGGAAAACGAACGGGATATTCAGATTCGCGGGATAAAACCACGCGAGAATGAACCTCCATCTAGTTTTCTGAAAGAAGTCTGGCACATCTCTGTAATAAGCCGACTGATCATTACAAATTAGCCTTTTATACTATGCCGCCCTGGCCATATAATTCACGTGTACAGACTGCGTAAATGTAGCTTTTACGGCTTTTTTTAAAAAAATCTGTAAAATATACAAAAAAACACTCTGTAGAATGTCCCCCAATACAATATGATTGTATGGTTCCTTTCCCACTTGCATTGTTCAAGAAAGACTTGTGGATATCCAGCGTTTCATTGGAATGCTGGATGTCAATAAGTCTCTACATCAGTGAGTGGTTTCAAACAATTATGATGTTTGCACCCCAGTAAGCTCTCATCCGAGGCTCACCAGGAGCACTAAGAGCAGAGGCAAAATGTCGTGACCTGGTAAATTTGGTTGCAGGTATTTATTTTTAGAAGAACTGCATGCAGCAAAGCTTAACTTTGCTCAAAAGATAATTAAAAATTCAATACTGAACAATGGTGTCCCTTGAGCTGTCAGACCAAACTCCCACTCTTGTCACTCAGGAGTTCCTAACTTGTGCGTAGAGGATCAGCACAACCCAGATTTGTGCTGCAAGCGCACCTGCAATATAAAAGTTGAAAAAACATGAGATGAAATATGAGACGTTTACAATTCTCTGTAATGAGAAAATACAGTACAGCTCTCGAAGAGGAAGATGGGAGGGTATGCCCCTCCTTCCCCTCCCCTCCTCCTCTTCTGCTCCCTCCCATTTAGGGGGAAATTTCCCCACTAAATTTAGCGGGTTAAGTTTCCCAATAAATTTAGCGCGGAAATTGATGTCACATGACCTCAACACAAATGCAGTTTTTCCGCTAAAAGTAGCGGGGAAAATGACGTCGCATGACCGTGTCACGTCATCCATAAAAACACTCAGTTTCTCAGCTAGACTTAGCGGAAATATTAACGTCACATGACCACAACATTAATTCAATTTCCTGCCAAGTTTAGTTGGGCGGTTACGCCGACAGCGACGCCGCGAAACGCGGAAACGGGTGCTAACAGCTGCGCTAAAAACTAAATGCATCAGGTGAAATAAAGTGAACATTAGATATACTGTAAGAAAAAGGAGAATCTAAGATACCGTTCTCAGATCCTTCCTTTTGTCCGTTCTCAAATGTTTTGATATCAAGAAATGTTTATCTCTTTATTCATACCCAGAGAATTCCTCCCATTTTCAGCATGAATGCAATAAATCAATGCAGACTAGGCCTAGTAAACTATAATGCACATGAAAATGAATGTTTGCCACATAGTCATGTATCAGTCAGTGGCTCAGCTCTCAAAATACATTTGTATTGAGGAACATTCTTGAATAAAACTTCTGGGCTTCGAATTCAACAGTTTGTACTTCCATAAGGAACACTGTATGTCACTGATTTTTTTTGTTTTTTGTGACACATCAGAAACAGCACAACACTGTCATCCTTGCATACCTAACAAGAATTTGTATTTTTTTTTTAGCATGGCATGTGCTATTCTAATGCCCATACAGCCTCCTTTAACAAAATTTCCTTTGTATAGCTTTTTATTGGTTCTTTTTTAGCTCGCACGACAGATTCGGTACCTTGAATTCTCACTCGGCATCAACAGTTTTATATATTAATGTAATAGCGAAAGACAAGATGTATGGACTTGAGTATGGTTCAACAAGCACAGATGTTGAGAAAAGTACTGAGGAAAACTCAAATGTCAAAATAAAAATAAGCTGGAATGTGGATACAATTATGGACATGGTCATGAATACACTTAGCAGATTCAATATAAAGAATATGTGTTAGACGCACGCTCAAAGAAACCTGTTGCATCATTATTCATTCAAATTACTTTGCAGAACCCAGCGCTGCAGTCTCAGGTGGGAGTTCGCTGGATGAGTCTACTGAAAATGAGTGTAGACGGAAAAAGCAGTTTGATCTGCGATAATGAGCATTACATAAGTGACATGTCATTATTAGTGTTACAGTGCCGAATGTTCCAAACTGTCAGTCGCATCATTCTGTGAATTCCCTCCGTACATTACAGGGTTTGGCTCTTTCGAATGCTTTGCGAGAAAAATGATGAACTGGAAATATCTAGAGTAGTTCTAGAAAAACTATTTCCAGAATCTTATCTCAGCATCGCAAAGAATATAAAAAGTTTCTAAAGACAAGGTTAGTGCAGGAGTTGAATAAACTAAATACAGTGTTTTTCGAAACCATCTTGCCGTAGTAAACGTATGAAGTTCCCCTAGGTAGAGCTAGTCATTACGGATAATTGTGCCCATTGCATACCATAAAAATTTAATTTGCGACCTACAATATTTACAAACTCAATTAACTCTGAATAAGTGGACCACTTGGCATCTCACCATGACTGTCTGCCAACATCTACATAATAATTTTAATGAACCTATGTATTTCAAGAAAATATTTGGTGCGAGCTGCTTAAAACACAATAGCACTTTCTAACAAGTGCTGATTGTTGGGCAAGTTCGTACGGTACGTTAGAAAACATAATTGCGCTTTAAAGACGGGGACATAGGAAGGACAGACACCACCGAGTGCTAACTTTCAACTGATTTAATTCAAGAACCTCAGCGTAAAAACACACCGCGTCACCGCACCACATCTCAACCAATCCGTGGCCCTGCCACGGACCGCAAGTATGCCAACTCCTTATCCGCCAAGTCAATTGACGCCACACTGACACAACACGTGCCAGAACTATTTATAGCATCAGCCTCCATAATCTCTCTTAACAGTCATATCTTTGTGCCTAGCAAGAACAGTAGACAAAGCAAATAATGGTTTGCACTCGCAGTGATGATCTGTCGTGTCACTGTCATGACTGCGGGTGCAAACAATTATTTGCTTCGTCTAATGTTCTTGAGAGGCACAAAGATAGGACTGTTAGTGAGATTATGGAGGCTGACACTATAAATAGTTCCGGCACAAGTTGTGTCAGTATGGCGTCAATTGACTTGGCGGATAAGGAGTTGGCGTACTTGCGGTCCGTGGCAGAACGGATTGGTTGAGATGTGGTGCGGTGACAAAGTCCGTTTCTACGCTGAGGTTCTTGAATTAAATCAGTTGAATGTTAGCGCTCTGTTGTGTCTGTCCTTCCTATGTCCCCGTCTTCCAAGCGCAATCTTGTTTTCTACCACACTTTTTAACACTAATAGAAAGCCTGTAGTTGGCCACAACTTAAGCAGTTTTCCCTTCATTATGAAGAGCAATTACACATATGTGAACCATGAATATAGGCCTGCACTGAATTTTTTTCTTAAGCTGAACGTGCTATGCTCTGTTTACTGTATAAATCTTTGCAGAGCTGACAATGTGCAAGTTCCTGTTTTTTTATATTTCACATGTCCCGACTGCTGGGTGTGGTAGGGACATAAGATTGATGACACCAACGAAACACAATAATTATTTTAAGAATTTGTTTGGGTATAGCACGAGCAAAGCGATCTGCGGGAAGTTTTTTCTGTGACACCGTCGAACCTACATCCGCGGGCTTTAAGTTCACATGTTAAACATGTCTGCAGACTCCTTTTTGTAATTGGAACTCCATCCAACCTAAGATTTGAATATTTTTTTTTGCATTTTAGGCTTAGTAGTGCTTTTGCTGTTCTAGTAATAGGTAAGAAAAATGCTTATTTCAAGTGGCATACCTAACACCTGGTGGCACGAGGACTCCCCTGTCGTGACGCTGATCGAAAGTCATAGGCACGGAGATACTGCGATGCTCTTGTTGCTGGGATTATCTCCCCCATGGTCCTGGCCAGACCACAGAAAAAGATTGAGTCCAAGCTTGTGGCCACTAGGATCTCCAGATCTTGAGGCACCCAAGTAGCTGAAAATAAAAACAAATCACAATCACGTACTTGGCAGAGCTACATTAGAATGGCTAGCATATTCTTTCGTGATCAGCACATAGATCCTCTTATTTTAGTCATAGTCACCCCCCAGGACAAGGCCACGTAGGCGTTAAAATGATGGGTACCGAATTAAGGCGAATGATCAAATGCATTCATTTAACCCTCTTTCGCCCCAACCTGAGAGACTTCTGTCAAATATTCACATTCAACTGTAAAGACTACAAATAAAACTACTACTGCAATGCAGAGCCGTATAGTTTGTTCTCAAATGTTTTGATTTTAAGAAATGTTTATATCTTTATTCATACCCAGAGAACCCCTCCCAGATTCAGCATGAATGCAATAAATCAATGCAGACTAGACCTTGTAAACTATAATGCACATGAAAATGAATGTTCGCCACATAGTCATGTAAGAGTCAGTGGCTCAGATCTCTAAATACATTTGTATTGAGGAACATTTTTGAATAAAACTTCTGGGCTTTGAATTCGACAGTTTGTACTTCCATAAGGGACACTGTATGGCACTGATTTTTGTTGTGACACATCAGAAACAGCACAGCAGTGTCATCCTTGCATACCTAACAAGAATTTGTATTTTTTTTAGCATAGCATGTGCTATTCTAGTGCTTATACAGCCTCCTTTAACAAAATTTCGTTTGTAGAGCTTTTTATTGGTTCTTATTTAACTCGCACGACAGATTCGGTACCTTGAATTCTCACTCGGCATCAACAGTTTTATATATTGATGTATTAGTGAAAGACAAGATGTATGGTCTTGAGTACGGCCCAACAAGCACAGATGTTGAGAAAAGTACTGAAGAAAACTCAAATGTCAAAATAAAAATAAGCTGGAATGTGGATACAATTAAGGACATGGTCATGAATACAGTAGCAGATTCAATATGAAAAATACGTGTTAGACGCACGCTCAAAGAAACCTGTTGCATCTATATTCATGCAAATTACTTCGCAGAACCCAGCGCTGCAGTCTCAGGTGTGAGTTCGCTGAATGAGTCCACTGAAAATGAGTGCAGACGGAAAAAGCAGTTTGATCTGCGACAATGAGCATTACATAGGCAAGTGACATGTCATTGTTACTGTTACAGTGCCGAATGTTTCAAACTGCCAGTCGCATCATTCTGGAATTCCATCCGTATATTACAGGGTTTGGCTCTCTCGAATGCTTTGCGAGAAAAATTATCAACTGGAAATGTCTAGCGTAGTTCTAGAAAAACTACTTCCAGAATCCTAACTCAGCATCGTAAAGAATATAAAAAGTTTCTAGAGATAAGGTTAGTGCAGGAGTTGAATAAACTAAATACTTAGTTTTGCGAAACCATCTTGCCGTAGTAAACGTATGAAGTTCCCCTAGGTAGAGCTAGTCATCACGGATGATTGTGCCCATTGCATACTATAAAAATTTAATTTGCGACCTACAATATTTACAGACTCAACCAACTCTGAATAAGTGGAACACTTGGCACTAAAGATTGGTCTCACCATGACTGTCTGCAAACATCCACATAATAATTTCCATAAACCTATGCATTTCAAGAAAATATTTGGAGCGAGCTGTTTAAACTGACTTAACACTTTTTAACACTAATAGAAAGCCTGTAGTGGGCCACAACTTAAGCAGTTTGTACTTCATTATGAAGGGCAATAACAAATATGTGAAGCTTAAAACTAGGCCTGCACTGAATTGCTTTCTTAAGTTGAACGTGCTATGCTCGGTTCAATATATTATCTTTGCAGAGCTGACAATGTGCAAGTTCCCATTTTTTTATATTTCACATCTCCCGACTGCTGGGTGGGGTAGGTACATAAGATTGATGACACCAACGTAACACAATGATTATTTTAAGAATTTGTTTGTGTATAGGACTAGCGAAGCCATCTGCGGGAAGTTATTTCTGTGACTCTGTCGACCCTACATCCGTGGGCTTTAAGTTCACATGTGAATCATGTCTGCAGACGCCTTTTTGTAATTGGAACTCCATCCAACCCGAGATTTGAATGTTTTTTGCATTTTAGGCTTAGTAGTGCTTTTGCTGTTTCACTTCAAGAAGAGGTAAGAATGCTTATTTCGAGTAGCATACCTAACACTTGGTGGCATGAGGACTCCCCTGTCGTGATGCTAATCGAAAGTCACAGGCAGGGAGATACTGTGATGCTCTTGTTGCTGGGATTACCTCCCCCATGGTCCTGGCAGGACCACAGAAGAAGATTGAGTCCAAGCTTGTGGCCACTAGGATCTCCAGATCTTGAGGCAACCAAGTAGCTGGAAATAAAAACAAATCACAATCAAGTACTTGGCAGAGCTACATTAGAATGGCTAGCATATTCTTTCGTGATCAGCACATAGATCCTTTTGTTTTTATACTTTGTACTTGTACCTATTAAAGAACTGCTCCTTCACAGCCACAGTCATAAATACACCACAGGACAAGGCCACACAGGCCTTGAAATGATGGGTACCGAATTAAGGCGAATGATCAAATGCATTCATTTAACCCTCTTTCACCCCAACCAGGGAGATTTGTCAAATATTCACATTTAACTCTAAAGACTATAAAAAAAACTACTACTGCAATGCAGAGCCGTATAGTGGGAGAGTTTAACCAGTGGGTGTGGTGACAAACGTGACGGAGAGGAGGAAAAGGAGGAGAGCGCCGAAGGAGGGAGAGAGAAGGCAGCAAAAAGGAGACGACCGCTATTTTGACGCAACGCTGTTGGCGCGAAGCACTGCTGAGGCTATGTGTCGTCTGCTACTGGCTTAATTGATTTTTGCCTTTATAAAACTTTGCGTTTAAACATGAAGAAACTTCTTTCTTTAGGTTTTTAAGCCACCGAGGAATAACACTGTATTATTTTATTGCCAAAGCCTGCCAAATAAAAGCAAAGGGCAGGTGTCTGGATAGAAAGAGTTTAGTTGGCGCACCAAGAGGCTAACCAATAAAAATGGGTACCACTCTGCGCAAAATGCCTAAAAAGCGTGCATCTCTACTTGACACTAACAGCAGCACACACTATCTATTTTACTGACTAAAGGGTACTAGATCATTATTTTCAGCTAACTAGTCAAAACAGACAACGGCTAAAAAAAAAAGCAATGGCAAAACCAACAATCGAATTCGCCTGCTCTCCAGTAGCACGACATCTATAGAAGGCAGACCTGCAGAATGAACAAGCAGTCTAAAGAAAAGTATGTCCCATGTGTAATTTGTTTCCATGCTGCAAAGCAAGTGCTGGAAAGAGGTTTCACGACATTAACACAAAATTTCTTTCAATCAGTTGAGAACAAGTTAGAGCAGTGAACTTGTCCTTGCCCTTGGCATAACGTTGTTGCCCATGGAAACTCAAATAAATTTGTGAATGAAAACAAAAAAAGACTAACCTTCATAAAAAAATCTAACTTTCGCAAAGAAAAGTTATCTTGAACAAAATATGCGGGATACAGTTGTACAGCATCCATTTTTGTGCTGAACCAATTTTGAGGCAAATCTGCGACAATGAAAAGAAAACGCCCGAGTACAATTAAGGGAAAGACAGAAAGGATGCATACCTACAACAAAAAAATTTAGAACGACCACGGGCAGGAACCTCTGGTGAGGCTCTCGGAGTGACTCCCTGCAATGGGCCTGCGAAGACCAGAGAACAAGATCGGTCAGAGCTTGCAGCCATAAGGTGCTTCATACCATGAAGTTTCAGAAGTAGCTGCACTTGGAAGCAAAGTGCATTTCATTTCTCTGCAGAATGGAGAGTTTAATAGCTAGTATGCATTCATAAGGTGATACTGTCACGAATGCAGATTTTTCAATGCAGCACTATATCACCAAATTGTTAACCGTGCCGGGCAACACTAAAAACCGGGAGCATTATTCCAAACTATCTCAGTTTAAAGTTAACCACGGCAGAAGCTGCAAGCCATGTGACCTTCTAGTTGGATGCCATGGTACGTCGAGCTTATAATCATGTCTCACACTGTTTTTGCTGCAATGGCTTGTAGTGTCAAAAGTGGTCCAGCTTAAAAGAGATGCAAAGTATAGACGTTTGTGAGTGGGGCCCTGACCTAGTCTTCAGCTACATTGCGAGGTAGGATGTTCCAACCGGGATGTTTGCTGCCTGTTACCACACGACCAGCTTGTGCACAGCGATCGCTCGAGCCGAGTACATGTCCTCGACAGTGCCATTATTTGACAAGCAGTTTTATGAATGTTAAACATGACTGACTTGCAGAGAGACTGCATCTCAACGACTAATGACTTGGGATACCTAACTGAATACTGATATATTAACTGAATGCAAAACAAATTACCTGGCAGGCATTAAATTTATCAACAGGGTGGGTTGACTCCGCATTAAGTTGGAGTCGATGCGTCAGGCACGCAGCCAGGATTTTGTTTCAGGGGGGGGCCCCCTCATGACAAAACGCTGTATGAGGGGGAGGGGGGAGAGGAGGACCCATGCAAAATGGAAGATATCGGGGGGGGGGGGGGCAGGCCTCATAAGCTTTCCCTGGCTACGTGCCTGCGATGTGTAATAGGACAATACAAACAAAGATATGCCTTACAATTCCTTTTGCACCTTAAAATGATGTGTTTTTGAAGGTAAGATACACAATGTTCTTGATTCAGAAAGTGCCCCAGCTGTACCTCGGCTATTCTACCTCAGCATATGCAGTAAGGGCACTCGCCAAGCCTATTCTCCTCAGCTCTGTGCAGGTTAAGCTAAGTGAGAGTATAGAGGCACACGCTCACTGACAGCATGAGAAAGGCAGGGAGAAGTCTCCGTTGTTCCACCACCAGCCCGTCTGCTACCTTCGATGACGTTTCAGCGCCTCATGAGCCTGGAGCAAGCACATCTGTCCAAAGTGGGGTGAAAAGCACAAGCACGTGCTGGAGGACGCCCAGCCATTCTCTTTTTGTCATCGGCTATTCTACATATTTTAGTATGACATATTTTAAGTGAGAAAAAGTATTGCAAATATGCAGTCCAACTTTGACCATAATACAGAAGTCTGATAAAGATAACAGTTGCCATTCACCATTTTCCAAATAAGTGCTCCCACCTATCGGAACATCTACACATGTGGTGCGTGAGTGGGTTCAGGACTGAGACAATAGAAAATGAAGCGCTCACAAGGCTTGTCTGGCCCTTCCAACCATGCGGGTACATTCATCGCAAATCCCAGATTTTTAGACAAAATGATTTAGAATAAGCAAATCTTGTCTACGCCCGATTTAGAACATTGAATTGTGATTCCCCCATATTGTGCCAACCATCCTTCAACCTGCGGTACCACCTGCAAATGAACTATGTTGTGCTGCGGCACGCGTCCATGCTGCCTGTTTGAGAAGAAAACCACTGCTCATGTTGAAGACGACATCTCACAATGTACAGGCAACAATGTTTAACGAACTAAAACAAAGTTGATATCATTCAATAGACACAGATAGGCTTACAAAGTGTCGACACCATGATTGTTGTTGTTGGTTTTACTCCTGCATACAAACATAAGTGACTTCCTCTTTCCTCCGATGTACAGTAAAACCCCC
Organism: Ixodes scapularis; assembly: GCF_016920785.2. NCBI lineage: Eukaryota > Metazoa > Arthropoda > Arachnida > Ixodida > Ixodidae > Ixodes > Ixodes scapularis. Next base: position 173,772,764 of record NW_024609857.1, on the reverse strand, counting down.
TTATCTTCGTGGCCCCTATTTCTTCTCGAATCGGTCACAGAGGACATAATCGCAGCCACTGAATTCTGCAAAATTAAAGGCCGCGAAAATTAAAGGTTCGCCAACATTAAAGAGTTTACTGTTCTTCCGTGTGTCACATAATGTTAACATTTCAAGGAGGCCGAAGGTATTGGTTTAAGGAAAAATTGACCTATGAAAAAAAATGCCCTTCTCCAGGTTAGGCACGCGAGGTTCTTTTGCACTACCTATAAGGCGGCAAGTTTGTTTCGGCAGAGCTTTTGGTTAAACGGAGTCACAAAAGTAGCTATACTTGGAGTCAACCATTTTGTGCTGCATTATAAATCTAGAGTAAATTCCACTGTGCTTCTGCACAGCACTGTTTATTGCGAGAGCATATGTGGTTTAGTGTTGCATCCCATTTGCATGATCTAGAGAAACTAGCGCTGACAGAGTTAGAGCACTAAAAAAAAACAAAAAAAAACAGCCGACTGTGGAAACATTGAGAGATGCACACATGCGAACTGTGCATTTCTTAAAAGTGGATTCGAGCAATGGTAAAAACAATATCTATAATTACGGCGGCCATACTTGCCTTGCCCAAGCATGACAATTTTCCCTCGGTAGCACCATCCAGTAAGCACCAGCAACACGCCCATGAGACGCCGCCGACTCATGGATTGAATGACGACCCGCCTGAGGTTTTGGAAGGAGATCCGGAACACTGCTTTAGGCCAGATGTTGTATCTGGAGGGGGCAGGGACTAAAAGTAAAAATTAACAAATTTATCTGAAGCGCTACATTCCTATAGCATAAACTCTAGGATAGCAGTATTTTTTTTTTTTGAGGTCAGTGATGCATTTTAATTAGACACAAATGGTTGGTTTATAACTTTATATGATGAACCAGCAGCCCCTATTTTCCTTAAGTGTAACGGAGTGTCTAACGTTACGTCCGACGGAACCCGAAATAAAAATTAAAGTTACGCCCAACGTAACTGTCAAGCATTCGAGTTGCGTCCGACGTAACCCAAAATAAAAATTAAAGTTACCGTATTTACTCGAAAATAGGTCGAACCCTATTTATTGGATCCACCCAGAACAAAAAAAAAAAAAAAAAGAATTGAAATATAGGTCGATCTTTTTTTTTATTTTTAAGAACAGGGGAAATTTTGGGCAAAAGAAAGAAAAAAACCTTTATTTGCATCACTCTCAGCTAAATCACGGGGCGATGCCAAACACTTCATCACCGTCAGAACTTCTGGACATGTTATCATCGTCCCAAGCTTCGTCAGCTGGGTAGACATCCTCGCAAATTCGCAGCAATACTTCACTGACACCGTTGTAAAATGACGACAAGAAACGAAAAGGGTGCGAAGCGACGGAAGACAAACTACAAAGACGCAAGCAAAGCCGCCGTGTCGCCATGAGCAACACGCGAGCCGAGCCGCCTCAAGCAACTAACAAAAATAACATTTTTTTTTTTTTGTGCGCGTTTGCGAGGATGGAGGGTAAAGTGCATAGCGCATCGCGTTCCTCTCCTTACCCGTTGCCCAGCAAGGGGAACGCTAGAGGCGCGATGTCGAAATCCGACGCCCGACCGGCCACCGCGGGCGGCGAGCCATTTCGGCAACCAAAAGCTTTTTGAAACAAGAAGCGGCGCGGCTCTACGGCAACGCCGGCTCGGTGACTCGATAGCTTCATGCCTCCGGTAGGGTCGCAAAATTTGGTCGCGAATGTAGGTGTCGAAATTCTTTAGTCACAATTTCCAAAAAAAAAAAAGAAGAAAAAAAAAAAAAAAGGTAGATTTATATTGAATAAACACGGCAGTCAGCCGCGCGACGAGACACACATTATGAAAGCGATTGGTGCGAGCGACCGAGGCGATGAGCGACGTTTTCTAGAAGCCCAAGAACCGAGCGGCGCAAGCAGCGAGAGTGAGAAATCTTCGGCGTTCGGCAGCGGCTCTCGGAGCTTCTCGCCGTCGCTCGTGTCGTTGATCGCTATATTGCTAACATGCCGTTCAAAAAGGCGCTCTAAGTGCTTACCATTGCATTGGGACCAGCCTCGCTTCCAACCGTAACCAGTCTTTTTTTTTTCTTAGCCGCCCAGGTAGAAGTTAACATCGTACATACACCGTTTTCAAGCATAGCTCCTCGTTCATTGCTCGATTTACATTTTTGGCAAATGACCGCAATGAAGCACAATTATTCTAGTTCAAAATTGCCACGAACACTTGGCACGCATGCTTATACTGTAGCGCACCTAACGTAATTTAAAAGTAGAACGAAAACGGGACGAGATTCGCTTACCGTTTCACGGATCCTAGGCCTAACGGCCGTACTTGGAAGTCGCCTCCGGTCCGGCGATCGGACGAGTCGAGCCGGCCTGACGCAGGCTGACCACGCCTGGTTGAACTATGAGAGGTGCCGTCCAGTTGAGAGCCAGAGACGCAGTAGAAACGGACCGCAAAACATCTGTCCCGTAACCGTAAACGAGCCAACGAACACCCACACCGCTCTATCTTCGCCATCTCCGCGACGACCGGAAGTGGAAGCCGCGAAGCTAGAAAACCCGCGGCAGCGGAAGCCACTGGGCGGAAGCTTTAAGTTTCGGTTTCGCTTTTCCTCAACGCAGGCTACGGTCGCTACGGTTTCGGGCTGGTGGGTTTGTCGGGTTTGTGGCTGGCTGCGACGACGCGAGGGGCCACGAAAAGACGCCAAGTTGGCCGAGTACGAGTCACGGCCCACGATACGAGCAACGGGCCGTTTGCCGCTGTCGACCGGCGATGAGGTATCCGCGGCTTGGTGTCACGATCGGTTTGTTGCCGTGCACGTTGACTCAAAGCTCGAAGTTATGCAGTTCCGTTCCGGCACCATCCGCACCACGTTTTCCGGTGCATCGCACGTGGAGGCCTTTCGACGCATTCAGTGAACGTAAAGATCGTGCCCGCTGTCTTCGGTGCTGTGGAAGAAGTTGGGAGACGGAAGGCGTTTAGGACTCCAGGCCGGGCCGCCGGTTCACTCTGAACGAGAGGCGGCGTGTGTGTGCACGCTTTGAGGAAGCCTCCGCGTTTCGCCGCGCTAGACCTCGCCGATCGCGACCAGACCAACCGGACCCCCGAGTCCGAGAGGCTCTTGCGGAGCCAGGAACTGCACCGAGGTAGGAGCTGCTCGTTCTGCGCTACCATGCAGTGCTCTACAGTGCTCGGAGCTCTCGGTGTCATTCGTGCTTGCACCGAAGCCTTTGTGACCCCTTCGGACGCGCAAGTCGTACTTCGCAAAGGTTTGGACGGGGCCGCCCTCACCGAGCAGCTCCGCTATATTCTGCTTACTTATGATCGCAATAAAAGCTTGCGTTCTCGGGAAAAAAATTGCGGGACCGCTCTCCGCGCCGCCGACGAGGTTGGCCGCCGCCATGTTCTCAGCTGTTCACAAGCTCCCACAGCGAGCGCCTTCCGATAATCCTCCCCGTTCCAAAATGCGATGCGCTTTGCGCATTATGCCGTTTACATGACCGCATATTGAATGCGGCAACTGGATTCAATACGACTAAGTCGCATTCATGTAAACGTGGCTTATTTCTTTTTCGACATGTATGGTGTATGTAACGATAGCGGTGGTGAACGATGGACGTTTTTGTTGGAAGATGGCGGTCGTCTTTCTGCATGTATGATTTGGTTATACCGGTGGTCCCGTGGTATAAGCGTTTTGTTGGAACGACGGCAGTCGCCTACGTCATCGGACGCAAAATCATACCAGCCACACCGAATCATATCGGCAAGCAAATTGGCTGCCAGTATAGACAGACCCGGAGCCATAGCGGTGCCGGTATCTCCAGTTATGCAGAACGCCAAACCAAACTAGCTGCATGCGTAACACAAAGAAATTACGGTGGTGTCATACCAGAACTGTACAAGCAGCAGGTTTGTTTCTTGTACGTTTTTCCAATAGGGTTGCCACTCAGGAGTTCCTAACTTGTGCGTAGAGGATCAGCACAACCCAGATTTGTGCTGCAAGCGCACCTGCAATATAAAAGTTGAATAAACATGAGATGAAATATGAGACGTTTACAATTCTCTGTAATGTGAAATTAGAGCACAGATCTTGAAGAGGAGGATGGGAGGGTATGACCCCCCACCCTCTAACCCTTCTACTCTTCTGCTCCCTCCCATTTAGCGAAAAATTTCCCTGAATTTAGCGGGAAAATTTGCCCACTAAATTTAGCGGGTTAAGTTTTCCACAAAATTTAGCGCGGAAATTGATGTCACATGACCTCAACACAAATGCAGTTTTCCCACTAAAAGTAGCGGGGAAAATGACGTTGCATGACCGTGTCATGTCATCCATAAAAAATTCAGTTTCTCAGCTAGACTTAGCGGAAATATTAACGTCACATGACCGCAACATTAATTCAATTTCCTGCCAAGTTTAGTTGGGCGGTTACGCCGAGGGCGACGCTGCGAAACGCGGAAACGGGTGCTAAGAGCTGCGCTAAAAAAACTAAATGCAACAGGTGAAATAAGATGAAAATTAGAGATAAGAAAAAGAGAAGAGAATCTAAGATACCGTTCTCAGATCCTTCCTTTTGTCCGTTCTCAAATGTTTTGATTTCAAGAAATGTTTATCTATTTATTCATACCCAGAGAACCCCTCCCAGTTTCAGCATGAATGCAATAAATCAATGCAGACTAGACCTTGTAAACTATAATGCACATGAAAATGAATGTTCGCCACATAGTCATGTATGAGTCAGTGGCTCAGATCTCTAAATACATTTGTATTGAGGAACATTCTTGAATAAAACTTCTGGGCTTTGAATTCGACAGTTTGTACTTCCATAAGGAACACTGTATGGCACTGATTTTTTTTTGTGACACATCAGAAAGAGCAGTGTCATCCTTGCATACCTAACAAGAATTTTTTTTTTAGCATGGCATGTGCTATTTTAATGCTTATACAGCCTCCTTTAACAAAATTTCTTTTGTAGAGCTTTTTATTGGTTCTTATTTAACTCGCACGACAGATTCGGGACCTTGAATTCTCATTCGGCATTAACAGTTTTATATATTAATGTAATAGTGAAAGACAAGATTAATGGTCTTGAGTACGGCTCAACAAGCACAGATGTTGAGAAAAGTACTAAAGAAAACTCAAATGTCAAAATAAAAATAAGCTGGAATGTGGATACAATTAAGGACATGGTCATGAATACAGTAGCAGATTCAATATGAAGAATACGTGTTAGACGCACACTCAAAGAAACCTGTTGCATCTATATTCATGCAAATTACTTCGCAGAACCCAGCGCTGCAGTCTCGGGTGAGAGTTCGCTGAATGAGCCCACTGAAAATGAGTGCAGACGGAAAAAGCAGTTTGATCTGTGACAATGAGCATTACATAGGCAAGTGACGCGTCATTGTTACTGTTACAGTGCCGAATGTTTCAAACTGCCAGTCGTATCATTCAGCGAGTTCCATCCGTATATTACAGGGTTTGGCTCTCTTGAATTCTTTGCGAGAAAAATTATGAACTGGAAATGTCTAGCGTAGTTCTAAAAAAACTATTTCCAGAATCCTAACTCAGCATCGTAAAGAATATAAAAAGTTTCTAGAGATAAGGTTAGTGCAGGAGTTGAATAAACTAAACACTTAGTTTTGTGAAACCATCTTGCCGTAGTAAACGTATAAAGTTCCCCTAGGTAGAGCTAGTCATTACGGATGGTTGTGCCCATTGCATACCATAAAAATTTAATTTGCGACCTACACTATTTACAGACTCAACCAACTCTGAGTAAGTGGAACACTTGGCACTAAAGATTGGTCTCACCATGACTGTCTGCAAACATCCACATAATAATTTCCATAAACCTATGCATTTCAAGAAAATATTTGGAGCGAGCTGTTTAAACTGCCATAACACTTTTTAACACTAATAGAAAGCCTGTAGTGGGCCACAACTTAAGCAGTTTTTACTTCATTATGAAGGGCAATAACAAATATGTTAAGCTTAAAACTAGGCCTGCACTGAATTGCTTTCTTAAGTTGAACGTGCTATGCTCGGTTCAATATATTATCTTTGCAGAGCTGACAATGTGCAAGTTCCCATTTTTTTATATTTCACATCTCCCGACTGCTGGGTGGGGTAGTTACATAAGATTAATGACACCAACGTAACACAATGATTATTTTAAGAATTTGTTTGGGTATGGCACTAGCGAAGCCATCTGCGGGAAGTTATTTCTGTGACTCCGTCGAACCTATATCCGTGGGCTTTAAGTTCACATGTGAATCATGTCTGCAGACGCCTTTTTGTAATTGGAACTCCATCCAAACCGAGATTTCAATGTTTTTTGCATTTTAGGCTTAGTAGTGCTTTTGCTGTTTCACTTCAAGAATAGGTAAGAATGCTTATTTCGAGTAGCATACCTAGCACTTGGTGGCATGAGGACTCCCTTGTTGTGATGCTAATCGAAAGCCACAGGCAGGGAGATACTGTGATGCTCTTGTTGCTGGGATTACCTCCCCCATGGTCCTGGCCGGACCACAAAAGAAGATTGAGTCCAAGCTTGTGGCCACTAGGATCTCCAGATCTTGAGGCTACCAAGTAGCTGGAAATAAAAACAAATCACAATCAAGTACTTGGCAGAGCTACATTAGAATGGCTAGCATATTCTTTCATGATCAGCACATAGATCCTTTTGTTTTTATACTTTGTACTTGTACCTATTAAAGAACTGCTCCTTCACAGCCACAGTCATAAATACACCACAGGACAAGGCCACACAGGCCTTGAAATGATGGGTACCGAATTGAGGCGAATGATCAAATGCATTCATTTAACCCTCTTTCACCCCAACCTGGGAGATTTCTGTCAAATATTCACATTTAACTCTAAAGACTATAAAAAAAACCTACTACTGCAATGCAGAGCCGTATAGTGGGAGAGTTTAGCCAGTGGGTGTGGTGACAAAGTGCCGGAGAGGAGGAAAGGGAGGAGAGCGCCGAAGGAAAGAGAGAGAAGGCAGCAAAAAGGAGACGACCGCTATTTTGACGCAACGCTGTTGGCGCGGAGCACTGCTGAGGCTATGTGTCGTCTGCTACTGGCTTAATTCATTTTTGCCTTTATAAAAGTTTGCGTTTAAACATGGAGAAACTTCTTTCTTTAGGTTTTTAAGCCACCGAGGAATAACACTATATTATTTTATTGCCAGAGCCTGCCAAATAAAAGCAAAGGGCAGGAATCTGGATAGAAAGAGTTTAGTTGGCGCACCAAGAGGCTAACCAATAAAAATGGGTACCACTCTGCGCAAAATGCCTAAAAATCGTGCATCTCTACTTGACACTAACAGCGGCACACACTATCTATTTTACTGACTAAAGGGTACTAGATCATTATTTTCAGCTAACTAGTCAAAATAGATATTCTCGCCGACTTGCTTTTTAGGAAAATTTTTAAATTTACAAGAACTATTAAGACAACGGCTAAAAAAAAAGCAATGGCAATACCAACAATCGAATTCGCCTGCTCTCCAGAAGCATGACATCTATAGAACGCAGACCTGCAGAATGAACAAGCAGTCTAAAGAAGAGTATGTCCCATGTATAATTTGTTTCCATGCTGCAAAGCAAGTGCTGGAAAGAGGTATCACGACATTAACAAAATTTCTTGCAATCAGTTGAGAACAAGTTAGAGCAGTGAACTTGACCCTGCCCTTGGCATAACGTTTTAGTGTTGCCCATGGAAACTCAAATAAATTTGTGAATAAAAACAAAAAAAGACTAACCTTCATAAAAAAAATCTAACTTTCGCAAAGAGAAGTTATGTTGAACAAAATATGCGGGATACAGTTGTACAGCATCCATTTTTGTGCTGAACCAATTTTGAGGCAAATCAGCGACAATGAAAAGAAAACGCCTGAGTACATTAGGGAAAGACAGAAAGAATGCATACCTACAACAAAAAAATTTAGAACGACCACGGGCAGGAACCTCTGATGAGGCTCTCGGAGTGACTCCCTGCAATGGGCCTGCGCAGACCAGAGAACAAGATCTGTCAGAGCTTGCAGCCATAAGGTGCTTCATACCATGAAGTTCCAGAAGTAGCTGCAATTGCAAGCAAAGTGCATTTCATTTCTCTGCAGAATGGAGAGTTTAATAGCTAGTATGCATTCATAAGGTGATACAGTCACGAATGCAGATTTTTCAATGCAGCACTATATCACCAAATTGTTAACCGTGCCGGGCAACACTAAAAACCGGGAGCATTATTCCGAAGTATCTCAGTTTAAAGTTAACTACGGCAGAAGCTGCAAGCCATGTGACCTTCTAGTTGGATGCCATGGTACGTCGAGCTTATAATCATGTCTCACACTGTTTTTGCTGCAATGGCTTGTAGTGTCAAAAGTGGTCCAGCTTAAAGAGATGCAAAGTATAGACGTTTGTGAGTGGGGCCCTGACCTAGTCTTGAGCTACATTGCGAGGAAGGACGTTTCAACCGGGATGTTTGCTGTCTGCATCCGCACGACCAGCTTGTGCACAGCGATTGCTCGTGCCGAGTACATGTCCTCGACAGTGCCATTATTTGACAAGCAGTTTTATGAATGTTAAACATGACTGACTTGCAGAGAGACTGCATCTCAACGGCTAATGACTTGGGATACCTAACTGAATACTGATATATTAACTGAATGCAAAACAAATTACCTAGCAGGCATTAAATTTATCAACAGGGTGGGTCGACTCCGCATTAAGTTGGAGTCGATGCGTCAGGCACGTAGCCAGGATTTTGTTTCAGGTGGGGCCCCCTCATAACAAAACGCTGTATGGGGGGAGGGGGGAGAAGGACCCATGCAAAATGGAAGATATCGGGGGGGGGAGGGGGGGGGGCCGGGCCTCATAAGCCTCCCCCTGGCTACGTGCCTGTGATGCGTAATAGGACAATACAAACAAAGATATGCCTTACAATTCCTTTTGCACCCCCAAAATGATGTGTTTTTGAAGGTAAGATACACAATGTTCTTGATTCAGAAAGTGCCTCAGCTGTACAAATGTATATGCAGTAAGGGCACTCGCCAAGCCTATTCTCCTCAGCTCTGTGCAGGTTAAGCTAAGTTAGAGTATAGAGGTACACGCTCACTGGCAGCATGAGAAAGGCAGGGAGAAGTCTCCGTTGCTCCACCACCAGCCCGTCTGCTACCTTCGATGACGTTTCAGCACCTCGTGAGCCTGGAGCAAGCACATCTGTCCAAAGTGGGGTGAAAAGCACAAGCACGTGCTAGAGGACGCCCAGCCATTCTCTTTTTGTCATCGGCTATTCTACATATTTTAGTATGACATATTTTTAAGTGAGAAAAAGTATTGCAAATATGCAGTCCAACTTTGACCATAATACAGAAGCCTGATAAAGATAACAGTTGCCATTCACCATTTTCCAAATAAGTGCTCCCACCTATCGGAACATCTACACATGTGGTGCGTGAGTGGGTTCAGGACTGAGACGCTAGAAAATGAAGCGCTCACAAGGCTTGTCTGGTCCTTCCAACCATGCAGGTACATTCATCGCAAATCCCAGATTTTTAGACAAAATGATTTAGAATAAGCAAATCTTGTCTACGCCCGAGGTAGAACATTGAATTGTGATTCCCCCATATTGTGCCAACCATCCTTCAACCTGCGGTACCACCTGCAAATGAACTATGTTGTGCTGCGGCACGCGTCCATGCTGCCTGCTTGAGAAGAAAACCACTGCTCATGTTGAAGACGACATCTCACAATGTACAGGCAACAATGTTTAACGAACTAAAACAAAGTTGATATCATTCAATAGACACAGATAGGCTTACAAAATGTCGACACCATGATTGTTGTTGTTGGTTTTACTCCTGCATACAAACATAAGTGACTTCCTCTTTCTTCCGATGTACAGTAAAACCCCCTTATCTTCGTGGCCCCTATTTCTTCTCGAATCGGTCACAGAGGACATAATCGCAGCCACTGAATTCTGCAAAATTAAAGGGCGCGAAAATTAAAGGTTCGCCAACATTAAAGAGTTTACTGTTCTTCCGTGTGTCACATGATGTTAACATTTCAAGGAGACTGAAGGCATTGGTTTAAGAAAAAATTGACCTATGAAAAAAAATGCCCTTCTCCAGGTTAGGCACGCGAGGTTCTTCTGCACTACCTATAAGGCAGCAAGTTTGTTTCGGCAGAGCTTTTGGTTAAACGGAGTCACAAAAGTAGCTGTACTTGGAGTCAACTATCTTGTGCTGCATTATAAAGCTAGAGTAAATTCCACTGTGCTTCTGCACCGCACTGTTTGTTGCGAGAGCATATGTGGTTTAGTGTTGCATCCCATTTGCATGATCTAGAGAAACTAGCGCTGACAGACTTGGAGCACTGAAAAAAAAAAAAAAGAAAACAGCCGACTGTGGGAACATTGAGAGATGCACACATGCGAACTGTGCATTTCTTAAAAGTGAATTCGAGCAAAGGTAAAGACAATATGTATACTTACGGCGGCCATACTTGCCTTTCCATAGCATGACCACTTTTCCCTCGGTAGCACCATCCAGTAAGCACCAGCAACACGCCCATAAGACGCCGCCGACTCAAGGATTGAATGACGACCCGCCTGAGGTCTTGGAAGGAGATCCGGAACACTGCTTTAGGCCAGATGTTGTATCTGGAGGGGGCAGGGACTAAAAGTAAAAATTAACAAATTTATCTGAAGCGCTACATTCCTATAGCATAAACTCTAGGATAGCAGTATTTTTTTTTTTTTGAGGTCAGTGATGCATTTTAATTAAGCACAAATGGTTGGTTTATATGATGAACCTGCAGCTCCTATTTTCCTTAAGTGTAACGGAGTGTCTAACGTTACGTCCGACGGAACCCGAAATAAAAATTAAAGTTACGCCCAACGTAACTGTCAAGCATTCGAGTTGCGTCCGACGTAACCCAAAATAAAAATTAAAGTTACCGTATTTACTCGAAAATAGGTCGAACCCTATTTATTGGATCCACCAAGAACAAAAAAAGAAAAATTCAAATATAGGTTGACCTTTTTTTATTTTTAAGAACTGGGGAAATTTTGGGCAAAAGAAAGAAAAAAACCTTTATTTACATCACTCTCAGCTAAATCACGGGGCGATGCCAAAAACTTCATCACCGTCAGAACTTCTGGACATGTTATCATCGTCCGAAGCTTCGTCAGCTGGGTAGACATCCTCGCAAATTCGCAGCAATACTTCACTGACACCGTTGTAAAATGACAAGAAACGAAAAAAGGTGCGAAGCGACGGAAGACAAACTACAAAGACGCAAGCAAAGCCGCCCTGTCGCCATGAGCAACACGCGAGCCGAGCCGCCTCAAGCAACTAACAAAGATAACATCTTTTTTTTTTTTTTTTTGTGCGCGTTTGCGAGGATGGAGGGTAAAGTGCATGGCGCATCGCGTTCCTCTCCTTACCCGTTGCCCAGCAAGGGGAATGCTAGAGTCGCGATGTCGAAATCCGACGCGCACCGCGGGCGGCGAGCCATTTCGGCAACCGAAAGCTTTTTGAAACAAGAAGCGGCGCGGCTCTACGGCAACGCCGGCTCGGTGACTCGATAGCTTCATACCTCCGGTAGGGTCGCAAAATTTGGTCGGCAATGTAGGTGTCGAAATTCTTTAGTCACAATTTCCAAGAGAGAAAAAAAAAAAAAAGAAAAGGTCGATTTGTATTCGAATAAACACGGCAGTCAGCCGCGCGACGAGACACACATTATGAAAGCGATTGGCGCGAGCGACCGAGGCGATGAGCGACGTTTTCTAGAAGCCCAAGAACCGAGCGGCGCAAGCAGCGAGAGTGAGAAATCTTCGGCGCTCGGCAGCGGCTCTCGTAGCTTCTCGCCGTCGCTCGTCTCGTTGATCGCTATATTGCTAACATGCCGTTCAGAAAGGCGCTCCAAGTGCTTACCATTGCATTGGGACCAGCCTCGCATCCAGCCGTAACCAGTCTTGACTTTTTCTTTTTTTTTTTAGCCGCCCAGGTAGAAGTTAACATCGTACATACACCGTTTTCAAGCATGGCTCCTCGTTCATTGCTCGATTTACATTTTCAGCAAATGACCGCAATGAAGCACAATTATTCTAGTTCAAAATTCTCACGAACACTTGGCACGCATGCTTATACTGTAGCGCACCTAACGTAATTTAAAAGTAGAACGAAAACGGAACGAGATTCACTTACCGCTTCACGGATCCTAGGCCTTCGGATCCTAGGCCTAACGGCCGTACTTGGAAGTCGCCTGCGGTCCGGCGATCGGACGAGTCGAGCCGGCCTGACGCAGGCTGACCACGCCTGGTTGAACTATGAGAGGAGCCGTCCAGTTGAGAGCCAGAGACGCAGTAGAAACGGACCGCAAAACATCTGTCCCGTAATCGTAAACGAGCCAACGACCCCCCACACCGCTCTATCTTCGCCATCTCCGCGACGACCGGAAGTGGAAGCCGCAAAGTTGGAAAAGCCGCGGCAGCGGAAGCCACTGGGCGGAAGCTTTAAGTTTCGGTTTCGCTTTTCTCCAACGCAGGCTACGGTCGCTACGGTTTCGGGCTGGTGGGTTTGTCGGGTTTGTGGCTGGTTGCGACGACGCGAGGGGCCACGAAAAGACGCCAAGTTGGCCGAGAACGAGTCACGGCCCACGATACGAGCAACGGGCCGTTTGCCGCTGTCGACCGGCGATGCGGTATCCGCGGCTTGGTGTCACGATCGGTTTGTTGCCGTGCGCGTTGACTCAAAGCTCGAAGTTATGCAGTTCCGTTCCGGCACCAGCCGCACCACGTTTTCCGGTGCATCGCACGTGGAGGCCTTTCGGCGCATTCAGTGAACGTAAAGATCGTGCCCGCTGTCTTCGGTGCTGTGGAAGAAGTTGGGAGACGGAAGGCGTCGAGGACTCCAGGCCGGGCCGCCGGTTCACTCTGAACGAGAGGCGACGTGTGTGTGCACGCTTTGAGGAAGCCTCCGCGTTTCGCCGCGCTAGACCTCGCCGATCGCGACCGGACCAACCGGACCCCGAGTCCAAGAGGCTCTTACGGAGCCAGGAACTGCACCGAGGTAGGAGCTGCTCGTTCTGCGCTACCATGCAGTGCTCTACAGTGCTCGGAGCTCTCGGTGTCATTCGTGCTTGCACCGAAGCCTTTGTGACCCCTTCGGACGTGCAAGTCGTACTTCGCAAAGGTTTGGACGGGGCCACCCTCACCGAGCAGCTCCGCTATATTCCGCTTACTTATGATCGCAATAAAAGCTTGCGTTCTCGGGAAAAAAATTGCGGGACCGCTCTCCGCGCCGCCGACGAGGTTGGCCGCCGCCATGTTCTCAGCTGTTCACTCGCTCCCGCAGCGAGCGCCTTCCGATAATCCTCCCCGTTCCAAAATGCGATGCGCTTTGCGCATTGTGCCGTTTACATGACCGCATATTGAATGCGGCAACTGGATTCAATGCGACTAAGTCGCATTCGTGTAAACGGGGCTTATGTTCTTTTTCGACATGTATGGTGTATGTAACGATAGCGGTGGTGAACGATGGACGTTTTTGTTGGAAGATGGCGGTCGTCTTTCTGCATGTATAATTTGGCTATACCGGTGGTCTTGTGGTATAAGCGTTTTGGTGGAAAGACGGCAGTCGCCTACGTCATCGGACGCAAAATCATACCAGCCACACCGAATCATATCGGCAAGCAAAGTGGCTGCCATAATAGACAGACCCGGAGTCATAGCGGTGCCGGTATCTCCAGTTATGCATAGAGCACTATATAGCTCCTACGGAGCAGAGTAGCGCAATCCTTTGAACCCCGTGTTTTGCCGACAACATGGCCGACAGAGCGGCTCGGCGCGAGTCACGTGGTACTCAGGGTTCCAGGAGGCGGCCCGCCCTATGGGAGAATACATGGAGATCGACATAACACGGCTGATTAAAAAACTAACGGCGAGTTCACATTTTTCAAAACTAGCCTGTCGTGAAGTTAGTAAAGCGCTAAACACTTTATCAAAGTTTTAATAATATCGGATGCGTGTGCAAATTTTGAGAAGGCAATTTCCGAGGCAATGGCGTTTGAAGCAGACGATTTCTGCTCGCAGCGGAGATGGGCTTTTCGGGTTGGCCGGAGCGGGTCACGTGAATGGTGTGACGTCGCCGTGTCGTCTGCTGCATGATGCCGCTCAGGCAATTTTTTAAAAAAAGTTACGTCCTTGTATGGCACAAAACTTATCGCATATTATTCTAAAATGTTTCATTATTATGTCAAAAATGATTTCCATTCCGCACATCCCCACAAAACTGAAGAAACAACGATTTTCTCACGTTCCCCATGCATTTCTGACCGCAGTTGGAACCCCCGGGCGTTCGCCGCTAGTCGCCGAGAGACGGCGTTCTAGATTGCGCTACTCTGCTCCGAAGGAGCTATATAGTGCTCTAGTTATGCAGAACGCCAAACCAAACTAGCTGCATGCGTAACACAAAGAAATTATGGTGGTGTCATACCAGAACTGTACAAGCAGCAGGTTTGTTTCTTGTACGTTTTTCCAATAGGGGAGGCATGAAGCTATCGAGTCACCGAGCCGGTGTTGCCGTAGAGCCGCGCCGCTTCTTGTTTCAAAAAGCTTTTGGTTGCCGAAATGGCTCGCCGCCCGCGGTGGCCGGTGCCGATATCGCGTGCACCCCTCGGGCGTCGGATTTCGACATCGCGCCTCTAGCGTTCCCCTTGCTGGGCATCGGGTAAGGAGAGGAACGCGATGCGCCATGCACTTTACCCTCCATCCTCGCAAACGCGCACAAAAAAAAAGAAAAAAAAGAAAAGATGTTATTTTTGTTAGTTGCTTGAGGCGGTTCGGCTCGCGTGTTGCTCATGGCGACACGGCGGCTTTGCTTGCGTCTTTGTAGTTTGTCTTCCATCGCTTCGCACCTTTTTTCGTTTCTTGTCGTCATTTTACAACGGTGTCAGTGAAGTATTGCTGCGAATTTGCGAGGATGTCTACCCAGCTGACGAAGCTTCGGACGATGATAACATGTCCAGAAGTTCTGACGGTGATGAAGTTTTTGGCATCGCCCCGTGATTTAGCTGAGAGTGATGTAAATAAAGGTTTTTTCCTTTCTTTTGCCCAAAATTTCCCCTGTTCTTAAAAATAAAAAAGGTCGACCTATATTTGAATTTTTTTTTGTTCTTGGTGGATTTAATAAATAGGGTTCGACCTATTTTCGAGTAAATACGGTAACTTTAATTTTTATTTTGGGTTACGTCGGACGCAACTCGAATGCTTGACAGTTACGTTGGGCGTAACTTTAATTTTTATTTCGGGTTCCGTCGGACGTAACGTTAGACACTCCGTTACACTTAAGGAAAATAGGGGCTGCTGGTTCATCATATAAACCAACCATTTGTGTTTAATTAAAATGCATCACTGACCTCAAAAAAAATACTGCTATCCTAGAGTTTATGCTATAGGAATGTAGCGCTTCAGATAAATTTGTTAATTTTTACTTTTAGTCCCTGCCCCCTCCAGATACAACATCTGGCCTAAAGCAGTGTTCCGGATCTCCTTCCAAGACCTCAGGCAGGTCAGGGTCGTCATTCAATCCATGAGTCGGCGGCGTCTCATGGGCGTGTTGCTGGTGCTTACTGGATGGTGCTACCGAGGGAAAAGTGGTCATGCTTGGGCAAGGCAAGTATGGCCGCCGTAATTATAGATATTGTTTTTACCTTTGCTCGAATCCACTTTTAAGAAATGCACAGTTCGCATGTGTGCATCTCTCAATGTTTCCACAGTCGGCTGTTTTTTTTTTGTTTTTTTTTGAGTGCTCTAACTCTGTCAGCGCTAGTTTCTCTAGATCATGCAAATGGGATGCAACACTAAACCACATATGCTCTCGCAACAAACAGTGCTGTGCAGAAGCACAGTGGAATTTACTCTAGCTTTATAATGCAGCACAAAATGGTTGACTCCAAGTATAGCTACTTTTGTTACTCCGTTTAACCAAAAGCTCTGCCGAAACAAACTTGCCGCCTTATAGGTAGTGCAAAAGAACCTCGCGTGCCTAACCTGGAGAAGGGCATTTTTTTTCATAGGTCAATTTTTTCTTAAACCAATACCTTCAGCCTCCTTGAAATGTTAACATCATGTGACACACGGAAGAACAGTAAACTCTTTATTGTTGGCGAACCTTTAATTTTCGCAGCCTTTAATTTTGCAGAATTCAGTGGCTGCGATTAGGTCCTCTGTGACCGATTCGAGAAGAAATAGGGGCCACGAAGATAAGGGGGTTTTACTGTACATCGGAGGAAAGAGGAAGTCACTTATGTTTGCATGCAGGAGTAAAACCAACAACAACAATCATGGTGTCGACACTTTGTAAGCCTATCTGTGTCTATTGAATGATATCAATTTTGTTTTAGTTCGTTAAACATTGTTGCCTGTACATTGTGGGATGTCGTCTTCAACACGAGCAGTGGTTTTCTTCTTAAGCAGGCAGCATGGATGCGTGCCGCAGCACAACATAGTTCATTTGCAGGTGGTACCGCAGGTTGAAGGATGGTTGGCACAATATGGGGGAATCACAATTCAATGTTCTACCTCGGGGGTAGACAAGATTTGCTTATTCTAAATCATTTTGTCTAAAAATCTGGGATTTGCGATGAATGTACCCGCATGGTTGGATGGGCCAGACAAGCCTTGTGAGCGCTTCATTTTCTAGCGTCTCAGTCCTGAACCCACTCACGCACCACATGTGTAGATGTTCCGATAGGTGGCAGCACTTATTTGGAAAATGATGAATGGCAACTGTTATCTTTATCTGACTTTTGTATTATGGTCAAAGTTGGACTGCGTATTTGCAATACTTTTTCTCACTTAAAAATATGTCATACTAAAATATGTAAAATAGCCAATGACAAAAAGAGAATGGCTGGGTGCCTCCAGCACGTGTTTGTGCTTTTCACCCCACTTTGGACAGATGTGCTTGCTCCAGGCTCATGAGGCGCTGAAACGTCATCGAAGGAAGCAGACGGGCTGGTGGTGGAACAACGGAGACTTCTCCCTGCCTTTCTCATGCTGTCAGTGAGCGTGTACCTCTATACTCTAACTTAGCTTAACCTGCACAGAGCTGAGGAGAATAGGCTTGGCGAGTGCCCTTACTGCATATGCATTTGTACAGCTGAGGCACTTTCTGAATCAAGAACATTGTGTATCTTACCTTCAAAAACACATCATTTTGGGAATGCAAAAGGAATTGTAAGGCATATCTTTGTTTCTATTGTCCTATTACGCATCGCAGGCACGTAGCCATGGGAGGCTTATGAGGCCCGGCCCCCCCCCCCTCCCCCCGATATCTTCCATTTTGCATGGGTCCTCCTCTCCCCCCTCCCCCTCATACAGCGTTTTGTTATGAGTGGGTCCCCCTGAAACAAAATCCTGGCTACGTGCCTGACGCATCGACTCCAACTTAATGCGGAGTCAACCCACCCTGTTGATAAATTTAATGCCTGCCAGGTAATTTGTTTTGCATTCAGTTAATATATCAGTATTCAGTTAGGTATCCCAAGTCATTAGTCGTTGAGATGCAGTCTCTCTGCAAGTCAGTCATGTTTAACATTCATAAAACTGCTTGTCAAATAATGGCACTGTCGAGGACATGTACTCGGCTCGAGCAATCGCTGTGCACAAGCTGGTCGTGTGGATGCTGACAGCAAACATCCCGGTTGAAACGTCCTTCCTTGCAATGTAGCTCAAGACTAGGTCAGGGCCCCACTCACAAACGTCTATACTTTGCGTCTCTTTAAGCTGGACCACTTTTGACACTACAAGCCATTGCAGCAAAAACAGTGTGAGACATGATTATAAGCTCGACGTACCATGGCATCCAACTAGAAGGTCACATGGGTTGCAGCTTCTGCCGTAATTAACTTTAAACTGAGATAGTTTGGAATAATGCTCCCGGCTTTTAGTGTTGTCCGGCACGGTTAACAATTTTGTGATGTAGTGCTGCATT
This sequence comes from Ixodes scapularis, assembly GCF_016920785.2. Lineage (NCBI taxonomy): Eukaryota > Metazoa > Arthropoda > Arachnida > Ixodida > Ixodidae > Ixodes > Ixodes scapularis. The sequence goes on along the minus strand of NW_024609857.1, from coordinate 173,754,747 downwards.
GAAAAATCTGCATTCGTGACTGTATCACCTTATGAATGCATATTAGCTATTAAACTCTCCATTCTGCAGAGAAATGAAATGCACTTTGCTTCCAACTGCAGCTACTTCTGGAACTTCATGGTATGAAGCAGCTTATGGCTGCAAGCTCTGACCGATCTTGTTCTCTGGTCTGCGCAGGCCCATTGCAGGGAGTCACTCCGAGAGCCTCACCAGAGGTTCCTGCCCGTGGTCGTTCTAAATTTTTTTGTTGTAGGTATGCGTCCTTTCTGTCTTTCCCTAATGTACTCAGGCGTTTTCTTTTCATTGTCGCAGATTTGCCTCAAAATTGGTTCAGCACAAAAATGGATGCTGTACAACTTTACCCCGCATATTTTGTTCAAGATAACTTTTCTTTGCGAAAGTTGTATTTTTTTTTTATGAAGGTTAGTCTTTTTTGTTTTTATTCACAAATTTATTTGAGTTTCCATGGGCATCACTAAAATGTCATGCCAAGGGCAAGGACAAGTTCACTGCTCTAACTTGTTCTCAACTGATTGCAAGAAATTTTGTTAATGTCGTGAAACCTCTTTCCAGCACTTGCTTTGCAGCATGGAAACAAATTATACATGGGACATACTCTTCTTTAGACTGCTTGTTCATTCTGTAGGTCTGCCTTCTATAGATGTCGTGCTACTGGAGAGCAGGCGAATTCGATTGTTGGTTTTGCCATTGTTTTTTTTAGCCGTTGTCTTAATAGTTCTTGCAAATTTAAAAATTTTCCTAAAAAGCAAGTCGGCAAGAATATCTATTTTGACTAGTTAGCTGGAAATAATGATCTAGTACCCTTTAGTCAGTAAAATAGATAGTGTGTGCCGCTGTTAGTGTCAAGTAGAGATGCACGCTATTTAGGCATTTTGCGCAAAGTGGTACCCATTTTTATTGGTTAGCCTCTTGGTGCGCCAACTAAACTCTTTCTATCCAGACACCTGCCCTTTGCTTTTTTTTGGCAGGCTCTGGCAATAAAATAATATAGTGTTATTCCTCGGTGGCTTAAAAACCTAAAGAAAGAAGTTTCTGCATGTTTAAACGCAAACTTTTATAAAGGCAAAAATGAATTAAGCCAGTAGCAGACGACACATAGCCTCAGCAGTGCTCCGCGCCAACAGCGTTGCGTCAAAATAGCGGTCGTCTCCTTTTTGCTGCCTTCTCTCTCTTTCCTTCGGCGCTCTCCTCCCTTTCCTCCTCTCCGGCACCTTTGTCACCACACTCACTGGCTAAACTCTCCCACTATTCGGCTCTGCATTGCAGTAGTAGGTTTTTTATAGTCTTTAGAGTTAAATGTGAATATTTGACAGAAATCTCCCAGGTTGGGGTGAAAGAGGGTTAAATGAATGCATTTGATCATTCGCCTTAATTTGGTACCCATCATTTCAAGGCCTGTGTGGCCTTGTCCTGGGGTGTGTCTATGACTGTGGCTGTGAAGGAGCAGTTTTTTAATAGGTACAAGTACAAAGTATAAAAACAAAAGGATCTATGTGCTGATCATGAAAGAATATGCTAGCCATTCTAATGTAGCTCTGCCAAGTACTTGATTGTGATTTGTTTTTATTTCCAGCTACTTGGTTGCCTCAAGATCTGGAGACCCCAGTGGCCACAAGCTTGGACTCAATCATCTTCTGTGGTCCGGCCAGGACCATGGGGGAGGTAATCCCAGCAACAAGAGCATCACAGTGTCTCCCTGCCTGTGACTTTCGATTAGCATCACGACAAGGGAGTCCTCATGCCACCAAGTGTTAGGTATGCTACTCGAAATAAGCATTGTTACCTATTAAGTGAAACAGCAAAAGCACTACTAAGCCTAAAATGCAAAAAACATTCAAATCTCAGGTTGGGTGGAGTTCCAATTCCAAAAAGGCGTCTGCAGACATGATTCACATGTGAACTTAAAGCCCACGGATGTAGGTTCGACGGAGTCACAGAAATAACTTCCCGCAGAGCCATCTGCGGGAAGTTATTTCTGTGATTATTTTAAGAATTTGTCATACGCAAACAAATTCTTAAAATAATCATTGTGTTACGTTGGTGTCATTAATCTTATGTACCTACCCCACCCAGCAGTCGGGAGATGTGAAGTATAAAAAAAATGGGAACTTGCACATTGTCAGCTTTGCAAAGATAATATATTGAACCGAGCATAGCACGTTCAACTTAAGAAAGCAATTCAGTGCAGGCCTAGTTTTAAGCTTCACATATTTGTTATTGCCCTTCATAATGAAGTAAAAATTGCTTAAGTTGTGGCCCACTACAGGCTTTCTATTAGTGTTAAAAAGTGTTATGGCAGTTTAAACAGCTCGCTCCAAATATTTTCTTGAGATGCATAGGTTTATGGAAATTATTATGTGGATGTTTGCAGACAGTCATGGTGAGACCTATCTTTAGTGCCAAGTGTTCCACTTATTCAGAGTTGGTTGAGTCTGTAAATATTGTAGGTCGCAAATTAAATTTTTATGGTATGCAATGGGCACAATCCTCCGTAATGACTAGCTCTACCTAGGGGAACTTTATACGTTTACTACGGCAAGATGGTTTCCCAAAACTAAGTATTTAGTTTATTCAACTCCTGCACTAACCTTATCTCTAGAAACTTTTTATATTCTTTACGATGCTGAGTTAGGATTCTGGAAGTAGTTTTTCTAGAACTACGCTAGACATTTCCAGTTCGTAATTTTTCTCGCAAAGAATTCGAGAGAGCCAAACCCTGTAATATACGGATGGAACTCGCAGAATGATGCGACTGGCAGTTTGAAACATTCGGCACTGTAACAGTAACAATGACATGTCACTTGCCTATGTAATGCTCATTGTCGCAGATCAAACTGCTTTTTCCGTCTGCACTCATTTTCAGTGGTCTCATTCAGCGAACTCTCACCCGAGACTGCAGCGCTGGGTTCTGCGAAGTAATTTGCATGAATATAGATGCAACAGGTTTCTTTGAGTGTGCGTCTAACACGTATTCTTCACATTGAATCTGCTACTGTATTCATGACCATGTCCTTAATTGTATCCACATTCCAGCTTATTTTTATTTTGACATTTGAGTTTTCTTCAGTACTTCTCTCAACATCTGTGCTTGTTGAGCTGTACTCAAGACCATTAATCTTGTCTTTCCCTCTTACATTAATATATAAAACTGTTGATGCCGAGTGAGAATTCAAGGTCCCGAATCTGTCGTGCGAGTTAAATAAGAACCAATAAAAAGCTCTACAAAGGAAATTTTGTTAAAGGAGGCTGTATAACCATTAAAATAGCACATGCCATGCTAAAAAAAAAACAATACAAATTCTTGTTAGGTATGCAAGAATGACACTGCTGCTTCTGATGTGTCACAAAAAAAATCAGTGCCAAACAGTGTTCCTTATGGAAGTACAAACTGTCGAATTCAAAGCCCAGAAGATTTATTCAAGAATGTTCCTATATACAAATGTATTTAGAGATCTGAGCCACTGACTCATACATGACTATGTGGCGAACATTCATTTTCATGTGCATCAAAGTTTACAAGGTCTAGTCTGCCTTGATTTATTGCATTCATGCTGAAACTGGGAGGGGTTCTCTGGGTATGAATAAAGATATAAACATCTCTTGAAATCAAAACATTTGAGAACGGACAAAAGGAAGGATCTGAGAACGGTATCTTAAATTCTCTTCTCTTTTTCTTATCTCTAATTTTCACCTTATTTCACCTGATGCATTCAGTTTTTTTAGCGCAGCTCTTAGCACCCGTTTCCGCGTTTCGCGGCGTCGCCCTCGGCGTAACCGCCCAACTAAACTTGGCAGGAAATTGAATTAATGTTGCGGTCATGTGACGTTAATATTTCCGCTAAGTCTAGCTGAGAAACTAAATTTTTTATGGATGACATGAAACGGTCATGCAACGTCATTTTCCCCGCTACTTTTAGCGGGAAAACTGCATTTGTGTTGAGGTCATGTGACATCAATTTCCGCGCTAAATTTTGTGGAAAACTGAACCCGCTAAATTTAGTGGGCAAATTTTCCCGCTAAATTCAGGGAAATTTTTCGCTAAATGGGAGGGAGCAGAAGAGTTGAGGGTTAGGGGGTGGGGGGTCATACCCTCCCATCCTCCTCTTCAAGATCTGTGCTCTAATTTCACATTACAGAGAATTGTAAATGTCTCATATTTCATCTCATGTTTATTCAACTTTTATATTGCAGGTGCGCTTGCAGCACAAATCTGGGTTGTGCTGATCTTCTACGCACAAGTTGGGAACTCCTGAGTGGCAAGAGTGGGAGTTTGGTCTGACAGCTCAAGGGACACCATTGTTCAGTATTGAATTTTTAATTATCTTCTTTTGAGCAAGGTTAAGCTTTGCTGCTTGCAGTTCTTCTAAAAATAAATACCTGCAACGAAATTTACCACGTCACGACATTTTGCCTCTGCTCTTAGTGCTCCTGGTGAGCCTCGGATAAGAGCTTACTGGTGTGCAAACATCATGCTTGTTTGAAACCACTCACTGATGTAGACTCACTGACATCCAGCATTCCAATGAAACGCTGGATGTCCACAGGTCTTTCTTGAACAATGCAAGCGGGAAAAGAACCATACAATCGTATCGTATTGGGGGACATTCTAGAGAGTGTTTTTTTGTATGTTTTACAGATTTTTTTAAAAAAAGCCGTAAAAGCTACATTTACGCGGTCTGTGCACGTGGGTTATATGGCCAGGGTGGCATAGTATAAAAGGCTAATTTGTAATGATCAGTCAGCCTATTACAGGGATGTGCCAATCTTCTTTCAGAAAACTAGATGGAAGTTCATTCTAGCATAGTTTTATCTCGCGAATCTGAATATCCCGTTCTTTTTCCACAAAGATGTAACTAAACGTGAGAAAACAAAGAAACATCCTATCAATAGTGACATCGTAAGAAGACCTTTCGGCCGCCAAGCGTGTCGCTTAGGGGCCGCGCGTCCAATCTCAAGTTTTCTAGGTATATTCTCCCGCATTGGCACCAGTCGCGACACATTTTTCTGCCCTTTTAAAAAATAGCACGTGCGTGCATAGCTTTGATAGGTGCTGAAGATGCATGAGCAAAGATTTCGAAAGCCACTTTTGTGACGTCGCTCCCCAGGAAAGCGCTTTCACAGCGCTTTAAAAATGACTATGCAGCCTCGATTCATAAAATTACCTAATAATTTTGATATTTGAGATTCTGGAGGTCATATGAAGAAGATTTAAAAGTGTTTTCTCAAATACAAAACCGCTTCAGCCTCTCTCTAAGTATAGTATGTTCCTGAAATGTTTAATCAGTGAAAATAGACCCATGGTTCCAATTAAAAACTTCCTAAGCATCATCAAAACACACTAAATCAACTTTCTTTGGGAAGATATAAAACAAGAGCAGCATTTTATGGCGATCTAAAAAAAAGGTCAATTTGGACGCCTTTCCAGACTTTGGTTTCTTACCAGAGCGCATCTTTGCACCTGCGGTCCTGCTGCCCGGCGGCCAGAGTGCGAAGCCGCCCCTCGCCCCCCTCGTAGGATGGAGGGAAGCAAGGTGCTTCCCTCCATTAACGACCGGCGTGACATAATAAGCTCTCTGTGATCGCAGCTACCGTTCATGGATTCCACACATCTAATGTAAATATTGTAAAATATTGAAGATAGAGTATTAAAGAGTCAAGTACCGCGTACCTACAAGCCTATAGACTGGTGAAGATGTCAGAGCAGTGCTCTCGAAGAGTCACTAAGATAAAACAACGCATTATGCAGGCTTTTTTTTATCTTATTGATGTACTAACTGAAATCAATATTTTATGGTATTCTAAAAAAATGGTCAATTTGGACGCGTTTCCAGACTTCGGTTTCTTACCAGAGCGCATCTTTGCACCTACGGTCCTGCTGCCCGGTGGCCGCAGTGCGAAGCCGCCCCCTCGCCTCCCTCGTAGGATGGAGGGAAGCAAGGTGCACGTGTATTGCGCGTCTAAGCCCCTGGGGAACAGGACCGTGGGCGCAAAGATGAGCTCTGATAAGAAACTGAAACCTAGAAACTCGTCCAAATAAAGCATTTTTACAGAACGCATAAAATGCTACCCCTGCATTATATCCTTCTAAAAAGAGTTGATTTTGTGGTTTTCAGTGACTCAGCAAGTTTCTAATAGAAACCATATTTTCATTTTCACTAATTAAAAAGTTAATTAACAAATTGTATTTAATTATCTGACTGATCGTTACGACTAGGTCCCTATACTATGTACGCCTGGCCGTATAACTCGCCTGCACAAATCGCATTAATTTAGCTTTCACGACCTTTCTAGACATATATATAAAGCTTAAAACTGAATTGCCCTGTACAACAGTGAAAAGGCGAAACCACCACGTTGGAGCCATATGGCTCCACCATGCCGGTATCGCCTTTTCGCTGGTATAGGATGTCCCATATTACGTTATGCATGTATGGTTCCGTCCGCCTACATGGTTCCGCATAATCCACTACGCCGGTATAGAATGTCCCATAATACGACACGCTTGTATGGTTCCACCGACCTGTATCGTTCCGCCTTAATCCACTCTACTGGACCTGCCTTTTCGCTTGTATAGGATGTCCCATATTACGGTTACGCTTGTATGAGCCTTTTCCATCATCTTTCCATCTTCGAAATTTTCCAACAGGGTTTTGATATTCATCGTTATAATTTTGACGTTTTTGTCTTGATTCAAAACCGCGCGGTGAAGAGCACGCCTGATTATGAGCGGTTCAGTGTGTCCTTCACAATCTTGCAAGTGTGACGCCGGCGCGTCCACCAAAGTCGTGCTGCCGAGATAGTGACGCAGGGCTCAAAACAGATGCGTCACTCCTCTTCGCAGCATAATCAGGCGCGCCCTTCAGCGGTTAGTCTTTAATAATGGCCCACTTTAAACCAATAATTGGCACTACGCCCATTAAACTGTTAATTTAAAAAAATTGAGATAATTTGGTTCTTTATTCAATATACCATGACGTTTATCCCCTTATCTGATGTGCGCCGAGCCCCACAAATATTAAATGAAAACGTTATCCAGGTATCTATTCCCTACTGAAAAAAACCATTTGAAATTCAAACGGGTGGCAAACTGGTCGCCCGTTTGAATCAAACTTGTCGATCCGTTTGGATCAAATGTGATTATGGGATACGGGTACCCGTTTGGAAACGGCACCCGTTCGAAACGGTACCCGTTTGATACAGGTGCCCGTTTGATATGGGTGCCGTATGGTACGAGTACCCGTTCGACATGGCACGTGACCACACGTTTGAACGTGCCATTCGAATTGGCAAATTATGCGCTAGTCTTAAATGGGTATCGTCTGGGAGGTTGGTTATCTTAAACATATTTAAGACGTCCCGAAACTCATATACGTATTTATAACATGGAGAAAACACGTAGAACAAATGCACTCGCGTAGGTGCTTGTAAGTGGACAGGAAAACCGACACAAAAGATTGTTTTCAATTCTCCTCGAAGTTTATTACCTCTTCTGTAGACAAGTACAAACGTGCAAGCGATCTGTGAACACTATACAGGTAGACTTTCGGGGAAATTATTCTCCTGGCTGCCGCGCGAATAGGCGCTGCATAATTCTTTAGATAATTTATTTTATTTTACAATACTGCAGGCCAGTTCTCTGGCCCAAGCAGGAGGGGCAAAAAATGCAACATATGGGTGCACATGAAAAAATGACAAAAACAATAATACAAAAGAAGACAAGACCACTGCTGCGGAATGCATTATCGATTTAGGTACCGTTCTAATTCCTGAATGAAATTGGCTGACTGAATAATGGTTTCTGGTAGCAAGTTCCAGTCCGAAATAGTGCGTGGAAAAAAACTGTGCTTAAAGGCATTTGTTGTAATCTAGAAGAGTACGCGCAGAAGAACGGTCAATCGTTGCCAACAGGTAGGTTGCAGTGCACTTACCATAACAATAGCGGACTTGAAAGATGTAATCCGTGATATTTGTCGACACGGTCAAAGCAGGACAACCACACAAACACGAACGAGAGGGAACGGCTCCTTGGAAGTTTCAACACGATGCGGCGCACAAGCTGTCATTTGCCGAACCCAACCAAACCGCGAGAATTTGCGACTTCTTTGAAGAATCGCTCGTTGCCGACATACACGTGGGTCTGTTCAAACACTGATAGCTTTGGTGCACATCCAATACGTTGTCGAGAGACATCCCAATAAGACCGCAGGGTTAGGCGACAGATTGAAGCAGGTAGGACGAGCGAACTTCGAGCAGCAACTGACCACAAGCAGACAAAGAAAAAAGCGGCTGTAGGGCGCACCCTTCCGGATCTCGATGCTTATCAGCGTGTAGCTCGCGCGCTGCTGTGGGTCACGTGACAGGGGTGACAAGAGTGGAGGGAGGGGGCGAGGTCAAGGCGCTGGGACCACCGGGACAGCCCCTCTCCCTCTTCCCAGGCATTCCAGGGAGATGCGTTTTTGTAGTCCCGAAAAACAAACGCACGCGCGCGCGCGCGCTCGAACTTTGGAATAGGCGGCAGGGCAGTCAGGAGCTCGGCTTGCGCCCGAGCGAAGAAAGTACTCAGCGCAAGCTCGTAGTTTGAGTGCTGCAACGGCGGGCGTGCTCTCGCAATGCTCGATGTTCTTGCAGCCGCGTGTACGCGTGCTACCTTTGCTGCGTCTTGAATTAAAGTGAAACGGAGTCTAGACGTACATTCTTTCACGCGGTCGCGTCTTCTGCGAGAGAGATTCGAGCTGAATAAGTAAATTGAGGCAACAAAGATGGACAAAGTATTAAAGGTGTGTCAAAAATATCGGCTCACCAACGTCGCGCGTTTACGTAAAACAAAAAAAAGGTGTTAGTTTTAGTTGCAGTATAATCGAAAATCAGCGCAATTGAAATAAAAATATAATTACTTGCATTACGCGGACGATCTGAAATCGATGACCGGCGCTCCCAGCCTTCCGGAAACATTGGCTGCCACGGCTGAAACGCTGGGCGTGCCCACGCCGCCGATCTGTACGTTAAATATCAAACGGGCTCCGGAGAGCCGTTTGATTAAACCGGTGCAGTTTGCAACATGGTCGCCGGTTTGAGCAAACGTGCGACAACTTTGCCCAAACGAGTCGCCCATTTGCCCAGACGAGCGACCCGTTTGCCAAAAAGGTGACCGTTATGGCTCATACGGGGGACCCCTTTGAGCCATACGGGCGACCCCTTTGACAAACTGGTGACCAGTATGGTTAAACGGTTACCGGTATGGACCCGTTTATTTTCATATGGGCGCCAAATGGTTTTTTTCAGTAGGGTTATCTCATTTTTATAGCGATTATTCTGTTAAGCTTAAAAACAACTGTATATACATATATAGGTGAACTCGTAGTGGTGAATGAGCCGGGAGACGTTGTAAGCGAAGAGTAAGTTGATGCAGTGGCAGACTCTTTGAATTTATTGTTAACGGCAAGCCAAATGTATTTCTCTTAATACACAAATAGACGTTTTTCTTCATGCATATACTAAATCTGGCTTGGCGGACAGTAGACTGAATAACTGTCACCATTATATCACATCATTACCCTACTGAAAAAAACCATTTGGCGCCTATATGAAAATAAACGGGTTCATACCGGTAACAGTTTAACCATACCGGTCACCAGTTTGTCAAAGGGGTTGCCCGTATGGTTCAAAGGGGTCACCCGTGTGAGCCATAACGGTCACCTATTTGGACAAACAGGTCACTCCTTTGGCAAACGGGTCGCTCGTCTGGGCAAATGGGTCGCTCGTTTGGGCAAATGGGTGACTCGTTTCGGCAAAGTTGTCGAACGTTTGCTCAAACCGGTGACCATGTTGCTAACTGCACCGGTTTAATCAAACGGCTCTCCAGAGCCCGTTTGATACTGAACGTACAGATCGGCGGCGTGGGCACGCCTAGCGTTTCAGCCGTGGCAGCCAATGTTTCCGGAAGGCTGGGAGCGCCGGTTCATCGATTTCAGATCGTCCGCGTAATGCAAGTAATTATATTTATATTTCAATTGCGCTGATGTTCGCTTATACTGCAACTAAAACTAACATCTTTTTTTGTTGTTGTTTTACGCAAACGCGCGATGTTGGTAAGCCGATATTTTTGACAGAACTTTAAAACTTTGTCCATTTTTGTTGCCTCAATTTACTTATTCAGCTCGAATCTCTCTCGCAGACGACGCGACCGCGTGAAAGAATGTATGTCTAGACTCCGTTTCACTTTAATTCAATACGCAGCGAAGGTAGCACGCGTACACGCGGCTTCAAGAACATCGAGCATTGAGAGAGCACGCCCGCCGTGGCAGCAGTCAAACTACGAGCTCGCACTGAGTACTTTCTTCGCTCGGGCGCAAGCCGAGCTTCTGGCCGCCCCGCCGCCATTTCCAAGGTTCGAACGTGCTAAAATGCGCGCGCGCGTGTTTTTTTTTTTTCGAGGTTACAAAAACACATCTTTCTGGAATGCCTGGGGAGAGGCAGAGGGGCTGTCCCTGCGGTCCTCGCCCCCTCCCTCCTCTCTTGTCACCCGTCACGTGACCCGCACCCGCGCGCGAGCTACACGCTAATAAGCATCGAGATCCGGAAGGGTGCGCCTAGCAGCCGCTTTTTTCTTTGTCTGCTTGTTGTCAGTTCCAGCTCGAACTTAGCGCGTCCAGCTGCTTCGATCTGTCGCCTAACCCTGCGGTCTTATTAGGATGTCTCTCGACAACGTATTGGATGTGCACCAAAGCTATCAGTGTTCGAAAAGTCCTACGTCTTTATCGGCAACAAGCAATTCTTCGAAGAAGTCAGGAATTCTTGCGGTTTGGTTGGGTTCGGCAACTTACACTTGTGCGCCACATCGTGTTGAAACTTCCAAGAAGCCGTTCCCTCTCATTTGTGTTTGTGTAGTTGTCCTGCTTTGACCGTGTCGACAACTATCACGGATTACATCTTTCAAGTCCGCTATTTTTATGGTAAGTGCACTGCAACCTTACTTCTTGGCAACGATTGACCGTTCTTCTACTCGTACTCTTCCAGATTATTTATATAATTATGCAGCCACTATTCTCGCGGCAGCCGGGCGAATAATTTCCCGAAAGTCTACCTTCATAGTATAGAATTACCTCGGTTCTTGTTTGGTTTGCTATCTTCTCAGCTGTATAAAAGCTTAGAGTGCCTCTCACATTTCACAGATCGCTTGCACGTTTGTACTTGTCTACACAAGACGTAATAAACTTTGAGGAGAATTGAAAACAATCTTTTGTGTCTGTTTTCCTGTCCATTTGCAAGCACCTACGTGAGCACATTTGTTCTACGTGTTTCCTCCATGTTATAAATAGGTTTATGAGTTTCGGACCGTCTTAAATAAGTTTAAGATAACCAACCTACCAGACGATTCCCGTTTAGGGCTAGCGCATAATTTCCTGATTCGAATGGCACGTTCAAACGTGTGGTCACGTGCAAGGTCGAACGGGCACCTGTATCAAACGGGCACCCGTATCAAACGGGCACCTGTATCAAATGGGTACCGTTTCGAGTGGGTACCGTTTCAAACGGCTACCCGTATCCCATAATCACGTTTGATCCAAACGGGTCGACAAGTTTGCATCCGTTTGATTTACCAGTTTGCCACCCGTTTGAATTTCAAATGGTTTTTTTCAGTAGGGTACACGTAATATAAAGGAAAAAGGAGTGCGCAAGCCGTGCGAGTTTTGTGGAAAGGGCAAGGTCGACGCAGATAGGTGTTCCCGCACAAGTGACCCTCCATAGCCTTCGATATTTAATTAAAGTTTAAACAAATAGTGCGTATAAATAACAATATATGTTAGACCTGTCGCTTGTATTTTCTTTGACTGTTTTGAGGGCCAGGTTAAAATTGCAGATAGAAAGCTGATCCATTGGGGGTACATCAGTTCATACAATTTTCGGGGAGGTTCTAAAATACATTGCTTCGGCTGACGTTACTCGGTATCAAAAAATGCGTCCTCTGCACGTGTGGCCAACCTTCAACAGCACGTATATAACGATTGGCAACGCTCGAGGAAGCGCGAGGCAACATACTTTCTGCTGTATTAATTGAACCCTTTGTACCTGGCATGGCAACCAGACTGACATCGTGTGAAAACTATATACTGCACACGACTAAATTTTCTCAAGGACCTAATTTTCGCGAATTTTGAGAATCGCCTGCACTTCACAAATAATAGGTCCCGCAAACAGTTTCAGTAACACGTAAACACATTGGAACCTATATTGAGATCCCACCGAGTCGCGAAAATTTAGAACCAGCGAGTTATTTCAAAACTTCAGATTTGACCTAAATCGCGAAATATTGAGTCCACGAATTTAAGTTGTTTACAGTATTTAATCAATTACTTTTTGTCATCTAATTTGGAAAGCAGACGCAAGCGCGCAGAGAGTGCCGCAATGGCCGCATTCGGAACCGGCTGCCTTTCCGCGGACTCGAAACGTTATGAGAGAGCCACGTCAACGTAGGCACTAAGCGAGCGCGCAGTTTCCATCCTAGTCTCCGCTTCCCCCGTGGAGCGGCAAACCGGCCTGGCAAGCGAATGACGCCGAGCATCTTTTTCATAAATGAAAGTGGCAGGCGTCCACTCGATCGAACGACGTTTTAGCGAACGCAAACGAAACCACGACGTTTCATCGAACGACACTTTAGCAAATGGCGGCATTCTTTTTAGCCAATGGCTCTATGACTTAATAACCTAGCCTGCTGAACTCTTGGCGGTAAACGCTAGGTGGTGCATGCTCAAGCTTGGTATCGTTGGCCATTGTTCTTCGAGACAGACACTGTTTTCCCTCCGCCCTAGCCACGTGGGCTCTCTGTCGGGGCTGAAGTTTCCGCAATGTCGCTCGTTCAAGTGATGCCTAGAGAAATGAATTAAACTATTTTTGTCAGCAAGCTTTCGAGCGGTGCCTATAAATACGTATCAAGTTATTTTGTCAGTCAGGTACTAATATTAAAGTACTAACCTTAAATGGTTGCACAATGAACATCTAACCTGCAGCCATGTATAACACCCTAATAAGGATCGTATACGCGCCGCAACGTCCAGTTTTCATTGGCAATAGCAGCCATATCAGTAATAAAACCAAGCTCACGTGCTATTTTTATAGTGGTTCATGATCCTGGGCATTAATATGACAAAGTACGGATACTGTGGCACGCGTCGCTTGTGTACCACTAGTCGTTAGTACAGAAACGCCCCAGCTGTAATTGATGCGACCACGACCTGGTTACACGTTAATTTTATTGTTTTAATCAAAATAATGCAACATATCTTTGCATATTTGTAATTATCGGTTACCAAGGGCCCATCGGGTAATATCTAAATACAATCGAGAATTTTTTTTTTTTTTAATTGCCGCTCAAAAATTGCGAAATTTTGATTTCTTCGGTTTTGACAAAAGTTTCGGGCGCAATGCAGAAAACACTTTCAAGAATGTAACGTTAATTAATTTGTTAAAAGTTCACAAATTATCAAACACTCGACACAAAAACTTTCAGCTTTCGAACATAAAACTAAAGCGGCATAAAAATTCGCCAAACATGCCTCATTACGTGAGATTTTTTCTGAAAGCCAAGTTTGGCATTTTGTTTTGCTTGAAATATATGCTGATATAAGTTAACTTTAACTAAATCTAGCAGAAAAGTATGTTTAAATTAAACGTAAAAATATTGATGGTGTAAAAAGCTGTATTCTTTATTCCTTCGTTCTTGAAAGTTGCGTCATCGCGCAGTTGGAAAAATCCTTTTTTCAACCTTCACTCGAATGCGATTTTTCTCACGAATACAAGGAAGTATTTTCCAAAAGTAAGGTCTGTTCCGTTGTGTGGACAGGTTTCGCTACCTTATATAAAAATTTAATTGAAAACAAAAATAGGCATGACACCACCATGGCCGTCCTTATCTGAACGCGCCCTGCCATTTTGGACGCTTCTCCCTCATCTCGCGCCCAACTCGCCCAAACTCGCCTAGGTCGGAGCCCGCAAGCTTTTTTTTTATCCGTGCGGCTTCTGCCACGTCACAATGACGTCGCAACATCTCGCCGCGAGTTCCCAATATGCCACGCTCTGACCGCCTCAAACCCTCCGTTCTGATGTCACGACCTAGGGAGCGACGCGCGTGTTGTCATGCACGGTGCCGACCAATCGCAGCGGGTGGTGAGTTCGGCGAAGAACTCGGCTTGATCTCTTCGTGCCAAGCTTAGCCCCCCTGGGCCCGTTTTCTCGAACGCGAAACCGTGGGTTAAAGTTAACTATTGTCCCTAGAAGGGGGAATTCTAGGTCACATGATTGGGATAGCAGGGGCGCCGAGAAAGGAGCAGTACCTAAAAGCAAAATGGCCGCGACTTCGCTTAATGAAGGCTAATAATTCTGCTTAGTTCTGCTGGACATTCATTTCAATCCGCCTGTTATATTAATGACGCACCATCAAACTATTAGCACTTCAAGCAAAGCGGTAGTTCAGAGGGACTACTAAACTAACCGACGGCAACATTCCGCGAACGCATCACTTTTCAGCAGTCCGGGATCCAAGACATATGACGGTACATAAGCATTGCAAGTGTTTTGACGGTGAGTAAAAAAAAAAATGTTTTGCGAACAAGTGTTTGTATATATTTATACTAACACGTTTAATTTGTTACACTACGCAGGCCAACTCGTGAGCAGCGATTACTAGGCGGAGGCATTACTAGGTAATACCCCCTAAAAGGGGGTCATTAAGGTAATAAAATGAAATGAAATGAAATGAAAGGGGGTTATCCTCGATAAAGTCTTCGTTCCGGGTGAGCAGCTGGGACATTGTACTGTTTTTTTGTTGTTTTTTTTTGTTCGCAGTGCGCCGAGAGTATGCCAACAGCATCGAGGTTTCTACATATCCCCGGTGGCCAGCAATTCAACGGTGACGAGAAGCTTAGCTTTACGCTGAAGCAGTGCCGCTGCGTCTGGTACTGACCGCGACGGTCGGTCGATGGATCCACCAATGGAAAAGATAGTACAAGCGAGGTATACGAATCAACCTTTCCGATGTCATCTGCAGAAGTCGCAGAAACGAGAAATTAACAAATACTTACCACAAAGAAAGTTGACGAGATCATCCTTTCGCTTTTTTTGTTTTTAAAAGTGATATTAGGATTATCTTGCGTCTTATTGCGATATGTAGCAAAACGGAGGTGTGGAGGTAGAGAAACCAAGGTAGCAGACGATAGTGTCCAGTCCGCAAACGTCGATTGTAAATGGACCAAGCGTCAGCACGGGGGGTTTACGAACAGAGGCGAAAAATTATGAAATTAGACGAGAGGTTGAAGTTAATTCGGGAAGTTGGGGCAAGAAGGGAACACATTATGGGAAAATTCGGTCCGGCATTTACTGCACACGCAAGACAAAGGCGTGGCTCGACATTGCCGACGAAACGAATGCGCAGGGAACTCAAAGGACCGTAAAACAACTGAATTAGGCGTGGAAAAACTTCCTTAAAAAATAAAGAAAGGTTTACAGCGCCTAGAAGAAGCATGAAGGACGCAAAGGTGAGTCGGAGGAATTTGCATATTTCGAAAAACAAACTAGTTTTCGATTGTTTGCTTCAAAAATGAGTGGGGGAACGTACACACAAAATAAACAGAACCTTTTATGCCCTGGAATATAACACCGTGTTAGCATTTAATTTTAGTACGGCATGACTGATGACAGATGTAAAAGTTAGTGTTGACGCGTAACTGTCCACTGCATTCCTGCCCCTGTGCTAAAACTGTAATAAATGCAAATGAGGCAACATCTCAAAACAATTTATTAAAATTTACTTTAACAGTATTTTTAGAAGTAACCGAGACACACATGAAACAGCAAAAAGTGGGGTTGACCTCAGACAGAAAAGAGCGAAATGTTGAAAGAAAACCACCTAAGCTGTGCCTTTTCTGCTGTTTTTAACATAAAACAGGTCATGAAACTTAGGGCACTGTTGTTCATCGAACACTTTGCTGAATACCCTACACTACTGCATCCTCAATGCTCACAGAAAGCACTATGTATAAAGTTGACTGCAGCACAATTGCACGCAGCGAAGTGCATGTTGGAAGGTCAATGCTGTGAGGTTGCTCCACTGCAATGTTAAGAAGTTAAATATCTGCCACACAGTATAAATTACTATGCTTTCAATTGGCGTTTCATAATGCCATTAGATTTCTGATGTTTATATTCTAGTTTGATAGTTGGTTATTGATCGCCCTCCACTCTGCAATGCCCCTGGGGCCCGGGTGACTAGGGAATGAAACTAATGTGCATTCATTTGGTAGTTGCCGGCCCAAACCCCCATGAAATGACGCCCCTAATTCAGGCAGTTCTTGACGTGATCGGCGTCGACTCGCCGAACCTGTGGGGGCTTGACGTCATTGAGGGTGGCACTAAAGAGTGAGTGGATTACTTTTACATTAATTTCTATGACAAGTCAACAGTACTGTGTTCCGGGCATGCAGAACAGCTCTGTTATTAATGGCGCGACCCTAAGAAACTGATGTGAGAACAGGGAGATTGTAAAAATTCTCATAGTGCCATACACACAGTATGTTATTGGAAATCAGCGCACTTTTATGTATCACTACTGCGTGATGCAGGTAAGGGATAGGGAGCCCAAGCTAGCGGACGTACTACACTGTCTTTGGGTCACTTATGACAAGCATGTTATTATGAATTCTTCTTCATGTTACACAAACGGCTGCATAGTTGCTCTACAAACAACCTACAAAAAAAAAACACAGAGAAGGATATGTAGCAAAAAATGAATATTACTAACAAAACTAATTACGAGAGAACATAACTATTGATGTACTAAAGGCAGGTATCCGAACAAAGAAGAGTTGTAGCACACTTTTTGATGGTAAGGAATGCAAGGTGGTAATATTTAGTTCTAACCTCTTATCCAACAGGTGCAAGATATAAGACAATATGCTTCCTTTAAGAAAAAAAGGTATAATCCTGTTGTTACGCATGATATTTGATGGGTTGTTGAATGAGTGAACAAACTCATCGTTTATGCTGTGACGAACTTCTGCGGAACGCAAAAAGGAAAGAGGTGGCGTTGCTGGCATCAGTTATCGGTTTAACAGCAGGATCGAAAGCCATGGCGAGATTGACTCTTTACATAGCCAAGCGAAGACTCTTTTGTAGCATCGTGGATTTCGTAAACAACCAGACTAGAAAGTTTGGTTTCACAACATCCTTAAGTCAAATAAACGGCAAGGTTAAGAAATTTATAAGAAAGCTAAAGGTAATGAATTACTGAAAGTTACAACCGGTGCAAGGAATATTACCGTACTATCCCGAGAGACAACCCATCCCCAGAAGATAGTCCATCCTGATTTGTAGCAGGTCTTTCTATTTTTCAATGGCTCAAGTTGAACTACATTGTGAACACCGAATGTTAGCCTACCCCTTATTTTTACGTATTGTGCTCTCAGTTTTTGGTGGGTAATTTCTCGGGATATTACGGTGAGCATGGACTTCTGCATGAGCACCATGTGTGTGGTCCACTCGGAGATGGTTGAAATATTCGAAAGTATCTGCTCTACAGTTAAGTACACTGCGGCAAAATGCCAGCAACATGTCGGGGTTACAAACACTGTATGTTCTACGTATGTTGCCTGCTCACCTCTAAAAACTACAGCAAATCACTTTCTGCATATCCATCTGTCACAGCGATAGTTTGAGGCCAACGGCAGCGCCGCAGCCTCGGGTGTCAGGAAGCGGCCAAAGGGTGGCAGCAGCAGATGAGTGGGCAGCAGCTCCCCGTGTCTTGCAAACGAGACGTTGGTGCCGGGGAGCTACGCAGAGGTATCAGCAGCGGATGGGGGCGGAGAACCTCCTATTGGATAGGGAGGCAACAAAAAGAGCCATATATGCCTCCAATGCGCAAATCGCTGCAGCACATGCTGCTAAACAGAATCACACTGAAATGCTAAAGCTACAAACCTTGCAGGCTGAACTTCAAATTGAGCTACTGAAAAAACAATTGAGAAAGGAGTAATCAGAACAGAACAAGCGGGGAGGGGGGGGGGGGGGCATTAAGTTGTACGATCTTTTCTTTTGAGATCGACCAAGCAAGGGCCGATGTAAAATAATAAAGTACATGTTGAAATGCTAGGGTTTGTGGAAACCTCAGTATGTAATGGGGCAGTCGTCCCTGCAGAGAAACTGATTTGTCAGAGGGTGCACTCAACCCTATGCGACAGCGAGTAAGATGGCGCAAGTAATTTTAACAAATAATGAAATATTTTTATCGCCTCCCCAGTATTCCAGAGGACCACATTGGCATCCGACACCAGTGACAATCTAACCAGCTGAGTTTCCATACATGTGCGCAAGCCTGTCGACACGTCCAAAACATCATTGTTGGGCACTAAGGAAAGAAGCTTAGCGATTCGACCCTGCCCTGCACAAAGTAAGCTAATAACCTAGGAATTGCCTGCGCGGCGCGAACAGTCATTATGCGTTTAAAGGCATGGTTACTGGTGTGACCACTCGGTGCGCCTGATTTGTTTGTGGAGAGTGTGTCGCGGAATTTACACCATTCAGGAACTCTGTACTCTCTTTGTTCACATACTGAAGTAAACAGGCATTGCCATACTGCAGCGTTGTTCTTCAGCGGTTTTATACACTCTTTACTATTCTACTAGGGGAAATAACCAATGACAGAATTGTTCCTCTTAGGTACATGACCCATTAGTGGCTGTAATAATCAGTCCACCACTGTGACGCATACAGGTTGACTCCTCTCACCTGTAGAATACTTTGAAATATGGTAATAAAGGTACCAACCTATAGGAAAGCGGCACAATAAAATGAAATGGCATTATTTATAAGACTATTATTTCGCTCACCTCTATAATTACTCGCACTGAGGGCATTGATGTTCGCGTAGCCTGTAGTACGATGACAAGCACGATGACCAACAAGCAGAAGCAGGCCCAAGCTTTTCGCGTAAAAGCCGCACGCACTGTCGACCGAGGCACACAACAGCAATATATTGCAGGACTTTTGCGTACGTGGTTCCATGGGTCATGCAGCAATTGCACTGTTAAACGCAGTTGCAATTATGCTGCTTGACCACCTCCAACTTTTTACAATGAGGTACGCTGCAAGATATGTCAATCAATGTTTGTGCCTTTGTTACTACATGCCGAAACTGGATGAGGCGAGAATGAATCTGATCCGTACCTGAAATGCTGTTAAGAGTTACCTTTTTTAGACACCGCCACATTATATCTTAACTGCATGTCATTGTTGCAACCACCAAAAGCATGCTGCAATGAAGAGAGTTTGCGAGACAATATGGTTTGCAATACTTCAGGCACTCATCCTGCTACAATGTTCGGAATCAGGAAAGGGTACAGACGTTTTCAATATGAGGGTGGACGCCTGAGCGGCGTACGACGAGCGCTGCATTGTCTCCAAGCAACGCTTTTGCAAATAAAGGTGGATAGTATTCGCAGCACAACATGTGCTTGCTCTAATATCTGCCAACGCTTCCATTCTTTTGCAACGAACGAACGCCGCAAAACCTGTTAACCCTCATATTGAAACTATACATGAAGAGTGCTGAATAAAGATTTAAAATATCTGTGTTCTCCAAGAAATATGTTGGGTTGGTTCAGCCCCTTATATTAGCTGCCTGTAAACCTACTGTCAAAAGATGCCACGAAGCATTCAAGAAAATGTATGTGAAATCGCGTGCCACATTCAACTTGTTATGACAATTGCCCATTCTCTGGATGTCTACGGAGCCTGGTAAACACACAGCAAGGACAATATATCTGTATGTGTCTCGCATTTAAGAAAACCAGTTTGAATTGAAAAGAGCGCATACCCACATACCTACGCTCAGCAGAAGAGCTTGTCGACAAGGGCATGCTGGGCCTCATTGCTTTCGCCACGGCCTCCTGCCATGGACTCTACGGAAACCTCAGGGGGGATGGCATTCCTTGGCATCGCGCAGGGGTATCTCTTGGCGGAATTGTGGAGCACGCAGCATGCCACGATGATGTCGCAGCATCTGCTTGGCTCCATGCGCAGCTCGGCATGCAGGCAGTGGAACCTGCGCTTCAGCTGGCCTATCGTCCTGCGTGCATCATGTGGACAGAATGAGTATTATTCATTTAAAGTACGCTAATATATTAGGGTTCGTTTTCGGTAGGCTACAGTATAATTCTGAATGCTGTAGCCTACCGAAAACCCGGCAATCATTTCTTATCATTGCCCAGATATATAACAGTATGTTTACAGGTACATCAAATAAACTTCCCCCGACAAACGAGCCCAGTGCAATTTGTCACATTTTACGGTGAGTCCCAGCAGTTTGGAGTATTTTAGAATGTATGACAGGTAGGCGTGTAATTTCTGTAAAGGTGGGGCCGAAAAAACAAAGACGGCTTTGAATTTGTATCTTTTTGCTCTCCTGCATCCAGGTTGAACCAAAATATTGCCTTTCACGCGTATGTAACAAATCCTGCCCCTAACGAACGAACAATGTGATATGTTTTCCAAAATATATGTTGGAGAATATTTCACGTTTTTGTTTCTTGATACTATGCACGCGTTTTGTGTGTCTGCTTTTTATGCAACACTGCATATATGTGTTTACGGTGCACCCTTACGCAGGCCCCCGGGCTGTACAGGGGCACTTCAAAAGTACAATAAATAAATATATATTCTTGGGATATTATTTTATTTTTTCTCTCTTTAGCTCCCGTGCAACCACTGTTTTCTGCTTGGTCTCGAGAACAAAAAACTGTACGTAGGAGCCTTACAATTAACAGTGTCTTCTGTGCTATGACAACAAAACATTACGTTGTCTAGTGGCATTCCTTTCACTATAGCAGTCCAGTAACCCACCATGATGCGGGACCTCGTCTTATTTTTCAACAATACTCCTTGACGGGGTGTGGGCAGTGTTGTACCTGACTTCTGCTGCAGATGATGGCGACAGGAAAGGCGTCATCAGCCACGGCTGGCAGGTGTAGCCGCTGTCACCGAGCAATAGGCCGTAATAGACGCCATCAGCCAGCTTGATTGGTAGTGTGCTCTCGGTGAAAATCCGAGAGTCGTGCGTGCTTCCTGTCCATCTCGCAACCACGTTGCGCATGCGGCAGGATGCGTCAACTACCACCTGTACGTTTATGGAATGATACAGGTGGCGGTTCACGCACACCTCCTCGTGCACGCACACCTCCTCGTGCACGCACGGTCCCTAGATTCGAATGTGGGTGCCGTCAACAGCACCCACGACACAAGGGAACCCGGCTGCCTCACAGAACTGCTCCTCCAAGGCAGCACTCTCTGCGACGCCAGGCCACCTGCATTGTCAATCCATTCACAAGTTAATTTACAGCACAATACCCTAGCATGCACATTTCTGCGAAGTTACGTCGACAACAATCGTTTTTACGATTCAGTGTTGATCGTAAAAAAAGAAATGTCGTGAATATAGCCAAATGCCTCGACAAAACCAGATGTTTGAAAAAAAAAGTAGGCCCACACCGCGGATCGCACCTGCGTCCACTTGAGTACGAAGCAGAAACCTTACCACAATGCTATGCCACCGCTTAAAAAACACGTTGTAACCATTCGTTTTATACGAGTTTCGCGTAGTGCGTATAGCACTTTCCGGCTGAAGTGCACGACGGAGTGCATATAGCTTTACTCATAAACAAACTGAACACAATTTGACTTTTTTTTTACTCGGAACGCTCAGAAACTCTTTACCGTATGAAGTATTACCGTATGAAGTCCCTTGCAAGACGTGCCAGAGCTGCGGTGACCTGCCTCACAGACCGTGAAACACTAGAGACCTGCTCGTGGACGTAGTCGCCTGCTGTGATGAGGAAGTTGCCTGTGGTTTAGAATTGCAAAGCGGCGATCACCTGCTGCTCTGCGGACAGGACGCAGCTGCGACGCGTCGACAGCTCCAAGTCCGGGCGCAGCGTCTCCGCGAGACACATAATTCCCGCGCGACCAAACCGGAATCGTTGCTACAGCACATCCTCGTCGAATTCTTCCAGCGGATCGAGGCGGTCCCGGAACTCACGCTGTCGTCCCAGCATGACTACAGCGTACTGCGCGTACGCGCGGTCTCGGCGATGTCGACGCCTCGTCCAGTTCGACATCGTTTCCATTATCAAAGTACAAATAGGTCCGCAAATCAGTTCTTAGTAAGTCCGCAGTCGGTAGGTGGGTTAATCGGTGGATCGGTTGGGCAAAGGGAAGAGAGGGCAAACAGCTGAGATTAGCAGGAATCGCAGAAACGTGCGTCGCAAGGAGTAA
The DNA here is from genome assembly GCF_016920785.2 of Ixodes scapularis. NCBI lineage: Eukaryota > Metazoa > Arthropoda > Arachnida > Ixodida > Ixodidae > Ixodes > Ixodes scapularis. Next base: position 173,732,412 of record NW_024609857.1, on the reverse strand, counting down.
AAACGAGACTACAGCACCGGCGTTGCCAGACTGGAAGGCACACGGGAAAGTTATGTGTTGTTAATGGCGAAACATGTTGAAGGAAATGTTTCTTACATTTTCGAATATTCGTTGACAAAATCTAGCATAGTAGCTAACTTTTCTTCGTACCATCTGAAGCAAATAAATTGGTCCTAAAGTACAACATTGCTATATTTTGACTTAAAATATCCATACTAGATCGATAACAACCAGCTGTAGGTAGGTAGGTAGTAAACGTTTATTGCAAGAAACTTTCGAACGGTCGCCCTAAGCGTGGTTCAAGGAGGGGACAGGTCCTGAGGAAGTCTTTGATGTGAAGGAACAGTCGTGCCCAGAGCGTCGACTCCATGCCCGTGCTCTCCAGGTACAGGAGCAATGAGTCCAGGATCAGTGAGATTCTGGCCGAGTCTCTCTCAGGCCGGGCCCAGGCTTCCAGGTTGAACGGCCTTGATGCGGGTGGTAGAAGACTAAGCGCCCTCTTTCTGTCGTCAGTGACGTGACCGCACTCCCACACGAGGTGGTGCAGGTTTGCACTCACGGTTTCTTTGCAGTAGGGACAGATCTCAGGCTGTTCCAGTGAATGTTGGCGTTGCATCTGCTGCGGCTGTGGCGGGGAGGCCGGCGGATCGGCTGCCGACACTGGCGGTCTGTTTCTGCCGATCTTGCCAGCACTCGGTTCCCACTTGCGCCGGTCGTGGGGGTCTCGGCGTTGCAGGTCCTAATCCTGCGCAGAAGGACCATTTTCTTCCTGAAGTGGCGGCCGAGCGGGATGGGGTCGGATTCGCGAGAATGGGAGGCCAGGAGCCTCTTTAAGTCTTGTCTGACCTTCCTCATTGCGTCTTCAAGGTTTTAGGGGGTCCGGTCTCTTGTCTCCTTTTGTTTCCTGGGGCCGGTCTTGCCAGAGTAGGCTGAAGTGCCAGGCAGGGAGTCCACACCTTGTGGTTACGAAAAGAGAAACCTCGCTAGCGCTTCCTCGGACCGGTCAGCGGCCTCGTTGCCCGGTACTCCGGCATGGCCGGGGACCCAGTGTACAGTGGCCTTAAGGTTTTTGCTCTCGAGGCGCCTGGCAAGTGCAAGGATACGCCGGGTGGTCGGGCTGTTGGGGTCGTGCTTGTGGCACCTTCGTATGGCTTCCTGGGCGTCGGTGTCTTTACTGGTGGGTTCAGGTTTCGAGTAACGTGTTCCAGGGCGTGAAGGATCGCCTGGGCTTCGGCTTCATCGGGCCTTCCAGCGGTCTTAGTTTCGCGGCTCCATGACTTGTTTTGGCGTAGATCGGACCAGGCCGTGGTGGTGACTAGATCCTTGTGTGCTGTGTCTGTGTACAGCACGATGGTGGTGGGGTCTTCCAGTTTCGTGGTTACGACGGTCAGGTGCTTTTAGGCGTAGTCCCGGTGCCGTTCCGGTTGGTCCAGGCCGATATTCCGCGGTAGAGGCGTGCTGGAGGTCACGTCTGCTATTTCCCAGGGGGGGGGGGGGGGGGGATTGGGCGGCCGAGTTTAGGAAGCCTGGACACGTCTTGTCACAGGAGTCGTATCACGGCCCTGCCCTGTCTAGTGTGTTGCAGTGAGACAAGGTGCAGTTCGTGCTGGTCCTTGGCTAAGTCCTGTACTTTGGGGAGGAGAACGCATCTGTGCAGCTCCTCCAGTTTCGTGTGTCTCGGTAAGCCAGCAATAGTTCTTCGGGCGTCATTCTGCCATCTTTCAATTGCTCGCCAGTGACTCTTATTCAACTTGTAGTAGTTTGCGCCGTAAAGTACCTTGGAAGCTAGCACGGCCCGTATCAGGGTCTTGGCCACCTCCTCGCTCGCACCACCGGTCTTTTGGGCGATGCGGCGGACCAGTGCCCTGCCTTGTTTCCAAATCTTAGCCATCCTGGTTAGCCATTCCTTGGGGGACTTTTGTTGGTTGAAGAACACTCCCAGGATCTTATGCGTCTCTGCTTGGGCAATGGGGAGACCACCGAAGGTCAAGTCGTGAGTTGGGTTGCCTTTGCGGGCAAATATCATGTATCTGGTTTTGTCTGACGATGGGGAGAGTCCGGTCCCTTTGAGGAATGCTTCGATGGTGTCCGGACCTTTCTGAAGAGTCTGCTCCCTCCTCGCCGGGTTCCCACCTGTCGTCCAGATGGTAATATGGTCTGCGTATATGGTAAACTTCAAGGTGGAAATCTTCTTCAGGCGCCAGGCCAGCGGGGCCATTGTCAGGTTAAATAGGATCGGGGAGATCACCGTGCCGTGGGGCTCACCAATATCCTTGTGCCTTAGAGGTCCGCATATGTTGCCAATTTTTATGGAGTACTTCCTTTGTTTTAGAAACCACTTTACAAAGTTGAGCGGTTTGTGCCTGATGCCACCTTCTCAGAGTGCCTTTATGGTTGCTTCGTGGGGTAGCGAGTCAAATGCCTTACAGACCTCGACCGCGACGATCGAGCAGGTACGTCTGTAGGCAGAAGTAGGAGGCTGTCTCTCGCACCCAAATGTTGTCGGAAGCCCGTTTGTGCCGCGTGGAAGAGCTTGTGGTCCTCGGCGATCCAGGTGATGCGGGCTAGGACGGTCCTCACGAACCGCTTGCACATTACCCAGGTCACGGATATATCTTCGGGTATTCTTCGGTGTGTTCGAAGGTTTGCCCGCTTTCGGGATCGGCGTGACCCACAACTCGCGCCATTCGTCCGGGAGGGTGTCGGTTTCCCGCATGTGGTTGAACCAGCGAAGGACTTGCTGCTTTCCTTCTTCGGGTAGGTTCCGCAGCATGCTCGTGATGATTCCGTCTGGGCCGGAAGTAGACTTTATTCTCCCTTGGTCAATAGCGGTCTCGGGCTCTCATCGGGTGATCGGGTGTTCCACGGAGGAGGGTCCTTCGGTGCTGGTTCTAGAGCGTAGATTGCTGCATTCGGGGTCGTCAAGGGTTGGGGGAAGAAAGCGTTTCCCATGTCTTCAATTAAGTCCTCGAGGGGTTTGTCCAGGGCTAGGGCCATGTTTTCTATCATGTTGCCGACCTTCGTGATACCGAGCATGCCTCGGAAGGTGCACCATTGCCTGCTGTAGTTATCAGTGATAAGTGATTTTGCCACCAGGTGGCGCAACATGTGTTCTGTCTAGTATGCTTTGATGGTGGGTTTATCGGGTTGTCTTATCTTGTGTTATGGGTGTTTATGCATCTATGATGTCACGTGATATATGTTAATAAAAGAGCCGCCGTCCGTCAGCGACGTCAGAGAACTACGGGACACCCACCAGGCAACATGTCTTTGTCTCATTCTTCGTAAGCCCCGAACGCGCGGGGCCGCGGCTTCCTACCCGGCCACATCATGTGAGTGCTGTTAGCGTCCTCTCCTTTCGTACCGCCGTGTAGAAGAGATCACTACAAATTTTGGCGACGAGGATGGGATAAAGGTTAACCGTAGTTCTCTCGGCGTCTCGGTGCACTGGCCGTGAGAGCCGACGCGATTTTTTTAGAGCGCAGCTCTTAGGGGCCCGTTTCCGGCTTGAGCGGCGTCGCCGTCGCCGTCGCCGTCGGCGTCGCCGTCGCCGTCGGCGTAACCGCGCGGTGCATCATGGGAAATGTCCCATAATGCACCGCGCGAGCCCCCCACCGGGGTCACGTGACCTCGTGGGGGGCACGTGACCCCCCGAGGTCACGTGACCCCGGTGCATCATGGGAAATGTCCCATAATGCACCGCGCGAGCCCCCCACCGGGGTCACGTGACCTCGTGGGGGGCACGTGACCCCCCGATGTCACGTGACTCCCCTGAGGTCACGTGACCCCTCCTCGAGGTCACGTGATCCCCGAGGTCACGTGACCCCCTCCTCGAGGTCACGTGACCCCCCGAGGTCACGTGACCCCCGCAGATGTCGCGGGACCCCCCGATTACGTCATCGTCACTGATGACGTCACCGGCATCCACATTGTTATCGTCATCATCACTGATGACGTCATCATCAATGATGACGTCACCGGCATCCACATCGTCATCGTCATCATCAATGATGACGTCACCGGCATCCACATCGTCATCGTCATCATCACTGATGACGTCACCGGCATCCGCATCGTCATCGTCATCATCACTGATGACGTTACCGACATCCGCATCGTCATCGTCATCATCACTGATGACGTCATCAGTGACGTCACTGATGTCGTCACCGGCATCCGCATCGTCATCGTCATCATCACTAATGACGTTACCGACATCCGCATCGTCATCGTCATCATCAGTGATGACGTCATCAGTGACGTCACTGATGTCGTCACCGGCATCCACATCGTCATTGTCATCATCACTGATGAAGTCACCGGCATCCGCATCGTCATCGTCATCATCACTGATGGCGTTACCGACATCCGCATCGTCATCGTCATCATCACTGATGACGTCATCAGCGACGCCACTGATGACGTCACCGACATTCGCATCGTCATCGTCATCATCACTGGTGAAGTCATCAGTGACGTCACTAATGACGTCATCGGTACCCGCATCGTCATCGTCACTGATGACGTCATCAGTGATGTCAGTGATGACATCATCGGCATTGGGGGTCACGCGACCCCCAAGGTCACGTGACCCCCCCTGGTTAGTTTAACCCCCCCCCCCCAGTGCCCTTCCCTCCTCCTCCTCAAGGGCTGCGCTCTAATTCGGCGTTACAGGGAGTTGTAAGCGGCTTTTTTTCTTCGATCCATTTCCTTCCACTTGGAACGCGTTCGATGGCTGGTCTGAGTGGGCCCTGACAGCTGCATCGTTTCCTAGAACCTTCTATAACATATCATACATAATAGATAATGGAACACAGCCTCCTGCAGCTGCCGTGGAATTCCACCTCCCTGAGCTGCATCAACATGCGAACACACGTAATCATTTTCATCTCCTGATAATCTCATGCGCAACGCTCGGACGGCGTCGACGCCAAGTAGCGATCGATCCCCTACAGCGACGGCCGTTCACCATCACGTCCTGCCAAAACCGCCAATCGGCCGGATCCACAGACGCAAGGCCCCGGTCACCTTATCTTTTTGTACCTTCGGGTGCCAACGTGTCTGCATCGTCATCGGTCTCGGAAGAGACCACTCCGAAAGTTTCCGCGGACTTTGACCACGATTCGTCAACAGCCGCGATTCCGCGACGCCATCCTGAGAGCCATGGGCTCCATCAACCGCACCTTCCTGAAAACACAAGTCCTGAGAATACAAGTCATAAAATCGCAGCACAACTGCTACACCATGAAAATACAAATGCAACTCAAGTTTCAAGTCCTTGCCTTCCAGATCAGTCCAAGTTGCCCAAAGGCTTCGAGGAATTTGAACATCTCTTTAGTCCAGGTTTGGGTTTGGTCAAGAATTCCACCCATACTATCAAGCAGCGTTGCAACGTGCCACCGGTACAGTCCAAACTGCGCCGTCTTCCGATGACCCTGAAGGATACTTTCTCGGAAGAGATTTTCAGACTAGAGAGCGAAGGTGTGATCGAGAGAGTGGACGCCTCCGAGTGGATTTGGCGCACGGAGGTCAACACACATCCGGACGTATCCGGATGTGTGTTGACCTCCGTGCGCCAAATCAAGCGGTGGTCATCGATTCCTTCCCGCCACTCCACATCGATGAACTACTGGGTTCCTTGCGTAGTGCCAGTTGCTTCTCCAAACTGGACCTGGCGTCCGCTTACCTCCAAGTTCGTCTCGACCCGGTGAGTCGTGATCTCACTGCTTTTATCGCGCATGAGGGACTGTTCAGATTCAAGCGCGTTTGTTTCGGGTTGGCTCCGGCACCCGCAGCGTTTCAAAACATCATGTCAAAAATCCTGAAGGATTGCAAAGAAGTCCAGTTTTACCTTGATGATATAATAGTCTACGGTGCTACGCAGGCAGAACACGACGAGAATCTGCGTCAGGTCCTCTCTTGTATCTCCCGAGCCGGGATGAAGCTAAATCGTAAAGGTGTTTTTCGAGTTACTGAACTTTCGTTTCTGGGACACCATCTTTCCGCAGAAATACTAGCACCCCTTTCCGCTAAGGTAGATGCAGTCCTGAATTTTGAAACCCCTACCAAACCAGCTAAGCTGAAAGCATTTCTGGGACTTGTTGAATATTACAGTAAATTTATCCATCATTGCTCAACTGTCGTAGAGCCCATGTGTCGTTTTCTCCGTAAAGGAGTTAGCTTTCACTAGTCCCCGGAAGCTGAGGCTAGTTTCCAAAATGTAAAGGCTTCCATAAAAAGTGCTCCGATTTTGTCGATGTTTGATCCAACACTTCCTATCGTTTTGGCTACGGAAGCATCTAACTATGGTCTTGGGGCTGTGTTACAACAACAGTACGGAAGTCAGCTGTGTCCTGTCGCTTTCGCCTCGCGCTTGTTGACTGATGCCGAGCGGAGGTATTCAACAGGTGAAAAGGAGGCGCTGGCCTGTTTGTGGGCATGTGAGAGGTGGCATGTGTATCTGTGGGGTCGGTCCTTTGTGATACGAACAGACCACCAAGCTCTAGTCGCCCTGCTTTCTAGCAAGGGGTCTTGGATCCGCCCTTTGAGGATCACCTGGTGGACAGCCAGGCTGGTTAATTATAATTTCACTATTGAATATCAGAAGGGATCTGCGAACCTGGTTGCCGATGCTTTTTCACGGCTACCCGTTAACGACACAGAGAATGGTATGTAATTTACCGAGGAGGTCGTTTTTCTTATCCCAGTCCCCATGTCCAAACTCGCATTTCAACAGGCTACGGCTAATGACACTGTCCTTCCATCTGTAATCCGGTACACTACCACGTCCTGGCCGGAGGGTAATGACATCCACACCGACTTGCGACCATTCTTTCAAGTGCGTAAGCAACTTTCACTGTATGAAGGTATCTTGTATCGTGGAGAAAGGCTCGTGCCGCCATCAACACTCCGTGACAACATCATCCATCTTGCACACGAGACACACCAAGGGATGTCACGAACAACAAGCCTCATACGTGAACACTATGGGTGGCCCCGCATGAACCAGGAGATCAAAACAAAAGTGGAAAATTGTACGGCGTGTCATTCGACTGATAAAACTGTAAAGGCCACACCCGCTCCGTTGCAGCCCATAAAGTTCCCCGACCAGCCGTGGGAAAAACTTGCTGTCGATATCGTAGGCCCTATCGACAGGGCGCCACCGTGTCAATGGTCTTTCATCGTCTTGATAGATTATCATTCGAAGTGGCCTGAGGTGCAGTCTGCCGCGGCAGTAACGTCTTCAACTGTCATTTCCCTTTTAAGAAATGGGTTAGCTCATGAAGGACTCACCTGTGAGCTTGTTACAGACCACGGAGTACAGTTTATGTCCAAAGAATTTCAAGACTTCCTGTGAAAATGGCATCAAAAATTTGAAAACGTCCTTGTATCATCCACAATGTAACGGTCAGGTGGAGAGATGTAACCGTGTTCTCAAGACGTGCCTTCAGGCAGGTATAGTTTTTTTTTTCTTTATTTGTTTTGCGGATATTTTCCGCATGGGGGGCAGAGATAAAGGCACAAGTGCCTGACGGAGCCTCTACCCCCCAACAGTTCAGCCGTGGCAAAAAAGATAAGAGTGTCACATGCAACAACATTGCAACTAAGCAGAAAATACACATGCCCTCTGGAAGCCGCAATCGCAGGATCGCACAAGCCAGGCAAAGCGCACCATCAACGACAACATAACAAGGCAACAAAGCAGAGTGAAGATTAGAATATACGCAGGCAATCAGTTGAAATAGTAAAACCGCTTGCGTGACACATCACATTATGAACATATTAAAGTTGGACATCAGCAAAGTAATGCATGCTGTACGCAGAAAAAAACGACAAAATAAAATAAAATAAAACAACAACAAAGAAATGTACACTCAAGTAGGTCACTAATATAAGAACTTTGACCAAAAGAAAATAGTGGTCTAAATTCATACACAGAGAGGTCACGAATAAGATAAGTTCAGAAACTAGAAATGGAAAAAGAAAACTTCACAATGAAAATGTAATAGCACCACCAACCAGAAGCGTTCTGCATTTACTTTTGAATTTATAGAAAGTTGTGTTATAGTTTATGTTCAATTCTGTATTGTTAAGAATTTTAATTATTTGAAAAGTTAAAGTTTGTCGGCCGTAATTTGTTCTTATGGTGGGTATTTTTATCTTTGGATCTCGAAGCATATATGCACTCTCGCTGTTTTTTGGGGTGGTGTGCAGTTCGTTTTTATGTATCCATTGTAACAGTTTAAAGTAGTAAACCTGGTCAGCCTTGAGCATATTATATTTTACAAAAAGTGGCTGTGTGCTTAAATTTCTTTTATCACCTCTATAGTTTAGAAAAGGCTGTCCTCTTATGGACGCTGTTCGGGACCATCTCGAAGCGTACCGCCGTACGGTACATCCTGCGACGGGGTTTGCCCCTTCACTTTTATTGCATGGCCGGATCCACCGGTCTAAACTAAACCTCCAAGAGATGCCTACAAGGCAGGTTCCCGATTCCGTTTTACAACAACGTGCTCTTCTTCCCAAGAAGGTTCAAAGTTATCAACAAAACATGAAGTCATATTCGGATCACCGGAAGGATGCCAAACGGCCACAGTTTTCCGCCGGTCAAGCCGTGCGCGTGTTCAAGCCCACACTTCGTGGCAAACTTCAGTCAAGGTATACACAGCCGAAAAGGGTTGAAGCCCAGCTGGGATCAGCCACGTACAGGCTCGATGATGGAAGGACCTGGAACGCCAGTAAATTGACGAAGGCGTCTGCACGGCCTCGTGAGGGAGAATCCGACATTTACTCAGACGAGGAAGATTTTCGTGAACTCTCCAATAGTATTCCTTCACTTCCACTTCGAAATGTCCTCGCACCATGTATAGAGCAAAATGATAGTATTCCACACAGTACACCTGAAAGTCATACAGTTCCTGATCCGGGGCCACTGCTCGTCCCCGGTGCTCCTGACCCTGGGCCTCCAAAATCTCCACTGTCTGGCGAGTCGGGGCCGACACCTGGGCAACCTGGATGTTCATGGTGGCCCGACACCGAGCCTCCGGCTGCGCTCGGAGATTCCGTGCAGCCTGCTTCCCCAGAGGCACCAAGTCCTGGCGAACCAAGTGGGGTTCCCCAACAAGTGGAGGTACCCTGTGACCCAGTGGTTGTGAAGTGCGACCCTTCAAGCCGTGATATTTTTTTTCGGATCCCAGCCGTCAGTGACTTTGGCAAACCCATTGGCTACCAGTACTCCCCTACGACCACAACGAAAGAAACGTCTCCCAGCAAAGTTGAACGACTATGTCATGTCTTTCATGTCTTCAGATGACTCAAATATGGAAAGTGAACAGAATTCATTTATAGATATTGTTTAACGCATAGTTGTTGTTTTGGAGACTATTTCGAGTTCCCGTGTGGAGTGTAGTCTTCAGGTCCAAGAGCTTGTTTTTGGAGATGTCTCTCCATGTGTTTCTTATATTCCTCCAAATGTCTCCAATGAGTCTTTGTTTTGCATCCTTACATAGCACTATGTCATAGCATGTTAATAATGAAAACGATTTAGGTATCCTTGGCCAAGGTAAAAAGATGTCCATGACAAACACCAACTCGTGACAACACCTAATTACCCACTAACAATTACTAACATACACTACACCTGTGTCATGGACATCAAAATAGGAAAACAAAGGCAAACAAACTTCAGCCCAAATATGCAGCAACTCGAGGCAGGCTATAAGAAATCGGAGACTGTGTTTGTATCTGATGTATAAACTGTCTATGGTTTTTGTCATACTGTGGTGACATGGATTAAAAGAGCTACTACTGCTCAGCGACAGCCAGACGATCGGCCGTTTCGTTGCCAGGAACGCCGCTGTGAGCCGATACCCGGTTCCACATGTTACAATTTTTTTTAACGGACATGGGGAGAGAGAAAAAGAAAAAAAGAATGTTTTTTAAGCGTTGTCTTTATTGCGGTGAACTTCGAATTGTGTTTTGTGCTTTGTTTCCCTCCGTTTCTTTTTAAAAAAGTTTAAGGAGGGAAGAGTGTAGTGATCTGTGATAAGTGATTTTGCCACCAGGCGGCACAACGTGTGTTCGGTCTAGTATGCTTTGATGGTGGGTTTATCGGGTTGTCTTATCTTGTGTTATGGGTGTTTATGCATCTATGATGTCACGTGATATATGTTAATAAAAGAGCCGCCGTCCGTCAGCGACGTCAGAGAACTACGGGACACCCACCAGGCAACATGTCTTTGTCTCATTCTCCGTAAGCCCCGAACGCGCGGGGCCGCGGCTTCCTACCCGGCCACATCATGTGAGTGCTGTTAGCGTCCTCTCCTATCGTACCGCCGTGTAGAAGAGATCACTACACTTGCGTATCGACGTAAGCTGGTCAAAGGAAGCGCAATGGTCGAGCCACTCATTGACTCAGAGCTTTCTTTCATATTCCTCTGCTTTGGCAGTGATCCTGTTCACTTCCTTCCGTGTGCTCCGGTCTTTGGTGTTCCTGTACTCCGTGAGTTTGCGCGTGCGGTGGTCGCATAGAGATAGGAGGTGGGTGTCCGGCGTGGAGCAGTCTCAGTTCGCCTGCTTCTTGGTCGAGGCTTCCTTCGTGGAGGCTACCCCCTACTGAAAAAAACCATTTGGCGCCTATATGAAAATAAACGGGTCCATACCGGTAACAGTTTAACCATACCGGTCACCAGTTTTTCAAAGGGGTCGCCCGTATGGCTCAAAGGGGTCCCCCGTATGAGCCATAACGGTCACCTATTTGGACGAACAGGTCACTCCTTTGTCAAACGGGTCGCTCGTCTGGGCAAATGGGTCGCTCGTCTGGGCAAATGGGCGACTCGTTTGGGCAAAGTTGTTGCACGTTCGCTCAAACCGGTGACCATGTTGCAAACTGTACCGGTTTAATCAAATAATCAAACGGCTCTCCGGAGCCCGTTTGTTACTGAACGTACAGATCGGCGGCGTGGGCACACCTAGCGTTTCAGCCGTGGCAGCCAATGTTTCCGGAAGGCTGGGAGCGCCGGTTCATTGATTTTAGATCGTCCGCGTAATGCAAGTAATTATATTTATATTTCAATTGCGCTGATGTTCGCTTATACTGCAACTAAAACTAACACCTTTTTTTGTTGTTGTTTTACGTAAACGCGCGACGTTGGTGAGCCGATATTTTTGACAGAACTTTAAAACATTGTCCATCATTGTTGCCTCAATTTACTTATTCAGCTCGAATCTCTCGCAGAAGACGCGACCGCGTGAAAGAATGTACGTCTAGACTCCGTTTCACTTTAATTCAAGACGCCGCGAAGGTAGCATGCGTACACGCGGCTGCAAGAACATCGAGCAATGCGAGAGCACGCCCGCCGTTGCAGCAGTCAAACTACGAGCTCGCGCTGAGTACTTTCTTCGCTCGGGCGCAAGCCGAGCTTCTGGCCGCCCCGCCGCGATTTCCAAGGTTCGAGCGTGCTAAAATGCGCGCGCGCGTGTTTTTTTTTTTCCGAGGTTACAAAAACAGATCTCACTGGAATGCCTGGGGAGAGGGAGAGGAACTGTCCCTGTGGTCCTCGCGCCCTCTCTCCTCTCTTGTCACCAGTCACGTGACTCGCAGCCACGCCCGAGCTACACGCTGATAAGCATTGAGATCCGGAAGGGTGCGCCTAGCAGCCGCTTTTTTCTTTGTCTGCTTGTTGTCAGTTCCAGCTCGAACTTCGCGCGTCCACCTGCTTCGATCTGTCGCCTAACCCTGCGGTCTTATTAGGATGTCTCTCAACAACGTATTGGACGTGCACCAAAGCTATCAGTGTTCGAAAAGTCCTACGTCTATATCGGCAACAAGCGATTCTTCAAAGAAGTCAGGAATTCTTGCGCTTTGGTTGGGTTCGGCAAATGACAGCTTGAGCGCCACATCGTGTTGAAACTTCCAAGAAGCCGTCCCTCTCATTTGTGTCTGTGTGGTTGTCCTGCTTTGACCGTGTCGACAAATATCACGGATTACGTCTTTCAAGTCCGCTATTTTTATGGTAAGTGCACTGCAACCTAATTCTTGGCAACGATTGACCGTTCTTCTACTCGTACTCTTTCAGATTAAATATATAATTATGCAGCCACTATTCTCGCGGCAGCCGGGCGAATAATTTTCCGAAAGTCTACCTTCATAGTCTAGAATTACCTCTGTCCTTGTTTGGTTTGCTATCTTCTCAGTTGTATAAAAGCTCAGAGTGCCTCTGACATTTCACAGATCGCTTGCACGTTTGCACTTGTCTACAGAAGACGTAATAAACTTTGAGGAGAATTGAAAACAATCTTTTGTGTCTGTTTTCCTGTCCATTTGCAAGCACCTACGTGAGCACATTTGTTCTACGTGTTTCCTCCATGTTATAAATAGGTTTATCAGTTTCGGAACGTCTTAAATAAGTTTAAGATAACCAACCTACCAGACGATCCCCGTTTAGGGCTAGCGCATAATTTTCCGATTCGAGTGGCACGTGTGGTCACGTGTAAGGTCGAACGGGCACCTGTATCAAACGGGCACCCGTATCCAACGGGCACCTGTATCAAATGGGTACCGTTTCGAGCGGGTACCATTTCAAACGGCTACCCGTATCCCATAATCACGTTTGATCCAAACGGGTCGAGAAGTTTGCACCCGTTTGAATTTCAAATGTTTTTTTTCAGTATGGGGCTAGCAAAGCGCAGATTGTTGTCGACATGTTATTTTCGTCAATATGGGCGCGTAAAAGGGCTCGGAATTTGTCCTAGAGGACTGTGCCCTACTGAAAAAAACCATTGGAAATTCAAATCGGTCGACCCGTTTGAAGCAAACCTGTCGATCCGTTTAAATCAAACGTGATTATGGGATACGGGTACCCATTTGAAACGGTACCCTTTCCAAACGGTACCCATTTGATACGGATGCCCGTTTGATACAGGTGCCCGTTTCATACGAGTGCCCGTTCGACCTGGCACGTGACCACACGTTTAAACGTGACATTCGGATTCGCTAGCCCTAAATGGGTATCGTCTGGGAGGTTGGTTATTTTAAACTTATTTAAGACGTCCCGAAACTCATAAACATATTTATAGCACGGAGAAAACACGTAGAACAAATGCGCTCGCGTAGGTCCTTGCAAATGGACAGGAAAACAGACACAAAGGATCGTTTTCAATTCTCCTCGGAGTTCATTACCTCTTCTGACGACAAGTACAAACGTGCAAGCGATCTGTGAAATGTGCGCGGCACTTTAATCTTTTATACAACTGAGAAGATTGCAAAGCAAACAAGAACCGAGGTAATTCTAGACTATACAGCTATACTTTCGGGGAAATTATTCTCCCGGCTGCCGCGTGAATAGGCGCTGCATAATTCTACGGATTACCTGGAAGAGTACGCGTAGAAGAGCGGTCAATCGTTGCCAACACGTATTTTGCAGTGCACTTACCATAATAACAACGAACTTGAAAGATGTAATCCGTGATATTTGTCGTCACGGTCAAAGCAGGACAACCACACAAACACAAAAATGAGAAGGAAGGCTCGTTGAAGTTTCAACACGATGCGGCGCACAAGCTGTCATTTGCCGAACCCAGCCAAACCGCAAGATTTCCTGACTTCTTTGAAGACTCGCTTGTTGCCGATATACGCGTAGGACTTTTCGAATATTTGATGCACATCCCATACGTTGTCGAGAGACATTCTTATAAGACCGCAGGGAAAGCCGGCAGATCGAAGCAGGCAGGACAAGCGAAGTTGCAACGGAAAACAAGCAGACAAAGAAACAAGCGACTGTCAACGCCCGCTCAGTCGGATCTGGCTATGCTTATCAGCGTGGAGCGTGCCGTACCCTCTCTCTGGTCACGTGACCGAGCCGACCAGAGAGGAGGAGGGGGGTGACGGCGAGGTCAAATTTGGCGAGGTCATGGAGCAAGACACCGGGACACCCCACCCCCCTCCCTCGCAACCCTCTCCCCCATGCATTCTATATATACATAAAAAAAAATAAAAAAAACTTGCGGTTGGCTTTTTGTAGCAATGCAGTCAATGCTAGGGGAGAGGATGCACGGACCGCTGTACACGCGCTTTTCTTCTCTCTTGGAGTTGCCACTGCACGTCGCGTTTGCAGCCTTGGAAAGCAGGCAAAACGCGCGCATTTCAGCACGCACGCTGGAAATGGCGTCTGCCATGAGCTCGGCTTGCGCCCGAGCCAAAAAAGAACCCAGCAGGAGCTCGTAATTTGACTGCTGCAACGGCGGGCGTGCTCTCGCAATGCTCGATGTTCTTGCAAACACGTGTTCGCGCTACCTTCGCCACGTCTTGAAATCAAGTGAAACGGACTCTAGAAGTGCATTCTTTCAAGCGGTCGCGTCTTCTGCGAGAGAGATTCGAGCTGAATGAGAAAATAGAGGCAAAAAAGATGGACAAAGTTTTAAAGTTCTGTCAAAAATATCGACTCACCAACGTCGCGCGTTTACGTAAAAAAAATGTGATAGTTTTAGTTGCAATATAAGCGCACATCAGCGCACTTAAAATATAAATACAATTACTTGCATTACGCGGACGATCTGAAATCAATGAACCGGCGCTCCCAGCCTTCCGGAAACATTGGCTGCCACGGCTCAAACAGCTAGGCGTGCCCAGGCCGCCAATCTGTACGTTCAATATCAAACGGGCTCCCGAGAGCCGTTTGATTAAACCGGTACAGTTTGACGGTCACCGGTCACCCGCTTGTGCAACATGTTCACCGGTGTAAGCCAACGTGCGACAACTTTGCCCAAACGAGTCGCCTGTTTGCCAAAGAAGTGACCTGTTTGCCCAAATAGGTGACCGTTATGGCTCATACGGGGGACCCCTTTGAGCCATACGGGGGACACCTTTGGCAAACTGGTGAATAGTATGGCGAAATTGTTACCCGGTATGGACCCGTTTATTTTCATACAGGCGCCAAATGTTTTTTTTTTCAGTAGGGTGACCACAGTTTTCTTGGCCTTGGCCCTGTTCTTGATACGAATCGATATTTCTATGTGGTAGTAGTCGCTGCCCCACGCGTCGGGGAACACCGACCACTCCATCCCCTCGATTCTTGAGTCCACTAAGGTTAGGTCGGGGTTGGTGTGCTGTTGGTTGGTCGAGGTGCCTACTCTCGTCTTCTCGTTTGTGTCGTTCGCCAGCTCGAGACCCGCCTTCTCGTAAGCTTCCAGTAATCTGGCTCCTCTCTGGTCGTCATCGTCGTAACCAGACTTCCGGTGTTGCGCATTAAATTCGTCGCCTATGACCATCCTATCATCTGGGTAGGCCGTTCGTAGCTCTTCTAGCCAACTGAAGTTGGGGTCTTTGGCGGTATGGCGGACGTACGCCGACACTAGAATGAGCTTGTGGTTGTCCATGAGTGTGCGCACCGCAGTGACTTCCTGGTCTGGTTAGCACCATTTCTGCGTGTCAATTTAGGCATGTAGTACAATCCCCTTGAGGTAGACAATGGCCAGTCCTCGTGCTTCAGGGGGGCCGGTCTTTGTATATTAGTGTTCTATAGTACCCTACCGGAAAAGACTATATGAACCCATATGGCAAACCATATGGAGTAGTATGGATTTATATGGCTCCATATGGCAAGCCATATGGCATGGTATGGATTTATATGGTTCCATATGGCTGAACCATACCGAGCCATACCATATACATACGGTTCCGCATAGTTGGATATGGCTGAACCATACGGAGCCATAGCATACACATATGGTTCCGTGTAGTTGGATATGACTCAACCATACCGAGCCATACTATACACATGTGGTTCCGTATGGTTGTATAGGCTGGCCCATACAAAACAATATTCATTCATATGGTCGCACCAGTACCATATACTCAACCATTTACGTCCATATGACTGCCAACAATTCCACCTTTTGTCACGCGCATCGCCGACCAAGCGCGCTCGTGGCCGAATGGTTATCGTCTTTAAATACTACGCAAGGGGCTCGAGGTTTTATGCTTGGGAGCGGACGCGCCTTTTTGTTATTTGAGTAAATTTTGAGTTTTGGTAAATTTGAGAACACTGTTGGGCTTATTTAAGGTTAGAATGTCCTATGGGCCGAACCTCCTACGCAGATTTTTTTCAGGAGCCCACTTGTGTACATAAGGAGCTCCGTTTTGCGAGCCGGGGTCAGTCTCGCGCCAGTGTTTGATCGGAAGTGGATATTCTGCTGGTAGCTGGCACACCAGGGAAAAGAAATGCCGGCCGTTGTCCCATATTTGGTCTCGTATAAAATGAATCTGGAAACAGCAATTCGGAACTGTCGAGTGGCGCAGTGGTAAGGTGTCTGTTTCATAATCGATAGGACACTGGTTGAATCCCTACGCATAAGCTTTTTTTTTTTTGGGGGGGGGGGGGGGCATTTGGCATTATTTACAACGTTTCTTCATTTCTTCAGCAAAAGCACTGCTAAAGTGCTTTTGCTGAAGAGACAAAACAAAACTATATTATAGATTTTTTGCATTTTTATTGAAATATCTATATAAATCTTCCAATAAAAAAGGCATTTCGCATGAGCATGAGCATGTCTGGCTCGCCGCAGTCGCAGTCTCATGGTAACACGGCTGTAGTTTTTTTTTTAAACAATGCCCTATTCATATAATGTTGTACTGGACTTGCGTAAATCTGGAACCTGTTCACAAATAGGTGTCCGTCTGTGTAAACCCATGCAAACAGTTGCATCAGACTGTGCGTATGGGTCAACCATTTACATTAGGAAACTTGTATAAGCAGGTCCTAATAACCTGTGCACAAAGAAGAAGGTCTAAATGTTGTTGCTGAAAAAGGCTTCAAAAACGTAATGTAAAAACATTACTCCAAAGTAGGTGCTTGTGGATACTGATGTACCGAATTACACCACCTAAAATCTTAATCTAAACTGTCCTCTGTGTTGATAGATCTTGTGCCAGCAGATAGATAGATCTTGTGCCAGCAGAGCCAGCTAGATCTTTCTTGAAATTTTCTTTGGTAGGCTGCAAGACATGAAATCAAGAAAACAGAACGACGAGTATTTACCAACGTTATGTTGATCACATTTTGAATGTTTGCTAACGCCGGCCTAGTGATCTACAATCGGGAGCTCTGTCAGATTAGTCAAATTAACAAATTTAAAGTATAACTAGTACCACCAAAAACGTTCTACGCTCCTTTTGATTAGATTACCCGGCAAGACTGCCAGATTAGTCAATTTAACAAAAGTATACCGACAGCGCCACTGAAAATGTTCCACAATTCTTTTGATTAAGGTTGCCCCGAAAAAGCATTTCATATATGCGGTCAGCATATGAATAGTCCTTTCCATGGCCCCAAGGCTCTGCTACTTGGCAAAATCCAACTACTGTGTTCTCCAACACGACGTGCTTAGGTTCAACCATCGATATTCTACAGCTCATAAAGGTTCAAATTTAACACTTCCATCAGTGCGCCCAAATAGGAAGTCTCAAGAGGCTTTTATAAAGTCACTGCATAGCCGAAACGTAAATACTCGCAGATATTTCAAATTATGTTCTTTTACGCACGACAGGTTTTGGTGCATCGGCTTCTGCGTGCATCGTTTGGCCGATACATAAAGACCCCTCATGCATCGGCTTCCAAAACGTTTTGCATGTCTATCAGAAGTGTTTACGGACCACAATATACAATTTCACAGACATACATAAACTAGAAGTTTATAAAATATCAATTTTAATAAAAGCTCACGTGTCGAAACCGCATCACACTTGTCGATCGCTGGCGTACTCGTAAACAATGAGTAAGTGTGCACGCTGCTGCAGCCCAGAGTTTCTCAAGATACACACCACGTGCACACGTTGAAGCGAAACTATCATCCCGACCCATGGTGGCAGGAAGACACTGTATTTCGCGGATGGACGAATACGTATGCGACACTCTCCACAGGCGGCACCACCAGAGTAAACGCTCGCAAAACAAAAAAAAAAACTCGCCTCGCTAACTTTTAGGGCGCCGAAAATACACAAGGACAAGATACAAGAAAGGAGACGTGAACAAGGCGCACTCGCAACTAGCGTTTATGAAAAAACCATTCTCTTATATGCTCATGGAAAGCAACACAGTCATACTACGCAGTCATACTACACAGTCATACTACACAGTCATACTACACAGTCATACTACACAGTCATACTACACAGTCATACTACACAGTCATACTACACAGTCATACTACACGGTCATACTACGTCCGGTGTAGCCCCCTTCGTAGAAAAGTGTGCTCTTTTGCCGATAGTGACACAGACGTGTCACTAATGCAGTCCTTGCCCTTTTCTTTTATTTCGAAGGCCTCGTGCAGCTCCCTCGATATCCGACCGGCGTATCTGGCCAAAAACCTCGTGTCACTAAATGACGGTGTGCAGGAGCAACGGCTGCAGTGCGTGGCGAGGTGTCCCGACGGGGTAGCCCGTGTAGCCGCAGCATGTTCGCGGGCGCGATCATTAAAGCATCTGCCCGTTTGGCCAATGTACGATGCTCCGCATGACATGGGGATTTCGTATATGACGCCCGTAGCACATTCCGTGTACCTGTTGCGGTGCTTCGTATTGCAAGGATCTGCTGACTCACGGAGATTGTTGATTCTGCGACACAGTCTCGATAGTTTGTTTGGTGCGGAGAACACAATAGGCACATCGTACCTATCAGCAACCTTTTTAAGATTGTGGGTTAGTGAGTGTACATAGGGGATTACCACCGGCCTCACTGCTGCTCTTTCACGGGGCTGCCTCCGTGTGCCTTTGAACTTTTTTATTAGGGTGTCCGCTACATCCACCAGAACTCTCTGCGGGTAGCCCGCTTTTTGAAACCTCGCTGCCTGTCTCGTGAAGCTCGCTTGAGCGGTGTGTGCACATGATCTTCTTAGTGACGCCTCGAGACAACTAGATGCAATTCCTCTTTTTACAACTTTCGAATGGGCCGAGCTGAACGGAAGGATACCCTTCTTAGAGCGTGGCTCATATGTCCAGCATATGTGATTTTCTTCAAGACTTAGCCTAAGGTCCAAGAACTGTATATGCCCGTTCACTGGCTCTTCATGTGTGAACGACAACCCATCCCCGCATGACCTAAAAATGTCAAGCACTTCTTCAACCCCGCAGCTCGGTGCGTCAGCGGGTCTGCCGAGGACAAGAAAGTCGTCCACATATCTGAAGATGCGACACCGGTTCGCGTCGCCCAACCTCTCGGCAATCTTTCTTCCGCACACACTTAAAAAAATATCGGACAGTATCGGCGCAACACAAGACCCGATGCATATTCCCCTCTTCTGCACATACATCTCTCCCTCAAAAGGGACAAACATGCTCTCTAGGTAAAATGCCAAAAGTTCCAAAAAATGATCAACGGAAATGCCACAAGAGGCTTGGAACGGTAGAACACCGTTTCGTTCAATGCACTCTCTGACAGACTCAAACAGGGGCTTGTGCTCAATCGAATAAAACAGATCTACAACGTCGATCGAAAAAGCGCTGCGCATGCCGTGTTCTTCATCACTCAGGTATTCGATAATGTAGTCTGAATTTCGCGCAAAAAACGGATCATGCAATTCCAGCAAGGTCAGATACTAGCTAAGGTAGCTGGCAACATGAGCCTGCCATGACCCCCTCTCCGTGACAATAGCCCTGAAGGGGATATCTGTCTTGTGTGTTTTCGCGGTGAAGAAAATGTCAAGTTGAAGGTTCTTACTGGACTTGGCACTCTTTAGCAGTCCCGTTAGCTCCAATGCACCACACATTTCAATGGCGCGGGATTTCACCTTGGCTAGCGGGCCTGGTCTCACTCGTTTGAAGTTCTTCTGGATGGCTTCCCTTGCTTTGGTTTTGTAGAGGGCTTCAGGCAGGACCACGAAGCCTCCTTCTTTGTCCGAAGTGAGGAGCTTGAGGTTGTGCTCCAAAAAGTGGTCGACGATGGTGTTGGTCTTGAACTTCCTAGTCGTTTTGCCCTCAAGGCGTTGCAGGACATCCACGCCATCGGCTACACACCTTTCTCTGTCTTCGGGTTTGGCTTTGTCTCCCATCCATCTGATCAGCGACAGCTTTAAAACGGGATTCATGCACGGTTCCTGGCTGTACTTCGACCCTTTATCGAAGCAGTCCTTGATTTGCTTAGGCAGTATTACGTCTCCAAGCACAGTTACCTCCTGCTGCCCACCTTCGTTGCGTCTGGTATTCTTCGCCAGCCTCATTCTTGTTTGCTGCCAGAAGACCTCCGTGTACTGGGCTGCTGTCCGGAGG
Source organism: Ixodes scapularis (assembly GCF_016920785.2). NCBI lineage: Eukaryota > Metazoa > Arthropoda > Arachnida > Ixodida > Ixodidae > Ixodes > Ixodes scapularis. The sequence continues at coordinate 173,712,149 of NW_024609857.1, read as the reverse complement.
TGGAGTTTGTAGTTTATTTCAGCGCTGCTCTCTTTCACACTGAGGGCGTGGCACTTGATCCTTAGGACGTCTCTGTACCTTCCCACCTGCTTCCAAGACTCCGATCTCAGGATCCTGCATATCCTCTTGGCATGGCCAGTCGAAGGTTGTGCTCCGTTGAAGAGGGCGACGACTTCGCGCGGGTAGCATCCGTGCCGGATGGCATAGCTGTATTGCCTGGCGCGGCAGCACTCTATCGCAATTAAGTTAATAAGGGGATAAACTGTATGGTAGGTGGTGGTAGAACACAGAACAGAGCCCGATGTAAAAGAAATGTACTGCATTAGAATGGCAATCTGGGCTAGTTGGTTCATGATAACTTTCAGGGCGCAGAAAATACACAAGGACAAGATACAAGAAAGGAGACGTGAACAAGGCGCACTCGCAACTAGCGTTTATGAAAAAACCATTCTCTTATATACTCATGGAAAGCAACACGGTCATACTACACAGTCATACTACACAGTCATACTACACAGTCATACTACACAGTCATACTACACAGTCATACTACGTCCGGTGTAGCCCCCTTCGTAGAAAAGTGTGCTCTTTTGCCGATAGTGACAAAGACGTGTCACTAATGCAGTCCTTGCCCTTTTCTTTTATTTCGAAGGCCTCGTTCAACTCCCTCGATATCCGACCGGCGTATCTGGCCAAAAACCTCGTGTCACTAAATGACGGTGTGCAGGAGCAACGGCTGCAGTGCGTGGTGAGGTGTCCCGACGGGGTAGCCCGTGTAGCATTCCGCAACAGGTACACGGAATGTGCTACGGGCGTCATATACGATATCCCCATGTCATGCGGAGCATCGTACAATGGCCAAACGGGCAGATGCTTTAATGATCGCGCCCGCGAACATGCTGCGGCTACACGGGCTACCCCGTCGGGACACCTCGCCACGCACTGCAGCCGTTGCTCCTGCACACCGAAATTTAGTGACACGAGGTTTTTGGCCAGATACGCCGGTCGGATATCGAGGGAGCTGCACGAGGCCTTCGAAATAAAAGAAAAGGGCAAGAACTGCATGAGTGACACGTCTGTGTCACTATCGGCAAAAGAGCACACTTTTCTACGAAGGGGGCTACACCGGACGTAGTATGACCGTGTAGTATGACTCTGTAGTATGACTGTGTAGTATGACTGTGTAGTATGACTGTGTAGTATGACTGTGTAGTATGACTGTGTAGTATGACTGTGTAGTATGACTGTGTAGTATAACTGTGTAGTATGACTGTGTTGCTTTCCATGAGTATATAAGAGAATGGTTTTTTCATAAACGCTAGTTGGGAGTGCGCCTTGTTCACGTCTCCTTTCTTGTATCTTGTCCTTGTGTATTTCGGCGCCCTGAAAGTTATCATGAACCAACTAGCCCAGATTGCCATTCTAATCGCCTCGCTACGCGCGCGTAAAACTGCCCTCGCCTAAAAAAAAAAACGCTTTTTTTTTGCGCCTCTTTTTTTTTGGGGGGGGGGGGGGGAGCTGGCGGGGGAGCCGTTTTTCCTTTCTCTCTCTCCCTCTTTGCGGTCTTTCTTTTTCTTTTTTTTTTGGTCCACACGTTTTTGAGTTTGTTGCCGACAAGATGAGAACTTGGAGCCTCTTCGAGCGACCTTTCCCTCCGTTTTACCATGAGGCTGGTTCAGGGCCCAGGCATATGTGTTTTCAACTGCAACAGACAGCTCCTTGCGTTCCACTACGAAGCGTTGCGCGGATCTTGTAGTAAGCGCTTAAAGCGGTCACTACGCGGTCGGACGCGCAAACGGAACTGTCTGGACCAGAGTGTCGAACCAAAAATTTTATCGGTTCGGTTTGGGTTCGGGCTCACGACTTTCCGTCCAGTTCCGGTGCAGCTGCGGGGAAAAAAAATACAAACCGGTGTGAACAGCTGAATTGAGAATATATTTTCCGCGTTATTTTGACAATAAGCACTACTTCCGCCGTGAAACAAGTAACTATTTTTCTTTCTTTCTCGTAGGTGGGCAATCTACTTTTATTTTCACGCACCAAAAATAAGAAATTGCGTTATTTATTTTTGACGCAAAAGTAAAGGAAAATCGTTAATATGCAAAACGTCGTGTTCATACGACTGAACATCCACTTCTTTACCTCAGTCACATATATTTGTCACGAAGTTTGGTAGATCACCTAAAATACCCGTGATTGATAGAACTTTGCATCGCAGTATTAAAAGCTGAATCAGGCACTTAGCAAGGGGGGGGGGGGGCGCCACGAGGCCCGCCCTCCCCCTCCCTTCCCCCCCCCCCCCCCCGAAATCTTCCATTTTGCTGGAACCTCCCCTCCCCCTCACACGGCATTTTGTCATTATCTCCCCTGGGTTTGTTAAAGCCAGGGGAGATAAAAATATCAGATGGCAGTGTGTTTCAATAGGCCTTTTGCCGAATTACCCAATCATCAAAGAGAATGCCGGTAATGTGGGTACAGGCGCTGCGCGTGCTGTCGTACGTCTGCAGCTAGAACTGTTCATAAGCAAAAATCTTAAACGAACGGCACTTCGCACGCGCGTTCTAAAAACGCTTTATTTTGGTCATTTACTTCGACTATTTTGTATAGGGAATGCGAGCGCGTGTACCAACGCTCCCAGCATTCTGTACGATGCTAGGGTTATTTAGATAAAGGAATATTAGATGCAGTGCGTGGAAAAAATGAAAACTTAAAAAAAGTTAGTTCGGGCAAATATTGGCTGAAGAGAAAACTCATAAGAGTAGAGCAAAACAGTATTCTATGCTCTACTCGACATTGCAGCTACTTAACTGGTCACTTTCTGACGGTCTGCGTGCGTAATCGTCATATTCCGTCACGCATCCCTGTGTGCTTTGCTTTTGTTCAGCCCAAAACACACACACACACAAAAATTGCTTTTCATGCCATAAAAAAGGCATTGCCAGATTTTCATGTGTTTGGAAGGCTCTCCCAAATCACTTTGGGCCTACTGAGAGAAGAAAAACGCCTGAAAAGATTTGCAGAGCATTTTTCAGATACTTATGATGTGTATATTCAAGGCCCGGGGATCGACCCTGCATTTATGTTGCAGGGTCGATCATCATCGGGTGATTTTCAACATGATCAACATCCACCAGCTCGCCTGCATGCACACTCACCGCTGTTTCATAAAGCTTGAGAAGTTGTTTATGTATGATCGCTCAGAACAATTTGGAATATATTCAAATGTGCGCCCACCGCGAAATCGTATTGCAGCGATTGTTTAGCACATCTGACAGGAGAAATCAAAGTTCTTCTTATCCATCACTCGTCACAAGGTTTGTAATATAAATCAATACATAAAACACATTAAAATTACCCGAGACTGTGGTAAAAGATGGGAAACGTCGTGGAACAAAAAGGACACAGGAAGAAGGACGTCTCAAAGTTCCACGAAGTTTCCCATCTTTTACCACCAGTCTCGAGTTATTTTCAGCATTCTCAAGCCTCTTGCTGTTGGGGCTTTTCCTACACAGATTACCAATAATAAAGCCAATACCTTTACAGAATACGCCGAAAACGCCTGTATCGACCCGTATCCCTGCACACTCTTGACACTCGTAGATAAATAGATCGGCTCTCTTTCATGCAGAGATTGTACTATAACCCGTGGTCTCCCCAAGCCCTTATTTCCCCTGCCCATCATATTTCCTCTCGTCTTGACCACCCCTGTAAAGTCGAACCCATTTTTTCGAAAACAAACACATTCAAATACTCACCTCTTCAATAGTGCATATCAGATTGGACTAGCTTGCCCACAAGCTTCGCAACTACCAGTGACCATAAATGTGACTAAAAAGCACAGAAGATACAAACTAAATGCGAGGTCCTTGCGCGGCTTCCCGACCCCTGTGAAGGATATCGAGGTGGTCGTGGCCTGGCTACCGCTCGCAAAAAAACAAACAATGTAAATAGAAAACGGCGATTTTCCATCTGCAACCCTACCCTAAAACGAAAAGACAAAAAAAAAGGAAGAAAAGAAAAATAGGGGTTAACAGACAGCTGAATTGGGGGAAAGAATAAGGAACGGTGTTTGTGGAGAATAACATAGAGGACGAAAACCGGACGACACGTGTCGTCCGGTTTTCTTCCTCTATGTTATTCTCCACAAACACCGTAACTTAACCAGCACGCTCCATTTCCACGAAAGAATAAGGAGTTTTCGTAGACCGTTTTCTCAGTTCCTCTGCGCTCTCCGGAGCGAAGACGCCACTCTTGAGCATCCGCGGCGCTAACCTTGCCTGTAGAGTCCCAGATCTCGTAGCGGGTTGCGGAGCGGAGAACGTTGCGGGCCAGCGGAAACCATCTACAAGAACGCCCTAATGTGGCACTTGTTAGTGAAGTTAGCCTCGCATCGCTAAGATATTCCCTCACTGACTTTTCCAGCACGTACACGGACGACCACAGGTGTACGTCCTTTATGTTTTTATTCTTTCGTTTTTAAGTATTCATTATAAAAACGCGCTCGAATTAAATGCAACTGAGCTACACACTCTCTTGTGTAGTAAAAATGAGCTGTGGGGGGGGGGGGGGGGGGGGGGGGGGGGGCGGTGGCAAACTCGATGTTCTAGCCAGAACACCACTACCATTTGGAGACCGCGACCGCCCATTCGGTGACAAGTGGCCTGCGGGCTCCGTGCAGCGAGCAACATGCGCGGGAACGAAAGCTGCGCTACTGCGCCCACCGGGAAAGACTGGAAAGACAAGATCGTGAAGAGGGGAGAGGGGACGGGGGAGGGAGGGTGGTGACAGCGGCCTGTTCCGGGAACATGCTTCCCCTCGGGGAATGCTTCCCACAAAGAGCGGCCGTCTTTAGTCGGATGCAGTGTCGTCGAAATAACGAAAACGTATTGTTTACGTAAAAATATCATCTGTATATACAAATTAAATAATGCCGGTCCTTGAAAATGATTTCGGTTTTCTAAATCTTGAAGACTGCATTCGATCCATTTAATAGTATTTTACGACGCACTTTCATTTAGTTTTTTGATATCTAATATAAATAACGGCATTGCCTACTTTCATTTATGAAACGAAGTCGCCCAAAAAGTTTTTTTAGTTGATTTCTTCTTGAAGCCATGTGTGTCAATTTTTAAATAGTATTTATTACGAAAAAAGTTTTAAGGTATTTTACACGCTTTTTTAAAATCATGTAATCAATTACTGGAAGCATTCAAACATACCTGTTGTTCGGATATTTCTTATTTTCACCCTTTTCTATATTTATTGTTTTATTTATTTATTTGACATTACTATCAGCCCTACAGTGAGCACTCGGAGAAAGAAATGAAATAGCGGCAATATCCGAATTGAAATTCTAACACGCACGCGCAAAGCAGCATAAATTAATGCATAAATACGCTATAAATATACTGCGGTCTACTGTCTAACGGCCGTTTTTAGCTCAATCGATATTTTCCTATGATACATATTCTGTTATCAAGATCGAACAGAGTCGCCACCGTGCGGCCGATGTTGGAAACACTGCTAGTGTGGATACCACCGCACGTCGTCGGCTCTCGGCGCACGCTGAAACATGAATCCTCGCGACGATGAAGGCTTGTTTTCGGGTAATCTGCTCGATGTACGTTGTGAATGCTTATTTCTTCGAAAAGAAACGTTCTTTGAGAGTGGAAACGCGCCAAGGCAAGGAAGGCCAAGCCGGATGCTTATATAATGTTGTTACTGTGGTTGTTGTTGCGATGTGGTTATTTGCTTGTTTCAGTGCCATTGCACCCTATTATGGAGTACATTGCCGACGGAAAGCGGTGCCTTGTCAAAAGAAAACAACTTGTGAATGCCGGGCACATTACTGAGTGCAACGTTGTGGTCTCAACGATGCACCGACGAGCGCACACGTGCGGATTTATGTGCTGCAGTCATCGGCTCTCAGCGAGGATTCCTACGCTGTGGATCTGAAACCACGAACGGTGCCACGACTGATGAAATTTCGTGCACTCACCCTGCCAAATAACTATTTTTTGTGACTCCAACGCCCGGATACGACTTTGACAGAATCGCACGATTCGTCCTTCCGATTGTTTTAAACGCTGCGATCCCAATTATTCGAATATTAGGCATAGGAACCTATTCGCTGTCGTTAACTCTCGATAATTCTAGAGACTTGAATTCTGGCCTCAAAACAAGAGCGGTATTCGCGTGCCTTTATTTGTCGCTAATTTTGTGATTCTCGAAAATATGGGGCTCGCGAAGGGTTTTGCAGAAAGGCGCTGCAGACACTTCGGAAAAAGAATGGCTCGAGCTTCACCCATGTCCTTTAGTGAGCTGTAAACCTCAGATGCAGGGATGGGCAGTATTGCAAATACAATCATTTGAAATATGCATTTCAAATACTTTGTGTATTTTGCTTCTGCATTTAATTGCAAATTGGGTAATGCATTTGACGTGCGTATTTAATTACTAAAACTTGGGTATTTCAAATACAATCGTAATTAAATACAATTTTGTGGGCAAAAATACATCCCTCAAATTTATTGTCACAACAATTCTTGTTTTTATGCATGTGGTTGTAAGATATAATCTCCATCCTTTATTCGGCCACGGGGCTTTTTTTTTCTTTTTCTCCTCCGGCTTTATCTTAAAAGTACTGTCCATAGCAGGAAGAAAACTACGTTCTGCACCGAATGCAGTGTCTCTCAATCATTCACAAGCGTTTAGTGACTTTGTGATTACGGTGATAGTACACGGCAAGAATAGTGACGAAATCGACGTTCACAGGCAGACTGACTAAGTAAGTGCCTGTGACAACTTGTGATGCTTTTCAGCCTGATTTCCATCCATATTTTTGCCTGAAACATTCTAAATGTGCGGGTCGTCCAGATTGTCGTAAGAAATTCTCTAGCTAGTGCTGCGCGTCTTGGTCGTCTCGGTCCTTTGTTGGTTTATACCAAAATGTAATCGACAAAAGAAGCTGCTTGATGCTCTGTACTTTTTTCACCTATTACGTCCAAGCTGATTACACTTTTTTGTGATTATATTTTTATTACGCTACTAGAGCCTCGCACACTAACTCCCGAGTGTGCGATGCAAAATTAAAATGAGATACCCAGAAACCCGTTGCAGGTGACTTGAAGTCGCTGACGCAAATTTTGAGGAATGTATTTGGAAAATTATTTGAAGGAGACCAAATACATTTGGTTTTATTTGTAACTTGTACTTAAATGCTTTTTTTTGGAAATGTAATTGGATTTGTAATTAAATGCATTTTTTACGAAGTATTTTGTAGTTGTATTTTGATACATATTTGCATGTATTTTGCCCATCCCTGCTCAGATGTAATCATGCCGCTTTCATATAGCGCAATTTGCCGCTGAAAATTTGTTTTTCATACGAATTGGCACAAAACCTTCGTCACGTGGAGGGTAAGAAAAACTGATGGAGTATAGACAAGTAATAGATTAGGCTCTATACTCCCTGTTGCTCTTTCGGTAGATTGACCAGTTGCCATCAGCCCTATTTACCGCGTACTTCAGACCGATTTTCAAGAAAATTTATCAGGTGCGTCCGACGCACACGCATGACGCGGAGCGAGTCACTTCCGCTGCAGTCCGTGCCTCCTTTAGTGTGACATTGTGTAGGGGGAATCGTAGGAGCGACAATTATAAAATGTTTCAAAAGACGATCACACTTCCCAGCAGAGAGAGAGTATCAACGCGCACGCTTTACGCGTATTATACTTTCGGCCACTCGTGACACTTACGTAAACAGTTTTATTTTCCCATTTACCTTGGTTGTCATGCATTGTTTGTTTGAAGTCTTCGGCAGTGAAATGTTTGGAGCAAACCATCGCGTGAATCTGACCTCAACTTGGAGAGTCACTCTTTCCTTAGCGCGGAGTTTCTAAGGATTCACATTAAAATTTAAACCAGATGATACGTCTCATTGTCTTCCAAATTATATTGTGTTTATATATAGACATTATGAGCACGCCTTAAAACATTTTTACTATTTTTCGTTTTGTCGCCTAAGATTCTATTAATTTCTTTATCATTACATTTAAAACGGTGCAACTTATATCATATGCTGCAAAGCGCGAATATAAACGAATGTGCAACTAGCCTACCTCTTTCAAAGGGCTCATTTGTGTGCTTGCTCTAGCCAGAGCTTGTACGTTTATTTTTTGGCTTAAATTATTACGTCTGAATTCCGAAAGGCGTCAATTTCAAGGTTCAATCAAATGATTTCAATTTATAAAAAATATTTAATTAGCAGGATTGCGTTTTCAGTGACACAAAAGGGGTACATAAAATGTAAATCCGAGTAATAAAATAGGAAATGTAATTTTAGGGACAGTCGAAAATGCTCATAATTTTTAAATGGCCATACACCGATAACTTCAGTCCGTGCACCTAAAAGTTCGTGCACCAGAAATGCCCGCGCACCAGAAAAAGTCAGTGCACTGAAACCTCCGTGCACCGGAAAGTCCGTGTACCGAAACGCTCGCAACAAAACGTCCTCGGACTTCTAAACATGCTATGAAACAGACTTCTCGACGGCGGGGTATGGTGAATATTCGCCTGTGCCACGTAAAAAAAGTGGTTAAATGCAGGAACTTTTTTTTTTTTTTTTTTTTTGGGGGGGGGGGGGGGGGGCGGCACTGATTATCTGCACTAGAAACATGCTTCTGGCTAGATGTAGTGGCCACCACATCAGCGGATCGTGGTACTTTAAGTTGAGTTTTCAGCAAAACAAGCTTGCCAACAAGAAAGAAAACAATATTCCCTTTCTTGTTGACAAGTGTTTTTACTGATATAAATCCCACAAGCGTTGAAAATATCATATCTTGTTTTGACGATATTAGGCTTAGGTGGACGTTGGCTCATAGGAAAACTTAGCTTGTGTTAATTACCCTTTGATCCATGCAACGTCATATTCTCACACTTTCGCTTTCTGACCCAACAGCTTCACATTTTCACGGAGTACGAGCTTTCTGCGATGCATACGTAGTTTATTTATCTGGGTCGAAAAACACGGTTCTCTTTCATTGGGGGCCCCTGCACATCATCGAGTGCTTTGTGGGAAGCAAATTACTCTCTAAGAAAAAAGGTTGCCAATGGGGGAAAGTTGTTGCCAAGAAAGAACTGATTCTTACAAAAGATTGCTTTAAAGCGTACTATCCTGCTACAAATGTTGTCCCCAGAAAAAATAACGTTATTTGGCCAAAGAAAGCCAAAACGTACAAGCCACATCAAAGTAAAAACCTCATAAAAATAATGTGCGCGCGCGTTTTTTCATATATATTTTTTTATTTAAGAGTTGCCAATGTACTGCTAAGTGTGCGGTTCGGAGCACACAATTGCGGGCTCGTGTTTCAAACTGATATCAATTAACGTTTTGCCATTATTGAATATTGTGATATTTTCCCAGTGGTGCACCGCTGCGGTGAGAGACTGTTTTTCTTCTCCCACTTTTTTATTGTTTTGCCTAAATCAAATGACACAATTTTACTAGTTTGCCCGTTATCAATATTTATGGTAAGACAACACACGTTTGCCTAAAATGGGGGTTAAAAATTAAAAAAAAAACGTTCGAATTTTTTCTTTAGAATGCATCTTCTGGTCAGAGTGTCGCAAACTGCCAGGACGATCTCATAACACGCAAACATCTTTCCAGCGACGCCACGTGTTGGAAGGATGATCGCTTGTAATATAAATTCGGTAAAGCAGAACACGATAAAATGACTTTAACCACGTATTCCGAAGGCCCGTTTACACACTTGCGTTTGCTTACGACCGAGTTCTTGTGATTTCTTACGACGAGAGAATAGACTGGGAATCTGATGCTATTTACGAGGTCAAATGAATGTGAAGCAGTCAAATAAAATATATAGAGATGTGTTTTACTTCACAGCGTGCTGAACTTGTACTAAATTTGAAAATCTATAATTTTTCATAGTTTACTTCTCAATATATAAACGTGCACGTTCAACGCGCTCCCTAACGTTACGTCGACAGCTAGCGTGCGTTATACGCAGTGCTGGCGCAAGGGTCTTTACGCTATTCTAAAACTCTCTAATGACACGTGCTGTATATGGCATCAGTTTTAAATTTGAATCCAATGTACTCCAAAAACTCTACTCGAGAAAAAATAATGAAAGATTGGGGCTGAAAAGGCATGTTTGGGAATGTTTACAAAATTCTTGGCGATAAATACTAAACATTATTTTATATTTTGACTGGTTATGTTATACATAGAATACTTAAAAAAAGTATCGACGATCTGTCGCTAAAGGTTCGAGGTTGATCGCGAATCGAACATGACAGTCGTCAAAACTCCGCCTTCCTTTCCATTTCCTTTGGGATTTATTTGCCTGACGGTCATTCGTGAGGGTTCTATGGTTTCGGGTAAATCCGAAAAAAGTCGAAGAACAATCGCCGGTACATTTTCCGTCGATAAGGATTTTTCTGAAAAACATAGAATTTCGAAATCAGAACGACAGAAAAAAAAAGACGGTGTTTTACAAATAAACTTTATATGAGCACAGTGTCACTGGTTCTGATGGCGTGCCACTTCAGTTTCCTTTGAAATATATACGTAGAACTACCCACAAAGGGGGTTTGCCCTTTGGGGTTCCTTCAATACAGTGGGTCACGGTACCCGGACTTTATTTTGTTTTTGAAGCTTTTTAATTATAACAACACGGGCAAATTAAATCAGTTTTTAAAAGGTTGGGAATTTGACAAAAATGAACTCTGATAAACCCAGAATTATCAGCGAAAAATAAACTAAAAAAAAAATACCCTCCGACTTCACGAGAAATAAACCCCGAAAACACGCGGAATCCTAGCCGCATTCGAAAACAAAATACGGATGCATCTCACGGCCTGCATTCAAATAACTTACTGATCAACCTTTGAGAAACTTAATTGTTCGTGTGCCACATTATCATTACGAATACTTCTGATCACATAAACTCGTAATTGAAAAAAAAAAGGTTTGGTATTATCTCTGGGCCATACATCGCTCCAAAATTGATTTCAATGATTTGTTCAATCGACTGATTAAGTTTTTTTTCCCTCTTACTTCGTTGGTTAATTAGTGAAACGTATTGCGATGGATCGATTGTTTCTTCAAACGTTTCCCAAATATATTCTCTTTTGTCGGTTGGGATCAGCGACTATTCTAAAACAATTCTTTATAGTGGTCACTTCGTTTTGTTTGTTTGTTTTTAAAGATTTTTAGCTATAATTATTTTGTTTAGTAAGACTCATTTATTTGTGTTACCTATGCCCTAAACATCTGATTCTCTTTTTCTGAGAGTCACTTCTCCCGCATTTCAGCTAGGGTACGGAATACGGACTTTTAAAAGTATTTTTGCGTTTCAAATTACGTAAAACCTTTTATATCACGCCTTGGTTCTCGTTGTCGCCATACGCGGCTGCAGATTGGGAAATTAAAGTTAGATTTTTGGTTTGCGATTACTCGGCGGAATCGCGGTATTCCGGGAGGAAGAGACGTGTTCTCTTTTATTTCTGGTAAGAGAAACGAATATGCTGCATTACAGCGTTCAAAACTTGAAATGATACCTGTACGGCATGGGAAATATATATATATATATATATATATATATATATATATATATCATTAGCGGTGCTGCGCAGCGGGTTCGAAACGTAGACTTTGTGGTGGTTCCAATTTTTAGTAACGCCGCTTCAGTGGCGGCAGTGCTCCACTACAAAAGCACAATCCGCGTCTTACTTTTTTGCACAAAGCAGCCCTTACTCAGTGGGAGGAGAAGCTCGGTGGCTTTCGTGCAAAGCGTACGCCAGAACCACTCGGCCGGAAAAAACCAAAAAGAAAAAAAAAAAAAGCAGGGTAGCACGGCAATGAGACGGACGTGCCTGAACCCGCTTCTTTTCCTGCTTCAGGTGCTTGCCTGCGGCTTCGCCCCGGAGTCGGATCGTGGCTCTTGGTACGTGCCAGCGCGTGTGAACTACACTGACTACGAGGAAAGACTTCTTGTGCCTGGCTCTGTCTACAGCGCTACCGGATTCGTCAGCGACCAGTGGTTTGCGGCGACGATGACTGCTCCTCGGGCTTTGCCAGCCGCCTTATCGTCATCGACGTCACCTGAGATACGAACCCACGCCCCCCGCCGGCTTTTCGTCAGTGGGCAGGGTAGCACGGCAATGAGACGGACGTGCCTGAACCCGCTTCTTTTCCTGCTTCAGGTTGGTGAGCCTTATTGCATTCCCACATTCAAGAGCAATCGTCTATGTCTTGTTGTGCTGCCCTGCCCAAAAGTGTTGTGTGCAAGTGTTACGGGTTGCTTTGACACATTCTGTCTCTTAGTCTTACTCCTAAGTGGTGATGTCGAACTAAACCCCGGTCCCTCAATGCAAGAACAGCTCGCTGCGATTCTGGAGAACCAGAAAGGCATTTCCGCTGATATAAGCTCAATGCAAGCAAAGCTTGAGACGCACATGGCCGATTCCAACAGGCGATTGGAGGTGACTGAATCCAGATTGAACGCGTTAACGGCGACTTCCCAAAAGGCAGAGCAGTGTGATAAGAACGTAAGGCAACTCCAGGATATTGTAGCGGCATTAACGGAAAAAGTTGACGACCTGGAAAACAGAGGAAGGCGAAATAATATAATCATCCACGGAATTGAAGAGTCTCAAGATGAAAATACAGAATCGCTGAAAGGACTGGTGCTTACCGAAATTTTTGAGAACAAGCTAGGACTTAAGGTTACCAGCGTCGAGCGTATTCACAGGATTGGGAGAGCTGATGGTCGCAGGCCACGACCTGTGATCTTGCGACTCTATGACTTTAATGAAAAACTAAACCTGCTCCGCAATTCACGTAGGCTGAAGGGTACGAGAACATTCCTATCCGAGGATTTTTCCCGTAGGGTTCAGCTTGTGCGTAGGCAACTCTGGGACAGTATAAAGGGCACACGTACATCAGATGATAAAGTCTTCTTAAGGTACGACAAGTTATTTATAAATGGTGAAGCATTTACGTGGGATGAAACAACACAACGCCGAATTAAATTACAAAACTCTGCACCCGCACTACAGGGAAGCGCATAACTAGTTCCGCGGAAAAGGCTAATGTTAAGAGCTAACCAGTCGAACCTCGATGTACTTCTAATCAACTGTCGGAGCATAAAAAACAAAATCGATGCGTTTGCAGAACTTGTATCAACAACAGAACCGTCCATTGTAATAGGTACCGAATCTTGGTTATCAGAGGCTATAAGTGACGCTGAGATCTTCCCTGAGCAGTATGTTGCCTATCGCAAAGATAGAAATACGCATGGAGGCGGCGTCTTTGTTCTGGTCTCCAGTGCCCTTCAGAGCTCGGAATTAAATGTATCCCGCCCAACTTGTGAATCTGTCTGGTGTAAAATTTATCTGTCCTCTGGAGAGACTCTAGCCGTTGGTTCATATTACCGGCCACCTGGATCAAATAATGAGTCACTAATGTACTTATCCGAAATACTATCCTCTATTGCAAGTGATTACCTAGTATTGGGGGGCGATTTTAACCTCCCTGATGTTACCTGGCGTGATGGCCAAGTTAGTGACTGCAACTCTTCAGTATTGTACTCCACATTTTCCCATCTTGTTTCAAGCTTTGGACTGATTCAACACGTTACGGAACCGACCCGAGCTGACTCGAGGTGCTCGAGCACGCTTGACCTTCTTTTTTGTAATTCCCAGACAGCTATATCCTCAGTCACCCACCTTCCAGGAATCAGTGATCATGACATAGTAACTGCAAGAGTGAAGTGCAAGCGTGTTATGGCGGTACGACCATGCCCACGGAAAGTACATTTTTATAACCAGGGAAACTATGCTGATCTTGCAGATGAATTGTTCGACTTTTTTGCCGAATTTGAAATGAGCTCCTACAAGATGGATGTTGACAATTTGTGGAAACTCTTTAGGTTTAAGCTCATAGCTTTAATGGACACTTATATTCCGAACAAAGTAATTAGACCCAAGAAGCGAAACAATAAACCATGGATAGATAAAAATCTGCGCCGTTTATTACATAAGAAGCAACGTGCATATCTAACACATCGCAGAACGTCTAATGCAGCATCACTGGCAAGGTTACGTAACCTAGGGAACTATTTAAAGTCAAACTAAAAATCGCTAAGAGGATTTTTCATAGCACTCTAAGTGACCGCCTAATGAGAAGTCCCAAGGAATTCTGGAAGTTGGTAAAGAGCAACAAGAAGGACCAAGTTGGTATCCCGCCGATTGATGTATCTGGTCAGACCCTGCACGATGGCCAGGAGAAGGCAACTTGTTTTAGTAGCTACTTCCAGTCGGTATTTTCTCCATCTCCTGGCTCAAATGAGTGTCCCGCTATGGCCCCTACCGCCACCCCGTTACACGATATGAAGGAACTTGTGCTTAACTCTGATGGTCTAATTAAAATTCTACAATCACTTAACCCCAATAAATCAACTGGTCCTGATGCCATACCAAATAGGGTTCTCAGAGAATGTTCAGGTGTGATTGCAATGTTTTTATATGTCTTGTTCACTAAATCACTCTCTGATTGTACTTTGCCTAGCGCTTGGAAAGAAGCATATGTAGTGCCCGTACATAAAAATGGTCCCAGAAACAAAGTAGAAAATTATAGGCCTATCTCGCTCCTTAGCACGTCCTCCAAACTGATGGAGCACGTCATTTACACCAGCATTGTACAGCATTTAAACGCTAACAATTTCTTCACCCCTTTCCAACATGGATTTCGCCCGGGATTGTCTTGTACAACCCAGATGGTAGAATTTTTTCACGAATTGGCACAAGCATATGACAAGGGCCTTCAGACAGAGTGTATTTTTCTTGACTTTCGGAAGGCCTTTGATCTTGTACCACACAAATTTATTCTCCATAAATTATCAGCCCTCAAAATATCTCCTAACGTTTCTGGATGGCTCATTGACTATCTTAGATCTAGGACTCAAGCAGTGGTAATTAACGGGAAATTGTCCGATTCTACCCCAGTTACCTCCGGTGTGCCCCAGGGCTCCGTGTTGGGACCGCTTCGATTTTTGATATTTATTAATGACATTGTTGAAAACGTTTCATCTTCTATACGGTTGTATGCAGATGACTGTGTTATTTATCGCGCGGTAAGAGATTCCGATGAATGTGCTGCCCTCCAGGAGGACATCGATCGTATAGCGAGCTGGTGCTTCACTTGGGGAATGGAATTGAATGTAGCGAAATGTCACTTTGTGAGGTTCACGAAGAAACAAAAACCTGTAATTACCACGTACAATATAAACAGCATTGTAATCAACTTGTCACTCAAAGTAAAATACCTGGGCGTCTACTTCTCTCATAATCTTTCGTGGAATCACCACATAGAATATATGACAGCTAAGGCAAACCGGATGTTAGGTTTCATCAGGCGTAACTTTAAAGATTGCCCACGCGAAGTAAAAAATACCCTTTACCTCACGAACATCAGGCCGATTCTTGAATATGCCTCCGAGCTATGGGACCCTTACCAACAGTACCTCATCAACGACATAGAAAGTATTCAGAATAGGTCTGCCAGGTTCGTTCTTAACTCCTATAATTGGCGTCAAAGCGTGACCGCCTTAAAAGAGGAGCTCAAGTGGGAGCTTCTCCAAACTCGCCGTAAATGCCTTCGATTAAAACTACTACACGCGATCCATTACGAACTCTCTGGAATTGATAAAGGAACATACTTACTTGAACCACATTTCATTTCCAAAAGACGTGATCACTCGAGGAAAATTAGACCTTTTTCATCCAAAACTGACATTTTTAAACATTCTTTCTTCCCGAGCACTATTCAGAGCTGGAATGAATTACCGGAGGAATTAGTGTTAGAGAAAAACGACTCAAACATTTTTCAAGCTCTGCTTGGCCTTTAGCACTCAATGTATGCTGCCTTCGTTATGTGTTATTTCTTGTTACGTGCATATTGGTGCAACAATGAGCGCGTTTCTCTGCGTTACATTTTCGCAGGGCTGGTTTCATGTTGTTCTATGCCTTGCTGCAGGCTGCGAGTGCTTTTACTTAACGTTCTGTGACGCCCTTTGTTTTTCTTCTTTTTGCCCCTCCCCCACTATAATGCCTTCACGGGCGCTGTGGGGTACATGTAATAAATAAATAAATAAAGACGACGGAGAGGAGGGCACCGTTTTGGCGGGGCGGTTTTTGTGTGTGTTGTGTGTGTTTGGAGGGGAGGGTACGCCATCTGTGGCGAGTACCGCGCCATCCGTTGAGAGTGCCGCACCGACACTGTACTTAGTTTGCCCTTCTGCCGCAACGCGCCGCGTCGTTAGCGTCGTCGCGATGGTAGGAGGAAACTCGAAGCTGCACTTCCCTGGCTTCCGAGGCATGCATCTCCGCAGTAAATGAGAAAAATGAGAAGTAAACGCGTAGACCCTAAATATTAACAAGTTACTAACAAAATAAATTCAGCAAAATTTTATATTCAGTTGTAAAAGAAATTGTTATAAATAAATAGCTAATATCTGGAAATATCAGGAAAAGCTTCATACGTATTTCCTGCAGAATTATTCTAGGCAATGGCGCCTTTTCCGGCCCGCCAGTATCGCCGCTGTCTCTGCTGTTATCCTGCTGCCGCGCTCGCTTTCTCTTTTCGCGAGTGTTATATTCACTTTTAAATTGCAAAGATCAGAAGCGAGCGGACACGAATGAGCCGCTCTCAAGTCTGGGCAAGCAAACAAGTGCGAGTCCCGATTTACGACCGGCGATTGACAGCCTCCGGCTCGCCACTATTCTCCACTTCATCGAGCACGGCTACACGGGAACCGGAAGTTGAGTGACCTTTTGGAAGTTAGGTGTTGGGCTGCTCTCAGAGACAGTGGACAATTGTGTTTTTGACGCTTGAGAACGTGAGGGCGGTGGAGCTGCTGTGTCGTCGGTGTGGGCCTGACGCCGCGCCGTCGAAAGTCCGCCCCGTCCAGCCCGGGTACGATGTCAGAGGGCTGCTTGGTCTCTCGGGTGCAAGCGAGTTCGGCTAGAACGCCTGCAATGTTTGGGGCCGTGTGTTTTTCCCCTTATATGTGTTCCTCAGTCAGGCTTTTTTAATCATAAACTAGACCAAGAGATTTGCTCTCCAAAGATCAATCGTATTTTTTTTTACGTTCTTTTTTTCTTACGCATGAATGGCTTTGATCGAAGCTACTAATGGTTGTTTCACTTCGTGTGCAAACGTAGCCGAAGCTACTAGCACAAGCATGTTCCCCTGAACCTTTGGTTGCACTGCACGCTCGCGCGTGCTTGGCAGGGGTGCTGAAAGCCTCGCGTTTAGAATGAAGTGGATCATGGTTTGTCAATGAGTGCTTCCATGGGACATAGTTTGGTGCTGGACTCGATTCTGCAGGAGCAAAATGCGAAAGAGCGCCTATACCGTATTTGCATTCCTACAGTGGATTTCAAGCAGGTACATAGTGCGCAGTGTTTAGCACAGTAAAATTAAAGATTTCAATTAATCAGTAATATGTTGTTTTTAATACCATACATAAACTCTGATGTTGATTATATACTATCTGCACACACATGAAGGCACACCATCATGTCTGCACTTTCCTTTGGCAGTTTCGTGATTAACGTCGCTATACATATCCTACATCTGCAAAATACATGCATGTCTGCCCTCTTGCAGAGCACATTGTAGTCCAATCACTGCAATGTGCACCCAGATGATTACGGGGCTTACAGTATGATGCAATTTAAGAACGTAATTTCAACATGGATATGTTCAATTTCTTTGCACAGATCACTTCCTTGGTGCCTCGTCGTACACTGGATGCACTCCATAAAAGGCAGGAACTGGCCTACTGTGGATTTGTGGGAAAGAAGGTGTGCAAGTACATTTAACGCTCTGCTTTTGTATTTGAGTGGCACTCCACTTTTGATAACAAATTTATTTTAGAGCACAGCTCTTAGGCGCCCGTTTCCGGCTTGAGCGGCGTCGGCGTCGCCGTCGGCGTAACCGCGCGCTGCATTATGGGTAAATTTCCCCACTAAATTTAGTGGAAAAAGTTCCCCGCTAAATCTAGCGGAAAAATTTCCCCGCTAGATCTAGTGGAAAAATTTCTCCGCTAAATCTAGCAGAATAACTTCCCCGCTAAATCTAGCGGAAAAACTTCCCCGCTAAATCTAGCGGAAAAACTTCCCCGCTAAATCTAGCGGAAAATATTCCCCGCGAAATCTAGCGCAAAATTTTCTCCGCTAAATCTAGCGGAAAAATTTCCCGCTAGATTTAGCGAAAAAAATTCCCCGCTAAATCTAGCGGAAAAACTTCCCCGCTAAATCTAGCGGAAAATTTTCTCCGCTAAACCTAGCGGAAAAATTTCACCGCTAGATGTAGCGAAAAAATTCCCCGCTATATCTAGCGAAAAAAGTTTCCCGCTAAATCTAGCGGAAAAAATTCCCGGTTCCGGCTTGAGCGGCGTCAGCGTTGCCGTCGGCGTAACCGCGCGGTGCATTATGGGTAAATTTCCCCGCTAAATCTAGCGGAAAAATTTCCCCGCTAAGCCTAGCCGAAAAATTTTCCCGCTAGATTTAGCGGAAAAAATTCCCCGCTAAGTCTAGCGGAAAAAAATTCCCCGCTAAATCTAGCGGAAAAATTTTTTGGGGGGTCACGTGACCCCCCAAGGTCACATGACACCCCCCCCCCCCCCCCCCGGGGTCACGCGACACCCCCCCTCCTCCGCCCCGAGAACAGGTGACCCTCAGTACCCTTCCGCCCCCCTCCTCAAGAGCTGCGCTCTAATTCGGTGTTACAGGGCTTTCATTTTTTTACTTTTTACTTTAAACGGCTTTCCTTTTTTTACTTTTTATTGAACCCCTTTTTTCGTATTTTCAGGAAAGGCTAGTGAGCAGGCAATAATGGGGCCAATGGACCATAAAAATGCCCCTGGTAACTTCTACTATGGAATGTGCTGTCCTTTTTGACTACCAGTCAAGTCGTGTACAAGGGAAGTTTGAACATTGTTATATGTGCCTATTTGTTTCCAGAGGTGTGAAGCAACATTTTTTGGTAATTAGCCACAAAATTACAGTTCAAAGGCTTATATTCTGTGCCTATTTTTTAAGTATGGAACCATTGTTGTATAGGCATCTTTAATATTCGCCTCAAGACCAAACTGTGTGGCAAATATGGTAAAATCTACTTAATGAAAGTTGTCTGCACTCACCCCTTCAAATGGTTTTGTTAAGGTCACGAGATGTAGAAATGAGCTCCCCACGACAAAGACTATATTCTGTTACAACTAAAAAAAGTGCAAAAATGAGACGAAGGAAGAGCGAGAAGAATGTACACGAGAAGCGCTGACTTACAACTGAATTTTTATTGGGAAGAAACATGAAACGTTCGAACCACCAAAACACCAAACACTGCCAATCTTATCAATGTGATTACAATATTGCTTTGTAAGGACACCGTTACGAAGAAATATTGTAATTACATTGACAAGGTTGGCGGTGTTTCATGTTTTGGTGGTTGGAGGGTTTCATGTTTTTTCCTAATAAAAATTCAGTTGCAAGTCAGCGCTTGTCGCTTACATTCCTCTCACTCGTCCTTCGTCTAATTTTTGCAATTTTTTGGGTTGTAATGCATCATCCAACTCGTTACCCCTCTTAAGGCGCATTGCCACTGGTGATGTAAGCAGTCGCGCTATGCGACTAGATCGCATCGCAAAAATATTAGATGGTCACACTGGCGTGCGCGATGAGAGAGTCCAACGCCTTCGTTGGCGAGTTGTTTCTCGAAAACTCGCTCCGAACGCCGTTGATTGGTTCAGCCGCTCTGCGACTAGATTGCATTGCAAAAAAATCGCGTCGAGTAGCGACCGCTCAAATCGCGTCGCTTTTTGTACGCGATGGTCGCTTTTGCGATGAAAGTTATCGCGCGTCTAGATCGCATCGCCGGTGGGAACGCGCCTTATACTACCCTCCGCTTCATCATAACATGGCTAAGGGTGAAAGCTATGGCCCCCGTGAGCCAATCAAAGTGACAGAGCAAAGTACATGACAGCACTCCACGGGAGGAATGCACGAGGGCTACATCGTGATGCAACTCGTTCTGACTGTCTTGCGGGGCTGCAGCGTTCGCTCTTTGCGATGTTATGTGTCGACGACGTCCGAGCCACGATCCGAGCAACCCTAGTTGCAGCCTTGCTTCCGAGAAGACTGGATATTCTTTCCGGCGGGCACACAATACTTAGACAGCACGCTTGTGGCTGATGCGGATCGCAGGAGGTGGATAACAGGACAACCAATGCACAGCCAAAAGGTCGAGCACGGCACAGAGCACACACAGAGAACGATTGTCGCCGCCATGTTAAAATAAAACGAGGCTGAGCCAGGCCAAGCTTTAGTTTAGTACACAATTAACTCCAACATACTTTATTACAAACAAATATATAAGTGTTAAAACATTTTTTATTTATGTTTAAAAGTTATAATGTAAGTCAATTAAAACAGGAACATTTACGTTGCGTCAAATGAGTTTCGTCGTAACACCTGTCGTCAACCCAGCGAACGTTGCTGCATCGCCATCGTAACCAAAATCAAAAACAAAGCAAGCTGCAAACTTTCGGGCGGTTTCAGGCCTTTAGGCTTCTGGAAAAAAATCGAACAACGTTCTTCGGAAAACAAAATGTGTCCCAGGTGCCGGCGTGCCCATGGAACTAGCTGTGGGTTTGAGTCTACTTTGTGAGTACTTTTCCAGCCCTTTCTTTTCGGAGCTTTTATGGCGTGTTCTTGTGTGTGCAGGCAGCGTGAAAGCGAGCATGTGCGGTTCCTTGTCGCACACATTCTTTGCGCATTGGACGACCCTCAAGCTTTTTCCAAGGAAGTACCGGAACCGACATGTCACCGAGCGAGCAGTCAAATGGCGGGAACGGACCCAGAGGAAAGGTCCCATGAGGGCGTGGGGCGCCGAGCGAGGCACTTGGTGAGTTATCAGGGAGCTTTATCTCGTAGATCGGTGTTCAAGGCTTGAGTTCTGCAAATCGGGTGACGGCTTGGTACCACCCAGCTAGGCGGTGTGTTTTGCGGAACCCATGACTGCTAAAGGTACCAGTTTGCGTCGTAGCGCTCGTATTTGCACCCCGTTTGTTTCCACTGTGGGAGGTCGGATCCAAGTTCAATTTTCGTCCTCGGAAACTACTCGAAATATTGCGTGACGTGCGCCTTTGGAAGTAGCGTCTGTATTGGCGACGTTGCTTGCGAAGAGTATAAGGAGTTCTTTTTCGACTGTGGCACAGACTTTTTATACAAATTGCTGTATATGTAGCGCTTATTTACTGACCCTCTGGCAATACTTTATTGTGAAGGCCGGGAGAAAAAAAATGCGCATTGAGTAGTGCCAAAGAAAACAGGAAAAAAGGTGTTCCAAACAACTTTCTTGAGAAGACCATAAGCTGATTTTCAAGCTACTTCCTTTTCAGCTTTCCTCCTCAGTTCATAAGCAAAGTGGGAAATCATGTGGTTTCATTTAACTGGAACCCAAAGTTTTCGCAGCAGTCTGAGAGTCGGGAAGAAGAAATAAAATTCACGCTTTACATTTTTGCAAGCGCCAACAGCCATAAAGTGTAAATTACGTGTAAGCGATTGAGCGAGCGACGAGACAAGCGATGGCAACCTTTTTGCTATCACTCATTCAGTCTCGTAACAAGGTAAATCGCTTGAAAGCGACGGGAGCAAGCGATCAAGTCATTGAGCGACATATTCTGGAAATCCAAAAACCGAGCGACAGTGAGAAGTCCCAGTTGCTCGTCTTGTTGCTTGCTAAACCGCTTACATGCGGTTCAGCCTTCATTGTGCGAATGCGAGAGACACGTGCCACGAGTGAGTGCTGTGTTGCCAATCATTTCATTTAATTTATTTTCACCTTAAGGGCCCGGTTAGGGAATTGCATAAGGGGGAGGATGTATACATGTTATACAAATCAATACAAACAAGAAAAGGAAGCTCATTAATCATACACAGTGGCAATAAAATACTTATAACAAGAAAAGTTAATCTGTAAGCTTGCTAGAAATACTTCTGGGTCTACGATGGTGGATGGTAGGCTGTTCCAGTCGAAGATGGCTTGAGAAAGGAAAGTCTGATTGAATGCGTTTGTGCAACTGGAAATACGAGATGATGAGGCGAGATGATGTTCATTCCGGAGATGATAACAAAGAGTTCTTGAGGTCGGGGCAATGATAGTCGACTTTATGAAAAGGCAGAGGCGAGAAGTTTTCTGCGGAGCTGCAAATAATTCACTTCCAAGTATCTCTCATTTCAGGGCTATATTGCCATTTGCTTACAAGTGCTGCACGGGCCTTATGCACTGGCACTTACATGCCAGTTCCAAAACTAACATAAACACCTCAAGGTGTTTTAGGCGGGTTTGCCATTCCACAAAATGGTGCTGCTCAGTTAATTTATATCAAGTTCAAAATGCACAGCACTCTTCATTCATGGCTGATTCATACGACGAACTGATCCACACAAAGGAGCACACTCACAAACGACAGGCAGGACGTACTAAACGAGTTCGCGGCCCCACACTGCTGGGGAACTCTAACATTGTGCGATCACACTGTGGCATCGTTGTCCCAGATCGCAATCAACATTTTCTACTTTAAAAAAGAAGTCTGCGCCGCTGTTACGTGCAGAGGGAGACTGAACACCACGATAGGCTTAGTGCGAAGCACCATTAGCTTTACTAAACGAAGTCATGACAAAAACACAAGCATAGTCCTACTCGAGGAGGCTTTGGCGTAGAGGCGACGAAGTCCTGGGCTCGCCATGGGGCATTTGGAGACACCTTCACTCACTCCGTGCTCGCGCCTTCAGTACACCACAGCCACAAGAAAGTAGGGGTGCCGCAAACTTTTGGCAAACCGGATTTTTAGGTCAAACACTCGGAGTTCGACTGGGTCAAACCGGTTCGACAAACCTTCGAAACTTTTAACCAGATTTGACTTTGTGGACAGCGTGGCAAGACTGTGATACAAGCATGTCTAGGTCTGCAGAAGCTTTTTCACTCAAAGGGTTATTTTAATTTTATAAACAGTCGCAAATAAAAGAAACTAACTCTAACCACTGAAAAAGTGAATAACTTACTTTTTTGTACTGTATTAACTGCCCTTAATCGGTGCTGCCCTTAATTCATCCCTTAGCCATCACCATCCAATCCGAAGCCAACTGGCCAGCACGTCGCGCATGCGAATAGCAGTTGAACCTGAGTCGAACCTTTTCTAACTTTTCGCAAGAAGTTAGAAAAAGTCGAACCTGGTCGAACTCGAACCTCGGCCAGTTCGCGACTTCCCTACAAGAAAGGTCTTGCTGGCTGACCGGTTGATTGGAGATGCAAAGCGATTGCGTCGTGCTAGACACGATTTGATAGATGCTTCTCGACGCAGATTAATACCAGAATCTGCATCGTGTCAGCCCGGCAAAGTTCCTCATACCAACGTTTTTGGTATGAGAAATGGAATGAAAGAATGTTTTGTGACAATAGTTGGGGTCATTTTTCTTTAAAAGTCTTACTTCCAACTTTCAGAAAGGCACAAGCATTGGAGACCAGCTGCCTTCACAATCATGCCCCCCCGCCCCTTTCCTGGTAGTTGCTGTCGGTGAGCAACCTGATAGCCTTTGGCTTTTCTACCTTTCTAATAGAAATGAATTGTTCTTTTACACGTGCAAAAGTGAAAAGTATGCTACTGCCATGTTTTTCAGTTTTGTAACCCTTTATTTCCTCAGACCAAAAATGTTTCTTCAGCTTGGTTCAGATGCCCAATACATTCATGGAAGGTTGCGTCCAGAAATTTCTATTGTGCGTTGTGTGTATGTTTGGGGCGGGGGGGGGGGGGGGAGGTTTACTTCGCTGGTCCATTTGGTAGACAGGACGTTGTGAGAAAGAGAAGTGTAGATAAAATACAACTAAGTTTTAATATGAAAACCTTTTAGTACGGGACTGATGGAAAAATGAGAATATGAAACAATATGACGTCCTGCCTACCTCTTTCTTGTTACTTTCTGTAACCTAGTCTTGTAACTTAGAATCATATACTACTACATAAGGTTCAATGATATGGAAGGTACTGGAGCTCTTTAAACCCCAAAAAGACACATGCAAAGGAAAACAAAAATTTTTTAGACACCCTAGATGGAAAAAGATTGTCATGAAACGAATTTACAACGAAGAAATAGAATTTTTAGAGCTATATTTATGGCGCAAAACGAATTTGTAGTTGGCGCCCGTGAGAGCCGCCGCTGGTCACGTGTTAGACCTGTGCACCGCCGCGCTGTGTCGCCGAAGCTGCAAAGTCACGCCGCCGCCGCATGCTGAGCATTATGTGCCGCCGCTCCAATGCATTTCTTCACGGCAATGCCACCGTCGCCGTGCAAGTTTGTGAGCTCTGGGGTGCCGCCGCCGTCATCTTATCGGTGTACAGGTTTATCACGTCTGCTTGCGCTTTTTCAGGAGCTTCCTTTGGGCTCTGAAAGTAACTTATTAATCTTTGTTTTTTATTGCACTTTAAACGAAGATAAAAAGTAACTTTTCGAGACTGTAGGATGCTTCCGAAAGAGTGCAAGTACCATGTGTTAAATAGCGGCCAATCACGTGATAAATGTAAGCCACTTCTCCGCGGCGCCCGCGGGCGCCAACTACAAATTCGTTTAGCACCGTAAATATAGCTCTAAAAGTTTTTCTTTTTCGTTGCAAATTTGTTTTATGACTTCCTTTTCCTAACCCGGCTGTTTAAAAAAAAAGTTATTTTCCTTTGCATGTGTCCTTTAACCGTTTTAAACAATCCTAGCTCGTCCACCTAGAGCCGTCCCCTAGGCGTTTAGAAGGAGTGTAGCACGTCCGCGCACCCTACCTTTCCCCTTGGCTGTTTTGGACGTCCCAGGCCCGTTCCGAGCTTAGTTTGCGGTGCAGCTGAGAGATGGAAGCCCACATTTTTTTATTGTACACGTTTTTAAGGATGGCGACCGATTGTGGAGGCGCGTGCGGCCCAAGCCGCACAGGCTTTAAAAAAGAAAAAAAATTAGGATAAAAGCTCAAGAAGAAAAACCGGTTAAGGGGTAAAGGTGAATATTGTGCGACATCATTATGCAGTTCCTCGTTTCTTCGAGAATATCTAATTGGATACAAAACACACGTTCATGACGTGCAGGCAACGTCAACAAAAATGTTAAATGAGTGCAGACTCCGCAGTCCACTTATGGCTGATTTACACGACGTGCTAATCCGCGGATGGGTTTATCACGTGACAAGACGTCCACGGAACGTTAGTCCCCCAAGCGCATCCACACAAAGGAGACGAGCAGGCGACAGCAAGGACATACTGAACCTACTCGCAGCCCTGCAATTTTGGAAAACGCTAACATCGCAGTGTGGCACCGTTTTCCAAGAGCAGAAGTGATGTTACGACTAGGATCACGGTGCTATCATGTACGTACAAAGTGAGCCAACACATAGTGGCAGGCTTAGTGCGAAGTGTCACTTACTTTACTAACGACATGACACAAGTATGATCCTCCTTCAGGAGGCTTCAGCATCATAGCGATGAAGTCTTGGGGTCGTGGAGAGGCATTTGGAAATGCCTTTACACACTGCTCGCTTGTACACCACTCTTCAGCACACTACAGCCATAAGAAAGGTCTTGCTGGATGGAAAACTGGGTGGATGTGCAGGAAAGATTGGAGCGTGCTAGGCAAGTCTTGACAAGCTTCTTGACACCAACCTGGAGGAGTACCAGAACCTGCGGCGTGTCAGCCGTGCAAAGTTCTTTCAGCTTCTTTCACGCGTCGAGATTTAAGAGTGGCGCGACAAAACAATGATCCTCTCTCTTTATTTGGCTGATTTGAAAAAAAGTATTGGTGAGCTGTTGCTACTCTACCGTAAAAACGCTTTTCCAGTTACTCACTTGCCAAAAATCTGCGATTAGAAAGGCACTCTGCCCTTTCAGTATGGGTGTCCGCGGACGAGGGACAAATCACAGGAATAGCCTACATGATGGTAACTTGACAAATGGTGCACGAATAAAAATTGCAATTCAATGTATCGTGTGAACTTGCCATTATTTGGCAATTATCCTAATATGATCAGTTGATCCTAATTAAGAAAGAATAATTGTTATCTGAAACAATGTAATGAAAGGAGGTTTTTATAAATAGTGCCTGCTCATTTGACAATGGAAAAGGCTTGGTGGAACAGAGACTTTCCGTAGATCAGATATTGCGAATTGCAGGCGTATTCTTAATTGAGAGAAGAGTAAAAGTACAGGCAAGGCTGGTGAATTGCAAACATTACTAAACCTGAGACAAAAGAAAAATATAATGACCAACGCAACACGTCTCAACCACAGCTGCATTTTCTTTTTACTTGTTAGTCGGTGGGTTGATTTTGGCAAGTGTGGGAGCGTCGAGGGCAGTTCTTCTTTTGTTCGCCCTTGCTGACAGTCTGGGGGTGTGACTTGGTGTGAGGGTTCTTGGCGTTGACTGCGGTTTACCCTTATAAAATGGTGTGGTATTAGAATGAACCTGCAGCTGTGTTCGAGACATTATGTGTGTCGTCCTCTTTTTGGTGTACTTCTTTTTCCTTCTTCCGGTGTCTCAGATTTAGTTATGTATGCTTAATCCATGCTCAAAGTGAAGACATGAGCTTGTGCTGGCATTGCCAACCTTGTGTGTATGGTCTATGAAAAGTGCTTAATGACTATGGTTAAGGGAGAGGGGTTTCTGCTTTCAAGAACAGCATGAGGTGAATGGAAAAGTGTCCTCACGAACAATGAATTCTCTGGGTTACCCACTCAGTCTAACGGAAGGACGTAGGATAAGCACTTCAAATTCTTTAGGATTTGCCAAGGGAGGAAACAAATTAAACGAACAAAAAAGTAGGGGGAGGAGAATGGCACAAAAATTTTGGGGCTTGTGTTCTTACATTTGAATTTTTTGTGCAGGAAGCATTAAGGCCCGTTCGCACTCTTGCGACCGAATAAGACTGAGTGAGACCAGACCGGTTTTCAAGCCCCTTACGATCTCTTAGCGCGTCCCGTCCTAAGAAGTCACAAAAGGCTTTTTTGACGTGCAACCGAGCTTTCGGTTGCACGTCGAAAGATCCCCAGGTGGTAGAAATTAATCCTCAGTCCTCCGCTGGGGTGTGCCGGATGCCCGTCGTTGGTTTGGCACGTAAAAACCCCCAAATATGACTTTTGCGAAAAGAATTAATTTTTTAGAGCAATATTGATAGCGAGAGATTTATTTTAAATTCTGCGCGCAAAGTCTATGACGTCATGAAATGGTCATTCACTCTCGCCACCTCTACATGAAGGCGAAGCTGATCCCCTTCTCCTCTACTCGCTCGAAATGCCCAGAGGAAACAAGTGGAAAGGAGGCGACTACCGACTAAATCGCGTCTCGCGCCGTCACTATTGCTCTGAGCAATTTTTTTTTTACGTAAAATTAATTATTTGACGCGTGTCCCAACCAGACTGTTTAAAAAAAAAACATTTTGTTTTTCTTTTCAGGGGCCCTTTATTGAAACAACTTTGCTCGCATTGTCCTAATTTAACAATATTGTGGGAAATCACTCAGGAAGCATGAACTGCAAAATTCGCACGTGAAAAGGATTGGTAATTTTTAACAAGATGTTTTGTCTCTTCCAGTTGTACCAAAAAGTGCATAAGAGTGGAAGTTACTTAACCATCGTTTCAATCCTGGGGACATTGAGTCATTGCTAACCAGGGCCCGTCACTGCTAGCCAAAACAAGACTTCATAGGTGCATATCAGGTTAGTACTTTTTTCTGGTATTTATTTTTTTATTTTAACGAGACAACCCTGAAATGCAGAACAGAAATTCTTTCAGAATATACGTGCCATAATATACCGGGCGAGCGCCCACTCAAAATGTAGAGATAATCGCGAAAAAATGGGGGATGGGCGCTTGCCCGATCATCAATTTTACATATAAATGTACCGTGCACATTTTTTCATATATCAGAAATTTGGATATGGGCGCTTAATGTGGAATGGGCGGATGCGCGGTATTGTACGGAGGTTTCTAATTTCCAGAGAATTGAACTCATCTCTCTGAAGTCCCAAACCAAAAGCACAGATTCCTGCAGACGCTGTAACCTATTTTTGCCGAACGTCTTGCAGTTTTGTTGGTTTGCTTTTTATAATGAACGATTGAACTCTGCTGGTGCAAGAGCATCGATAGATTTCTGGAACCATTCAACACGGACGAAGCACCTTATCTGGCGTATGGCTTGTTAACCTCAAAGTGTATGTCCTATACCTTCTTCCAGGTGCTGGGCATGTTCAGTTTGCGATCTTTTACCCTTCCTCAGAGTGCAGCAACTATACTCTGTTTCACGGTAACTTGATGAGCTGTGGAGGCTGCGGCCTTCCCGACCGAATAAGAGCGTCGAAGCAAGGCATGTGACAGCAACCCCATGGTTGAGGTTGCTGACAAATCGCATGGTTGAGGTTGCTGTTGAATCGTTTTTGCGAATCGCCTACAATTGCGGAAAAAGTAGGTCCCGCGAACAATTCCGGTAAAATATAAACACATTGGAATCTATATCGAGATCCCTCTGCATCACGAAAATTAGAACCCGCGAATTATTTCAAAACTTCAGCTTCGACCTTATTTGCGAAATATCGAGCGCGCGAAAAATAAGTCTACATAAGCACAAATAAAGTTATTTCCTTATTAATTCCGGGGTTTGAGTGTTTCTGGCTTACATTTTTCTAGTCTAAACTAAAATGTGTGCTTAATGAACTGCAGGGATGATTTCCTTAACTAAAAGTTCCTGTTCATGAATAAAATATTGTTTTAATTATACTATACTAAGATTATGTGGCTACACTTCCATTAAGTATAATGATAGTGCAGCTTGTTCTTGGTACTCCAAATATTTTTGAACACGAGGCTTAAGAGATTAGAAGGTGGGTCTAACGGAATTTTCATAGAACTTGTTCAGGGTGTAGATTTTCTGAGTTGACATAGTGCTTATTTGAAGACCAAAAACCCTTTTTCATTGGAAACTTGGGCAGAAAGTGAAAGGAGTATGCTCCAAGAAGCTGATGGAGAGGATAGTAGAAGGACACTCGGGGACGTCAGAATGCCAAGCTCTCATTCGAATGATCAGTGGGCAGGCCTAAGGCTAGCAGCCTTTGTCTCCCCTGCACTCTTCGAACGTGTTAGAACGTTAACAGGGTGTCTAGCGACCGGGGAAACCGGGTATTGTCAGGGAAATTTTAATTACCGGGAAAAATCGGGGAATTGTCAGGGATATTGTCAAAAAGCGAGCCCAGTCAGGAAAAATGAGCCGGAAACGCTGGAGTGCCCTGAGCAAAGGCTTGAAGACTTCGGGGCAGAAAAACTTACAATAAATTCTGCTTAAAGCGGAGCACAGGCTCTGCTCATCCAACGTATTGTACTACCCGATGCAAAGGGAACAGCCGACGAATCCAGTCCAAGCCTTGGATTGGATGGAGGGCGCGACACAAGGCTACATCCAGTTAGTTACTAGATTTAGTAACAAATGGAAAAGCCGCAGACCCCGACCTAACCCAAGCCTTTAGCCAAAAGTATCCGAAAGTGCATCTGGCGACTGTGCTGCCATTTGGTTATTGACGTGTGTGGTTAAGCGTCGTGTTTTCATCATGTTTCCGGAACTGGGCTCTTCACTGACAATGTCGGCGGAAAGAAAGTACTCGTCTAATGTGGACTGGCCAAACCTGAATATTTCGGAATATGCAGGTTGGATTAAGCCCCTGCAAAATGACCCTTACTGTGCTCAATGCCTTATGTTGTAGTCATCTTGTATATTTAACCGCCTCTACAGTGGTCAGAGAATTTCACCTGAAATTGTCAGGGAAAATCTGGAACAGTCGGGGAATTTAAAAATAATATTTTGCTAGACACCCTGGTTAAATGCCTGGCGTCCGACCTTTGGTTTTCGCATTCGAACACGTTCGACGAATGCGGTGGAGACAACGGCAGCTAGCTTTCCGTCTACCTACTATTTATTCCAATCAGAGATTGGCGTTCTGACTTCCCCGTGCGCTCTCGTATCCTTCTCTTCCTCAGTTTTCTGGCACATACTTTGATGCCTCAATTTTTAGTACTAGAAAGAACCATTCTTACGAATGCTAGACGAATGCAATACAGCATGTGAGTTTATTTTTATAATCTCATTATTTTATGAAATTGAAACAATTTGGGTTTGGAAGTTATTTTGCTGGCAGAACATTTTGCAATTGGGAGTTGTATGCTATGTATTTTCCGTCATGCGGTGATGTATTCCCTTAATAAATGTTTGTGATTGTTTTCAAAATGTGAAAGTTGCAGAAGTTAGATGATTTTTGGTTTTGTTTAAATTACTTTCAGATGCCCGTCGCAGGTGTGTCAGCCTGTGACCAACTGGGAAAGCAGATGCAGCTCGCCTCAAAGAAATGCATCATCAACATGCACGAGCTGCTTCAGAGACTGAGACTGAGAAGAAATCAGCCAAAACAAACCTCTAAGACACTGGGGGGCGAGGCAAAGGACGGAAGTATGTGAAAAAAAAAAAGTGACAGCAAGTTGGTCTTAAACGTTTAAAAATAGCCGGAAGATCCAAAGAGTGCCCATTGGTGGCAAAGCTCAGCACAGCATATTGGACCTTCAAGAGAAAGGAGAAAGCCTCAATTCAAGCACCGGAGAAAAACTAATTTTACCCGATCGGATACCTACACTAAACATGACTTTAGTATCCGATGGCACCGTTCGAATTCAGTATATCTACCCTTGAAATCAGTGAAAACAGTTCATATAAAAAGTGGCATAAATTATTTAGTTCTTTTTTAGAGAAGCATAGCTGTGATATGAACACATTACAAGCAACAAATATGTCAGAAAACCACGCCCTGCTTTCTGCTGACCTTGCACGGAGGGATTTGTGACATATTTGTTGCTTGTAATGTGTTCATATCACAGCTATGCTTCTCTAAAAAAGAACTAAATAATTTATGCCACTTTTTATATGAACTGTTTTCACTGAGGGATTTGTGACATATTTCTCACCCCTGCAATTGAGTGCTCTTCTGGATGCGATTTTTTGCTTAAAAGGAATCATTAAAATAAAATCTGCAGTGCCGTCGAAGGCGCTGATGCTGGTTGACTTTGGTCGCTACCGTGCTAATTCATAACCTACCTTGGTGTATA
Organism: Ixodes scapularis; assembly: GCF_016920785.2. NCBI lineage: Eukaryota > Metazoa > Arthropoda > Arachnida > Ixodida > Ixodidae > Ixodes > Ixodes scapularis. The sequence continues at coordinate 173,680,894 of NW_024609857.1, read as the reverse complement.
ATAGTTTTTTATGCATGCAATGATGTAGTTCAAAAAGAAACATTTTTTAACCAAGTCCGAGTTCACACTGACACTAGGTTCAATGAAATTTCCTTACGGGGTTTTATATGCATTCCTCATGTCATAGACAAATCACCACCCCCAAAAAATAGAGGACCCCAGCACGTACATTTTGCGAGCTATTCAAAAATTCAATTTAATTGATACATCGGCAACAAAAATGCTCAGAGATACACGCACCTCCGAAGGTCCTCCAATGCCAATATTGAACCGTATCCATATTTCTGGATCACTTTAAAATGCCCTTAGCGATTCTGAAGTAATGCCTGCATTTTTGTTTTTCTGAACAATGCATGGAAACGGTAAACGTAGGCTTTAGAAAATGTTCAGTTAAATACACGACAAAATGATGGTTTGTCTGGACAAATAGATCAAATACTGCGTGACAACGATGATTTCAAACAAAGAGTAGATAAACTGTCAAAACAACTCTAACAGTCGAAATATGGGTAATGCCAGAAATGGAAATCGTTCACACTATTCAAGTCCCCAGCACAGCATGACTTCTCAGCCCGGCACGTCCATGTTCGTCACTCCGGAAATTGAGGAAATCATGCGCCACACGGACAAAATCTGAAAATGCAACCGCCCAGGAGCTCTTTTTGGGAATGTCTGTAGACAATTGCAAGCATGAGACTCCGACTGGATGCCCCATGAGTGCTTCACGGGCAGCTTGCGCGTGAACATAGCTTCGGCGAGCTTGCGATTTCACGGGATTGACCGCATGAGCAGAAGCATGGAGGCAGCCAGGCGGTCGATGCCATTATATAGATGCTTCAGTGATGACCCAGCTTATCCAATGACCAGTTTATATTGAAATATATTGGCATAAAATGGGAAATCTTGGCCCGTCAGTTCCATTGGCTAGCGATTGATGGATGAACACTGGCATAAAATGGGCAATATTGGCCTGTCAGGTTCTTTGTCGTGCGATTATTGTATAAACACTTGCGTAAAATGGCCTATCTTGGACTAAACAATTGATTGGCTTGCGAATATTAGATGAATGCTGGCATAACACGGTCCATGTCAAACTCAGAGTACCCTTGGCTTGCTAACATTGGATAAACGCCATATAAAATGGTCGAGGATGGCCTGTCCGAGCCATCGGAATTTCAATATTTGATAGTTACTGGCATAAAATACACAATGTTGACTTGTCTGTACCATTGGCTTGTCAGCGTTGGATTAACAGGAGCTTATAATGGCCAATGTTGGCTTGTTAGTAACGCTGGCGCATCAACATTGCAAGAACACACTGGCATATAATGGTTTATGTTTGAGTGACAACATAACTGGCTTTATATTGAAGGCATGTTAGAAAAGGCAGATTTAGTCGTGTTAATTTCGCGGCGACATGTTGAAATTGCTCGAGCGCTTGTAAACTTTATCTTATTTTGTCCACGCGCAAGTCAGATGTGTTTATGGAAAGTAAGAAAAAAAAAGGTACAGACCTTACAGAGACTGGTTTGCTGCTTCTTTGTGCATATTAAGGCGTCGCCAGCATACGTGCTTAATTGGACTGCCAACTAGGATCGCCGAAACCCGCGTCTACTCTTTCCCGCTTTGAAGCGGCCAAATGCGTGGTACATTTCGCTCTAAATTATTATATTAGGTATAATATTGACAGGAAAGCTTCGTTCACCAACTAAGGGTTTGTAGACTGCACTTCGTGTCAGGCGAGGTTGCGATTGACTAGGAGAAGAAAATATTCTCAATTGTGGTTATACTAAGACTGCTGTTACAAATGTAAACCGAACTCGCTTCCAACCGGCCAACGTTCGTCGGCGGAAAGAAGCGGAAGCATGACACACGTCGTTCGGTTCCAACAGAACACTAACTAAGAGAGCCGTGTGGCCCTCTGTTTAATATAGAGCGCCGCACTTCCAAACATCGTCACGCGAGGCTACCAGGGGACCTTGTGGCGCTACATGCTGGCCAAGAATATAACAGTCCTCCCCTATAGAGTACAAAGACAAGCTACAGCTAAGCGGAGTACCGCTGCACGGCCCTCCTAGTCCTTTTGCTACGGCGCAGCTGGGGTGGACTGATGCTTGTAGGATGAGGAGTTACCCCAGTGCTTGCAACACTGTCGCTTGCACCCACGCTTGTTTCGCCTGGCTTGAACAGGGCGCCCGGAGCACCAGCAGATTGACTCTTATTTAATCCTTGGGGTCCCAACTGAACTGCAGCACCAACAGGTTGACACGTCTCTGCCTCGGCCGTAGCTGCTGTAGGGACGTCGGTCGGTTTGGAACGCAGGTGATCACCGTGCCGATGCCACAGTGTGCCTTCTTCGAGGCAGACTTGCGCTGAAGATTGACTTGAGGCGCCGACGACTCGAGCAGGCACCCAGGGCATAACCTAGCAGAATCTCCTGGCGAACACGTTCTCCTCAGGGTTGAGCGGGGGTCCCTGTCGGCAGCCTTTATCAGTATACAGTTTCTGTTTTTGGTGCTTGAGCAGCACTGATGATTGGAGGCTGGGACGCAGGACATCCAACGGCGTCTTGAACATCCTTCCCGTCAACAACTCACATGGTGCTCTGCCCGTGACCTCGTGCGGAGTAGTCCTGTAATGAAACAGGAATCTGGAAATCCGAGTCTGAAAATCCCCAGAGCCACTTTTCTTGAGTTTGTTCTTAACGGTTTATAAAACACGCTCCGCTGCCCCGTTTGACGCTGGATGATATGGCGGCACCAGCATGCGGCGTATCCAGTTGCATGTTAGGAAGTCCAAGTACTGCTCACTTGCAAATGCAGGCCCATTGTCTGACACAATCAGATCTGGTAGACCGTGCTGAGCGAAGGCCATTCGCAGGCCTGTTATGGTAGCCTCTGCAGAAGTTGACGAGACAAGAAACACTTCGACCCATTTTGAAAAAGCATCCGTAATGACCAAAAAAGTATGCCCCATAAATGGCCCTCCAAAATCAATGTGAAGCCTGCACCAAGGCTAATGGGGGAATGGCCAGGGCGTCTGTTGAACTGGTTGTGGAGCCCGCTGACGAGCTTGGGAAATCGAGCAGCTCTTCACATGGTGGGTTATGTCGTTATCGATACCCGAACACCAGACGTGACTTCTGGTGATCACTTTGCTCTTCTCGATGCCTGGGTGGCTGGAATGAAGCATATCCTGGACTCGAGCCTGCAGCACTTTTGGGATCACCACGCGTGCTCCCCAGAGCAAACAACCCTCATGCAGGCTAAGCTCTGAACTCCTTGCAAAAAAAGAGCTTGTTTCTGATGCTAGTGCAAGGTTCTCTCCTCTGGGAACAGCGAGAACGACATGTCCCAGAACAGTGTCATTCTTTGTGGCTTCAGCCACAACGGTAAGTGAAAGAAGATTCGGATATGCGTGCTGTAGCATGAAGACGTCAGCCGGTACGTTCTCTTCAACGTTGCTCCCAGGTAATGGGAGTCTACTGAGTGCGTCAGTATGACCTAAATTCCTTCCTGGTTTGTAGGTCAGCTGGTACTTGTACGCTGAAAGCTTGAGTGCCCACCTGACAAACCGAGGTGTCGCGTGGACAGGAACTGGCTTGTCAGCACTCAGCAGTCCCAGCAGCGGCTTCTGGTCTGTCAAAGCTAGAAAAGGGGTCCCCACAAGTACTGGTGGAACCGTTCCACCCCGTAGACCAAGCCTAATGCCTCTTCGTCATGTCGACTGTAGTTTTGTTCTGCTCGGAACGAACTCTTTGATGCAAAAGCAATGGGTCGCTCTTGGCCATCGGCTTCACAGTGCGCCAGAACTGCACCAATTCCGTATGGTGATGCATCACAAGTTAGACAAACCGGCTTTTCTGGATTGAAATGAGCTAGAACCGGAGCGAACGTCATCAATTGCTAGCTTTTGGTAAAAGCCTCTTCTTGGTCTTTTTCCCACTCCCACTTCTTCCCGTCGGTAAGAAACAAGTGCAGTGGCTGCAGGCGTTCAGAGAGGTTAGGAAGGAAACGTCTGTAGAAATTAATCAACCATAGGAAGCTCTGAAGCTGCTTAATGTCGCGAGGAGCAGGAGCATGAAATATGGCCCCTACTTTGCCTAGGCCAGGGCCGGCTTGCTCATCTTGCGGCTGCGGCCGCGGCCGCGGCCAAGAGGAATTTTTACGTCACGTGACCAGCTCCATGGGGACAAGGAAGTACCTAGCGTCCCTGCCTAATGGCGGAGAGACCCGCATCGCTTCAAGCACAAAAGCCTAATATCGCTCGCAAAAACTGATTGCAGGGACTTGCAACTGGAGTCCAATTGACCGCCCCTTTATACTGTAGGAGCGGCAGGTAAAGTTACGGCCAGGGAGGGTAAATAGGAGCCAAAATAAAGAAAAAACCACACGAGGTAAAAGCGGTAGCAGTAAATTTATATACCTCCGCCGGCGCCGGCGCCTCGCGCCTTCTGCTACGGTCGAGAGGTTAAAGCGCCGGTACTTGTCGTCGCGGCGTGAAAGTTCCGGGTTCAAATCGCGCTAGGTACTTCTTTTTTACTTTTTTTTGTATTTTGCGCGTGTCTTACTTTTTCACTGTGATCTTTTTTAGGAAATCATCCACTTGCAATACTGCGCCTTACTCGGTTTTTACTGTTAGTCCCACCTGTTCAATCGAAACACCGGGAAGAAAAACAAAGATCAACGCAAGTTAACGCGCTAATATAATCATTTCATAATTTTCATTAAAAGGAAACCAAAGTAACAGCATCGGTATGGCTTTCACACAAACGGAGCCGAAACGAGCATCCTTTCCTCAGCAACTACAATTTTATCTATTTTTAAATAACGCTCTTGCTACGATTCCTTTCATTAACAAGAGACGCCTATTTAGGACTAATAAAACTGCAGTTATGACAATTAAAAGGAAACAAACAAAAAAAAGAAAAAAAAAGACTAGCAACTGTGGATACATTGATTGAGCGAAATCCTACAGGCAAGGCAGCAAGTCAAACGTCTGAGAAAGTAGTAAAACCGAAATAAAAGAGATCATACTTTTACTTGCATGGAATGTGATAAAAGGTATATTTTTACCCTTTACATTTGTTGTGTCAATCGTTTTGTAATATTAACACATTACATGTTGAATTTTAGTTATATTAGCAGACGATCACGACCGAATGCAAAAATGAATCAGGTCTCGACATCGCAAACCCCGAAATCGGTGCGAAATCGCACCGATTTCGCACCGTCAGTTTTGACGGTGCGAAATCGCTGCGGCTGACGGTGCGAAATCGCACCGTCAGTTTTGACGGTGCGATACAAAGCTGGTGAACGCTCCCATCAGCACGCGCTTAGCGCGAGGTAAGCGCTATGCTTGTAGCGCTCCGCTGCATGTGGGAACAGGCCTTGAAGATCGAAAACGATTTTCGTCTTGGTACGCACCGCTCAATTTCGTACCGTTTTTCGTTTGGCGGGCTTAGTGATGATAGTCGGGCCCGAGGGGGCATTCGGAGACATCCGGTTTTGTGCCGAAGATCACGCTCCGGCAGTCGCTTTTCTTAGCTTCAGGTAGATGGCGCCACTATAGAACCGTGCATATTAAATCCATAATATGAAGTTTTGATGTGTCTGTTCACGTTTTAACGACCACATTTAAAACAAAATTAGCTCCAAGTCGAAGAGATACTTGCTGAGCATGCTGACTCTCTAGACTCCGACACAGTTCACATCACGCCCGTAGTTTTCCTTGCCGACACAAACGGCTACAGGAAGGAAAATGGTTCCTTCATCTCCAACTTTTTTGGACACCGACGCTTGGCGAATGCCCAACAACAACCGAATAACAACAAACATTGCAATGTTCCGCGGTAATATCTTAGATAAATATTATATAAATTCAAAGTAATAAACCTTTTGGACGCGTATAATTTTATTCCAAAACTCTACCGTTTTTTTTTTTTTTTTTTTTTTTTTTTTGCATTGAACACTATAGGTTACATTCACAAAATTGTCCATTTCTGCTTTGCTTGGGGAAATATCATAAAGTTCCTGAAATCTGTACTCTCCTGGGTATTAAAGAACGCAAATGAAAGAAATGTTTTATGCTGTCTTGAAAAGCTTTTATTCTGCGGGTCATCTCAGAAAGTTGGTATTTCCTCTTCGTGAATACGCCGCGCACTGGGGACATTAATAGGGTAGAGATCGCGTTCCTTTTTTTTTTAATGTTTACTCATGCTAAAGCCGGGATTACACAGTCCATACATAACACCAAATGCAGTATGCAGACATTATACTGGTTCGAATGCCCTGTACCAAGTTTCTCCTTGAACTTGTTGCCATGCGGCAATCTAAGCACGAATATCGGGGTTACTAGATTAAATGAGTGTGAGTCTAGTGGTAATGTGCACCCCAATTTGTATGCAGACTGTTTTTGCATAACGTATATGTTGTGTGACCCGGCTTAAGGTAATCCAAACGAAGGTGGCAGGCTTCAGATTCTTTCAAAGAAAAAAAAATCTGTTTCAAGGCTCTTTTAAGAGGCGCCTTAGATGGCCACTTCCAAAGAGAGGAACACCCGACAATTAACGGGTTCGCGTCGTGTGGGGAAAACATCTAACTTGGCCACTGGAAAATCAACTTGACTAAAATATGTTTTATGTATTTTTTTTTTTATATGTTGTGTCCGCTAGTAGCGAACGCTACAAGCCAGTGACACCGATCCTGCGGCGGCAGTGTATCACATGGCCTTTCGGTGGTTCCAGTTCGCACTCATGCTGCAGTGGCAATATCGGTCATATATAGGGTGGTCCAAGTCACCAGGCTCGATCTAAAATGGACCGTAAAAATCGACGCCTGCACGTAGAAACCAAAACTTTTCGTCTAAGGTGCATTTCACAGGTCGGTTTTTACTTGTAAATTTACAAAGCGTAGTTCTTTTTCTGTAAGAAATAAGGCAAAGAAAATTGCCAGGCTCTATGGCGGGGGGCAACCCAGACAACCAAGTCCACTAGCGGGGTGTGTTTGGCGTTCGTATTGATAGATGGCGATTAGAGCGGCGTCCGAAGGTGCAGCCGACAAGCGAAAGAAAGCAGACGACACGCAGACGATATCCGTTGGCAGAAAAAGAGCTGACGTTATGCGGACGCGTATTTTTACTTTAAGTTCCGCTTTTATTGCCCTCATTTATTTTTTAACCAAGGTACATTTTTAAAAGGTTATGTTCTTTTTAATCAACCACGGTGGTCGCGAGCCGTCTCAATAAGGAAATAGCGCCACCTAGCAATACGAACGCCAAACACACCCCGCTACTGAACCCCTGTCGTCTGCTTCGCCGCCCGCCGCAGACCCTGGCAAGTTTCTTTGTCTTAATTTTGGAGAAAGAGAACTACGCTTTGTAATTTTACAAGAAAAAAACCGACCGGTGGAATACAGCTTTTACGAAACCTCAGATTGCTACGTGCAGGCATCGATTTTTATGGTTCATTTTAGATCGAGCCTGGTGGCTTGGACCACTCTATATATTGCAGAAAGAAATGTTGAACCTTTGTGTGACTGAAAAATATTACGCTGTCCAAATCATCCAGAAAAGTCGGTGCCTTGTCAGAGAGGCGCCGACTAACTGTTCGTTGGTTTCTAAATTCAAGAAATAGCCTGCATCCCCACGACCGTATAGCGCGCACAAGTCTTGGGATATAACTGGGGTTGTAAATCATATACCGCACGAAGAAATGACGTTGGTCACCGGGGGGATTGAAATAGAAAACGAACAGTCCCCGTGACACAACCTCCCATTCACGATCCCAAATCTTCTCTCCCCAAGGCCACCGTATATTCTCCTCCCACATACATATTAGAGCGCAGCTCTTAGGGGCCCGTTCCCGGCTTGAGCGGCGTCGGCGTCGGCGTCAGCGTCGCCGTCGGTGTCGGCGTCGGCGTCGCCGTCGGCGTCGGCGTAACCAAGGTCACCCCAAGGTCACGTGACCCCCCAAGGTCATCCCAAGGTCACATGACCCCTCCGAGGTCACGTGACCCCCTCCCCGAAGTCACGTGACCCCCCGCCGAGGTCACGTGACCTCCTCGATGACGTCATCGTCACTGATGACGTCACCGGCATCCGCATCGACATCATCATCGTCACTGATGACGTCACCAGTGACGTCACTGATGACATCACCGGCATCCTCATCGTCATCGTCATCATCACTGATGACGTCCCCGGCATCCGCATCGTCATCGCCATCATCACTGATGACGTCATCAGTGACGTCACTGATGACGTCACCGGCGTCCGCATCGTCATCATCACGGATGACATCATCAGTAACGTCACTGATGACGTCATGGGAATCCGCATCGTCATCGTCACTGATGACGTCATCAGTGACGTCACTGATGGCATCATCGGCATCGTCACGTGACCCCCCAAGGTCACGTGACCCCCCAGGTCACTTCACCCCCCCCCCCAGTACCCTTCCCTCCTCCTCCTCAAGAGCTGCGCTGTAATTCGGTGTTACAGGGAGTTGTAAACTGCTTTCACTTTTTTTTCTGTAGCTTTGTATTTATTTGCGGGATTCCACCCGTTGTACTGCAGTGAACGTCACGCACCTTTTTGTTTATTCATTTATTTATTTACAGTACTGAAAGCCCTTTCGGGCTGTTTCCGGAGTGTACACCAATAAAACAAGAGAAATAAGGAACCGAATATCAATAACAATCACCACAATACATCGTTTGAGTACAGTATCGGTTGAACAACACCACCGAAAGTCACCACCACCAAAGAATACTAGTATAGCTCCGCGTACAAATCAAATAATACACTTTCAAACTTATCGGCACTGTCAATCCCAACAAGGAGTTCGCCGTCCAAACTATTCCACTCCTCAATTGTTTTTACAAGGAAATAGTACTTAAAAACATCGAGATTTAGGAAATATGGCTTGACTCCAAACTGGTTACTAAATCTCGGTGACCTTTTTCTACAAGGAAGCTGTATATAGTCACTTGAACTGATGTTATAATGCCCATTGTAGATTTGATAGAAAAATTTTAACCTTACAATTTTTCTCCGCTGACCCAAGGTTGGCAGCCCCGCTTTTTTATAAAATAATTCTGTTACTGATTCCGTGCGGCAATACACTGAATAAACAAATCTTACTGCACGCCACTGGGTACGCTCAGGTTGTTCTATCTGATACTTTACATATGGATCCCAGATCGTGAACGCGTATTCAAGAGATGATCGAACTAGAGTCTCATACGCACATACTTTAACTTCGGGCGTTGTATTTTTGTGTGGCCGTCTTAAAAACCCAAGTTTTCGCAAAGGAGCACTGCAGACATTCTCGATATGTACCTTTCAGTTTACATCGTTAGAAAGTGTGACTTTTAGGTAATTAAAAGTTTCGGATTCTTTCAATAGTGCACCATTATAGGAATACGGAAATGTATTAGGCGACCTCTACTTTGTGACTGTTACAAAAGTTGTCTTTTCAAAATTTATCTTCATATTTTATTTGTGACACCACTCGTGCATAGTCATTAGCGAGTCATTTAATAGCATTTGGTTCCTTCGTGAATTAACTTTTATGTTGATTAGACAATCGTCTGCAAAAATGCCGACTTCAAAGGATGAGTGCATATCATTTGCAACGTCATTTATATACGCCAGAAACAAAATTGGCCCCAAAACCGGGCCCTGAGAAACACCGGAAGTGACTGGCAGTAGGGTGGAAGTTTCCACCGCGATCTAAACAAACTGAAATATGTTTGACAAATAAATGTGATCCAAGACACAAAATTTCTCAACTTTAATACCAAACGTACATCAACCAAGTTGAACTACACTACTTTCAATTCGTTTATTGAAAATGCTCCAATATACAAATATCTTGGGGTTCACTTCACTTGCAATCTTTCATGGGAGCATCACATAAATTACGTTACTGCAAAGGCTAATAAAACCTTTGGTTTCTTGAAGCGACACCTCTAACTTGCAACACGGGACACTAAACTGATCGCATATTTATCTCTTATTCGACCCAAGCTTGAATATGCATCTCTCATCTGGAATCCGCATCAGTCATATTTAATCGATAAGTTTAATCCATACAAAACAGAGCTACTCGCTTCATACTTTGTAACTACACCCACACAAGCATTACAGCATTAAAACAACTTAAAGGTCCACTTCTTGCAGACAGTCGGAAAGTGCCACGGCTAATTGCCCTGCACCAGCTGTACTACCATTGAACATCCAAAAAAGATAAGTTTTGCAGAGCCGCCATCCACATCTCCTCACGCACAGACAACACACAGAAACTTCACGTCACCACTCCTACGACTAACCGCTCATTCACCCTGGAAGCGGATCCGCGTTCGCAAAGCGGTTGCGAACGCGGTTGTGTAAATATCCAGTACAATTGCATGCGCACTCGATATCATCAATTGCGCGTGCAATTGTACTGGATCTTTATACAACCGCGTTCGCAACCGCTTTGTGAACGCGGATCCGCTTCCAGTGTGAATGAGAGGTAGCATCTACAAGTTTTCACATTTACAGCTGTCTATTACCGACTGGAATTCACTCCCCGATAACATTGTAACAATAGAAGATCCCAGCGCGTTTCGAACCGCACTTTCCGCTTTTTACATGTAATTAACCTGAATTGTTTTATTTTTCTTTTTCTTGTTTTTGTGTTTTCTTTGTGAGCTTTAATATATATCGCTGTTTGTCCTCCCCTTATTCCTTTGTTGCATAGTGGCCACTACAATAGACAAAGTTATTTCATTTTTAAATAAAGTACCAGGCCGCATAATACCCGTAGGCATGGTGTCCACTTCTGTGGACATATGGGTTCTCGATTGCCCCTCATAGATGGCGCCACCGTTCCACTGGTGTTGGCATATTCAGCATCTAAGATGGTAGCTTCCACAAATTCCAGATAAGGCACGCGCATCCCTGCAAAAGCGTCGTAAACTGTTGAAAAAACTGATTATCCCTCTTTTAAACACTTTCATGCCTTCGAGGAAGTCTTGAGGTGTAATCTGTATTAATATTAGTGTTCAACAAGTCTTCATTGTTCTGTAAGTGATCTCTTTGTGGTTTGTCCACTCTGGTGGACACCATGAACGGCTGCATTGCGGGGCTATGTGCTATGCAGAATTGTTTTTGGTCAGCGGCGCTGTAAATATACTGGAATGAAATAATTTTTGTTGTAATGAATAAAGCACCATAATTATACAGATTCGAAAAAAAAGAGAACTATATTTTTTTTTATTTCTTTGTCTTAGTGGCAAACTGTCTGATACCAAGTCTCCTTTGAAGGAAAAACAAATATCGATGCTTTATTGAATATTCCATTTTCTGACTGAGGAATCAATGTAATAATTAAAGGCGGTCTGCCGTCAGGAAGTGATGAGGATTTTTTAGAAAGCGAGAATGATGACATCGATTATACCATAAGGATGATTAAGGCAGGTGCGATGATAGCTCGGAAGATACCAGCCAAAGTGATGAAAGTGATGATGATGATCGCGACACGGAAACCCAAGCTCCGTCTACAAGAAAAAGACGTGGAGTTCAAAAGGAAAAGCCAAAGTTATGGTCATGGGACGAAAGCGATCTTGTACCCCCAATGCACGCTGTCCACTGTAGTGGCCGTTCTGTAATTAATAAACTACATTCCTGAAAGCTAAGGGGAAAAATCCTGGGCCTCAGCATAATACCAATGGTTGTAAAAGCGTAATTTTTTATGATATGCATGGACAGTTTTAAACTATGCGACAAAGGGTTATGTAAAACCCCGTGAGGGCAATTTAAGGGTACAAAAAATGAAATGAAATAGGCGTACTTACCCCTAAATCCCTTTGCCACCTGAAAGCCGTCATTCGTCGTTGTTTTGGTGTTCTGATTCCTTTCCTCATCTTCTGGTCTTCTGGCTGGTTTAGCCGTGTTCGTTTTACCTCAACAGTTGAAATTGCTCGAGCGCTTGTAAATTTTATGTTATTTTTTCAAAGCGCGATTCAGGTGCTTTTCTGCAAAGTAAACAAGACAATAACAAAGTACAGAACTTAATGGCGAAGTTTTGCTCCTTCACTGTGCATATTAAGGAGCCACTAGCGATATAGACTCATCAGGACCGCCAACTGGAAAAAAAAAAGAAAAACGATGTCCGCGTTATAGAGTCAACATAATAGATTATGTTGACTCTATGAACTCCACAGAAAAGCTTCGTACCCTAACTACGAGCTTGTGGACTACACTTCATGTCAGGTGAAGAACTTCTGTGCGATTGAGTCGAACAAGGCACTATTCTGAAATGTGGTTGTACAGTGACGGCTCTATGACTTCATTGCACTACTGGTGCCACAATAAGAGCCCTAATTCCTCCTACATGACGCCAAGGCACTGATAGCAGACGACAGTGTTGGTCTTGACTTAGAGTCTAGTCAGATTGCCTAGCCGGATATTTTCTTGATTTAGTGTCTAGCACCTTTTTTTCCGCATTCGACTTATTATTGTCACTTTCTAATTTTGACATTAGGCTCCGAGCTGATTTCGGAGCTTCGTGTCTGTCAGTCCCTTTTCGTCCTCTTGCTGCAGAGTTATCATGTCTAAGCAATCTCTACTACATCGGTTTTTGGAAACCCGGATAGCAAATACCTGCAGAGACAAATAAAATAATTCGAAAGAGAGAAGTGTACAAGGGAGGGTCGGGCGCCGACGACCTCGGAACGGCTTCGGAGAAGGTAATAAAAGACCAGTTTCCCTCCCGTTCTCCCCACGCCGTCACAAATCTCCATAAATTTCTCCTTGGTAAGCGAAGAGCACTCGGCATCCTTGAGGGAGAAGGACACCGCGCATTCCTAAGCTGACAGTGCCGGGGGTGCTACGCGCTGGCCGGACTAGTAATCACCTGCACAGCTCTCCGCGCGTGGTTACGAGAGAGAGCGTGATCACGTGATTAAAAGCAGACCTGCGATTGGTTCACTGTGAGCCCCGATGTCACGTAACCCCCCTTGAGGTCACGTGACCTCAGGGAGTCACCTATCCATCATTATTCTTCCATCCTATGCCTCAGTACCCTTCCATCCTCCTCCTCAAGAGCTGCGCTCTAATCCGGCGTTACAGGGAGTAAGTAGTAAACGGCTTTCATTGTTTGTTTGTTTTTACATTCAAAATAACGAAAAATAATGCACTGGAAAAGAAAGTTTGTAATATGGAAAAGTAAACATAAAAAAGCCGGTAGGCCTTTCCGAGATTTTATGCTTGAAGAGTAACTGAACCGATTAATCGAATAGTTAATTAAAGGGCGGCGATAAATAATGAGGCTATGTCTTCTTTCGATATTCATTATTGACAAGCGTAAGAGAGAACTGAGAGCCTCTGAAACCCTTTAACTAAATCCAAACCCCGCTTCTGTCTCTTTCAGAATTCTGTGGCCAGACCCCTGCGTGGAATCCCTTCGCCCAGCGCTCTGCCCTGTCCACTACCGAGCCTGCCGCCAACCCTGCCGCCGAGTCTGCCTAGGCCCCCCTAATTGCACAATGTTTTAAATCTTTTTATTGGATTTAAATAAATTATTAACTGTCAAAAGTTATGAACAATTCATTTGCATGCTTTAATGATTTCTAAAGTGTCCATATAGGGTAAAACTGCGGCATTTGGTAGACTTTAGTATCAGAAAGAAAACAGTGCTTGAGAAAAAAGGGCAAGATAGCTGCTTGGTTCTCTGCACTGTTTTCGTTACGCTGGTTAGAACACTGCCTGAAAAATGGCATCCAATAATGGCACAGACAATGAATACAAAAAAGTGGAAGCCGTTTACAACTCCCTGTACCGCCGAATTAGAGCGCAGCTCTTGAGGAGTAGGGAAGGTCAGAGCCTTTTATACTGGGAGAGTTCGGCGGTCTATTGATCCAGCCGTCAGTCTGGCAGCACTGATCGAACAGTCTGGCAACTGTGCGCATCGCGTTCCGAGTCTCGTCGTCCGCCATGACGTGCCTTGTCGTCTCGAGCCGGCAGCCGCCTGACTAGGGTGGAGCGAGAGACGACGGTGAAAATGATCGCTCTGCGCTCCGCGAGACGTTAGAAGAAAACGTAATGGGGTGCTGTAGTGCCGTTGGGTGCTCGAACGGCGCGAAAGAAGGGTTCAGGATGTACCGGTTCCCGGAAGGAAAAGAAAACCGTGCAAGACACCAGATCCGGAAGGCCAAAACAAGGCGGGCTAAGTGGAAGCCGACTTCGAGTTCCCGATGGTGCGCGGTAATATTATAATTTATTTATTTTGTGAGTAAAACGCGTTTTATTTTGACTAAAACTGCCGCGTCAGGTCAACACCACCTAGACAGAAGGCCTCCACACGCGTCATCATAGTCAGATCGATCGAGGCGAGAGATTGGGCACGAATGCTGCGTCATTGTTCGGCTGCGGCTCGTGGCCAATCAGCGCGTCGAAGGTCAGACTCGGGTCCAATAGCCGACCGAGCGCGATCCGACTGTAATGACGTTTCATAGAGGAAGAGGAAACCATGCGGAGGCCTTCTGTCTAGGTGGTGTTGGTCAGGTGAGAGAGCCCATTGATCACGAAGCCGTTTCCTGTCGCGCAAGACCTGGGCCGGCTTGCTAGAACAGCGTCTGAACTGAAACTGGGTGAAAGAAAGCACTGCAAAGGCTGGGGCGCGCGAGCGTCTTGAGACGCAGCTTGAGTCCCGCGCAGCTCGTGCGCTGGCTTTGGCAGTGCCTTCTTTCACCCAGGCTCAGCTGAGACGTTGTTTCTAGCAAGCCGTCCCTGATACCATAGAGTTATTATAATGTACGCTAGAGGTTCAACTGGCGCTAGTGTCTATGCGACTTCCGGGAGGCAAATTGAAGCAGACAGACACCAGTCTACTTTTGCCGTGCTCCTGTGCATTCCTATGGGAAAACGCGCGTGAATTTTGTATCTTCGCCGGAAAATAACACGAATAACTTTTCTTATTTTAGTTGTACCGGATAGTATGTACCTTTATTGATATGGTGAATGTGTGATTGCTTTCGTTACAGAATTTTTCTTTACTATGGAACGATGTTAAACTTCGCTATTTTTCAGGCCCAAACCTCTGTTCCATGGCAGGTATGTAAAAATCAGCAACGATTCTAAACAAAATAACAATCGAAAGGAATGTAGAGTACGTTCAAGGTTCGCTAGCATTCCGGTGGCACTTATATATTGCCAATATGCCCGTTCTGTCACTCACCATATGAAAATGACTCCGTCGTGCATCTTGACGATCTGCTAGAAAAATAAAGTATGTGGGCTACGAAAGTTGTGTCTTTTCATTATTTCCTATGTCGGGCAGTTTTAATCAGGCGCCTGTTCTCTGCTTCTCCCTATTTGCAAAGATTTGGAGCGTTCGGCTGATGATTTGAACCCAGAACAAGCATCTTCGCACATATTCACGAGCAGAAAGAATAAAGCAGTACTTATTTATTGCATATCTGACTTTTAGTATATTACGTGGCTTTCAATTTATTTTGATCGTCTGCATGCATAAGCAGTTACTTATCCAGTGTTACTGCGTAGTTCTTGCCGTCTCTCTTGGTTTTTCACATGAAATTCCTTCGTTTTGGCACGTATATCCCCCATGCTGGAAAGCGCCGACGCCGTGTTCGCGATAACAGTGTCCGACAGCGCACATAAATACACGCACGAAGCGGTTTTAACACCGTTTTTTATGCCACGAATTTCAAATAAAAATGCTGTAACTGACCAGTTATTTCGTCTGCGTGACGGAAATGTTCCAATGTGCCTTGTACACACAAATTATTCGTGATACTTGCTCTTATAATCGAGCGGAGAAAGAAAATGCAGTTGCTTTTTCCCATAGAAATGTATTACCGGAAGTCAATCTCTGACTGGTTGCTGTCTGCTTCAATTTGCAGCAGCACACTAGCGCCAGTTGAACCTCTAGCGTACATTATAATAACGAGCTATTCCTGATACTTGCGAGCGGCCTAGCTTGCGAACTTTTAACTGTCTACGCTGTAGTTCAGTATAAGTGCGAGCGGGGCCGATCGCTGAAAGCGCGTGCACGTCGCGCTGAACGACGCGTGCACTATACGAGCGCACGCGCTTCGTCGGCACGTTCAAAGCATGCAGCTCGCTCTCGTAGCTTGCTCTACGCTCGAGGTTTTAGAAGAGGCCTCGTATTCCGTTCTCTCTCGCCGTCTCGCAAGCGCTTGTGTTTCGCTAGCGATGCCTTTATTATTATTTTTTTTTCATACGCGTAATAAATACTTACTTGTCATTCCTTTTTTTTTTCTTCTTTTTTTAGGTGCACTTCGCAGACAGTGGATTCGAAAGCGATTGTCGATCCCAAAAAGCTCAGGCACAACGCGATGCCGACACTGCTTCTTCACAGCAAACCAAACAATGTCAGAAGAAAAAACCCAAAAGACTGGCAGGTGAAGAAGCACGACGGAAAATCACGATCGGTCTGCTGTATTCCATACAATGGTGCAGGAACCTTGTGGTGTGGTAAACAGTCGGGGAGCATCCCAGACAATCGAACTTGCCCACTGAAAAATGCGCACAGGGCCGCTGACCTGTGTCGGACGTCGGGCGTTTTTGAGCGATTCCCTATTTATAAATGAGAGCCATTCGTAAATGGGCGGTTTGTTTGCTCATTTTTACATCAATAAAGCACCGAATAACAAAATGGTTGTTTTCTGACTTTCTCCTTAAGGCAAGAAAAGCGCAAAGGGCAAAACCTACACGCGTATACATCGCACGTCAATGGGGACCCACTTGCCGGGAGGCACATCATGGCGGGAGCGGAACCCGCTGAATCCGCTAAACCTAGCAGGCCGTAAGCCCCTCCCATTCGCCGAACTCTCCCAGTATAAAAGGCTGCGGGGAAGGTAACTGAAGGAAGGGGGGGGGCGATGTGACTTGGGGGAGGGTCACGTAACCTTGGGGAGATGGGGTCACTTTATGTTACGTGACCTCGGGGAGGCGGGGGGGGGGGGGGGGGGGGGGGGGGCACGTGATCCTCAGAGAAATTTTTCCGCTAGATTTAGCGGGGAAAACTTACCGCTAGATTTAGCGGGGAAACTTTTCCGCTAGATTTAGCGGGGAAATTTTTCCGCTAGATCAAGCGGGGAAATATTTCCGCTAAATTTAGCGGGGAGATTTTACCGCTAAATTTAAAGGGGAAATTTTTTTTTGGCCAGATTTAGTGACGAAATGTCTCCGCTAGGTTTAGCGGCAAATTTACTCATAATGCACCGCGCGGTTACGCCGACAGCGACGGCGACGCCGCTCAAGCCGGAAATGGGCGCCTAAGAACTGCGCTCTAAAAAAAAGACGGGACTCTTGGGTTCTGCGTGGACTGTCGCGGATTGAACGCTGTAGCAAAATATGACGTCTACCAGCTGCCACGCATCGACGACACCCTGGACCGGCTGCGCCACGCCCGATACTTTTCGTCGATGGACCTTAAGAGTGGGTACTGGCAGATTGAGGTCGACGAACGAGATCGTGAAAAGACTACCTTTGTCACGCCGGAAGGGCTGTACGAATTTAAAGTGATGCCGTTCGGACTGTGCAGAGCACCGGCGACATTCCAGCGCGTAATGGACACCGTTCTTTCCGGCTTGAAATGGCAAAGTTGACTCATCTATCTTGACGACGTCGTGGTATTCGCAAGCGACTTTGACGAGTACCTGAGACGTTTGCAAGCCGTGCTACAGGCTATTCAGAATGCCAGACTGACACTGAAGCCGCCAAAATGTCTGTTCGCTTACGGCGAGCTCAGATTCATGGGCCATGTCGTGAGTGCTAGAGATGTAAGCACTGACCCTGCAAAGACATCCGCTGTCGCCGACTTTCCGAAGCCATCAGACAAGAAAGCCGTACGATGATTTCTCGGGCTGTGCGCTTACTACAGACGTTTAGTTCGCAATTTTGCCAAGATTTCTGAACCGTTCACGCATCTGACGAAGGACGACGTGAACTTCCAGGGGGGGGGGGGGGGGGGAGGAGCACGAACAAGTGTTCAACGAACTGAAGGAAAGACTCCAGTCGCCCCCTTATCCTCGGACACTTCGATCCATCAGCGAAAACGAAGGTTTACATAGACACCAGCAGCACCGGGCTAGGCGCAGTGCTCGTCCAAAGACAAGACGGCGCAGAGAGGACGATCGCTTACGCAAGCCGGGCACTGTCCAAGGCAGAGAAAAATTACTCAACAACCAACAAGGAATGTCTCGCTGTCATCTGGGCGTTAACCAAGTTCCGCCCGTACTTGTAAGGGATCCCGTTCCGCGTAGTCACGGACCACCACGCTCTCTGTTGGCTCGCCAACCTCAAGGGTCCGTCAGGACGCCTCGCTCGCTGTAGCCTTTGACCGCAAGAATTCGACATGACCGTTGTACACAAGTCTGACCGCAAGCATAATGACGGCGATTGTTTGTCTAGGACCCCAGTCGAATCTCCTCCCGACCGCTCCGAGGACGACGATGACTCCCGTTTTCTCGGAGCAATCACAGATACCGACATTAGAGCACTTCAACGAAACGACCCCGAAGTTCGCTCCGTGATCGACAACCTCAAAGGTCAAGGAAGTTCCGTTCCGCGATTCTTTGCCCGAGACTTGTCAATCTTCCTTCTGCGGCGAGGCGTGCTCTTCAATATGATCGAGCTTCGGAACCAGCAACCCTGCCTGGCTGCTGGTTGTTCCTGTCAGCCTGTGAGAAGAAATCTTTCAACCATGACGCCCGACGGCTGTACCTTGGCTACACCAGGACGCTTGCCGGGATTCGTGAGAAGTACTATTGGAGGAAACTTCCGAAAATCGTCCGTTTGTATACACGGTCGTGCCATGAGTGCCAACGACGTAAGAAGCCTCCGACGACGCCAGCAGGACTCCTGCAGCCGATATCTGCCCCGACTGCGCCCTTCCAGCAGGTCGGAATGGATTTACTTGGGCCGTTCCCAACATTGACGCAAGGAAACTGTGGGATTATCGTCGCGACCGATTATCTTACACGATACACCGACACGAAAGCCCTTTCGTCGGGAACAGCCGTGGAAGTCGCCAAGTTTTTTGTCGAATCTATTTTTTTTGGACATGGCGCCCCCGAAGTTGTGATAACCGACCGAAGGTCATTGTTCTTGGCTCAGCCCACGCAAGAGATCGCTCCGCTCAGCCACACCAGCCATCGTCGGACCACCGCGTACCATCTGCAGACCAACGGCCTAACGGAGCGGCTCAACAAGACGATCGCCGACATGATCTCCATGTACGTCGACGTAGAGCACAAGACGTAGGACGAGGTGTTACCATACGTCACGTTCGCCTACAACACCGCAGCTCAAGAAACAACCGGGTTTACTCCAGTCGAGCTGGTGCAGGGCAGAAAAGGGACGACCATGCTGGACGCGATGCTGCGCCATGAGCCAGTGGATGACGAATGCGACGATGCCCATGCGGTCAGTCAGAAAACAGAAGAGGCTCGCCAACTAGCCCGGCTTCGAATGCACGATCAACAGCGAGTCGACGCATGCCGGTATAACCTTCGTTGTCGGGACCTCCAGTTTCAACCCGGAGACCGGGTATGGGTGTGGACATCGATACGGTGTCGCGGTCTCAGCGAGAAGCTTCTCAAAACATATTTCGGACCCTACAAAATCATTCGACGCCTCGGCGATCTGAACTACGAAGTTCTGCCGGACGGAACGCGCCCATCTGCAAGACGCAAGCCACGACCCGAGGTGGTGCACGTCGTCCGGCTCAAGCCGTATTACAAACGATAGAACTTTGAATTTTCGCCAAAGAGTGAAATGTGGACCGTGGCTCGCGACTCTGGTATCGTTTTGCTGTGTATCTGTGCTTTCGTTTTGTGCTGCATCGGGACGATGCACTTTTTTAAAGTGGGGAATAATGCCGCGGCCGCAGCTGACCAAGCAGGCCCCGCGCTCGTGGCCTAACGCTTATCGCGCGCGCGTTTCACGCAGAAGGCCAGGGTTCAATTCCTGGCGCATTTTTGTTGACTCTAACTTAATGTTCTGGTAAATTCGAGAACCGTGTTGGGGGATTGTTCGAGGTCAGAACGTTCTACACGTGGAACCTGTGTTGTCAGGGCCTCAGGAACTCAGGACTCAACCAGCGTCCGTTTAGAATCAGCCATTTAATCATGTCTCGAGCGCCCCTCCCTCTTCTTCATCGTCGTCTTTTCCGGCTCACGCCTCGCGATGACTGTAGCTCCTAGCACATCTCCCCCTTTTAGCTAAGGGCTAAAGCGTACTATGGGTTTTACTACTCGGCCACTTCGGGTCACAACGTAATCGGAATGTGGGGTCCCATAGGTCGGCTCTAGTGTTCTTTCCGCAATCGTATCTTGCGGTGGAAGGTCAGGTGATTTGGGCACTGTCGCAATCGGGACGAGATGAAATCGGTTCCGACTGAGGTTCCCATCGTGTGTGTTGACGGAGTAGGACCTTGGAGTGTCCACCGACGATTGCACTATTCCAGTTTCGCGTCGGTCGGTTATCCACACTCTATCCCCAGGCATCAAAGGTTGAAGCCGGAGGGCACCGTGTCGTCGGTCATAGTTACGCTTCTGATTCATGATCCTACGTTCTTCCCAAAGAGTGAGGGCTTCTTTATCTACCTGACTTGGCTGAAGAAGGGAGTCAGCCGTTGGTAGAGAAGTACGCAATCTCCGTCCCATCAACAACTCTGCTGGACTGTAGCCGTTACCCAACGGTGTAGAGCGATAGGCTTGTAACGCGACGTAGCTGTCCCCAGTTTTGTTCAAACTACGTTTGATAATGCCAATAGCAACTTCCACGAAGCCATTACTTTGGGGGTAACGTGGGCGGTATGTTCTGTGTTCAAAACCCCAACTTTCGGCGAACTTCTGGAACTCCGACCCTTGTATTTTTCAGAACTGTGGTCCGTTATCACTAAAGACTACTTCAGGTGTTCCATGTCTTGCAAAGAAAGACTTCAAGTGAGTTATTATTGTAGTCCCCGTCAGACTGTTGAGAAGTGCAATCTCTGGAAACCTTGAAAAGTAGTTGGTGACGAGGAGGTAGTCTTTTCCTTCCAAGTAAAACAGATCCATTGCGACTTTTTGACATGGTCGATCTGGAAACTTTGATGGAAGCAGTGGTTCGTGTCGGTTGTGTGTTTCTTGGATGCACTGTGTGCATGTGCCTACCACATCTTCCAATTGACGGGAAAGTCCAGGCCACCATACAGACTGTCGGGCACGCGCCCTACACTTGGTAATGCCTTGGTGTCCTTCGTGAAGTCTTTGTAGGATGTCACTGCGCATTGACTGAGGAATAATAATGCGGGATCCTCTCATGAGGAGACCGTCTTGCAAAGCTATTTCTGACCTATGAGGCCAGTAATCCCTGCAGTCAGTTTGAACCCCATTCCGTGTCGGCCAGCCTTCTTTACTGTACTTGACCAGTGTCCTGCACGTGACATCTGCAACTTGCTTCTCTCGGATTTCTTTCAACCTATGGCCGGTTGCCGGCAAGCATGCTGTAAGTCCACTGACATACAGTGCAATTTGCTCCTGAAAGTCCCCTTGACCTGTCTCCTGTAGAGGCTTCCGAGATAGAAGATCGGCAGTAATCAAGACTTTTCCAGGAATGTGTCTCATGTCGTACGAGAATCGCATCATCCGAAGTTTCATTCTTTGAAGTCGTGGAGTGATGTCCGCTAAGTTTTTTGACGAGAAAATTGGCACAAGGGGCTTGTGACCTGTTTCAATCAAGACGTGAAGTCCGGTTATAAAATCTTGGAACCTTTCACATGCCCACACGACCCCCAGGCCTTCTTTCTCCACTTGCGCATACCTCCTTTCGGTTTCAGTCAAAGTCCTTGAGGCATAGGCGACGGGTCGGTACGTTCCATCTTTTTGTTGTTGGCGCAGTACCGCTCCTAGCCCGTACGATGAAGCATCAGTCGAAATGATTGTGTGCTTCCCTGGGTCGTAATGTGCCAACACTGGACTTCTTGTCAATGCGTTCTTTAACTGGTCGAAACTTCTTTGTTGTTCGCTTGTCCAGATCCAATAGTTTTTTGTGCTTAGTAGGCAGTTTAGCGGGTAGGCAATCTCTGACATGCCTGGAACGAACTTCGTTATGTAGTTTACCATTCCGAGGAAACTTCTTAGTTCAGACACATTTGACGGCACTTTCATATCGACAATTGCTCTGATCTTGTTTGGGTCTGGTCGGATACCCTCCTGGTCGATGATGTTTCCAAGGAACTTAACTTGCTTAACGAAAAATTCGCATTTCTCTGCGTTTGGGGTCATTCCCCTGTCCTGGAGTCGTTGGAGAACATTACGAAGCCTCTCATGATGCTCTTCTGGAGTGCTTCCGTAGATAAGGACGTCGTCCATGTTGCACAGGACCCCTTGCAGACCTTCGAGAAACTGTGTCATCTTTTTCTGGAAAAACGCCGGTGCTGATGTGATGCCGAAGGGCAATCTCCGGAACCTGAACCTTCCAAAAGGTGTTATGAAGGTTGTCATATGTCGAGACTCTTCGGCTAGTTCAAACTGCCAAAATCCGGAGTTGGCATCAATCTTAGAAAAGTATTTCGCTCCAGCGAGTTGTCCCAGCACGTGTTCTCCAATTGGCAAAGGATGCACTTCTCTTTTCACGTACTTGTTTAGCCCGGTCAAATCTACGCAGACGGGCACGTCTCCATTGGATTTTGCGACTATAACCATCCCAGAGCACCACTCTGTTGGCTCTTCCACGGGTTCTATTACTTGCATCTTGACCATTTCCTCAAGCTTCTCCTTTGTCTTGCCTAGCAAGGGAATGGCTACTCTCCGAGGCGTTATGAGTGCAAAATGAACTGCGTCATCTCGTAGCTCAATTTTGTAAGCTTCTTTCACGTGTCCCAGCCCAGAAAAAATTTTGGGAAACTCACTTTTCGGCTTGACGTCTAGAGTATGTGAAGTCACAACATCGCAGACCTTTTGGACGATTCCCAGCTTCTCACTGGCATCTCTCGAAAGAAGAGCTTCATCCAAGTCGTTAACAACGTACAGGTACGCTTTTGTGGACTTGGTTCTGTAGGTCATGTCCTTTGTGATCATTCCCAGCACGTCTAGTTCATGGCGACCGGGACCCTTTGGGATCTTCGTGGGCCTCTGCAGGGACGTCGCTGAAAAAGACGCTTTGTACGTCTCTGTCGGAATGACTGTCACGTCGGCGCCAGTGTCGACCTTGAAGACGATTGGCACCTCGCCAACTTGCACTGTCGCCGTCCACCGTTGACTGTTTTCGCATTCGATGACTCCAAGGAATGCAGTCTCTGTACTGTAAATTTGGTTCAGCGCTGCGGAGTTTCGGCATTGGCGGGCGTAATATCTAATTATGCGACATCGGTTGCAAATCGCCTTTCGTGCCGGACACTGTTCTTTCGAATGCTGACTCTTGCCACAGCGTGAGCAGTGTCCAGTCGGTGCTTGAAACGGAGTAGAGTTGGGTACCGTCTTCTCGCCCACTCTTCCTCCACGATTGGCTTTTTTCGAAGGGGCCTTCTTTGATACGTAAAGGCGATCCACGTTTGTTCCACTGGACGTGTGAAGTCTGGTCTGTTGGTCTTTTACAACCTCAGACTGTCGCGTCATGTTTGTTGCTTTTTCAAGCGTCAAGTCTGGATCAAGCTGCAGTCTTTCAGAAAGCTTGTGATCTTTAATTCCCACCACTATCCTGTCTCGAATCATTTCGCCGTGGAGTGTGCCGAAGTTGAAGAACTTGGCAAGCTTGTGCAGATCTGTTATGAACTCTTCGACACTCTCTCCTTCTCTTTGACATCTCCGATGGAAAGTGGCTCGATCATAATCAACGTTCCGCCTCACGACAAAGTGGTTCTCAAAGGCTTGGAGCACGGCGCTGTAGTTTGTCATTTGCTGTTCAGGTAAACTAAGAGACAGCAGGATATCATCCGCTTTATCCCCCATGAAGTAGACGAGAGCATTCACCTGTTCTGTTCCTGGCTTCGCAGCGAGGCCACTGACGACTCGAAATCGTTCGAAGCGGCGTTTCCACGAGGTCCATTTTTCTGGGTTTGCAAAGGTGTACGGCTCCGGGGGTTGACACAAGAAGCTGGACGTGGCCATTGCTTGCGTAGATCCTACTCCGGCAATATCGCCTTAGCGCACTTCTGACACCATGTGTTGTCAGGGCCTCAGGAACTCAGGACTCAACCAGCGTCCGTTTAGAATCAGCCATTTAATCATCTGTCTCGAGCGCCCCTCCCTCTTCTTCATCGCCGTCTTTTCCGGCTCACGCCGAACCTTCTACGCCGATTATTGCAGAAGCCCACACGTGTGAATAAGGGGCTCCGCATGGCGATCTGCGTTCAATCTCGCCCCGGCGCTCGATCCTTAGGTTTCACCGACATCGACGCCCGCGACGCTCTGCTGTTTTCTTCTGTTCCCGTTTATTTTTGGGCACAAGTTCTCCCCATTAAATGTTTAGTTTCTTCAGTTATCATCGCCTCATAAATTGCCATTCGTGATAATATCTCAACGCAATTGATAATGGTTACATTGTCTGTTTATTTAAGTCGCGAATTCGGATACTAGTGTTTTGCTTTTGTTTAGACTTAACAAAATGGATGCTTAAGAGCACGGTGTAATACCCCATTCACACGATCATAAAGGTACCTATAGCTAAGGGACCTTTATGATCGGGGGAGAATCAGTTCGTGATCCTCCGCGCGTGGCATGTGCTCGCGACTCAAGAGTGCTGGTTGATTCGCCGATTGGAAAGGGACCTATGTTAAAGGTACCTTTATGCTTGTCGTGTGAATAGGATAGTAGATACACTCTTTAGGTGAGGCCACAGCGGGGCTGAACGCGCGGCGCGAGGAATCAGATAGTGTTCGTTCTTCGGGCATCCGAAAGGCTGCATCATTCCGCTGCCACCGTGCCCGCGGCTGGCAGTGTCGCCGGCGGCCAAATCGCGAAATTGTGTGACCGCTCATTCACACTGGAAGCGAATCCGCGTTCGCAAAGCGGTTGCGAACGCGGTTGTATAAAGATCCAGTGCAATTACACGCGCACTCGATGACAGCGAGTGCGCGTGCATTTGTACTGGATCTTTAAAGAACCGCGTTCGCAACCGCTTTGCGAACGCGGATCCGCTTCCAGAGTGAATGAGCGGTGAGAGCGAAATAATTGATCTCGTTGCCATGACACCCCGGTACACCTTGGTCTTTCTGCACGAGCGACAACCTCGCTGGAGCTCTGGGCGTTTGGAGCATGAGGCGGCACGAGCCGTCTTTGCCATGCCCACGGGTCGACTAGTCATCTGCTGGCGCCGCTTGAAACCATAGTAAGAGCGAGAAAGAGAGAGAGTGAAAAGCGAACTTTATCTGCACTGCGCGAGGAGCGCGCTGTCCTCACCTGAAAAGTATTATCTTGCAACGTGGCCTGAGCACGGGCTACACTTTCACCATATTCAAAAGGCCAATATATGTGAAGGAACGGCAGGGACGTTTTTCAGTAAATTCGGGTTTATGGCCGGAAATAAGAACGATGTCCGACAGCCGAATTCAACGGTGTTGATATTAGTAGGCAATTATCCCAAGCCTCCGTCCTGCCTTTGAGAGACCATCAAACATGTTTGCTGCAGCTGATACTCTCTGTCGTTTCGCCGCACGTATGAACCGGGGTCGTCTCCGCGCGCGCTCTTACCGCTCATTCACACTGGAAGCGGACCCGCGTTCGCAAAGCGGTTGCGAACGTGGTTGTATAAATATCCAGTACAATTGCACGCGCACTTGATGTCATCGAGTGTGCGTGCAATTGTACTGAATCTTTATACAACCGCGTTCGCAACCGCTTTGCGAACGCGGGTCCGATTCCAGTGTGAATGAGCGGTTACTCTGCGCTTGTTCGGCGCCCATTGAGTTGTAAGGATTTCTTTCCCCTTCAATGAAATTACGTCATGAAGACAAGCGAAACTGCGGGTTTTTGAGAAAATAAAGTTTCGCAGGAATCTTTCGGTTCCTCCCCCACTTTGTCATAACACAAATAATATTTGTGTTTGACGAGTTTGGCAGCCAGATGGGTGACGTGGGCACACGCTGTGCAGGAGCCGGATAGGCTATCTGGCTTTCCTCGTCGCCTGCACGCCGGGAGGTCTACGGAGGAGTGCAATATTCGACTGATAAACCTAATGAAGCTATTGAATATTCAAACTTGGAAGGATGCTTCATTCCAAGACAAGGTATTCTCCCGTCCGCTTTATTATGTTTTATAATTTTGTAATTTAGCGGTTTCGATACTTGGATTCGGGTAGGCTAGCTCAGCAGCGCGTGAAGTGAAAGCTCGTGCTGGCGACACCGATGCAAGTGTTGGGATTCGCATTCATTCCCAGCTTCGTAATCGAAAAGGAAGAAGGTATTCTGCCTCGTACTTCGCTGGGCGGTGTTCGACGGATCTGGACGTCGAGTGTTCAGCAAGGCCCTAAACAGGCCAGAAGTCAAGAAGGCTGTTCCTTAATCTCGGGAGTTCATATTCAAGCCCTGTAAGTACAGAACATCATAAAAACGTTTTCTTTTTATGAGTATTAGTTGAAGGCTGCATAAATCTTGTCATGGAGAATTCGCAACTTCCACAGCCCATGAGGAGCGCACTACAGCGTGTACATTATCGCTTCGATCCCACTTTGGACGGTCCGCATAAATCAATTTCTTAAGGTATCGTAGCGCTCTAGGCTTTATCACAGAGGTTTCTGGAGGTGGTCGATGCATTCACTAAAATCGTGAAAATATATGTTCGCTCGAGTAAATCGCGAAAAATATATATATATTTTTTTTTATGTTTGCAGGTAAATTTAAATATTATTTTGTGGCACTGTGGCGCTAAATTGGGCCAAATAAAGTGAGACATATTTATTTATTTATTATACCCTCAGGGCCGAAACATTACAGAGTGGGTGGGCAACGGAAGTACAAAAACGCTGAAAATGGTTAGTCCGGCACAGATCATGAATAGTAACTTGTTAGTGCTTCTTTAAAGAGAACAAAATCGCCAATAATCGCAATGATGAGGGAAGGCCGTTCCATTCACGAGATGTTTTTGGGATGAAAGATTTGAAAAAAAGAATTTGATACGGAAGTGGGTATACCAACTTTGCAGCAGTGATCGAGGCGAGATGATACGTAGATGGGGCCACTGATTAGTTGATCTTTCAAGAGTGAATTGGCATAGTAAATTTCATGAAATAAACAGAGACGGGAGATAGTGCGACGAGTGGAAAGAAGGGGCAGAGAGAGACTAGCTTTCATGGATGTGACGCTTGATGTACGATGGTAGTTTGATAATATAAAACGTGCTGACCGGTTTTGGATGGCTTCAAGCGCTGATATGAGGCTTTCTGCACCGGGATCCCAGACCGAGCATGCATATTCAAGCTTTGGTCGCACCAGTGTTTTATAAAGTAGTAATTTTAATGATGATGGAGCTAGAGAAAAGTTACGTATTAAATATCCAAGCATGCGGTTACTGTTAATAACGATATATTCGGTGTGAGTTTTCCATGATAGGTCAGAAGATATATGAACACCTAGATATTTGTAAGTGTATACGTTTTCAAGGGGGTTATTTGATAGGAAGTAGTTAGGACAGAGCGCTGCTTTGAGGGAAATCCTCATTGTCTTACATTTCATAATGTTTAGTTTCATGTGCCAAGCATGGCACCAGGAAGAAATTGCATTTAAATCAGATTGAATTATGTGTACGTCAGAGTCATTAGTAATTTCACGGTAAACAACGCAATCATCCGCAAATACGCTTATGGAGGAGGAAATGCTAGTAGGTAGGTCATTTATATATATTAAGAATAAGAGGGGGCCTAGGACAGAACCTTGTGGTACACCGGACTCAACGAGGGACGATGACGAGTTTTTGTTATTGACAGTTACAAATTGCGATCTGTTAGTGAGGAAACACTCTAACCAAGATAAGAGATATGGATCAATACTTAGTAGGCTAAGTTTGTATAGTAGTAGTTTATGCGTTACCTTATCGAAAGCCTTTGCAAAGTCCAGAAAGATGCAGTCAGTCTGAGATCCACGGTCCAGAGCCGAGTGGAGGTTGTGGGAAAAAACCAAGAGCTGAGTATCACATGAGAAAGATTTACGGATATGTAAGCCAATTATATTTTAATTCCATTTCACTGATTTATTAGTCTTAAAAAAACGCCAAAATAACCAACAACTCAATTTTATGATTTTGAGAAAAAAAAAAAGGCTTATCCAAAATATTTTCATAGACAAAACCAGATCTTTTTCTATATTAATTTTACTCCTCCGGAAGTTATATGTATTCATACGCACAATTATTGAATGCACCCCCTTCGGGCACCTCTGTAGCAAATCCCAGCGTGATACATTGAGAAGCCAATTTTCGAGGGCCGTCCAAATGGGGATCGAAGCGTTAGAGTACAGGCTGTAGTTCGTATCAAAATGGCTGTCATCTGGATGTTTCTCGTACAGCAGTACTACGAGATTGTGTCTGCGACGCGTAAGTAATTATAATTTCTTCAACTGTACGAGCAATATAAGAGCCTTACATTATTTTTCCACTCCAGGAATGTGTAAACAAGCACCTTTATTGTGACGCGTATTATCCAGGAGGCAGAGATCGCAATTTTTTCACCTCGGTACCACCATCGCTGAAAGCTCCGAATTATACGAGACAAATTCGCTTACTGCAGCAACATACTTTTATTAGGAACCACATTGTTATCCTCAAAGCCCATAAAACAGCACATGATGCAGCTTTCCATAACAAGGCGTTCCAAGGAACGACGTTCCTGGAACGCCATTTTTGTATGGGAACAAAGGAGCGCAGCTGTTGCATCACTCCGTAGAACATGAAACAACAATTTCAAGGGAGCGGCAAAAGGAATCGCGTTTCTTTTGCGTATTCGTCTTAAATTGTATCCCGAATTTATGAGGAATTTATGACCTTTACCTGCGCGCGTGCCACCGTGCGTAATCACGTCTTGATGGAATGGGGAAGTACTCAAACAAAAGTCGAAAGAATGAACTGGAACTAATGGGATCGCGTTGACGGGAGTCGCAGAATGAATAACATCTACAGGGTGAAACAAGGAGACGCCAGGCGCTCTAAATCGATCGGAAAATTCGGTTTCTTAACCTATCGCGCTACTACTTTGTGCAGCGTTGCCCACAGACGGTGCATTTTTTTGTGAAATTTGCAAAAAGCGAACTTACCTGAGGAAAAAGTAAAGAAAGAAAAAGGCTTAGCTCCTATGGAAACGCAGCGACGCACCCGGTCTGGAAACAACACGGCACCGTTTCGCACGCGAGACAAGAGATGGCGCAAGCGGTTGCGACGCCCTAGAGCCGTTTATCGAGAGAGTTTGGCCATACATTGGTTGGAATAGGCGAGCATCTCGGGGCCAACCACAGGCCACGAAACAGCCCCTAACGGAGGTCGTGAGCTCTAAATTTGTGACACGACTAATTCGAGCCGTTTTAGCGTCGCTAGAGTTAAAAGGTGTAACTCTCAGTGACTGAAAACTTTGTGCGTGCGAGTTTTCGTCACGCCAATATTCAAATGTAGAATAAATGAACGTGCGCTCCAAACCAGGGCCAGCTTGCTAGACACAGCATTTTAGCTGAGACGGTGAAAGAAAGCACTGCCAAAGCCAGCGCACGAGCCGAGCGGGACATCGCGTCTCCAGACGCTCGCGCGCCCCACCTTTTGCACTGTTTTCTTTCTGCCAGTCACAGGACGCTGTTTTAACAAGCCCACATCAGCAGTGCAGAGAAAGGCATGGGCACGAGCGCGTGGCTTTGGAAAGTGGCTCCTATGCACGAGTTCACGTAAAAACAAAAGCGTTTTGCTGAGCTAGGTTCACGCGCCTGTACTTTTGTCTTCACTGCCGACAATTGTGAGATGGAGCAGAGAGGACGAGATTGAACGCCTCTATTTCACGTTTTGAATGTCGTTTGCAATACTCTGACGTCGCGTTCTTCTGATTGGTCGACGCGGTGTCACAAATTTAGTTTACGCTCTAACCACGGGGGGAATATTCGGCGCTGGCGGCGGCCTTTGCTCCGGCTGCTGGCCAAACTCTCCCAATACACGGCTCTGCGACGCCCACTGCCGCCAAAGAACGAGCAGACGACGCCGAGAGCCGGCCCTTTAGCAGACAAGGAACTGCAGTTCCTTGCTGTTACCGCGTCTGTCTTTTTTGTTTCTGCGACTGTTGCCACGTGCGGAACAGCGCGCCGCTTTTGAGTCGAAAAGATCGTCTGCTAAAAAGGCCTGCTCTCGGCGCCGTATGCTCGTTCGTTGGCGGCGTTTGTTGCGCCATCTCTTGTGTTCCATGCGAAACGGCGCCTTGTTGTTTGAAGACCGGTGGCTTCGTTGTGTTTCAATAGGAGCTAAGCCTTTTTCTTTCTTTACTTTTTCCTCAGCTAAATTCGCTCTTTGCAAATTTTACACAAAAAAAAAAAAATGCACCATCTGTGGGCAGCGCTGCACAAAGTCGTAGCGCGATAGGTTAAGAAACCGAATTTTCCGGTCGATTTAAAGAGCCTGGCGTCTCCTTGTTTCACCCTGTAGTTCAATCTTAAATTTTACCTCCTTCGCCTTATTTAATGCGCGTCTTCTGCGCAATATCTGATTAGAATAAGTAAATATTATGACACCGTAACGACGCGTTCCGATCTTAGATATGTAACGGGGACGCATTCTTTTGACACCAGTGGAACTCGTAAAGTGAAATAATTTAGAGATTGAGAAGGATCAATGAACGAGGTTCTGTTAGTTCCTGTTTTAGAGGAACGTGTATACCACTGCCAAAATGGCGGCCTAGCTGGCACCGCCAAATGTGTTATGACTTTAGTTTCAGGAAACACCCAAATCTCAACCTTTTGGGCTCTTTGCTCCTGGGCGGAACTGAAGGAATTAGCAAGATGGTAAGGTCTGCAGCCCTTGATATTGCCCGCCACCAGAAACTTATGCAGAACACTTCACCTTCTCCGTGTTCTCAAAAAATATTCCCCCCCCCCCCCAAAAAAAAAAAAAAGAAAAAATTTTGTTTATTTTTTTAAGCTAGAGATATTTCACTCGGCCACTACAGTTGTTTTACATGACTGCATTCGAAAACACTTTCACTCACGGTGGCCGGAATTGTTGTTTATGGTTGTTCAGGCGGTACTATTTGGCCCAATTAGCTAAAGAGATTTTTTATGGCTGTCTTCAGCATTTTTTATGGTCGTCCTTATAGGCCTCTTTAGCTTCGTCTATGGTCGTATCACTGTACAGCCATAGCGTTTTTTAGCTTCTCTAATGGCTGGCTCTCTATAGCCAGCAAGCGACAGCTGCGTATGGCTTTTCCTTTGGTATCTTTAGCCATTTATATGGTTTGCTATTGAAGGCTGTATGGTTTTTCATATGGCTCTTTTTAGCCAGCACACTCTAAAAATATTTTCAAGTTCTCCCGTTTTTTCAACGCTACATGGTAGTTACGCACCACCGAACACACAAAATACACATAACATGAGCAGAACAACCCCCACACAACATAAAAAAACGCAGCCCTGACTTTTTTTCACAAGAACATTTACCTTTACGTACGCCAAGTTTGCACTACCTCTATATATGGCAGTCTTATTTTTGAATCCGACTTTGCCGGTGACTGCCATCATTTGTCGCATAAACATGGAGAGGCGGAGCAAATATTACTCGTACTTAATAGATTAATTGAATTGCCTTTTGGAATAGCCCCATCTCTTAATTCAACACCCTGAACAAAGCAAATGTAGATCATTAGGCTATTTAATTAAACTTTAATAATTATATTTTAATATGTTTGATGAATCACGTTTGCAATGCAATGATGACATGCAGTAAACTGGTTCTGAAGATTGCAATCAAGCTATTGCTTGAATTTAGTGTACAGCGCCTGTGTAATCTATTTTGACTTTTGAGGGGTATAAATGATTTTTAATTGTTGCACAAGTATTTCAATTAATTTTTCAAACAAACAATATTACTGGTTTTCTCGAATCGTGGCAACAGCAGAGAACAGATCTTGGGTAATGGTTTGTTACCGGTACTACAGAAATGTAGTAGTATTGCTTTAATTGTCTAACCTGGAGCTTTTTTTTACTAAAAAAGTAAGTGGCGGCAGTGATTTTCTATACGCGCGGAAAGAAAATGTATTGGTTTACAGTCTTTAGACTCGAGGCCGTACATTTTTCTATGGACGGGGAAAAACAATTTATTGGTTTCCAGTCTTTAGACACGGGGCCATATTTTTTTTTAGACGGGTAAAAAACACCTCTAGGATTGCAGTCTTTCGACATGGGGCCATATAACTTTCCACAGGCGGCTCAAGAAATTTTCTTAGTTCCCAGTCTTTAAACTCAAAACCATAATATTTTCGTTAGGCGGTTAAAGGCAAATTATTGGTTCTCAGTCTTTAGACTTGGGGCCATAGAATTTTGTATAGGTGGGTTACGAAAATTTATTCGTTCCCAGTCTTCAGACAAAAGGCCACAGATTTTTCTATAGCTGGTTGTAGCTGTCTTTATGTATTTCTATGGCCGACCATAGAGGGCCATGGGGGGTGATAGCCCGCCATAGAAATTTAAATAGACGACTATAGACCATTTTTGCATGGAAAAAACACCTATTACTTTTAAGCTACATCCAAGGCCGTAAACAATGTTCCTTGCTAGCCCGACCGTTGCACACCATGCAGACTAAGGCTTCATACCCACTTTAGATGCTCTGTAAAGATCGTTTTGCCGACGTATGGCATTGCAATTTACTACAGAGGTGCGGCTTCGTAGTGGAAGGCCGGCGTAAAAAACCCAACAAATTAGCTCACTTCGTTTTTTTTTTAAAGGTATTTCGTGCAATCTATAGTGGCATTCGCAGGCGTCACGTGCCGTCTACGCAATGACACTAACAGATGTCGGGAAACGGAAGGACGTCCCAGTTTGTCGGCTAGCAGAAAATCTTTGAAAAATGTTCACTATGTTCCCTCTGCGTAGCAGGTCTTTCGGAAACCGCGGATATTTGCTCTGCGGAAAACGAACATATATTTCTGCTACAAAGCCAGATGGGCGATTATTGTGCCAGAAGTTTTCAAAATTTGTACTGGGATATATTTTGCGTGTTCAGAATTCACTGGGATTTCCAGTTGTTTCTTCGATTAAGCGTTCTAGTAGCCACTTCGATTGGAATTCATAATTAACACTGCGGTACTGTTAGCGTGAGTACGACAGTGGTGCTCCTAATTTTCCTGAGAAAAGATACTTGTGAGGAAAAAAACGACAGACGTTCACAATACTCTGTACTGCCGAATTAGAGCGCAGCTCTTGAGGAGGAGGAGGAGGGGAGGGTCACGTGTGACGTCACGAGAGCCAAAGTTTCGCACAACCAGTAACTTTTTCCGTTAACTCAGCGGCGAAATATTACCGCTAAATATATCTGAAAAATTTCCCGCCAGTTTAGCGGGAACATTTTACCCTCGTGAAGTCGCACGTGACGTGACGGCACGTCTGACATCAGACGTGACGCCAAGTGTGACGTCACGAGAAATAAAATTTTCCCGCTAAATTTGTCGATAAAGTTTTCCGCTAATTTTAGCTGCAATATTTTCCCTGTAGGTTTAGAGGAAACATTTTCCCCTTATATTTTGCGGGGAAGCGTTCCCCGCTGGATTTAGCGGAAAAATGTTCCCTCTAAATTAAGCGGAACAATTTCCCGCCACATCTAGCGGGAAAATTTTGTCCTCGTGACGTCACGTCTGGCGTAAAAACTGGAAAGGTCAAATAATGCAACGCGCGGCTACGCCGACGGCTACGGCGACGGCGACGGCGACGGCGACGCCGCTCAAGCCGGAAACGGGCGACTAAAAGCTGCGCTCTAAAAATCATTATGCCTACCTCAGTTTCCCAGTCCCGCATATTAAACCACACTTCCAGATTGGCGACAGCCCCTCTACTGTAAACGAATAACAAGGACACATTGTCATATTGAACAGAACAGCGTACATAAAGACAAGGACAGAGAGAAGGAACATGCACAAGCATCCTCTAAGCTGACAAAGCCTGGCAGATAGTCACATGACGCGACCGCCGAGAGTGAAAAGGTAGAGCGGCAAGCAACGGATAAGAGGAGAGTCATGTAACGGGCGCCCTGCTGCGGCGAGGCGCCGAAACGCACGATACATTTATTTCTCCTTTTGGCGAGGGTATACATAAAACGCCACCCCTTCCCCGTTCGTCCGTTTCGGTGTCGTCTGTTTCGTTCGCGCTAAAAATCGTGCGGCAAACTGCCGGGTCTGTTTGATTACAGATTACAGGCATTGATACACGGAAACAGCGTCGGAAGGTCAGTATGCAAGATGACGACGACGACGTTGAGAGGACAACACACTGGGCGACGGCGGTGCCTCAGTCTGAGCCCTGGGGGGCCTCGGTTTCTCAGAGGCGGCAGCCTCTACTTTGGCTGGGTCACCTCCTTGGAGCCTGATGCTTCGACCCCAGTGGACCCCAGTGAGCAACAGCGCCATCATGTTCCGGGGACTCCTTCATGCTCAGGATATAAAGCGCCAAAAAACGGCAGTACAAGGAAGAGAGTAAAGTAAAATTTATTTATGAAAAAACAAATAATATATAGGCCGTTAAAAACACCTGTTCATAACATCAATCGATAATATTGATGTGATGCCAAAGAGCGAAGCCAAAATAAGAGCGGCAATTATTCCGTACTTGCATGCCATGTCCCATAATTTAAAGAAAGTTGCACAGCGGTTTAGAGTACCCGTAGTATTTTCAGCCCCGGGAAAAAATTACACGCTGGTGCCGCAGAATCAATAATCTCCAGCCAGACATGAAGCATTGCAGCACAAATCACCGGACCAAATATGCTGAGTGTGCCGTCGGAGTGGTGTACAAAATTCCGCTGACTTGTGGCTCCGTGCACATCGGCCAGACTGGCAGATGTGTCAATGATCATGCACAGGAACATGCGGCAGCTATGAGAGCAAGCCCGTCTGGTAATCTAGCTGTTCATTGTAGTCGGTGCCCGTGCTCACCCGTTTTGCATTATGTGAAGGTTCTGGCGAAATATAAAGATAAAATATGCCGAGAAGTGCACGAGGCGTTGGAGATTAGGGAAAAGGGAGACGAATGCGTCAGTGAACGTTCCCTTGCCCTCTCAGGAAAAGAGTTCGATATTTTCAAGAGGTCTTGTCGATTCATGTGCTCAATAGACGTCTCTAAAGGCCTATATATTATGTGTTTTTTTGTTTATAAATAAACTTTAGTTGCGAGTGCGCCCCGGCCTGTTTAATCTTTTCTGTCCTGTCGTTTTTTTGGCGCTTCATATCCTGATCATTAACGAACTGGCCCAAATTTTCACTTTACTCCTTCATGCACCGATTGAACGGCGTGCCTGACCTGCCCAACCCGCCTCAACGAAATCTGGACGTCTGTGAATCGGACTGCTGTCCTTCCCAATACCAACAACCCATGTCGTCGTCATCTTGCATTTATATACTCATTACATTATGATGCTCACTAGACGCGGCACGGCGGGCCTCTATGGTACGGGCTACTGACTTTCCGGGGTGCTGCGGCTCTCCAGAGTAAAAAAAAATAAAGACTAAAGACTTTCCCCTGCTTGGAGCTTTCGGCGGTCCCTCCGCCATAGGTTACACAACTGCCTATGTAACGCAGATGGTCCGGAGGGCGTCCTCAGTTGGTCGAGACGTCTTCGTCTCTTCGAAAACGTCGTCGGGACGACCGGAACCAGTCGGGACATTCCGTCCTTTGAAAGACGTCTTGAGGACGTTTTCAAGTTCCTTTATTTAGAGAGACCAAAAAGGCCTTCTCCCTAACGATTTTCAATACCAGAAAATGTTTCCATGCCAAAAAGTGGAAACGAAACCAGAATGAGTACGAAGAGAAGAATATATTAAAGGATATTTTTACTGAACATATTAATTGCGGCCGCCGAGGCCTGTGGCATCGGCTGCCGCAATCGCTGTAGTCTCGAAATTAGCAGCCGGTCGCATCGGTTTCTTTTGAGTGAACAGTGTGTCTCGGGGCCTCGCCGATAAAAGACTGTGTGCTCACTACCGCACTCCCCGAAAAATGTTCTGTGCAACCAGATCCTTGCGCTCTAAATCTGCGACCGGGCACTCTATGCCTCCGTCGTGGAACTGCCAGGCTCTGTAAGTATAGGAGAGGCTATGGCAGAACACACAAGAGCTCGATGTCTTTTTCTTTTTCTGAACCGTTATTTTCATATGTCATCGCACCAACCCGCCCAACTTACAACATTTCTGCAACAGAGACACCTCGCCATTGGTTGCTCGTCCTAGCAGTGTCGCACTTTGTGCTATAAACCGCGAGTCGACCAGCGTAATGTGTACCAGATAAAATACTGCAATATATTTCAAAGATTCAGAACCAACTTGGCTAAACACTACGCTCAAACTCCGTGCTTCTTTTTTTTTCTTTTGCAGGATTTCTTTGTGTGGAAAGAGAGGAGCTCGTATTTGAAAATCTAAATCACTAAAAGAGCTCCTGGGCCTTCCTACCGGAACGTCGGGGTTTCTCATATTACTTTCTTAAGGCGTACATCTCAGTGAATCACATCTAGTAAGTATATGCTGTGCGAAGTAGTATTCAGGAATCACGTATCGTTTTCAGTTCCAAGACTTATTTTCCAATTTAGCACTTTATTTGTTTTATCTAAAGGCTACCCTTGTTAAAAAGTCATTTGTATGAGAAATATTTTGTATCCAATTAAACACACATGAATTATACAAGATATATAATAGCATATAAGAACCATAAAAGCAACATATAAGGAATTTATCACAAGTTTCTTTTATGGTTCTTATATATTATTATATATCATATAATTCTTAAATAGTTCCAATAGGCTTAGAAATGGCCAGAATCGAAAGAATATCTAAAAATGCGGCGAGGTCATTACTCATGCTTTGCGATTTAAGTGAGGTATGGCAAAGCGAAAGCCTCCTGCACCATTCGTTGCTGACTCACGCGCCCGATATTGCACCTACAACGACATATTAGTTTTAAAGCGAGCGGCGCTCACTCACCGGGGCACCGCCATGTTTCCCCGCATCTCCACCGAGCCCATGCACGTGATTTCAAAATTCCTCTCCTAGGTACTGCGGCTAACTTTAGCCGCGGTTAACGCTTCGAGCAAACGTGCGCAGGTCTTCCTTTTTCACCAGAGTGCAAAGGCTGAAAGTTTTTTTTTTTTACTACATTATACGAGAAATGACGTCTACTTACGACGATATCGACGCGAGTTTGAACTAAGGTAACGCGAGGAAGAGGAGGGCACGCACAGGCGGGCAGTCTCCGCACCAGGTGTGCTTTGATGGCGAAGCGAGAGAGGTGGCAAAGCTTCGTCGACGTCGACGACTAAACCCTTCACTTTCTCATGTCTCGGTCTGGGTGGAGAAATCCGTAGAACTTGCTTGTCAACGGAAAAGAAATCAAAATCACTTTTGACAGGGACGCCGTCGCAGAGAAAGCGGCAACGCCGTGCGGAAGCTTGCGCTACACGCGCCATTCAACGTTGTTTCTTGATCAAGCAATACAGTGCTCAACATACTGCACGAAGCGTTATTGTAGCACATTGGGAAAATTGTACGAGGTACTGAAGGTACTGTCACAGGATGTCGCTACCGCTACTGCCATGCGTACCTCTCGTGAAGGCACGTACGGTGCTGCGAGGCATCCGGCCTGGAAGACGTAGGGTACGGGTATTTACGAGAAAAAAACGTTATACAAGTTTGGCGTAGAAAGTATATTTTATTAGATATGCAAAAGAAAATTATGCGATCATTATTCCAGCATTGATTCCGCTATGGAAATCGCCATCGATCCAGTGTTTCTGGCGGCTAAAGTTCCATCGAGAAATCCAGGCAACTCATAGCTCCTAAACCTTTTTAGTCATGCACGACAAATTAAATGGCTACCTCGATGGATAATTTCTCAGGAATGGTATTCACTCTGAATAAAAACATCCGACGCGAGTGAATGTAAACACAATCAGTTTCTGTATAACACGGTAAAAAAAAAAAACCTGAATCACAAATCGCAGCATCACGACCAATCTAGTCGGTTCCACAAGCACATGTCTGACGGACAGCAGCAGATGCTCCGTGTGGCATGTTTCATGCTCTCGCCTAAATAGAACACAAAAACCGCACGGGTGGAACCACAACATCCAGTGGACGATGGGGTACACCGGTACATACCGGAACACCAATATATCTCCCTCGCATTGCGGGATCGACCAAACTCCTTGTACGGTTATCTTCTTTTTTGCCTTCTTAACATTATTCGCGTGGGGGTGTAAAAGATTCAGCACCCATCAACACAGAAAGCTTAAACTCAAAGTAAAAAAGAAAGAAATTAAGCTTCCAGGAACGAAGAGAGGAGCGGCCACCTTACCGGCGTTCTGGCCCAATGATCATTCTCTGGTTTCGTAGACAGTTTCGTATTTGCATGTAAATACAATGCTATAAAACCTCAGTAATGCATAACAAGCTACATATTTATAGTAAAAAAGCATTCACCTATAAAAATGTGTGCATTTACAAGATGTTTGCGCTCTGAATTAATATATATTGTAACTTGACGAATATAAAATAT
This sequence comes from Ixodes scapularis, assembly GCF_016920785.2. NCBI lineage: Eukaryota > Metazoa > Arthropoda > Arachnida > Ixodida > Ixodidae > Ixodes > Ixodes scapularis. The sequence continues at coordinate 173,642,175 of NW_024609857.1, read as the reverse complement.
CTGGGGGTCTTACAAGATAAAACAACGCAAAAACTAGGCACCAGAAACTAGGAAGGCACAGACACGCCTCTGCGTTTCTGCCTTCCTCGTTCATTGTGTCACGGTGTTGTGTCTGTGGCAAAGTTACCGAAACACTTAGTAGGGAAACTTACACTTGACACTCTGACAGCTCACGTCCAGCGAGACCAAACTCAGATAACAAAAGCGCCACCTTCTAGCGACCAACCAAACATGAGAGTTAGTTTATATAGCTACTATAAAAACACTGCGAGATGGCGCCAACGGTTTTTGCGTGACTTGACCTGAACCAACAGGTAGCAGTGCAGTTCCTGGAGTGGCAACTGCGGGAAAAAAAGGCGACGTTGCGATCGCCTTTGGTTCGGTTCTCGGGTACGGGTCGGACTTACTTTTCAAAGCAGGCTCAATGACAGTTCCCCCAACTGAGTTGTTCTAGTGACATTAGTCTGTGCCTTCTGAAGGAACCCTGCAGCGAAACGAGAAGACGAGGACGTTGGTGGACTGGGCCCGGGCACGAACTACATTTTTGCATCTAGGATTTTCGTTTTCCGAACGGGGATATGTGAGTAACGGAGTTACCTGTGATTAAAGTAACGTTTTTATTTGTGGGGTCGTCAGCGCTTCGGTTCAATGATTTCCACATTTTGGTGCCGAAAGCCAGAATCAGGACCGTAAAATGTGCCAGAGGAGAAGCTGCCGCTAGCATTGATTTAAGGAGGTTAGAGGACCATACAGCTCGAGAACGCAAGGCACCATAACGACGCTGCCATGAATAGGCTGAAAGAGAAGCGGAAAACCCTTCATTTAAACGGAACAAAACTGCTGACGGAGATTGATACAGGTACCCAAACCAAAGTGCCGGTTGAGGAAGAGCTTAACTTCTTACTAAATTGGCTGAGCGCGCTACGCGGTCCCCTTACCGAAATGGACTGTGCCCTCGATCCATTGTTGGCAGCGAGTGACATTCAACAAGAGTATGCTCGAACCGTCTAGTACAGCGATGGCATCGTCATCTACTCGGCAAGATTAAGCTTCAAGGTTCGGACCCAACACGTATGAGCAAGTAAAAGCGGGCAAGAGATAGCAACAAACCACCGTGGACCCCCTTTGTCCGTAAGAGTCAATCTGCAAAAATTTGAACGCTTAAAATTTAACGAAAAACGTCAACAATGGCAGCCCGTCTGGGAGCTGTTTGAGCAGGTCATCCATGGTAAACTGGAACTGTCATCAGTCGAGAATTTCCACTACCTCAGATTAGCTTTATCATAAGAAGTTGCTGCGGCGATTGCCGGATTGTCATCAACGGCCAGCTGCATGAAAATGCGAGGGAGATCATGAAGTCCTGTTACGGCAACGAGGCGCGGCTAGTAGATGACCACATGATGAAACTAGCAGAACGGCAGCCAGTTAGGATATCACAAGACGTCCGTGGACTACGACAACTACACGATGACCTCCACGCTCATATAAGAGCACTCAAGTCCCTAGGGGTGAAGGAAGATTCTAACTCGACTCTATTTTGCCCTCTCGTACTTCGGCTGATTCCAGAAGTTCTTGTGCTAAGCTTCAACAGAAATGTCGTTCGGGACAAGGAACAGCGTCGCCCGGATGATGTGGCTGTAAACGCTGCTGGCGAAAGAAACCAGCACGCTCGAGCACAGTCCCAGCTAAGGCAACTACCATCTCGTGTGCAATTCCTGAGAATTAAAGTTGAGATAAAGAAAGAACGCCAGTTACAAAAAACAACCAGGATGCACAATTAGTAAAGCAGGAAAAGAGAGTGGAGCCACATCTCATGTGACAAAGCACAATGAAAAAAAAAAACAGACAAAAGTAATAGCCACGACATGTTTACAGAAAAGAAGAGAACGTTAGGATTAAACTTCTACCTAAGTTTAAATCTAACGTTTAAGCTGATGTATTGACAAGAATGTACCAACAAGCTCAATCTTAACCGTTATTCAATGACAAGGGGAGCTGTGTTTTCTGGAAGTCAACAAACCACAAGAGAGAATGGTGCACGACAACGATAGGTCTTCCCGAGAATAGGAAGATATTAACAAGCTCGGTAAGATGCTTCAGGGCCACGACGAAAAACCACCTGGTCAAACAATGCTGGAAGAACATTTCTTGCTCCAACGGCCAAGGTCGACACGCATCAGTCATGTGTGACCCAACGTTCTTGTCTAGATCAAAAGACGACAAGAGCAGACAAGAGGAAAAACCGACTTCTACTGCCTCCACTGGCCCTGAAATCTACGATTCAAGACGGGGTCAAGAAAACCGTCCTCCTACAAACAGCGACAGTGTAGAGCTTGTGATTGAAACAGTGCATCCTTGTAAGAGTGCCATTCGACGGCGGAAGGCAGATGTCTTTTTTCACAAAACTACTGTAACGAAAGCGCAGATGCAAGCACCTGGAAAATGAAAGACTGACTGTAGGAGCATTTGGCGACCACAAAACAGAACAAAACTTTCGTAGCGTTCTTGACCCAAGGGAAGAAGGGCGTCACCACCTAGAAACAATAGGATACACGGCCGCTGACTTTTGCGAGGATGAGAGACCGGACAGCGTCGACATACTGAATGGAGGCGATTGGTATTGGGGCTTCATGACGGGCCAAGTTAGGAGACTCGACGGAGAACTTCCAGCGATCGAGACGTCGCTTGGCAGGACCATACACGGTCCAACAGAACTTTCCGCATTTGTCATTGAGGGCTGAGAGATGGTCTTACTCAACGCAACGACAAATAGCATAAATCTTTCTGAAATCATGCAAAACATATTTAAACCTTGACCCGAGCGATCTATCCGACGAACCTTATTCAGAGACAGAACCCGTGATCCCGTCCTGCAAAAAAACAGTTAAGAAGATTTGTCTTCGGTACGACCAAACTTGTCGTGAATTAGGCGATAGCAAACAAGTTCCGGAGAGGAGGCTTCAATAGCTAACAAGGAAGTCAACTCAGAACCATAAGTTCATGAGGGACTATGACGCCGCGATCCGGAAGTACACCAAAGGGGAAAATGCAGGACAAGTGTGAGATAAACGAACTGGGACTCGGAAGTTCTACACGCCGCACCAAGCAGTTTATCGTGAAAGGAGCGCTACCTCTAAATGGCGAGTGGTATTCGACGCGTCTTTCGATAAAAAAATCTCGACGTCGTTAAACGACTCTTTGGCAAGCGGCCCCAGCCTGAACCCGGATAGTGTCGCGTTGCTTCTGAGCTTTAGAATACATTCTTTCGCTCTAGTGGCCGACATCAAGAAGTAGTTACTTCAGATAAAATAGAAGATGATTGCGATGTGCCACACTTCCTGCGGTACTAAACTCCCCACAGATCCCAAAACCACTTCCTCCAATTCGCATCTGGAGGATGACGGGATTTTTTTTTGGAAATACATCGAGCCCATTGTTATTGTCTGCGACGATAGAACATTAACTGGACAGAATAAACAACTAGTATCTAGACACCGCGGTGCTGCTGCAAGGTTCCATTTACGTGGATGACATTCTTACCGGTACATCCAGCGAAGAAGAAGCCACTAAGTTCTTCCAAGAATCGACAGCAATTTTCAGTCAAGATTCAATGAAGCTGCACAAGTGGGTGTTCGAATCGAAAACTCTCAAATAAAATCGACTCGAATCACCGCGAAGAACAATCATTGGGCAGGTTGCGGGAGTCTCCAAAGTGCTGCTACTAGCGTTAAACCCGGCCACAGGCCCCCTAACATTTGCACCACACTATGCTCTGGACTTTGTGAGATGCAGTCAGACACATGCTCTCAACTTTGTGAAGAGGCTTCCAGACTCTACGACCTCCTAGGATGCATAGCGCCTTTTTTCATACGGACTAAGTATCCCATTTCAACGAACCTGAAACTCAAGATAGAGTGGGACGACCTACTGTCTTTTTACCGGCGCAGTGAATGGCACAGATGGTGTACTGATCTTCCACTGATTTGTTACGTCGTGGTGCCACGTTTCTACAGACAGGAAACAGAAAGAGCGACGATCAATACAAACCTGCACTTTTTTGCCGAAGCAGGTCCTCAGCCGTACGGAGCCGCAGCTTACGTAGCTATGACTAATGATGCCATCACCACGACATCCACGATACTGCTCTGCAAGTCTCGAGTGGCTCCTCAAAAACCAATTCCGTAGCGAAACTATAACTTTTGCAATGCTTCTTGAAAAACAGTATAAGCGTCTACATTAAGATCAAGCTGCAATAGAACATCCCCAAAGTGGACTTCTGGACCGACGCGAAGATACTTCTTCATTCGATGCTCGGAGAAGCAATACAACAGGAAAAAGCTTGTAGGAAACAGCGTCGTTGAAATCTAGCTAAAATCTGATCCTTGCTCTTGCAAACTCTACCCAGACAAAGAGAACCCAGCTAACCTGGTGACAAGAGAAATCACGGCCATGAAGCTGCTCAAACGAGAAGTATGGTGGAAAGGACCCCGCTGGGAAACAGTACGAGAGGCGTGGTCAGAGACGTCTGGACCGTGTGGGATTTGCTAGCTACACACTAACACAGGTACCGATAGAGTAACCAAAGGGTTATCTCAACAGCGGCGGCGATCTCAAAGGAGCCGTCAAACCTAGTAGCCCGCGGTCCCCACATCTCCGCGGCCATGCAGATGACGTTTAGGGCTACATTACCGCGGGTCGGTTCGATTAATCACCTCCGTCGGTGCCAATGATAGTCTACCTTGTCTCACTCTCTCGAATATAGCGGAAGAGAAGACACACGTACCAGAGGAAGGACAGAGTCCCAGAGCATTTATCATGATACTCTTTTAAAAGAACTACAATGTCTCCATCCAAAATGCCCCCCCCCCCCCCCCCCCCCCCCCCGGCCGGCAAGGTAAGAAAAGGTCCTTACCCTGCCAGACGCGGGGTTCCAGAGAGCCAAGACCGGGGAAGCATCGGAGAAGTCGCCGACACACGTCCTATCTCTTTCGCGGTCACCCGGACAAGTCCCTTTTACGAAAGCGAGAAAACAAGAGGCGAAACCTCCTCGCCTGTCGGCAGTGATTCGCATCCTAGCGGGGGGACGGAAAAAGGTCCCCCCGGGAGAGAGTGAGAGGAGAGCCCTCCAAGCCAGGCGGCCCTCCGCCTCACGAACAGGTCGGAGCTCACGGCGAAGGCGACCGAGGTTATCACAACCATCGGGGAAGGGAGACCATAGGAATCCCCACATCCTCTCCTCCTTTTGTCCACGCTCCCCGGAGGGTTCGGCGCCATCTCGGCCGCAGTGGGCTGGTGAAGGGGAGTGGACGACCTCGGAGCAGACCTGCGAAGTCGTAATGCGCCAGCAGCCAACACGCCCAGAGCCGGCCGTAGACCTCCCCAAAGGGAAGAAAGGGCGCCGCAGCCTCCAAACGAGGGGGCGCGCGCAACCGTCACTCGCCTGCCTGGCCGCAAAGGCGGCAGACACGGGCAGAAGCAAACGACAAACAAAACCACAAAGAAAAGGTGGCCAGTTTGTCAACGGTGACAAGAAGGCGCTCAGTTGGGAAACGGACCCGACGAGCGGCCATAGGACATATGCCAGAGTGACCCGCCTCGAGACCGGAAGAAGAAGCCATAAAAGGGGGCCCTCCGTTCGAAACGCGTCCACAAACCAAGCAAACTAATTGATTTCACTTGATGTAGACACCGGGGAGAGAGCTTTTAGCAAAATGCCGAGTTCTCAATCCTTTGCGCAGGCAGCTAACACAAAGGCTGCCTACAATACCCGGTTTTATAGTTACCGGAAGAGTCCGTTGACTACAAGTGGCAAAAAACAGAAAACAGCCTGCAGCTGGCCCGTCTTCTGAAGTCGAGGTAAAGGGATACGGGGACTTCGAAGGGGCGGATAGAAAGAAACCGCCATGCGTGCGCGTCTGCGAGCGAAGAAGATGCAAGTTCCCGCGCAAAATAGCCGCCATCTTGCTCCCCACGGAGGAAGACAAAAGGGGCCGCAGCTCACACGCTCAAACCTGCCAGCTTCGCCAAATATTTGAGCTAGCTAGCTTACCGAGGATAAGAAAATATGTCTTGCACTCGATACGGCTTGATCAAGGGCTCAAAACGGTGTGGACTCTTCCTTTGAAGCAAGGCCAGGTTTCAGAGCGACGCAACTGCTGAGAGTCTTAGAGTAATTCCATATGTATCGCGCAAATCTGACAGATATCGCCAAAGAGCGCTCTGACTACATGGCGCCCGGGTTCCAGAGGAACATAGCCTCCGAAAGTCTTAGAGTCACTCGTCCACCCAGATACTGTCACAGTGCGCCTCAGACCACGTTGCGCCACCACCACGAACGCAAAACTAGTGTCGTTCTTGGAAAACAACAGGCTGCAGGAGTACGTTGGCATCATGCAGATACAAATCTTTCCCGAAGAGAATTCTCCGCGCCCACTGCAATACCAGCAGTGAATACAGCGCGCGCGTCAACAGTGTGCAAACTGCTGCTCGACGCCGACGGCTACGCGGCCCGGCTCCCGGAGCCTGTCAGTAGCAGTACCAGCTACTTATCGACGTTATTGGCAGGCGTACCGTTCGACTCTAAATGAATGTCCGGGACTACTCCGAGTCAAAGAAAACGCGAATATTTACGTTCCCAGATTGCACTGCTGATCCTTCGCTACTCTTTTCTGCCAAGCCTCGCTCATCGCCGGACATAAAAGTCCACCCGGTTCTCAAAAACATCATTATAAACTTCTATATACATTTTCCCTTCAGGACAAGTTGGTGGCGCGCAAGGAACCCTAATACACAAAGGTGAAGGGTTCGCCTCAAGCATGGAGACAAAGGATCTCCGCAATAACGAATGTTGCTTGTCGCACGCAAATTCAAAACAGGAACACGCGTACGAATCACAGTGCGCTCGCTCAAAGGAGTAGCACTGCGGATTGCCGACTAGGCATTAATCGCTCAACCATAAGTGGCGAGATCAGGACGTTCGTGGTACGGGGCGATCAAAGGTAAGGAATTGCTGGCAAACGCCGGACAAAAGGGTCGGAGGCCAGGAACCACGACCACGACAAAGGAAGCCGTGGCCCCACGTTAGGCGCCATTTTATATGGGATGTGCTAGAATCCAACTCACACAGGTACCGATAGAGTAACCAAAGGGTTATCTCAACAGCGGCGGCGATATCAAAGGAGCCGTCAAACCTAGTAGCCTGCGGTCCCCACATCTTCGCGGCAATGCAGACGACGTTTAGGGCTACATTACCGCGGGTCGGTTCAATTAATCACCTCCGTCGGTGCCAATGATCGTCTACCTTGTCTCACTCTCTCGAATATATCGGAAAAGAAGACATACGTACCAGAGTAAGGACAGAGTCCAAGAGCATCTATTATAATACTCTTCTAAAAGAACTACAATGTCCCCATGTAACACCTTTTGGCGGGCTAGTTGGTTCATGATTTGTAGAAATAAATGAACTGCGCAAAGGACGAGGACAGAGGTAGAAACGAGTACGACCCAGGGAGCGCAGACTTCCAACTGTTTATTTGGCGCAGACACAACAGTATAAATAGCAGCAGCAATCAGTTTGCGGCAAAATGAGTCTTAAACATGAGAACAGTTTCTGTCGATAAAAAACAACACAGGCGGACATCTGCCTATACATTGTTTGAAATGCGTTTGTCATCCAGATTTGCAAAGGACACGTGTTCTCGCAAGAGCAAATGAGGCAACGGGAAGAAAACTCGTAGAAGCCTACTTCATTAAAAAGAAAGGTCACGACTGCATAAGCATGCAATCTGTTTCACTATCAGACAAGGAATTTTCTTTTTTGGATGGTCATGCTTAAGCCTTATTTCGCCGCAAACTGATTGCTGCTGCTATTTATACTGTTGTGTCTGCGCCAAACAAACAGTTGGAAGTCTGCGCTCCTTGGGTCGTACTCGTTTCTACCTCTGTCCTCGTCCTTTGCGCAGTTCATTTATTTCTACAAATGTCCCCATCCAAAATGCCCCCCGCGCCGGCAAGGTAAGAAAAGGTCCTTACCTGGCCAGACGCGGGGTTCCGGGAGAGCCAAGACCGGGGAAGCATCGGAGAAGTCGCCGACTCACGTCCTATCTCTTTCGCGGTCACACGGACGAGTCCCTCTTCCGAAAGCGTGAAAACAAGAGGCGAAACCTCGCCTGTCGGCAGTGATTCGCATCCGAGCGGGGGGACGAAAAGAGGTCCCCCCGGGAGAGAGTGAGAGGAGAGCCCTCCAAGCCAGGCGGCCCTCCGCCTCACGAACAGGTCGGAGCTCACGGCGAAGGCGACCGAGCATTCCGACCCGCGGCCGTTATCACAGCCATCGTGGAAGGGAGACCATAGGAATCCTCACATCCGCAAGAATTTAATCTAGGAGAAGCGGACGGGAAAATGGTGGTAGCGTTGCCCACGGTAGCAACAAATAATAATGATGTCTAAAAGAATTATCGCACAAACTGAGCCCCTAATTACGGAAGATTTTAACAGAGCCGAAAGCTATATATTAAAGGATGTGCAGCGCACAGCCTTTAAACAGGAGATAAATAATCTTCAAGACGCCACGAAGCTACCGCCATATTTCCCTATAAAAGACTTTTCTTTTCTCGTTTTTTTTTTTTTTTTTGATAACAATGAAATACTTTCGGTAGAAGGAAGAGTACAGTTCTTCGATAATTCCCCTGAAGAAAGGCACCTCGTTGAGCTAGTGTAAGACGACCACTTTTCGAAGCTGCTGATAACTGAAGCACGTCGTAGACTACTGCCCGCGGGAGTGCGTGACACTCTCGTGCACTTGCGGGAGCATTACTGGATCGTAAGAGCTCGGCAGATGAAAAAAAAAAAAATTAAGAGGTGCATCGCATGTCGACGGCTAAACGCTAGGCCAATGTCAGAAGGGACGGTACCCTCGCCCGCAGATCGCATAACAGACGCAGAAGCCTTTGCGGTCGTGAGTATCGACTTTACGTGACCCGTATGGGCCACAGCCAGGAATACAGGGAGGAAGGCATATTTCACGTTGTTCACTTGTGCAGTTACCGGGACAGTATTCTTGAAAATGTCATCTGATATGAAGGTAGAAACATTCGTCCATGCGTTCACACGATTTTGTAGACAATAGGCGTGCCAAAATTGATTGACTGACAATGCATTGGGATTTAAAAGAAGCAAGAAAGACTTAAGATAGCTATGAAATATTCCACGAGATGAAGAACTGCGGAATTACTTCCCAAACAGCAGGATACAAAGGAAGTTCACGGGCTGAAGGTGTCCCGTGGTGGGGCGGATTTATGAGTGTTTGATTGGGTCAGTCACGAGCTTGAAGAAAAGCATTGGACTACGAGTCCTGACTGAAGAAGAGTTAGCAACTCCCTTCACAGAGGCGGAAGCAATCATCAATTCTCGACCATTGACCTAAGCGTACAGTGAAGTGCGGGAACCTAAGCCACTAGCACTGCCCCCTTCACGACTAGAAAAAGTCTCATGTCGTTTCCAAAACGTCCGGCTTCGCCTTAAAACAGGGATACGCAGAATCGCTGCAAAGACTCTGGAAACACAGAGAAGACATCCTGAAAGCATTCTGGCAACAGCGGTCAAAGGAATACCTAACGAAACTCTGATCGCTGTACAAGACAGGGAGGTCAAACCGACATCTCAATTTTCGGACCTGAATATTCTAGAAGAAAGCCTGCAATCACGCATGCTCTCGAAAGTGGGAGTTGTGAAAACATTGTTTTTTTGGGAAGAGACGGAAGAGTACGAGTTTGCGACATCCGACTTCCCTCTGGTGCAGTTGTAAATCGACGAATATAGCAGGTGTACGGTATAGAAAGTTGTTACAACATAAACACTGTTCCTTTTTGGGGGTGGACGAAGAAACCCTTTAGTGGAGCGAGAAATAGACGAGGACATTGGAGGAATGGGCCCGAGATCGACCTATATTTTTCTGCCAAGGATTTTTGTTTGGGAACGGGGATGTGTGAGTAACACAGTTATCTGTGTTTAAAGCAGTTTGTTTGTTTCTTGTAGTCATCAGCGCTCCGGCTCAATGGTTTGGACGCCTTTCATGTTCCTTGTGTCTCGTTTTTGCACAATTCTACCTTGTACTATTATTACCGAACTCGCACAACTTTCTTCCTGGTTGATCTGGGAGACTGGAGTTACCTAGGTGCCGCCAGGGGGCTGCGGCGCTTTAGTGCGGCAACCGAGACAGCAACGTTGTCTATAGTAGCCTTCGTAGTGGCCGAGATACTTAAGGTTACTTTAATTGCTGCTGAGCTCACTAAAGCTATATAAACTTCAAGAAAAACGTCAAAAATGGCTAGCGGCAATCGAACAGGGATGCGTCCCATTGGTTGTTGCTTAGGTTATGAAGCGGGTTGACGGGGCAGAGCGAACGTGCAGTCTGTAAACATACGCAACGTGACTTAAAGCAACAAAACGTAACATTGCATTACGTAAGAAAAAAGGGCTGTTTACAATTGGTGTCACGAGCCGTAGTTTCCTTATTAAACACTGCGCTAACCTTCCTGTCCCCTGTGGCCTCCGCAAAACCAAGGTGCTTGAAAAAAAACAATCTTACTATGCATTCTACGCATGCGTGACGCCATCATAACTATACTCCACGGGAGGTAGGTGCCAGTGTACGAACAGCTCACGCTGTTTCGAGGTCGCCTCGCGCAAATCTGCAGATGGTTGTCCTTAGCGCAGGAAGACTGTAGACAAATCAAGCACAGCGCCTCATTGATGCCCCATGTGTGCAAGCATGTGCAACTGGCGCGTGGAGGTAGCATCGGGAAGCCTGTAAATGTAGGCACTTGACAGCAGGAGCAGATGCATGGCGTTTGGCAGATGCCCTGCTTGAAATCGTCTATATACAATTCCAAAAAGCGCTAGACTCAGGTTTTTGTTTTTCATTTTTCTTTCGTATGGCGCGTGATTCGCTCAGCTTCCAAAGCGACAAAGATTCGATTGCAAGGCTGAGTACTTCTAAATATTGTAATGGTGCATAGAGTTTCCACGGTTCACGGAGGCAGCAGTTTAATAACAATTTGGGAGGAAACAACGGCCTCATGGTCAGTGCGGGTGCCATAATTATCCCAAGAGACTCTCCAGAAGCTTTCCGCAATGCGCATTAGGTAACGCAGCCCGGCATTTATTACGCAGTGGAAACAGTGGGATATAAACAATAGGTAGATACATACAGAAGAGTGAATAAAGAAAGCAGTCCACACGCTATTCGTGTTCTCTTCAAGATTCTATTGCTTCTAGCGCGTTGAACATGCATGTGTCTGAGAAAGTTAGTTTTGTTTGTACAATGCAAATCGATGTCTTTCTTTCAAAAGAAAGCTGAAAGAGAATAAGAACGTGCACTGCAATTGTTGCTCTTTTTTTCCTATTAAGTCTTTGCCCAACACCTGAAAAAAGAAACGGTTCCACCGATGTCTAACTCTATGCTCCGCCCTTAGGGGGCAACCTTAGTGCGTCCGAAGATGGCTCACCTTATCCTCTATAGACTTTAGATAGGAACTGCTTGGTCCGTCCCCTAGAGCGTTGTTCCAGGACTGACGTTATCTAATAAAATTTATTTTAGGGAGTACAGTTGTTCTGCAGTTGCGTGTTATGCAGCCCGCCCAATGAAGAAATATACAATAGCCCATGCATTGACGCAACGAAGGCATACATTACACCAGCTGAGCTATTTTAGCCGCCGATTCTGCAACTAACTTCCAACTCAACGATAATGTTCATAGCGCAACGGCTTTTGTCACTTATTTGGTTTCCATTTGAGGCATAGGGTACTGCATTGGCCAAAGTCAAAGGCTTTAGACAGCTGTCGCAAAGGAAAATACAACGACAAACGACAAATTAAACTACAAAAAAAAGGCAAACGAACAACCATTCAAGCATTATGTAGAACTTTCTGTCTATAGCATCCTTCTACAATAATAGGCGTAACGAATGAAAGAAACTATTTAAAAAAATGTTACCAGCTGAGAAACCTTACAAAAATTTAATGATGCGCCAATTAACCCCATCTATGTCGAGGAGTTACGTGCATTGCATTGTTTTGACTTTTACTATTTTATTTATTAGGTAGCGTTGCCTGCTTTGCATGCATCCCCTGTCTTGGCGTTAACAATAGTTTCTAGTACAGATGAATAAATAATAAATATATAAATGTTCCACCCCGATTGTAGCAGGGCAAGGGGGGGGTGCAAGTTGAACGCAGGGGTATCGCGGTAGTGAATGTAATAAAAGCAGGACCGAGAACTGGCTTTGCTTGCGCTGCGAACCGCCTCCGCTGCCGTTCCGGCAAGATGCTGAGTCTACGTTTATTAATTCCTAAGTTGCCTTCGGTGAAAGACGAGCCTAGTCCTTGCCATTTTTTATATCTCTTATTTTGCACAAAGGAGAAAAAAATGCTGTTTACTTTTTATTAGGTCCCAACTTGAAATTTTGCGTCTTAAAAAAGGAGATTCCTTTTCAAATCACTTTTGCTCTCTTCTGGGGAACTGCTATTTAGCTGAAGGCAATTACGAATTTCATGGGGATTGCACTTCTTTTTTTCCCTCTACAACAACCGACTGGAACTCTCTACCGGAAGATACAATCAACATCACATCTACAGCTTTGTTCTTCGATAATATTGTAAATGCTGACTTCCTCAACTGATTTGTGCGTTCTCATGCCCATGCCACTGTTCAACTGAGTATACCATGTAAATACTACAAATCTGTTTTGCGCGCTCATGTTATCGTGCCCTTTGGTTTTGTACATTTGCTCATGTATGTGCATCCCTCCCTCGCATAATGCCTTAGTTAGGCGCTGCGAGGTAACCTGAATAAATAAATAAATAAAAAACTCTTTATACCAAAAATACTTGATCTTAACTTTGGGTTCTCCTTTTAAATCAGCCCAACTCACTCTTTCAGGGTCTCATTGTGACGAGCTGAAAGCAATAAAAAACAATGTCATTTGCATTTGAATATCCATCACTCCAATATCTAAGGAGCAACGGAGATTCCACGAAAGCTAAGTGACATCAGACATAAACTCGTTATTGGGAAATCAACATTCGCACTTGATCTATGTTAGGAAGGCTCTAATTACTAAAGTACCGGCGTTCTCGGCATACTGGGTTGTAGTGGTGCATTGTGCCGCCCTTACCCACTTTTAAGAGTACTATTACTACACTAATTGTGCCTTGTGACCCTGCAGTTGTATAGTAATTGGTGTGTAGCGCGGCAATGAAATTAATAGATAGCCGCATATTGCTCGGCAGAAATTTTCTCTGCAAAGAAAACAATTTTTGTTTATAGTCAGCCGATTTATCCAAAAATTCGGCTTGCTTTGAAACTGATTGTTTTCGAATGTTACCACTCTAATTGAGACGTGGGTAAATCAAATGTTGCATCCTAACATAAATGATTTTGTAATTTTTGGCGAGTGTTGTAGATATAGCCTAGATCATTGCACCTGCAATATCTATAGCAAGACGAAAGCTCCTCTACATTACTGTATAAGGTTTACGGGTGCTTTCTACGCCTAAACATTTACTTGGGAATATGAAGGTTTATAATATTCGTATTTATTTAATATAACGTTTTATTTTTCACGTCACAGTCCTATTTGGTTTCACACGTATAAGTTGTTTGCACCTGCGACTTCGTACTTTCTAATGCGGTCCGCAGAATCATCGACAGTCGAGGGGACGGGCTCAACAGCAGCCCCAAGGATGAACTTAACAATAACCTCAAGGACGAACTTAACAAGAGCTTCAAGGACAAGCTCAAGAACAGGCCCCACAACACGGACACCTCAAAAAGGTTGCCCATTTTGGCTTGCTCATTTTCCTAGATTATTCAACGTCGAAAAATTACGATTCCTCATTACCATAGGCCCCGCATTCTATTTATTGTACCGAGAAAACTATGTGGGTGGCATCATTTAAAATTCAACGTGTGTATCGGTGTAAACGTTTTAAACATTCGCCTCTATTCTACGCCCCGCAAAAAAAAACATAAAAAAAGCATGCAGGCCCTTTTTTGTGATCTACAAAGCCGCATGGCTCTATAGCCTGAAAATATTGGGGAAGTGTGTTTTCATACATTCATTTCGTTCAATAAGGAACAAAGCTAACTCACAGATCAAGATATCAAAATGAAACACAGATGCCAATCAGCTAGTGAATACGAGTAAAATAGTAAAACAAACTTGGAACGTACTGAACCAGCTGATTGGTAAGGAAATTCGAGCATTCAACCAAAAGAAAGAAACCCGTTTGGTTAATCAACAGCCGTCAGTTTCCTGTGCGAGATATTCTTTAACATTTTGTTTTAAGTGGAGTAGAATATTTTCGAGATAATATGTACTAGAATAAAATGACCTCAATGAAATGGGCGGAAAACGTAAATTCGTGGCATTTACCAATCTCGAGAATGCAATTGCATCTACCTGATATGCATTCAATGTGAATTAAAAAAAAAAAATCGGAACTAATAAATCTTGCCTTGCGGAAATTTTGGCAAGTCTTCCGAACATAATGAAGTAGTTTCAAAGCAAAATCACATCCTCTTTAAAGAAATCGCTAAAATAGTTGTCGAGATAATCGAAAACACTCTCATTAGACTTCAAAAAATCCTTTACCATAGTAACTACGTTTTGTTTTTGGCGAAGGTCGGTTAAGATAGCAATCAAATAGTAGAAATGTTTGATGAAACTTCCTTTTCTCAATCCTTTCACAATATTCAGCGAAAGCACTACTAAACGAATCTAAGATCTAGAATTCAGTGGCTCGAGCCATGCTCACGGTTAAATTCCTCAACAATTTTAGAAAGATCACAGGCGGATATTGTGTCAAAATAATACCGTCATATTATGGGCTAGATAATTGAAACCAGTTGATATGGCGGAGATTAAATTCCCCAAGCAGGAGAGTGAATTCAGGCTTGTATTTTAATAGACACTGATAAAATCAATTTGAATAATCTGGACTAGCAGAAGGAGGCGACATGGTAAATGCAACAGCGCACAAGGAGACGAGGACAGAGAAAAGGAACACACACAAGCATTGTGCAGATTCGTTTTCTCTGTCCTCGTCTCTTTGTGCGTTGTTACATTCACCATGTCATCATACCAACTCGCCCAACTTACAATATTTCTGCAGCAGGAGGCAAATACACAGCAAAAATGATAAATTTTTGGCCCCAGATATTGAAATGTAAAATTAGACTTTCATATTGCTAATCTGTTCTAATGTTGCTACACAGAATGCATTGAAAACGACTGCAATTTCGCTACGACGTGAGCGGCAGTTCCTACGAAACCTTGGTAGGATTCAGGAAATATCACCTTACCTGACACCTTTTCATTCAGACACGTTCTGTAATAATCTTGACATGGGGGTCATGACTCTGAAGAACTAAGTCGAACCAGGGTGTGTTATTGACAATGTTTTGTATGTTCATATTCAGTAGAATAAACTGTTTGATTACCACTCTTATGAAACATTGATAGGCGGTTCATTGGAGTGGTATAGCTTGACAGGCTCGTTTGTACATTCGTTCCTTTCATAGAGATAATTGGCAACTCAAACTTAGTCATTCACTAGGAAATCCTTTAGTTTGTTCTTTCTATCTTCGCTTGAAATGTTTTACTGTAACCTTCTTTTGTTAAGGGTTTCTTGGGAATACTTGTTTTGAATGTAAATATTCGTGCCCTTAAGTTTCTTTGTATTCCGCAGTATTTCTACCGTTTCATTGCAGTCCGAAATGTAAGGAATGATCGGCCGCTTTCCTACGCGTTTACCAAGGTGATGAATACTCGCTAGAGAAGTGCAAGTAACGTTCCGCCGCCTCAAGAAAAAATTATCGATTCCTTTTCCCCTCAAATTTCCTCGGTCTCCTTTGGTTCGTCTGGAATATTTCACAGATGATAAGGTTTTAACGTCGTCTTCGATCTTCCGAATTAGAAAACCAAAAAGTTTATTTCGCTACTGTCAGCTCGAGTGCGCCGACATTTTGTTGAAGAGCATCAACCTCAAGGAATGAAGCTCGTCACGGACGTAACACTTAGTCAACACCTGGAAGATTTGATGAGACTTCGGCAATCGACATGTGGGTACCTGATTGTTTGATAATTAAATCGGAAATTTGCGTCTTAAATTTAGTTTGACCCTCCATTATTGAATAAACATCTCTTCAGTTGAAAGTACCCGGGTTAGCCTCAACGTTACCGCATAACAGCTTGCATACTTTGAAGCATTCAGCTGCAATTTCACAGGAACGGCACAGAAATGAGAGAAAAAAAATTGTTATTAAATCATGATACCTGGTGAGTAACCTTCACAAAAACGATTGTAAGCTGCAAGGTGATAATGGCTTCGCCGCGTCAACTGTTCAAGAATTCTTGAGAATCACCCTTCATGGACGCTGCACAGCTTGACGGCACTTTTTGGGATGAGGCAGGGAGCACTGTGACGACGATAACATTTGGTTGCTGTCGATGACTTCCGTAATTTGATTGATGACCATCAGAGGCTGGAACGTGAAAGGCCGGGATCCAGGCAACGTAAATTGACGGCGCTGCTTCCAACAGGCAAAGCAGTGCCTGTACAAAAAAAAAAAAAAAGATGGTAAGTCACATGTCGTTGATGGCCTCGCCGCATACACTTTGAAATCATTTCACATGGGGTGATATTAAAAGACGGTTCCAGTTAACGCGTTTCCACATTAAAAGACGGTTCCAGTTAACGCGTTTCCATGGTAACGCAGGATGGTCCGTCGATTTTACAACGCGGTATGGCTCGTCGAAGGCGTTCCTTTTAATGAGCGACTACTTTCTGACAAAAACAAGGTCATCGACCTTGAGCTTCGAAATTTATGTGTTGTGACGTTGTTTCAAAGTGGCATTTATAGAACCTTGGTAACTTTCTCTTTCGCCGTCGGTCAACTTATATAAAAATGATCATCTTTAAATGCACGTTTACAATTAAAAACAACATACGCTTAGCCGCTATGGTTGTTCTGCTCTTAATGCACGAACGCAGCTATTTTTTCTTAATTTGGAATAATTGCATGTTTATATTTGATAAAAATGTTTAATTTTTAAACCCTTATTAACCGTTTACAGTGACATGAAATAACTAGCAGTGGCAAAACATAGAGTAACATACGCCCCGCTTAAGAGAAGAAATTGAAAACAAACATTCTCTTAAATTGAGATTGCTTGTATTACTTATAGGGGCATTGCCGCGCGTCAATGGCAGGGAGGATTCGTCTTTACAGCTGACAAGGGCTTTAAAGCGCAGTGCTGCTCTATCATAGAACATAGAAAGTCCTGCTGTTCCTAGCATAATTCGTTTAATATTTCTCTTGACTTGCGTTGCCTCCTTAGACTACCTCCCTCCCTCTCAATCCGTCCCCTTCCATAGGCCATTAGTTCACGAAGGGCTATCGGCTGACGCCACTGCTGCCAGCAGTTGACAAATGTATGCACAGCACATTACCGCGGAGCCCAAAGCGCTCACATCAGAAAGGTCTATCACAGCACAAACAAGGCGAGGGAAATAGTGTCTGGAGAGTCGGCATCTTTGTGTTCAACATTGTGAGGCTACAAACCAGCGTAAACTTTCTAAGTATCCATGCGTTTCCAAAAAAATTCCGTAAGCTTCAATCACTGCATGGGTTTTGTTTTGGGTTTACCATGCGATTGATGCAATAATGGTCTTGTTGTATATTGAATTTCTTTTTTAGTATTCTCGCAGATAGTAAAGGCTCTACGAGCTTAAACTGAAACTTAACGTTTAATCGGCGAAGATGTGCTAGAAATAAAAAGAATGAGCGGCTAATCGGCAGGAGCGAGCGTCGCAACGTCGGTGTGACAGCTGGCTGGAGCGAGCCTGAGAGCAAAAGTGTAAAGCCAGCAAGGCGGCGCTCGGTTCTTCGTTTACTACGTTCGATAGCTTGAATATTCGACCTGGAATACTTGGGAGTGAGCTAGGACGAGAGTGACTTGGCAAGGTTATTATGTCCTTATCTTTCACAGTCGGGGTAAGAGTATCTTCTGCAAGTACGGAGAAGCGTTCCTTCTCAATCGTGCAAACGGCCTAACCCCCCGCCCCATTTTAATGTGCAAGGTATGTTACCACTGCTACCTTGAATAAATAAACAAACAATTAAACAAAATACCAGGAAACAATTAACCGCGGTGTCGTCGTAACCATAAATAGTTGGCAGTTATATCGAGCATAATGTGGCTTGAGGCGGACGACGCGCAGAACTTGGAGTTGTGTCATCATGGCGTCATGATGGTCGGGTGCCGTCGCCGAGCACCTTGTATTTCAAGCCTCTAACACGGCTAATAACATTGTAGGGCCACAAGTATCTCTTCCGTGATTTCTCGCTGAGACCACTGCGACGAATAGGGGTCCACACCCACACTCTGTCTCCGGACTAGAAATGGACGTAACGACGGCGCATGTTGTACCTGACAGCTTCGACTCGCTGTTGGTCTCGAATCAGTCAGACAAGAAGGCGGACCTCCTCTGCCCGTTGAGTGACCATATGGGCGCCGTAGTTTTGGTGCAAACAGGCTTATGGGCATCATTGAGTCGAGCACTGTCGTTACCTTTCTACCATGCATCAGGTGAAATGTCGCTCCGGTGGTCTCCTGAACCGCCACATTTAAGGCAAACGTAACGTAAGCAACACCTCATCCCAAGTTTTCTGCTCTTGGTCGACATACATTGAGATCATGTCCACCATAGGCTTATTGAGCCTCTACGTTGGCTCGTTAGTCTACGGGTGGTAAACAGTGGTTTGACGATGGGTTCAGAAAAAGCAAATTCCGAAATTGACGTTCCTCGCACAGTCCTTGGGGACAATAAATTGAACACTGCACGCCTCAACGCGAATCTTGACGCGAGCCATACACCTTCCTAGTGGCATGATTTTGTGTACTCCGACGATTCTAATTTTGGAACAATTTTAGATCGTCATTAATATTTGAATACGGCGAAAGAAGTTCCCACTCAGAACAGAATAGTCTGATTCGTTGTCGATGAGCGCCGTCCAATGAGCTTATATTACAACTTCTAAAATAGAGGTGGCGCCCCGTAACTGACGCCAAAAAACCCGACCGTCGCCATCTTACTCAGGGCAGAGAACAAATCAACACAGTATGTTTCGTAGTACGAGCAACGAGGGTTCTAAAGTGATGCCCGGCGTATGATGTGCGGCGATTCATCGTGAAGCACTGCAGCTGTTCCCGAAGGCAATGGTGGGCTCCCGCGTCGCTTTCGGGTGCGTCAATCGCGTTAAAACGGCAGGACCCTAACAAACAATATTTTAAGTATAAAAATTGCTTTCTCCAATAAACGCCTATGATCAAATATGATCTCATAAGAGCATACAAGAACCATATAAAAACATATAAGAATAACATAGGAAGTTCTAAGAAACATTTTATCAGTTTTTATAGCTTCGAATATAATCGTATATTGTGCTTATTTGGTTCTTGTATTATCTTACACGATCTTATTTGATCATATGCGTTTATTGGATGAATATGTTTTTTATACATACAATATTTTTTACTAGGGCGATTAGTTTACATGTGCAAGTATATGCAGCAAGCACGTAGCAACGAATCTCGCTCCCTCGCTATAGCTTATTACTGTATGTAAGCAGGCTTACGGGAGAAAGCTCACTGATTATGTGCATTTTAACGGCAAAATAGAGAATTAAATATGTTTGAAGGTCGCAGGTTTCCAACAGACAACACTCGGCGTGCTGCTTTGGAGCGTACTGTTTGGCAGGTCGCCTAAGAATACTGACATTCTTTGTTACGTACACTTCGAAGATGATTGTTTTGACACAAGCGGTCAGACGAGAAGACTTTGACCGGGCAGCACTACAATTGTGTTTCCTGCATTTCTAGCATACCTGCGTTTATTTATTTTTTTCATTCGTCGCCTCATCATTTGTCATTCGTGACATTTTGGTGGAGGTGTGGGGTATAGCATTCTTCGCCCGTGAAGTGTGCTCCTCCAAAGGCCCCCTTGACAAGTGAGGGGCTCAACCTCGGAAGGCTACCCTTCGCAGAAGACGCCGAAGCCCGAGTGAGCCGCCATAGAGAAATACAATCACAGAATTTAGACCTATGTAGCAGAACCAAAAGTAGAAGCCTGCAACGATGGATATGACATCCGTCGTCATCATGCCCGTCACTCCCCAAACTCCGACGCTCCTACATAATGAGGAGACTGGCTGCAGTATAAGGAACGTGCATCCCGCCACAACGAACTGACGACTGAGCAGTGCCTCCAGAACCTCTACTTCTCGCTTGAAGGAGGCAAAGGTTTGAAAACCACAGAGCCTCCCTCACTACGTGGGAGTCCTGCGCCGCCGAATGGAAGGGGACGTTCATCAACGACCACCGTCGGAAACGAGCGGAGGAACTTCTTCTTACAAGGGGGCAGGGCCCTAACGAAAACGTGACCAGCTTTGTTGAAGATGTCCTGCGCCTAATTGCCTCATCCAATCCGGAGCGTGCTGAGGAAAAGAAACTTCGCGCCCTCGTATGTGGCGTGAAGAGCGAAATTATCGGACGCCTAGTCCGTGATCTCCCGACGACTATCGTTGATTTTGTAACTGAAGCCACCAATATAGAGCGCGCGCTGACAGGTCGTGCAAGCAATTACGACCGGCTCGCCGGCGCGACAGCTACCTTAACCTTGGCATCTTCCCTACTGAACCTGAACACCACCGGTGTTGACAGTATTCGGGAAATCGCTCTAGATATCGTCCGGGAAGAGCTCCGCAAGTTCCTACCGCTGCTGATCGTCGGTTCCTACTCTCACTCGCCAAAGTCGCTTAAGAAGAGGTTCACCAAGCTTTTCAGTCTGTCGCTTCCGTCACCGTACCGCACTGGAGGAGCTTGCTCTAAACAACGCTGCAATGAACTGACAACCATTACCATCTCTGCTTAACTGCATAGGGGGCTCTCAACCTGAGCATCCAGCGCCGCAGTATTCCTGACTCACAGGAGATCGGGTGCACGTCGGCCCGGAATAAGCTGCGCCAAGAAAGACCGACGTGTGGAGGACGGCGATCGACACGCGTTGCGCTACCAGTGCAGGGTGTAACGGCAGAGCCTGCCAGTCAGTCTGGCAACCCCGCCGCCAGCTGTCAGGTGCACGTTGGGACGCGCCGAGAGCGACGCCATTATTAAACCCGTTCGTTAGACGGAATGCTGCTCGTCTGAGTTTCTCATTATCTGGCGTTACATGGTGTCAGAACAATCCTGTCCACTGCCCCAGCACCGACAGAAGCCACTACGCCCGCGATGGAAGGATTCAACCCTCCAGAGGGATTACAACTGGCTGGGAACCTCGCACAGAACTGGAAAAAATTCCGTCAACGAGTGGAGCTCTTCCTGGAAGCCACGGAACCAGAGAAACCACGCTCGGCGAAACAGAAGGCCGCAATACTTCTACACGTCGCAGGACCAGACGTCCTTGGAAGTGTTTAATACTTTCCAGTGCACCGACGCTGAACGAGGAGATTACGACGTCCTCCTCCAGATATTCGAAAGCTACTGCACGCCACGCTGCAACGAGACATACGAACGCTACATCTACCGATCTAGGATGCAAAAAGGAGGTGAGCCTTTAGAGAACTACTTTTGGGACCTACAACTGAAAGTTCAGTCGTGCAACTTTGCCAGCCTCGCCGACTCTATGATGCGCGACCAAATCGTGTATGGCACCGTGGACAAAAAACTACGGAAGCGCATGCTTCGAGATGAAGGCTTAACTCTGGAGAAAGCAGTCCAGTTCTGCAAGACGGCGGAACTAACGGAAACGCAAAAAAGACCTGGGAAGCGCCGGAACACCTCCTTGAGCCAGTTGCGACGCAACTGAAAGAAGCAAAAGGCAAGAAATGCCGTAGGTGCAATCGGCAGCACGAGCCGAGACGCTGCCCCGCGTACGGACAAGTCTGCTCGAAGTGTAAGAAGAAAAATCCCTGGGCAGCGTGCTGCAGGTCGCAGTACCACGGACAGGCCGATCAGAAAGCAACAGACGGCATCACGTGCGACCATGACGACATTACCGTGCTGGAGGTGCAGGCGGTCACGGGAGACAAGGCCGACTGGCTGGTGGAGGCGTCAGTTGCTAACCAAACGGTGAAACCCAAGGTGGATACCGGAGAGCAGGTGAACATACTGCCGCACTGTATGTTCAAAAGGCTTAACAAAGCGGGACAGACGCAACCGAGCGGGGCCATCTTAAGAAGCTATAGCGGCGACCAGATCCGACACTTAGGAACTGTGTGTCTTCCTGTAGCAATCAAAGCAAAAACGACAACGATAGAATTCTTTGTTGTAAAGAAAGCTCGGCAGGCATTTTTGGGCCTTCAGGCAAGTGAAAACTTTGGCCTCGTGAGCCGTGTGGACAGCGTCACTGAAACCTCGGACCTGGAACGAAAGGTTCTTTCGGACTGGCCCCAGCTCTTCAAGGGCCTCGGCGGTATGAACCAGCCATACAAGATGGTCCTCAAGGACGGTTCCCAACCCGTGATCAAGCCGGCTCGAAGAGTACCACATATGCTGAAGGAACCACTCAAGCGGGAGCTGGACAGAATGGAAGCTGCCGGGATTATTCCCAAAATGAATGAGCCAAGTGACTGGGTAAGCCCACTGGTCGTTGTCCGCAAGAAGGACGGCAAGATCAGAGTGTGCATGGACCCGAGGCATGTAAATGAGTGCCTGAAAAGAGAGCACTACCAGATACCCAAACGAGGGGACATTGAGGCAGACCTAAAAAATGCAACAGTCTTTTCACGGCTGGATGCCACCTCGGGTTTTCACCAAATCCCCCTCGATGATGAAACCTCAACGATTTGCACATTTAGCACACCCTTTGGACGTTATCATTACAAGCGGCTGCCATTCGGTCTTGCAGCGGCCCCTGAGGTTTTTCAAAAAAGGATGTCGCAAGTTTTTGAAGACCTGCCGGGTGACAAAGTGTACATCGATGACATCATCATTTGGGGAGCCACCGAAACTGAGCATGAGGCACGACTCTACGCAGCTCTACAGGCTGCCCTTCGGGCAGGACTAACCCTGAACGTGGAGAAATGCAGATTTGGCATGAGGGACGTGGTTTTTCTTGAGACAGGATTAGTGCACTGGGCATTCAGCCCGATCAGAACTTGGTGAACAGCGTAGTAAATATGCCAGTCCCCAGAAATGCAAAGGACGTTCAGCGCATGCTTGGTGTTTTCACCTATTTCAACAAGTACCTGCCTCGGTTCCCTGATGGAACCACCCTTCTGTGGAACTTGCTTAAGAAGGACTCGGTATTTGAGTGGACCCCCAACCACAACATTGAGTGGCTGAACCTGAAGACTTCTTTGACCACAGCAACCGTCCTTGCACTCTACAATGAGGCACTGGAGACAAAAGTGTCTACAGATGCGTCCAGCTATGGCCTGGGTGCAGCTCTCTTCCAGCGCCATGACACGTAGTGGAGGCCGGTGGCTTATGGGTCAAGAGTGCTCACAGAATGTGAATCTCGATACTCTCAAATCGAGAAGGAGGCACTGGGCAGCACGTTTGGTTGTGAGCGGTTTCATGATTTCATATATAGACGGCCCATAATCTTGGAGACTGATCATCAACCCCTTATCGGCATCTCCAAAAACGATGTCGGTGACATGCCGCCTCGCCTCCAATACTTTTTTCTCAGATTATTGAGGTATGACTACAAGTTTCAGTTCGTTCCGGGAAAGCAGCTAACACTTGCAGACGCATTATCGCGTGCGCCGGCTCCAAGGGACACACAACCGGTACGGGAGGAACATGACGCCGAAGTTCATGCAGTGGCAACACTGTTGGAGCTGGTGAGCAATACCACAATGAGCAAGCTCGCAGCTGCGACAGCCGAGGACACTGTTTTGGCTGAGGTAATCAGCTGCCTTCAGGAACACCGGCCACTGCCTCAGTCATGCCCTTACAGGTCGTGCGCCGAAGAACTGTCAGTCATTCAAGGAGTGCTTCTTGAGGGACTTAAGGTAGTTATTCCAGAGTCTCAGAAGGGAGATGCTTACGAGGTTGCATGTCGGTCATTTGGGAACCAACAAATGCAGATCAAAAGCGC
Organism: Ixodes scapularis; assembly: GCF_016920785.2. Lineage (NCBI taxonomy): Eukaryota > Metazoa > Arthropoda > Arachnida > Ixodida > Ixodidae > Ixodes > Ixodes scapularis. Next base: position 173,618,006 of record NW_024609857.1, on the reverse strand, counting down.
GTCTTTCAATGTTCTGGCCTAGAATGTCCTCGGACATTTTACAAATGGTCAACAACTGTTCAACATGCAAGCATTATGCGTTCCAGCAACCAGCTCAACCGCTGTCGATGAGAGCAGTGCCGCTTCGCGCATGGGTGCGCGTTGGTGTGGACTTGTTTCAGTATGGTGGACACACATACCTTGCTGCTTTTGATGCATTCTTTAACTTTCGGGAGGTAGAGCAGCTCACGGACACCACGACGGATGCAGTGGTCAAAGTATTATCAGCAATCTTCGCAAGGCATTGACTACAGATGGAGGTGTGTACCAACAATGGACCCCAGTTCAGTTCTAATGAATTTAAGACGTTCGCACTCAAATATAAATTTCAGCACATAACTTCAAGCCCACACTTCCCACGTTCGAACCGAATGGCAGAGAAAGGCGTACAGATCGTCAAAACGATAATGAAAAAGTCCACTCATGCACTGGAAGACCACAAGCTAGGCCTTCTGAACTACAGGTCTGCACTGCTGAAAGACGGCCGATCTCCAAGTGAACTCTTAATGGGGAGAAGAATCAGATCGCGACTACCCGACTTCACAGAACGGGCCCCAAAACCAGTGCACAAGCGTCGACAGAGCAACGGTGGTGGTAGACCATTTCAGCCATTACATCCAGGAAGAGTTGTCCGTCTCAGGGGAGAGAACTCCTGGCCAACGACAGCCAAAGTCCAAGAGTGGGTTGCGCCTAGATCATATCAGGTCATCACCGAGAGTGGCAGAACGCTACGAAGGAACAGAAGACACCTCCTTCCTACCCCCGAGGATTTCAGCACAGAAGAGGAAAGGGATGATCCAGACCAGGAAGATGTCCATCTCCACACGTCCTCATTCCCAAACGAACTTGCGGGAATGGACCCAGCATCTCCAACTTCAGTGCGAGTGACTGTGCCGCCGTTGGACTCTGCCAGAGGCACACTACAGCGCACCTCACCCCCATTGCGAGTGACAGTGCTGCCATTGGACTCTGCTAGAGGGACATTACAGCGCAGTCGGCGTCCTCCTCGGAAGCTGACATATGACGAAGATTTTCGGCAAAAACCATGACTATTGTTTCAGCCTTACCCTAAGATAAGGGGGGTGTAACGGCAGAGCCTGCCAGCCAGTCTGGCAACCCCGCCGCCAGCAGCCAGGAGCACGTTGGGACGCGCCGAGAGCGACGCCATAATTAAACACGTTCGTTAGACGGAATGCTGCTCGTCCGAGTCTCTCATTATCTGGCGTTACACAGGGTATCCATATCTACCGTCGTTGAACCTGCAGGCTCATGGGGCTGCGCTGCTTCCACCCAAACAACCCTCGCCCACGCTTCCGTGAGATCCAAGAGTACCTCAACGACCTCAGTCTAACCCCTCCCCCCCCCCCCTCCGGCACCTGGCCGGGGGTCCTGGTCGTAGTCACCGCTACGTCCAGTTTTGCCCGTGTCCTGACCCCGTCCTGAGAGCTTGTCGTCCTTGTCGAGCCGGGAAAACTACGCGCGGCAACACTCGGAGGTAGAGTTGCCGTAGACCGACCACTTAAAAAGCCTAAAAAAACGCCGCAGACCTCCAACTCGACCGACGCCATGAATCGAAACGACGATCATGCAGCGGGTCGAATATCTTCGACGTTACCATCGACGGCCACAGCGCGATGGCACTGATCGACACCGGAACAGACTATTTCGTTTTGAGTGGGAGGTGATCGCGCCGTCTTCGGAAAGTGACGACGCCGTGGGATGGCCCGCAAGTGCGAACAGCCGCCGGCCATGTAATAACGCCGTCTGGTATGTGCATGCACAAGTCCATGGTGAGACCTGTCCGTGAAGGTTTTTATTTACCAAGACTGTGCAAGGGTACGTTACCCTACTAAAAAAAAACGTATAAAAATTCCTACTGGTTGACCCGTATATCTCATACGGTGTTATGGCCTACGGGTCTCCCGTATGCTACTGGGAAACCGTACCTGTACAGGTTGACCCATTCAGATACAGGAAGTCGTACCTGTATGGGCTGACCCGTTCAGATACGGACCCGTACCTGTACGGGTTGACCCGTTTAGGTAAGGGAAACCGTACCTATACGGGTTGACCCGTTTAGATATAGGAGCCCGTACCTTACAGGTTGACCCATTCAGATATAGGAACCAATATTTATACAGATTCACCTGTTCAGATAGAGAAACCTATATCTTTACAGGTTTACCCGTTCTGACACAGTAATAGGAATCAACGTGGTGTAGAACGTTTGCATACGGACGTACGGATCTTTGCAAGTTTAACAATTTGCATGCATTTGTCATGCAAAGAATGAGCATGAGCCAGGTCATTTCAGGTTATATATGTATTTAGTGAAGGCAAATTGGCATACTGCAGAACATCAACAAGAAGCTTAACCTCTAAGCAAGCTTAGAAGTCAAGCTTCTTGTTAATATCCCGCAGTAGGATATTAACAAATTGGCATACTGTCGTAGGTTGACCCGAGCTGTCCTCTTCCCTGGAGAGGCCTCTCGAGGATGCCTCCATATGTCCTCGTTGAAGGCATCCGCAGCGGAAAATAATACAACAATAAGTCATGTATATCTACAGTTTCTCGAAAAATTTAATATTTTACTTCCTGCAATTATAAGCAAGCAATTTCCACTACAATTTATGCTTTGTTAATATCTTGTGATACCATGTAGACTCCAAGAGCAACTTCTTACGATTACGCAGTCAGCTGAAAACAGCAGGTATGCATCATTCGGCCAGAAACTTTTGAACCAGTTCAGACCAAGTTCGGAGGAGTGCAGAAGCAGTGCGCAAGTCGGGCTGCGGCTGCGTGTAGTTAAACTGCAGCGTTACAAACGACCTTGTAATTGGTTTCCGAAAGACTGAGGGGTTGCCACCTGTTACTGCATGAACGCTGAACTGACTTCAGCCAGCGCAAGATTCTGTGGAACTGAGGCTGAACTCGTGCAGCACTGGGATAAATCGAACAGGCCAGTTCAGCGTCCAAGCAACTTCCGATTGAATCTAATGCATCAGTTCTTACACCATTTGAAATATATCGGCTGGTTCAAGCAAATCGAAAAGACCTAGTGTGATTCCCACAACTATGCACTTAAACTTTGCTTGCAACAGTGTGTTCCTTGCATTTCAGTGTCTATAAAAATTATAGACCCTGGAGCAGGGGGACAAAAAGGAACGGAAAGACACGAAGCTCGGGAGCTTTATGTCTGTCTGTCCCTTTTTGTCCCCACGCTCCCGGGTTATTACGTCTATCCTTAACCAGCTCGCCTGCCTGTTAACTAAAATGAAAGTATGTTGTATGAATCCAAATATGTATTTTCAATTCTGAGCATGGGCCTCCGATTGCCTAGAGGCTCGAACAGATTTCATGCCCAACAATGTCACCATGGAAACGAGTGAAAGGAACATTGAACACACAATTCTCGGCCAGCGGTTTTAGTGCGAAAGAAAGATTTTGAGCCGCAAATGTTGTTCTGGGCATGTATATAAATTAACAACACAGATTTGACATCAAGAATCATTTAGCAAATTTAATATCCGAGTCACCACCGTTCAATGGTCCATTCATACGTGATAGGAGGAATACCCGCGATGAGAAGGTAGTTTAGAAAAAATGGGCAGTACTCAAAGGACAGATCCAAACATAGTTCGGTTGCAGCAGCTCTAGTGGACAAACAGACTCGTTTCACAGCTTTGCTAGTGCCAGCTTTTCGTTCAAAAGAAAAAATAAGTGCCTCACAGCTCCGCCGGGGAGCCAGCAGAGGGTCCTGTGAGCAGGCCACTGATATCATGGACCTCCCCCAAAACTTGCAGGGATTAGCAGATATTTGCGACGCGGAGCATGTTGCTGTAAAACGTCCATAGTGTGAATGCTTCAGAAAGCGCCAAGCGACTTAGATGACCGTGACAAGGTCACTTTATTTTTCTTCATATATTAAAAACAAAGAAGGAGATAGGGCTTCTTCATATCGGTTTTGCGCTCGGAGCTTCACGTTCCTAAAGCTTGAGCTAGTCGCATTGTGACCCTTCAACAGCCTATAACACTGAAAGTTCTGAAAGCCTTGGAATATTTTATCCCATTCATTTTGCCGTAGCAGATTGCAACTTCGGAAGCCATAAGGTTTGAATGTCTCACCAAGTATGAGACATCTGCGAGAAGTGGGCACTTACTGCTGACTGCTGCCAACTTGACTGGAGTCGGGGCCCTCTTGGCCACGGCGGCCTTGTAGCGCCGTCATGGCACCCCTCGCACTCGGCCCATGCAGGTCCTCCCTGCCGAAGATCAGCTTCGTGGCCTCTTTAGCGAAGATGGAGTCTCCCCGGGCTCCCCTGACGTAGGACGGTTTGTACTTCTGCACCAAGACACCGTGGCTAAGGTGAACCTAGAAATAGATAGAAATGCTCTACAGGAAATGCAGCCAGCCATTGGTTACAATCTCGATCTTTCGGAAACTTCTGCAGACGTCTGGCGCACAATGACACTTTTTTCGGACGCAGGACATGCGAGGCAGGTATTCATGTAACATCTTGGTGGTATTCTTTTCGGAGCTAATCACGGAAATTCACCACGGGCACTCACTAGTCGTCTCCAACTTCTCAATGTACAGAACAACTCATCTTGAAGTGCAGAACAAAGAACGGAAGAAACATGACTGCAAAGGAATCGCATAGCAAACAGTTCCTGCCATGCATGTTGTCTGCTGTACACACAAAAAAAAAGGACCCGAAAGGGAAAACAAAAAGCTCACAGTCGGGTGTAGCCACGTGACCTCTCCCACTCACTGTCTCCTCTCCACTTCTTAGACCTCCGTGCACGGGTTTCAGTTTCGGTTCTGAGCAGTTGCGTTTTCTGGCTTTAATAAAAATATATGTGACTCTGTTGCAAAATATTAATTATCTAGTCTTTCGACACCACAATAAATCGCCTGGCAAAAAATGAAACTTTAGGGGGGGGGGGGGTGAGTGTCCTTTTAAGTGAGTTCTGAGTAAAGAGAAAGAGCGAAAGAAGGGTACTAATTATAACAGAATTTTAATCTGGCCTCGTGGTACACGATTTATGAAAGAGCTCAAAATAAAACGAGGACACTAGGCAGAAAACGTTTCAGAAAAGCGCCAATTAATTGGGAAGAAATATCTTATCAATGCCCGGTTCTACTCTTTACATTCATCAGCATTTTGAAGCAGGACGATGGTTCAATTTAAGAAAGCATACAAATAACCGTATTCAAGGAGCTGTGGAAACCATAAAATGTAGTCACTTGCCCAATATCTGAAATGAATATTCAATGAAATTCTGAACTTACCTCATCATCGATTTCTGCAAGCACTGGCATACACTCGGGAGGTGCCTCCGGTGGGCCTGCTACAAGAACCGCTGCTGGAACAGCAGCACCAGCGGCCGGTACGGGTTGAGTGTGATCTACACCAGTTCGCACAACGCGAACTGGAGCAGGAGCACCAGCTGCAGGTACTGCTGCTGGGCAAGCTGTAGGAGCTGACCCAGCACCGCCAGACGGGACATTGTCAACTGCAACATAATAAAACACTGTTTAGAAACAAGACACGGTACAGGAGTCGACAGATTTTTCGGACGCCAAAAATTGAGACATGCTTGGTTATTCGGACTTCAGCACTTTCCTGGTCCGTTGATGGCATGAGGGCTTCATAGTACTTCATGCCACAGAAGGCTATCGGCACTGTGCCTATTTGTTTTTCCGTAACACACCGGGACCGGAAAAGTGGTGCGAGCAGAACACACAACAAAAGGACGAGACACAAAACCAAAAAAGAAAAAGTGGAAAAAAGGAAATGCGCTCAAATTCGCCGGCAGTTGCGGCAGAGAGCATGTTTACAAAAAATACCGGTGAATAGCTAACGAATATTCATACCTAGCACTTCCGACGGTTTGCGAGATATAAGCTCTATCTTTCTGACGAAATCCAATGCTGTAACAGATCATCTGACCACCTTTTAACCAGTTGCACAGTTACGTCGCTAGGCACAATCTGCCGCCCCATTAAAGTACAGCCTTGTTGTTGTTGTTGGTGCTGTGGTCATGCCTACGACCAGCTTCCTTACTCCCTCCTCCTCAACAAAACGAACTCCTTTCTCTCCAATGACGAAAGGATGTGTGCTGGCCGGGGTCATCGGAAAGTGCACATTTACAATGTTGTGACCGACAGAACAAACTTTCACTTCAAGCCTCATCCATGCGCACAGACCATGGTGTCTTGGTATGGACATGATTGTTTGACGATCTGCAGAAAAATATTTCTTCGGTCAAAACAAGTGCTGCCAAGCAAAACGGGGTCATCGCCATCAGCAACAAGAAACAAACTCTCAAAGCTCCATTTGCACAGTAAGAGAAGAAAATAGAATTATAGACACTAACTCATTGATACATTGAGGCCACCCTGTAGTATATGCTTGCTTCTGTTTGCGACCAGAAAAAATTAAAGTTACTTTTGATCCCTCGGATAAAGTGTGAGCACATAATGCGTCGTGTGTGAGGTGGGCAACTGAAAGTGCCTCCACGCTTACCCAGTAGTGCCAGCAGCTGCTACTGCAGTCTTCTTGATAGCGTCCTTCCTATCTGGAGCTCCTGCTCCAGGTTCACCACCCTCTGCTTTGCCGACCGCAGCTTTTCAACCAGTCAGGCATGCTCCACAAGCGACACAGTGGACGTCTTGTCCTCCGTCTTCTTTTTACTTGTACTTGCCACCCGCTGCAGGGGATGGCGCTTTCGACACCACAATAAATCGCCTGGCAAAAAATGAAACTTTAGGGGGGGGGGGGGGGGGGGTGAGTGTCCTTTTAAGTGAGTTCTGAGTGAAGAGAAAGAGCGAAAGAAGGGTACTAATTATAACAGAATTTTAATCTGGCCTCATGGTACACGATTTATGAAAGAGCTCGAAATAAAACGAGGACACTAGGCAGAAAACGTTTCAGAAAAGCGCCAATTAATTGGGAAGAAATATCTTATCAATGCCGGGTTCTACTCTTTACATTCATCAGCATTTTGAAGCAGGACGATGGTTCAATTTAAGGAAGCATACGAATAACCGTATTCAAGGAGCTGTGGAAACCATAAAATGTAGTCACTTGCCCAATATCTGAAATGAATATTCAATGAAATTCTGAACTTACCTCATCATCGATTTCTGCAAGCACTGGCATACACTCGGGAGGTGCCTCCGGTGGGCCTGCTACAAGAACCGCTGCTGGAACAGCAGCACCAGCGGCCGGTACGGGTTGAGTGTGATCTACACCAGTTCGCACAACGCGAACTGGAGCAGGAGCACCAGCTGCAGGTACTGCTGCTGGGCAAGCTGTAGGAGCTGACCCAGCACCGCCAGACGGGACATTGTCCACTGCAACATAATAAAACACTGTTTAGAAACAAGACACGGTACAGGAGTCGACAGATTTTTCGGACGCCAAAAATTCAGACATGCTTGGTTATTCGGACTTCAGCACTTTCCTGGTCCGTTGATGGCATGAGGGCTTCATAGTACTTCATGCCACAGAAGGCTATCGACACTGTGCCTATTTGTTTTTCCGTAACACACCGGGACCGGAAAAGTGGTGCGAGCAGAACACACAACAAAAGGACGAGACACAAAACCAAAAAAGAAAAAGTGGAAAAAAGGAAATGCGCTCAAATTCGCCGGCAGTGGCGGCAGAGAGCATGTTTACAAAAAATACCGGTGAATAGCTAATGAATATTCATACCTAGCACTTCCGACGGTTTGCGAGATATAAGCTCTATCTTTCTGACGAAATCCAATGCTGTAACAGATCATCTGACCACCTTTTAACCGGTTGCACAGTTACGTCGCTAGGCACAATCTGCCGCCCCATTAAAGTACAGCCTTGTTGTTGTTGTTGGTGCTGTGGTCATGCCTACGACCAGCTTCCTCACTCCCTCCTCCTCAACAAAACGAACTCCTTTCTCTCCAATGACGAAAGGATGTGTGCTGGCCGGGGTCATCGGAAAGTGCACATTTACAATGTTGTGACCGACAGAACAAACCTTCACTTCAAGCCTCATCCATGCGCACAGACCATGGTGTCTTGGTATGGACATGATTGTTTGACGAACTGCGGAAAAATATTTCTTCGGTCAAAACAAGTGCTGCCAAGCAAAACGGGGTCATCGCCATCAGCAACAAGAAACAAACTCTCAAAGCTCCATTTGCACAGTAAGAGAAGAAAATAGAATTATAGACACTAACTCATTGATACATTGAGGCCACCCTGTAGTATATGCTTGCTTCTGTTTGCGACCAGAAAAAATTAAAGTTACTTTTGATCCCTCGGATAAAGTGTGAGCACATAATGCGTCGTGTGTGAGGAGGGCAACTGAAAGTGCCTCCACGCTTACCCAGTAGTGCCAGCAGCTGCTACTGCAGTCTTCTTGATAGCGTCCTTCCTATCTGGAGCTCCTGCTCCAGGTTCACCACCCTCTGCTTTGCAGACCGCAGCTTTTCAACCAGTCAGGCATGCTCCACAAGCGACACAGTGGACGTCTTGTCCTCCGTCTTCTTTTTACTTGTACTTGCCACCCGCTGCAGGGGATGGCGACATCTCAATCTGGAAAAGAAAAAAGGTCCACGCATTTCAATATTCATTTAATATTAACTTCCAACACAGGATTCGGACACACATAGTTCACATTAAATTGCCCTCCCCCCTTTATTTTCTAGGTGTATGTTTCAGCCCTATACCTGCGATTGCCCACTCCCCCTGAAAGAATGCTTCCAGATGCCCATGACCACATATCCGGTATTCACTGTCATTTCAGGAAATAATTGCTACATCGTCCTTTAGACACTCTAGTGTGTAAAGGACTATACGTGTAGCTGTTTGCGCTACGTGTACCTGTTGGCAGAAAACACTGTATAGGTAAACGAAATAGTATGATACAATATTGTGTTAAAAGGTACTTCTCAGTTAGTTAGAAAGAAAATTATGATTATACTCCTTTGCACCCAGTGTACTTTTATGAGGTACGTAAACTCTCAGATACTTTGTACTTGCAATCCAGTACTTTTAAATACGATATCATTTATAAGCAAACCCTATGCACTTTAGGCCTCCATTGGTCCGAGGATTTGTAACTGCTTTTGAAAACAGCATGCGCCGGCACATTATAATTCAGAAAAGAAAAACATGCCGGCGGCACTGTGCCTCAAACCCACAACTGTTGGGGTCTAAGCCGGGAATCGTATCCGCTTCACTACGAGCTCACATGGGTAAGCATTTGCGAAAGAGTTACTGGGTGCAGGCAAGAGCTGCGTTGATGCACGTGCCAGTGACTCAACGCGGTTGTTGCCATAGCAATGAGTGTCACATCTGGTTGCAGTCGCGCATAGCCACATCTGAGGAGAGCACTGTGAACCTAGCTTGAGCATCATCTATCGTTGTCGGTATGCGAAAGCAGGTCTCACCAGAGGAACATACACGCAAGCGTGCTGAGGCACAGCGACAGGAAAGGGCCTAGGGCACTTCGGAACAACATGAAACATGTTTGTTGAAAGCTAAAGAGGAAAGTAGCAACAAGAGGAGCATCGAAGCGGATGAAAAGATTCAAAAGAGAAAACTTTGGCAGCAACGCAAGCAGGACGCCAAACGAACGAGGACGTCTTGCGATAGTGGAGAAGAGATGCACCTTCGAGTATAACGAGATTGAGACTTAGAGCAGGTGAGGACGCCTCGTAAGACTGAAGAGGGACAAATTCAGATATAATGCGGTCGAGAAACAAGCAGGAGAGTATCTCTTAAAATTGAAGACGGACAACTTCAGCTACAGCACAATCGAGACCAGGAGTGGCCAAGCTGCGGCTCTTTGTGTGTTAAAGTGCGGCTTGTGGTCCACTTCCATAGAGCGTATCTACCCACCGGATCTGTGTAACAGAATAGCATGCAATTTAAAAAAAAAAAAATGTCTATACAAATAGTCCTGACCAGCCATAATGAATGGACACAATTACTCATGATGCGAACAAAATGCAAGAAATTCCTTAGCCTAACCGTGCAATTTTACCCACAATTACTGCCCACTGGTAACAGATGTGAAGTATGGTGCCGATTTGAAAAAGGGACACAAAAGACGAACTTAAGGCCGCTGGTTCTGAACAGAGTCTAAGAATGAGGTAAGAAAAAAAATGAAAGCCGTTTACAATTCCCTGTAACGCCGGTTAGAGCGCAGCTCTTGAGGAGGAGGATGGAAGCGTACTGAGGGATAGGTGACTCCTTGAGGTCACGTGACCTCAAGGGGGTCATGTGACTTCAGGGGGTCACGTGACCTCAGGGGGTCACGTGACCTAAGGGGTTACTTTTGTGATTAAAATTTACTGTATCGCGTATGTGGGCGGCGAGCTCGTGATATGAGCCGCCCATCCTGTGCATGTGATACCAGATAAAGAGAAAGACGAAGTAGTCTTGTTCTGAGCCAGACTGAGAGAGACGTTGTTTACTTCACCGGCGGGTCCCAGCTTTGGACTACGCCATGACCCACGCGAGGTAGCCCACGCACGTAAGTCCTCAACATCAGACGAGGCGGCCACGACCAGCCCAGGTCTCCTAGATACAACATTTTGGCGACGAGGATGGGATAGTATTTTTATCGTCGGGAAGAACAGACTCCGCGCCGCGGATGGGTGGTGGCCCAAAACGGTCCGTATCGACAATAGTACCTTCAAGTTTAGTTTTCAAGCTATCGCTTTGCATCGTTGTTTCGTTGTCGACCTACATTCGTAAGGTGTGCTTGTCATTTCTCGCGCCTTGCTTCCGGTGTTCGAGCCTTCTGGCAAAATGGCGACAGTTTGGTCTACGGCTCCACCGCCATTTCTCCCGACGCCGGGCGCCCCAGTTCAACCTTGGCTCACTTGGAAAGCATCCTTTTTGAATTATCTCGACGTGATCGAGGCTGACGGGTTCACTCCAAAAAGAAAACGCGCAATTCTTTTGTGTATGTTTGGTCAGGAAGGTCAGCGCATAGTTTCCGCTTTCAACTTGGCAGGTCCCGCCGTGAGCGCGACTGTTACAGAGTTTGATGTTCTTTTATCATCTTTAGATCGGCACTTCGGTGCATCCACGAATGTTGTCGTCGAGAGAATTAAGTTTATGACAAGACAACAAGCTCCGGGTGAGAGCGTTTTGGAGTATCTCGGCGCATTGAGGCACCTTGGACCATTTTGCGATTTTGGGGAGTCGCTGGATAGCCGCATAGCAGAAATGTTCTTGGCCAGAATTCAGTCGACGGAGGTGCGGGATCGCTTGATCCGTGAGGCTGTAGGAGCTAACGCACCTAGCCTCGACCGTGCTGTCTCCATTGCACATTGACATCTCGTCATTGTGACCTATACCGTCGTCTTTACTCTGACATGCGCCCTAAGGCGTCACAGGCCGCTACAGCCGTTGAGAGAATTTCTGCTTCCCCAAGACAAGATGGTGATAGGCGGCAGTTTTCCGCTTCGTCTGCCTCTGATGGTTCCTTCCCTCGTCGACATGAGTCACGCGTGCTCACCCGTACGTTTGACCGGCGATCACCGCGTGACGGCCCTCCGGGAGCGCGCGCCTTTCTGCACGAGGTAGCGCCATGCTCCTTCTGCGGTCGCCGGCCCCATCCCCGAGAGCAGTGCCCTGCTTCGAGGGCCACGTGCTTTTCATGCGGGAAACTTGGACATTTCGCCATTGTGTGTCAGAATTGTCCGCGGTCTTCCGTCAGTGACCGTCGTCAGCTGGCCGTCCCATCGCGTCGAGGCGTCGGTCGACGGCACCCAGGTTTCGGTGCCAGCCACGTCAGAGCACCCATTCACGGCATCGTCACCTACCCGGACGAAGACAATGACGATGAACGGCGACCGAGTGTCTACACCGTGCAGTCACCCGATACACCTCTGGAGCAACAGTTGAACCGTAGACGTCGCAACTTCATCGCTGACGTCCAGGTGAATGGCTTCCCGATCGCATTGCTCATCGATACCGGATCAGAGGTGTCTATTCTTTCTGACGCCCATTTTAACCGCATCAACAGAGATGAACAAATTCAACTGATGAAGCCAACGCGCACTTTGGTCCACTGCCTTCAAGGGTCAATACCGGTTTTGGGCTGTTTTCATGCCAATGTCACTTTTAAGAATCGTTTCGCAACTATTCTTTTTTATGTTGTTCACAGAGGTCGGTCCTTACTTAGCACTGATGCTGTGCATGAGCTCAAGCTCATTTCATGGGGCGTTCAGCTAAAATGTTTTCATATCGATGCAGCTACTCCCGGACATCTAAACCCCGGAGTTTCGAAGCCATCATGTGCAGCGGCTGCCTCTTCTCCGCCCAGTTCGTCCAATGCCTCTAACACGCTTCCTACAGCTGCACGTGCGTTTGGCTCTCACTGCAACCAGTTTGCGTCCACAAAAGATCCGTCGACATCCTGTAAATCACCGCCGGATCCGGAGTCTTCGTCGGTGAGGGACTTTTCAAAACTTCCTCCCGGTTTTGAGGAGTTCGAAGAACTGTTTTCCCCTGAGTTGGGTTTGGTAAAAAATCAGACACGCACTGCCACTGTTCGTCACCATATTCCACCGGTTCAAGCGAAGCTCCGTCGATTGCCAATCACGTTACGTGAGTCGGTCACTGCTGTCATTCAGAACCTCGAGCGACAGGGAGTTATCGAGCGCATAAACGCGTCCGAATGGGTTTCCCCCATAGTTGTTGTCAAGAAGAAGGACGGTGACATCCGGATGTGTGTTGATTTGCGAGCACCTAATCGCGCGATCGTCATAGACTCATCTGCACTCCCTCACATTGATGAACTGTTGAGCTCGCTCAAGGGAGCGTCGTATTTTTCGAAGATCGATCTTGCATCCGTATATCATCAGGTGCGGCTTGACCCAAAAAGTCGGGATCTCACAGCGTTTATAACGCATGAAGGACTGTTCCGTTTCAAACGAGTTTGCTTCGGCCTGGCATCCGCACCAGCTGCATTTCAACAAGTTATGTCGAACATCCTCAGGGATTGTAGAGGGGTTCAATTTTACTTGGACGACGTCATAGTGTACGGGTCATCGCCACAAGAGCATGACCAGAATTTGCGTGAAGTCCTCAAGAGAATCATGCAAGCAGGAATGAAGCTGAAGAAGAAGGCCGTCTTCAAGGTTTCTGAGCTTTCCTTTCTTGGCCATCGTCTGTCAGCGGAAGGCGTAGCGCCCCTTCCGTCCAAGATTGACGCGGTGTTAAATTTTCCCGTACAAACAGAACCTTTCCAGTTGAAGGCATTCCTTGGCTTAGTGGAATACTACAGTAAGTTTATTCCCGAGTGTGCGACTGTTGTCGAACCTATGCGCCGTCTCTTGCGCAAAGGTGTTTCGTTTCTCTGGTCCTCAGATGTGGAGGCCAGCTTCCAGAAGGTTAAGAATTGCCTGCGGCAAGCACACATTTTGTCAATGTTCGACCCCACACTTCCGGTTGTCGTTTCAACCGACGCTTCAAACTACGGCTTGGGAGCTGTTCTTCAGCAACAGCATGGACAACATCTGAAGAACTGTCGCGTTTGCGTCTCGTTCTCTCACTGAGACAGAGCGCAAGTACTCAACGGGCGAAAAAGAAGCTCTCGCCATCCTATGGGCTTGCGAAAAATGGCACGTATACCTCTGGGGTCGTCAATTTACCACCCGCACCGACCACCAAGCTCTTGTAGCCCTAATGTCTACTCAAGGGACAGGAGTCCGTCCACACCGTATCAGCCGATGGACGGCGAGGCTTTTCAACTACAATTTTCTTATGCAATATCGCAAAGGCAGTGACAAGCTCATCGCAGACGCTCTCTCTCGTCTACCTGTGTCCGACACTGAAGATGGCACGACGTTCAAGGAAGGGGTTGTTTCGGTTGTTTGTGCCTCCCTCAACAAGAAGGATTTCCAAGAGGCTACGTCAAGAGATCCGGTGCTCTCAAGGGTCATGACCTATATCTTCTCTACATGGCCCTCTGAAAACCAGTTGCCTTCCGAATTCAAACAGTTCTACGTTGTTCGTGATCAGCTTTCCGAGATCGACGGACTTTTGTTCCAAGGAGAAAGGATTGTCGTTCCGTCTAGCTTGCGCGACCACGTCATCGAGACTGGCCATGAGACTCACCAAGGGATAACGAGGACCACGAGCCTCATTAAGGACCTTTACTGGTAGCCTCACATCAATCAACACATCAAACAATTCGTTCAGAATTGTACAGTTTGTCAAGCGACGGACAAGCCTGCTAAGGCATCCCCTGCACCCCTGCAGCCTGTCGAGTTTCCCTCTCGTCCATGGACGAAGTTGGGAATGGACATCGTTGGCCCTTTCGAACGTGCTCCACCTAACGAACGTTTTTTTATAACTTTGATTGACTACCACAGCAAGTGGCCGGAGGTGGCTGCGGTTCAGAGCGTAACAACTGCTTCGGTGATTGATTTTCTGCGGTCCATCTTCGCCCGGGAGGGACTTCCAGAAGAAATCACCACGGACAATGGTCAACAGTTTACTTCAAGGGCGTTTGCAGAGTTCTTGAAAACACATGGCATAAGGCATGTGAAGTCGTCCCTCGACCACCCTCAGGCGAATGGGCAGGTAGAAAGATTTAACCGCGTTCTGAAGTCAATCGTTCAGCTAGCTTTGGTACAACATCGTCGTTTACACCACGCCGTCGTTGAGTATTTGGGTGTCTACCGTACCACTCGCCATGCTGCTACAGGAGAAACTCCTGCGTTCCTATTGCACGGTCGAAATCACCGTACACGCCTGCATCTCACAGGTCGAGCAACTCCCGAACCTCGTCATCATAGAACCACAGTTCAACAACAGCTCCTTGCGTTGGTTAAGAACTACCAGGAGAAAATGAAAAAGTATTCTGACTCACGGCGTGCCGTGAAACAACCATCTTTTACCCCCTGGACACACAGTGAAGATCTTCAAGGCCTGTTCACACATGCAGCGGAGCGCTACAAGCATAGCGCTAACCTCGCGCTTGGCGCGTGCTGACGGCAGCGTTCACCAGCTTTGTATCGCACCGTCAAAACTGTTGCTCATGGGAGACGATAAGTAGCTGACGGCACGTGAGGAGCGCTACATCAGCGCTTCGCTGCATGTGAGAACCGGCCTTCAAGCCAAGACACAAAGGAAAACTTCAAATGAAGTACTCATCGCCACAAAGGATTCACCGGCAAGTTGGTCCGGCAACGTATAAGTTGGACAATGGAACAACTTGGAACGCAGAAAAATTAACACATACAACGTTGCATCCTCAAAAGGCCAGGTCATCGTGGTCTAAAGAAGACGAGCTGTTTCCTGTGATTCCTACCCCAGTTCCAGTAAACATTCCTGAAATAATTACACCTCCTGTGCCCGAGCCTGCAGTAACAGGTCCCCGAAAACCGACCTCCATGGTACCAGACCCTCCCAGTCCCGAGCATGCTGCTCCAGATGATCCAGAACAGAGTACAAAGAATGCTCATGGGCCAGAGTCAGTCCCGTGTCCAGTTCCCCAGGACACCTCCGAGGCCGCAGCTCCCATAGTCACGCCTC
This sequence comes from Ixodes scapularis, assembly GCF_016920785.2. Taxonomy (NCBI): domain Eukaryota; kingdom Metazoa; phylum Arthropoda; class Arachnida; order Ixodida; family Ixodidae; genus Ixodes; species Ixodes scapularis. The sequence continues at coordinate 173,602,418 of NW_024609857.1, read as the reverse complement.
CCTTCAATCCGGTGTCGAGTTGCACGGAGACTGCGATTTCTGATGTTTCGCTACCACACCGCAGTTCGGCATCGAGCGACGTGGAGGTGGCGTCCGAGGCTTTTCTTCAGCTTGGTCAGCCTCTGACAAGCCCACAATCTTCGCCTGAGCCAGGAATTTCTCGACAAGACCCTGCTACCCCAGTGCTTCAGCGTCGCCCTACCCGAACCAAGCGGTTGCCAGAACGTTTTAAAGATTACGTTTTGCTTTTGTGTGAGTCAAGCCCTAACCTAAAAATACTTTTAGACTAACATCAGGGACGGTGTATGTGTGTTTTTTGTTTCGTTATGTATTTAAGCGACATAATTTTTGCTCAGGACGCGTCAAACTATTTTGGCAATGGGCCACGAACTATGACAGTGCTTTGATGAACCTAATTTTTTTTATTATGCATGTAGAGAGCGATCTTTTGGTCCGCCATTATATTTTGTGATTGTGATCGGGGTGTTCTTTCTCTTTTAAAGGGCAACTCCGGTCTATTCTTTCGATTTTGGGATTATGGCTGTTTTTAGTGCAGTTAGCGCCCCAACTGCAAGGTGTAATTTTTTTCTCGTTATTGTGCGTAGTTTTAAAGATATCGACGTCTCAAAGTTTTGTTTGGGGCGCGGCCGACAAAACCGAAACTAGCCGCTCGAGGTTCCGGCAACACTGGAAATCAGCCACTATGTGGACGTGACGCCAAGATCGTTCTCGTTCAGCGAGTACGCAGTCCAAGCGGCACCTACCTCTGTTGCGCTAGCCGTCTAAAGATAGAAGGTAAGCTGATTTTGTTTTAATTCTGTATACGTGGTAGTTATCCAGCATATGTAGCAAGAGTTAGTGCGTATACCCAAGAGCTAGCAACTGGAAAACCCGTCAACTCGTTCGGTGGCGTACTCGGCGGCCGCCGCCGCGCGTGCGCTATGCCGTGCCGTATAAGTTGCTTGTATATCCAAAAGCTAGCGACTGGAAAACGAGTGAACTCGTTCGGTGCCGTACTCGGCAGCTGTCGGCGTGCGTGCGGTCTCCCGCACTCGCCGCTAGGCCTAAATTGTCATCGGGGCTCCGTGGATGGAGCGGCGTTGCTCTACGCCGCGCTGCCAGTGAAGTACAGTGCTGGCGCTTTCGCGCGGCGGATCAGTCCCAGACACGAAGCTTTGAGGCTCTCCGGCGCGTTCCGCAACAACCGAACAGACGTGTGTCAAGCTGTAGACGTCTGTTTTTTCGTTATATTTTCCTCAGGCGCGTGAAAGCCGAATTTGTAAGCTACGACACTAATTCACCACATAAGTTTGTCCAGGTAGTGAATCTTTGTACAAATAAAAAAATAAAAAACTTGCCGCACTAAAAAAAAAAAGTTCTTTGGGCAGTCATTTTCTTCTCAAAGCTAGCAAAAGTTTTTGTGGGTGATAAAGGAAAACAGAGAACGTTAGCAAGGTGAGAACACTTTCTTTCCCTTCCGCATTCCCACCCCCACGCACAACAATTTTTTTTTATTAGAATACATAGGATTTTGAGTTTTCCTTCGTAACTTTTAACTAAGGCAAGTGTTTTCGTTTTTTTTGCATTTTTAAATATTATATTTACCTCCAGCCGAACTCGGGCAAATTAAAGAGTTGTAACTTACAAATCCGAACTTTCGCGATTTCTTTAAAGTCGCTTGTGGTATTCACAAGCGCAATGTTAATTAATACTAAAAAATAGTCAGAGTGCAGGCGAGCTGGTGTAAGTTGAACATGATTGTAAACCTGAGACTGGGGCAGAAAAGAGAACACAACAGAAGGTAGTAAAAGAGGAGGCAACGCAACAGAAGGTAGTAAAAGAGGAGGCAACGTCTCAAAACGTTGCCTCCGCTTTTACTACCTTCTGTTGTGTTCTCTTTTCTGCCCCAGACTCAGGTTTACAATCATATTTAATTAATACTGCTGCGTAACGGGTTCGAACGATTGGGAGGCGAATGTTTATATCGCATGAGCTTCACGCGCCGGCTATTCGCTAGGAGTCGTCACGGACCTGAATACTACGCACGAGATTGCGTAGTAAACAAGCAGTGACGCAAAGCAGAACATTGTTTTCGTTTTCATTACAAACTTCAGTGTTTGGAGCAAGTTAGTGGTTGTACTCCACATGCCCACCATTCCCCATTCAACAGACATTCAATGGAGCGTGAATGCTCAATCTTCAACTCTGCACTTGACAATGACTGTTTTCTTTATTGATCAGGATACTTTTATCATGTTTACCTTTTCTGTACATGTACGATGGGCAAAGAGCGACGGCACGGCATCCTTTTTAAGCCTTGACCCCTTCGCTGACAAGCCACAAGCAACCAACACCTGTAGGTTTCGTTCGTAACTCTCCGGCTAAAAATGATCGGAGCAGAGCTTCGATCAGGGGGTCGACGTCCATGGCTATCCAAAGTCCACTGGTCGAACAGCGTTCACCCACACCTTCTCCAACTTCCGATCCGTTGGAAACTTGTGAAAAAGCACCTCCGGGTTGCGCAGCAGTTTGTTTGAGCAGCCCACAGCGCTACAAGTTGCACTCGGCATCTTTCGAGGAACAGCCGGGCAGCCTTGGGCGCACTGAGTTGCTCGCTAAAACGAGTCTAGGAGTCCTCACAAGCAAATTAACAAAAGGCTATACCGAAGCTACACGGGCTACAGGTAAAAGCAACGGCTAAACAAGCAATTACAAGCCGAAGTAGCGGTAATAGCGGCACAAAGAAGCGCGCGCGACGGCTGCGCCGTGCGCCCGTCCGCCCGTCCGGAACGGAGGAAAAAAAGAGGACGATGTTGACATCACGGCCCAATGTTGCTTTAGCGATCCACAACCCGCTGGCCGCCCGCTAAGGAGCAGCGGCTCGCGGCGGGTCGCGTTTTTATTATCGGCATTAGTTGAGAATGCGGCGTCCCACGGACGTGAAATTTTGGCTGGGGTCGTATTTTCTGTCACTAAAGCGATACCAGTAATTTAATTCATATTGAGTTTTGGCCGGAGTTGCCCTTTAAGGGGGTTTGTGTTTTTTTTGTCTTTCCTCTTTGTAGACTTATTAAGGAGGGAAGAAAATGAGTATATTTGTATTTTTTCGCCTGTTGGATTTATACCAGAAATAAGGAGGGAGACAGGATGTCTGCGTATGTTTTTTTTTTTATTTTCATTTCGTCTTTCTAATTTTCTAAGGAGGGAAGAATGTTGTGATTAAAATTTACTGTATCGCGTATGTGGGCGGCGAGCTCGTGATATGAGCCGCCCATCCTGTGCATGTGATACCAGATAAAGAGAAAGACGAAGTAGTCTTGTTCTGAGCCCGACTGAGAGAGATGTTGCCTTCACCGGCGGGTCCCAGCTTTGGACTACGCCATGACCCACGCGAGGTAGCCCAAGCACGTAAGTCCTCATCATCAGACGAGGCGGCCACGACCAGCCCAGGTCTCCTAGATACAACAGTCACGTGACCTCATGGGGTCACGTGACCTCAGGGGCTCACGTGACCTCAGGGGCTCACGTAACCTTTGGGGGTCACGTGACAACAGGGGGTCACGTGACTTCTGGAGGTCACGTGACCTCAGGGGGTCACGTGACCTAGGGGTGTCACATGACCTGGGTGGGTCACGTGACCCCCTTAGGTCACGTGACCCCCAGAAGTCACGTGACTTCAGGGGGTCACGTGACCTTAGGGGGTCACGTGACTTCAGGGGTCACGTGACCTCGGGGGGTCACGACTTCTGGGGTCACGTGACCCCCAGAGGCCACGTGACCAGGGGGTCACGTGGCCTCAGGGGGTTACGTGACTTCTGGGGGTCACGTGACTTCTGGGGGTCACGTGACTTCTGGGGGTCACGTGACCTCGGGGGGTCACGTGACCTAGGGGTGTCAGGTGACCTGGGTGGGTCACGTGACCTCGCGACTACGCCGACGGCGACGCCGACGTCGCTCCAGCCGGAAACGGGCCCCTAAGAGCTGCGCTCTAAAAGAGTTTAAAGACGCACATATACCTCGAACTTTGAGTCCTATATCATAGGGATGGCCACGTGCTTCTTCTTCAAAGCAGCAACCAGCTCAACTCGTCTCTGTAAGACAAAACATGCACATTGAGCTACATCTCAAAGTCGTGTTTGTACCCCTTCCCCCCCCCCCCCCCTTGTATCGAAGTTTATAAATATGACCGTTCACCAGCTAGCCTGCGCTATAACCCTTGTTTCAACAAGTCTTTTCTTCTATATTTTTTTACAAATTAAACGCAGCACCTAGTCGAACTTATGTGGTAAAGTTGTCGTAGCTTACAAAGCCCATTTGTTGTGATTTATTTTAAATGTCGTGGCTGCCATCTGGAGCGCCCTGTAGTTCAACAATGTTGCTCTTGCCGCCCTTTGCTCTTGCCGCCCAGTTTTTTACAAATCCGGCGGAAGGACATATTCGTGCCCACAACATTTCGCGAATTCTAGACGCCGGAACGGGGGACGCCGGAACGGGGGCCCACTAAATTTCCGCTTTCCACGTGTCCTTAAATTTCAATAATTTTTGGACGTGTAGAATTTGCCATAAATTAGGGGCTCGCGAACATTAGGGAGTTTTCGTAGACCGCATTTCTCCCTCCGCTAATCTTTCCGCAACGAAGAAGCTACTACTGCGCTGCACGCCGATAGCCTTGACTGTAGAGTTCCAGGTATATACCGAGTTGTGGAGGGCGTTGCGGGACGGCGAAAACTATCTACGAAAACTCCCTATTAACGGTTTGCTGTAAACGAAGTGCTTCGAGCCCCTGATGCGTAGAAAACAACTTACCATTCCCCGGCGCACGATCCAACAGCCTCCCAGTAGGCGCTTTTCGGCACGTCGGGGTCGAAGTCGCCAACGCTCGCCGGTTTGAACATCTTGATACAGTTCACGCTGACTATTGCCTTCGCGCCATCAACATAAATCACGTACGCTTAGTACATATCGACACCGATACACACCGATCGAGATAGCCCTAACGTCAATGAGGCCTTGGTTCAGAGAACTGGCCAGCTGTCCAGCGGCGCGGATACATAAGGATTGGATTGGATTGTAGAAATAATCTGCCTTAGTTTATATTAGTACTATTATTACTCAAAATAGTTTTTAAACATTTAAAAGCATAAAAACTTAACATGTTAAGTGTATTTCTTGTTAAGAAAAATATTGTTTGTCTGTCGTTGGTTGTTTTTCTGCAGTCTGGCTTGCAGCTACAAAACCCAATCCAATCCGATGTCAATAAACCAAAACCGAAACTACCGCGGTACAGGGCTTAAAGCTATGAAGCAAGCTCGTTTATCTCGGCCTCGCTTCTCATGGATCTGGTTTTCGCATTTTATGACTTTAAATATGCATGTCATAAAATGGTTGAGTTGTTGAGTTTGATAGCTGAAACTGTTAAATTGAACAGACCTAATATGTGATTTTCTGATTAAAATTCTTTATTGACAAAAAGATCACAGTTTAGTTTCGCGGTGCGCGCGTTCCCGTCGAAGTCTGATAATTTCTGGTAGCGTTAAATAGACCGATCTCACCGGCCAGTTTGACTACGCCACCGCTGCCGCAATGCAGCGAGGGAACTTTAGTCTTTGGGTACGTGCGACAACCTCGCTGGAGCTCTTCGCGTGTAGAGCATGAGAAGGCAAGAGCCCTCGCGTGCACGGCCATCTGCCTCCTCTGAACTAAAGTTATGGCGGCTTTACGCATGCGCCCAACGCTTAGTGAGATCGGTCTATTGTGTATACCGATAGAGCCTGTACAAGGTTACCGACCGCCAGTTTAAGCGCCGGCGCCGGTAAGGCGTTACCGGTCGCTCCGATACGTGGTTGCTGTTAGCCGCGCATCGATTACTGGCCACCGGCACGTTATTACCAGTCATGGGCAAGTTACTCTTAAAAAGTAATTCGTTACAGTTACAGTTACTTTCGAAAAAAAGTAGCGAAGTTACCGTTACAGTTACCGCAACGAAAGAGTAACTCGTTACAGTTACAGTTACTTTCAAAAATGTAACGACGTTACTTTTCAGTTACTTTTCTATAACACAAAAAATAAGGAAAAACTGGTGTTTGAAAGAAAAAAATATAGACAGGAATCAGTCGGGCTTCCACCATAGTGGTCAATTCAAACTGGATAATTAAGCTGGAAAATTAGTTAATATGAAAAGAATAAAGACCAAAATTCAACTGGATGTGTTTTCTCAGATTTGAACACAAAGACTTGTTGACCGAGTACTCCTTGTTGCAAAGTTTGCATACTGCGGTCAAATAGTTAGCAACCACCTTCATCACAAAAGAATACTCTCTGTACGTCGGCCATGCTAGTTCTTTGTTCTCATCAACATCCCTCTCGTTGGTAGCACTAGCACATTGCTGGCTCGTTGACGGTTGCGCTGGGTTCATAGACTTCTTTGATATATTTCAGTTCGTACCCGGCAAACCAGAAACAAGCCCTGCGCAAACTGCAGTAAATTTTGCCTCCACCGTTCATACCACGCCGGAGTAGTGGCGCTAATCAAAATACGAAACATGCGCAGTGCGGAGTAGTGGCGCTAACCAAAATACGAACCATATGAAGTTCCCTCCGCGTGTATTGTTGTTTCACGGTTGATTCACTTGATTAAAAAGCGTGCGCAGAAAAAAGAAAAACCGCAACAGAGTCACAAAGTACAAGCAAGTGCGCAAAGATAACTACATTCTTATTTTTTTTATCAAATCTACACGTGGCTATATTCGGATAATGACTCGCGAGGAAGAAGGTATTCTCAAGTTTGTGCAAGGCCAACTGACACTCAAAATGTCGGAACAGACAATTTGGAAAGTGCAAAGAAGAGCTAGATTATACTCGTTCAATGATATATTATTCACAAAGAACTGAAAAGTAACGACAAAAGTAACGTCGTTACTTTCATCGTTACCTCAGAAAAAGTAATAGAACTACAGTCACAAGTTACATTCTTAAAAAGTAACTCGTTACAGTTTCAAGTTACCGCAAAAGTAACGAAGTTACAGTAACGCGTTACTAGTAACGCGTTACTACCCAAGACTGGTTATTACGGCCCACCAGTGTGGCGTATCGGCTACGCCTGTACGTGTTCACTCGCCGCCTGTACATGATATGGGCAACCGTTACGCGTACGGGCTTCGCCGGTACGTGGTTACCGGTTGCCGGTGTGGCCTACCGCTGGTGTCCGTACGTCTTTACCGGCCGCCTGTACAGGGTATGGGCAGCCGGTACGGCGTATCGGCTTCGCCAGTACGTGGTTACAGGTCGCCGGTACAGAGCTACCGGTTACCGATATGAGAATACAGGACTCCGGTGTGAACCGGTATAGGCCGGTATACATTTGTACAGGTTTTTTCAGTAGGGTATTCTCAGAGTGGACTTCACATGAGAGTACTGCGCTGTAATAAATCTCAGAGCAAACCGCTTGACGCTACGAAATCATGCCCTTTCACCGAAGGAACCAAGCGTGACGTCATCCGCGCCCGAGTTTTTTCAAACCATGGGAACTGGCCGCCGAGTCTGACGTTTTTTTACCCGTCGGGACCGATAAAGCTACCCGTAATGAAGTTCTGCTCCAGGGAAGCGTCCAGGTATTGCTAGAAGAAGGAATCGCTGTCGTAAGAGGAGTAAGATAACTTTAAAAGGGCTGTGCAACGACATTGGGTACGAATATTTCTTACTTTACACCAGCTTCCTGGCGCTAGTGGGACCCAAGAATACTCGGACGCAAAACTACTGACCAAGAAGCGTCTTCGTCGCGGCGGAATTCAGAGGAGGAAAGCGGAGCTTTTCTTTCGGTCTTTTCTTCTAAAGCTTCCTTTTGCTCTTTCGCGAATTTGATGACGGAGCTCTGGGGACAATGGCAGCAGTACGATTCCCGGGAATGCGCCATCAAGCTTTGCGGTGACGATATTCAAATGCTGCTCACACAGTGGACGCGAAGATTGCGTACGCATTCAATCTGGGCTCGTGACAATCTATCCCTCGACATGCATTCGGGTAGTGGCCCGTGTCCAACGGCGACAATAGCCGAGCCATACCAATGTCTGGAACTCAGCGCGTGTCCTGTGCTTTGCCAACCCCAGCGCGTGGCTATGATAAACATTGGCGGCATATAATCGGCTCCAGATCACGTGGCCGCTTGCTCTGGCGGCGAGTTGAGGGAGTGAACGGTGCTTGTTTTTCTTTAATTTCTTTTTTGAGCTTCTATTGCGAAGAGTTAAAAACGAACGCGTGTTCCATAGGGCATTAAAGTCAGGGATCTGTTTTAGGCGGTATTTCCGCAAAGTACAAAAATAGTTTCATCGCCCCCTTTAAGACGGGCGTGCCATGGTCCTGCTTAAAAATTTTAGACAAGAGCCGCAACACCTTACGAAAGGTATCGCCGTGGGCAACATCGACAAACTCAGGAACTTAGCCGCAATGTTTTCTCTTTCGGAAGAGCCGACCTTATCACGGCACGATAAAGCACCGCCCTAGCAACTTATCATCGCCCCAAAGCTTCCTGATACTAAAAGAGGCAGCTGCATGATTTTCTCGGCGAATTCAACGAGTGCTTCGCCACGTGCTCAGGGGTTCGACAAACAAACAATACCAAACATTGTCATCGACGACCACGGCGCCGTCCCAGTTCACCAGTCACGGGACCGAGTCTCCTTGAAAGAGAGGCAGCCTATTCAACGGCATGTTCAGGAAATTCTCGACGACGACATTATGCAACCCTCAAGCACTCCTTCGGCCTCTCCAGTTATGCACGTAAAAAAGGTGGACGGAACTGTAAGGTTATGCGGGCACTACCGTGGCATGAACACTGTCACCAAAAAAGACACGTATCCGCTTCTGCGCATCGACCACCCATTGGACCGGGTGCCCCACTCTCTATATGTTTCGTCGATGGACCTAAAAAGTGGCTACTGGAAGAATGAATTCAACGACTACGACCACGGGAAAACATTTTTTGTCAATCCCGACGGATTGTAAGAGTTCAGTGATACCTTTCGAACTTTGTACACAACGAGACACCGTGCTAGCAGGTGTCAAATGGCAAAGCTGCCTCGTCTATCACGGTGACGTCGCCGTATTCGCACAGGATTTCGACGAACCCCTGACAGGCCATCCGGCCTTACGTCACGCCATCAAAACCACAATACTGATGATCAAGCCAATCAGAGTGTCGTTTCGCCTGTGGCGAACTGAAGTCCCTGTGTCATGTTGTTAGCACCAGAGGTGTTCACTCTGACCCTGAGAAGCCGCGCGACATGGCAAAGCTTTAGCCGCCATCGGATGAAAAGGCCCAGCGAAGATTCTTTGGTTTTGTGCATATTATAGGTGGTTTCTTTGAAATTTCGCAAAGTTATCCGCGCCACTGACACATCTCTCGAAACAAACTGTAAAGTTCGAGCGTACAAAAAAAGAACAATGGTCTTTCGACGAGCTGAGGCGAAGACTCGAGAAGCTTCCCATCCTCGCATATTCGAGCAATTTGAGAAGACCAAAATTCACACGGGCGGAAGTAATACGGGACTTGGAGCGGTGCTGGTCCAACTTCAACAGTGCACAAAACGAGTAATCAGCTACGGCAGTCGGAGGCTTTCTAATGCAGACAACAATTACTCGACGACCAAGAAGGAATGCCTTGCTCTCCTCTGGGTGATAAGCAAGTTCCGCTCATATCTCTACGCGAGCCTGTTTCGAGTGATCACGGGCCATGATTCGCTCTGGAACAACATTAAAGACCCTTCAGGACGCCTCACTCGCTGGAAAATCCGATCGCAAGAATTTGATATCACTGTCGTGTACCGTCCGCAAGCACAGTGAGTTCGACTGTTTCTCGAGAGCCCCAGTCACGTCAGCGCCCACTAGCACTGCCGACGACGGCGACGATGTTTCTATCGCTCCTGTCGACATGAGCGTTATCGCAGCGCTAAAGCGGGGTGATCCTCAATTTCGTGGGCTGATTGAGCACTTGGATGATTGAGGAGGCGCAGTCTCCAGTATCTTATCCAGAATGATGCCAAACTTTGTACAGCCACTCTTTAAATAAAACTTCGGCACCATCAACTCAGCGTGGCTACTGATGATTCCCCGTAGACTTCGTGAAAACGATTTGCTAGCCTGCCATGGCGGTCCTACATCTGGACACCTTGGTGGTTTTGATGAATGGAGGCTTTATGGTACAAAATGCTACACTCTCAAGAAAAAAGGGTGTCGAAAGGTGTATTCTTACACCCTTTGTCCCATATAATACACCCCAGAATTTCAATTCGACGTACAGTGCCCTACAGTCCAACAGAGGGCCCGAAAGTTTACGACGGGTTTGATAGCCGTGTGGTACAACATTTTAAATAGCTAAAGTAGGTATCAGAGACCACATAAAGAAAACAGTGAGTTTTTACAGTAGGGCCAAGAAAACCCGGATTATTTTTTTCGTGTTCAGTAAAACGTAATTTACCTATTTTAAGAAGCTGAACCACACGGCTATCAAGCCCCTCGTAAAAGTTCGAGCCGTCTGTTCGACTGTAGGGTGCTGTATGTCGAATTGTAGTTTGGGGGTGTATTATATGGGACAAAGGGTGTAAGAATACACCTTTTGACGCCCTTTTGCACCAAACTGGGTTGTTCATTCCCATTCTAGTTACAATGGGATGTTACTTTTTGTTATCATGGGTATAAAAGCTGGTGTAAAAGGCCAGTGCTAGACATTGAACTGGGCACACGTTCAAATGGGACATGAGGGTGATCTCCTAGTGAAAAAACACGGTTTAAAGGTATAGGTTTTTTAACCATTCAGAAAAATTATGCCGGCATTTTTGATCAAGACCGGAACAAATCCAATGCCTGTGTAGGATGGAAACACAATCGCCGCAGTACATACATCGTGGTGTATCTTCTTCGCAGGGAATATATTTGTAGATTATATAGGAATGGCCTGTGCGAAGGTGACATAATAACTCATGAAATCGATTCTTTGAAGGGGCACTCTCCCATATTCCATGAATGGGCTTCTTGGAGTGAAACTTATTGTCAGATTCTTTGTCTCACTCTGTTTGCGATCTCTGGAACATTGATGCCTTCACGACCGGTTTGATATACTGGTAAGGTAAGGAGGCTGCTCACTTTCGAAGGTTCCTGGAAGAGAAAGTGAGTCTGTCAGCTTTCTTATTACCCAATATACCTACATGACTTGGAACCCAGCAAAGTATAATATGATGTTCATTCTGCCATGCACGATTAATATCGGCACGCACAAACTGAACAAGCATATTTTTGGTGTCTTTGGGGGAACTAATTGCAGTGATCACGCTTGGCGAGTCTACTTGTATAATCAACCCTTCTGTTCTCTTCAGTCTAATATTGTCAACTTCCAACAACACACATACAACTCTGCTGTAATAATACTGGCGTCGAATTAAGGTGCTTATTCCTAGAAACGTTCTCAAAATGCAAGGCCCAGCCATTGAAGGATTGAGGCTTAGAACCATTGGTATATAACTGATAAATTTGAAGACAATAAAAACCCTTGTATGACTCCTCTGCGGGAACCAATTCGTGCACTGCCTCACAAGGTGTGATGAGAACTACAATCACCAAATATTAAAAGAAAAACTTGTGGAAGTTCAGTTAAAAGCTTCTGAGGGCTATGGATACATATAGGAGTGTGCGGTGGAAGGTACAGCGAAACAACACTAATGGGGCGGTCCGTAAGAACTCGTGCCGCCACAGCCTCGAGGGGTGTTTCAACGGAGACCTGGGCACATGCCACTCTATTCTGCACAACAGTGGCAACACTGTTGTGTGACTCGTTGGGGCAGTGACACGAGGTGGTTTTTTCTTCTGGTCCCTCTTTTTGGAGTAGGTTTCGTACCGCCATTGGCGAGTGGAGGTGGTTCTGTCAGATCGGCAGATACCTCCATGACATTCTCCTCCCGCTGTCAAGTGGACTGTGAAGTGGAAGGAGCGGACCCCTCGTTGCCCTGAGAGGGAGTGGCGTCAAGCACCGCTCGAGGCTTAGGGCCAGGGCGATGGAGAGTCGTCTTGGCAAGTGGGACTTTGGGCGGGGCCGCTGGGGTCTGAGAACCGACAGAGGCCTCTCTGGTGGTTGGGGGGTGCTGGGTGAGCACTCCAAGTGGCGAAGGCTGTACTGAGTGCCCAACGATGCCTTTAGTGGCAGCGCTACCCCCCTCCCAGCCGACTCAGCATAGGTGCCTCCTTGGAAGAAGGAAAATCGTTTCCTTGTTTCATTGTATGTGAGATTTTCTTTTATCTTTAGCGTTAGCATTTTCGTTTCCTCTTGAAACTTTGGACAAGCTCGAGAGTAGGTAGGGTGCGTACAGAGCAGTTCACACACTTGAGAATTCTACCCTCACACGTGTCAGCTGGGTGGTCCGTAGCTCCGCACTTTGCACATGTCGTTATTCCTCGACAGGTAACAGAGCTGTGACCAAATCGTTGGCACTTGAAGCATCATCTCGGATTTGGTATGTAGGTGTGCAACTTGCAGGAGAAGATAGCCTGCCTTGATGCTGTCGGACAGCACGGTGGAAGAAAAAGTGAGAGCTAGGTGCTTTGATGGTCTCTCTTGTACGTCTCTGCGTATGGAGATTCGTCGCACCGACCACCCACCCCCTTCCCGGAAAGGCCCTCCAAGATCTCCTTGTCACTAACTCCAACAGGTCGTCCTCTGAGATGGCGCCCTGTCAGTCGTTCAAAGTGCTATATGAGGGGACTGATATTTTGTAGTTCGAGATCTTGTTTAAGTCTAAAAGAGCAACCTTTTGCACTCCGTTTCCCACCTCAACGAGCAAGTAGCCAGATGCTATTTTCTTGGCCTTGAAGTTATGACCAATTTAGTTTTCGAAAGCTTTCGAAATTAGATATGGGGAAAGTTTTGCTAGTGGTTAACCATTTTGCTCTGAATGCACTCCCAGCTGGGCTGCAGTTGACGTGTCTTTGCGGATTGCTTCGTTCCGGACCCTTTTCAAGGTTCAATTGGGGAATGTGTTTTGTTTAGAACCCATATGGAGGGTAGAAACTTCGGCACCTATAGTGCACCACCCACCAAGAAGTCCAACAAGGGATAGGTAGCATATCATAACAGGCCTGGCTTGTCTGAGTATATTACTCTACCGGTGCTACCAGGATGCTATAACCAAGTGTGGGTCAAGAGAAAGTTTTGTCAACACCCAAGCTTAGCCCTTGCCGCAAAGAAGGTGAAATAGAAAAAAGAGCAGAAGAAGAGAGCTAAAGATAGGAGAGGCTAAAAAAGGTGACTGACTGAACCGTCCTGGTCGGGCCAAGCCAGGACACCCGTCTACGAGAGGCAGGGGCTGAAGTGGTGTATTTCTTCACAACGGGGGGGGGGGGGGGGGGGGGCGAAAGGTCCAAACCTGCCCCGAGCTCGGATCAACAACTATGATGCCCTTTTCCCCGGACAGTGGAAAGCCATGTACAGCCAGACGGGGGCGGGCGAACCCGCATGGCTCGGAGTCCGTGGTTACACCACTCACCAAACACCTAACGCAGGTGCCCCCTGCGGGGTGGACGCCTTGGATACAATCGGAGACTCGCCAGAATTTACGAGAAGTACTACTTGCCCAAGCTTGAGTAAACTGTCCATTTTTACGTCCGATTGTGCCATGAGTGTCAAAGACGCAAGAAACCTCTGACTAAGAGGTTTCTTGCGTCTTCTTTTGACTCTACAGCCAATGGGGCTTCCGACTACGCCATTCCATTAGATTTAACTGGATTTGTTTGAAACATTCCCTCCGTCGACGCAAGGCAGCCCGTGGATTATCATGGCAACCGATTACCTAACGCGATACACCGAGAGAAAATCCCTTCCGTTGGGAACTGCCGTGGAAGTCGCCAAGGTCTTTGTCATCCTAGTCGTCCCACGGCATGGAGCTCCCGAAGTCCTGATCAGTGACCGGGGATCTTCGTCCATGGCACAGCTGACCCAGGAAATCCTTCAATTAAGACCTACCAGGCACTGTCGTACCATTGTGTACTACCTGTATTACATGAATAGAGGAACGGTGTCCACGGTGTAAAATGGAAAATCGCGTTTACTTAGCAGACGTGTACAACGCTTACCGCTGCCTCGATCGTCTCGATCCCCTCCGTCCTCGCGCCTATTTCCTCCGCCCTCTTCGTCTTCAGTCATTCGTCGCGCGCACATTCCTTCTCTTCGTCTACAATATTCAACACCAGCCTTATATCAACGGACAGAAGGTGCGACCTAAAAAAAAGCTAACGCCTACATTATCTTTATGTACGTCGACGTACAGCACACGACGCGGGACGAGGTGTTGCCCAACGTCACGTCACCTAAAACGGCGGTTTAAGAGACCACTGGAGTTACAGCTTTCTAACTGGTAGATGGTCGAAAGGTAACGACCATGCGACCATGCTCGCCGCAATGCGGCCCTTCGAGCTGGCTGAGGATGGGAGCGACGACGCCCAGGTGGTTGCTCAACAGGGCGAGCAAGTCCGCCAGCTCCACCGACTCCGGATTCAAGAGCAGCAACGTGTCGATGCTGGCCGCTGCAACCTTCGTCGCCAGGACGTCCAGTTCCAGCCCGGAAAGAGGGTGCGGGTCTGAACGCCTATACGGCACCGCGGCCTCTGTGAGAATCTGTTGAAACGGAACTGTGAACCTTACAAGCTACTTCGTCGCCTCGTGGTGCTCAACAACGAATGGGTGCCCGACGGAACGCAAGCATCATCATGATGCCGGCATCGATTCGAGGTGGCTCACGCCTTACGACTCAAGCCATTGTACACTTAGTAGGAGTGTGGACTTGTTCTTTTCCAGATGGCCTTTAGTTTAGCGTTCTTTTTATCTGCCTTGATTTGACTCCTGCTTCATCGCGGCGATCCGCTTGTTAAAGGGGGAATAATGCCGCTCGGTTACATAGCCGACTCGACAGCGCATTTGGCTCACATGTAGGTGGCTTGGGTTCCATTCCCGGCACTGCGTGTCGTTTTATATTTCTTTATGACAGTAGAAGGTTCAAGAAGGTTGGAGAAACGTTTAGCTTATTCGTGCTGAGAATCCATGCTCTGAAAAGAATAGAGGCAGAATAGTCTAGGCTCCAGGGAAGGCTTAGAAGAAGCTGCACCGCGCCATACAAGTCTGTCTCGTTTCTGCGCGCGATCGTGATACTCCGCCGAGCTTCGCCGCAAGCGATGCTCTTTTTCGTTTTGTTTTGGCACAAGTTCGCCAAATTAAATGTTCATCTTATGCTGATTCATCGCCTCATTATTTGTCATTCGTGACAATACTCTGGCTAGAACTTATTTCTTGCGATCCTTAATGACTTTCGCAAATGTAAAATCCATACTTCCTCGCTCTCTTTCTTTCTTCTCTTCTCGTGTTGATTGCGGCGCCGTCCCTCCACGTGCCGTGCTGTTTCTCGTCCTTCAGAAAATTTATCGGAAAATGCAAAGACAGACGGAAGGACGGAAAAAAATTACACTTTTGGTAATCTCTGTTAGAAAGCATTTCGTGCTATAAAGGGACACCAAAATAGAAAGCAGCGAATGTAGGGGCCTCGATGAAAGGAGGTTACAAAGGGGCCGCGGTTATGAATGGTCGGTATTCTACATATAAAGAGCGAAGCGTAAAAGAACTAGGCTTAGTCAAGAAATGACACCTCAGCCTCTCGGCTATAGAGACGTTCCTTTTCCTGTGTCCCACTGCCTACACAGTGATCGCACCTGTCATTGGCTCGACTGGTGATTGACGTGTGGGATCTTGACCGTAAAATTGTTCCTCCGTGCCTTAATTGTGTTTTTTCGACTACTTCTATGCTTGATAAGCAAGCGATTTGTTTTATTTTTTCCCGCTCGTCTTAATCTACGAGCTCGTCCATCTAAGCAAGAAGCTCTCCAATTCAATCCAAGCGCCGTGTAATCGTATCCCAGCTCTACGCAATTTGATTCCGAGGTCAATTTATTTAGTTTACAATATATACATGCACTTATTCGTATTCAATAATCGTGTTTTGATTATACTTTTGTAAACCTAGTGTAATTGTTTAAACATTTAAATTTGTTTGCGACAATTGAAGTTTTGATCACTATTTCCATATCTTGGAGTCATGTGCGGCACAAATGAGGAGGCTTATGTGACACCCTGATTACTCATTTGGTGATCTCGAGATTTTAGTGGCGGACTCGATACTATTTTAGCTGAATGGACGTTTCGTTTACTCTTTTTTATTACTTCGACTTATTGTTGATACTAATCAGATAATGGAAGTAGAATTGTGTTTGTGTCTACACTTGTCATCACTTTTAGTTATTATTAATAGAGTAAAATTTATTTAAAGTTTGTGACGTACTGCTTGCACTTCTAATTCTTAAGTTATTAATAAAAATCTGAATGACAAAAATTAGCATTGTATTACTTTAGGAATTACCTGAAGATATTATTGACAAAACAAAATTATGTGAAATCATCTTACCGGTTCTCTTTTTGATTATCCCCAAGATTAACTCCAATAATTTTATAAAAGTCAACTTTTCAATACGTAGTCTACTGCATGCGTCAACAGTACAGTAGTCGACAGAATCCTCGACAGAAAACCACCGCGCGCTCTTTATTACTGTTCGGACGCGCCATATCTATTATCAAATGGTTTTGACAATGTTTTCAATAAGAAAACCAAAAAGTAGACATATTCAGCAAAATTCTGCCTTGTTGTAGGCACATGGCCGTTTTGTAAGCATTGTGTAGCCACATGGCCTCTGTGATCTGACGAGTAAGCTGAACAGATTGCCGTCTCCATCAGCAAATTATTCTTTTTTTTATTTTTACTTTTTTTCGTGAAAACAGAGGCTAGGAGCAAAACAAACCGAGTTTGTTTTGAAGCGCCGGGTTTGTTTTCGAGATTTTGTTAAAGCTGAATTATCCGGACTTTGCAAACCACAAAACAAGTGTGAAAACAATGTCACAGATGAAGAACACGTAGCGCTCTCCGCATGCGTTTCGCGGTAAAGATTGCTCTTGCATAAGCTGCCGTGGTAACTGCAGCGTACGAAGTCTTACAGGAATAAAAAAGTTTTGCTGCACCGCCTTAACTCAATTTTTTTGTCAATCATTTGCAATATACCCTTTTTCTGTTTAAAAACATTAACTGTCGCTTGCGCCCCCAAGTGACTTTCGGCCAGTGTTGCCAGACGGAGAAAAAAAAAGTCAGCAGATTGATCCCCAAAAAGTCAGTAGATTTGCACAAAAATCAGTAGATTCTACAAAATGTGTGTTTTGCCATTTTTTGCTATTTCCATTAAACCACACTTCAGAGAAATAGTATACAGTAAAAAATAACATGGTAATTAACACAAATAAAAATGAAAATAAAATAATAAACATGACCGACCAGTTCTCAAGTAATTCGTCTTTCGCTATTATTGAAACGAAACCAAAACAAGACGTTACGGCAAGCAAGCGCGTACAATAGAAGTCCTCTACACGCTGCCACCTTTTCTTACCTGGCTGTAAAAGGTTTTCAGAGCGTGCACAGTAGCCCTCCTACGCAAAATACTGTACGCCGCGCACGCGTCCACAGCCTCTTGACACGGCATTTTTCACCATGCGTTGGAAAGGTCTATACTTTGTTCCCACCATGAACCAAGTCAAAGCTGTAGACGCATGTACCCAACTGTCTGTGCGTTCCTGCTTTGCTCGAGCG
The DNA here is from genome assembly GCF_016920785.2 of Ixodes scapularis. NCBI lineage: Eukaryota > Metazoa > Arthropoda > Arachnida > Ixodida > Ixodidae > Ixodes > Ixodes scapularis. The sequence continues at coordinate 173,584,704 of NW_024609857.1, read as the reverse complement.
CACGTGCAGGGTAAGGAAGTCACCATCAAATGGCCGGTGTGGGGTAGGGGTAGTTATAGAAAGAAGCGTAAAAATTAAGAAATCGGAAAGTGCGTGGACTACCCCCAAAAAATTAGCAAACCCAGTCCGCACAATTTCTGTAATAAATGTAACATATGACGTACACATACGTATTTACAAGTAATAATAATTTTTATTATTGAACGAAATGCACGAAACTAGATAAGTTAATGATAAGTCTGAGGAAAGTCTGTACCTCACATAAACGTACAGCTGTGCACATTTCAGTCTTCATCTGTGTCATCGTAGATAGAGCTGTTCATTCTCTTTAAGAGGGCGCGGTACCTCTATTTATTCGTCCGTTTCAGCGACCAGATGGCGCGCGGCTCGAAACGTGATTGAACGCGCAACTTCTAGATGGCGCCAGTATCGAAGTGTGAAAAGGCCCGCGTTATCCGCTGCGTGAAATAGATCCCGAAATGTGCCGTGTTCTCCCGGCGGAGGAAGTTTCTCCCTCCCTCGCGCGCGCTTGGTATGTACGCGCGTCGCGCGGTGGCCGAGTCCGGCCTCTGCGCTGTGTGATGCAGTGGATGGCGCTCGTTTCTGTTCGGAGGTAGGAATAAAAATGCCGGTCCCCTTTTTTACGACGCTCGTTTCTATAGCTTGTTTTTCTTTTTTTTATCTCAAGTGACCTACAGTACCGCCTGTTCGAAATCGTCCTTTGCGGTGAGCGATTAAGAGTCAGGTTAGCATTTTATTTGGGTCAGCACTACACGTTCAATGGAGACCTCGGGCGGCGATGTAAGTATGCATTGCTCCCCAAAGTGTGTCCAAGGTGCGCAATGACAATTGGAAAGAGTATTGAAGGCGCGCGACCGTCGGTTGGTAAAATACGTGCGTTAGATTCACTTATTCAGTCTAATCATTTTTGCCAACGTCTTTTATCCGTTTCGACAAATGACATGGTCGAGTCTATTGATAACCTTAGCTAGATTGGACGTACGGAGTGTCCGGGCTTTAAATAAATTTGCTTCGTTTATGTGAATGAATAACTGTTTTCTCTTTTCCGTGCTCGGTGCTATGCAAAAATCGCTGACATGTTATGGTAGCTCAGTGTGGCGGCGTTTTGCACGCTGACTCGCTATTGCATTCGCTGTGCACAATATGTGTTCAGATGGAGTGTGCTAAATCGTATTTCCGATCGATATGATAGATTTGCTTTGCTACAATGTTAATTATATTTTCCAATTTAAACTGGTTCGTCCCTGATCTGAGCCTAAGTTCAAATTCGAAGGGCAGTCAGACTTAGCGTCGTAACAGCCGTAATGCCGCCCACAAAGAAATTAGTAGCATGAACGAAAAACAAAAGGAGACGAGGTGGCTCAGTGTTGTAGTAGTAATCAGTGTGCAAGGGATGCCATCGTACGTGTTTTCTTGTTTTTTTTAACTCTCCGCATTGCTGGTAAACGCTCAAGGTACCAGCAAAGACAGCGAGCTGGCGTGAAATTTCCATCGAGCGGAAAACGAGTGTCATTTTTATTTCATCATGCGCTTTCATTTTGATATGGCTCAAAATGGGCGCGAAATAGTAACAGGTAAGGCAACAAAATTTAGATGTTAGGTCTGGAGAACCGCCATACTCAGCCGTGTTGGGGGCATCTCTCGCGAGTCAATACGGCAAAGGTATTGCGCGTCGAACTGTACGTGAGAGTTATCCATTTCAGCGAAACCTTGATTTCGCAAAACTATTGTGGCTCGAGTCGTGGCTTCCAGTACTTGAAAGCCACGAGCGAGAAATAAATGACAGTTGATTTTGAAGGACGATCGCAACGTGGAAACCCATAAAAGAGAGTTCCAATAAGACGAGAGCTTCCCCTTCTCTTCAAGTGCGTGGGTTACGCTCTCAATCTTGCACCTGTGGTAACACTGCAGGCTCCTAAAATCGCTTTGAAAACGTTCCTGATCGCAACAACTTTTTTTTTTTTTTGTCGAGGCGCTATTTCATTTTTTTTTTCTTTTCGTCTACCTTGATACCCCATAAGCGCAAAAACTATCATAAACTAAAAAAAAAAAAATAGTGGGCATACAACGACAACGCACCCACTGGGACCCGAGTCAAGGCAAGAACTACTAACTACTAAAAGGGGAAAAAAATCATGTTCGCATACACAGACAGAACGCCTCCATCGAAAGAAATGAATCATGCGCTTGTTCTGCCAATCTCGTTGTGCGTCTGTCAAAAGCCACAAAGGAGGAAGACAATCAGCGCCTACACCACTCCCCTCATCCCCCCCCCCCCACCACCACCCCTAAAAGAAGAAAAGAAAGGTTTCTTGGGCGCGCGCGCGGTCGCCCAAGCGATGACCTTGGAAGGGTATGCGATTGTAGCACGTTTGTCCCCCGGTTGTGCCCCTGTCTCAAATGCCACGGTCCGTTTCTCCCAAGTGCCCGTCTCATCTTCCCGAGTATCAACTCCGCAGTGATTCTGAATCATTCCGATGCTTTCCAACGTTGCAAAACTGTTAGACGAATATTTGCACAGAAGTATACACTGTTCGCAGAACTATCTACGGCGCTAAAATTCAAAAGTTGTTGGATTCGGGAACTCGTGTAGGTTTAGCTCATTGTTGGAACATTCTTATTCGCTCGATGAACTCCACAAAACGTGTAAATATTAGAATGAACTTTCCAGAGAACGATAGTTGTTGTCGGGGTTCCATGCGACCGGAGAGGTCGCAATTATTGGCTGATTAAAAATTTTATTTCATAATCACAATCGTATCATCAAGGGCACGCCATCTCCTCATCACTTCTTCTACGAAAAGAGTTGCTGTATTCGTAGCACACACAGACGGAAACGGTTGAGTCTGTGCCCAAATAATATCTTCTTTTGGCAGATACTGCGCAGCGATTACACACAATGCCTCTAACATAAACATGCTGCTCCACATGTCTATTCACAAGATGCAATACATCGTTCTACCAACTTTGTCGAAATGGGCATGAAAGCGCGTAACCGTCACTTTTTTGAAGTTCTACTTAGAGGTGAAGTGTTTACCGTAAAAAGTCGTTAATTATTTATTTTTTTCCGTTCCACTACAAAGCTCGATTCACTTAAATTTTTGTTTTTATATCGTCTCTACAGCGCTTTTACGTCGGTACTTTCGTGTTAGAGGACATCACATAATGTGCGAAAAAAAAAACAACAAAAAAAAAACGGTACGATCGATGCTGCATAGCCTTTTTTTTTTTTGTGGACATCAAAAAAAAAAAAAGATAGTAGTTGTCTTCACTTCGCACTGCATGTTTTAGCACGGAAGTTCCTATTTGGTTATGATGTCTTTACTTTCTTAAAAATTGTATACAGTAATTTAAATTACCGAATTACAAAAACATCGAAATTGTATAATTGCTTTTCGTTGGGACGCCATGACGACAGCGACACTCGTGTTCCCTCGTGGTTGTCGCCAGCATTTCTACGATGAATTGCCAGGATCGCGAGATGCAACAGCGTGACACTCCGTCTTCTGTGACGTCATTTGTTGCACTTCGGGACCACTTTTGATGTATGGCCAGCATAAGACGCTAAACACACCAGTCGGAGACGCACTGCAGGTGCCATAGTACAGCTCCTAAAAGTAGCTGTCACGTGCTTTGCTCCGCGACTGTGATTCCCTCACAGCAGCTCTGACTGAGGGTTGCCAAATTACGGTGAAACGGAGTATAGACAAAACAGACCGGAAACGAGCTGCCAGCATACGATAGTCAAACTCCAACAAAAAGGATTAGTTTCTTCCCAAGCTGGACGACATTTACCGGGCATCTTTAGAGCTGCGAAGCTCAAAATCACGCGTACTCATAAGATTTTTTTTTCTCGCGTGTTTGTGATTTTTATGATGTCCTGCAAGCAAGAAAAAAATATATATGGTGAAGTCACTCCGAGGGGGTACCGATAACTGCGAGCCACGAACATGAAGGATTCGCTAACATCCGTCAGGAGTGTGAACGGTAAATCGTCACGCAAACATATTCTCACAAGCTGCAAATATTTATTTGGCTTAGCAAGTAGAATACTAGTATACTAACGACATGTGATTATTGTACACAAGATACCATTTCTCGGTTCTCCAAAACCATTTCCCTAGTCTGAACGGTCGCGCTACGGGCCGCGGCTAGCCGTGCCCTTGATAGACTACGGAGCTGCGTTATGTCGTCTGCTACTGTACCGCCAACAGGAGAGCGATAGCTCTGTGTGCTCCACAGATGCGTGTTGCGGTATAACTCTGTACGTCTGTCCTAGAGGAAGACAAAAAGATAGGCTCTGTGACCCCCTCCTAAGCTAACAAAAACAAACAGAAGTATACTCGTTTGGACTGAAAGGTTTACAAAATAGTGACCAGGCATTGGAAAAGCATATGTCACAGAACTTGGTTTATGAAATGGCATCATTGTTTCGAGCAAGAAATCACCTGCTCACCACTGGGACGATGAAATCGTCACTATTTATTGCGTCAGGTATATTTGCGCTCATGAAGAAAAATCTGAACACATCCTTCTCCCAAAGTCCTGTGTCGAATAATAAACACTTTTTTAAACATCTATGCACAAATAACTCATTTTTTTTTACACTTGTATATACACGTTAATTAAACGACGTCAAACCGCATTTTTGATTAGATCTTGATGTCTACACCAACTACATTCATATTTTTTAGGGCTTTATTGAACGATAACTTCAACTATAGTTACTGGAACACGATGGCTCGATCTCAACAAAAACCTCAACGTGCGAAGCTTCCACAGACGGTCGCTTGCGAGTATTCTCAATGTGAGATTTCAGAAGCTTTCGCTTGCCATAGGGAGCTTGCTTTCGACTACAGCACTGCACGGGCCCGGAAAGCGCGAAGCGCGCTGCTGTGGGGAGAGGTTGACTTACAAGATGACGTGTTACGTGGTCACGTAAGATGGCGTCATTTCGTGCAGCGTGATCACGTAAGATCACGTCATTTCGTGTAACGAGATCATGTAAGATGATGAGTTTGTGTCACGTGATCACGTAAGATGACGTCAGCTCGTATGAACTGACGTCACCTTACGACAACGCCAACGACATTAGTGCCGTCCGGTACCATTGACCTTAGAAACGCGCCTCTTCGCTTGAAGAGCTGATATGCGTTGATTGTTATTTGTTTCTTTTGCCTACTACAGACCTTTCAAAAACTCGCCTTCTGGGTGCCACCAACTTCGTCTACTGGGCTGTAAAGCGCGTTCGAGCGTGCGCAATACCTCTCTAGGCCGAAAGATTGTACACTGAGTATGCGTTCACAGCTCAATGACTTAGGCATTTTTCGTCAGGGTAGATGCTCCCACGAGAAGAACGTAATGGATATGTGAATAGAATTGGAAATTTGAAATGTTCTTGTCCAATCGCATTTTTCTTTGGTTATCAACGCTTTTTAGCGTCATCACAAGACGTTCAACCCATAATACACTGGTGATTAAAAAATAAGCACCGAAAAACATGCACCGATTTTCGCTCAAAAATAAACACCGGAAAAAAAAATACCGTAATCATTACCCATGTCACCTTTTTGGGGGATATGTGAATTTCCAGAAGAACAGCGAGTTATCACCCTCCCCTAGGAATACCCTGACTACAGAGCAGGCGACCCGTTTTTCCCCGCGTTAGATTGCGGTGACCACGAACCGTACGGAGGTCACAGGACGTCCGTGAAAAATAAAAAGGAGGAAAACAACGATCTACTCTGTGCACGCTTCATCCCCGATTTCCACGACCCCAAGGCCGAAGGACGTTTGGGTGAAGGATAACGATAAAATAAAACTTTGCGTCAAAAACAAAGCCCGTTTTTAAAAGAAAAAAAAAAGTAGAAACAAGCACAACGCGTTGACGGACCGCGAGGTTGTGGAACACCTCGCGGTCCGCTTGCCACAGGACGGTTGTCTTCGACCCATAGCTCCAAGGTGAATTCGCCACTTGCGAAAACACGGAGACCTACCCAGCGAGAACCAGGAAAGCGAGACACGCACACTGACGCCTCGGCGTGCAGAATGAAACAGGATACGGGCGCGGAATACGGCCGCGGAAGAACACCTCGCACAGTGCCGATCCGGCCGATCTCCGAACGGACGATTTCGCATTTCGTGGACAGCGAGCGCCACCGCACGGGAGAGAGAGGTACCTTAAAAACGACGAAAACAAGCACTGACACATTGGTTCTTTATATTTGCTGTAGTTACGGAACAAATCGACTTACATGAATAATTTGAATATTATTCGATTCCGTAATAAATTTAGAAGACACTAAGCGCAATACCTCTTATGTTTAAATTTATATAATTTTGTAAATTCGCTCCGAACGCAAGAGTGCCGAATTAGCCAATTTTGACCATTTTCATGATTTTTTAAAGAATATAATTAAATTTATGATGAAACATTTGTTGCGCTTAGTGTCTCGATAATGACTCAATGTCTTTAAAGCTGAAATTTTCAAGAAGATCCGCGCAGCCTTTATTATGTGAGAATTTTTTTAATTTGGTGAAAAACCTCATGTATTCTCTATGGGGCTCTGAGGTGCGCCCCCTCTTAAGAGTGTACGGCTGACAGAAAACGAGAAGCATGCCGACTGGGCGGTCATGCGCCTGGTGTGGAGGATACCAGCGAGCGTAACTGCGCTGAGCTTGTTCCTCTGCTTCGTTTTCAAAACAGAGACGCTTGAAAATACCCTCTCCACTGCTGCGCTCGAGTGCGGCAAACATAGCAGGGAAAACACAAATCTTGACAAGATGGGGAATGCCGGTGTGCCGTCCCCATGCCTGGTCAGGAGGACAGTCCTCCAGAAGTTTTCAAGGTTGAAACCAGCAGACGTTGGTCCCAGTTCGATATTTTGGAACGAGCGCCATTCTGTGTCGAGAGCTTGCAGGTTTTTTGGGTCCACAATGTCTGGGAGGCATGAAGCAAGAGGAGCGAGAGACGGCGTTTTCTTTTCCAATACGTTGCAAGGATCGAGCATCCCCAGAAGTTTGGTAGCCGCATTTTTGAATGCGAACCTTGAGTGGATCTGTTGTGCACTTTCGATAAAAAAATCTAGACATCTAAGACGAAAGCCTTCCATGTGAGCTGATGAGAGGCTGGTTTCCTTGACAAGTGAGCACGTTACCTTGGCTCCGAGATACATGTCTTCAATTTTGAGGAAATGGGCCGGGTTCTTGAACTCGACTGCTTCGATTGGCGTTGACATTAAGTAGGAACTCTTCATGTAACAGTCCAAGATGGTTCTCAAGGCATCAAAGATCGTTTTTCTCAGCGTGTGGATTTGAGGAGCCTCAGACTGCATCTGCTTGTTTAGGTTCGTAAAAATAGGGAGGACGAACTCCAGGAACTCCAGGTACATCCGAACAAGCGGGTCTTCCAGCCTTTGTAGATTGTCTGTGGCGCCAACAGGCGTGATGTTCCTACTTCTTCGGCGAAGAAGTACTTCAGAGGCTCGTACTGCTCCAGGACTCTCGTGACAACGGAATGAAGAGATAGCCATCGAGTCTGGCTTGCGTGCAGGAGCTTGTGAGGTTCACTCTCAAGAAATGCTTGGAAAGCTTTCAGTCTTCCCTGTCTTTTCGGGCTGGAGTGGAAGTAGTTGTGGATGTCCCGGACTTGGTCTTCAACTACTCGTGGCAGCTTCTCAGAGGCATAGGATGCGCAGAGATGGAAAGAATGACAGACACATTTCATGGTAAACAGCTTAGGGATGTCCTGTCGCAGAAGCGTCATGACTGAGTTCCTCGTTCCCATCATGACATTCGCCCCATCAGCCGCGAATCTGATCATGTTTTCTTTGCAGGGAATGCGCCAGTCCGTAAAAGCCTTGACAATGTGCTCATACAAGGTTCGTGCGGTTGCGTCTTGGATCTGAAGCAAGTCAAAGAAAGCGTCCACGACGCGCTCTCCATTGAACACACGTGTAACCAAGCAGAGAAGCTTGCAGCAGCTGCCGTCTGTTGACTCGTCGACCATCAACGAAAACTTGTTGTTCCTTAAAGGCTCACAAAGCTCCTCCTTACTTTGATGACCCGTGACATTTTTCACTATAGCTGTAGCTTTCGTTCGGCTACATGCTATTTTGTTTTTGCAACATTGGCGGACACACTGCAGCCAACAGTTTCGGCACAGGCTCCATGACACTGAACGGCAAATTATGCTCAGCTAGGAATGCAGCGAGTCTGATTTCACCCTCACTGACCTGGTTGCCTTTGTGTGTCGCTTGACTTGTAGAGGGCATGCTGAGTAGGGTTTGCTGGCCAATCAGCTTCTTTGCGTTTGACCAGTGTTTTCTTGTTGCCGCGTGTTTCTCCAAGTCACACTTCCCAGCGGTCAAATGCACACAGCATGCCTTGCAAAAAACGTAATTATTACCCTTGGTACTCTTGCTGTTCCATCCTCGAAACTGTATGTCCTTCTCCCACTCCATTTTATACTTCCGTATATACCTCTTCCTCTTGTTTGGGGCCGAGGAGGTGCCGTTGTCACTATCAGAAAAGTCGCCGCTCATGTTCGCGCCGAAACGAAACCACGTGTATAGCACAATCTGTTGGCGTAGCCGTTCTGGAGAGAGAGCGAGCTTGCGCTGGGCTGCAGTGCCCGGATCAGAGTTTGGCCAGTGAGTGCGGGGACGAAGACGCCGCAGAGGAGAAAAGTGAAGGAGAGGCAAGAGAGCGCCGAAGGAGGAAGAGGGAAAGAAGGAAGAAAGAGGAGACGACGCAACGATGTCGGCGCGGAGCACTGTTGAGGCTACGCGTCGTCTGCTACGGGCTTATTTCTTTTTCGCTTGGCTCAAAGCTTGCGCTCAAACGTGGAGAAACCTAATTCGTTACCGAGGGATAACTATATAATTTTCTTGCCAGAACCTGCCAAATAAAAGTAAAGAACCGAAATTGGGATGTCGTCGATCCCATGTATTCCGCCGGGAGAATGAATGAAGATGGCGGCCCTCTCCGCTCAGCTGGGAGCAGCCGAGAGTTCACGCGCATGCGCTCACGCCTCTCACTCTGCGCCGCGGGCTGATTGGTTCACTCCGGAGGAGGGTGTTACGGTGGCGAGATCATAGACTGGCCAAACTCTCCCCATACATGGCTCTGGCCTGGATGGCCCGGATGTCACCGTCGAACCAGCTCTGGGGGCAACCTCGTTGTCTGGGGGACAGATAGTTCACACGAATAGGACGGGCTTGTGGGCCGTCTAACCAATGCTTCATTTTTTTTTGGGGGGGAGAATATGAGTTATTTTTGATGGGCGACCCGGGGAACTGAAGAGGCAAAATAATAAATTTTAATATGTAAAAAAAAAAAAAAAAAGTCAGTAGATTTTCTTTTTTTTTCAGTGAATCAGTAGACCTGGAACAAAATCAGTAGATCTGGCAACACTGCTTTCGGCCTCCCCGTCTTTGCAAGCCTGTCGAGCTTGCTTATGTCACCAGTGCTAGAAAGCATGACTGCTACACGGACAACAAATTAGGAAATTTAACGAGAAATGTCGTGTACAATATTGCATCATGGAGGAGGCAAGTCGGTTTACAAGAACACTTGAAACATTTTAACAGATCCCGGACTCTTTTCTTCTTTTAGCGTTCACCTGAAGTGTTGGTGGCGAAACATTTCATCTACATTTTACTTAGCGGTGTTAAGTTGGACTTTGTTCATTATTTTTACAAACCGGAAGTTCTCTGGTACGTCAAAGACTGGAGCACCACCTGGTGGCGTTTGCCATTAAAGGGGTTATAGCGCAGTGGGCAATCGTTGCAGGTGATACCACAGCTTCACCGTCAAAGCACCTTCACAGGGTGCATTGGGGACTTATCCTTTAATCAAAACTTTATGGCAAAGCCAGTTCATGTTGAGGTTAAAAGTCGATTATAAAAATACGTCATACGAAGACAAATGAATATTTCTAAATTTAATTATAAAATGTAGTTAGTTGGATAGTTTACAAATGTGGCATTTTATATTGACCGCCGAAGTGATCAACTTGGTATTAGTGCTAAAAACACAAAAGCAATATATGTTTTATGTTCTGGAACGAATAAAATACACATTGTTTGAGCGTATCCAGTGATACTAGACAAATAGAACACGCAGACAAGAGAAAGATAGAATGTTTTCTTCTAATCATGTACAAAAAGCCGACACGCATATTCTTTTCGCAGTGTATGCATTTCGAGTCCCACGAACGGGCTCTTTGGTTTGTTTGATAGTGAATTTATTATAAAAATGCGGAGCAAAATACAATACTGACATATGAGCTGAATTGCTTCTGTTTTATTAATTATAATGGCGATTTGAGCACTACTGTCAGGTCCGGCAAAAGAGTCTCTACTTAAATAAATTACTACGTAAAATTTTGTAAGAACGCTCACTTAAAATGAAGAGATAAATGGTGAAAAACATTGGGCGGGCTATTTTTGGAGATGCCCCAGCAAAACGTCATCGAAAATTAATCATAGGCACCGGTGCACCCACTATAATCAACATGAAGCGGGAACTGATACCGATGATCACGGACAGGGCAAATCCGCATTTCACGATGCGATAAGCACGCGGGAATTCGCTACAAACTCCTGTGTCACGGGAAAGGATACAGCAGGTTGCGGATGCGGCAGATTCACGTCTCATGGTGCGATGGACCCGCGGAAGCCCGCCAAGAACTCGCATCTCCCAGGAACGGATACCACAGATCGCGGACGCGGCAGAGTCATATTTTATCGTGCAATAAACACGCGCGAACCCGCTACAATCTTGCCTGTTACGGATTCCAATATCGCGCTCGCAGAGAGCGGACAAAAATGCGGGAATGTGATAAAACCTAACATGTCACCGAAACAAATACCCCAGATCGCGGACTCAGTAGAATCGTATTTCACAATGCACTATACACGCAGGAATAACTCGGGTGTTACGGGAGCCGGTGTGACGCGTACCGGTGCCGCAGATGGCGCCGTTAACGCGGAATTCCCGCCGGACATAGTTTGACGTCCGATGATAATCGGGGGTGGGCGATGTTTGGGTATTTTTATGTTACAGATATTTTCCAGAAAAACGGGATCGGCGATCACTCGGGGGAGGGCGTCCTTGCGGGATTTTGCAGTAAATACTTAGTTTTTCCACAAAGCGAACATTACTTGTCAAAGTGCAAGGAATGTGGTCTATCATAACCAAGTAACTTTCACAGTAAACAAAACAATAAAATCGTGCAAACTGTAATTGTAATAAAATGTGCATTGAGAATGCATATACTTTATTAGTAAATATATTTTCTATTGTGTAATGCTAAACTTGTAGGTGAAATTACGAGCATGTACATATTTCACTGCGAAAGCGCACGAGTTAATGACACAGTTTTTCAGCGAGACCACTCATTTATTGCAGCACCGTTGCCACTGTTATGCCAGATGATGTCACCCAATCTCATGTCCGGCAGTGACACGGAATACGCCGAAATTGCTGGCCAAACTCTACCTCCGCCAAACGTCTGCGACTATGTAATCTTGGACATCCACATGAACGGCGACAAAGGCTACAACCGTAAGCTCTATATCTCAAAAGTAGGAGCCGTAAAGTTTCAACGAAAGCGAGGGGTGAAAAAAAGAAGCTTTAAAGATTGAATCTTTTGGAGCGGTCGACTGTGAAACATGCCTGTTTCAAGGCATGTTTCACAGTGCGTTGAATATTACGACAAAACGTAAGTAGCAAATGTTGCCATATTCTTTTTTGGTTTACAAACAGGCTGCAGCGAATACGAGAGATTCAGTAGCCGCTCCCACTGCACTAACACTTGTCCAGCCGTGACACATATTTAAGCTAAGGAGCCCCAAAACGTAGACTATACTGCAGTCCTTAAATACGCTAAATGATATAAAAAATCTCAGTAACGGTGTAAGAGGCCTTTGTGCGCAACCACGCGCGGTGCTGGCATTGTCACAGGGGTTAAGGTCCGCCAATCCAGCGTGCACATAATGGAGCCTGGTGCACAGAAAGTGTGTAGGAATTTCAAAGTCCCTTTAATTTAGGAACCCATACATAACGGCGACACCTCATTGCACTGACAGGATGGCTTGTTATGTAAGCGTCTTTGGCTCCGTGCCAAACAGAAGTGCTTAAACTTTCATATATGCGACGTTCTCCAAACTATTACCATTTTCAATCTTTTTTATTGTATTTTCAATATTCACATCTCAAAAAAAATTCTGCTCGGGGAGCGGCACCATCACGCTTGACAGTGTCAACCCATAAGTTCAATTGCCTAGCACTGTTTCGCTTACAAAACGATTGTTGCTTTAAAGGGAAAAAAAACCTCTTACACGTTTTTTTAGAGATCCACGAAAAATGGCTGTTGAGTAGTAGTAAAAGTCTACAAGATCATCCCAATAATGTATCAATATTAAAACATGTTAAAAGGTATGTTTAGGCTAGTTGGTTGATAACCATTTTGGTTTAAAACAGCGCAACGAGACGAGAACAAAATAAAAAAAAAACGAAAATACAAACAGTATCAGCATTTTATTAGTTAGAATGTGTAGTGCTGTGTCGTAGTCATTCCCTAACGTGCACCAGTAATTGAAAAACATTATTTCATCGGATGTAATGTAACATCTTTATAATGAAACAAAGCAAATCTCTGGTAATCTGGGAATTCACTGATGTGACTGCGGATGTATCCCTGACTACCAAGAAAAATACTCAAAATGAAAGGTGAAAAACTCGAGAGATAATATAAGCTTACGAAATAAACAAACTAAAAGAAAATTTTTCAGCACGGCGTACGTGGTCTTTCCGAAAAAGGAATTTGTTTCCGTACTGGTGCATGTTAGGGACCGATTATGACGCAGGATTGGATAGTCTAACTAATATATGTTGATACTGCAAGTATTTATGTGTATTTTCTCTCGCACTCTGTTTAATTGGCTGTTGCTCAGGTGTATATAGACTGATAGCGGTGGAAATGAACCTTAGGTTGATAATCAGCGCCGTCGTCTGTTTCGTCTGCACTTCGTCCTTGTGTTGTCGCGTTGTTTTGAACAAAGATAAAAACAGGTTTACCATTTTGTTTTTCGCCCGAGACTGAGGCGGGAAAAGAGGAAATTTTCAAAGCAGAAGAAAAATTACATTCGAGGACACGTCTCTAACACAGCTGTGTTAGAGACGTGTTAGAGGCTAAAGAGCTGTCTTAGAGACGTGTCCTCGAATGTTTATTTTTCTTCTACTTTGAAACTTTCCTCTTTTCCTGCCTCAGTCTCGGGCTAAGAACAAAACGGTTAACATCCATCAGCTCACCTGCGTATCACTACTTTATCATAAAAACAGGTGTTTCCGATGAGAACGCATGTTTCTAATATCGGTATGTTTCCGATATCCAACCTATTCGGATATCTGGTTTCTGATAACAATACTTTTTTATATCATTTACATCTGTTAGTATATCTAATTTACTTGTCGCGCGTTGCTATTTGCGACGTAGCAGTGACCTCGCTAGCCTATTCTATTCTAACCTCTTCTAATATCAAAAACATGCGTTTCTGATACCTTGAAAAAATTTAGATTTTCGATTACTGATAATCGATCAATAAATTCATGCTCGACCGATGATAAATCATCGGACAATAGTCGATCATCGGTGAATTGATGGGCATACTGCCATAGTCAGTTACAGGTTAAATTCGAGAGAAAGGAGGGCTGGGGAGGGGGAAGCGAACAGAATACTGGAGAGAAGGAAACCTCCTCCTCTCGCCAGCGTTTTGCCTGCTTCCTCCTCATTAGCAGCCTTTTCTCCCGAAAACGTTTCTTAAAAGGTAACTGACTATAGACGCCAAGGTCCGTGACGTCATGTCACATGCCATCTCCGAATTTTAATATTGCTCCAAAAATATTTCAAGCTTTTGTCCCTCGGCTTGCGACGAACCAGTCAAAAAAGCACCTCGGATGCAATTGTCTGTGTCTCGCTTAGACAACGTGCGCGATCTTGGAAAAGAGTTGGGACACGTCGCTAGATGGCGCTATGTCTAGGTTGGAATAGTTGGTCATATTCGCACCACCTGTCGCTAGTACCGCGACTAAGGGCGTCATTTATGTGGCGCCGCCCCACCAATCAGCATAAGTCATTTCTTTATATCTATATTCTCAAAAAATCCTCCGCACATTAGTTATCGAAGTGACAAGAACAATCGTAAGGTTTGAAATAGCTGCACATATTCTCTCTATTCCTATCATCCCCATTATTGCCTTAATGTCGGCGGACTTGCAACGTCTCAACCAAACCAGAACGGGAACTCCACACTCGAAACAAGCTTGACGGACGACATCTAAGATGATCATTATTCACACTCCTTTTGGAGAATACGTGCGTGGATGAAAGTGTACTATTCCACAAAATCGGCGTAAACTTGAACAAAAAGCAGACTCGCAACCGAAAGCAATGTCTATACGAGGCAGACGTTCATGTCTTGCGGAAACATTACCTACAGTGTGAAGGCACTTGCAATAAAAGTGAGTCACTGTATCTCTGTTGGTGTCCTTTCAATGTGTATCAAATTAGATGATCGGTGGAAGAAACACCCACGATGTATAGGATAAATTAAGATCACGAGACAACTGTGCGGATCTTCCAAGTTTTGAAAAAAAGTAATCAAACACGCTAACGATTTATGCGCGCGTGTGTGCGTCATAAAAACGGAAGACTATTGAAAACCTTAATGCAGTGTAAGAAACACAATCGCATTCATTTTTAATTTTGCTTATTTTTCAAAATTACCTGCCTTAACACGACTGTTGTGGAAGTGATCGTAGCCACAAGGTAGTGGAAATCAGACGACTGTCGTATTCTCAAAATCTTCTCGATGATCCAGGCTTTATTTTAAAAGACGGAAACACGTTGCAACACAGCTTCGTATAGGGAACTGAGAACGACCTCTTTTCTCACAAGTTCGGCAAGGTAATATATTGTGGTAGTACCTAGTCTGATTCTGTCGACCATAAAAGCCTCACCTGTGAAGAACTGTTTATAAAAGTGTGCTCTTCTTTGGATATGCGCGCATGGTTCCCGATCTGAAATTTCGGTTTATTGGGTGGTCCCGACAGGGGAGGAACCACCGAATAATCAACGTCACCCACTCGGTGACGTTGACGGTTCGAGCACACAGCGTCCTGTGGTAGCTGGAGTTTTAGGATTTTACAATTTTTTGAAAGACATATATTAATCACCTCGTTATGGGATGCTCAAAGTATTTATAGATTCAACTCATAATAGTTTTTGCACGCGTTCTTCTATAGGAACATTTTGCTTAGAAAACACAGCATACAATTGAACTCCTTGCTTATTCAGATATGACCCAAAAAATTTCCTGTAAAATTCACGGCAGTTCTCCGTGCTTAGAAACCTACTTTTCTTCATACTACGAAAGACGATTTTAAGAGCGCTCACGACCTCTTCTCCCTTTGGAAAAATCGAAACGGTGGAGAGAAATCTTAAGAGCGGATGGATAACAAACAAATTGTATCTTTTTCCATGATAATACTTGGCGCTTTTTTTTTCCAGAAGTTTATTTTATAGACATCTCGAAGTCTCATGGAGGGCGTTTGGCTTCCCTAAACATGGTGCAAGCATCGGAACCTTCCAAAAGATTTTCCGCCGTTTTTCGTCCCATATGACTGGCAGTCTGTTGACTCCACCAAAGTATGCGAGATGGGCTGCTCTATAGTAGACTGCTTTGCTTTACATATCTGACATTATCATCTCGTCTTCCACCATTAAGAGTGAGCGCAAAAGGCTGCAAATCCAGGAAGTTGTTAATTACGGCAGAAGCCGCAACTCTGACCCAGGAAGTTTGTCTAGTGTAGAGCTTGTAGCGTAGTAGATCGAGTATGTTGGATTCCTCGATACTTTTTTTAAAATGAAAATCCCGCTTTCAAACGGGCTTTAGGCAATTACCGCCGAAATTCTCTCCAAGATCCCTCAGACTTCCATCTTCGACGTGGAGAAAATGCGAAAAACGTTAGCTCGTCGCAGAAACAAACTTTGTCTAAATTTTCTTCCACGCCTTCTCGACCAGATGTTTGGATATCCATGGAGCAGAATCAGCGGCGTCACCTGCAGCAGCAACAGCGACGATCAACGGTGACTGAGGCGATGGTGGTGATTCTTGCTGCTTCGAGGAATGCTTTGACGCAACGGTCGGAGAGGACGAACCTCGTCGACTGCTCGACACTGCTTTGACCGCTCACCCTTTAATGTGATCGCAGTTTACTATGCTTGTTGGCGAATTTTTTCTGCCAAACATCATCGCGGCACGTTCCAAATGTACCGGAACTGGCATTTGTTTCCCTCGGGAAATTAGGTAAAGAAACCATATCAACGATATTTGACTCTTGGAGAGGCTTCTCGTCTAATTATAATCTGTAACCTTTGGGGGGGGAGGGGGGGGGGGGGGGTTTCACGCAATCACTGGTATTAACAAAATTAGGAGCGATCAACGGCATAATGAATGACTACACTGATGTCGCGATCTTCCGTGACATTACTCGTCTGCGACGTTTGTGCTCCCGTAAAAAGAATCGACTCGTGATGCGTGACGTTATTAAATTCTGGATTGTACAAACGTAAACCCTTAAAAAGCGTCTGAATTACTTTTTTTCAGTTTGTCATCATCCCCTTCCCCGTCTTGCTTCAAAATGTCAGGAATATGCTTCTTTTTTAAAAGTACGAGATTGTATATATTTTAATTTCCACACTACTCTGCTCTTGGCAACAGCTCTTCCTCCGAGTGTAGATAACAGACTCAAATGATCCAAAAAGATCAAAGGGAAAACGCCTCTTTGCTGTATCAATACCCTTTTTATATTCTCGCGATATTTCTTTCGGTTTCCCAGTGATCTTATGAGGGGTACAAACCTCTGTACCTTACTTTTTTATATTTGGTGTGAGCTGGAATGTTTCATAGGAAATTGGAAACAGCGCGCAAAAAGACGAAGACAACGAGAGAAGAGCACAGGACAAGCGCTGACTATCAACTGAAGTTTTATTAAAAACGGCTCAAACAAGAAAACACCACACAGCCAACCCACGCCGAAACAACCAATGGCGTGTCGCTTACCAGGCATCTAAAATATCGATCACTTTTTTGTGCAGATAAACCGAAGGCCGGCTGACGCAGTACCCCGCGCCAGTATTTTCGATGGCATGCGCGGGGCACTGCGTCAGCCAGCCTTAGAGGCCGCTCAATAGGTATCGGCTAGGCGGTGTGTACGATGGTCGAAGTATCTTGAAGGCCGCTTGCCAATGCTCGTTTTCCTCTAAGGAGAATGGCGTGTTGCCTGAGTACATCGCCCTAGCCAAAGCTGCTTCAATTTGGTTTTGAAGCGCAGGGGTTATTTTGTCAACAAACGAAGAAATACTCGCGGATTTTGTTGACGACGTAGATTCCGCCGTGCGTCGGCTAGCCTCTGACTCACTTGATGTGGGCACTCATGAGCTCCCAGAGGGATTTTTTCCATGTTCTTTTGCACACGCCTCCTTGACGTCTTGAGGACACTTGCACGACAGCAGATGCCTTGTCAGGCGTGTAGCATTCGGAAATCCTTGCGACACTTGGCAGTACTTACATACTCCTTGTTTTTTTACCGCGGTTGACATTTGTAAGACTTTAAAATGCTTCCAAACGTTAGACTGCGAACAAACCATCTTGTGAAATTTTTCCCCTTGCGCGTTCTCCGATCAGATACACGTTCATTGAGATATTTTAGATGAATATGGCGATGGCGATTGCTGGCCGCGCTTTCATTGAAGCATGCTATGTATTCGCAAAACAAAACCGAAGCCCGAACTGCACAAAACAAGATATTGTGAAAACATGAGTGTGAATGGAAATTGTGATATTTTTTTACGTGTTCAACCTTCTGATGTTAAAAAAAAAAATCTTTTTCCACTGTTTTTTACGGTTTCGTGTGATGGCTTGTAGTAGTAAAAATTGCTCCTAATTCGTTGCAGTCGGCGATTTCAACAACGTAAAAGGTATGAAAATGTTGAAGTGCGCATGAAACACATCGTCAAAATCGCCGAAAATTTACCACTTCGACGAAACGATATATATAAATGCCATTTCAAAGAGTTACAGAGCTTGTACATTTGAAAATGGCAACTTCGATTATTGTCTGCTATTTATTTGAGTCACATTATTATTTTTCTAAAATAAAATCAAAAGTAGGACTGCTCAAAATAGTGTTACTGTGAAGCAATACTGTGACTGGAAATTTTGAAGGTTTTTTTCGACTTTGAGCTGTTTAAAAAACAAAACCACACACAAAAAAAACTTTGTTTTCCGAATTTTTCTGTTTTTTTTCAACACCTTTACATCTCTAGTCTGGTCAGTTCTAGATATCTAGATATAGGGTCGGACTAGATATTGGGTCGGATAAAAAGAAAGAAAAAAATATAGTTTAAATTATTTCCACGATTCCACACTATCTGTAGAAACCAGCCTGCAGCGAAGAGCATCCACAGCCAGCCGATGCACGTTGGTGGTCTCGATGTGATACTTGCACCGCACTGACCGCTTGATTGTATGCACCCAGTTCCACCGTTTCCGCTTCGGCCACTCTAAACATCACCGTGCTCACTTATCCCGACAGGAATGTGAAAGGACCGTCGTGCGTCCGCCACTCCTTGTCCTTTCCGTCGTAGTGCTCTTGCAAGAGTGCACGCGGGACACTACCCGGAACACAACTGGGTCCGAAGGTACGAAACTTGCCGCACACAATCAGATTGATGAGCATAGTTCTAGTGCAGTCACAACGAAGTAGTTGTTTGCGTTATATTATCCAACGCAGACTTATTTCTTGCTCCAGCGAGTGTGTTCTGCTGTGCAACTAGTCAGACGTCCGCTGGAAAACAACTCGGCAGCTCGAACTTCACTACACCAATGACAGAGAGCGTTTGTTGCCTTATGCCTACGACACCTTGCGAACATTTCAACAGATAGAAGGGCAAGCCGTACGAGTCGCGGCATATTGTGGGAATATCACAAACATTTAAACAATTTCTAAACTGGACATGGCGATAAACAGCGGCGTGTACCCACACTTTCCCACGAGTAATTCTCGAGCGCGACCATAAGTTGTAGAACTTTCACCAATTATAGTCTGAGCATGACATAGCGTCATAAGGCAGCGAGTTCCTGCACTTCTCACGATTGAACACGACTTCTAAAAACAAAGAGAGAGCTGCATCCGTGGCGGAGAGGTGCTGCATTTGACTACTGAACAAAAGGTTGCTGGCTCGGCGCAAGCCGAGGGACAACAGAGGAACTTATTTTCGTGGAAACAATAAATTCGCAGATGTTGCGTGACATAATGTTACAAACATTGGCGACTATCTTCCGATGATCGATCGAGGATGAATTTATTCTTCAATCATCGAACTTCTTTGTTTCTTTTTTTTTTTACAAATAATTGGAACGCATGCTTTTCATTTCAGAAAAGGTTATGATAGGATAAGCAGGCGAGGTCACTGCTGCGTCTCACCTAGCAGCGCGCTACATGTTAGACATCCGAATAGATCGGATCGATATAGGGAAAACATCAATATTAGGAACTAGATACCCAAAAGCTTGGATATGGGAAACAAATCGATATCAGAAACGTCTTCTTTGTGGAAACACATGTTTTCACACTGATCGAATATTGGGCTGATCCTGTACACTTTTATTAACTCTCCGGTGCTTGCATTCAGCAATCAGCCTCATGCATTGCAATATCTTGGTGCACAGAAAATTCTTTCTTGCTTTTAATTACAATACGTGAGCCAAGGTGCCCTAAATGTATGCTTCTGCTATGTTTATCGTTTATGATAATACCAATATTACTCCTAGTTTGGGTGATTATAAGTTCTAATACGCTCAAAATTGTGGTCTCAAATGCGCATGACTTCTTAGAGCCCTGGGCGGATAACAGTTTGATCATCCGCATCCGATCCGAAACCGTAGACTTCTTATCTGCGTTCGAACCGCATCTGCAATGTTCTTAATTGTATCCGAATCCGATCCCCATCCGCAAACTTCATATTGGCATTCGAATTGTATCTGAAAAACTTGGATCTGCATTCAACCCTCAATCCGCGCATCCATTTTATATCTTGAAATCGAGCACAAATAAAAAGAAAAAAAAAGAATCTTGATTGTGTCTTACACACCGTCTGCTTACCTTTCTACAAAACACTATGCGGGTTAGAATACGGTGAAAGTCTTTTTTTTGTATTCTGTTTCATTGAATTTATAAAAAGTAAGCGATAATCCTTCCAGAGACACTTCACATCGGTATAATGATGATCGCTGATATGAGATCGTCTTGGAGTCCGTGACATTTACACTATGTACAGAAGATCCGCTCAAACGAAAGTATATTTGTATTTATTTTCCTTTTTGCTTTGTAAAACCCACTTCAAGCAGACGCGAATTTTATAAACTCAACACTTTACAATGTTGGAGAGGAAAGGTACTGAACAACGACGGTCGCCTGTCCCCTTGTCTCTATCGGTGTGTCGCCGTACGCTTTAACTCCAGCGTACATTGTCTGAGACCATGTGGTCGTGGCAGTTTGGCGTAGACTTCTTCGTTAATAATGGACACGGCTGCTCCGGTATCTGTGAGCATACTGGCCGGCTGTCCAGCAGTCTTGACTTACACTAGGTAAGGCTGCTACCGCTGCCTGCTTTCTTAAATCCGGAAGAGTTTCAACTAGACATGCTCGCACTTTGTTTCGAACTCGTTAACCGGCTGCCCTTTCCGTTTCATGCCTGCTTTCGCAAAGTGCCCGACGTTCTTTTGCCAGTGGCATCTTTGCTTTGCGAAACTTGTAGCTGCTGGTGGCGTGCTTGTCGCCGCATCTATAGCAGGTGCCGTTTGACAAGAAAGTTGAAGGTGCGCTCCCCTATTCTTGTCCTGTGGACGGCCCATTTTGCTGACTGCGTTTACGCTCCTTTCTCTTGAGACGCCATTTTCCGACGGTACGAAGTACGTGGACTTTTTTGCGGCTAATTCGGTGGTTTTCCAAGCGTACAGGCGGTAACGTAGTTCAGCACTGTGTTCTTAAGTAGCGCTGCTTGATTGCTAGATTCCTAAGTTCCGAGACAAACCTGCCGCGCAATGCGTCGTCAGGGAAGTTCCTCAATGCGCACTTGGCTGCTAAGCGTCGTGGTTCCGCAGCAAGCGTCAGAACTGACTCTGTTTTCAGCTGGTATCAACGGTTAAACATTAACCTTTCTGCTATTACTTGGCTTTCTGGAGTGTAGTGTTTGCCAGGGAACGGGCAGTAACAATTATTTTAAGGTTTTATACCGGTGCTTCCCGAGAACGATGATGACAGCAGAATGATTAAAAAGCAGAACAAGACGGCGGACACACAAGAAGACAGACACAGCGCCGTGTCTGTCTTCAGTGTCCGTCGTTTTTTAGAGCTTTTTAATAATTATTAATCACTAACTTGTCCAACTTTCTACCCTCATCAGCTTTATGAAGGCAGACTTCTTGACGCTGCTGTCCATTGATCTAGGTCACCTTCTAGTAATCCTCGGACCCCTCGACAGACGAGTTGAAGTCCTCATCACCACCTTCCACGTGGGTGTTGAAATCCTCAAATATTGGCATATACCCGAATATTTATAGCTCTTTCGCCCCTTCACTGTCGATAGCAGATTTTTGTTTGCACCTATCCTCGTCGTCAGATAATGTGTCATGAGACATGCATCCAGCCAACTGCCAGGGAACGGAATCCGTTTGTTCTCCGAGTGCCGCGCTTATCTTGGTTTTCAGGAGGCGTACGTTTTCAGTGTGTTGCGGCAGCATGATACAACACAATGTATAATGGAGATATTTGTCGCAAAGAAATGTATTTGAATGAATTGAGAATTTCTATGAGGGATGCGCAAGTGCAAGTTATAAAGGAGCCGATGCCTATAAGTGTCGACGACTGATGATGACATTGTGCGTGCTTGTGATCACATTTTGTTGGATTGAGAATTGACAAGGGATGATGTTAGGTTTTTTTGTGCAATAAATTAATCCATGACAGATTTGTGTTTGGAAAAGTTTTGATCACAATCTATATGCTACGCACAAACTGAACAATATTTAATCACCTCGTAATAATGTTTTTCTGTTCTTTTTATCTTCAGTGTACAGTTTACACATTTCTTGCTCCCACCAAGGAGTAAGGATGCAAGGTTGTGCTTTGCCATTTTTGTAGTGTGTTTTGTTTTTGGGAGCAAGGTTCTTATTTTAGGAAATTGTTTGTTTGGAACATGTAACTTTCCTATACATATTTGCAACTCCCACGGTGATACAACTCCTCAATGTAGGCCTATTAAGTGCCTCTAGAGACTGCGCATGCATGAACCGTTATTTTAGCCTCGTTCTGGAAGGTGCTGAGACACTTTGGCAGGGCACTGGGGACCTGCAGAGGGCAGTTAAATGCTGAGGACTAACACGGCCCCGTCATCTTCCCAAGATGGTAGTCAATCATTGATCTTGGACGGTTTTCTTACAACAGCGTTTTCTATTTGGTGACCTAACTTGCATCTACACCACACTGAAGTTCTGGAAACTAGCGCATGATGATCATCGTCCTCAGATTCCGGTCAATCATCGGTCTTTAACGGTGCTATTACAACAAAGTTTTTTTTTTAAATCTATTTTTTGACGCAACTTGCCTCTCGATGGCTTTGAAGTGCTGAGAACAGCAGCGGGATGGTCGCCGTCATCAGATTCTAGTCAGTCATTCCTATTAGGTGGTGCTATAAGTATAGATGTTTCTGTCTGTTGACCCAGCATGCCTCCGCTGTTGAAAACTATTAAAGGTTGGTGGTCGTCCTCCGATTGTAGATTGATCTTGGATACCAAAGACGTGATTGTTAAAATTATTAAGAAGCATTTACACATGAACATGTTGAAATCCTTACATGTTGGAAACGGGCAGATGCTTAAGAAATTGGATCTTGTAAATTATACCGAAAAGACAGATATAAGGGCACTGCAATTCTTATTCTAGTCGCAACACTGACAATAGGCGCATTCAAGTTCCACTAAATGATATCTCACTCACTGTGCTTATGTGTTCGTGATACTTGGTGTGGCTGCATACAGACGTATGCAAATATTTTAATAAATGTGAGTTTTGCCTAGTTTCAATAGCTTAGGCCGAATTACCTTTTGCACTGACGGGATTATACTGAATTTTTATGAGCTGCATTTTATTCAAGGATGGCTGCTCACGGTAGAAATCGAGCGAACAAAACTCAGAGAGATAGCAAACCAGGACCGTGAAAAAATAAATAATGAAGCTATTCAACTATATCTGAAATACAGATGACCCGGTTGAAGATTGTGCTGTAGGGCTCTTAGTTTATATTTGAATCAGGTGACTATTGCCTTGACCAAGGAATTTGTTGTCAGTAAGATCTTCAGTACCATTAAGAAAATAGCCTGATAGGTAATATTTTAATTGTGTAGTTTAATAAACTAATTTCAAGAGTGTGCAATAAGACAAACCACAAAGGGAAGCTTAGATTCATAACGATTTATATGAGCATTTGCACATTTTATGAGCTCTAAAAGAAAAAAAAACGATTCTCCTTATTTTTTTTTTACATATGCACTATATTTTACATATGCACCTACGACTCGTTCAACAAAAGTGTTTTTATAAAGTGGTTACTTGAGTGATTTGGTAATTCACAGAGAGAGGCAAACAGTGAGGAAATTAAATATGAAGAGGAAAACACATTAATGTTCTTCGTCTAAATGGAGATACCTTGTATATAAAATAATAAGGGAGAACAGCAAAACGCACTTTATTCCGACTTGTTCAGATCACATTTTGAAAACAGCTATTGCGGAGATTTGCAAGTTTATTTTTCAAGAGCTTCACTGACCGACCCAACAAGCCAACGGAACCCGGTGTGTTTAAATGCCGCTTGAAACTACGAAAGCTCGAACTGTTCCCTCCAATATGGGTTTTAAGCTTACTTCCTGAACCCCAACAGCTAAGCTTCCACCTCTCACCCTAGTTGTTTTAGTTATTAGGATAAAACGCCCGGGTGGAGAGAGATTATTTTAGTTAATGAAACAGATGTGCGATAAATGGATTAAAAATCATAGAGGTAGCAGGGTAAACTTCAATCCTTGAGTATTCTTTCCATTATGCACTAACCAAAAGACTTGGATTGGAGTTATCGGTTTAAAAATGCCAGGCAGCTCAAACTGCTCACTGTGGCTACCGTTCTCGGGATATTGCCGTACTGAGGCATATATAAAGTAGACAAATGATCTGTTCCTGTGGAGGGGCACATAAAATAAAAGTGGCTAAGGCTGCAGCACAGCACAGTGTGGAACTCAAGTACGCTTGGGGCTGCAGCAGACGCTGAACGGTAATACAAAGTAGTCATGTGAGCATGCTTCGTCGACGCAAGGAACCCTGACTCGTAACCTGATCTCCCGACACCTTCTTTTCGACGTTTTCTGGGGTGCTTGCTCAGCTGCCGTGGCGAGCTGGTCAACTGTTTTGAACTTTATCGGTATCACGCATGAATCTTAACTTAGTAGTCATATCTTTCCTGCCTACTTATTCCCGATGGTGTTTCTTTCCATCTTCAGTGATGTAGCCAGCAGACCGTCTTTCTCGGTTTCGGTGAAATTTTGGGCCCCGCGATGGCGCCTTTAACTCGAAATGTGAGAACAAAAATTACTGTCAGCGAAAAACTATTCTTCTATCATCGTATATTAAACACCCAATTACGAAGGCAAATGTGGCTCCCATTTATTCAAAGCTTCGATTCCTATTTCTTAAAGGTCAGCTTAAAATTTATTCGATTTGGAGACGTTGCAAACATGAGAAACACAGCAAAAAGCAGCCACCAGCGCACCAGGGCCAAAAAACTTGTTTACCTCACGTGATTCCTCTGCGCTAATCGTATTCGTCCCCTTGAACATTCCCTAGTTCGCTCTGCCTATCCTTACATTATACATGATGGGGAAAACAGCTCAGAAAACACGGACTACGAAGAGGAACTACGTAGTACGTGTTTTCTGAGCTGTTTTCCCCATCATGTAAACGTCAACCAACTGGCCCAGTTCTCCACCTTATTACTGTCCTTACATTATTTTCTCGAATCCAGCGTTCAGCTTGGAGCGCCTGTGTAAACTCCAGTTAATGTTGTGCCTCCGGAATTTAAGTACGTGTTTAGCCGAGCTAGGTCTTGGCCGGTAATCCGACTTTGGAAAGACGCGCTTTGGGTTAAACTAGGCGACGTTCGTGCATCCGGCCCTTTATGGCATAATCAATTATCACGTGTTAGAAAAAATTAGAACGACCCCGTTTGCCCCCCAGAATAAAGCTTTCGATATGTCTTTTAAAATGAACGGCTTTGTCTATGCTAATTTTACATGGTATAAGAATTTTATTTTTTTTTATTTTTTACCAAATGCTTTACATATAATACTACTACAAAAAAACGTCCTTTTTGTGAAAATTAATTTTGCAACTTGTTTATGTTCTCCTTTATTTTCACAGCAAAAGAAGAAGAACGACCTCATTGGAACTATATGCCAGTGTTAAATATAAAGTAGAATATATATAATATCCAAATATTGAACCTAAACTGTTACCGTCATCAAAACCAAGGGGATTATTTTCAGAGAGTACTTCGTTTCAGCTTAAGACGCAGGCGACGCTACGAGGTAATGGGACAAATCAGGCCGCGTCATAAGCTTAAGTTACGGTATAGTTATTATTTATGATTGATTCGGCGATGATATATCCCATACAGAAACAAGACGAATTCCATGATGGCGCGCTTTTGATGCTGCATGATTTGTCTAATCGGCTCAAAGCCGCGGTTGCATCTGTAGTCAAGTTAACATGAAGAATAGGTACTGGTGGTTTTTAGGAAAAATACATGTTAACGAAAACCGCTATTTCATGGTTATTTGGCATTTTGTTTGCAGCTGGAAACATCTTGTGGAAAAGGATTATTGTAGTGCCAAAGGTTTCTTGTCTGAGTGGAACACCCAAATGAGCAACCTGTGGCGATCGTCCAAACCTGAAAATCTGTATTAGGCCCTTCTGCACTATACAACTGAGAACAAAAACATTTGCTGCAAATGCACTTTTCAGTTTTCTTCTAATCAGAAATTCACCCTGTATGTACACCTTTTTGACACGTTTTTGAATAGGTACATTTCTTTTTCTTCAAAAATTTGGATCGAAATGACCAAATTTAATATTTAAGGGTATACTAAATTACGATCGACAGTACGTTGTAGTACTGATTGCAACTAATATCAAAAGGCCGCAGCTTCTACTCTCCCACTTGAAGGGTGCCTTATACCTGTCTAGGTACATCCGTCCATAGGTTCACCCAGGGTTGTTGAACGTATAAGATTACTTAAATACTTGAAATATAATGCCGTTCCAAAAACACATAACTTACAAACTAAAGCAAAACGACCTCTGAAAAAATATGTAGCTGAACATGTATGATCGAGGCGTTTTTCTGCCACCTAGTAGATAGTTTGGCAGGCAGAACATTAAAATGCAAAACATGAGTCTGTTGTGCGCAAAAAAAATAAGGAACTATCAACATGAAGAGGAAAAACGAGAAGATAACTTCTCAAACTTCTAGGTTTTTTAGGTTTTGTCATTAAGTTTCATTTACTTCGACTTGAAACAAATATTTTTCCCTCAGTCTCAGGTGATATATTATAATTAATTAGAACCAGCTCACCTGCACACTCATGGTTTAATAATTGACTTGATTCATTGTAGTACCACTTTATTGTAACGGTATTACTATTGTCCGTGGAACGGGCCATCGACATGTACGCTTAACGAGCCTCAATTTTTATTCCGTTGTTTTCCGTATGGTAAGGTGATTAGAGCGTATGGCTACTGTACCCCTTACCCTACCAGTAGGGTAGGGGGGAAGTGTATACGCGAATCGCTTGCTTTGCTCTAGTTCAATTCACTGCTGATGGATGTACGGTCTCCGGCGATATGAAAAACCCACTGGGAGCGCGTGGCCGAGGTGGTGGCTGGCGGGTGCGCTGTGAGCGCTCCAGGCAATCCCATTCTGGTTCAAGGGAAGGACGCTCACTCGGGGCTCAGCACAAACTGATAAGCGCGTTGCGTTCTAGCTGAGCCCGAGTGAGCGTCCTTTCCTCGAAGCAGAATGGAATTGCCCGGAGCGCTCGCAGCGCCCCCGCCAGCCACCGCCTCGGCCACGCGCTCCCAGTGGGTCTTTCATATTGCCGGAGAGTGTTCGCAGGCTACGGTAGCCGACAAACATGACGCCTACACGGCAACGACGGTTCTTAATGCACGCATTCTTCGCCGGCGCTTCTCGAGCCCAGCACCAGGATCGCTCCATCACGTGGAATTGCAAGCAAGTTACTCGACGTGTTTTGCTGCCACCTAGTGGATAGTTTGGCAGGCAGAACATAATGAACACACAAGTCGGGAGTGCCTTCGAAGCACCATATTAACGCTAATATTTGTAACGCAGTTCCAAGTTTTCAGCACCTGGTAATACTTGCGCTGCATTTGATCGCTCTGTCGAAAATACGCTTGGCTAGTGCATGACCTTCGGGACTGGGATAAATGTAAATATAAATCTCCCATTACTTCGTTTCAGTGTTTCTGTTTTTGCCGTTTTATGCAGGGTTGGATTATGACTTCCTAAGAATCATGACTACAACGAGCAAATTCTTGTTTACCATTAGTCCACAACGAAATCTACGGAATAGTCGACTCATACCTCACCTGAAAGATATTGTAATACATTCGGACTTTGGAAATGCTGCCAGGGAGCTCTACAGTGACATGTCTGTGCGAGGATTCGGGATACTAAACTACGAGTACTACATAACTGGTGGAAATATAAGCCTGGCTTTGGACGAAATCTCTGAATTCTACGTGGTACGTAACGATTGGGTTATGATAGTGGTATTTTCTCACACTGGAGAAGGCGGACGTGAGTGGCAGCGGAGATACACTTTGAAAGGCAGCACGATATGAGCATGCGCTAGTTTAACTAAAAAGCGGGGATTTGCCACCAATGATGACCAGGGTCGGAAAACTGCTTTTTGTATTTCGTGATTTATTGTTTTTTATTTGATTGAGGCATATATTTGTTTTATCTCTGAGACTAAGCCGGTAGGAGAATATCTAAATCCTTAAGGCAGTCCGTATTAAAAAAAAATGTTGGAAATTCTATCCGGTTGCAAACTGGTCAAACCCTTCGGGCCACATGGTATTGTAGAACACGGAAATACCTGGTTGATAGATGCAACAGTTTGATACCGGAACCCGTTTGATATAGGTGCCCGTTTGGTACGACCCGTTTGAGGCAAGTACCCGTTTTATACGGCACGTATTTAAAACCGGTGACCAGTTTGATACGGTATCCTTTCGAGCAGGGCATTTAGATATTGAGGTACATCCTCTGTTACAAATAAATGAGTACCGTCTGACATAGGTCTACAGCACACGCAAATAACGAGCCTGTAACGTTTTCTTTTGGTAGGCAATTCATTTATTTAGTCTGCCTAGGAGAACGCAGTGTTTGGGTTTATTCTTTTAAAGTTGACATCCATCCATAAGCCTAAATGATCAAGAAGTTCAGTCAAAAGTACATCAATTAAAACTCTATATTATACAAGTTTCTTTCTATCAGCCATTTTGTCACGGAGAGCAGTGGCGTTCTTCGGTTGGTATTGAGATCACGTTAACAGCTACGGCGAAATCCAGTTCTGGCGGCACCCACTGTCCCAACTACCGAAAGTAAGCACATAGACACAGAGAAGTGGAGGTGCACCCGAGCTGTTTATTGCTCCAATAACCTGCAATAAATAAAATACTACACACCGTTTGGGTTTCAGAAGGACCACACGAAACGCTACAAGCGATAGTACTCAATACAAATCCGTGTGAAGGTTACGTATGCCCATCGGGAAGGAAATATCGACGCTTCGTTGTGTGACATGTCGACAGCGCTGAATTCAGTGAGGTGGATGGTAGCGTCCGCTTTGGTCCATTCTAATGGGAAACATTAAAAAAAAAAAAAAACACAAGTGGAAAGGGAACTTAAACGGTACCACTTTTCAGGGAGCTGGGGGTGTCATTCCAATTCTGCCGAGGTGCCGATTTTGTTAACGCCTCAATTTGACTAAATCCCCAATTCGGCTAGAACGCTCCGATTTGTCTGAAATACCAATTTGGCTCCATCTTCAATCTGGCCGGAACGTTTTTATTTGGCAAAATGCTCAATTAGCCTCATTATCTCGTTCAACCAGAACGATTTATTCGGCTCAGTCTTTAGTCCGGTGGAATGCTTCAGTTTGACTCAAGCATCTGGATACGGCTGAAAGGTATGAGTTATACTCTAGTGGCATTTTAAACCTGCACCAGATTTGTACCGCCATTGCCGACCTTCTCTTGTCCTGCCGACAACGTTACTAGAACACTCATTTGGGAAACTCGCCGTCAAAGCGTGGGCCGATGGCGTCCGCCGAGACCGAGCTAAATACGACAACAGCGCCACTCTTTATCATTTGTCTGTACTGCGGTCGCCTTGAGCTTTTAGAAAGCATGCTTTTGCGTAAAAACAAACGGAAAACACTCCTTTTTTATGAATTTTTTTTTAGTTTAGTGCAAAATGAAGGGCGCGTGATGTTTTTATAATCTTTAGTTTGCAAGGTTTTCCGGAACAATTAATATCGTTTTTATACAACCATGCCTCAGCGGTCCTTTCAGGTAGCGCGTCCCGACCTAGGTGCATTTTAACTTCGGTACTCATTCGCGGCGCGTCCGCTGGGGAGACGGGGGTGGCACCCTTGTAACCTCTTCCGCTGTATCCGTTTCGGCGCCAAAATGGCCGATTAAAGCCAAAATAGAATGTGCAGTTCCTCGAGTGGCCGCTGCGGGAGAAATGGCGGCGTTGTGTTCGCCATTAGCTCGGTTCTGGTGGACAGATTAGGGCCACTTTTTCAGAGCAGTCTCTACGGCAGTTTCCCAACTGAGTGGTTCTAGTAATTATGCTTGCCGAGTTGCCACTGAAGCGGGCGTTGACGAGCATTCAGGAAACCCTATGCTGGGGAGAACAAGAGAGTAGAACCTGATGTGGCAATAAACTGACCTGCTGTGGAAAGGATGAATTGAAGAGGACGGAATAAGGGAAGCAAAAACGGAAGGTCAGTTATGGCGACGACCATGCACGGCTGCCTGGAAGTGCCTATAGCTGCATTTGACTGAGGTGTCTCCAATGTGATTGGGTGAATGAACTATGCCGTTTGTCGGATCGAGCCTGAAAGCACACACAAATCCATGCTTCAAAGACATTAGTTTAATCATTTGCACACATAATGACTTGCATTTGTCCAGAGGCTTGCCTTCTTTCATTGCTGGCTGCCATCCACTTAAAAAGGGCAGAACTTCGGGGTAGCTGGTATCTCCAACGACTGAGGAGCAAGAAAAGGAAGATAGATGAATCAGTAAGACGAAAGAGCAACGTTGTAGGGATTTCTAATAATATTTATGTTTTATAAACGATAAGATGCGTCCAAGAGAGGCGTCCGCCATTGGATTCCAAACGCTACTCATCATTTCAGATCGGCCCTCTTTTAATTATAGGTTCGCTACGCCTATCTACCCCCAGGTCGCGCAAAAGCAGACGATTGTCCTGAATCACAATCGGCCAACGCTTTTTAAGGGCTATTATAATCACAGCATGATTTAGCTTTCGCTGGCAATAAAACATTACTGCACAAAAAGCGAATGAAACCTGTGGTTCGTCAAGTAATTTAAGCTGCGTGTCGTCTGCTTTTGGTGCGACCGGGTTGTGAGCGAACGCCAGATAGCCCTTATTGAAGAGACGGTCCTTCCAAGACCACAGTGAGCATTTGCAATTTGATACGGACGCCTACTCCGGAGCTTGATAGCAAGCGCGCTTCAGCTGCGCTGTCGTGTGGCGAAGAAGGAAGCCGGCGAAAAGGCGAGCCGCTTGCAAGCGATCTCTCTGTGTTTCACCTATTCGCACCTTGTATTGCAAACGCGGCTCATAAACCACATGGCGGCAATGAACCCGATGCAACTTTGTGTTAAAGGCTTTATAGGTTAGGCCGCGGCCGCTACCGCCCTTGGTCCGTTGTTGCGCCAGTGCGTGAATAGCCCACGGGCGCCGCAACTGAAACAAATTGAGATATCGTCTTGCTACTTTTTTTAAGCAAGGTCTTCCGCAATATTAATGCGGTGCTTTCACCACTTCTAAGCGGTTTTGTGGCAAATCGCAACACGATACTTACCCAAGCCGATTAATGCGGTAACTTTAAATGCTTTCGCAGATTCGTGGGTGCGCAGTACATTTTGTTCTCTGGATCTTCAGAAGTTTGTGCCATCGTACGCTTGCGCCATCTCTTAAAAGTTCATTTGCCCCAGCGCTCACATAAAAGCCCATGCATTTAATATTCAAATATATTACGAACACCGAAACATTCCGCTTTAAGCAATTCGCCATGCTTTTACGCCGCTCCATTACATACCGCTATTCTCCTGCCAAAATTGCAAGATGACACATAAAGTGCAGGCGTTTCAGTCGAATAAACTATTTTTATGTATTTCCACTTCGGAAATCACTACGGCAATCAAAATGTGCAGTTTATATTTCAATGCAAAAAAATTCGATATAGCTGTATCAATTAATAAGAATCCCTCCCCAATTTTTCGGCAAATTTTATAGTGTCTACGTTGTGTATTACATCTGTAGATAAATATATCTCAAAAGCACTTCACGCAAATTTTAAAAAAAAGTCTGCGAAGTTAAGATGAGTTTAATTAAAAAATGCAGCACAGTACGACATTTGCCATACGACTGCTGTAAACCAGCCAAATGAATAATGTGCTGGGTACATTGTTTTTAAAGCGCGGCTCTTAGGCGCCCGTTTCCAGCTTGAGCGGCGTTGGCGTAACCGTGCGTTGAAACCTGAGAGCGTGCAACCTAGGGGTCACGTGTACCGGGAAGTCACGTGCCCTGAGGGGGTCACGAGACCCCTCCCAAGGTCACCCCAAGATCACGTGACCACTCCCAAGGTCACGTGACCCCCCTCCCCCTCCGAAGTCACGTAACCCCCCCCCCCCCCCCCCGAGGTCACGTGACCCCCTCCCCCCGAGGTCAGGTGACGCCCCCGGAGGAGGAGGAGGAGGGGGGGGGTCTATTCTCCCCTCAGTACCGTTCCCTCCTCCTCCTCAAGAGCTGCGCTCCAATTCGGCGTTACAGGGCTTTTTTAGAGCGCAGCTCTTAGGCGCCCGTTTCCGGCTTGAGCGAGGTCCTCCCGAAGGGACCCGAGGTCCTTCGGGAGGACCTCGAGTCCCTTCGGAAGGACCTCGGGTCCCTTCGGGAAGACCTCGGGAGGACCTCGGGTTTCTTCGGTAGGACCTCGGGAGGACCGAGGTCCTTCCTTCGGGAGGACCTCGGTTTCCTTCAAAAGTTGCATGCAAGAGGTTGCGTGCAACCTGTTGCATGCAGCTGGCATGTAACTTGGGTTGCATGCAACCTGTTGCATATAACTGACATGCAACGAGTTGTATACAACCTGTTCCATGCAATCCAGGTTGCATGCAACCTGGTGACGTCATCGGCATCCGCGTCGTCATCGTCATCATTACTGATGACGTCATCAGTGACATCACTGATGACGTCATCGGCATCCGCTTCGGCATCGTCACCATCACTGGTGACGTCATCAATGACGTCACTGACGTCACTGATGACGTCATTGGCATCCGCATCGTCATCGTCATCATCACTGATGACGTCATCGGATCGTCATCGTCAAGGTCACGTGAACCCCCGAGGTCACATGACGCCCCCCCCCTTTAGTACCCTTCCCTCCTCCTCCTCAAGAGCTGCGCTCTAATTCGGCGTCACAGGGAGTTTTAAGCGGCTTTCATTTTTGTTGTGAAATTAGTTTTTCTTATTCATGACACCAATTTGCCAAATAAGGTGGAACCGTTCTCGTTGAGATGATTAAGCTCTTTTATAGTCTTATGGTAATTATATCATATAACTAGCAAACAAAAAATCTAATTTTATATAATGACAACCTAAAATTATAATAAATTTCAAAATATTTCTGATAATTATTAATGTATGCAATTATAATTAAAATAATTATTGTATGAAGTGGGTGCATTCTGATAAATACCCAATTTGGGAAAAAATTATTGTTCATGTGAACTTAGCATTTACATTTAACACGTCAAAGGAAATATTTAATCACGTTCAAAAGGTTTTCAATTGAATTAATAATCAAAATCGCCCTAACACAAAAAGAAAAAAAAGATAGGGAGAGGAGTGTATTGAAATATCCGACTTCATATCACAATCATAAAAAAGGGGGGAGTCCCACGATTTTGAACTAACACCGGCTTCTTTTCGGCCGCCGAAAATTTTATATTTCTTCGCCACTCAGTACTTAATTGATCTCAAAAGGTCCTCGGACAAGGCGCAGGTTGCCAAATATGAAATGATGAACGAAGGACTGAAAACTGTCAAGCCATGTTTACGTTAAGAAATGTTTTCTTAAAGATAGCTCATGTTACAGTATTTACCATGGCAGCACCTTGTAGTTGAGGCTCATAAAGTTTATGTTTCGTCACTAGTTAAGAACTCTCAAGATCTAAAAATGTTCCTGGACGAATCGCGGGTGTCCGAACGTGAAGTGATGAACACATACCAGGAAATAGTTGAATAATGTTCATTTTCAGACAAATTTGCTTCAGAGGATTTTAGAATACAAGCTTATTATACAGGATTTGCTGAGCAGTAACTTCTAGACGAGCAACCTAAAGTTTGTATTTCGCCATCAGTTAAGCTCTCAGTCCACACCAAAAATATCCTAGGTGAGGTGTGAGGGTTAGATTTGGGAAAATTGAACGAATGCGTCAAAATGGCAAAACCATATTCCTAATTGGGGACTCGTTTTCTCAAAAACGACTCATTTTGAAGTATTGCCCGTTGTACCAGGACGTGACGCGAGGGCTTTACATTTTATATCCCGCCTTTAGTTGGGAACTGCGTTGCCGTCACAAGTTCAATGTCAAGGCAAATGTACCCAAAGTTCAAAAAGATGAACACCCTATTGAAAAAGGTCAATAATAACTCGGCTTATTGGAAATATTGCATTCCAATGAAGTTGATGGAAGCCAATAAAACTTATTGTTATCCGATTAACTCAATACGAACGATGGGAATTCAAATTGGAGCACAATATCCCGATGTAGTATGGGGTTATTGGTATACAACAGAATATTGGAGCACAATATCCCAATATAACTTGCGGTTATTGGCATACAACACGAGATCGGACCACACTATCCCATAGAACTTGCGGTTACTGGTATAAAACATCATATTGGAGCACAATACCTCGATAAAATGCGCGGTTCTTAAAATAAAAAAACGACATCGCGTGCGTATTGGTGACCGACATGGATATACTGTTCGGCCACACGATATAAAAATATCGGTCGTCGATCACGGGCCCAAAGGAAAATGCAATATTATATCGCCTGCATATATCTCAGAAGGGATACCAAGTTACCAACATGAATTTCGTCGGCCTATACCGCGGACTAAGAGGAAACGTAGCACGCTATAAAGCGTTCGTGAAACAACATGTGGAGATCGGCGTGCCCACATATACGACAACGCGTGAATGACATCTTAAAACAGCACGAGTTACCGCACCGCAATACGCGAAAGAAAAATATTGGGTGTCGATGCACACGTAACACAAAAGTTGCAAACACATTAACATTGATCGACAGTGCAAGTATGTACGGGTGTTGGTACGGCACACAGTAACCAGAGCCTCGCCCGCTTGAAATGCTAGACAACCAGCGAACCACACAGAATAACTAGCTGGAACACCCGCGACCTACCTTTTAATGAAAGAGCCCAATAACCACGTGCTTATTGGAGTGATCGTTTACCAACAAATGTTTACTGCAGTTGTAATCCAACAAAAGTTGATTGCCAAACGATAAACTCAACATACCGGTATACACTTCGATGTTGCAGCACAACATCGCAATACAACAAGAAACTATCGGTGTTGGGATAGAACATCGAATACGATATCAATACGAAGTTACCGACGGTGGCATATACAACATCGAACAAGATATACAATTCTAGGTTACCGGTGTTGGGAACCAAATCGAACACGATACGTGACAATCTCGGTTCGCACGATAAAATAATGAGGGTGCCCTATTGGAAAACCCCAATATGAACAGCGTATTATGGATATTGGCAAACAATATTTTTATTGTATTACAATACGATATGGACACTGTATTGTAAAACATTACATTTATTGTATTCTATTACAATAAGGGTTTGTTATGGGATTCCAATATCCATAATACGCTAAAAATAATGGAATCCCATACCGTATAAACCCTTATTGGATCCCCATGTGTCGTATGGGGATTCAATAAGGGTTTACGATTCCAGTGTACTTGGCGTATAATGGATATTGGAATCCACTATATTATATCGGCTACCAATAAAACTATGTACGAGTTGGAATATCACATTCCGCGCGACATTTCTTTGCAACGCAGTCTCTCCTTGTGTGTATTTCTGAGTGATAAAATAAAAAATGTTCCTGTTGTCGAATTATGAATAAAGAAGCAAAACACTGGGCTTATCCACACCAAATATATTTTATATATTCCTGAACAGGAGGATCTGGCATTTACTGCAAAAGAAAGTTAATTGTTTAGGACCCTCATTCAAAAACGTGATGTTTGAAAAACAGAATGTGAAATCCTCACCTTTTAATGAAAACAGCACCTGATAGCTGCAGCCACATAGAAACTGCAAGATAAAAATTCGTGATTAGTTCGCGACAAGTAGCAATCCTTCACTAAGCCGGATAGATTCAAAATTATGTCTGCGTTTGATTGTGGAAAAATAAGTTTCAATGCCACTGCCACGGGTCATTCTGAGATCGATCAATTAAATATATGTATCCGGTCATCTACCTTCACTATTCCTGCTTCGCACCAAACTAGAGTATCTGGAATGTTGATCTTTTAGGAAAAACGAACTGCTACTTGCTTGTTTGTAGGCCGTGGAAACTGAAGGAGAGATTGGCGATTAGTTGCGTCCAAGTAGCAGTTACTTTGAGTAGCCACGTAAAGTACACTAAGTGGGAAAGATTCAAAATTACATGCGCGGGATGTAGATATCCTATTGCGACGTAACTGGGCACACGTCAATGTCGCCCGCGTGTATTAGAGAAAAATAAGCTTCAATGCAGGAGCCCCCAGTCGTTCTGAGCTCTGTCAATTAAAAATGCCCTACAGCTTGTCTGGCTTCAGTATTGCTGCTTCGGGATTCTGGAAGTCTCAACTTTGAGGAAAAGCAAACTGGCACCTGCTGGCTCTTAGGCCGTGGAAACTGTCAGAAAGATTTGCGATTAGGTGCGTCCGAGTACCAATTTCTTTAACCAGCCTCCTACAGCACACTAAGCCGGATAAATTCAAAATTATATGCGCGTGACATAATATGCCTCTTGTGACAAAACGGGGCACACGTTTTGTTGCCTACAACAATACTGAAGTCAGACAAGCAGTGTATTCCAGAAAAACAAGCTTCAGTGAAAGCGTCCCCAGTCGTTCTCAGCTCCGTCAATCAAATATGCCGTACCGCTTCTCTGGCTTCAGTATTGTTGCTTCAGAACAATCTAGAAAATCTATAATCCTCACCTTTGAACGAGAATGAACTGGCACCTCCTACCTTCTGGGCCATGGAAACTGCAAGAACGATTTGCGATTCGTTCCGTTCAAGCAGCAATTTCTTTGAGTAGCCCAGTGATGCGATTGGCCTAAGCTATTTTGGCGCACGTTTCGGAGCAACCAAAACAGTGTTTTGGAGCAGCAAATGCGGCCTTTGAAGCAACCAAAACAGTGTTTAGGAGCAGCGAAAGCGGCTTTTGGAGCAGCCAAGACAGTGTTTCGGAGCAGCAAAAGTGGATTTCGGAGCAGATATTCTTAGGAAAATAAAACCATTTGTTTTATATGCGGTACAAATGAAGGGCATTTTGTGTTCTGTTGTGTTCTGATGTGACGTGTTGTGACGGAACTCGCTGCTTTTGTTTTTACCGCTCAGAAATCCCATAAGTGTACAGTGTTGTAGGAATTGTTAAGCAATTTTAAAAAAACCGCTTGCCACCGTTTTACCGGTTCCCGACGTGCCGAATTTTCGTCCAAAGTAAGCAGACGTATAACAATGAATTGCAAGCGTCCCAGCTGGTGCCTCAGTCACGCAATCATGTTCGCATGCACGTGAGGCCAACTCCGGCAGGCTTGCTGCTGGGCATGCTTCGTCGCGCGAGCGCAGATAATGGCTGTCCAATCGAAACCGAAACCATGATCCTCAGCTCCGTCGCTAACTTATCCCCAAAATTGTGCACAAAATGTAACTTTCGAGCATGCGACAAAAACAGTCCAGTGGCACATGCTTGCCCGGGCGGCAAACAAGGTACAAGCTAAACACACAAAAAATAAAGAACCTGAGTACATCGATGCAAGACATTGAGAGCCAGCCTCAGAAAGTTCTTGGAACGCTTTGTGCAACGACTGAACTCGAGAAAAACAAGCACGCTGTGCGGGTTCAGCGTGCAGACATTGCCTTCTTTGCTTTAGCTCACTTCTCTTCACCAACTTCCTTTCACGGCAGATTTTTCACGTACCGAGGTCACTCTCGAAAGAAGGCCCACCGAGAGGAATCTAGATAATCAAAACTTTGACAGAGCAGTCTTTGAATTCAAGATTCTTGTAGTAACGTATGGTTTAAACAAGAACAGGAGTGCTAATGAACATGCGGCGGTACTTAGTTTCATTTTAGAAAGTACCATAACTGCAGTGATCTGGGGACGGCAACATTCGACGTCGCGCGACCGCGGTGACTGAAATGTAGTGACTAAATATAGTTTTCCTATGGCCGTTGCTTCAGCTCACAAAGTAACTCCTGCCGCGCAAAAACGTGGTTTCGTTTCACAGCATGACAGCATAGCTGGTACCCGGCACACTAGCGTCGGAGTGTCTGCACACATCCGAGTCTATCGCTGAAAATATAAAGAAAAAGAGACGAGAGATGAGACCCACAAGACGAGAGCGCGAAAGGCGAGAAAACCATGCAAGACCGGGTGGACAATTAATGCACGGTAGTTTGTGTCAGGTGGCCGTTTGTTCCACATAACACATGCCTGCTCAATTACAGTACTCAGTTTAGTTTCGGTTTTGAAAGACGACCTAAATTGGTCCTTTGGCGCAGGCTTGGCGCAGATTACCTATATTTTGGCGAAATGTTGCATGATGTAGCAGGGTTAGCCCCTTGACGCAGTTTGGCGCAGCAATCACATCACTGGTAGCTACCTACAGCACTCTAAGCCCCATAAATACAAAATTACATGCGTGTGACATAATATGCCTCTTGCGATAAAACTGGACACACGTCGAAAATGTGTTCTCCACGTGTATTGCAGCAAAACAAGCTTCAATGAAAGCGTCCCCAGTCGTTCTGAGCTCCCTCAATTAAATATGCCCTGCAACTTGTCTGGCTTCAGTATTCCTGCTTCAGAGCAAACTAGAAAATCTGGAATCCTCACCTTTGAACGAGAGCGAACTGGCGCCTGCTGGCTTGAGGACCGTGGAAACAGCAAGAGAGATGTGCGATTTGTTACGTAGAAGTAACATTTTTTTTTTGAGTAGGTGCCTACAGCACATTCAAAATTACATGCACGGGACATAGATGCCCCATGCGACGGAACCCCTTTCATCCTTGTTTTTCATTAACTCTGCTTACCTTCGCCGCTTGCCTCCGATTTCTGCGGTACTTCTCTAATCTCGATTCCCTGGTTCCCAAAACGCCATGCCATGGCTTGTGCCAGGCAGGATCTGTCAGCGCCGCGATTGTCACTATTGTGGCAAGGACGCCACGGCACCTGGGTGCTTGACGTGTTCTTTTAATATTTTGAGCATTGCTGAAAACAGGTGGATGGGTGTCTGGTATGCCCTTTGCTTATTTGCGGATTGTTCCGAAAACTGGGGGTAGGCGATTCTGCGATCTGGGCGAATGCTCAGTATTTTACAATAGTAGAAAATGAACTCTGCATGAATCTTGAAACGTAACAAGCAGAATGTGCATGCCAAAAGGCATAGCAAAAGGAAACACCCACCATCTATCTATTTCATTTCTTGTCCGCAAGAAGCTGTCCTATATGTAGCCTCCCTTGCTTACGCCGCTCCTCCCTAGTGTCCCGGTTTGGTCTCGTCCTGATGAATCGTCGGTGGTTACGTGATGTGCGGCCAACATCAGATTAGACGTTTTTCAGACAGAACCATATACTTGCTGAGCGGAAGTACACCCAAACAAATCTCGGGCATGTCATTTATAGTGATATAAATTGAGAGGCCTGATGTAAAATGAGACGTCAATACTGACGAACCCCTTTTGCGAACCTAAAATTTTTAGGGCCTTGTGCTCCTCGCTAGGGGGACAAGGCACAGGAATCCCGGCCTGTTGACGAAATTTTTACCGTAACATCCCTATTCAATGCCCATCCTTGAATATTCGACCAATGCACTTTTAGAAAAAAATAATTTTTTAGAAAACGCCGAGTCGTCGACCACCCCTACAAAGGCCTGAACCAAGCATACTCGTACCGTGGTTTGTTTGCTCCGTGCTGCCCCTGAGTTAACTCGGGCTGACAATGGTTTTCTTCAAATAGAACCCACGTTTTTAGTTTCGGTTTCACTTGTTAAGGCAGGTGGATACTTTTGTAAAACTTCCTCCCTATATGCTGCCGAGTCAACATTTATGTAATGGCCAACCCCCGGGCTTTGATTTTGCGCACCTTGACAAATGCTGAAACTCATATAGGCGGGCAATAGCTCGCCTTGGAAATACTTGCTCTTGGTGGCCGAGAACAAACTCGTGTTCCAGCTTGGCAGCCACCTGCTGCCAAGAATTGCTGCACATATCCGAAAGAACCCAGTCTTAGTCTTATACAGATGCTTTGGTTGGACAGAGACACAAAAGCCTGACACAAGACCACTATAAAGTAAGGAAATAAGTGTCTTTGAGGAATGAAACACATAACGTAGATAGGCATCAATCACTCACCTTGAAAACACTTGCCATGAGCGGCAAAGAGCAAACTTCCGGCCTTGATTGGCTGGTGCTTTCCACCAAGACCTGCATGTATAAGAAAGAACCCGGTCTTAGTGAAACTTGGGTATTTTTGCAGAAGAGAGACAACAAAATACTAATGCAAGACCACTACACATAGGAAATGGCATCCAAGAGGAATGGAACATAAAACTCATATGGGCAGGCAATAGCTTACCTTGAAAATACTTGCTCTTGGTGGCCGAGAACAAACTCGTGTTCCTGATTGGCTGCCATTTGCGGCGAAGAATACCTGCACATATGCTAAAGACAGTATGCGGAATCCTGCTCAAATTTCTTACTTGTAAGTTTTAATACGTCAATTAAATTAGGGCAAATCCCCGACGATTGGAAAACTCCTAAAATAGTCTCAATATTCAAAATAGAAGATTCCCATCATGTTAATAACTACCGCCCAGTATCAATTTTGAGCAGCAGTGCAAAATTGATTGAGCACATTTTGTTTAAGCATATTGTCTCTTTTCTTAAAGAGAATAAATTTTTCAATAAAGATTAACATGGTTTTAGGCGTAAGTTATCTACAGTTACGCAACTGCTACTCACTGTAAATGATTTCGCAAAGTCAATTGACTGCGGATATTAGACTTACGTAATTTTTATAGATTTCGCAAAGGCGTTTGACCGCGTACCTCACGAAAAACTACTTTTCAAATTGAGATCCTTATTAAACAATGAACAAATATTAAAATGGTTAGAAGCATATTTAAATAACAGGAAACAGTTCGTACAAATACAGGATTCCCGCTCATCCACATAAAAAGTAGAATCTGGAGTTCCTCAGGGATCAGTTCTTGCACCCCTACTTTTTCTATTTTTTATAAATGACATTGCAGTGGACAGATCTGTTTAAATTCGCTTATTCGCCGATGATTGTACAATTTATAAGCAAGTGAAATGTTCCAGTGACCTAAACAAAAGTTTAGAAATGATCTCAGAATGGTGTGATGATTGGCAAATGTCTCTAAAGAACCAAAAATATGCGCATGTGACCATAACTAGGAAAAAAAAAACACTGAATTTTAGTTATACTCTTCAAGGAACCGCTTTAAATACTGTATGTGAATACAAATACCTAGGATTAATCATAACTTCAGATCTGCGTTGGAACTCGTGTATTGGCTTTATCTCCTGAAAAGCAATGAATAAATATGGGCATTAAAAAGGAAACTGAAGGGCTGTTCGAGCAAAACAAAACTAATGGCGTACAAAACGTTTGTTAGATCTATACTCGAGTATGCCGACGCTGTGTGGGATCCTTACACAAAATGTAATTTGAACAAATTAGAATGAATTCAGAAGAAGGCATTACGATTTATATTTAACAACTATGGCCGAAACACCTTGATTTCGTAGCTTTATGTACAGGCCGACCTTCCGCTTTTAGGAAAACGTAGAAAGATCAATCGATTGAAATTTATTTTTAATCTAATAAATGGGAACTGCAACTTAGATTATCAAGATTACTTTCAGTTATCCACATCTAGGTTCACAAGAAATAAACACAGTAAATCAATCACTGATATAAAGTGCAAGACCGACTGTTACAAATACTCTTATTTTCCTCGTACTATCCATGCCTGGAATGCGTTACCCGAACAAATTGTCTCTTTAAATGGTTTAACGTTGTTTCTAGCATTGATAAAGGAATCACCAGAGTTTTAAGGTTTCAGGCCTTGATACCCGTTAAACGAATATTTTTTCTGCTCTTTGTGTGTTCGTGATTATATATGAAAAGTGTTTATTTTTCCTTCTGCGCTCCCACACTCTGTGCTTG
Source organism: Ixodes scapularis (assembly GCF_016920785.2). Lineage (NCBI taxonomy): Eukaryota > Metazoa > Arthropoda > Arachnida > Ixodida > Ixodidae > Ixodes > Ixodes scapularis. Next base: position 173,542,570 of record NW_024609857.1, on the reverse strand, counting down.
CTTTTTCGTAAAGCTTGTTTCATGTATCCCTCGTACCTTGGCTGCCCTACGGCGGCCGGTAGTAAAAATAAATTTAAAAAAATCATTCTTAGTCTAACACGGATGCTTTGGCCGGACAGAGACACAAAAGTCTGATACAAACCACAAAAAGCAGGAAATAGTGTCTGCGAGAGATGAAAACAGACCCAGGTGGACAGGCTCGTTCTGTTTCACCTTAGTCAAATAGTGTAGCTCACTTCGCTAAAAAAATGCATATTTGCTAAAAAAAGTAAAATATATATTTTGCCCCTTTTGGCACAGTTTACTCCCAAGGGTACCGGCACACCAGAATAAGTCCGACTTAGTCACAGTTTCTTTTCTTTTGATGAGCGACAACAGAATCCTAAACGGGTGATGAATGAAAATATAAGCCCACCAACCCAGGCTAGTTTGCCTTGATGCAAGCACAGTGCCTCGGCCGAAAAATGAGGTTCTATTCTTGGACACCTGTCATATTAGGTGGGAATAGTCAAATAAATGAAAATAAGGCAATCTCTCTTGCAGCCGACAGCTACAAACGAAATTCATATACGTCGATAAACGACTTAGAAATAAAATTGGGTGGTGGCCGAGTGGTTTAAGCTGTCAAATTTCAAACTTAAAGTGTAGTTTTGGTTTAAGTCCTCCTGGTGTATATTTTTATCTTTATAATTATAATTAAATAGTGTTTTTTTCTATTTTTGAGGCACAAGCACTTAATTTATACAGTAATTCACTTTTAGAAGCGTTTTAATTACACACCGTGGCTTCCTAGTGTTCGTAATAGATTCTCAGTAAGAGTGGTTTTAAATTTTTGTTTTCTTGCTGTCGCTGCTGCTTACTTTCTCACCTTTAAAATGCTGACAACTCGACACAAAAGTAATAAAAATTGTGTTTCAAATGTGATGAAGATCAGCATTTCCAAGTTGTACCCCTGCCTCATGCCCCGACCATGCCTCCATACCATAGCTGAGTGCAGTGACGAATAATCCCAGGTCTGTGACCCGACCCTATATGGCCTTATGGTGTGGCGCCACTCATGCAGCACCTATGCATCACGATGAAGCCAGTGAGCGAGGTGCGACATGCTAGAGCTGTGCAAGCCACAGCTTTACAGCCCGCAAAGCGTGGGAAGATGCGTCTCTCTTTGCTGAGCTGGCATTAGCTCACCGAGAAGCTATCGCAAGCACTAGAAAGCCACAGAGTGTGAATAAAAGCGCTTCTGGAAGTGAATTAATGTGAAAATTATGCGTCTATACGTTAAAACTTTTAAAAACTAGATATATATATATATAAATACTAAAAAAGGAAAAAAAATAAATAAAAACGTTTCCAGGTGGGCTTGAACCCAGAGCTCCACGGCCGTTGAATTCAGTTCCCTAATTCCCGCCTCAGACGCGACAATTTCGCCCAGCAACTTCACGTCGCAACACGAGCCACCCGCGTTCACTCGCAGCAACCGAATTGCTACGACTTGCCATCATCATCATGAAATTTTATTTTTCTTGCAGTATTTAGACGCACAGGTATATCCTAAAAACATGTTTTTATATCTTTGAATTGCGCTGAAAATACTAACTCACCTTTTTGAAACAGTTTATTTCCAAAAACAATCCATTTCAAGCCAGAACTAAGTCTTCAGTTGTCATCATCACCACCACATTGGTGTCACGTGAAAATATTGCATTCCTGATTGGCTGCTGCCGCTTTAAACATCTACGAGTAGTTAGAGTTGCTCGTCCGCTTCGAGCCGGACCCAATCTCAGCGATTTGTGTCGATCTAGGGAAAGCTAGGGAACAACCCGCCAGCAACGCCGAAATTAAGGGAAAAGTTGCCCCGTCTGAAGCGGGCCTATACTCCGTTTCAAACATAGCGTGCAACGCAGTCAAAGCTAGCGCACCGGTTTGCATTGCTGACTGTGCCTTTGTTCGCCCCATAAAATAGTGCGTCCCCTGCAAAAATTTTTTAAAAAGTCGAAAAATTAGCCTTCTCGAGGCTAGTCACTGATAGTGGCATTATGATTTCATTGGAGCACACATGTTTTTCAATAAAAATAAAAAGATAATGTAAACCACTTTAAATTGTTTTTGTTTTTGTCTGTGCGGCAGCCGCTGTGGGTTTTCGGGTTGTGTGGCACTGGCTGGTTTTGAGAAGATGGCGTCTTACGCAGCAAGCTTAAGTACCTCTCCTGCTCGGATGTTTTCGAAGATTCGTTGTGCGAAAATCTTGAAAAAGTGCAAGCAGATGATCGACAATGTGTACGATGGTGCAAGAACGTTCCCCGGAGAATTCGGTCGTAAAGTACTGGAGACGGCCAGTAACGACACCAGACTGTTCACCCGTACTGTCGCGAAGTGCACGGCGCAGCGCTTATCTGGCAAGGTGGCGTCCCCGAAGCGAAGTCTTCGCAACATGAAAGTTTCGAGCACGGGGACCGTCAAGCATGACGAGTTCACAAAGAACGCCATTCGCCTGAAGGTGCATCGCAAGTACTCCGAGAGGGAGATTCCAATCCTCGACAGCTATTTCAAAATAAACTGTACAGGCCACAACTATTGTTGATTAATGTAATATTATAAATTTTGGGACAAGGCTGCTATCAGAGCGACTCCTCATTCAACGTTGCACGAAAGAAAAATATAACTCGGTGCTGGAAGGAAATAACACTTGCAAAGCGGCAGAGCAGATGGTAGCGATGTGGCCCCACGGCGACTTATAAATAAAAATCAAGAAGAAAGGAGAAATTGAAATATGCACTTCGGCAATGCGCACAATCTTGCACAAAAAGAATGTCTAATAAAGAAAAAAACAAACAAAAAAACTTTGCGCGTCAAGTGGGTTCAAACCACCGCCACCGAGACATCAGAATCGCCAGAGCAGCGCATTATACCACTCGTCCACGAAACGCATGGAGTAACACATTTTTTTTTATTTTTTCATGCGCACCCCCCTTGACAGCGTTGCACGCTATGTATGAAACGGAGTATAAGACACCCTATTGTCTGGTACAGAGACCATTTATGAACACTTGGGTGTTTAAACGATGTACTAAACAAACAAAAAAATAATAGGTTGTTCAAACGTTGTACTACGTTTTTTTCCAAAAAAAGCAACAACAACATAATAAAAACACATTTCAGAGAAAAAGTTAAGAAAAGGGAATGTACCATTATGTTCCGTGAAGTTCGGTGACAAGAATCGGGACTCGAGCAGGAATGCCGTTATCCTTCCTATGACCCTATGAGACTGTCTTGCCGCCTTTGCTGGAGTTTATCTAACTGAATTACCTGTCTGAAAAGTAGAAGAAACACATGTCCATAACACTCCTTACTCACAAGAAAATTTGTCAACGTCCAAAATGACCCATGGAGAAAATTATGCGAGGAATTGTTTGGTCGCGTTGGCCGAGTTACCTCTCGTGGCCAATGTTTCATTGCAACTTTAATTGTAGTGAACAATTATAGGGTATATTACGAACAAAGTTCAATTTTGTTTTGTAGGAAACTACAAGACACAAAATGGCACTCTAATACAGTATCTTGAAGTACCTCTGAACCAGTGTTGCGGAATGGGCACCCCCATTCCATTCCCATTCCATTCCGGGGAATTAGAGTTTTCGATAATTCCATTCCTTTCAACTCCTAGGAATGGGAACACTGGGCCCATTCCCACTCCTGGAATGGCTGAATCGTTCCATTCCATTCCTCTAATTCCTAAACGTAAAAACTGGCACTTGACAGCTACATTGTGTTGCCGACATGAGCAGCGTACTGCTGGCATTATCAAACGCATAAACAATTGAAAAAAAAAACAAAAAAACGTAATTACCTTAAAAGCGCTGGTGGCACAAAGTGTTTGTTTACATTATACTGCGAACATCGAAAAAGCCCCTTGATAGCGGCGTTTTCGGGTGGGCCAAGTGAGTTCATATTTTTGTAATGAGTTGCCGTAGACTGTCGCCGCGAAGCGGCGTAAAGCGCAGCGCGACGGATGGGTTAACGCGCGCCCCCGTTATTCGCTAAAACGACCATTCGCTCAAATGTCGCCGTTCGCTAAAATGTCATTCGCTCTTGTGATATGGACCCGACCGTGAGAGACCGGATGCGCTGCAGCACAGCTGGTCCTAAGACTTCAGAAGAGGCTGAAAAACCGGTCTGGTCTCTCTTGGTCGTACTCGGTCGCAAGAGTGTGAACGGACCTTTAGACATCGGTCTCGCGACCAATTGGCTCGCAACAAACAGCAATACTTAAATCCACTATTCTTCTTTTTTTTTGTTTGCATTTGACTTTTAGGATATGTCTGGCCAGCGTGTTTGTTTGATAAGACCATACAAATATCCAGTTCGTGCGTCGCGCCAAAAATAAGCTATATTACTCTATTCTTCAAATACGTGCACAGCAACACGGCTAGTACGCTGCTGGAAGCGACTCCATGCACAGCGGCAAGATCACATCCTCTGACAAAGTGCATCCTCTATGGCGCAGCACGAAAGACCGTATTGGCCATGTCACGCAACCTGTTTTAAAACACACAAGTTCACGCTTGCTTTACGAATCTCGATATTTCTTATCATATTCAATTCAATTCTTTAACTGTTTTTCAGGCATTCAATATAAATGTGTGCTGGACTCAAATATATGTTTGTTCATTGTGGTTCGTTCATTATATGGACGTTATTGGTTTATTGGTTGTCATTTGTTGATCATCTTGATCATTATTCGGACATGAGCTAACACACTTTTCTGCGTACGCGTCCGAGGTATTGCAAGGTCATTCAAGGTGCATTCCGCGAGCTCTCAGTTGCCGGTGTTTCGCGGTGACCGAAGTACCTAGCTTTAACGCGAATGGGGTTGTATGTACCGGGTGATGTCGTAAGGACCATTTGGTACGCCTTGCAAAATTCGAATTCCAATAGAACATACCTCAAACTGGGCGCGCGAACGCAGTTTCACAAAATGCTTTATTTTTTTTTAAGAGAGCGTGAGAGAGAGAGAGCTTATAGGTGAAGTGGTTAAAAACGGCAAAAACGGCGGCCTTGCATTTTCTTTGCCCTCTACTGGATCTTCGTCGTTTGCACACTGCTGGCGAGCTTGCTTTCAGGTGGCCATCGTTTATACATTTCGTCAAATTATTACGTTCCGCGGCTTTTTGCTCCTTGCAACCTCTACTTAAGCGTTCTTAGCGCTTTTGCGTTGAGCAAGTTACCCGGAAGCGAGCCTGCAAACCAGTGGGGAATCAATAAAGAGGCTGATACAGGACATAGAAAATACACGGCCGCCGTATTTGCTTCTTTTTTTTTTTATATTTCACCATCTCCGTGTTGAGCTCTAAAAAGATTTGGCATAAAACTTCTTGCGAAACGGCCTTCGCGTGGCCAGTTTTAGGTACGTACTTACGTTTGGAATTCGAATTTTGCAAGGCGTGCCAAATGTGCCGATCCTTACGGCTTCACCGCAGCAGAACACTGCAACACTAATAGATCGAGCTCATTAAGCGTCCCTCGCATCCGATGCACTGCTTTGAGCTTACTCCAGAGAAGGCAGGGGACAGTGCACGAATTACGCCCTGTCCTGCTCTGCCATCACAGACCAGCAGCAGGGTTGTCGTCGTACATACAGAAAGACTGAACTTTCTTGATGCATCACGGCAGTGGTGCCGTAGCAAAACTGGCTGGTGAGATCAGTCTATTGAAGCGAGCGCTGTGCAAGGTTTATGATGACGGCATTCCTCACAACGCATGGCGTGACAAAACCCTTATATGAGTGCAGACCCGTTAAAACAAATAAATAAATAAAGCCAAACAGTCTTCTTGCACGAACGAGGAAACTATGCGTAAGTAGCTTAGAGGCAGCTGAACAAAATCTGCCAAGAAAACTTTATTCTGTTCTCCTTCACAATTAAACAATAAACGAACTTCAAAAGCTGCTAGCCGATTCGTTATAAAACACCAAGTCTACGATTCACGCCGTGTAATCCCTACCGAACTATACGTTCCTCTTCATAAACATCAGTTGTTCGAACGAGGTACTAGACAGCCGGTTTCGCTTCGCTGTCATTATGAGCGACGCCGTCGAAAATACGCGTTCTACGTCAGCTGACGTAGCATTCACTGAAAACACTGCTCTTGCAACCCGTGCGAGCAGGGGAAAACGGGCAGCGTTGGCTTTCCAAAACTTAAGAGGTGTAATCGCGTCTCCACAAGTGCCTTCTGCAAGGTAGAGCGAAACCTCTCCTCCAATAGACCCGGGCTGATTCGCTTCGTGGGTATTTTCACTTTGCCTGATGCTCTTGAACATCAGTTTGCCTGGACGCACCTCGGGGTCTGCAGTCGGGACGCTGCTAGTGCTGCCATGACCTAGCAAGAGGGGCCCCCTTCCAAGCACAGCAGAACGCATCTCCTCAGCGGTTGCGGCTGGGCACCAAGACGACTTGAATCTTGGGTCTAGGAGTGTAGCCATTAAAAAAATCGAGTCACTCCACGCGCCGGCGAAGCGCTTCTGAATGCTTGCTTTTAAGCCATTAGCCATATCTCTACAAAGAAATGTGGCTTTGCTGAGGATTCCAGCGATGGAAACGTCAATGTTTCTCAATGCTGGAAGCAGCAGTCCGGCCGTTTCATGCCTCTTCTGGAGGAGTTCAGATGCCTCCTCTACTGGTGAAAGCAGCTCTATCAAGTCCGTGATGAGCCTGAGTTCGTACGTTGAGAGTTTTGTTTTCTTGCACGCGTGCAACGTGTCGGCAAGTTCTGGGTGATCGGCAAAAGTGCTAGCGAGCTTTCTCATCATTCGCAGCTGCGAGTTCCACCTCGTTGTGTTGTGGGCTTCTAGGTGCACGCCGGCCACATTCATCACAGTTTCTGTGTCGGCAGTACTCTTACGTATTGAAGCTACGATGGTGCCGCATTTCTGTATTACTTCCTCAGCTTTTGAATCCTAAAATCAAGGGAAAAAAAGATTGAGAAAAAAATGACAAAGAGCAACACGCAATGCCTTACGTTCATGGTTTCAAGAAAACAATTTAAGATTATATATAACGATCGATAGTTTAGTGATCGACTTTACACTAAGTGTAGTTCAAAGGCGGACAACTAATTTCGATAGAGCCGGTCACAAAAAGCGTAACCACAAAAGATAATGTACAACCTACGTAAAAATAAATAAAGTCAGAGCGATAGAATATAACATACCTGCCGGATAGAGAAGGACGGCAAGCTGCAGATTGTGGGCGGCGCAACCAAATCGGAATTGCTCCAGCTTATGAAATTCGCTTAAAAGCTCCTTGGCTAAGCTCTCCGGGCACTCGCCGAGGATGTCAGCGTCTTCGTCTGCTTCCGTTCCCCAACCAGGAAAAGCAAAGGCCTTTATCATTGATGATGCATTATCTGTTACCACACGAAGCACCTGAAAATTCAAATTGGTATTGTTAGTCGAGACAAAATTGTAACAAAGATTTCATATTTTACCTTGTCTGATATGTTCCACTGGACAAGCGCTGCGTCATACTCAGAACGAATGCGAGCAGCTGTGTGGCTGCCCGTCAGTCGAGTGAAGGTAAGGAGGAATGTGTGAGCCGTAAAGTCATTGTCGACGAATGTGGCTTCGACTCCTAGGTAGCCTTCCATAGTCAGAGACGTCCACACGTCGAGAGAAATGCACACGTGCTCTGCTCCCGACAAAGAGGCCGATATTTTGCTTTGAAGAGCAGACACCTTCGAGGGTAGCAACTTCTCTCGCAGGTCGTCACGAGACGGCAACTTGTAGCCCGGAACAGCGACCTGAATTTGAACAAACACAAATCAATTACTCTCATGCAAGGTTACGAAGAACTATATGTAAAACTCACCGATACAAATTGCTTGAACCCTTCTCGTTCTACAATACGAAATGGCTCCATGTCAATGCATATCATATTGAATAGGGCTTCATCAAGCGCAGCTTTTCGGTGAGCCGGTACAGAGCTGCACCCAGCGCTGAAGGCGGAAGTTATTTTTGGCTGGTTCGCCTGCCCTTTTCCAACTTTCGCGTACTCGTTGTCGTGCTTCCTCTTCAGATGGCGAATAAAGTTCGATGATACGCCGACTGCACCGTGTATAGTTTCGCTGCACACCTTGCAGCGTGCAGCTTGTTTGTTTCCTTCCCGACTAATATCGAAAAATGTCTTCCACGATGCCATGACTCGATCTATTTTTTTCTTGTAATCTTCCTCTTCGCGCTGATCGAGCGGCGGGTTCACGCAGGAGACGGTACCAACCGAATCATTCTTTGGCCTCGGTGTCAGGTTGTTCGCGTTCTGGCGACGGGTGCACAGCCGGCGTCGATGGAAGCCAAAGCCTCACTGGCAGCTAGCATCCAGCTCTCCTTTTCAGTGGCCCTCGCAACAACGGTCGCGCCTCGTCTTTCTTTCTGCAGGTCTAGTCAGTTCGGTCACGCAAAAAGAGCGCTGTCGATAGTCTACTTCGCCTTATGATGGACCACAAAAGATAGCACGAGTGCCATCGAAAACAGTCCAGTGCCTTCTGAGTGTCACGTGACCCTAGGGCGCAGCAACGCGCCGTGCGTGTACTCCCGCTCACGGTGCTGGATGGCCTGGGGTGACTTGTAGCGTCCGCAGCGGTCCATCGCAAGGTGAAAGGAAGTATGCAGAGACTAAAGTCAAAGGAAATTAGCGGGCATCCGCTAGCTTGCTTGTAACCCTAACCCACTTGAATGCAAAACATATAACAAAGAAAACAAGCATCGGAACAAGGACCAAGTAAAAGGCGGACTTGCACGTAAAATCACAGTACAAAAAAAAACAAGCGTCGGAGCCAAGCGCAAGAGGAGAACGGAGAAGTGAACTTCGCTTGCTTTGTTTTAATGCCGAAGCAAACACACATTTCGCATTTCAAAGGAGTGCGCGCGAATGAACGTGGAAGGCGGCAGGGTTGCCCGCCGTTCGGCGGCGCGCGAGTCAACGAGTTAAAAGAGCTCTGCGAGTTAGGAGTCGCCCCCGCTTTCACATCTCAGTCTGTGCGCGCGTGCCTTCTTCATGCCGTTGAAACAAAAAAAAAAAAAAAAAAGTTACACAAGAAGGACGATGAGGAGCCATGGAGCCGCCGTGCCTGGCGGTTTCTTGCTTGGTCGCTCCTTCGTTTCTTTTGCTTGTTGCTTGGTTTCTTGTTTCACTCTCGTGTAACGCCAGTGAAGCCCGTCTACGCCTCCGTGAAAGGCGCCACCGCGCCCCTCCCCCCCCCCCCCCCCCCCCCTGCTCTTTGCTTTGACGCTTGTGTTGTGTACTGCATTTTTTTTCTGTTTTTTTTTTTTTTTTGCGTATAACGGTTTGGTAGGGCTCCACGCGGGCTAACAGTTTCCCGCTAATTTTATTTAAAAAAAAAAAAAAAAAAAAAAAAAAAAAAAAAAACTAGGCCCATTTTATTCCCATTCCATTCCGGGCAAAAGGCATCTAATTCCATTCCCATTCCATTCCCCTCAACGTTCCCGCCATTCCATTCCCATTCCATTCCGGGGTCGTGAAATTGCGGAATGATTCCGGAATCATTCCAACTCCGGAGTGGCAACTCCGCAACACTGCTCTGAACAAACTCCAGGGTTTCATGGCGCCTCCTTCAGATACCTGATGTTGAACATGAAATATGTGCACCAAGGAGTGAGCAAACAACGAGTTCCAGTTTGTCTCAAACACCAGCGACATGTCGAAAAGGTGTGCAACGTGTAGAAGGTCGTCTAGAAGTGTGCCAAGATGAAAAAGCAAGATGTAGCGATATCAGAATAAGATCACACCAAGGAGGCACCGTTGTAATGAGACCATCTAAGATGTAGAGACAGTAATCGGGAGTCAACCGACGTGCAGCCGTGATTTACTTTGCGTTAACTTCGGTAAAAGATGGCCGAAAAAAAAAATTTAAAAACGCGTCTTTTTACATTATTTGTTGAGCGCAGCCGGTAGTAGAGCAGTTGGGCGGCGTCACGAAAATCCAACTGGCTCACTAGCGTTTCTCAACTTCGTTCGGCGCCAGTCGGCACCACAGATCAGTGGTCGGCACTCATAGTCTACTAGGGAAGAAAAAGTACGAGCTCAGAGCCCAGCGTCGATCGCGGCTTTCGTAAAGAGAAGCTCCCGTAATACTTCAGGCGACTCGTGAGCTCAAACAACGCCTCTTCGAACGAGTCCAACGAGCCCGCGAATTCAATACGTCGAACGATCTGCGCCGGCAAGCACGCTGGGAGCCAGGGGGCTGGAGGTTGAATATCCAAAAGAGACGAGACGCTGGTTTCTACGTCTATTTCGCACGTGAGATAACAAGATAGCGAAGGTAGCCGAGTGTGAACACTGACTGACTTTACATCGTAGTACACGCAGTCGAAATGATGCCCGCAACAGAGCACAAACAGAGGCTTTCAACAGGAGACACATGCGTTCAAAAAAGCGGGTCCATATCACAAGAGCGAATGACATTTTAGCGAACGGCGACATTTGAGCGAATGGTCGTTTTAGCGAATAACGGGGGCGCGCGTTAACCCATCCGTCGCGCTGCGCTTTACGCCGCTTCGCGGCGACAGTCTGCGGCAACTCATTACAAAAATGTGAACCCATTTGGCCCACCCGAAAACGCCGCTTCGCGGCGTCCGACTATTCGCTAAAGTGTCGTTCGATGAAACGTGGGCGTTCGCTAAAACGTCATTCGATCAAGTGAGTGCCTCCCCAAAAAAGCTGCGATTTCAAAACATCCATGTCTCCTTTCTCTCCTTCATTGTTCACTTTGATCTCTGCATACGAAAGAACTCAATGCTGCAAGCAATGAAGTCGTGTATACGTACCTTTCGAAGCGATTGAAAGTGCGTTGGTTTCACTTGGAGCCCACAAGCAAAGTGCGCGACGAACTTGACGAACTGTCATCCGTCCGTCTCGCCGTCTTGCCGGGTCGCGCGGTTGGCCGCAAAGTCAACGAAGTCACGGTCGCTGCGCACTTGGCATTTGGCGTAGTGCGCAATCTCGGCGGCTCGGTCAGGCTTTGCTGGGCCGCTGGGCTCGGCGGCTCGCTGCCTCGATGGGCTACAGCGAAGGGAACGCATATACGCAGGCTCGCCGGCTCGCTGGGCTCGCGGCGAGGCGAACTGCCTCCGAAGATCGAGCGTTCGCGCGCGCGGGTTGACGATGGAAACTTATCTTCTCAAAAAACGAGTCTGTAACGTATCGTCTGATGGCGCAAATGCACGTATTTTTCACGTCCTTTTTACAGTTTGTGAATCTCGCGAAACAGGCGATGAAGAGTGGTGGGTGAAATGTGCTCGGATGTGGTTGTGGATTTTGTGTACGACGTAGGATTACCCAGAAAGGTGGGTCAATATCGAGAAATGTCCGGAAGAGAAAGCAACTAAATTTCAAGCCTATTAACCCTCATTATTTTATCGTGCGAATGTACATTGTCACGTATCGTGTTCGATTTGGGCTCCAACACCGGGAACCTAACTTTTGTTGCATTACAACAACTGCAATAAACATTTGTTTCAAAACGATCACTCCAATAAGCACGTCGTTATTGGGATTTCTCACTGAAAGGTAGGTTGCGGGTGTTACAGCTAGTTATTATGAATGGTTTGGTGGTTGTCTAGCATTTCAAGCGCGCGAGGCTGTGTGTATTGTGTGCCGTATCAACAGCCGTACATACTTACACTTCCGATCAATGTGAATGTGTTTGCAACGCGGAACGTTCGTGTTCTGTGTGTATCCTCCTCCAATATCGTTCTCTCTCGCATTGCCGTATGGTAACTCCTGCTGTTTTACGATATCATTCACGCGATGTCGTATATGTGGGCATACCGATATCCACATGTTGATTTACGGACGATCAATATCGTGTTACGTTTCCTCTTAGTCCGCGGTATATGCCGACGTAATTCATGTTGGTAACTTGGAATTCGTTCTGAGATTTATGCACGCGATATCATATTGTATTTTCCTTTGGGCCCGTGATCGACGACCGATATTTATATATCGTGTGGCCGTACAGTATGTCCATGTCGGTCACCAATATGCACGCAGTGTCGTATTCTATTGCAATAACCGTAAGTTCTGTCAGAATATTGTGCTCCGATGTCCTGTTGTATACCAATAACCGCAAGTTATATCGGGATATTGTGTTGCAATATCCTGTTGTATACCAATAACCGCATACTGTATGGGGATATTGTGCTCCGATGTGAAGTCACATCGCGCGTATTGGGTTAATTGGATAACAATCAGTTTTTATTGGTTTCCACCAACTTCAGTGGCATACAATATTTCCAATAAACGGAGTTCATATTGGCCTTTCTCAATAGGGTGAATAGGTTTGACAAGTCTCGTGCATGTAGATGCTTCTGACGCGCACATCTATCGATATTGGCCCACCTTTCTGTGTAATCCTACGTCGTAGACAAAATACAAGACAACACGCGAGCACATTTCACCCACGACTCTTCGTCGCCTGTTTCGCGAGATTCACACACCTTATTAAACACAACGTGAAAAATAGGCCCAGTTGCACCATTAAACTATACGTTACAGCCTCGTTTTTTACGAATATAAATTTCCATCACCATCCCGCGCGCGCGGCAGCTCGCGTTCCGGAGGCAGTTCGAAGGGAGCGACCCTGCGCTGTAGCCGAGGCCGAGCTGGCCGAGCCCGCCTAGCCGGCAAACAAGCAGAGCGACTGAGAGAGCCGCTGGAGCCGCCAAGCTAACAAAGCCGAGCCACCATGCATGCGCAGTGAGCAGCGGGCGGACGTCGGTCGCGCGACCCGGCGCCACCGGCACCGTCGGCGCGACCGACAGACAGTTCGTCGCGCTCTTTGCGGGTGAGCATCAAGTGAAACCAACACACATTCAATTGCTTCAAAATGTACGTATATACGACTTCATTAGGTGCAGCATTGAATGCTTTGGTGTGCAGAGTTTAAAGTAAACACCGAAGGACAGAAAGGAGACATGATGTTTTGAAATCGCAGCTTATTTGAACCCATGTGTCCCATGTTGAAAGCCTCAAGCTGTGCTCTGTTGCAGGCGTCATTTTGACTGCGTTTACTCCAACGTAACGTCAGTCAGTGTTCACACTCGGCTAGCTTTGCTATCCTGTTATCTCATGTGCAAAATAGACGTAGCAACCAGCGCCCCGTCTCCCTATTAGAAAACCCCAATATGAACAGCGTATTATGGATATTGGTAAAGAATATATTTTTATTGTATTACAATACAATATGGACAGTGTATTGGAAAACATTACATTTATTTTATTGTATTACAATAAGAGTTTCTTATGAGATCCCAATATCCATAATACGCTAAAAACATTGGAATCTAATACTGTATAAATGAGTAGCCACGTAAAGTAAACTTAGTCTGAAAGATCCAAAATTACATGCGCGGGACATAGATATCCTCTTGCAACGTAACTGGGCACACGTCAATGTCGCCTGCGTGTATTACATAAATATCAGCTTCAATGCCGGAGCCCCCAGTCGTTCTGAGCTCCGTCAAATAAAAATGCTGTACCGGTCGTCTGGCTTCAGTATTCCTCCTTCGGAAATCTGGAATTCTCACCTTTGAGGAAAAGCAAACTGGCACCTGCTGGCTCTTAGGCCGTGAAAACTGCCAGAAAGATTTGCGATTAGTTGCGTCCAAGTACCAATTTCTTTGATCAGCCACCTACAGCAGACTAAGCCGGGTAAATTGAAAATTACACGTGCGTGTCATAATATGCCTCCTGTGACAAAACTGGGCACACGTTTCGCCGCCTACAGCATTACTGAAGAGAAACAGACAAGCGGTACGGCATATTTAATTGACGGAGCTCAGAAAGACTGGGGACGCTTTCACTGAAGCTTGTCTTGCTGCAATACACGCCTGTATTGCAGCAAACCAAGCTTCAGTGAAAGCGCCCCCAGTTGTTCTGAGCTCCGTCAATTAAATACGCCGTACCGCGTTTATTGCAGCAAAACAAGCTCCAGTGAAAGCGTCCCCAGTCGTTCTGAGTTCTGTCAATAAAATATGCCGTACCGCTTGTCTGGCTTCAGTATTGCTGCTTCAGAGCAGTCTAGAAAATCTAGAATCCTCACCTTTGAACAACAACGAACTGGTGCCTGCTGGCTTGGGGGCCGAGAAAACTGCAAGAGAGATTTGCGATTAGTTACGTCCAAGTAACAATTTTTTTGAGTAGCGAACTACAGCACTCTCAAAATTACATGCACGGTACATAGATGCCCCGTGCGACGGAACCCTCTTCATCTTTGTTTTCTGTTAACTCTGCTCACCTTCACCACTCGCCTCCAATTTCTGAGGCCTGGACGCATGCTCGGTATTTTACAGTAGTTAAAATTGAACTCTGCAGGAATCTTCAATCATAACAAACAGAATGTGCATGCCAAAAGGTATAGCAAATGAAACGCCCACCGTCTATCTATTTTCGTTTCTTGTCGGCAAGAAGCTGTCGTATATGTAGCCTCCCTTGCTTAAGCCGCTCCTCCCTAGTGTCCCGGTTGGGTGTCGTCCTGATGAATCGTCGGTGGAGACCTGGGGTGCGGTGAACATCAGATTAGTCCTTTTGAGACAGAACCGTATACTTGCTGGGAGGAAGTACACCTAAACAAATTTCAGGCATGTGTTTTATAGTGAGTTTTAAAATGAGGGGCCTGATGTAAAGTAGACGTCAATACTGACGCACCCTTTTTGCGAACCTAAAATTTGGAAGGCCCCGTTCCCCTCGCTAGGGGGCATATGAATCCCAGCATGTGGATGAAATTTTTACCTTAACATCCCGACTCAATGCCCATCCTCGAATATTCAACCCCCACACTTTTAGAAGAAAAATATTTTTTTTTCGAAAACACCGTGACATCCACCACCACAACAAAAGCCTGAACCAAGCATGTTCTTATTGGGGCTTGTTTGCTCCTTGCCGCCCCCGAGTTATTTCGAGCTGACAATGTTTTCTTTTTGTTCTTTTTTTTATCAAATAGAACTTACGTTTTTAGTTTTGGTTTCACTTGTTGTGGCAGGTGGATATTTTTGTAAAGCTTCCTCCCTAAGCGCTTCCGAGTTAACATTTTTGCGCATCTGCAACAATGCTGAAACTCATATAGGCGGGCAATAGCTCGCCATGAAAATACTTGCTCTTGGTGGTCGAGAACAAACACGTGTTCCTGATTCGCAGGCATTTTCTGGGAAGAATACGTGCACATATCCTAAAGAACCAGTTTTAGTCTAATACAGATTATTTGGCCGGACAGAGACACAAAAGCCTGACACAAGACCACTATAAAGACAGAAAATAGAGTGTCTGTGAGGAACGAAACACACAACTCAGATAGGCATCAGTCATTGACCTTGAAACCACTTGCGATGAGCGGCAAAGAGCAAACCTGTGGCCTTGATTGGCTGGTACTTGCCACCAAGACCTGCATGTATAAGAAAGAACCCGGTCTTGGTTAAACTTGTGTGATTTGTTAGAAGAGAGA
The DNA here is from genome assembly GCF_016920785.2 of Ixodes scapularis. Classification (NCBI taxonomy): domain Eukaryota; kingdom Metazoa; phylum Arthropoda; class Arachnida; order Ixodida; family Ixodidae; genus Ixodes; species Ixodes scapularis. Next base: position 173,527,060 of record NW_024609857.1, on the reverse strand, counting down.
CAACAAAATACAAATGCAAGAGCACTACACATATGAAATGGCATGCAAGAGGAATGAAACACAAAACTGATATAGGCGGGTAATAGCTCACTTTGAAAATACTTGCTCTTGGTGGCCGAGAACAAACTCGTGTTCCTGATTGGCAGCCATTTGCTGCGAAGAATACCTGCACATATCCTAAAGAACCCAGTCTTAGTCTAACACAGATGCTTCGGCCGTACGGACACAAAAGTCTGACACAAACCACAAAAGCAGAAAATAGTGTCTGCGAGAGATGAAAACAGACCCAGGTGGAGAGGCCCGTTCTGTTATTTCACCTTAGTCAAATAGTGTAGCTCATTTATCTAAAACAATGCATATTTGCTAAAACATGTATAATATATATTTTGCCTCATTCAGCAAAGTTTACTGCCAACGGTACCTGCACACCAGAATAAGTCAAACTTTGTCGCAGTTTTTTTTTTTCTTTTGTTGAGAGACAACAGAATCCTAAACGGGTGATGAAACAAAATATGAGCCCAGCAAGACAGGCTAGCTTGCCTTGATGCAAGCAAAGTGCCTCGTCCGACAAATGAGATTCTGCTTGGTCTCTTGTCATATTTGGTGGGAATAGTAAAGTAAATGAAGATAAGGCGATCTCTTTTGCAGCCGACAGATGGAAACGAAATTCAAATACCTCGATAAACGACCTGGACATAAAATTGGGTGGTGGCCGAGTGGTTTAAGGTGTCGAATTTCAAGCTTACAGACCGTGTAGTTCTCCTTGTGTATATTTTTACACTTATTGTGCTTAAATTAAAATATACTTAAATATTTTTTTTTCATTTTGGGGGCACTAGCACATAATTTATACGCCAATCCACCTTTCGAAGCGTTTTAATTATACTCCACAGCTTCCTAGTGCTTCCTAGTGCAAAAAAAATTGAAAGCCACTCAGTAAGAGTGGCTTTCAATTTTTTTTTCTTGCTCTCGCTGCTGCTTGCTTCCTCACCCTTAAAATGGTGACAACTCGACACAAAAGTAAAACAAAATGTGTTGCAAATGTGATGAAGATCAGCATTTCCAAGTTGTACCCCTGCCTCATGCCCCGACGATGCCACCACACATTTTCAGCGCTGTGCACTGAATGAGGGCAGTCGCATGCTCACGCGCTCCCTTGCTATCGAAGATCAAAGCGATATGCCGTTCTCGAAAGACGGATGCGGTGTGTGCTCCGAACCTTTCATTGTCCGAATGTAATTCCTGCGATGCTCTGGGGATTGTGGTTTTCGCTTTTACTGCAAGTGCATAGGAGTCAGAGGAGACGATTATGAGTACTTCATGAAGACTGGTTCTAGTACATACAAGTGCAAATCTTGCACTAAACGCAATGGCTCCGACGAAGTGAGTGTTATCGGTGGAAACGCCCCTCGGAACGTGACGACGCGGACACGGCGAGCGCCTTGAGTAGCTGCAGCGCGTGTGGCTGTGTGAACAACCTCCTTCAGGCACTGCACGACACGTTTGATTCACTAATCAAAGAAGTGTCCTCTGTCAGGGCTGATAACGCGTCCCTGCACTTCCATTTGACCCGGAATACGGAGCGACTCCGTCGCTTCACCGCCCAAACCGTACTGCCGCCCCCGACTACAACCCCGCTTCAAGTGCCCAGCACTGAACCTGCGAGCTTCGCGTCGGCCCTTGGCCGAGACTCTCGGACCGACGGCGACAAGGCGACGCCTGGAAGTAGTCGTTCTACCATACACAAGTCTTCTTCGAAACCTGCCGTGAGTGTGGTTTCCTCCGCACTGCCAGTCCAGGTGACGGGCGAGGTAGCACCGAAAGACGCTGATGGATTTACGCTCGTCCAACGGAAGAAACACGTCAAGCCTTCATCTGGAACCTGTGCAAGCAGTAAGCTCTCGTGAGTCCCTAGACCACCAAGGCTTAAGGCACTTTTTGTTTCCCGCCTTAGTTCGGACACTTCTTGCGATGATTTAGGAGCAGCTCTTACTGCCGTTCTGGAAAAGAAATCTTTTACCTTCATCAAGTTGAAAACAAAACCATGATAGTTACTCTTCTTTCCACATAACTGTGAATGAGGAAGACTTCAAATAAATTAATGTGGCGGACGTCTGACCTTTGGGCTCTCTTTTCAGACCATTTTGTGAAGCGGTACAGGGTAATGATGATCGCGACACAATTACGACAAATTAGATCACAACATGAATTGTTCACTCTTTTACCAAAATGTACGCGGGTTGCGCACAAAAGCCAATATATATTTTTAACAACGTCGTTCTGAGTGATTTCGTTAATATTTCACTAACCGAAACTTGGTTGAACAGCTCCTTCGCCACAAATGATTACTTTCCTCCCCGAATACACAGTCTTCCGCCGGGACAGGGAATATGAAAATTCGACTGTAAATTTTGGCGGCGGAGTCCTCATTGCAGTTAAAAATCACTTGCATGCGGTTCGCAGGTTTGACCTTGAGTCAGACTGCGAATCCGTTTGGATTGAAATAACTCTCAGTGATAACACTAGCCTTCTAATCGACACATTTTATTTTCCACCTAACTTTAATGCATCTATGCTTTGTGATCACTTAGATAGAGCAGGAGATAAGTTGGATGTAGACCGACTCAGTATACTCATACTTGGTGACTTCAACATTCCTGATATAAATTAGAGTCCAGAACACTCAGCTCTGCCCACTCGTAATGCCTCACCAAAGGCAAATGTTCTGTTGTCTTTTATTAACTCTCAGGGACTTAACCAATGGAATAGTATTCAAAACCATGCAGGAAATGTCCTAGATCTTGTTCTATCTAACTTTGCCATCGACAGCCTAGTGTGCGTCCTTAACCCTTTGGTATCACCCGATGTTTGGCACGTCCCATTTCTTGTCTCCCTTAAGCTTTTCGTGTGGAACGTGAAGCAAAAAAACAAATCCTGACTCGTTCTCCTTTTCAAGAGGCGATTACTTTGGTCTTTTTCAATATTTGGATAACGTAAACTGGGCACACATATACAATATGACTGATGTAAACTGCGGTAGCAGCGTTCACTAAACATATCGTATCTGCACTTGAGCGCTTCGTTCCTAAGAAACGTCCCCAAACAACTCGGTATCCTCACTGGTATTCTTTCGAGCTGAGAACAACTTTTAAGATTGAAATTGCATTATCATAGAAAATATAAGGCTTCGGACTCAGCGTTCTGGTACGCCAAATTTTCCGAATCACGTGCGCAGGCAAAGTCTTTGTCAGCGCGATAAGAGAGTGCACCATGAGTCAGCAGAGCGCAGTTTATATCGTGACCCATTGCAGTTCTGGAGGTACGTCAAGAACCGTACAGCCACAACTTCATCGACAATAAACATCGCTGACTCATCTTGAATTCCGATTAGTGAACCCGAAGATGTAGCGAACGTTTTTGCGAGCTATTTTTCCTCTGTATATTCTTCCAGCCGGAATGGTTTATCTGCTCCTGACGTTGGTGACAGTGGTAGCGATGGCCTATCAATTCCATTATTTGAAAACGCTGACATTAAAATTGCAATCCAAAAGCTAAAACCTAAGTTATCGGTTGCATTTGACGGTATCCCGAGTATTATTGTCAAATGAGGCTCTTCCATTTTCATACCCATTCCAACGCATATTTTTAACCTTTCATTGTCGACTTACACTTTTCTTGCGATTTGGAAAAACGCGATAACCGTGCCGATACATAAGAAAGGAAGAACAGATGATCCAAGAAACTATAGACCCATTTCATTATTATGTCCATTTGCAAAGCCTTTCGAAAAATATTTCGAGCTTTTTTAAAATAATATCCTGCCCTCACAACCTGGTTTTGTGCGCGGATGATCAGTGGAATCAAACTTGGTGTCTTTTCTTAATTTCGTTTCGCGTATTGTGTGCCAGCGGGGTCAGGTTGACACTGTGTATTTTGTTATGTCTAAGGCATTTGATTTGGTTGACCACTCGCTACATTTACAAAAGCTGAAATCGTACGGTATGAGTACTACACTATGCACATTGCTTCACAATGATTTGTCCGATATACAGGACTTTGTACTTATCCTTGGTCATCTCTCCCGGCCTTTTGCCACCCTGTCTGGTGTTCCCCAGGGGTCCATTCTGGGGCCGATTTTTTTTAATGTTTTCATAAACGACCTTCGCTCATGTGTTCTACATTCAGAAATCCTGCAATACGCCGATGACATCAAGTTATTTAGGCAGATAGTATCTGTAGAGGGCTGTGTGAACCTAATGGATGATGTAAAATCAGTGAGTAATTGGTGTAGTCTCAACAGGCTGACACTTAATGCCACTAGGACCGTTGCGATGTCATTCGCTAAGAAGCTAAGACCTTTTCATTTCTGTCACCAACTGGGCAATGCCCTATTGCAAAGGGTACATTGCACTTGTGATCTTGGAGTTTATAGAGACTCTTTTCTGTCATTTAATACACATGTCAATAACATTGTCAACGCGTGCTTTTGTAGGTTAGGTGTCATATCCAGAGTTATACTTGAGTTTTCCATGTCGGCCTGTATTATGCAGTTATATTTTTCATTAATTAGGTCTAAGCTAGAGTTTTCCTCAGTTGTGTCGGATTCTATTGGGCGTACGCACCAAGAGACGACTGAAAATGTCCAGAAACTTTTTTTTCGGATTTTTTACGACCGCTTTGTTTGTTACACGGTTTACTTTGAATATAACATACTTTTAGAGCGATACAATTGTTCTACTTTGAGTGCCAGACGACGAGACAGAGATCTCATATTTTGTTCAAATGCCTTCACGAGTCATTGATTTCCCTGACCTAACTTCATCGATAAATATCCATGTTCCGAGTAGATTTTGCGAATTTCTCTTCCATTTTATGTTGATGAATTTTTCCGAACCTACCCCATGACACGTATTCAGACCTTGTATAATACTTTCAATGATTCTTGCATTGGCATTTTTAACCCACCTTTTGGAGCGTTCAAGTTCTCTCTTACAAATCTATAACCATCTTTGTAGCGTTCAAGTTTTCTATTGTCAATTTGTAGAATTATTCTTCTTTTTGCTGTATATTAATCCTGCATCATTATCAAGGATTCAAGCTGTTTATGAGCACAAAAAATAAACCAATGAATGAATGAATGAATACCATACCTGAGGACAGTGACGAATGGTCCCAGGTGCTGTGACTCGACCGTATATGGCCTTACGGTGTGGCGCGACTCATGCAGCACCTATGCTTCGTCATGGAGCTAGTGTTCGAGGCGCGACTTGCTAGAGCTGTGCAAGCTATAACTTTACAGTCTGCAAAGGGTTGGAAGATGCCCTCCCTATGCAGAGCTTGCAATACCTCACCAAGAAGCTATTGCAAACACTAGGAAGCCACAGAGTGTGAATAAAAGCACTTCTGAATGTAAATTAGTGTGTAAACTATGCGTCTATGCGTTAAAACTCCAATATATATATATATATATATATATATATATATATATATATATATATATATATATATATATATATATATATATATATATATGCAGGGTGTTTCAGAGAACGCAGGCCAAATCGTTCCTGCGAAAACCACTCATCGCAACGAAAAAGGGCTTGTGGCGTTTTGGTCCTGGCCCAGGGGCCCAGTTAGGGAAATTATGGAAGTGCAGAATAATTAAGTTGTTACCTATTTTTGCGTAATTAACTTTTTTAATATTGTATTTACGAGCATGGCTTAAATTAGAAAATTGCTCAGCATCACCGAAAAACACTAAATCAACAAAGTGCAGAACGATAGACGGCACGCGAAGCATTTTACGGCTTTCTAAAAAACCGCACAAAATCGACGGGTTAAGTTTCGGTTTGCTATCGGAGCCCATCACAGCCCCGGCGGCACCGCTTCCCGTGGAGAGATAGAGCAATCATCGCGCGATGACAGTGCAGCAGAGGTTGGTTGCACTATCTCTCCACGAGGCGCGGAGAAACAGAAACAGAGACATGTCTCTGTTTTTGTTTCTCTCTGTCTGTGTTTTTCCCTGTCGTCTAGATGACCGTTTACTTTTGATTCATGATGATGAGGGCAAGTCGTAGCAATTCTGTTGCTGGGAGTGAACGCGGGCGGCCTGTCTTTTTGGTGTTGCGACGTCAAGTTGCTGTGTGAAATCGCCCCGTTTGAATCAGGCCTTATTGGCCCGCTTCCGACGGGGCGATTTCACCCAGCAACTTGTCGTCGCAAAACCAGCCAAGACGCCCACGTTCACACACAGCAACCGAATTGCTACGACTCACCATCATCATCATGAAATTTGATTTTTCTTGTACAACTTAGAATTTTAAATGCACAGTCATATAAAAAAACACGTTCGTATATCTTTAAATTGTGCTGAGAATACTAACTCATCTTTTTGAAGCGGTTTATTTCCAAAAACGATCTATTTCAAACCAGAACCAAGTTTTCACTTGTCATCATCACCACCACAGGGATGTCACGTAAAAATATCGCATTCCCGATTGGCTCCTGCCGCTTCAAACGTCTCCGAGTTGTCCGAGTTGCTCGTCCGTTTCGAGCCGGACCAGATCTCAGCGATTCGTGTCGACATAGGGAAAGCTATGAAACAACCCACCAGACAGCCTGAAATTGCCTCAAAAGTTGCCCCGTCTGAAGCGGGCCCAAGACACCTCATTGTCTGGTACAGAGACCATTTAGGAACAATCAAGTGTTTAAACGTTGTACTACCCTTTCCACAAAAAAAAAGAAAAAAAGAACACAACAAAAAACACATTCTACAGGGAAAAGTTAAGGAAATGGAATGTACCCTTATGTTCAGTAAAGTTCGGTGGCATGACTCGGGACTCAAGCAGGAATGCAGTCATCCTTGATGTGACCCTATGAGACTGTCTTGCTGCCTTTGCTGGGGCTTATGTAACTGAATTACCTGTACCAAAAGTAGAAGGTACATACGTGTATAACACTCATTACTCAAAAGAAAACTTGTCAACATCCAAAATGACCCATGGAGAAAATTATGCGAGGAATTTTTCGACCACGTTGGCCGAGTCACCTCTCGTGGCCAATGTTTCATTGCAACCTTAATTGTACTGAACAGTTAGAACTTATAGGGTATATTACAAACGAAGTGCCATTTGGTTGTGTACGAAAGTACAATACACAAAACAACACTCAACTACAGTATGTTGAAGTATCTCTGAACTAATTCCAGGGTTTCATGGTGCCTCCTTCGGATAACTGATGTTGAACATGAATGTGTGGACCAAGGAGTGAGCAAACAGTGACTTCCATTTAGTCCCGCGACATGTCGACAAGGAGTGCAATGTGCAGAAGGACTTCTAGAAGTGTGCAGCTAAGATGAAAAGGCAAGATATAACGATGTCAGAAAAAAATGCACCAAAAAGGCTCCGCTGTAGTGAGACAATCTACAATCAAGGCACAATAATGAGTCAACCGACTTACAGCCGCGATTCACTTTGCGTTGATTTAGGTGAAACATGGCCAACGAAAAGATAAAAAACGCGTGTTTATTTTTTTTTTTTGGAGGGGGGGCACTATTTGTTTTGTGCAGCCGATAGCAGAGCAGCTGGGCGGCGTCACGAAAATCCGACTCACTCGCTAGCTTTTCTCAACTTCGTTCGGCTTTAGTCTGCACCACAGATCAGTGGTCGGCACTCATGGTCTACCCGGGAGGAAAAAAGTACGAGCTCACAGCCGAGCATCGATCGCGACTTTCGTGAAGAGAAGCGGCCGGTAACACTTCGGCGACTCGTCAGCTGCAAACAACGCCTTTTGGAACGAGGCCGCGAACCCAGTGCGCCGAATGGTTGCGGCAGAAAGCACGCCGGAAGGAAGGGGGCAGGAGGCTGAGTATCCGAAAGAGACGCGGCGCTGGTTTCTACGTCTATTTCGCACGTGAGATAACAAGATAGCAAAGCTAGCCAAGTGTGAACACTGACTGACCGACACTCGGCCGTTGCGCACTGCGCATGCTCGGCGGCTCGGCTTGGCTGCTCCAGCGGCTCTCTCGGCCGCTCTGCTGGCTCGGAGGCTCGGCCTCGGCTACAGCGCCAGGCACGTGCCCTACAAACTGTTCGAACTGCCTTCGGAACGCAAGCTGGCGCGCGCGCGGGTTGGCGATGGAAACTTATTTTCTTAAACGAGGCTGTTACCTATCGTTTGATGCGCAAATGGACGCATTTTTCACGTCGTTTCTTATACGGTGTGTGAATCTCGCGAAACAGGCGACGAAGAGTGGTTGGTGAAATGTGCTCGCATGTTGTCGTGTATTTTGTGTACGACATAGGATTACCCAGAAAGGTGGGTCAATATCGATAATTGGGCGCGTAAGAAGGAACTTCATGCACGTGACTTGACAAAAATATTTACCATCATTATTTTATCGTGCGAACCGACATTGTCACGTATCGCGTTCGATTTGGGTACCAACACCGGTAACCTCGAATTGTATATTTTGTTCGATGTTTTATATCCCACCGTCGGTAACTTTGTATTGATTTGATGTTGTGTCCCAACACTGATACTTTCTTGTTGTATTGCGATGTTGTGTTGCAACATCGAATTGTATACCGGTATGTTGAGTTTATCGTTTGGCAGTCAATTTTTGTTGCATTACAACTGCAGTAAACATTTGTTGGAAAACGATCACTCCAATAAGCACGTCGTTATTGGGCTCTTTCATTAAAAGGTAGGTCGCGGGTGTTCCACCTAGTTATTCTGTATGGTTTGGTGGTTATCTAGCATTTCAAGCGCCGAAACTGTGGTTACTGTGTGCCGTTCTAACAGCCGTACACACTTGCACTGTCGATTAATCTTAATGTTAACGTTTGTGTTCCATGTGTATTCACACTCTATATCTTTCTCTCGCGTATTGCCGTGTGGTAACTTGTGCTGTTTTTCCGATATCATTCACGCGATGTCGTACATGTGGGGATACCGATATCCACATGTTGCTTCACGGGCGATCAATATCGTGTTACGTTTCCTCTTAGTCCGCGGTATATGCCGACGTAATTCATGTTGGTAACTTGGTATCCGTTCTGAGATATATGCACGCGATATATTATTGTATTCTCCTTTGGGCCCGTGATTGACGACCGATATTTATATGTCGTATGACCGTACAGTATGTCCATGTTAAACACCAACATGCACGCGATGTCGAGCTCTATTCTAATAACCACGCATTATATCGGGGTAATGTGCTCCAATATGGTGCTGTATACCAATAACCGCAAGTTCTATCGGAATATTGTGCTCCGATATCGTGTTGCATACCAATAGAGAGTTTTAGTAGATCGTTCCCATGACTCCGATAACGATATCCCGATACTCCGCCACCGCCTCCCTTGCTCATGCGCAGTATCGTTATCGGGGCTATCGGAGGTATCGGAACGACCAACTAAAACTCTCTAATAACCGCAAGTTATATCGGGATATTGTGCTCCAATATCCTGTTGTATACCAATAACAGCATACTATATCAGGATAATGTGCTCCGATATGAATTCCCATCGTGCGTATAGGGTTAATCGGATAACAATAGTTTTTATTGGTCTCCATCAACTTCATTGGAATACAATATTTCCAACAAGCCGAGTTCATATTGGCTTTTTTCAATAGGGGTCTCATAGGTGGAGGCAATTGGCTCCACGTATCAGACGCTATAACGTCACTTGCATGATTCTTTGAAACGTACATGTAGGTGTCTGATTTAGCCATCCAGGCCGGGCTGAACTGCTTTACTTTTTATATTCCGACTTTAGTTGGGAACCGCCGTTGTCTTCAAAAAGTTACTGGGAAAGGCGCGGGTGCCCGAATTTGAAAATATGAACGATTGCGCAAAGCAGCTTAACAATTCCCAGTTTGAAATCCCTTTTCTTTTAAAGACGCAATTTGAAGTATGTGCTCCAGGGCTCTATATTTATGATCTGTCTGAAGTTTAGGAGTCAAATTTTCTCAAAAAGTTTCCTGGTGAGGCATCGGTACCCAAATTTTAAAGAAAAAAAAGCCAACCCATCCCTACTTTTAGCCGATTGTCTTAAAAACCATTCATTTTTGAGTATTTGCCTTAGTACCGAGATGAGTTTATGACGTTTTACTTTATATTCCGCCTTTAAGTTAAGAACTAGGTTAACAAAAGCTTTTTGGCGAGGCATGTGTGCCCAAAATTAAAAAACAAGAATAACAATCGCGCAAAAACTGCCAAATCATCCCCACTTGTGAGCCGGTTGTCATAAAAAGGATTCATTTGAAAGTATTTGACATAACACCAAGATGGGCTAGGGACTATGGCTTTTATATTACGCTCTTAGTTAGGAGCTAGGTTGGTTTTAAGAAGTTCGCTACCAAAGTGCAGTTGCCCCAATTTGGAAATATAGAAGATTAGACATATACTTTCAAACCATCCCCAATTTTACACCGGTTTTGTCAAAAATGATTTCTTTCATTATTTCCGACAGTGCCAGGAAGGGCTAAAAAGCACTTAATGTTATATTCCGCCGTGGGTGCCCAGTTCTAAAAAGATGAACAAATGCATAAAAAGAGCGTAACTAGCCCCACTTTTAAATCGGGTTTTTCAAAAAGTATTCATTTTCGAGTATTTCCTATAGCACCGGGATTGAATATGACTAGGGTTCGGGGTTTTCGGTTTAAACCGATAAAAACCGATAAGAGTACGCCGAATCCATTTTCGGAAATTCGGTTTTAACCGAAAAAGGTCAGTTTTTAGGTTCGGAATTTTTTTATTAAAACCGAAAAAAGTATGTCGAATCAATTTTCTAAAATTCAGTTTTAACCGGAAAAGGTCACTTTGACCTTCCAGTCGTACCGCAGAGCCGTGGCGAAAACGTAGAACGACAGTGTCTATCGAAACGTGTCCGAATGTATGGGATACACGGATGCCATCACGACGTTTTGGTTTAATGTGCGCACCATCGATCGGAACTTGAAGTCTGAAATGCTTCATAACTTTGCCATGTACGAGCATGTTTTCAAACTCGTTTTAAGGAAGACTGATTTTATGCAAGCTCAGCATGCTGTGTTGAGCTTCACAAAGTCGCACCGTGTCTCTTTTGGTGGTCACAATTGGTTGATTGGCCGATTTTGGCTCAGGCAGCGCTTCCTCTCCTCTGCCTGCCAGTGTCCAGTATTAGTGTTGAGAGGGCATTCTCGAAGCTCAGGGCCATATAGCAACAGGAAAGAAAGAGTGCGGATATACCAGGAGAACCTCGGAATGTACATCTGGGTTTACCATTATAAGATACCGCAATCCCGATGTACAGAAGGTGAAGTTCTATGTTTTTCGGGCATAGGCTTCATATCTGACTTCTTCGTGCTTCTCAGGTTTTTCCTTGTTTCTTCTAGAGCTGCACACATTTGCCAAATAAAGCGCTCATTTCTTTTTCAATGTACCTATGCCGTTATTCTTTGAGTGATCACAAGTATCAAAGCTACAAGGATCATCCAATCCGGTGTCCGTTGGTGTTTATTTTATATTCACCGAAAAAAGCCAATAAACTTTTGTGGGCACAAATATACGCCGAAAAACACCGAAAATTGAATTTTAAAATAAACACCGAAAAAAGTACGCCGAATTTTGAAAAAATAGAAACCGAAAACGCAGAACCCTAAATATGACTCTTAATTTTATATTCCGACTATAATTTGGAACTTGATTGTTTTCAAAATTTTCCCTGGCGATTCCTGGCGGCCCAAATTTACAATGATAAACGAGTGCGTAAGGTCAACCTAACATTCCCCACTTTGAAACAGGTTGTCTTAGAAGGGATATTACTTGGACTATTTGCTATAGTTTTGGGATGGGTTAGAAAACTCCAATTTTATATACCATCTTTAGTTGGAAACTAGGTTCTAAACGTTTTCTGGCGAGGCACGGGTGACCAAATTTCAAAAGTTGAACAAATGCGTAAAAACAACCAAACCATCACCAGTTTTATACAGGTTGTCTCAAAAGGATTCATTTTGAAGTATACCATAGTCCTACGACGGTTTAGAGGACTCTTAACTTTATATATCTCCTTCAGTCATGAACTGGGTTCGCCGTCAAAAAGATCCATGGCAGGCGCATGTGCCCTAACTTCAAAAGATGACCGAATGATTAAAACAGTCAAAACATCTCAAATTTAAACCGGTTGCCTCAAAAAGATTTATTTAGGAGTATTTGACATAGCAACTGTGGGTTAGAGGACTTTTCTTTCTATATTCAGCCCTTTTGTTTGGAGCTGGGTTCTCCTAAAAAAGATTCATGGCGAGGCGCGGGGCCCAAATTTCAAAAGATGAACGGATGTGTAGAACAGCAAAACCATCCCCCATTTTAAACCAGTTTTCTCAAAAAAGAAGTAATATTATAATATTTCCCATAGTATCAGGATGGGGAACGGGGCTTAGATTTTTATTCCGCCTTTACTTAGGAACTAGGTTGTTCCGCAAAGAGTTCCCTGGCAAGGCGCGTTTTTCCATGTTTCAAAAGATTAACCAATGCATAAAAGAGCCGAACAATCCCCAATTTCAAAACGGTTTTCTCACAAATGAATAATTTTGGATTATTTTTCATAGTATAGGAAATCACTTGTCACGAATGACATCAGATGAGGCGACGAAAACTGAAGCAAACTAAACGTTTAACTGAGCGAACTTGTGCCCAAAAAATAAATAGAAAAAGTTTAGCGTTACAAGCGTCGATGTCGGCGAAACAGCAGTATCAAACGCTGGAGCGAGTCTGACTCGTGGGTTTCTGGAACATTCGGAGGTAGAAATTTGGGTGCGTGGAACATTCGGAGCTCGATCAGACAGGAATGTTCTCGACCTTACGAGAACGCCAAGTTGAAACAATAAATACAGGTTTTTTGGTATCGAACCTGGACCTTCCACGCGACAGTCAAACGTGGTAGCCTTTCGGCCACGCACGCGCTCGCTCGCTCGGCGACGCGCGTGGCAGCATGCTAGAGTATTTTCTTTAAATGTTTGCTTATAAGGCTCGGTTGTCCGAGTTTCAAATGATGATCCAGTGCGCACAAACAGAAAAATCATTTATAATTTATACCGGCTCTCTCAAAAACGATTTATTCTGGAGTATATTTTTCATAGTTCCGTTCTGGGCTACACGACTCTTAACTTTATATTCCGCCTCGAGTTGGGATCTACGTTCTTCTCAAAAAGTTTCCTCGCAAGGCGTGCGTGCTCGAATTTTAAACTTTGAACGATTGCAAAAATACAACTAAATTATCACCGATTCGAAACAGGTTGTCCCATAAAAACTCGTATTGGAGCATTTGACATAGTGCCAGAATGGGTTAGAGGACTCGTATTTTATGATTTCGCCTTTTATTGGGAAATAGGTTGTTCTCAAAGCGTTCCCGGGCGAGGCGCACGTGCACTAATTTCAGAAAAACCATTCCGTAAAGAGAGCCTAAAAATCCTTCAGTTTATTTTCGGTTGTCTTAAAACTAATTTATAATTGAGTATTTGACATAGTGCCAGGATGAGCTAGAGGACTCTTAGTTTTATATTCTGAGTTAAGTTGGGAGGTTGTTCTCGAAACGTTCCTGGCGAGGCGCAGGGTCACCCCTTCCGAAAGATTAGCAAATGCGTAACAACAGTCTAACCATCCCCACTTTGAAACAAGTTGTCGTCAAAAGTATTTTTTTAGAATTTGACGTAGTAACATGATAGGTTGGAGGACATTTAATTTTAAATTCCGCCCTTGGTTGGGAACTAGGTTGTTGTCAGAAAGAACCCTGGCGAGGCGCAGGTGCCCAAATTTCGAAAGATGAACAAAATCGTAAAACCGCAAAATCATTCCCAAATTTAAACCGGTTTTCTCAAAAAGAATTCAGTTGGAATATTTGACATAGAATCAGGATGGGCTGGCACTCTTAATTTTATATTCCTCTTCAGTTGGACCTAAGTTCTCAAAAGACTGATGACGAAACGCGGTTGCCCGTATTTCGAAAGATAAATCAAAGCACACAAACAGCCAAATCATCCAAAATCTTTAACCGGCTGTCTCACAAGGGATTCATTTTGGAGTATTTTTGATTGTACCACAATGGGCTAGAGGACGCCTAATTTTATATTCCGCCTTTAGTTGGGAACTGTCTTGTTCTCAAAAAGCTTCGTCTCCAGGCGCGGGGGCCCAAATTTTTAAAGTTGAATAAATTTGTACAAACAGCCAAACCATTCCCTCTTTTTAACCGGCTTTCTCATAAATGGTTTACGTTGGAGTATTCACCACGGTACCAGGATGACCTACGACTCTTATTTTTATATTCCTCATTGAGTTAGAAATCAGGTTGTTTATACATTTCCTATGTCGAGGTGCGGGTGCTCCAATTTTAAAAGATGAGCGAATGCAGCAAATCATACAATGTTTGAACCCGGTTGTTTCAAATGGAATTCCACTTGCGGTAATTGCCAGAAAAACTGGATCGGCTAGAGGACCTAATTTTTTATTCCGAATTTAGTTGAAAACTGGGCTCTCAAAATGTTCCCTGGCAAGGGGCGGTGCCAAAATTTAAGTATGAACGAATGCGTAAAAGCAGACGAACCATCCCTACTTTTATACCGGTTGTCTCAAAAACAATTCATTTTGAAATATTTGCCATCATACTAGGATAGGTTTGTGGAACCTTAGTTTTATATTCCACATTTAGTTGGGAGCGAGGTTCTCAAAAACTTCCCTTGCAAGGCGCTGGTGTTTAAATTTCGAAAGATGAGAGAGAAAGTACAACAGGAGTCTGACCATCTACACATCTAAATCGGTTGTCTCAAAAACGATTAATGTTGTAGTATTTGTCATAGTACCTCGATCGGCTATGACTCTTAATTTTATATTCCACCTGTAGTTCGAAAGCACACTATTCTCAAGTTCCCTGGCGTAGCGCTTTTGCCCAAGTTCCCAAAGATGAACCAATGGGTAAACGCAGCTAGACCATCCCCACTTTTAAACTTCGTGCAAAACAGTGCAAGTCAGAGAAAGTTATAGGAGTTTCGGCGTGTATGTTAGACCCATGGCTGGGTTTACACTCCGTGCGGTTGCTTGGTGGCTAAGTTATTGGTAGCAAGGACAATAAATTGTGTTTATTTTGTAGTCTGCGCAGTCTTTTCATGCAGTTTCAAAAAGGGTGTCGAGCGGGCAGTGGTACCACTTACTTTGACTGGTGCTAAGTTCAAGTATATTTTAATAGTCAGTGATGTCATGTCCGCTCATACTGCATTGTCCTTTAACGAATGTATCTGTTTTGTACAATATGTAATTAGGCGTAAAAACACATTGGTGTCACTGCTCATTTTGAACCTTAACATTTGCGAAGCAAATATTAACTATACGTATATAAATTAGTATTCACCTTTTGCGTGCGCCGCAACGGCCTAAGGAGGGTGGTCTTTAAAGCGAAGTTTGCATAAAACTTACCTTATTTTTTGTAGGAGCTCATTAAAAGCCTCGGTCGAGCAGGTTACCAAGATGTCAGAAATTTTATCTCCATACAGTCATCTGCGTTGGTGCCAAACAGTGAAGAAACACGCTTCTATAGTAAAGTGGATCGGTAAGTGCTGTGATTCGCTCGAGACGTTCTGTGCTCCTCGCTTGGCTCTTTCTATGGCTGTGCGCATGACTAAGAAGGAATGCTTCTTTGCACTCCTAGGAGATTCAAGCTACTCATACAACGAGTGTAAAAAATAGAAAGGCCAACATGGTCCTTGCCACGTTTGTCTTGTCCAAGCTCACATTGAAACATTCTAGCAACCCCCGGAATCTTCGAGTAACTTCTGGTCAGCTATTTGAGCCCCATCTCTTATTAATGAGGAAGCATTAACTGTCTCAATGAGCGAGCCGACGTCATCAGCTTTTAAACCATGCAAAGCGGCACCTTAGTAAAACCACGCGCAAAGCTAGCCAACGGCTCCTTTTACACTTCGGTCTCATTGACTGGCGCGCGTCGACGAGGCTCCCATTGGCCGCTGCGCGTCAGTTTGTGTGGTGTCATCCTGACTGTGTCATCACACTGCTGTGTTACCACTCATCACCGCGTTCGCTGGCCTCTTATCGGTTGTACGGCGCGTGGAAATACATACCGCGCACAGAATAAACCAAGGGGTTCGTTCTGCTGGGAACTACATTGCTGTCTGTTCCTTCCTCGCGCCGCAAGCACACGACAGTTTGAACGACCGCTCACCCTAAGGTGCTGCGTGTCCGTGAGGCAGCGGCTCCACTGTTCCACGCCCAAGGTCAGCGCGTTGTACGCGGCAGATTACAGAAGGGAGCGAAGAGCGGCGTGCGTGCTTTCGCATTCACAACTCATAGGAAGTGCTTAGGTGTCCAGCTGCAACGGAAAAAGAGTAGCACAAGTGACCGACGACCGGAGCGGCGAAATCGCGACACGCGGCGATGTTGGTCTCGAGCGAAAGGGCCCGTTCACGTTCCATATCTTAACGCGGGGGTGGACGGCAGAAAGCACCCCATCCTACAGCCCGCATTTCAAAAGCTATCTTACTCTCAATTTCCTGCCGCCCATCCCCACAGTGAGATATGGAATGTGACTGGCACTCTCGCTATCGGCGCGCTAGGGAACATTAGTGCCGCGTGTTGCGATTTTGCCGCTCGGTTCATCGTTCACTTGTGGTACTCTTTTTCTGTTGCAGCTGTACCTCGGGCCTTTTCGTTGGTATTTTTTAAAGAACTTCCGGGTTTCGCCGAAAAATGTATTTAAGAGGATGAGACACATTATTGTTGCTGTTTATAGATTTAAAAATTTATCCTGCTAAAATGAAACATATATTTTGGTTTGTAAAATTTCGCTCTCTATGGTCGGTTCGTTTTTTCTATTTCAACCGTTGAGAACCGTTCCACGTAGGCTGCCGCGGCTGCGTGCTGCGTCGGCTGCTCGACGGCGCCTGTGCCACCGGTGCGGTGGTGCTTTTTTTTTTTTTGCGGCAGGGGGCAGTGACGTTGGCCTGTTGGTTATCGGTATGTTTAGTCTGCCGGAACGCCGAGCAAACGGCAGCTTGTGTATTGCTCGGCTCGGTAATGCTCTAATTCTGGTGGCAACTCTGCCGAGTACATTGTGTGCCGGTTGGCGAAAGTTAAAGAGAGGGGCTTCTATACTTTTGGTTATACAGTTTCGGATTGCCGAAAACTTGCTGGCGCATGCTTCATATTGGTGGAGTTATTATAAAGGTTTGAGAGAAACAAGGCATTTATGTTAAGATGAGCTGTATGGGGGGATCACCACAGCCCGGAAGCACGTGCGAAGGAAAATGCGAGAGACTGTGGCGATCAAACCACTGTCGCTAATTACAGCAGAGTTGGATGTATGGTTGCAGGTCTGTGAATAATTTAATAGATTCGTGTAGACTTTGTGAGTTTGTTGTACCATGAAGTGTACGCTTTTTTGTATAAAGCGCGTGTCTAATAAAAATAGAACTTGCAAAAGAAGTTTGGACTTGTGCTCAGACTGGCAATGTGAAAAATTATCTCTTTTAAGCCGCAAATAAATTGACGATATAATGAGAAGTCGCTATCACTGGGCGTTCATTGTTTCCGAGACGATCTCGATCGAGCGCCGCAAAATAATGTGCCATCGTTCCGGAAGCGCGGACATTCACAGGAAAAGGCAAACACACACTTCGTTTTCTAAAAAATAAACATTGCCCTTACACTTTTTTTGTAAAAGAACGAGACGGCGGCAGTGGGATGCACGCCCTTTCGGAGTTTGGGGCAGCTCCCTCTGAACCTCGGTGAACATAGGATGCAAGTTCGTTCGGAGTTAGGATCCTAAGTCCGGACGAACTTCCATCTTATTGTCACTGAGTATGAGAAAGAGGGAGAGGAGCGACAACGCTTCTTACACCCTCTCCCATAACTTAGCAATCGCCAAGATGACAGTGCGCGTATTGCTTGTTTATTTCTGGTTGCTTTTGTAGAAACCTAACGCCCGTTGTGGGAAATTCGGCTCTGCCGTCTGCAATTGGAGTACCAATGAAATGCATAGGAAGGGTGCAGGGGTTGGTTCTAGGTCCAACATTCGATTTACCTTGTGTAGTAGATTAGGAGCCCAGCGCGGCCTTGCCGACTCACTATCCCGACGACGAGGCACACTCTCTCTCTCGCAGCCTCGCTCCAGTCGGCTGACACACCGACGCCCGCTGCCTTCGATGCAACTCCTCCTACACAAATTGTTTTCTTTTTGTTTCTGGCACACGTTCGCCGATTTAACCTTCAATTTCAGTTTTACACTAGTCTACCTTTATCTATCCGGGACATTTCTGGTAGGCATAATGAGCGTCGAAACAGCAGCGGCGAACATCGCGGCGTCGGCATGAAAGCCCTGAGCAAGACTACGAGAAAGAGTGTGTCTCGGCGTCGCGAAAGTAAACCGGCAAGGACTCGCTGGGCTCCTTATCTAATACACTCACTATCTCGAATATTCTACCTCGGCTGTTTTAGAGTGAGCTAGAACGAGACTCACTCGGCAAAGATAGGTTAGCCTTCTTATCATTTACACTCGGGCGTACGACTAAACCCGAATCATCTATAAGGATGGACACGTTTTTTTTTTCTTGGTCATGCACGCGGCAATGTTGTTTTATAACGGCGCGTTGAAAGAGTCGCAACATCGGCAGCCCGAGTACAGCAAATGAGGGGTTCGGATATCAAATGGGTCAAGGTACGTCAACTTGAACATAGGGAAACAGTCTCCTTTATTTTCTTAATTATTTTACCTTGAAAGCAAGGAATATCGCATTAGTCCTGAATATGAAAATAACAACTAAAAGACACAAAAATTTAAAAAAAAGGTGATGGTTGGCACAGTAGGGCCGTTAGACTACTATATACGTGTATCTAAGGTACTGCAATTAGTTCAGTGTTGGACAAAATACTCGATAAAGGCATTCACGTTAAGTTACTAAATGCCCGTTTTATAAATGATTTCATATACTACTCAAATTGCTTCCTCTGTAAAGTATCTTGAGTAGAATACAAATATTGAGAAATGTAATTAAATCACTTTTGAAGATACTTCCGCGTTGCATAATTTGTATCGACGTCAGCGACTAACACAATTATAGAGTTGCGCTAATCGGGTTTGCCAGAGTGGTTTATTGGCACGCAATAGAAGCTGGTACTCGAATTTCTGGTCAGATATCCGTACTCGTTTGTGCGGGAAGACAGCCTCGCCTATGCAAAAGAGCCGCTAAACCGATGCACTAGACGGCACTGCCGGTAACACCGCGAAAAACGCTGATGCAGAGAGGTGTAGTTGATGATATCCGTGGCCTCTCTCCTGGCAGTGCCCAACAAATATCTTGCTAGCTGTTGTAATGCACCACATCATTCCTATTGTTCTCGGGACCCACAGTCCTCGAAGGCGAAGAAATTTGCATCACTTTCCGGTGACGCCTGGGTAGAGGGCTCTACATTTTGGGGGTAGGCGCGCCAATTCATCTTTGATCAGCTGAGCGATCAACCCCCGCTGAACCCCTGCGATCCACTGCATCTTGAACCGCGGCCACAGAACAGCGCTGAACACCAGTGGGGTGTCCCTTATTCGGTCACTCAACCTGGAACATATTGTGAAAACCTGGTATTATTTTTTTCTTTGCACTTGATATTTGCGGTTAACTTTACATAAATTGTGTAAATGACAAGCCACTGGGCGCTATATTGTTTTCATTGTAGTCGGTAACGACATACACCCGGTCTTTCCAAAGATACTGAAACTAAAATAAAAATCGACTCGTACACATAAAGTTCGAAGTGTGCACAGAGTACCTAAACCGACGCTCAGAACAATGACTGCCTCATACTGAGAATCGTCACTGTGCGCAAGGCTCGCGGCGTGCTTTTTGCAACTGAAAAACGTGAAAATTAGTTAATTATTATCTCAAACGCTAACACTTTTGCATATGGTTTGAATCAGTCTGGCTTTAGTTGCAATAGTCATCGTTTCGTCAATGGAAACTGTACCCGTAAAACCAATATTTAAAAAGTTATTAACAAATTTTAGTTTATTAGCTAAATATCATGGCGATTACACTGAGCTAATGTTTGCCGAAGTTGAGAGACACCTAGTCAAGACGGTGTTCAGCTAGCAGTTTGCACTGTACTTTAAATAAACATATATGTTTGCATTATTACACATCACCCTGGGCTATATGGATTTATTGTACATTTTTAATATAAATTTAAAAACAAACAGTGTTTTCTACTTTTCAAGCATTCGTGAAGTATAATATAAACAGATAATCTTACTGTTTTTTGGGACCTGCAAATATGGCAGTTTTCAGCAGCTCGCAGTACTCCGGTCACCGGAGTGATGCCAGCTTGCGCTTCAGTGCTGCAATTGTGTGAAGCAGGTATCCCAGATAAATGTTTTTCTCCCGTCTAAATTGCCTTGAACGTCCGCCAACGGTTTCATGACCTAGGACACGTAATTAACAAAATTTTACTCTGGATACAGACGCACACTTAAATGTCCACTCACCTGACAGTACTCCTCGACGAAGTCTACCTCTACGGGGCATCGTAGAGCTTGCAGTTTCTGTCGCATACAGAATTCTTCCAGGCGCTCCAGACGGTCGTTTGAAAGATCTCTGATGCATTTCAATGCCTTATAGCCCCAATTCCAACGCGTTACATTTGGCACAACAAGGTACCTTGAAAAACACAAAACGAAGCCATACTATCATTAAAATCATGAACCTAAAAAAAAACTCGTACGTGCGAATAACCGCGAAAAAGGTGACGGGCTTATGTTTTTGTACCAAAGTTCAAACCCTATTTACAAGTCATTCTCAGTAAATATAAACACCTAACTAAAATGCGTCAAAGTCCCACAGTTTCAAAAATTAAGTGAGTGCTGAGGTTCGCTGGAGTTGCAACGATTATGAGTATGCAATCGGCAGCAAGATAGGTCATCCGACTCATCCCCTTCCATTTAGCACTTCCACGCCGGTTTAGAGCAATGTTGTGACTAGACGGCATCACGCCATCTCAATGTAATCTGGCAAATCAATTGCTGAAAACAGTAACGAAACCGGTGAGAGGCAATGCAATGTTAGTATTGCCTTAAGACTTGAGAACTTACCGCCCGCAGAGGTCGTGTGGTTCATTGGCAGCCAGCGTTGACTGGTTTTGTTTTGCCTATAAGCTCCTACACTTAGCAAAAGCCGCCTTGGAGATGGCGCAGTAGAAAAGGTCACTTTCTGCTTTCTGGGCGTCGGAACCAGTAGCCAAGTTCAATGTGCGCGACGCACATTTTTTTATTTGAAGGTAGTCGACACGGCTATCCATTGCCAAAAACTGACGTTAGCTCAATGCGCTCTGTTTCCTCATCGTCATCGTGAGAACCGCGAACTCAAAATGCATCCACGTCTTATTTAGCGGTTTTGAACAAAGACCATGAACGCAACGCCGGCATTTAGGTGAAAAAAGCGCTCGTGAAATGCATACTGTCACGCCAGCAAACTGCACACAAACAATTGACATTTGTTTTTTTCTGTGGCGCTTGCATTATCACATACATAAAGTATTTAAGAGTTGGAAATTCTGCGAACCTGAAGTCTTTGAGAAAATTTGACCCGTTGTTGGTGACAACCCTGATGTGACAATCGTACTACGTCGTCCGGCGGGCTCAAGACCCGGAAGAAGCGATACACACGCTTGACACGGTCGGGAGTCGAAAAGCGCTCGAGCCACGCTCGTCGTTTTTTTTTTTTTTTTATTCTGCTCGTGCAGTCTTTTGCCGCCTGGTATCGCTACAGCTTATGACACTCCTCCACCATGAGTAAAAAAAAAAGAACTATAACACACCGCGCACACGTCAACCGGGGGAGTATCCACGTGGGGCTCTTCGTCGTCTGGAACTCTTTTGTAGTGGCGTGACTGCTGCCGGGGTCTCTGGAGTTGACTGAGAAACGCTGGTCACAGAGCTCCTTAGCACTGTTGAGTCGTTGGGAGACGCAGTGGAAGTTGAGAGACTGGGCAATGACGTGGGGTCCATGCTGCGGTTGCCACCTGGAAATTCGGGCGTCAGTGTCTTGCTCTCGCGTTTCGGCAACAGACGTCCGGGGAAGCCGCTGAGGCTGCGTTGCCGTTGCGAGGCCTAAGATGGTCCCCATGCCGACGCCACAAGGTCCCATTTGGCAGACGCACGTTCAGGAACGCAGCGCCTACCGCAAAGGCTACATGTCCGGCAGACCAAAGAGCACCCGGTCGGAAGTTCCTGGCACACACTGGTGCTCCAACTTCCGGCAAAGGGCCGGGACGACAACCACTGCCGGCGTAAAGCTTTTGCTTGAGCTGCCTCAGCAGTGCTGTGAACCGCAGGTTGGGATGCATAACGGTCATCTGTGTCTTGATCATGTAGCCCACAAGGAGCACACATGAAGCACGGTCAGTGATTTCGTGTGGCGTAATCCGGTAGTGAAATAGAACTTGAGCCACTAGCGTGCAGAAATTTCGCCTTGGCATTTGTTGAGCTTAGACTTGACATTCTGTACCACGCGTTCCGCGGCTCCATTGGAAGCTGAGTGGTACGGAGGGACTAACAGCCGACGGGTTCCGTTCCTGGTCAAGAACTCCAGGTACTCGGCTCTGGCAAAAGCTGGGTCATTGTCCGAGATTATTAAGTCTGGGAGTCTCTGGGCGGCGAAGGCAAGTCGCAATGCAGATATGGTCGCCACTGCGGATGGGTGGTGACTGCGAGTACTTCCACCCACTTCGAGTAGGCGTCGACGACTACAAGAAAGTATAGTCCTTTGAAAGGTCCACTGAAGTCCACATGCAGGCGGGACCATGGCCTCTCAGGAAGAGGCCAAGGGGTGATCTCAAGGCGTCGGGGTGTTCGCCGGTGTTCCTGGCAGACGTGGCATCGCCGAACGTGATGAGCAATGTCTTCACTCAATCCAGACCACCAGACGTGAGACCGGGCCACCATCTTTATCTTTTCCACCCCTGGATGGCCTGCATGCAGCAGTTGAAGAATCTGGGGACGTAGGACCTGATGTATCACTACCCAGGATCCCCACAGTAAACAGCCCTCTTGCAAGCTCTGCTCAGCACTTTTGTGGGTAAAGGGGCTGTATTCCTTCAACTGGTGGAAGGCCTGACCTCTTCCGACGACTCTGACGACTTCGGACAGAACCTTGTCCCGACTGGTCGCTTGGGCCAGTGCTGTTCTGGAGATTACACACAGATAAGCTTTCTCCAGCAAGAATATGTCTGCTGGTACCTTCTCACTCGCTGGAACCACAGGCAGCGGAAGGCTACTGAGGACATCCGCGTTACCGAAAGCCTTCCCGGGCCGATAGACCAACTGGTAACTATATGTCGCTAGTTTCAAAGCCCAGCGGATTATCCGTGGTGAAGCTTGAACAGGGACCGCCTTGCCAGCCGCCAAGAGTCCCAACAGTGGCTTGTGGTCAGTGACCACTTGAAACTTTCTTCCCCACAGGTATTGATAAAACCGCTGCACATTGTAGACCAAAGCCAGCGCTTCTCTGTCTAGCTCGCTGTAATTCTGCTCAGCGGACTGTAGGCGGCGTGAAGCAAACACCACAGCTGTCTCGATGCGAGAGTATGGCCCCAATGCCGCATGCGGAGGCATCGACCGCGAGGACCACAGGTTTCGCCGGATCGAAATGGACCAGTACAGGAGTTTGTGTCGGCAGAGACTTGCTCAGGCGAACCGCATCGCCTTGTTGCATTCCCCAGGCTCGTTTTCGCCCCTCGCTTAGCAGAAGATGAAGTGGTTGAAGGCGCTCAGCAAAGTTGGGCGGGAACCACTGGTAGAAGTTTATAAGCCCCAAACAGTTTTGGAGCTCCATCGTATTTTGGGGCAGCGGCGCATCCCTCACCGCCTCCACCTTCTGGGGAGTGGGAGCCAGGCCGTCCTTCGTGATGGCGTGGCCTACGTACTCCGTTTTGGGAAACATGAGGACACATTTTTCGACCTTGAGCTTCAGGCCTGCTTTTTGAAGCTTAGTCAGGACCCGGTGGAGATTCTGGATGTGGTCCTGGTCGTTGATCCCGGTGAGCAGAATATCGTTCAGGTACACTGCCACGTGGTTCAATCCCCGGAAGAGGTTGTCCATCTATCGCTAAAAGATGGCTGGGGCTGTGGCTACGCCAAACGGCAGACGCGTGTACTGAAAAGGTTCCATTAGCGTGGAAATCGTAACAAATTTGCAAGAATCTTCGTCCAGAACCACCTGCTAATATATGTTTCTGAGGTCTAATTTGCAAGACTTTCTTCCACCGGAGAGTGACGCCCACAAATTCTCACTGAGAGGTAGGTGGATACTGCTCAAATTCTGCCACTGGGTTGATGGTAACTTTAAAATCTCCGCAGATTCTGAAACTTCCATCTTTCCTTAGCACCGGTACTGTGGGTGCTGCTCATGCGGAGGTCTTTACCAGTGTGAGGATGCCCTCACGCTGCAGGCGCTGCAGCTCTTGCGACACTTCATACTTGAGTGCGAGAAAGGGGGTCTTGGCTCGAAAAATCTGGGACGGGCATCAGCTGGAACGTGCAGCTTTTCTTCAGTGCCCAGAAAGGTGCCCACATCTTGCTTCAATAGAGCCTCGAAGTCGTGCAGCAGCTTCGGCACAGCGGTCAGCGCAAAGACAGCAGCCTCTTTGGACTGCGACAGCTGAATTCCCAGAGTCTGAACCCGGGTTCGGCCAAGTAGTGTGGGGGACGACCCCCTTTTTACAAAAAGGGGCTGGCGTGCCTCCTTGTTGCCAAAACAGACGCTGACTTCGGCCATGCCTTGGACAGGGGAAAGTTGGTCTGAGTAACTACGCAGCCAGACGTCTCAGGTCTTGACTGGCACGGACGGGAAGGTTTTCTTCAAAAGCTCCGCTGCAATGACTGAAACGCTGGCCCCTGTATCCAATTCCATGCACAGAGGCTGGCCACAAACTTCGTGGGTAACCAGGAAAGGCGAAACCGACTGGCTAGTGGGAGCCAGGCACCACATGTCGAAAATCTGGGTGTCTTCCGTGGCGATATGAAGTTAAGCTGTATCGGTGCCAGATGTTTTTTTCCACATGTCGACCCGCCTGTGGCTGCGCGCAGGTCCGACGGCGATTGCCTTGGCCGCAAGCTGGGGCCGCTCCTTCAACGTGCGTCGGACCGCTGCACTGCCGCTTCTTCGCCCTACATCTACGGGAAAGGTGTTCCTGCTTACCACAGAAGAGGCACGACGCTTGCTTGAACGGGCAGAGGTGCGGCTGGTGCGCGTCGTCGCCGCGAGGGCAGGAAACGCCCCCTCTGAATGCCATCTTGTTTGTTGGGAGTACCACCGGGGGTAACTCGGACGCTGATTGTGCTGGTCCTGACGAACCGGAAATCTCGGCAATGGCCCGACAAGCCGCCTCCAACGGCAATGCTGCTTTAATGGCGTCGTCAAATGAAGGGTCCGGGAGTTCAAGGAGCCTGCATACCGGTGTCGTTGATCCCCGCAAACGGGCCGATCTCGAAGCAGCGAGTCAAGCTGATCGAAAAAACTGCAGTTCGTTGAAAGGCTGCGGAGCGCAGCGACTAAATCGTTCACAGTTTCACCCTTACTGCGGTTTCCGTTGTTAAAACGAAACCGTTCCATCATTAAGGACGGCGCAGGGCTGTAATGGGCACGCAGGATCGTGAATTGTTTGTCGAGCGACCTATCCTGGGGGTTTGCGAGCTTCAGAAGGTCCAGCAACAGAGTGAACGTCCGGCCCAGGCAGCACAAAACGTCATGGAACGGTCGAGAAAAGGTCCCTGACGTCCGTGACGTCCTTCGTGACTTCGATCACGTTTTTTTGTTGTTGATGCGACGTCCTTATATAACGTTTCATTAGAGTACAATCAGTGACGTTGTGACGACGTTGTATTTCAACTCAAGCGTCGTCAAGGTTCCCACGACGTCGATGCACGACGTTCAGGCAACGTTCAGCGCTCACGTTTCTTTTGCGTTGAAGTGAAGTTCATAAATGACGTTCCATTATCGTCCTGTCTGTGACGTGCTGGCGACGTCATGTTTCAACTTCTACGTCGTAATCGTCGCCACGACGTCAAGACAAGACGTTCTAGCAGCGTCGAACACTCACGTTTCTTCGACGTTGAACTAAAGTCCACAGCGACGTTACATTATTGTCCCGTCAGTGACGTTTCAGCGACCTCGCGTTCAGACCTAATTGTCGTAAACATCATACAGGGCGTACTGGCAACGTCGACCACTCACGTTTGTTCAACGTTGACGACATATTTAAATTACGGTACGTCCCACTTTTGTCCTGTCATGGACGCCCTGGCGATGCCATGCCACAACCTTTGTTTTGTGTTTTTTTAGCTTTTCCAGCTCCATCTCTAGCTGCAGAATCACGCATAGTATGCGTTCAGTGGTAAAATCTTAATTACAGCTGTGGTCAAGGTGACACTGCTCAAGAGCCGCAAGCAAAACTTAATTTTTGAGAGCTTGAGGAATTTACTTATGCATTAATTTATTTATTTCAAGATACTATTAATTGCTCATAGGATTATGCTAGGAAGGGCATATACAAAACTCAATGTTGTGGGTCGCCTGTCAATTCCCGATCAGGCCAAGTTCTACTCACTCCGAGGAAGTCACACAAGGAGCGCTATCATAGACAAACACTTTATAAATACTCAAATTGTACCGTCGATGCTGTGGAAGGCCACGGTTGCCCTGTGGTCCGGGTCTTCCCTGGGCTCGTTCAGCACCGCCTCTTTCGTTCGTCACGGCCCATCGACCTCTGTCCACGCGCACCTACCACGAGCGTCTCTTTCTCTTCTTCCTCGCCGCTTACGGGGCCGTCCATCCACGCTCAGCGTGGCTCGTTGTCTCCCACAATGTACACTGAAGGAAAAAAAAATTGTATGAAGGCATGTTGGGAATATCTTTCATTTTACAAGTTTCACTATGTAAAATAGTGAAACATGTAAAATGAAAGATATTCTTTCATGTAAAGTGAAAGATATTTAGCACTATTTCCCTGCGCACTTGCGCATTTTTGAACACTACTCCAAAAAATAAAATGCCCGGCAATGATGAAATCCGGTAGATGCTGTCAGCAGTTTGTGTAGATTGGCACTCATGATGCCCACTGTTGAATGGCCCAGATGACGGTTCAAAAAGCGTTCAAGTCCATCCCGCACCTACCTGTCAACAAAAAAAAAAAAAAAAACAGGGCCGGCGCCAACGCGGCGCGAGAGGGAAGGAGAAAGGAAGGCAGAGGAGATGCCAGTGGCATCTCCATAGAGCCCCATGCGATGCGTCGGGAAAATCGGCAAGAAGAGGATGAGAGAGAAAAGTGGGGGAAGATAGTGGCGACGAACAATCGTCAAGCGTTAGTCCCGGGTGCACGTATTTTCTGTTGTTCCCAAAATATTTCCCTGAATTCTATGTTGGCCCAGATAGAACAGCTTTGGGAATAACACGGTCCAGCTTTTTCCGAAAGTCAGTCACCAGCACCGGCCGTCACGTCTACGGCGTCTACGAGGCAGGCTGCTTGTCGCCGTGATTTGTTTCGAGTCTGCATACTGTGGAAGTGCTGCAATTCGATTTCTCTAAAATGCTGTCCAGACTGAGTCGCTCAAGTCACCCCTATGAAGATGTCGGTGATCGCCAGAAACGCCGTCGTGTTCAGTCACGGCTCGCGGACCTTTTTCAAGGCCATGACGCTTCACACGTTGAATCGTATTACTGGTCAGATCAAGGTGCCTGTGAGGATATGAATGACGCCCCAGAAAAGGAGAAGTGCAGATAATGGCGCGTCAAGTCCAGTCTCCGATCAAGGCCCTTCAGACGTGTCCGACGATCGCAATCAAGAACGCCCAGTGGACGGGATCCACTTCTGAAACCATTCCCGTGCACGCAGCGAGAGTACCTGCTATGTGCAATGGGGTGGGTAAAGCACGCTCGTCAGCGGATTAATCAGAAGCAGAACAAGGTAAGCGGTGGAACATTCCGCGCAGTGTGACATCGTCCCTTGTTCATTTCTTTACGTGACTTTGTCTGTTTTAAAAACTTCAGGCTGGCACATTCAGGGACCCCTTTTGGCGGTGCTCCGTATTGCACCTTGTGTCTCAAAATGCTAAAATAAACAGTTCGTACCAAACCTGTGTTTCAGTTCCTCCCTTTTCTTGCATGAGAGCAACTTGCCTTCGCAATATTACTGACAAGTACTTCTTTTAGAGTGTTTGTGGGGGGGGGGGGGGGGGGGGAGATGCACACGACGTCTGTTCCACGACGCCTAGGGAACGTAATTTGAAATGGTTGCTCGACGTGCTATGAGCGTCGTTGGTAGTCCAGATGTCGTAAACACACGTATCATAAACGTCGAGGGAGGACGCAACAGCCCACTAAGACGTGTATGTGACGTGTGAGAAACGTAATTGGGAACGTTTTATCAACATCCTGTGCACCTTTTCTCGCTGACATTTAAAGGTTTCATCGACGTCGAAGGAAGGTAACGTCCGGATCTTCGACGTTGTACGACGTCACGTTACAGACGTCTTCGACGTTCTTTCGACGTGTTCTTCACGTTTATGTGCTGCCTGGGGGGTACGGCAGCTTGCCAATAAAAATGTCTCGCTGCTTGGCTGATGGGGTGTCGTTGGCCCGGAAAAATACTCTAACTTGCTCCTGATAGACGGACAATGCTTACCATCCCCTTCGAAGGCGTCCAGGCGCTTCTGTAACGGCATAATGTGCCGCGGCCTTTCCCGGCCTGCTGGCGCTGCTGTTCCGGCGGTGCTGCTTCGCCGGTGCCGGGCATGCGGTCGGGCGGGCTCAAATCACCTCGTCGCCAGTGTGACGATCGTACTACGTCGTCCGTCGCGCTCAAGACACGGACGAAACGATACACACGTTTGACTTGTTCGGAAGTCGAAAAGCCCTCGAGCCACACATGTCGTTCTCTTTTATTTTGCTCGTGCAGTCTATTTCTAACTGGTATCGCTACGGCTTGTGACACCTGGCAATTTATTTTTGAATACTATGCTCTAGGAATATGTTTTCCGTTTCTTCGGCGATCTTTTCGAAGGTCCCGCTCCCCTTCACGCGGTGACAATAAAGAGCCATAGACTTTCGCTCCCATGATTTGGCATACTGCCATAAACATGTGGCACCAAAGAAGCCTTTATATAGAATAAATCGCAGTATTAAAACGTGCCGTTGAATCTTTTCCAGCATTCAGAAAAAATGGCGACGTATTTGGCCTTCTCCAACCCCTTAATCAGTCGCTTTTCCAGTTTGGACAAGCGATGGTCGATGCGGGCTACAAGCATTTTTCTTGTCAGATGAGTGCTGTTTGCCGCAAGGTTTCGAACCAGGCAAGCAAAATCTTCATTTTCTACGACTCAAAATGGTTGAGTCGATTTGATGACGAAGTTTTTCACCAGCTATTTGTACTTGTTCTAGGATGGTCGTGCTTGCCTGTTTCAGAACGTGTCAAGTCGTTGCTGTTTCAACGAGCTGACTGGATTTGGGTCAATTATTATATAATGCAATTAAATGCAAATGTCCCAGCGAGCTGAACAAGAATGACAAAAATATTCCTTGAAGAAGGGGAACAAGAGGGACAAAGGACAAACATAAATCTCCAAACACAGCTGGTGACTGGTGCGCGACCGAAAAAATCCGCCTCGTCAGGGTATCGAACCTTCTTCATTTGGTGAGGATTTGGTCGCTTGACCAGGATTTGGTCAAAATTCGTAACAGGATTTGGTCGCTTGGTCTTGAGCGTTTTTCTCCAGGTGTCTCACTTTCCAGTCCAGACATATGACTGGGCTGCACGGCCTGCAACATGAACGTCATATAAAAATGGGGTACTTACCTCTAAATGCCTTCATTGGAGTTTGTCAAGGCTCGCTTTTTCTCCCGGTTCCTATGACATCTTCAAATGTTGCTATGGTAGCAGCTTCGTGTTCTCTCCGTCCCTTTTCTCTCCTCACTCCAGCGTTACCAGGTCTCAATAAACCTCTTTTCGGCTTTTAGTTTGTAGCTGCCGCATAATTTCGGTTTACCCTAAAAAAGGGAAGTACTATAGCCAAATGTAATATCAAACTCATGAATGTCCTTATTTTTATTTTAGTTAGAGCGAAAAAAAATAGACAAAGGAGTTTCTGGAATGCGAATGCTTTGAGATAATATTAAGCAATTGTACATGTAAAGCTGAAGCCTGAAAGCAGGAATAAAAATTCAAAGGTACCTTGAGGTGCTTCCGTATATTGGAATTCGAAGCTTTGCAAACGGAGAACATATTTGTCTTGGGTAGGCATAGCTTTCACGTCACTTGCAGATCGCTGCCTCTCGGACAAGTATTCAAAATAAGTTTTTAGATAGGGCCACGGTAGGACAGAACGTTCGTCTTCCATCATGTTGACTTGAGCTTGGCGGGGGGGGGGGGTGAGAGTATTACAAAAAGAAAGCAAAGGAAGTGTTTCGCAGCCAATGGAGTGTCGACAAAGTGGCTTTATAATATAAAAGTAATTTTTATGGTGTTACCGCGCGGATCTGGCCACCTGCAGTCTCACGGTGCTTTGTGTCAGCGAGCCGGTTGATGTGCCGCTAGTCAGAAGTCCTGATCGGATCGACTAACGATCATTCTCGACTAACAAGAGGACAGACTTCTGGCCTGTTGTCAGGCGAGAAGTCATCGTAGCTTATCGGAGCTAGCAACAGGGTTTGCTTGCTGGAAAGAATGTTAACGTGCACCTCCCCTTCTTTCAGTAGAAAGGAGGGGGGGTGCACCCATGATAAAATGCTGTATGAGGAGGAGGGGAAGAGGAGGTCCCAGCAAAATGAAAGATTTTTTTTTTTGGGGGGGGGGGGGCAGTTGGCCGCTCCCCCCCCCCCCCCTGGCTACGTGCCTAGAGTACAAGGTACTAAAAAATGTACTTAAAATACAGTATCAAATGCCCTCGATCAAGATTATTTGCAACATACCAAGATACATTGAAAAGTACTTAAATACAGTATCTTGAGTAGAGTATCGGAGAGGAGCACAAGTCTTAATTAATTACGTTATAAGCAGCTGAAGAATTATAAGTTAAAATAAAATATTAGTAGCCGTAACTCTTAGTTAATTTTAAAGCTGGTAACTTGCTTTATATACACTTTTTCTCTGAAATTCTTGACTTGTTACTTCTTAGAGTGGCACCTCACAAGAGCAGCAGAAGTTTACCATGTAGCGAATCATAGAACGTATGTCGTGCACTGAGGACCTTGTTATGAAAAAGTACAGGACAAGCTTGTCAGAAAATAATGTTGAGCATATCTTGCTGCTCAAAACACACTGATATGAGAGAAAAAAGTTTTTTAAGGGTCTCGTTGGGAAGCGTAGTTTTGTTTGTGGTGTTTCTACGAAAACAAAATTTTGGGAATTTCAACGCCGTTAGACGCTTCTTCGAAGAGGGTGACAGTAAACCTGAAAAAGATTGTCCGGTAAAACAAAATCAGAAAAAACAATGTGATTGCTTTTAGCAGTTTCTTCAGGTCACTATAACCATTTTTAATCATCCGCCGCACTGGTAGTTCAATAAACAGAGCCGAATTGCTCCGATTACACCAGCAACACAAAGGCCTTTTTCGTTAGGAACAGCGGAAACCCTGACGTAACATCATGCAAAGACGGCCAAGTCAGCACTTGACTGCTGTCTCAGTAAAACAATCTCATTCTGAAAAAAAGACAAGATTTGCAGTGATGAGGGAAGCTCAGTTCTTCCGCGATGACCTTTGTGCACACCATCAGCCATTTTGATCAAAAGCGGGAATAAGTCCACGCCGGGTCTCTGACGTTACCATGTCTGAACTGACGTCACGGCACGACTGGCCATGCATAAATCCGAAATTTGGCGTACTGTTTACTGGTGATGTAAATAATTGATTTAGAAAATATTTGGGCGCCTTCCAGTAAAATAATTATGCCATCTGCGTATCTTTAGGCCAACGCAATTAATCAATCAATCAATAAATTTTATTTACATGATCATCAAAGAGTGATGCGGGCTGCAGAGGCAAAAAGTCAAAACGGTTTGACTTGACAAGGCCTCTGCAGCCTTACAATTGGCATGCGGTAACAAACAACAGCAATCAGGGGAAAACAAGCAGACCGCGACATGGGGCAAAAAACACTTATATACACTATTTACTGCTAGAGGAAGGATTTGACCTCTTACATAGGGAACGAAGAAACGACAGCATCTAGTGACTGAATGTATACAGGAAACAAAAATATATAAAACGAATGTATTTACAGCTCACAGACAATTTATTTTTATTTGTGAAAACAAACTTCTCGAATTTCATTTAGATGTAGCTTTTCAATGTTTGACAAATTTTGTTTTTCAGCTTTATTTAAGACAAGCGGAAGATTATAGCTTAACATTTGAAACCCATAGTTCGTGCGATTTAATGGAATTTTCCAGCGCTCCCTTTCACTAACGTCATAAGGTTTAGAAATAGGAGTTAAATTTGAAATAGAAGTACATCGGAGGGTGGATCTATATCGTGTGAGGAGAGTAAATTCATATGAATCAAGAATGGATGTTAGATGGAGCTCTTTAAACAGAGGAGGAGTGTGTGTGTCAAAAGACACATTTCGTATAATGCGGACAGACTTTTTTTGAAGAATATGTAATTTATTTAGGTTAGCTACAGTAATTTAAAAGAGGTTCAAAAAGAGCTTTATATATGAGCAATTTTAAACGACAAGACACTATATTTTTAAACTGGTACAATTTTCCCAGCACTTTTGAAAGTTTTTTAGCTATATTGATAATATGATCATTCCAAAACATGTGGTTGTTAAAGTAAACTCCAAGCGTTTTCACATTTTGAACGAGTTTAATTTGAGAGAGGCCGAGAACAATATTAAAATATGAACTAACATTTCTATTCTTAGGTCTGAAAAGGACCGCCTTGCTCTGGCTCATATTAATTTCTAACGAGTTTACTACACTTCATTCATATAGCTTCTGTAGTGTGGTGTTAGTTTCTTACACCAGTTCCTGTACATCAGTGCCTGAAAAATATAAGTTAGTATCATCAGCATAAATGATGAAAGGGGTTTCTAGTGATGTTAACGATATCATTTATATACAGGTTAAATAAAAGAAGACCTAAGATGCTACCTTGTAGTACTCCTGATCTGACAGGTTGAACAGTAGAATTTTCACCATTGATTACAACACATTGCCGCCGAAAATTCAGATATGATTTTATAAAATCGAGTGTTACACCACGGACTCCATAACATTCGAATTTTTTATGAGAGTAATATGATTGATACGATCAAACGCTTTAAAATAATCTATAAAAACACCCAAAACTAATTTTTTTTCTACGAAAGACTTCAAAATTAGCTCCTTCTGTTGTAACAAATGCCAATTCCGTTGATCGGCCTTTGCGAAAACCGAACTGAGAGTGAGTAATTATTGCAAATTTTTTACAGAAACTTATTAATCTATTATGAATGATTTTTTCAAGGCATTTAGAAAACACAGGTAATATTGATATAGGTCTATAATTTAAAAATTTGTTTTTGTTTCCACCTTTGAAGTAAACGATAACTTTTGCAATCTGCATGTTTGTATGAAATACACCAGTATAAAATGAGGCATTCACAATATGTGTTAAAATTGGTGCCAAGACATCTAATACATACTTAATTGATTTGATCTGGAAATCATCTATATCAGAGGAGTTGCTGTTTTTAAATGATAACATTGTGGGAAATACTTCATGTTCGTCTGTTGGAAAGAAAAAGGCATTGTGTTGATTTCTAGGTTTCATAAAGGCCATTGATAACGGACTATGTATTCTACTTACAAGATTTATTAGATACGTACTAAAAGCTTCTGCGAGAGCTTTTCCTTGTAATGTTACACCTTCTTTGGTTATTTCTTGTACAGCTGACTCAAAGGGGCCATGTTTTAACACTTGGTTTAACTGTTTCCATACAAGATCTGTTCTCTTCATACATGTCTCATTAAATAAATTATAAAAATACGTTTGTTTAGATTGGCGAAGAACCTTATTCACTCTATTTCTGCATTTTTTGAAAATAGCAAGATCTTCTGGAGTTCTTGTTTTAAGAAACGTACTACACAGTTTATTGTTTTTATTAATCAATTTTAATCATTTCCTACTTACCCATTGCTTGCGATTCTTTTTAGCTTGTTTTAATTGCCTACAAGGAAAAGAGTTTTCGTATATCTTCTTGAAGATATCTAAAAACTCATTATACGCGTCATCAGCAGGTGTAGCGAAAAAAACCGAGTCCCAATTTGTATTTGAAATAGTTTCACGAAATTTTTCTAAATGGGCGGAATTTATGCTTCGGATCCTAATAGTCCTTCTGTTTTCATTATCACTCTCAATTTTATGGTTCGATATATTATTTATCAACGTGAATATGGGTAGATGATCACTTAAACTATATTCCAGAACGCCAGCACTAACCGAGCTTACTTCTTGATTCGTCACAAAAACATGAAGCAATGTGGACGATGAGGATGTGACAGGAGTGGGAGAATTTATAAAATTACAAAAGTTATTTGATGTAAGTAGAATAAGAAAGTCGTCTTTGACACGCGATTCTTCGAGTAAGTTTATATTTATGTCTCCGCCAAGGAAAAGTTTACATCTCTCCTCATTTGCAAAACAAAACAGTTCTAAAAAGTTAAAAAAGATTGAAACATTTCCACCTGGTGGACGATAAAGACCGAGTAAATGCTGTCTTTTCTTCTAACACAGAGAATATCATAGTCGCGAGTCACGATGGTGTAATCCGGAACAACCTCAAGGTCAGAAAAATTACTTTGTAACGAGACACCTCCACCTCGTCCGTAATCTTGATTCAAATAAAAATGATTATATCCAGGTAGTACGAAAAATCAGTCATCAATATACCATGTTTCCGTTAGCATAATAATATTAAATGAAGTTTGAAAATAATCAAAAAGCAACATTAGGCTGTCTCCTTTATTCCTAGCAGATTGCACGTTTAGATGAAAACACTTATCTTAGTTCTGTGACCCTCACTCAAAAAAAGATTCAATTGATCAAGCGTTACAGCAGCAAGGTCCTCTGCCATGACAAGGCGTACACAAAAAAAAATAGAAAAAAAGCGATGTTTAACAAATTAGCCTCAAGTCATCCTCATGTGATATTGAAATAACAGGAGTGTCAACCGATTTGTTCAGAAGGGTTTGGATTTGGGCTAGTTGGTTGAACATGTTTAGGGGTTAAAAGCGCTAAAAACGACGGATGAATAGGAGAGACACACACCACAGAGCGCTACTTGCAACTGGTTTATTATTGGAAAAACCACACAACCGCGATACCAACGAGACACACATCCGATTCAGTTCCAACCGTCGCTAATCACATTTCTTACTTTTACACCATGCATGATCGTAAAAACGATAACTCTGATTCAAACAGGGTTATCGATGGGGCACTTACACACGTACCCTCGTCACACTCGGAAATAAAAAACGCTTCTGTTATCTCCCTTCTCTTTCTATTTTTGTTTCGTGCCAAGATGACGGTGTTGTCTAAATAAGGTAAACACTCACACCTACTGCATTGTACTGCGAGATTGCCAGAGGGGGCTGACCTCAATGACAGGGCATGTTCCCTCAGTCTTTCGTTCACGCATCGCCCCGACTGCCCCACGTATACCCTCCCACAAGACAGAGGAATTCTGTACACTACCCCCACTCTCCATCCTACGTATTTTGTAGCGTGCTTTTTCTGACAAATATCCAACCGTGTGTCACCCCGTTCCACCCTCCCACATAGCTTGCTTAATTTCTGTGGAGCTGAAAGGAGAACCGAAATGCCATGCTTTTCCCCCACCTTTTTGATGTTATGGCTAACGTTATGCATATACGGTATCACCACTGGTATTTTTTCTGGCTTGCCCCTCTCTTCCCTCTTCCCTCCTCCACGAAACTTTTTAGCAAGCCCTCTACCACCCCCTTAATTATCTCACAGGAAAAGCCTCCCTCCTCCAGCCTCCTCACTTGTAACCCGAAGCTTTCGGCTACGCTGTGCTGACAGGACTTCGTTAAGGCCGCGTTCAGGCAGGTTGTGGCGATCCCCCTCTTGATAATCTTGGAGTGGTTCGAGTCATAGGGCAAGACACCTTTTTTCGCCCTAGGACAGTAAGTCCAACATACATGCGACGGGCGAAGGGCCAACTTCAGATTCAAAAACTGCAAACCACCCTCCACCGGGTTCTCACTTGTGAAATTCAAGCCCGAGGCGCTAGTTCTGAAAATCTCCAACACGTCTGACACAGACACCGCCCTTGCTGACTCCCCTTTTGTCCGGAACAGAACAAGTTAGTCGTCCACAAATCTGAATACATGGACGACTCCTGCCTCCAATCTATTCTTAATGTCCCTACCACACTTTGCTAAGTACAAATCACTTAACACTGGAGCCACACTCGCACCAATACACACACCTTGCTTCTGCACGAGCTGTACGTCTTTAAAAACAATATATGTGGATTCCAAATAAAAGCCCAGCAACTCTAGAAAACCTTCCGCGGCAACCCCACATTGATTTTAGAACTTGACCTCTCCAAACACCTCAATGGCCTCACGAATAGCTACAAAAAGACCGTCATGTGGTATAGAATAAAACAGGTTTTCAACGTCAAATGATACCGCATCACAGGCACCAGGGTTAGAATGTGTCAGAAACTCCACCGCACTTTCTGAATTGTTCACCCTGAGTGGATCGTTCAAGTGAAGCAGGGAAAGGTGAGGCTGAAGGTACGATGACATCTGCATCTGCCACGACCCCCTCTGAGTCACAACAGCCCTAAACGGCATGTCCACTTTATGAGTCTTCACCATGAAAAACCCCTTTAGGTTAAGATCCTTAGCCCGTACGATCGACGTTTTTAAACTGTCCAGACTCAAGTTCTGGCACAGTTCAACAGCCCTCTTTTTTACCCTCGCGAGGGAAACCTTTGCTTCCTTAAAATTCTTCTCTATTGACTGCTTGCCCTTACTTAAAACATCCTTCTCAGTAACAAGGACGATCCCGCCCTCCTTGTCTGCTACCAGTAGCTTGAGATGTTCGTTCACACAAAAAGACACAACCTTGCCAACTCTAGGCCCAATGGAGGACACGCCCCCTCTTTGTTGGGGAAGGGTATCGACTCCATCTAAAATGCATCTATCTCTCTTAGCTTGATCCACTCTGTCTCCCACATCTCGATTTGTTCGCCAGTATCTTGCCGTTTCGGACCCGCACAAACCACCAAAGATGTTCACGTTTCTTAGCCACCGTCATTCCGAGCAGTTTTTTCAAATACGGGCACAAGTGCTCGTTCACAAATACTGGAGTATCCGATGGCAGATCTAGGCCGCGGCATGAAATTCGCTTTTTCTTAGCCTTATCAAGGACACTGTCTCGCTTATTTCGGTGCATGAAACGGACAATGATGTTGCTTTTGTCGCTATCTTTAGTCGGCACTCAGTGACATGCTTCGACGTCTGCTGTGGTTATCGGTTCACCGATGACATCTCCGAGTTTCGTTATCAACTGTTCTGCATTTACGGTTTCGTCTTTTGGGATACTTTTAACCTCGATGTTGTTTCGCGAGTACTGCTCGCAGTTCACTAGCCTATTTTCAGCTTCTTTCAATGCCTTGGTCAGCACAACCATTTCCGCACTTATTTCGGTGTTTTCCTTTTTCAGAACAGAGTTTTCGGTCACAAGTGCAGTCATTTTCACTTTGAAAGTCTCAAATTCCTTATTTATAAAGTTCATGCTGTCCTTTTTATCAGTTATTTTTTTTAACCGTTACGTATTTCCCGTAACTCTGTCCTGAGATCTTTTTCAAAAGTGTCCCTGAAACCCTTCAGCTCCTGTCTAATGTCATCTTTAAAGTCACTTAACAACTTGGCTATACCTTTCGTCATATCGAAGAGCAGTATTCAGAAAAAACAAAGAACCAACAGGAAAAAGACACGAGAAAGCGAGAAACACTTAGCAGCAGCGACGACAACGCAACAGCAACACAATTTCAAGTCAACAGGGGAGGTTAAAACCAATCTGCAAATTTACGAGGATTCAGTACGTTGTTGCGTTGCCGCCACCGCCGCCAAGAGAAATCCCGATGAAGCGTGTTGTCTTTTAAAGACGAGTTTGCACACGGTCCTAGAAGCAGGTGACCAATCCACAGCAGGCAGGAACTGACGCGTGGACAGGACGTATCCCACTGAAGAAATGGCAGCTCCCGCCGTCAGGGTCGATCCTTGTAGTTAGATAAAGCGACGATTCTTTTTCGCTGCCTCAGCCTGCAAATTTACGAGGATTCATTACGTTGTTCCGTTGCCGCCGCCGCCGACCAGAGCAAAAACTTAAAGGGGCCCTGCAATCCTAATCAACAATATACCTTATTTTGCGGTTTCCACGTCTCTTTTGGTTCGGGCAACCCAGCCGGCAGGGAGAGACTAATTAATTATCACTGCGTCATATTTTAACCGGACGACGCGGAACCCTCCTCCTCCAAGAGGG
Source organism: Ixodes scapularis (assembly GCF_016920785.2). NCBI lineage: Eukaryota > Metazoa > Arthropoda > Arachnida > Ixodida > Ixodidae > Ixodes > Ixodes scapularis. Next base: position 173,488,468 of record NW_024609857.1, on the reverse strand, counting down.
GCGCATCGGGGTGTCAAACGCGGCCGGCATGTGACGAAATTGTGACGTTGTTGGTCCTGACGTCAGCCGAGCAGAGAGAGCTGCCCTGTTCTATCGGCAGCTCTCTCTCCTCAGCCTCACCTGCTTTCCCCGTCTTCTCCTCCCTGCCCACATTCCTCAGCCACCGCGGCAAGGGGAATCCTCCAGCGCGGGAAAAGGGGAAACAGAGGACCAAGAACGTCATGAAAGAGACTATTTTTTGCTTGTTTTTAGAAGTTTCATATGCCCATAACTTTTAAAATAAAGCAAATTTGAAGAAAATAAAAAAAAGTTCACTATGTTACTATGTTTAGTGCTCTCATGTTCGGTGCGAATAAACAAAAACAGTAAAAAGGTCGTTGCAGGGCCCCTTTAATCAATTTCCGGATATCAACGAACTACGCGTTTTGTCCCAGCCCTTAAATAAGTGGCTTCAAGAGTTACTACTGATTGACTAGGCTGCTCGGCCAAAGACGCTTCTAAGCTTAGTGCACCCCTTTCACTAGGTTGGGTATGCAACAGGTGCGTCTAGTCCGGTCTTTCACATCACCTGTTAGTCGCGCGAGCACAGGCGCGGCAGTCTCCGGCGTCATCCACTATTCCGCCACCATCAATTGTCTTCTGTAACGCCCATGCATAGTCGCGGTAATAAAAGTAGCTTGTCGGCGTTCGTTACCCCCCGCGTCCATCTGCTATTCCGCCCCCGTTTAAAAACATCTGCAACCCACACAAGACGCGAACATGACAGCGGCGTTCTAGCGTTATATTGTGCACTAGCCATGGTCCAATACAAGCAATCGTAAGCGTCTGCCGTTGTGCGGTAAAAACCGAAGATAGCACTGAAAATAAAAAAAAAATATCTCTACAATCCTTTCAGATTTCTTTTTGTCGTGGCATTTGCGAGCGAGATGGGTGAACGAAGTGACACACAATGTAAACGCGACCTCTGCAGTTGTCTTCTCCTGTATTGAAACCATGGTCGCGTTCACGACGGGCCGCTTTTACGATCAAGCCAAACAGTTGATGAAAGACGGCAAGCTTAATTCCGTCCCACTACAAAGCAGATCACCCGCACATCACGGGTGCTTATTATTTGCCGTGTATTGCTGCCCGGGGATAACCTGAGGACCCGACTGTTTCCTGAGATTGTCATTTATGGTGAATTTTGCTCGAAATATTTGAGCGCTTTAAAAGCTCCCATTTTAGAGTGCGTATCTTCCACCGAAAGATCCTGGTCAAGCTGGTCATCTTCCGCTCCTAGATACGTGACAGCGCCCACCGCGTGTAGCGCCTGCAATCCCGCCGAACTCTATCCATGAGATTTGACGGAGCATGATGCAAGTCGACAGAAGCGCGCTACGTCACTTGCTTTCACTCAGCGGTGCGCATGCTCGGCGAAGTCGCCGGACCGCCCTGACCATAGAGTTGGATCTGATGGGACGCGACCATTGTGTACGCGTGATTGTGACGACTCGAACGCTTCTACCTCGCTTAAATTAAAGGTGCAGAGGACGGAACTCAATCGTGGCAAATCGTGAGTGCTGACACTTGGGATCTTAAAAGAAAGGATGAGAAAAGAAACGACAGAAATTCCGACGGAAACATACACAAGTTTAGGCGTGTCCAATTTTCTTCAACTAATTTTCTAGCTTTTTGCGCTGCATGCCGCCGTCAATTTCTCGTGCAAGAAAGCAAGAAAATACAAGGCAGCGACCGTGCAAGGAATTCTGTGCGACGTGTTTAGGCTTGTGTCTGTTAAAGTCTCACCAACAACCTGAACTCCACCAACGGCGGTCGCTGTGCGTGCCCCGCTTCTCCGAGGTGGCCGAATGTTATGCTACGTTGGCGATGGGGGTATGTGACTCGGGCACCTTCCTCTCCTTATGTGACATGGCTCCGTGGTACGAATACTGCACCAAGATTGTGTCGCGTGTTGCTACCTTATGCCCGAGTACCCGCTAGAGCGACAAACAAAAACCAACGACAGCAACAAGCCTCATACCAAAGTCTTTCGCGATTTGACAAGCTGTGTAGAATAAAGGAGGTTATGCTCAAGCACGAGCATCATGCACGTGAGGATATCTTTGTTCTTTGGTAGGCTTACAACCGCTCGCGCTTACTTCACGAGCACCGAGCGACTAAACGCCTGCCAAAGGTATCAAAGCGAGCATGCTGCATGTGTCTGAGCATAGCCTCCTCATATTGACAAAGCCTTGCAGATAGGCAAACCTCCACCCCCCCGGGTCCTTGCCCCCAAACGCAGCGTTTTTGTTTCTAGGTCCAGTCCAAAAATAGTAAACAAAAATCGTATTTTTTTAATGGAAAGCGGGAACTTTTTTTTTTCTAGCGCAGTCCGGACGGGTAAGAAGGAAGCAGCAGCACTGCTACCTGGAATCGTAAAATCTCCCTATTTTAGTTCTTAATTAGCTGCCATATTCTGTTAACGGGACTTATGGGTAGTACTGACGTCTTTAAAGTCGAAGGCTTAGCGGAGGGCCAAGAAAGCTCTACAAAATGTGAAATCCCTTTGAGGCCAAGGCGGTTTTATGAGCTGCCTGCGTAAATAGTCATACTTAAAATTAGAAAAAATATTGCAAGCAGTGCACGACTGACACGCGTGCGCAACAGAAGTCAGTCGTCGTAGAATCATCTGTGCTTCCCTTTTCGGAAAACACCAATGTGAACATCGTATTATAGATATTGGTAAACAATATATATTTTATTGTATTAAAATATAATATGAACAGTGTATTGGAAAACAATTGTATCATATTACAATCACTGTTTGCTATAGGATTCCAATATTCATACTTTATCGTATTACAATAAGGGGTTCCTATATCCATAATACGCTAAAAACATTGGAATCCTATACCATATAAACCCTTATCGGATGGCCATGTGTCGTATGGGGATCCAATAAATGTTCACGATTCCAGTGTGCTTAGTCTATTATGGATATTGGGATTCAATATATTATATCAGCTACCAATAAAACTATATACGAGTTCGAATATCACGTTCAGCACTACGTCTTCTTGTATGCATTTCTGAGTGACGAAAAGAAAATTTTGGTGCTGTCAAATTATGAATAAAGAAGCAAAACACTGGATTTATTCATACCAAATATATTTAACATATTCCTGAACTGGTGGATCCGGCATTTACTGCAAAAGAAAGTTAACTGTTTAGAACCCTCACTTAAAAACTTGATGTTTGAGCACAAAATGCGAAATCCTCACCTTTTAATGAAAAGAGCATCTGTTAGCTGCAGCCATATATAAGCTGCAAGATAAAAATGTGTGATTAGTTCGCGACAAGTAGCGATTCCTCACTAAGCCGGATAGATTCAAAATTATGTCTGTTTACTGCGGAAAGATAAGCTTCAATGCAATTGCCCCGAGTCATTCTGAGCTCGGTCAATTAAATATAAGTATCCTCTCTTCTGTCTTCAGTATTCCTGCTTCACATCCAACTAGAGTATCTGGAATGCTCACCTTTGAGGGAAAACGAACTGGTGTTTGCTGGTTTGTAGGCCGTGGAAACTGGAAGAGAGAATAGTATTTAGTTGCGTCCAAGTAGCAATTACTTTGAGTAGCCAGGTAAAGTACACTAAGTCTGAAAGATTCAAAATTGCATGCGTGGGGCATAGATACCTATACTCTTGCGACGTAACTGGGCACACTTGAATGTCTCCCACGTGTATTACAAAAAAATAAACTTCAATGCAGGAGCCCCCAGCCATTCTGATCTCCGTCACTTAAAAATGCTGTACCCGTCGTCTGGCTTCAGTCTTCCTGCTTCGGACCAAACTAGTGAATCTGGAATTCTCACCATTGAGGAAAAACAAACTGTCACCTGCTGGCGCTTAGGCCGTGCAAACTGCTAGAAAGATTTGCGATTAGTTGCGTCCAAGCAGCAGTTTTTTTTAGTAGCCACCTATCGCACACTAAGCCGCATAAATTCAAAATTACATGCGCGGGATATAATATGCCTCTTGCGACAAGACTGGGCACGTGTCAACAAATGTGTTGTCCACGCGTGGACAAGAGATTTGTTGAAGTGTGCCCAGTTTTGTCGCAAGAGGCATATTATGTCCCGCGCATGTGATTTTGAATTTATCCAACTTAGTGTGCTGTACGTGGCTACTCAAAGAAGTTGGTACTTGGACGCAACTAATCGCAAATTTTCCTTGCAGTATTCATGGCCCACAAGGTAACAGGTGCCAGCTCATTCTCGTTCGAAGGCGAGGATTTTAGATTTTCTAGTTTGCTCTCAGGCAGCAATACTGAAGCCGGACAAGCGGTACGGCATATTTAACTGACGGAGTTCAGAACGACCGGAGACGCTTTCACAGAAGCTTGTTTTGCTGCAATACGCGCGTGTATTGCAGCAAAACAAGCTTCAGTGAAAGCGTTCCCAGTCGTTCTATTGCAGCAAATCAAGCTTCAGTGAAAGCGTCCCCAGTCCGTTCTGAACTCCGTCAATTAAATATGCCGTACAGCTCGTCTGGCTTCAGTGCTGCTGCTTTGGACCAAACTAGAGAATCTGGAATCCTCACCTTTGAAGAACAAACTGGCACCTACTGCCTTGTGTGCCAGGGATAGTAAAAAGAAAATTTGCGATTAATTGCGTCCAAATAGCAATTTCTTTGAGCAGCCACATAAAGGACAGTAAGCTGTATAAATTCAAAATTACGTGCGCGTGATATAATATGCCTTTTGCGACAAAACTGGGTGCACGTCGACAAATCTGTTGTCTATATGTATTGCAGAAAAATAAGCTACAATGAAAGCGTCCCCAGTCGTTCCGAGCTCCGTCAATTAAATATGACGTACAGCCTGTCTGGCTTCCGTATTACTGCTTCGGACTAAACTAGAGAATCTGGAATTTGTGATTAGTTACGTCCAAGTAACAACTTTTTTAGTAGCCGCCTACAGCACACTCAAAATTACATCCCCGGGACATAGATGCCTCATGCGATGGATCCCCCTTCATCCTTGTTTTTCGTTAACTCTGCTCATTTTCGCCGCTTGCCTCCAACTTCTGTGCTTCTTCTCTAATCTCGATTACCTGGTTTCCAATGGCCTTGCCATGGCTAGCGCAAGGCACGGATCTGTGAGCTCCGCGACCAGCACTATTGTGGCAAGGACTCCACAGCACCTGGGCGCTGGATGTGTTATTTTAATATTTGGATCATGGCTCAAAACAGGTGGATGAGTGTCTGGTATTCCCTGTGCTTATTTGCGGATCGTTCCGAAAACAGGGGCTAGGCGCTTCTGCGATCTGGGCGCATGCTCGATATCTTACAATAGTTGAATTTGAACTCTGCAGGAATCTTGAAACATAAGAACCAGAATGTGCATGCCAAAAGGCATAATAAATGAAACACCCACCATCTTTCTATTTTCGGTTATTGTCTACAAGAAGCTGCCGTATATGTAGCCTCCCTCGCTTAAGCCGCTCCTCCCTAGTGTCTAGGTTGGGTCTCATCCTGATGAATCGTCGGTGGATACCTGAGGTGTGGTCAACATCAGATTAGACCTTTTGAGACACAATTCATATACTTGCTGAGAGGAAGTACACCTAAACAAATCTCAGGCCTGTCATTCGTAGTGCGTTTTAGAATGAGAGGCCCGATGCAAAACGAGTCGTCAATATTGACGCGCCCCTGTAGCGAACCTAACAATTTGAAGGCCTTGTCCCCTCGCTAGGGGGACAAGGAACATGAATTCTGGCACGTGGATGAAATGTTTACCGTAACATCCTGACGCAATGCCCATCCCCGAATATTCGGCCACCACGCTTTTAGAAATTTTTTTTTTTAGAAAACACCGAGTCATCGACCACACCTACAAACGCTTCAACCATGTATACTTGTAGCGTGGCTTGTTTGCTCCGTGCTGCCCCCGAGTTAACTCGGGCTGACAACGTTTTTTTTTTCATTTAATGCAACCCAGATTTTTTGTTTTGGTTTCACTTGTTAAGGCAGGTTGATACTTTTGTCAAGCTTCCTCCCTATGCGCTTCCGAGTCAACATTTTTGCTACTGGCAAACCCCCGGGCTTTGATTTTGCGCTCCTTGACAAATGCTGAAACTCATATAGGCGGGCAATAGCTCACTTTGAAGATGCTTCCTCTTGGTGGTCGAGAAGAAACTCGTATTCCTGATCGGCAGCCACTTGCTGCCAAGAATTGCTGCACATATCCGAAAGAACCCAGTCTTAGCCTAATACAGATGCTTTGGCTTGACAGAGACACGAAAGCCTGACACAAGACCACTATAAAGACAGGAAATAGGGTGTCTGAGAGGAATGAAACACACAACTCATATAGGCATCAATTACTCAACTTGAAAACACTTACCATGAGTGGCAAAGAGCAAACTTCAGGCCTTGATTGGCTGGTTCTTGCCACCAAGACCTGCATGTATAAGAAGGAAACCAGTCTTAGTCAAGGGTGTTTTTCCAGGAGAGACAACAAAAAACTAATGCAAGACCACTACACATAGGAAATCGCATCCAAGAGAAATGAAACACAAAACTCATATTGGCGGGCAATAACTCACCTTGAAAATACTTGCTCTTGGTGGCCGAGAACAAACTCGTGTTCCCGATTGGCAGCCATCTGCTGCGAAGAATACCTGCACATATCCTAAAGAACCCAGTCTTAGTCTAACACAGATGCTTTGGCCGGACAGAGACACAAAATCTGATACAACCCACAAAAAGCAGAACATAGTGTCTGCGAGAGATGAAGACAGACCCAGGTGGAAAGGCTCGTTCTCCGTTTCACCTTAGTCAAAAAGTGTAGCTCATTTTGCTAAAACAATGTATATTTGCTAAAAAAGTGTAATACATATTTTGCCTCATTTGGCAGAGTTTACTGCCACGGATACCTGCCCACCAGAACAAGTCAGACTTAGTCACAATTTTTTTTTCTTTTGATCAGCGACAACAGAACCCTACAAGGGTGATGAAACAAAATATAAGCCCAGCAAGCCAGGCTAGCTTGCCTTGATGCAAGCACAGTACCTCGGCCGACTAATGAGGTTCTATTCTTAGTCACTTGTCATATTTGGTGGGAATAGTAAAGTAAATGAAAATAAGGCAATCTCTCTTGCTGCCGACACCTGCAAACGAAATTCATATTCCTCGATAAACGACCTGAAAATAAAATTGGGTGGTGGCCGAGTGGTTTAAGGTGTCAAATTTCAAAGTTAGAAACTGTGTACTTCTGGTCTAAGCCCTTGTGATGTATATTGTTATCCTTAATAATTATATTTAAACTGTTTTTTCGATTTTTTATGCATTAGCACATGACGTATACGCTAAGGGCTAGGTTCCCTAGGATCACCACCACAGGGGTGTCACGTGAAAATATCAGATTCCTGATTGGCTGCTGCCGCTTCAAACGTCTCCGACTTGTCCGAGTTGCTAACCCGTTTCGACCTGGACCAGATCTCAGCAATTCGTGTCAATCTAGGGAAACCTAGAGAACAACCCGCCATCAACACCGAAATTGCTCGAAAAGTTGCCCCGTCTGAAGCGGGCCCAAGACACCTCATTGTCTGGCGCAGAAACCATTTAGGAACAATCAAGTGTTTAAACGTTGTACTACCCCTTTTACAAATAAAACATTTCAAAGGGAGAGTTAAAAAAGGGAATGTAAAAATATGTTCAGCGAAGTTCGGTGACAAGACTTGGGACTTGAGCAGGAATGCCGTTATCCTTCGCGTACCTCATTAGACTGCCTTGCTGCCTTTGCTGGGGTTTATTTAACTGAAGTAGCAGCAGGAAAACTAGAAAAAAACCATGTGCATAACACTCATTATTCTCAAGAACATTTGTTAACATTCAAAATTACCGATGGACAAAATTATGCGAGGAATGTTTCGGCCACGATCGCCGAGTCAGCTCTGGTGGCCAATGTTTCATTGCAACTTTAAGTGTAATGAACAGTTATAACTTATAGGGTATATTACAAACAAAGTGCAATTTTGTCTTGTACGAAACTACAACACACGAAACGGCACTCTTATACAGTATGTCGAGGTACTTCTGTACAAATTCCAGGGTTTCATGGTGCCTCCTTCAGATACCTGACCTTGAAAATGAATTTTGGGCACCAAGGAGTGAGGAAACGGTTACTTACATTGAGTCTCAAGTACCAGTAGCATGTCCCCAAGCAATGTAATGTGTAGAAGGTTGGCTAGAAGTGTGCAGCCAAGATGAAAAAGCAAGATATAACGATATCAGAATAAGATCACACCAAAAAGGCTCCGTTGTAGTGAGACAATCTACCATCTAGGGAAAGTAATCGGGAGTCAACCGACGTACAGCCGCGATTCACTTCGTGTTGACTGAGGTGAAACATGGCCAACAAAAAGATAAAAAGCGTTTTTTTTACATAATTTGTTTTGCACAGCCGATAGCAGTGCAGTTGGGCGGCGTCACAAAAATCTGAGTCACTCGCTAGCGTTTCTCAACTTCGTTCGGCGCCAGTCGGCACCACAGCACTCACGGCCTACCCGGGAGGAAAAAAGTACACTGTTAGCAAGTCCCGTCTACTTGATGAATATTTTTTGTGAAAAACACAAAATTTACAAAAATTACTATACATTTACACGTTGATTAACGGATAATTCGTTCAAAAATCATGCGAGGTTGTAAAAAATGTGTTTTGCTTCGGTTATACACGCATAACCGTGTAGCCGACCTCGAAAACACGCATCACTCCCGGCGGCGACCGCAGCATTGCCGGCTACCGAATCACCAAAATGCCTGGGAACACACCTAGAAAGGACCGTGGAGACAAATTCTGCGGAAAGAAACATGTCGTTGAGACAGATATGCACCAAAAGCAATTGCGCCATGTCGTGGGACGGGGCGAACCTCGCGCTTACCCCGCTTACCGTATTGCTGCCATTGATTTTGGTCGATGGCAATGCGGCTTCCCTTATGGCCTCCTTGTTTGTATTTATTTTAGAGGTCTTGATAATTGTTTCTTACCACTGATCTCTATGACAATTGCTGGATCGCGCTTCCCCGCTTGCTCGCTGCAGCGCAAGTGAAGCCACCGGACTTCACTCGCTTGGGATACAATTTGCCGTTTTTGCTAGCCTTTGCTGCGGTTTTCCAGCGTGCTGTAGACACGTTTTCTACTCGTTCGTCGTCATTCGCCGAGGAAGTTTTTTGAGACTGTGTGTATTGTTGAGACTTGCCGTTGTGAACACGTGGAAATTTTTACGAAAGTGCAGTGTCGCAGGAAAAAGGCACAACGCGTCGAAAGGAAGTGCTGGCGGCGTGTTCAAAGCTTCCTTGGCACGCCGAAGTGCCGTGTCTCTGTGCCTTCGCACGCTTGGATACCGACCAAGAACCGACGCCGTGTGTATGTGTTTAGCGAGTGCAATGTGCGTGAAGCTGTTCGTGCCTCTGGATCAGCGTGTTTTCCCCTCGCGGTTTAGGAACGAGCTTAATCCAGCGTCCACTAGCGACGGAAGATGGGGGGAAGGTACGTCTTTTTTTCGTCCTTAGACGATTTACACAGTACCGTGCACAACAGCTCCTCATCACTGATTAGTGCTGGCTTATTATCAACCTACTTAATTGCACTTGACGTTTGAGCGCGGCTCGCCTAATTGTAATTGGTCAACAGATTGCACACGACCATATCGGCCGCGTTTCAAAGATATTCATTCTCGCCGTCTTGTACTTTTGCTTTCGAAAACCCCCCTGGCTCCACAACGTTGCCCTATTCGTGCTCCCACGGAATCTATTAGAGTAGATTTGGGACATAGCCATGGTTAATGTAGTACATAAGAACACGTACAGATCTCCCCCTTTTATTGATAGCAACTCACCGGAACAGCTGGACGATCCAGAACTCCGTGGCCGATATATATAAATGATCTAAAGGCATCTACGCGCGACACACGTTCAGAACTTTGGCGCGGCGTCAATTCTTGACCGGTATCCAAGCGTGCGAAGGAACAAAGATGCATCACTCGGCGTGCCAAGGAAGCTTTGATCACGCCGCGACACCGGCGACACGTTTTGGACGACTTGTACCTTTTGATACGGCTTCACGCACATTGCACTCGCTAAACACATTCACACGGCGTCGGTTCTTGGTCGGTATCCAAGCGCGCGAAGGCACAGAGACACGGCACTTCGGCGTGCCAAGGAAGCTTTGAACACGCCGCCAGCCCTTCCTTTCAACGCGTTGTGCCTTTTTCCAGCGACACTGCACTTTCGTAAAATTTTCCACGTGTTCACAACGGCAAGTCTCAACAATACACACAGTCTAAAAAAACTTCCTCGGCGAATGACGACGAACGAGTAGAAAACGTGTATACAGCACGCTGGAAAACCGCAGCAAAAGGCTAGCAAAACGGGAAATCGTATCGCAGCGGGGTTGCGTCCGGAGGCTTCACTTGCGGGAGCGGCAAGCGCGATCCAGCAATTGTCATTTGAGATCAGTGTTTCTTACGCACCACAAATAAAGCTAGAGGTCTAGTTACTTGTTCTAAACAATTACAATGGATATAAAAAGTGTGCCCTCGATCTGAACACGTGACATTGCAGTTGGTTTCGTTTTGGCTTCAACCCTTCTACTGCAAGCGAAAGTGCACCCTCCTCAGAATTTACGGCGCTCCGTGGTGGCCAGTGTTGCTGCATCTGTAGGTCGTCTTTAAGTTAGAGCTGACAGAAAAAGTTTGGCCACGGCGCAACGCCGACGTACGCTGGAAGCTAGAGCCGGCTTGCTTTCGTTGTTTTTATTTGGTCGGAGAAAGTCTGGCAACAACGCATGTTTAGCATGGCGCCGGTATTGTTTTGGTTGGACAGGAAGGGAGGAAGCTGCTCGATTTACGAGCACATGTAGCGAAGACGTCACCGGAGAAGTGCCGCTGTCGTGTTCCCGGACGACGGAAAGTATCATTCGTAATCGTCGTGTGTGCTTGGAAAGCGAAGGGAGTCACAGGCTCCACGAGTGCGCAACCACAAGCCAAGGTTCACGACAGCGCTGCGTTGACTTCAGTGATTTCGTTTTGTTCGGTGCAACGCGGCGATGCGACAAAGAGCTGAAGTGTTCGTTGTGTATTGTCCGCTGCCTGGAGGTAGAAAGCCACGCTGACACGGAGCGCGAATTGGTTGTTGTGGGGTTGAGGAACTGAACCCGTATACGGGTTCCGTGCCGTCGTCGTCAGCTGAACCGGTCCAGCTGGTCCGGAAGGACGCAGCGAGCGTCTTTTAAAGTAAATCTTCCTTCGTTCCGTTTCAAAATCTGGGAGTATTCCGACGCATACCACGGGTAAAAAGCTGCAGGCGTTTTGAACAAAATTACGTCGTTTAAATTGAACAATGGACTCCGGATTGTTGTCCTAGATCTGCCGTTTTTATGCTTCGTGTTAGACTCCGTTTGCACAGCAACGTACACAGCTCAAGTAGATGATTCGGTCCTGCACACGACCGGTTAACAGCATTTCAGGGAAACGTAAGTCATCACTGATATTTTTGGTTAAATATCGTGCGAGTTTGTTTCGCTCATCATGAGGTGTGAATAAATTGAGGCAAGATTTCCTACCTGCCCACAGATGCATGAACTGAGACCATTTTTTGCGTAGTGAACATAGTGCTGTTTCTTTATTTTGGAAAGAGCGAGCAAGCTTTCCCAACTTTGTCCCTTTTCTCTCTGACACTGCCCCTAGTTTCAGTTTCAGTAGGTATTTCCACTAGCAGGTACAAACTGCTCTAAAGCAGGTAAAAGACTGGAAGTCAGGATGGTGCGGACTCCGTGTTTCGCGCTTTTCGCAAGGTGACTGGGTAAATGCTCTGGCGAGGTATGCGGAATATTCAAACGATTTTGTTATGGCCGTTGTTTACGTCTCTCCAGCAAAGCGATTGAGATGATCTACAAAGGCGCAATCACAAGCCAAGATTTACGATAACTTCGTTTGCTTCGGTGGTCCGTGTAATTGTATTTTACCCTGCTCTCTGCCGCACCGTGTCATAACAAAGTGCTGGGGCGGTCACGGTTTGTGCTGGCCTACCAGTTGACGGAAACCCGCATCGCCCGCATCGGCACCGAGTGCACTTGGGCTGTTGATGCTCAAGCCTCTCATCCGCGGCTTGTCGCCAGCGGATCCTGCTGGTCAACGGTGAGGAAGCGGTGAGAGTCACCTCTGATGTAAATGTAAATTCTCGTTCATCCAGTTATCCGGTGTCAAAGTGTGGAAGACGTCCAACGTGTACTGATGGCGGGAACTACGAGCGTTTTGCCTTGCTTTTATAACCGAAACCAGAGCAGCGAGATAACTGCCTTGCGTAGTTCAAAATAACGAAGCAATAAGTTTCAACAGGTGGAGTACGTCACCGGGGATGTAGGCGAGACGGTGCACACTGTTTAAACGCTTGCACTATTCACGAGTGGTACCAGGAAAACGACGTCAACAGAGAAGGAGTTCGCGATTCAGTATAATGCAGTGCCACGGGCACTGCATTATGCTTATCTTCGAAATTCAAAATAATAACAATACTAAAAAAAAACGCATTAGTGATCACGAATAACACCGGTCACGAACTCCCGAGCCCCACCGCTCCACTGAACACCGACACGACATACGACATCGAACTGCATCAAAACGACCCAAAAGTGAAGGCGTCTGCTCCCGTACCGCAACTAGCGGAAGTGAAGTGTTGAGCGGATGTCCTTCACAAGGATATATAAAAAATACTTCGCGCAAGGATTATTTCCATTTATTATGAATTACATAATGATAAAATCCCAACATTTGTTTTTTATTTGATTCAATCTAGTCGGACTGGTCTAGCCTGAAACTAACAAAAATTTTAACTTCTTCATGATCGGTTTAAGATTTATTGTTATTACATCGTTATTTTTCGCAACGGAATAACATTATAGATTTTGCGTTTATACTTTTTAAATGCAAACAGTTCTAACACACGGCTGTCCATTGCGCCGTGTTTTGTGTATTCTTCTATAAATGTGTAACGGTCAGCGACTAAAGAGCTCACCCGCAATGTCAAGCTTATAAACGCCACGGGGAGTAAAGCTTGTTGAGTAGGAAGTGTCGGGCGCAGTGTCGAGTGTTGTGTTTGTGCATATGTCAATGGTGTGTGATGCATGGTATTAGGTTGTCTGCGATGTATGTAGGGTTGCTGTGTACTCGTGATTGGTCGTAGCGTATTATCAGAACTCTTTTTTTTTTTATAGACTGATAGAAATCTCGCTAGGTGACGCAAGTTATCACCCAATTCCATTTAGTTTGCTCGAGTTATTTGTCCATGTACGTTCGTCATTCGTTTTTCTGTCTAGCGGCTCAATCGTAGCTACGGTAGCTACCGACGCAGCCGACCGCCGACGACGCAAGTACGTACCTTTGCAAGTAGCTACGTCCGCCGCTTGGAGACTGTTTAGTGTGTATAAAAGACATCGAACAAGAACAAACGTCGTTCCGTGTGCTCTCAATTCAGCTAAAACGCGCGGCTCGCTTGGCTCGTCTCTCGCCTGTTCTCGGTTGCTGGCCGCCATGTTTTATGAGCTCGCTCAGCCAACACGCTAAACGGGCTTGGCGGAAGAAAAACACGGGGTATTGTGTTAAGTTTACACGGCACCTCATGTGTAGACGAAAAACACACATGGCTTCGTGTAAAACGAACACGTTTCGACGTGTCCGCTACGGGACAACGGTTTACACGTCTGGGCGTGTTATTTTTGCTAGCAGTGTATGAGATTAGAGCCGAGCGTCGATCGCGGCTTTTCTAAAAAGAAGCTTCGGTAACACTTCGGCGACTCGTCAACTTCAAACAACGCCTCGTTTTGAGTGTTCAGGAGTCCCTTCACTTCAACGATCACTTGGTCGTCTTCCTTAAAATACTTTCCTCTTGCTTGGCCACACTGGAAGCGTCAGCGCCACTTAACTACAGTTTCATAAACTTGGTAGTTGTCCCAGAACAACGCTCGCAGATTGAAATAAATATCCTTGGTATTGCTTTCATTTAAATGGAAAAAAAAAACGCATCACTGCGTGTGCTTGGCACAAACGGGTGGTGCCTTTTTGGTTTTGACTCCCTAGCGGCGTTCTGCGCTACTAAAGCACGATATGTGTACACTGCGCGGTAACTAGAGGGACGAGCGCTCATGTTGAGGCCAGATTTGTCCTGATTTTTTTTTAAATTTTTGTGCCGATAATACGAACTTCATGAACGTATGTGGTTCGACTTCAAGCACATCTTCTACATTGTGACTTCCTCGCTCAATAGCGATTGTGGTTTTTTGCCTCTGAGCTATACTCCGTCTCCCCCAACGAAGGAGAGGGGCTTAGAGCGATAAACCAGTATCCCGTATACCAGGCAAAAGTGACGCCCACTTGGCTACCGCCCTGTTGTAAAATTTTGACTACTAGACACGTGACCGTACGAACTCCTGAGGCTTTTACGTAGAACTGTGCCGAGATTTGTATTGCGATCGTTGTAAAAAAAATATGATTAACTATTTTTCTATATTGTTAATCCCAGAGATCAGTGTCTAGCTCCGGTAAAAACCCAAAATACAGCAACGCGGCAGGACGGCATCTAGCTGAGCCATTGCGAAGCTGCCCGAATTTTTGTCGTAAAAGCATATCTAGGACTTGAAAGAAACGGAAAATAACATATTTAATCGGTAATGCTATTAAAGATCAATAGACAATTAGCTTTCCGCGGTACTTCGTTAAAATCTAGACGTAAAACAATAAGCTCACCTGTCTCGTGGTCAAAAATGGGGAAGATGGTGGCGGCCGGGTGGGGTCACATTCAGCTGCCAGTCTATCGCTCTAAGCCCCTCTAGCTCGTTGCATTCTTCTTACGAGGGACCGCAGCGGACGCAACGACCCACCACAGCCGATTCAAAGCTGAGAGGGCACCACGCGCCATTTTGGTTGTGCGTCGTACATTGTAGGGCAAAGGGTGAAGTCACGTGTCACTCCTAGAGCACTGGATTGGCTAAAATGGCTCGTACTGTGCCTTGCTTTACATCGTAGGTTAAGAGAAGAGTTTCTTTCTTTCTCAATCCACGGTGTACCTCCTTTTCCTCTTGGACTTTTTAGAGCGCAGCTCTTAGGCGCCCGTTTCTGGCCTGAGCGGCGTCGCCGTCGGCGTAAACGCGCGTTGCATTATGAGAAACCTCCTATAATGCAACGCGCGGGTCTCACTCGTCACCCGCGCGTTGCATTATGGAACGTCTCCCATATTGACTTACCGCGTGACGTCACGTGTGATGTCACGAGGGTCACGGGACGTCAAGAGGGTCACGTGATGTCACTAGGGTCTCACGCGTTGCATTATGGGAAAGGTCCCATTGTGCAACGCGCGAGTTTTTCGTGACCCGGGTGTTGCTTCATGGGACGTTTTCTATATTTACGTCACACGTGACGTCACGTGTGACGTCACAAGGTTCACGAGACGTCACGAGGGTCCCGCGCGTTCCAGCATAAGATGTTTCCCGTAATGCAAGGCGCGGAGGTACTTTCCCATAAAGCAACGCGCGGAGGAGGAGGGAAGGAGCAGGAGAGGAGGCAGGAGGAGGAGGAGAGGACGAGGGGAAGGAAGGAGGAGTAGAGGAGTAGGAAAGGCTACGGAGGAAGAGGGGCATACCCTCCTCTCCGTACCCTCCCCTTGTACTCCTCAAGAGCTGCGCTCTAATTCGGCATCACGTGCAGTTGTAAACGTCTTTCATTTATAGAGGGGACTTGTCAAACCTGTCCAAGCACCACAATGGGCCAAGAGCATGGGATTAGCCTCACCTTAAGTGCCCTCACGAAAACAAGCAACCTGGAAATCGCTTTCGTGTCACAACAAGTGCTCTAAAAAGCGTCACTTCTTTTGACAACCGTGTGGAATAAAATAATATTTATGCAACATAAATTACGAAAAATAAACCACACCACGAGCACGCCACATTTTCAGCCCAGACCGAGACGTTAAGTTTGAAATTATCTAAGAACATCGAAATGCGGTAATCATTGACACGCTCATCAATCTATGTTAGCAGAATCGAGTAAAATAATATGAACGCGAAAGCATTAAGTGTTCCATGCAGCGGAGCCGGCGGCGTCTGTAACCGCCGTAGTAACCGCGGAGAAACGTGAAAGATACTCCTAGCAAAACTTCCCCTATCCTCTAATATAACTATTGGCCGGGACGCGTATATTTCAAAGGAACGCCACCCCACACAGAGAGAGAGAGAATAAACATATTTATTGTGAGAAAGTGATGGGGAGGAATTCTTAGTCCAAGACGCCTTGAGCTTTCCCTGCGTCCACAGCCCTCGACACGAGCGTGAGCTGGCCATCGAGGTTGGAGCTGTTTAGTGCTCTCTCCCAAAGCTCGTATGAAGACTGGAAGGGGTCAGGCGATTGGGTGGGGTTTTGGTCGCATCCTCCTACCATATAAAGGAGGGTCCCAGGGGCCCCGCAAAAGCGGAGTAACGGGGAATAGAGGGTGGGGGAAAAGATATGACATTTAGTGGGATGGGGGAAGAAGTTAGTCTTTAGGGCACGGTGATGTCGTTCGTGCTCTTCCGATAGTCCTTTATGTAAGGGTGGGTGAGTACGTCACTCCAGCCTATAGTGCGGCGTGATCTCTTGATATGTTACCAATGGGACCGGCGGCTGCAACCTCGGCCGTAGCGAAACGTGCCCGTCCACACCGTACACTCCGGATGAACTAAGGTAGCGGAATAACGATATTAATGTTTTCGCATTCACACCTCATAGGTGCTTACGTGTCCTCAGAATATTTTGTGCGAAATACATAGAAATAAAAACTGCCGCTCAAGCACACCACACTTTAGGCGCGAAACCAGCCTAAAGTTTGAAAATTTACGGGAACTTTGAAATCCGGTAAACGCTAACAAGCTCATGTAGCTTGGCTAGCAGGATTATGGGTGCGCTCGCGTTTCATATTGAGCAGCAACAAAGTTACAATAGCCTTTTAATGCGAGAGCATTAACTTTCCCATGGAGAGAAGCCGGCGTTGTCTGTAACAGCCAAAAGCGGCACTTAAATTTCCATTGGCTGTGCAAACCAGCACCGAAATTCCGATTCCCATTAAAATACAAAGAAAAGCACAGTAACCCACGTGATTTGTCATGCAAGCCATTGTGAGGAAGGCGCGGTTCGCCGCGGCTGCGCTGTGAGGGAGCGTGATCTCACCACCGGAGAGCCGTGTGCCAAAGAAAGACGTGGCGCGCTGCTTGTACGAAGCATTCCTACACATAAGGAGTCTTAAGTGTCTCTGCCGAATTTAGGATTCATCTCGCAAGAAGGATTTGGGAATATTCGCGTTGAGAAGCTCACTAGGGGTGCTTCTGTTTTAATACTAACGCTCATAATCTTTACTCGCACAAGTACGAGCTATCTCCTGGGGGAGTGCAAGGAGAAGCAGAAAGGAGAACGGCCGTACTCATGTGCGTCTGCTGGCCCGCGTTTTTCCCGCTATGGGTACTGCATGTGCTACGCTTGCGGTTATGTTTTAATTTCCAGTGTGTCTAGAAGCTTGGTATTCCACTTGCTTAAAGAGTAGACGAAGTTGAAGTATGCTCACTCTGGGTTGTAAAACTCTTGTACCAGGTGGCGACACCCAAACGTGTCGCCACCAATAACCTTCATAATAACGACCATTTAACAAGCACTCGCACAGGTGTGGATTGCATCACCTGTTCCAGAGTTCATTTTAGTGCGTCGTTTACCGGTTTGGAGTCAATTACAACATTAGTAAGCGTTCAAAGGTTTGAAACCGCCTTGCGATTTCGCAGTTTCGCTCAAAGAAAGGCTCCGCAGGTATGATCCGACCATGGTGCATAGCGCGGATCTCTTAGCGCAGAATCCGATGGACGATTTTTTGATTGATGGATTTCACTAAAACTGTTAGTGCGGCGCAAAGTGCTCTTTCGTGTGACTGACCTGGGTGGTAAAAATTAACACCTCGCAATGTTCATTAAAATTAAAGTGAAAATCGCGGGTATGTTCTGTTCGTGATAAAAATGGCGCGCAGTGTGCACACATAGCAAACGGTGGACTGCGTGCAAGAAGCAGAGTAGACGCGAGCGTCCACACAATGTGAGGTCGCGTTGTTCTTGTTTAGCGACACTATATGAGATGTGTGTACGTCCCACGTCGTCAAGAGTGGCGTAGCTTCCGGATGAGACACAAGGAAAAGCATGGGCACGTGCAGCAGTGCAGAGCTCCAGCAGTGCGAAGCTACGCTATAGTATAAATTCTACTTCCGATCAAGTTTCCTGGGCTATGAGTGAAATCTCTGGGCACACTTGCCCTTGCACATCTTGATCGCCCATCAAAGTTGTGCTCGCGCAATCTTCGCTTCAGAAATGCCACCAAAGGTTATGATGCAGAAAATATGCTCCACCTCGAGCGCGAGCTTACAGCCTTTTAGGACAGTTTGTTGCGCACGCACCCAAAGCACGGTGGAAGGCGCAAAGTCGCTGCATTTGAAAAATCGATAATCCTCCACGGTCGGGAACGCTCGTAGTCGCAGCTAAAATCAAGAAGAAACCATGGACTAGCTAGTGCCCATTGGCATGTGAAATCTACAAGTATTTCACCACTGGGGTGGATTTTGGAAAGATTTAATGCAACTCGAGAGGCATAATCACGTGAGCGCCGGGATGAAAATGGGAGTTTCGGATCGACATATGGCGCAGCTACCTTTGCGCTTCGGCCACAAGTCTCCGACTAAATGTGATTGCGTACAGAACGTCTTACCTAATTTTCTCATAAGCTAGAGCAAAGAGGTTGACGCTTGAGCTAGAGAATCGAACATGTTTCGGGGAAACGTCAATGCAGCTAGAAAATTGGTGCAATATTGACACGTTATTAAACTGAAGTTTTTTAAACGATTTCTCCTGTCGAAAATATTGAACGGCAACTAGAACACCAAAATCACCGCTGTCTTGTGAATTTGTTTTATTGTGCAACTTTAGAAATGTATTTCTATAAGTCATCAAAGTTACCCAACAATGTTCGAGTATAGTTGATCGCTTTAAAGCAATTAGAAAACCCTGATTCGGTATATACGTTGAATCATCCATCTTGTCCAATCATAAAATTCCTTTAATAGCTTATTGAATAGGGTATCTAGACTATCAAATTGAATGTAAATGACTCCCAAATAGCCAGCTAGCCAGCGATATTAGAAACCAATACAAACTTGATTAAATATAGTATCAAATTTTTTAAATGAATTCCAATGACTCTCCAATTTCATCCAACATTAAAAACATATTATAACTTGGTATTAAATTTATCCAGTAGGGTACAAATGATTCCCCATTATTGGACAACATGTATAGCACGTTAGCGCTACAGGGAAGTGATATCCAATTTATCCGATGGGGTGCCAATGAGTGCCCAATATATGAGAAAATTGGAAGCCCATCGGCGCTTTTTTGGATGTAGTATTCAATTTATCCAGTAAGCGCCAATAACCACCTCATATTTCACAACATCGGAAGCTTGATAGAACTGCATTGGAAGTGATTTCCAATTAATCCAGTGGAGTTATATTGACTGCCCAAAATTGGCGTCCATTGGGAGCCCTTTTTTTCTTAACTTCAAATAGTATTTATTTATCAATGTGGTGCCAATCACTAACCAATATTATACAACACCAGAAGCCCATGAAAAAACTGTGAGTGCGCAGGCGAGCTGGTGTTTGTTGATCATAATGTAGAAAACCCGAGACTGTTGTAAAAGCAAGGAAACGGAGTCGAAGAAGAAAGACAGGGGGAAAGAACGTCTCAATGTTGATCATAATGTAGAAAACCCGAGACTGTGGTAAAAGCAAGGAAACGGAATCGAAGAAGAAAGGCAGGGGAAAAGAACGAAATAATGTTGATCATAATGTAGAAAACCCGAGACTGTGGTAAAAGCAAGGAAACGGAGTCGAAGAAGAAAGACAGGGGAAAAGAACGTCTCAATGTTGATCATAATGTAGAAAACCCGAGACTGTGGTAAAAGCAAGGAAACGGAATCGAAGAAGAAAGACAGGGGAAAAGAACGAAATAATGTTGATCATAATGTAGAAAACCCGAGACTGTGGTAAAAGCAAGGAAACGGAATCGAAGAAGAAAGACAGGGGAAAAGAACGAAATAATGTTGATCATAATGTAGAAAACCCGAGACTTGTAAAAGCAAGGAAACGGAGTCGAAGAAGAAAGACAGGGGGAAAGAACGTCTCAATGTTGATCATAATGTAGAAAACCCGAGACTGTGGTAAAAGCAAGGAAACGGAATCGAAGAAGAAAGACAGGGGAAAAGAACGAAATAATGTTGATCATAATGTAGAAAACCCGAGACTGTGGTAAAAGCAAGGAAACGGAGTCGAAGAAGAAAGACAGGGGAAAAGAACGTCTCAATGTTGATCATAATGTAGAAAACCCGAGACTGTGGTAAAAGCAAGTAAACGGAATCGAAGAAGAAAGACAGGGGAAAAGAACGAAATAATGTTGATCATAATGTAGAAAACCCGAGACTGTGGTAAAAGCAAGGAAACGGAATCGAAGAAGAAAGACAGGGGAAAAGAACGAAATAATGTTGATCATAATGTAGAAAACCCGAGACTGTGGTAAAAGCAAGGAAACGGAATCGAAGAAGAAAGACAGGGGAAAAGAACGAAATAATGTTGATCATAATGTAGAAAACCCGAGACTTGTAAAAGCAAGGAAACGGAGTCGAAGAAGAAAGACAGGGGGAAAGAACGTCTCAATGTTGATCATAATGTAGAAAACCCGAGACTGTGGTAAAAGCAAGGAAACGGAATCGAAGAAGAAAGACAGGGGAAAAGAACGAAATAATGTTGATCATAATGTAGAAAACCCGAGACTGTCGTAAAAGCAAGGAAACGGAGTCGAAGAAGAAAGACAGGGGAAAAGAACGTCTCAATGTTGATCATAATGTAGAAAACCCGAGACTGTGGTAAAAGCAAGTAAACGGAATCGAAGAAGAAAGACAGGGGAAAAGAACGAAATAATGTTGATCATAATGTAGAAAACCCGAGACTGTGGTAAAAGCAAGGAAACGGAATCGAAGAAGAAAGACAGGGGAAAAGAACGAAATAATGTTGATCATAATGTAGAAAACCCGAGACTGTTGTAAAAGCAAGGAAACGGAGTCGAAGAAGAAAGACAGGGGGAAAGAACGTCTCAATGTTGATCATAATGTAGAAAACCCGAGACTGTTGTAAAAGCAAGGAAACGGAGTCGAAGAAGAAAGACAGGGGAAAAGAACGTCTCAAATAATGTTGATCATAATGTAGAAAACCCAAAACTGTGGTAAAAGCAAGGAAACGGAATCGAAGAAGAAAGACAGGGGAAAAGAACGAAATAATGTTGATCATAATGTAGAAAACCCGAGACTGTGGTAAAAGCAAGGAAACGGAGTCGAAGAAGAAAGACAGGGGAAAAGAACGTTCTTTTCCCCTGTCTTTCTTTTTCGACTCCGTGTCCTTGCTTTTACCACAGTCTCGGGTTTTCTACATTATGACCAGAAGCCCATTGCAGTTCGTTTGAAGTGGTATCAAATTTATCTTATGGGGTGCGAATGACGGTTGAATAATTGACAATAACGGACGCCCATTGGCATTTTGTTTGAAATGCTGTCCAATTTATCCAACTTCGTGCCAATGACAGCACAAAATTGGAAAACGTTGGTAGCCTACCACTTCATTAGGAGTAATAACCAATTGGTTTTATGGAGTGTCATTGACTGCCCAATATTTGACAACATTGGATGCCCACTGGCACTTTATTAAATTGGCGTCCAATTTATACAATAATGTGCCAATGAATGCATGACATTGAAAAATATTGAAATCGCACTCGCAGTTAATAGGTAGAAAGCATGGTGTAAGTCGCAATAAAACGAACACAAGAGATAAATCAGACATACAGGCACCTATATGTCTGATTTCTCTCTTGTGTACGTTGCATTTCCGCCTTACACCATGATTTCGAACATTCACCCAACTAGCGCAACTACAAGTTCTTCTATTTTATACGAAGTTGTGTCCAATCTATCCAGTGAAGTGCCAATTACTGCCCAATTTAAAACAACAATGGAATTCCATTGGAAGTTGATTGGAAGTGGTACCCAATTCATACGTCAGGATGCCAATGACCTGCAAATATTGGGCGACATCGGTAGGTAATCGGCACCATATTGGAAGTGGTTTCCCATTTATCCAATGGGATTCCAATAAAACCCCTTCATTGATGATAGAAACGATAAAGGGGGCCATCATTGCCATATGTTTTCAAGACATTTTCAATATTGGTTACAAAGAGGATGCAATGGGCAATGATGACCCTATTTTCCTAGGTAATTGACAATATTGGCCTGATGGCCCGTGGTGCCTGGGGCATAGTCTAGAGTAATTATTTAAAATAATGTATGATGCATCCTTGAAAGGAGAAAATATTGACTATTGTGTTTTTATTATTTACAATGAGCGAAAGGCACGCGCTAGTAAGCATAATTACAGTGCGCATCATGATTAGCGTAAAGCTGTAAGCGGGTTGCTTCTCTTTTCAGGGTAGTGGAATTCATTGTATCTGAGACGTTTTCATATCGTAGAAGACCCTGCTCTGTGGAGGGGGTGTCCTCATACAATGGAGACTGCTTCAACTCTAATCCGGCTATTTCGCTTCCTATGGTGAGTCATCGATTTGAGCGTTCCTTATAATTATTATAACCATTTGAAGCGAATTAAAACAAATACTGATTTTTTTTTGTATTTCATCTTCATCCACCACTCGGTATGAAATTGGAAGACATCGAGCAAAAGTCGATTCCATTCTAAATTGAAAAGCTTAGAAGTTTGTGGTTATGTCTTATCGATGAAAGGAACGGAGTTGGTATACCGGCTGTCCGTTTTTAATTTAAACATGTGTTGTCGATAATCACATAATTGATACATTTACCATTTATTTATCAGGCTGGCCGTATAAGAAATAAGAAATGACCGTAACAAACAATAGGCGAATAGGTTGAAAATTCTTTAATACCCTTTCAGTTATCAATCTTACGGTTGTTGCTGTATAGTATTTTTAAAGACAGTCATTTTGAGTGGATAATCCAATTTAAACGGTTCGCGCAATGCCAACATACTTTCATAAATTTACCGATGCATTTATATATTATCGCCTGATTTTTAAACTTGAGGCAGAAAGAACGCCGCACTTTTCCTCCCTAATTTTGTATCCACCTGTGACGTATTCCTCTTTCGGATTTCGTCTTTACCAGGCCAGTGTGTCCTTGTCACATCTGGCGACGTTGCGCTGCGGAAATAAAGACGAAGTGCCAGAAACGAGCATAAGCCTATTGCCTACATCATTATGAACGGGGGTTCCGACATTCCCTCCGCGTTCATTTTTGCAATCATGACAAATTTTGACATACATTTGTCGATTTGTTTTTTTTTGTTTTTTTCATTAAAACGACTAGATTTAAAACTGTACTTGCAACAAGACCCGACGAACGATTTATAAAAAAAACTAAGAAATTAAAATTAGCCACACTCTTAAGGCGGCTACTGCACGATCTAATGCCCGCCGTGCCCATTGATGACGCAGCGAAAGCAGCGCCCGTAAATTTAAACATTTCTTGGGAACTCCACCCGGTTACGCAAGCAGTACAAAACGGACATTTATCAAGCCCTAACCAATTTTTTTATCGTGCCCGATGTTTAGAAGCGTAATAAACAAATTGGTTAGAGTTGGCTATGCACCATCTTTCCTAAAGCAGCTTTCCTGTAACTGCTACACCTCTCGTAAAACGAATACTATATTCGAAATATTGTCACGAGTTACAACTTATGAGGCGAAGAAGATTTGAAGGAAGATAAAGCGCACAACGCGGACAAATTCAAATCATGGTGGGTGGCGTGATGATGTTCTTGTTCCGTCGGGCATCACCTCATCGTTCAGCTCTCTGGGTGGGCGAACTACCTTGCACGGTCCGATTTACCGTTTCAACAGTTTTTCGCATAGGCCGCTGCAAGAAATGTGTGTCAACACCCACACCCTTTCTTCCGGCTTGAAGTGAACGTCCCGACGACGACGGTTGTAGCTGCCAGCGCCAAAACGTTCCTGATCTTGATTCCGGAGTCGGGTGGCCTGGCGGACTTATTCAGCCCGTTGAGAAACTTCCGTGGGCGTCGTCGTTGACATCGTCAGCTGTCTCGTGGGGCAGCTTCGGGTCGAGCATCGTCGTTGACTACCGACCACATACCAGCTGGAATGGTGTAAATCTAGTGGTCTCTTGAACTACAGTGTTGTCGGCAAACTGACGTAGGGCAGCACTTCGTTCCACGTCTTGTGCTCTACATCGACGTACATAGAGATTATGTCGGCGATTGTCTTCTGAAGTCGATCCGTCAGCCCGTTCACCTGCGTGAAGTGCGCCGTGGTTTGACGAAGGGTACTGTGTCTGAGATGAAACATCTCTTGCGTAAGCTCCGCCATAAACCACAACTCGCGATCTGTAATCAACACCTCGGGAGCGCCGCGCCTAAAAACGATGGACTCGATGAAAAGCTTGTCCGCAGTTCCCGAGGGAAGGTCTCTGGTCTCGGCGTATCACGTTATATAATCGGTGGAGACGATTCTTCAGCAGTTTCCCAAAGTTGATGGTGGAACCCCGGGACTAGGCAAATCCATTCCACTTTGCTGCAATGGCGTAGACGGGGGATCGATTGGCTGCAGGAGTGCCGCTAGCTTCTTCGGTGCTTTCTTTTTTTTAATCGTATGCCATCGTGGCACGATCGGGTGTAGATGTAAACCGCCTTTTGGAGCTTAGGGGAGCAGTACCTCTCGCGGATCATGGTGAGTGTCCGGGTGTAGTCAAGGTGTCCCGCCGTTGGGCCATTGTGGCCGGCTAGAAATATATTTTATCGAAGGCCGCCATGGCAACCACCAAACGCCGTGCCGTGTTGTCGTCGCCAATCTTCTTTTTGTAATGTGCACCCCATTGGATGGCGAAGGACGGCAGAGCTCGGCAAAAAAACTTCGGACACCGTAGCATGCCGACCGTCCAGGTGATGGACCGCGCAGCTCAAGATCATACTGTTGAGATTCTGCCATGTTTTTATCGTTCACTGCGCCGAGGAAAACATCGCCCTCATTGTCGTTATTAATGCGCTGTGACTGCAACTCGACTGAAGCCCTAAAAAGAAAATCGACGTCAATGTTCTTGCGGCCAGACTTGTAGACCATAGTCGTGTGGAGTTCTTGAAGTTAAAGACTCCACCGCGCAAGGCGTCCCAATGGATACTTTAGGTTCGCGCGCCTGAGGAGAGAGTGGTGGCCTGTAACCACCTGAAATGGACTCCCGTAGAGGTGCGGGCGGAACATGATTATGGCCAAGATGAGGGCAAGGCATACATTTTCGGTGGTTCCGTAATTTCCTTCTGCCTTGGAGAGCGTCCGACTGGCGTAGGCAATTACTCGTTCAGTGTAGTCCTGTAGTTAGAACAACACTGCGCCAAGTCCTGTATTACTTCCGTCTTTGCGAATTTCGGTGTGCTTAAATTTTTTGAAGTGGCCGAAACTTGGAGCAGCTCTACAGACTTCGTTAAGGCCCGCTTCTATTCGTCTGTCCACCTAAATATTATGGTGTCATTTGTCAGGTATGTCATTGGCGCGGACAGCCTTGGAAAGACTCGAACAAACCACCTATTTAGGCACGCACTCTGAAAAATCTACTTCCGGCCTTCTTGTCAGACGGCGGTAAAAATGCGGCTCCGCACGTATCATCTCGTGGTGACGAAGAAAACGTTCGGTGCTCACAACATGACCCAAGGAACTTCAGTTCCCCATAAACAAATCGACAATTCGTCGGCTTGGGTCTAAGTCTAGCGGTCTTGATTGCTTGGAGCAGGGCTCGGAGTCATCTCAAGTGCTCGTCGAACTTAGTGGTGACCACAAAGAAATTGTCAAGGTAGACGGGGCAGCTCTGTCATTTCAGACTAGCAAGCACGGTGTCCATGACCAACGCCACCTAGACAGGAGGCTTCCACACGCGTCATCATAGTCAGATCGATCGAGGCGAGAGATTGGGCACGAGTGCTGCGTCAGTGTTCGGCTGCGGCTTGAGGCCAATCAGCGCGTCGAAGGTCGGGCTCGGGTCCAATAGCCGACCGAGCGCGATCCGACTGTGATGACGTTTCATAGAAGAAGAGGAAATCATGCGGAGGCCTTCTGTCTAGGTGGTGTTGCCATGACACGCTGAAATGTCGCTGGCGCCTAGCATATCCTGAAGGGCATCACTTTTAATTCGCACAGCCCATTGGGCTTGACGAAGGCTTTCTTTTTGAGATCCCTTTCGTCGACCTTCATCTGCCAGTATCCACCCTTTAGATCCCTCGATGAAAAATATTGGGTGCGGCGAAGCCGGTCCAACGTGTCGTCGATGCGAGGACACGGGTAGACCTCCTTCGTAAACACAGCATTAAGTCGACAATAGACCACGCAGAATCTGAGTGTTTCGTCCTTCTCAGCAAGCACGACTGGTGAAACTCATGAACTGCTTGGCGCCTGGATGATTTCGTCATCGATCATTTTTTGAACTTGCACCTGAATGGCCGCCCTCCCCTCTATAATTGTTTTAGAAAGGTTCGGCCAACCGTGCAATTACCTTTTTTCAATTGTTGCGAAAAAAAAAAAACATTTGGTGGATTCAATGCTTATCAGAAGAAAACCGAAAATTGTTTTGCGAAAAAAAGGTTTGTCTTTGCGGACACAAATTAGAAGCCCACTCTCAGTGCGAAGCGCTTTCTGTGAATCGCGCGAAGGTGGCATTTTGGGCTACTCCTCCCCCCCCCCCCCCCCCCCCCTCAAAAAAAAAAAAAAACTGTCATGGCTACGTTTCTGGAAATATTTACTGACAAACTATGTATAAGAAGGATTCACTCAAAATATTTATCATTACGTAATTACGATGTTAATTTCCAGAGAAAAACTGCAGACACGGCACTTTCTGCTAAAAATGCTTGCTGCTTATATTGTTTTCTCCGCATCTACGAATACCAGAACTGCTTCGCCAGCGTTTTGGCCTGTATTTTTTTAGTTATTAGCGCTAAATATTGTTGTAGCGGGTAGCGGAACAAGTTTATGGGAAATGCTCGAATGAGGCTATTTTAATAATTGGGAGTTACTCTGAAACTAAATTTTAAAAAAAACAAAAAACATTTTTATTTTTTCTTTAACTTTCACAGATTCAGGCAAATGATCGGTACCAAAGAATTATAAAAACGTGTCGCATTATTTTTGTGTATTTGAAGTTATAAAGCAAGAGATATGACCAAATTGGGGCTACCGCAGCACCGGGAATGGGGTGTGTGTAGATACACATAGATGACAAATTCATTATTTTTACTCAGTGTAAAGTGTTAGACGGGGGGGGGGGGGGGGGGGGGTCAGAAAGAAACAAACTGACGCCACAGAGGCGCACGGTGGCTTTAAAAAGAAAATCCTTGGTGCGTTTTTGTGTAAGAGTCGCAAAAAAGCGCGCTTTCCGGAGCGATCGAGAGGCACTCTCATGGCGCATACTTCGCAGGGCCTGTTTTCAATAACCGGCCTGTAGGGTATGTCTGTACGCCAGGTATAGAAAGGCGGCTCCACTTAACACATGCCTATCTCAGCCTTTTGCCTGGCGGTAACATGATATGACGTGGCGAAATCCGGCGCGCCTCTTTACAGCATTAGAGCCGCCGCCGCGGTCGACCGTGAAACGCGAAGGCAAACACGGAAGAAAAGTGTACCGGTTGTTTGAAAGTAGTAGCAGAGTTATGAACCCCAGAGATAGCGTTCACTTTCACTTGCCTTTCTCGTGGACCTTCCGGCAGAGGCTTCGTGAGCATCGTTCGCGAGTATTGCATACGCCTACTGGGGGATCCCCAGGTTTCGACTGCTGAATCGTACAAGTTGAAATGAGTATTCTGCGCTGACTATATCAACAGGCACAAGAAAAAATCGAATATCAAAGAAACTTTCGCAGCGTGAAGGATTTGGACATCACTTTGTTAAAAAAAGCACGTGCCAAAAGCAGATCACTCTATACGAGATTCCGACGTTTTGTGCAAGAAGTGCTTCAGCCGCTTCAAGCAACTCCCCGGAGAATTTTCAAAGATATCTGAGTCTGAAGAACTGTTTGTTCCTCAACAAGCAGCCGTCAAAGATATCAACAGATTAATTCAATCAACACAAATTGTCACCTCTGATATCACGGACTGAGTTGAAAACGGATTGTCTATTCCGCCTAAGGCAAGGCGGAAGAAGAGTGAGATCGAGAGCGTTTTCGTAAAGAAACTTTCATCAAGCCTCACTGCAGCAGATAAAGTCATGGAGGAGCCTGGAGCCTCAGTACAAAGCCGCAACATCTGTCCGAGGTTGTTCAGCAACCCGAGAGATGCGTCCCCATTTTTCCGATTCGTACTAAGAACGATGCCGGCTCTTCACCTTGCTCCCGAGGAATCTCTCCAGGCAACAGGTCCAAAAGATTATTCCTTCAGCAACTCGCCACCTGATCCAAAAAGCAAGGAAGAACCAAGGGACTCTCGGAGCGTGCTCTATTCTTGACCCCCACACAAAAATTAGACTAAGCGAAAATGACGTTGAGGCGGCACTGAATTACTGCACTAAAGAAGAGCTCAACTGCTTCCAGCAAAGCCCAAACAAGAAGGACGTTGTTGGCATCATTTCAAAGTGACAAAAAAAAAATATGCGTCAAAACATTTTATGGCTAGGTAAATTCGTGAAACTTTCCCGCTGTTTAACGCGGCTCACCTTGACCCAGCGATTGGGTTCAATAAGTTTTACTCATTGAGGGCAAAGTGGGTGGAGTATACATCTAGGCACAAATTTCGCTTGTGCACCTAATTCGCAAAGATGAAGCTAACTTGGTGTGCCATAGAAAACGCCACTGGAATAATAAGAAGGGCTTAAGAACTTTGTGAACTGACTATATACGACATTCCATCTACGAAGAGTTTCCTCGGCCAGTGCAGCTCATGGCCAACAGCTGAAACTCTTACTGCACCTGGCCTGGGAGTCCCTGATGATGATGAAGTGTTGACCGCAGCCTGGTAGAAACGACAGCTGATTACAAGTGAGTCCTGTTACGTTTCAGGAACATCATCGAGAGTGCTTGAGAATATGGCTGCAGCATGACGCGATTGCAGCATGCAGCAAGAAGAATTGGGTTGTGTGTGTGTTTATACAGCCTAGAACTTGGTCTGCCTCACAGGGGCGACGGGTCTCCCAGCTGTAGATGAGAAATTTAGCCAGTGCGGCACAACCGCTAGCCTGGGGTCTTTCACGTGCATCACGCAGTAGTGATGCACGACCGCACGCCGGTACGATGCTCATCCAGATCGAAACGAGCAGGGGTGGGGCTCGAACCCGGGATCCCTGGGTTCTGCAGCGCGAGCTTTCGCTGCACGTGCTCCGAGCTGGTGTGCGCTACACCACTCGGCCACCGATCCCCCCCAGCATGCAGCATGTCGAATGCAGTATGGCTGCATTTGACGCGAGCAGGGCAAAACGATATCTGAAGCAAAACGATTCATAGAGAAAGGTAATGCCCTGCTACCATTCGATTTCGCAGAAAACTGGACAGTTGTACTGCCTGAAGGACTTCAGGCGCATCACTGGCAAAAGAAGCAAGTTTCGATTTTCCCATTCAAGAAAAGTAACGCGTAGCTGCGCCCTCTTCAGCGGTGACACCAGCCACGATTCCACTCATGCATGCAACGTCGTTGCGAAAATTCACGAGCATCTTCAGGACGTTGCTTCACTGTACGCGCATCTGACGTACGTCAGTGACGGTGCGGCAATCCATTATAAGAACCGGTTTCAACTCCCTAATCTCACGAAAATAAAATACCTGTCGGTCAAATAACTATTTTCAGCTACTGGGCATGGCAGGAACACCTGCGATAAGATTGGAGAGCTCGTCAAACATTATGCAACTCTTTTTAATGTCCAAAGGCCTGCCACATCAGCTATTAAGTGTGCGTCAGATCTGGTGCACGTTCTCGAGACAAAATGGCCGAATTTGGCACTAATTCACTTGCCAAGGCATGACGTGCTGGAGTTCATGAAAATTGAAACGAGAGACTGGGATTCCGTCCGGCCCGCGCTTGGAATTCATTCCTGGCTCTTCTGACAGTGCACACGCGCCAACCCGCTGCAGCACAAAATGCTGGTAGCAAGAACAGGAGTGTCTACAGAGGAACCAGTTTGGAAATAAGACTCGCTTCCACCAGCGTCTGGGAGCAGTGTAGTGCAAAGCGGCTACAACACACCTAGTAAAATCTGATGACAAAGGATTATAAAAACAATTTTACACACCGGGTACCCTTCAGTATTTAACTTCTCTTCGCGTTTTACGGCTTGTGGGTACCTTTTCGAAAACGCAGTCTAACGCAGTGTTGTACAGAAATTGAGTTATTTTTTTTATTGACTTGAAGGCGACTGCGCACGGAAGGAAAAAAACCTGACCCTCCGGCCCGGCCGGCGCGCCCCGCTGTTTACACCAGCGCGCGGCGAAGAGCCACGTAGAGCGCGCTAGGGTGCCTCGACGACTGAGATACACATGTGTTAAGTGGAGCCGCTCCGGTCGCTTCCTTTATGCGGCGTACACTGAGACCCTACATGCCAGCTATTGGAAACTGGCCCTACGAACCATGCGACATAAGAGGGCCTCTCGATCGCCAAGGACCTCACACATTTTCTTCGACTCTTGTACAAAAACGCACAACGAATTCTCTATTTAAAACTACCGTCCGCGTCTGTGCCGTCAATTATATATTTTTTTGTTATTTACCACAGTCCACCTTTTTCACACTTTCATAAAATGAATGAATTCGTCATCTATGGGTATTTTCGCGCCATATTCAAGCTGCTGCTTTAGCCCGGATTTGGTCATATTTCCAGCTTTATAAATTCGAACACCCGTAACTAATGCGACATGTTTTCGGAGATTCGATTAGTAGCTATCATTAACCTTAATGTGAGAGTGTTTAAAAAAAATCAAGGATGACCTTTTATATAATTGAGTTTCGAGATAAATCGTAATTATTAAAATGACGCAAGTTGATCGTTTTTCATTAATTTATTTAGCTGAATAGGACAACCTTATTTAGTGCCAATATTAACAAGATATAGGACACCACACCCGCAAAGTTAGAAAGTTCTAGTATTCATAGATGCCGAGGAAATAAAATATAAACGGTAAGTATTTTTCCGGAATATACCATGTTGCGATTCTTTTTTTCTAGAAATTATCAACGTCGTTACTTAATAATAAATAGTTGGAGTTAGTCCTTCTTATACCTAGTTTCTCTCTAAATATTTCTAGACCGGCAGTCACAACAGTGGTTTTGCAAAGGTGACCCAAATGCCAACCTTGCGCAATTCGCAGAAAGTACTTCGCACTGAGAGTGTGCTAATTGTTTTCCGCGGAGACACCTTTTTTTTTTTTTTGCTTACCAAACAGATTTTGATTGTGTCATGATGGGCATTGAGTCTAAAAAATCTATTTCTTCGTAGAAATTAAAAATGGTCACCGTACATGGTCGGCCGAATCTATCTGAAAACACCCTTATGGAGACTCGGTACAGTGTCTGTTGTACATGAAGCAAGGCGTCGTCGGTAAGAATGCGGCGCTTCCATGCTGTTGTTTGTCGCACTCCTAAGAAGGCAGCATAGCACTTAGTGAACTCGACCAGAAGCTCAAGCAGCCGTCCTCGCTCTGGAGCAGGAAGTTTTGGACTGACGTCAAGTTCCGTGGGCGGGTCTTTCTGAGGCTGCGAAGACGCCGGATCTTAGGAAAGTGCAATGTGAGAGCTGAGTCCTGGAGTTCCTCGTTGTGGCTCATGGCGGCACCTTTGCTAAAGTTCTGGGTCACCCATTAATACTGCCACCCAATTGGTCTCGCCTGGTTCGCTCTCTCAAAAAATCACACGTTAGAGAAGATGTGCTAAAACAGTTTACTATTCTTTGCTCCTGGCGGATGACTCGGCCATTGCCCCTTGGTGCTTACCCCAGTTTTCCGGGGCTGGCCTGTTCTTGTGTTCGGCCGAGTCGTTAGAGCTTGCTCCGTTGCGGCCGTTCTTGATCGCTCCTCGTATCGCACTCCACGCGCGCTAGTCTCGATCGCCGCTCGGCCGCCCATCGCTTGTGCCCCCCCCCCCCCCCCCACACACACACACACACACCGTCTTCCTCCTCGGCTTCCCACAAGGTGTTGCGGCTCTTGTCGGAAGTTGGTAACGAGGATTGTCGCACATCTTTCTCGAGGCGTTGTTACACCTTTACGACTCCAATTTCTCTTTCAAGAAGCAACTGGACGCTGCTTTTGAGCCGATCTTCGACGGAGGAATCTTCATCGGACTCGACGGGTATCTATACGCTCGACCGCAACAGTAGATTCAGATGGTCGGCGAGTGCTCGAACAGTGGCTACCTTTACCGCAAAATCTTCTGGTGTTTGGACACGTCGTCGCAATGTCAACCTGTTCTCTCCTAGGTCGATGACAGCACCGTACTCGCACAAGACGTACACTCCGAAGCTAACATCCATAGCACAGTCCTGAAGAACGACGAACCTCAAAGTACAGGTTTCGCCTAAAGTATTGACGCGGGCGGTGCGCCTTCCAACGGGTGTAATACGGTCCCCTACGGTGGCGGAAATCTGCGGGCGATCCCAAGGTGTAGTGACTTACCGGAGGGGGGGAGAGAGTTTCCCACTCAAAATGGAGTAGCCCGTCCCAGCGTTCACGTGTGCCGACGTGTCGTGGCCATCGTCGTGGCCATCGATGACAACGTTCAGGTCTAGCACTCTAACAAAAACGTCGCTTTGATGCGTGGCATGTCAAGAGTGGGAGCTCTCCGGCGTTCTTGGAGGTTTTACACGTCGTCGGCACACGGCAACTTCACCTCCAGGGGTTGCCGCTCTTAGTTTTTTTCGACGAGATAGGCGGGTTGGGGGGCCTTTCGTGACGACAGCGGCCGAAGCATCAAAGCGCGCGTTTAGGCGTAGGGGAACGGGGAGCTTGTGGTAGAGTTGGCACCCGGGACGGGGGTCGTCGGAGGTACTCATCGATGTCACTTGATCTCTCCTCAAGTCTGGGTCGCGTGTCACTCGACGCAATACCTCGCAGGAACATTTTTTTGGTAGGGGCCACTCCGGTAGACGTGGTCAGCCTCGCCGCAGTGACAACACAGTGGTCGTCGATTAACCGTGCACCACCCATTCGTCATCAGGCACAGGTTGTTTGGTGCGGACAAGCTGCGGCTGCCCTCCCCGACATCGGAGAGCCTGCGGCGCTGGTAGGTCATGTCCAGCCAGCGTCACATACTGCCGGGCAGCTGGCGCCGGTTTCCGAGCTATGGCAGCGTGTGTCAGGGTGGGCTGCTCGGGTGCTGCTACGCAGGCAGGAGCCTCCGTTTGGGATGCCCGCTGAACTTCCTCGCGGACAACTTCGGCTATCGACGGTGAAGCCGGCTGGTTAGCAGCAGGCAGCAGCTTCCTGAGATTAATACTTAGCAAATGGTCTCGTAAGTCCCTGGGGTGCTCGAGCCAAGATCGCAACTAGACGGACCGAGGACACCAACGTTGGGTAGTTCCTGGCAGTGACTGGCTCGGCTTGCAAGAAACGCTTGATGTTCTTGGCCTCGGTCACAAAAGCTTCAACTTTTGTCGGATGGCTACGGACAAAAACGTCGAAGATGCCTCTCACACCCCGCATGAGTATTCCTAGATTCTCTTCCGTAGCCTGAGGGTAGGCGCGGGCGCTCAGGTAAAGAAGGTCCTCCACGAAGCCGGTGACACTCTCGTAGTGGCATTGTGTTCTGGTTCGAAGTCGGTTTTCGGCTCTCTCTCTCTCTCTCTCTCTCAGCGGTGTTGGTTGACAAAAGTTAACTTTAGCTGGATCTTCAAAACATCCCACGATGTCAAAAGAGACTCGTGATTTTCGCGCCAGTGCCTAATACTCGCCTCCAGAAAAAAAAACAAATACAAGTTTTGCAGGTGCTGCTCGTCGGTTAGGCCATTGCGGCGGGCAACGCGCTCGTACTGGTCGGTTAAATCTTCGATGACATCGTCTAGTTCACCGTGGAATGAAGGAGCCGTCCGTGCTGCGACGGGCAGGTAAACGACGGCAGAAGCGGCCGGGTTCTGCGAGTGGTGGGTCATCGGCGTCTTCTTCGGCTTTGGCTAATGCAGCAGCCGACCAAAGTTATGAGCCTGTCCTTGGGTGCGACTGCTGACACGAGTTTCAGGTTCCTCGAATAGCGGTCTTCTCGCCGAGCTTTGAATCGCAGTTGGTTGACGAGTCTGTGGGTGCAAATGAGTAACGTTGGGCATAGGGTGGTACATCGCACCTCCACCACAGTGTCACGAATGACACTAGATAAGGCAATGAAGGACCGAAGAAAAATAAGCGTTTGATGGCAGCGAACTTGTGCCAAAAACAAAGGAGAAGAGGGGTGGTTTGCAGGCGCCGATGGCGGCGTAACTGCAGGAGAAAGGGCTTGGGCGAGACTGACTCCGACTCGCCACGTGCAACCCCTTACCAAGACTTATGGGTGGCTCGAACAATAGGCGTAGAGGGTTCGGTGCGTAAAACATTCGGACCTCGAACACGCGAGACGGTTACCGAAGTTACGAGAACGCGATATTTATAAAAATAACAAAAAGGTGAGTCCGCTCTTAGGCATTTAACCTTTGACCTCTCCGTGAGAGCGAAGCACAAGAACCATTCGGCCACCGGCGTGTTTGCTCGAAACGAGCGTGGCAGTTATTATGAAGCACCTTGTAAAATCGTGAGACGAGTATCTTTTGCATCAGCACTAAATTTATTTATGTTTTTTTTTATTTGTTTTTGTTTGTTCGTACATGTGGCAGAATACCTCAAATATATAATTAAGAAATAAATACATAATTTAGAACCGTACCAAACGTGAGCATCTTTTTTTCTTTAGCGAGCAAAAATGGTTTGCCTGCATTTTTGAGTAAAATGTTTGATGGGTCCTAGTGGCGAAATTGAATCTCGGTTGAGCGGACGCATTGCGCAGAAAGAAGTGAACCGCTGTCTTCAGATTGTGAATCTCTAGGTCTTTTTCAAATAGAATAGGAACTCTGGGAAATAGTTACGTAGTAGCACTTCGTCCTCCGAAACGGCTGCTGCTGGGTAGCCCTAATGCTTAGATTTAAGAGCAAGTTCAATACCATTGTTTTGTCTACAGTGCAGAGCAACGTGCATATTGCATCCAGGGAAGCGACAATTAGGCAAATTTACAATTCACGCTGACAGTGTGCCGGCACAACCAATGCTTATGCCGCTGACCGCAACTCGACCACGCTGTCAATGGCCGCGACTGACCTATTCAGCTCTTTAAGCGTTAAGGCCCTGTAATACACCGCCGTAATGCGCGCGCGCACCCTTGCGCGGTACGGCGACTTCACGTTGGCAAAAACCACACCTTAAGGGCTTTTTATACTGGAACGTCGACGAACAGAACGCGTGCCGGCGTAGAGCGGCGTTCGGCA
Source organism: Ixodes scapularis (assembly GCF_016920785.2). Classification (NCBI taxonomy): domain Eukaryota; kingdom Metazoa; phylum Arthropoda; class Arachnida; order Ixodida; family Ixodidae; genus Ixodes; species Ixodes scapularis. The sequence continues at coordinate 173,452,823 of NW_024609857.1, read as the reverse complement.
GCCACTGCGCCACGTCATGCCGCGCCGAGAAGCGCCCGAACGACCGTGTTCACAGTCTAGCGTAGTACAGCTCGCTCCGAAGAACTTCCCCGGTATGCTTTGCTACCATATGAGGGAGTTTTCGTAGGTGGTTTCCCCCGTTACGCAGCGCTCTCCGCAACCCGCTACGATACCTGGCAGTCTCCAGTCAAGGCCATCGCCGCGCAGGCACAGTACCGACTTCTTCGTTGTGGAGCGCTTAGCGGAGGCAGAAACGCGGTCTACGAAAACTCACTAGTGCCTCTCCACCGTATTTCGCTCCTTGGTCGGCAGCGATCTTGCAATCTGTCGGTGGGGTTCGTCCATCTCGTGTGTCGTGCATTTAAGCTTGAAAAGAACGATTCGGGGCAGGGGTTAGCACTCCCAATATAAGCAAATGATAAAAAATAACAAGAGTAAACTGCCATCTATTTTCTTTGAAATGTCATACAAATGACGACGAAGAAACAAAACAAAAAGTTAAATGCAAGCAAAAAAAATGAAAGCCGTTTACAACACCTTGTAACTCTGAATTAGAGCGAAGCTCTTCAGGAGAGGAGGGAAGGGTACTGCTCCTCACTTCCTCATCCTACCTGCTACTCCTCCTCCCTACCTCCCCTCCTCCTCCTTCTACCCTCATCCTCCAAGCTCCTCCCCTCCTCTCCTCCCCTCTCCCTCGTCCTCCTCCCTCTCCTCCTCCCTCCTTCTCCCCGCGCGGTGCATCTTGGAAAATGTCCCATAATGCACCGTGCAGGACCCTCGTGAAGTCACGCGTGACGTCACGAGGGTCCCGCGCGGTGCATTATGGGATATTACCCATAATGTACCGCGCGGTTGCGCCCACGGCGAAGGCGACGGTGATGGCGACGGCGACGCCGCGCAAGCCGGAAACGGGCGCCTAAGAGCCACGCTCTAAAATCATAATAACGGGTCAGTCGCCTGCTATCCGCTTGCCCGTTTCTCCTAAGTCGCGCCGAGGGATTCTCGTTAATCTGCCGGGATACTTAGGTGGAAGCGATGCGTTCGGTATTCCACAAAGACCTCTTTCTGAAAGATCGCCAGTGTATTCTTATCATAGTAGACTTTCACGTTGACTCAAGAAACTAAAACAATCGGAAAGAATAAACCCAAATTCGGGACGAAAACAGACGCATTCAACTCTTTCAACTCTCAACGACATTTATTTCGTCTCCGTTCAAACGACGGCCATCGAGCAGGTTCAGGGGAGGGAGCAGAGAAGTAAAAAAGGTGGGGGGAGGGGGTAGGGTTGAAAGAGGAGGAGGGGAGGAATGGGAAAAAACGGGTTATTCGCGGCCTTCCCTCAAGGCCTCTGGTCCCTTCCGCCCAGTTCGGGACGGAGGAATTTCATCTCCCTGTCGGAAAGGGCCAGAGAAGCCGAAGCAACGTTAGTGGCCGAGCTCTAAATGGCGTTCGATTCGGCGACTTCCCTGCCGAATCTCTGCCGGTGTCCTCCCAATACCCGCGTACCTTCGTATCTGGGCGAACAACCGTCGCACGTCATACGGTTCACGACTACTGGATGCATGGAGTCGTCGGGGGGTTCACTCACCTCCCGCGAGTGTTCCCTCAGGCGGTAATTTAGGCACCTGCCGGTCTGCCCTATATACTCCCCTGAACCTGCTCGATGGCCGTTGTTTGTACGAAGACGAAATAACTGTCGTTAAGAGTTGGAAGAGTTATATGCGTCTGTTTTCGTCCCGAAATTGTGTTTATTCTTTCCGATTTTTTAAGTATATTTACCAACACGCTCGCTTTAATGTTAACCAAGAAACTGACATCGAAATAGAGGACGATGATTAAATATCGCAGTGTTCACGTCCGAAATCGAAGCACATTTTCCAGAACCCATACAAAAAATACGGCATTCAGGCCCATTTTCGTCGCGTAACTGTACTATCCTTTGCAAGCTGTTACACCCTTGTTGAAAATTTCTGGCCAGCTAAATATTGTAGATATTTTACCGGCACGGCCTCTCTCGTACACTCAACGGGGATTGTTTTTTTGCGCCGGAACAGCTGCCGGTGCGTACAACTAGCACAAGTAAAACCTGTGCTTCGCTTTGTTTGTTCCCAGGCGCCGTTATCATCCATTATGCGGTTTGCACTTTTATGACGTCAACCCTTTTAGAAGCAGCTGAAATCCTAATTCTTACCGGAACGCGTGGGAGGGTGTTCCTATTGGTCACACGCGCCTTATCATGCATCATGTGGTTTTGATGCTTGTTTTGTGGTTTTCTTTATTGAAACGGATACTGAGCTGCATGTTGTATGCCTGATTTGAAAGGAGATACGCTGTTTTGTTTCAATTTTTCGCCGGGAGTTTTTTGCTTACAACGCCAACGACACGAAAATTTCTTTGGCTTGAGGAGGAATGCAGATTCGCTGTAAAAGAAAAATACGCATTTGAGGTAGTTTTTGACGTTTGCAGTCCGGTGGCAGAGCGCCGTCGGAGAAGTTTAAGCAACTTGGAATGTAGACGGTGTCCTCACAGACAATTTCTTAAAGTTCTACTGTATTTGGGACTTATAAAATAAGATGAACTTAGCCTGAATATGTAACCAATATTTATTACAAGTTATTTAAAGGTTAGTGCGGTCAGCAGTCGAACAAAACTTTTTGGCTCATATCGATTGACAAGGACTAAAGACGAGCAGTGGTAACACATCACACCCAAGAAAAGCCACGATGCACTCTAAAGGCCATTCACACGCTTGCGTTTTACTCCGACCAACTGAGGCAAACAAAATTTTAAACCTCTTTCGACGGCTCACGATCGGCTCCGCTTAAATGCAACCCTTCGTAAGCCATCAGAAATTGTTTCTCAATCTGTCGTAGTGGAACGAAAGTGTGTCATACGAATAAATACGAATACTAAGAATGCTACCACCGGATTCTCAGCAGGAATTCAGCAGGTTGGCTCTTAGTAAAGTAACCTTTGTTGCCATATGGAATATTCGTACTCAAGCAGGTTACTTGATTTTTGCGGAGAATGACGTATCTGGCACGGTCTTGTAGAAGGACAAATTTTCACAAGGCACGTCTCGCCATGAATCTTGACTCAGGCAGCCCATCTTCTGACGGGCGTAATAAGGTGTTTTCCGGCGGTTCCAATTTCTGGTCCACTTTAGGGCGTTGCAACTTTTCGCAGGAGGCGTGAAAGCCTCCCACTCAGGACTAAGTAGTCTGCTCCGGAGTACACGAGGGCCAATGAGTCATGGCCCTCGATAACAGCGTTTAGGTTGTTGGGCAACGTTGCAGGAGCGTCGTTGCAATGCGTGGCGATGGAGAGTGGGAGCGCGCCGGCATTTTTGGAGGCTCTTTATATCGTTCGTGTTTGGCAACGCCACCTCTAGGTGTTGGCGCACTTAGTTTTCCTGGCGACGCCGGTGAGGAGCAAGCTTTGTCGCTGGGACCGCCGAAGACTCGATGCCGGACGTTGTGGAGATGGTAAGCGGGATTCCCGGGAAGAAATCCCTCTTAACATTATTGTTTTGTTTAAAGGAGGAAACAAAATTTAACTCTCGAATTATATGTCAATATTGACACTACCTGTGTTTTCGAAATAGCTTTAGAAAAATTATTCACAATAGGGTCAGAAGTTTCTGCACTAAAGTTTTGTTAATTTCTGACACACAGTACGGCTTTTGTTGAGGTCAATCAACAGGGATCGCCTTACTAGAGCGAAAGGAATTAATTTAAGGTCGTTTAAAGAAAAAAAAAGTTATGTTAGGCGACTTCATTGATTTTTTGAAGGCGTTTGACCTAATTGACCATTGTTATGAGGTACTAATAAAGAACGAGACAGGCCACGTCCGATAATGTTCTAGGCGTATGCTGAACTGCTCATGCCACCGGCGCCCGTGCATTGTACCTCTTCATTTTCTAACGCTCGTGTGTGTCGACAGCAGCGCCTGCTTTTGTATATAGCAATCGTAACACTCCTTCCACCCGGATCTTTGTTCAGGGAGAATAACGACGCACTAATTTTTTTTGGGCGCGTTGATTTGCGTAGAACTGTAGTGTCTTTTGTAGCGATCGAACTCTCGACAAGTTTTTGTGGAGACAACGGCGGTGGCGTTGATGCTTGAGCCTCCAGTGGTTCATCTACTTGCACTGTTGTTCCTGCGTTGGCCGGTGGTTCTCCAGCCAACGAAGTGAGCGCATTTCTTTCTGGCAACTCAGGCGTGGTCGGTGGGAACCTGTAGTCAGGTCTGGAATGGACGCCGTGTCTGTGCCAGTTGTTTCCGTCTTCCAGTTGTACTTCGACGGACGATGAACTTGTTGACTTGTTGTCAAACAAGATGAAGTCCTGTGCGACAAGTCGCACAGGACTTCACCTTGTTTGAGATGTCCTCATCTATGTTAGGCCACCACACGTGACTTCGGGCGATAGCTTTCATCTTTTCAATACCCGGGTGACTTTCGTGAATGAGCTTCACGACTTCCTGTCGAAGAGACGCAGGACTCACGACTCTGGTTCCCCAGAGCACGGAGTCTTCTTGTAGAGTGACCTCGTGCTCTCGAACTTTGAAAGGCATTCATTCGGCCTCCCGATGGAGGTTGCCACCTTCCAACAAGATGTCATGAAGCCTCGACATGAGAGGATCCCTATTTGAATCCTGAGCTACTACGGCTGACGACAGCACGCGAGGGTAGCACCCTTCCAACATGAAGATGTCGGCTGGCGGCTCCACGGTGATGTGTTTGCTCTTTAATGGCAATCTGCTCTATTCATCTGCGTGTCCGATTGTCTTGCCGGAGCGGTAGACTAGGGAGTAATCGTACGCAGATAACCTGAGGGCCCAACGTACCACTCTTGGAAAGCTTCGCTCTGAGATGGCCTTGTTTGGGCCAAGAAGTCCCAGCAGCGGCTTATGGTTCGTTACTGCTTCAAAGTGCCCTCCCCAGAGGCATTGACGGAACTTAGTTGCGCCGAAGATTAAGGCCAACGCCTCTCTGTCCAGGACGCGTCACAAGTAAGTGGAAGGTCCACCTTCGGGTTTGTAATGAGCCAACACGCTAGCCGAAGTCAGAAGTTTCTTTGTTTCAGTGACCGAAATTTCTTGCTCATCCTTCCAGCACCATGATGTTCCACTTGCCAGTACGTGATGCAAGGAATGTAAAAGTGAAGATAGGCTCGGGATAAACTTCCTGTAGTAGTTAACCAAGCCGAGGAAACTCTGTAGTTCTTTGACGTTGCTTGGTGCAGGAGACTTGAGGACTGCTTCGACTTTGCCTGGAGCAGGGTGCAGCCCTTCTGCGTCGATGATGCGGCACAGGTATTCGACAGCGTCCATCATGAATTCGCACATAGTAATCCCATCTTCGTCGCCAGTTGTTACGAGGTAGTAATAAAGAACGAGACAGGCCACGTCCGATGGTGTTCCAGGCGCATGCTGAACTTGTTCGCGCCACTGGCGCCCGTGCATTGCGCCTCTTTATTTTCTAACGCTCGTGTGTGTCGACGGTGGCGCCTGCTGTTGTATATAGCAATCGTAACAACCATACTACCCTAATACAAAAGCTAGAGTGCTGAGGAATTCGTGGTGTACAGTCGCCGGCCATATGAGCTACCCCGGCCGAACGCCGACTGGAGCAGCGAAAATCCCGAATGCGGCGCGTCGAGCGTTGCCGCGTTCTGGAAGCAGGGCTATTGGGACTAAACCATTCCGCTGTCAAAAGGGTGAACGCAGGACGTTTAATAGCATTCCGCGTTTTGGAACGTGAATCTGAAGCACGGCCGATTAGAATCCCGCTTTCGGTTGTAGGTAAACGCAGACGGCTTATCGAAGTTCTTTCCTGCATAATATCTGTGACGTGTTATATGCTACTATTTTTATTTTCGGAACTGGTTTGTCATTTTAAATGGTTCGTACCCGAAGAGTAATCTACGTACAAGCCCCACCCCCCTTTCTTACAATATTTCTTAAACCTAGACTAAACAATGACAAGCGATATTGAAATAATTTATTTAATCTTTAAGGACATGCTATAGATAACAAAAAATGATTTGTGTCGAAGCATAATAAAGATTCAGGCACTTTTCATGCACGCGTTTTATCGAGAAAACTCTATTAGTCCTACGCTCAGCAGCGTGTTGCTTCGCCAAGTGTGACCCTCTATACGATGATTTTGCAGATGGCTTCCTGGTCGGCCACTTCTGGCTTGCCGAGGGATCATTGTAGTCATGCCTAATATCATATCAAACATAGGGTTTTCTACGTTTGTAAGCATCGATCGAACACTTCTGCTTTATCTACGCCTTAAGCAAGCTCCATTTTATCAGCAGTTATAACATCATCTCCGAACACTTGGGGCAAACATTCAAAGACGGCAATTCTAATCGGCTATGTTTTTGTGATTCACACTTCGAAAGGCTGGAATCCTGATAAAAGCTATGCGTCCCCCCCTTTGATAACGGAATGGTTTGGTCCCAATAGCCCGGCTCCCAAAACGCGGCAACGCTTGACGCGCCGCGTGCGGGATCTTCGCTGATGCGGGTGGCGTTCGGTCGGGGGAGCTCATATGGCCGGCGACTGTACCTTTAGGTCTTTTACAATTATGCTTTAAATTTCGCCAGCAATATGTCATAATAAATGGACACAGTTCTCCTGGCCCACCATATTGAGCTGCAATACCGTAACGTAGCATACTGGGTCCTTCGTTATTTAATCTACAAATCTCGTCCTTCATCATTTATACCGATGATACCAGTCTATATTTTTTCAGGTACACAAATAGAAGACCTTGTTAATGAAACGAATGCTTCACTAGAGAAGCTACTCAAGCAGCACAGATTTTGTCCAGGCAACGCAAATGGCTAGGGATGATCTTGTGGCCAGTGGCCAGAGAGTGGCCATTGTTTGGCCAATGCTTGGCCGATGGCTGATGGCCAGTGGTCATCGGCCAGTGGCTAGAGAAACGCCAATCATCGGCCAATCTCTGACTACTGTCGGGCCACTGGCCAAATGACCATTGCCAGCCAATGGCTAATGGTTGGCCAACTCTGTGCCCCTTGGGATATTTGGAGTCAAGTTAACTCACTAATAATCAACACGAGCAAAAAGCAAGGCTGTCCTTTTTTGAGCCTAAGAATAGAAATAGACGTGTTTATTTTTTTAAATATAGATCCTGGGCCTTTCAGTCACGGAAATTATACTGAATGTTAAAACGCTCGGAGTCTATTTTAATTTACAAATGTCTTGGGGTTATCACATTAATAATGTTGTAAAAAGCTATCAAGAGTACTTAGGAAACTATCTCAATTTAAAAATTGATTGTGTCGTCACATAGAAATGCTTCTATACAAGGCCCTTTTTGTACCCAATCTGAACTATTGCAATTTAGTGTGGTGAACCACATCTTTTTCAAATATTAAGATATTACACCTTGAAAAAAAAGGCTCTTCGCACAATACTCAATGTTTCTTTCGATACACATACAGCCCCACTGCTTAAAGAACTACGTCTAATACCTCTCCCAGACCTAAAGAGGATTTTCTACTGTTACACGATATAGATCTGCCCTTCGTTCTAACGAGGCTTTCCTTGGACAAATTTCAAACCTAACACGAAATATCAGGGTATAAGACGTTCGTGAGGGGGAACATGGAAAATACAAATGAATCGTTCAAATGACGCGTTCCAAATGTTATGATATAATTTCCTATTTGTTCTAAAAAAACTTCAGAAGCATAATTTTCACAAATATTGAGGCTGAATTTCAATAAAATTAGAAGTTGTTTTCTCCAGTAAAATTTCGCTTGTATTTTGGGGTCGTGTGTTCTGTATATTTCTGCAATCCTTGAGGTGATGCAAATATCATCCTTACAGTCCTCTCACGCACCTAAATATGTCTTTTGCCCAATATATAATATTTATTTGCTATCTTTAAGAGTGTGATTAATTGATGCAGTTCTTTTTGTTCTTTTTGCATTATGTTAAAAACCTCAAAACTAAATAATAACACTTGACGTGTAGTATGTCGCCAAAGAACAAAGAGCGCTTGGTGAGAACACAAATTCAGCTGTGGCTTCAGGTAGTTCATCTCAACCGCGGACAACGCAAGAGAAGGAGCAGCGATGTTGTGATCGTCACCGGCTATCCTGTATGCTTCAATGATCTCTCGGTCGAGCTTGCTCTTGCGTCTTCCAATTAGGCTGGTGTTCTGGAACCGGGCTTCACAGATCGAGCGGAGGCGTTGATGCGCAACTATTGGATGAAAAGAGTCGCTTGAAGCAAGGGAAACCTCGAGGACGTGCTCTCGTAAGCGGGTGTTCAGGCAACACTTTATCTGACCAATGTATCGGTCGCGACATGAAAAAGAGATAGAGTATACCGCCCCTCTTCGCAGGGAACTGTCTGAGTGGCGTGTTTGATGGAACATCCTTTGGGGGCTTCGTTATTGTTCACCCCTCTGCACAGTTGTTTTACGCGAAACTTGCACGAGAAGACAATTGAAGTGTTGAAGCGCGCAGCGATTCCCTTCAGTCTGTGTGCAGAGTTGTGCACATATGATATGGAGATAACATGTGAAACCTTACTACGTGAAGCACGGGGCCTTTGGGTGGTTAAAATTAACTGAGCAAGAATGGGGCTCAGAAGACTTTGCGGATAACCTGCTTTGAGGAGACATTCATGTTGTCCAGTGCTTAAGCTTGCAAAATGAGAACAGGATTCACAGCGAGAAAATGAAAGGTGAGACCGAATTATTTCATATTTTACCAGTTTAGAATGGGAACTGCAAAATGGAAGAATAGGTTACCGAGATCGCAGCTGGAAGCCCCAACAAATGCCGGTCGGGACAAGATGGAGACGAAGATCAAGATACTGGAGACCATCGCCTGAGCTGCCTTCCCTTGTGAAATTCAGGCCTGCAGATGGAGAAGTAAAGGCTTGAACTACAGACTCAAAAGAAATTGAGACAGGGTGAATGAATAAACAATCATCCACGTAACAGAAAACATGGAAGACTCGCGATTGTCAACTCTTCAAGGCGTGCTTTGATCTCCCGATCCAGATACAGAAGAAAGATTTCGCTGAGGACCGGGGCGAGGCAGGAGCCTATGCAAACACCTTTCATTTGGCTGAAAATTTCCTTTCCATGTTCGGCAAGTGTTGATTGTAGATATAGGGCCGAAAGGTCTTGGAAACCCCGTTCAGATACCCTAGATGAGTTCTGAAAGTCGCATGAGCCATGTTCGTGGATGGCCCTTGATACAGAAAATATTAGAAAATCGGTATCGAATCGGTAATATAACTCCTCAATGTCTAAAGAAAACATGGTATAGGCCTCGGGAGTAGAATAGAGGTCATTAAGACGAGATACTAGTTCTGTGGAGTTGGCAACTCGGCAAGATTGATTGAGAGGGTTGATGACAGATGCTTCTTAAAGGAACTACTTTGGTATGGGTTTTAGCTGTGTAAAACACAGGTATACATTGCTTGAAAGGAGCCCCAAGGGCAGCTTTAAGAGCCGGGAGATTAAGGGAGCAGCAAAGTTGCTTTGCCTTTAAGCGGAGAGAGCCTAAGGCCTAGTCTTAAGAGTATCAAATTTTTTTAATGCCTGGCTCACCTTCTGTTCATAGGAACCTGCATCTAAGATGACAAAAACCCCGGTTTTATCCGATTCCAGTAGTTTCAGGTGACATTTTTGCAATTCTTTGATTGTAGCCCGGATTGGAACTTTTCCCGTAGGTGGAGGAGGATGGGCGCAGGCGAATCGGACTCCAGCATCAAGAAATACTTGCCGGTCTTGTTCTCGAATGTAAATCGCAACAGAATGGACTGAAGTTGGTTGGTCGACCCTTGGAATTGGAATGTTTGGAGAAAACTGGAGACCCTTGGAAAAGATATCCAAGTTGCCAGGACTGAGTTGATGGTCACAAAGAACTAGCGGCGGAGACTTCCCATCTTCGGGGGGGGGGGGGGGGGGGGAGGGGGCAGGCTGAGAAGTTCTCCGGGGGGGGGGGGGGTTGGAGGGGGGGGGGGCGTGTTACCTTCTCGCCAGAGCTTGAGATTGAAGCTAACCAAACCACGCTGGGATTCCATTTCCTATGTATTTTGGCAATAAAGGCAACTTGGGCGTTATTGTGTTTACATGCAACTATTAGAAGCACGTTACATGGCACGTAAAGAGCGTCTCGGTAAGGATCATGGCCCGGTCTCGGGGAGTGGGGGGGAGGCTCTGCCCCCCCACCTCCGGATCCCACCAGGCAGCACGAGCCCCGATGCCCCCCCCCCCCCCCCCCCCCGTAGTCTACGCCTCTGCATATAACGACCGAGGCTCAAATTTCGTTTTTAAGGTCTTATGGTGAGAACTGGTCACACCGGTGACAACTTTCTTCCGCAAAGGTTTGAGCAGATTGGACGCAGCTTTTTAGAGGAACCGGAGAGATGGGTGGGTTCCTTAAGCTGGACAAAAATCATGGTCATCTGTTGTGGGAGGATCGTCTCCAATAGGCGTAACTGTTGTAACACCTCCTTCCTTGAAATCTGCATGAGTTCGTAGTTTAAAGCCCAGTTGTAGCAACAGAAACCCACTGTAGCTTCCACTCCAGGGTGAGAAATGCCTTTGCGGATGTGTATCCCTAGGGAACGTAGCCTGAGGCGGTCCTGAGGCGGTCCTGAGGCGGTCCTGAGGCGGAATCGAGGCTGAGGTCCTTGTCCCTAAGTGTTTTTTTTTCTTTCTTTGACTCTAGTAAGTCGCCGTGTGCCAATTGGAAAGCTGCAAAGACCTTGTCAAGTCAAACTTCTGACTTTTTGCCCCTGCAGCCGACATCAGTTTCTCATGTAAAATGAAGGATTGATTGATTGATTGATTGACCCTGCACTGAAGACGGCGCACGACGGAGGTACTCCTCGTTGCGTCGGTCGAACTACGCCGCAAGAGACTGACGTCGGCGCGGCGGGACATAGGCTCAAAATGGAGGCGGTGGCCGTCGGGCCATTGCGGCGTAAGTTAGCGTGGGTTCCTCGGGGGCTGCCGCGCTGATGGGAGAGAGCCTGTGTTTGGGTGGTTCTCTGGACTTCTTTCCGCACGACCTCGGCGTTGGAGATCGAGGTGTGGTGATCAGCGGCTTCTCGAATATTGCGGAGTTCTTCGCTGACGATGTCGCGGAGAATTTCTCGAAGGTTGTCAGCGCCTATTGCAGCCACGTCGAATCGGCAAGATGGCAGAGTCGAACCACCAGGCGTGCCGGCAAGTCGGTTACAGTGGCTGGCTCGGACTTACAGGCCGCGCTCGATGTTTGTGGCTTCGGCAACAAATTCGTCGACAGTGGTAGGTGGGTTGCGAACAAGGCCGCCATAGATATCGCTATTTACGCCTCACATCAAGACGCGCAGCTTCTTCTCGATAGACTGAGGGTGGGCGTGGCCGCTCATACGGAGGTTGCCTTTAAAGAAGCTGGTGACCATTTCGTAGGGGCCTTGAGTTCTTATTTGCAGGAGGTCTTCCGCTCGTTGTCATCGTTGCTGGTTCGTGAAAGACATTTTGAGTTCGGCCTTGTAGGTATACCATGGCGTAGGAAGAGCCTCATGATTTTCAAACCAGTGCCCTACAGTTCTCTCTAAGAAAAATAAGAGGTTTTGCAGGCACTGTTCATATGTCTACCCGTTGTGGCCTGCCACGCGTTCGTAATGCTGACGCCAATCTTCCACGTCTTCATGGGGGCCGCCATTGAAGAATGTCGGCGTACGGGGAGCGACAGGCAGGAAAAGGACGAAATAGTCACCGTAGTTTGCGAGGACTGGCTGTTCATGGTCAAATGGGCTTTCTTCGATGTTCCGGACAGTTGAGCATACTTCCGGGGAAGTCCCTGGATGCGACGGCTTTCTTGATTGTAGGTTTTTTCGAAGAGACGTCTTTTGGTCGGGCTTAGGATAGGACTTGGCTGACGAGCCCTCAGAGTGGTATTAAACATGGGCAATCCTTACCCCGCACCTCCACCAAAATGTCACGAATGACAGATTTTGTGGCGACGAATGAACAGAAAATAAACGCTTGATTTGCCAAACCTGTGACGAAAACAAAAGTACAAAGAAGTAGCGTCGAAGACCGGTGGAGTAGCACGAACGAGCACGAGAGCCAATCTCTCCCCAGACCATCTCGCGGAAACTCTTTTGTACCATGCGTGAATTTTTTGAACATTTGGTGTAGAATTTTTGGCTCATAGAACATTTGTAACTCGACCAGATGACAAGGTTCTCGAACTTACGAAGACGTCAAGTTGAAAGAATAAACGAAAGAGTCCGCTCCTTGGAATCGAACGTGGAGCCTCCGCGCGAGAGCCAACCACGGCAACCCTTCGGCCACCCACGCGCTCGCTCTGCGACGCCCATGGCAATATCTCGAATCCGCTAGACTCTCTGAAGATACAACCCGGTCTACGATTCAATCCAACGAGTCTGCGTTCGAGCGCTCAAGAGCTGACGACGGGACACATCACTCCCGCAGAAGAAAAAAAGAAAAGTGCGCTGTTTGTGAGACGATTATTTCTTCGTCGTGTTCCCCTCTCCGTAAAATAATAACTGTTTTAGACTACTCTTATTTGCAATTATTTTTTTATTGCAGCATACGCATTTTGTAATAAACGCGTCTGCAATCTAAACAAAATATCGTGTTTTCATTGGTCACATGTCGCCCTGGCTGTATGAACAATGTTCTTCCATCGCCGGAAAAGACCTCTGTGTGTTCGATCTGTGATTGGTTTGCAATTATCGGCGGCGCATGGTTATAATTTATGAAATTCTAGGTTGCGTACAAACCCCAGAGTGAGTTATCGCAGTATTTAGGTGATATCAGAAACCGCGGCATCGTTAAAAATAAAAGAATTCATGGTTCAATGATCAGTGTTGGCTTTTCTTCACTTTCATCCCTAAAAGCAATCTGACCACATTTTAGCGACGGCTAAAATTCTTATCTTCTGCGGCCTTTGCTGCGGTACATCATGAAGTGAAGCGGTGTATAATAAAGGAACATATTCCAGGAAAAGGTTCAATGGCCTGCCTCTGGAAAATAAAACTGCCCTTGATAGGCTAAAGCTGGACTTTCTGACTCCGGCTAAAGTAGTGCTTCCTGACCCTGACTGGAGTTGTACTTTCCTACTCTGACCAAAGCTAAACTTTCTGACTTCGGCTGAAGTAGGACTTTCTTTTACCGGATACTGTATAACTTTCTGTCCCCGGCTGGAGGAGAACATATTGACTGTGGCTTAGATAAGACTTTTTGACCCTAGCTAAAGTGTAACTTTTTGTCCGCGTCTAAAGTATAACTTGTTTCTATCTGGCAACAGTAGAACGTTTTGAAAAAGGCTGAAGCAGGAAGTTTTGACCCCGGCTAAACTTGAACCTTCAGACTATGGCCAAAGGAGTTATTTCTGACTCTCGATAATGTTGTACTTTCTGAATCTGGCTAGAGTTGAACTTTCGGACTCTGGTTAAAGAAGTGTGGCCCAACTGAGGCACACCGATGTACGGCTGTGTGAGACCATACACAGTCCGAGTTCTGAACGGGAGTACGGCCGGTTTATGTCAATATTTTAAACGTCCCGAGCACTTTTCGAGCACCTTGACCAAGCATCGGCCGGACAAAGACATACGGCCGACAGACGTAAGGCCAGAGAGTAACCATTCATGGTTGTGTTGGCTGGGTAACGACCGCGTGTTGCGAGCTGCGATCTGGCTTGCACCTTTCTTGCATAAATGTCGCGGGCTTCCGATGTGCGTTTTCACGCACTAGAGAGCGAGCTCCACCGCATGCCTAAACGCGACGCGTTCCCTCGAAATGTCTGAAAATGTCTGGGGCAGCACCGGTGGTGGAAGATCATGTTCTAAAGAACGTTCCGGGAGCAGATAGCTGACTGCCCGGGTGTAGAATCTGGAGAAGAAAAGTGTCTAGTTGCGTTTTATTTTGTCGTTTTTGTTTTTTTGTTTTAACAGTAAGAAGCGTATTGTTTTGACCATACTCCGCGACTCGCCGGCTCACTGGGGTGTTTAAGGCCTTGACTTGCACCTACCCATGTGTGGAGTGCATGCCAGGTGCCGTCGTCTTAGTGCGACTAATCTTAACCTGCTTATTGTTTTATTTATAGTAATATGTGTGACAACATTAAAATACGTGAATATAGTTTTCTTTACGATTTATAAACTGTCTGCATGACGAAAGCAACAACAAAATCTCCGGGTGAACGCACTGCACCCTGTCGTCATTTTTCTGCCAATATTAAAAATGTTCCATGATGCAATCACTAATCAAATAAATAATAATTACAGCGCTTTCTGACATTTGCGTCTTCCTTTTACTCCAGATTGATAGCTTGAAACGGATGTTAGATGTGCGAAACCCAAGTGCTACGTTCATGCTCTCACTGAATCTGCAGGCCATAAAATATATAAGAATTACCCCCAGTTCATCAATAATATCGCCGTTTTTGTTTGAAAACTGCACCAACATGACGTATCTACATTTTGAAAAGGTGAGAATTTGAAATGAGAACACGATTATTAGACTACTTACGTGTGAACCAAATGTATTATCTTCAATACCGCTTCACCAGCCGAAACCGAGAACCGGAAGCCCTCATTTATTCTGCACTTGTGCTGATACGTACGTGACCTTTACCTCCATTCACCATTCCTAATCATCTTGATTTCTAGACGTGCTACGACAATGCGTACCAGGAGTCTGCACTACGCCTTCACCAGACAGTCCGACAATCGCCTGACATCTGCCATTTCGTGGTACATCCAACCTACATTTATGCGTTTGAAACATGGGATTCTCTGCGAGACAAGGCAAGTGCAAAGCATCTTCATAAGCCCTTGCGTCACACGTTAGAGTTGTTTGATGTCCCGAGTTTGAGAAAGAATGTAGAATCTCCATTTATCGGCTAACATTAAAAAAATGTAGTATTAAGACAATTCTGTTTAGCTCTAGTGTACAGCAGTGTCTGTCGCACTTCCTTTATTTCACCGCAGAACATATGACGGGCTAGGGCAAAAAACTAAATACCGTCTGACTTGACCCTTGTTCCTGGTTCTGGCACCCTACATAGACACGAAAGAAAGCGGGAAAAAACTTTATCATGCACGGATATCGGACACGTACAGAATAATCTGTTTTGAAGCTCAAAATGCTATGTTAACGGAACCACCATCGTCTACAAATTGATCATTCCGTCCGTCCGTTCACCCGTGTATTTTCCCGCTGAATTTAAAGGAGCTACTTTCGTCACAGAAATTTATGTAACATGACGTCATGGCATGACGCAAACTCCACGACCTGGCACCGTGACGTCAAACCTCCTGATAGCGTCGTGTAACATCAGGTCATGTGATGTCACATATTGCCATAATGTTATGCGATTTCACGCGGCTTCAATATTGCCGCTAGATCTTAAGGGAAAATTAAATTGGTGCACAGTTACGCACCAATTCCATTGGCGTCGTTTATTATCGGTCACACGGGAAGCGTTTTTCCTCTCAATCCAGAGGGAAATTTGACGTCGCATAATCTGAGGGAACGCGGCTCGGTCCCTTGCCGTGACGTCTAGCTTCAATTGTTTTAAGAGACACAATGAAAGGCGTTCTGTATGTATGTATGTATGTATGTATCATTTACTTAAAACACAAAAAACTTTCGGCGGGCTGGGCCCGAATAATACTATTCTTCTGACGAGGCTCGATCCCCTTTTTACAACATTTGGAGATGAAACGGAAATATAATAGAAAATTATATGAAAACAGTTCAGCAATATCAAAATTCAGCAGATACAACAAAACATAACTGTCAATTCCATTCTCACTGCTGACCAAAAGAGGCTTAATATATGATTTTTAATTATTTTTTTTCGTAACGAGAAACACCAAATCTGTGTTTGGGCCGTTTCAGCTCTTCATTCATTCATTCATTGATTCATTTGTTTATTTTTTGTGCTCATGAACAGCTTGAAGAAGCCTTGATAATGATGCACAATTAACATGCAGCAAAAAGAAGAAGAATTGTACAAATTGGCAATAGAAAACTTGAACGTTACAAAATATGGGTTAAAAATGTCAATGCAAGAATCATTGGAAGTATAATACAAGGTCTCAATACGTGTCATGGAGCAGGTTCGGACGAAATCATTAACATAAAATGGATGAGAAGTTCGCAAAAATCTTCTCGGAACATGAAAATTTATCGATGAAGTAAGGTCAGGGCAATCAATGACTCCGTGAAGGCATTTGAACAAAAATAGTTTGGTGTGTGTTTAGTAGTATGGTACAAAATATACAAGGTGCTGTATACCGTACCTAGTTCCAAGCCTAGGTTTTCTTATATTGTGCTCTTCTGAAACTGTAAACCGCCGAGGTTTTATGATAGATATAAAAAAGTCTTTTGTTTTCTTTAATTTCATGGAAATAGAAATCGATAAATTCAGTAGCACAATTTGTTTTATATTTATTATTTTATACTCTTGAAGGAAAGGTAATGAATGGTCATACCGCTTAATGATCTCAATAAATCACACGGTTTTCTTTTTTTTTACATTACAAAAGTGAGCTTTTTGATTTGCGCAGTTCTCTATTTTAACGTACAGTACCGTAGGTGGGAGTAGATAGGTGAATAAAATGGGTCCAGTTTCAACATATTTTGTAGGAATTGACAAAATTTGTTTAATGTTCCTATTTCTCTTGAACTATAAACCCTGAATTTCTTTGTGTGCAGTCCAATAGAGTGTTTCTTGAAACCACACGCCAAGAAACTTCTGGCGATTTACGGCCTCAATTGTTCTGAATAGATAAGTGAATAAAATATTTCGAGTTTCAAACTATTTTATACGAATCGTCAGCATTTGTTTAATGTTCCTATTTCTCTTGAAATATAAACCCTAAATTTGTTTGTGTACTGTCCGATAGAGTGTTTTTTAACTACACGCCAAGAAGCTTCTGGCAATTTACGACCTCAATATTTCCCCTTTAAAAATGTTTTAAATTAATCTAAGTGTGATTATTTTTTTTATCTGAACAAAATAAATTTAGTTTTACTAGTATTCATATCAATCTGGTTACGATTTAGCCCCCATGATAATTGTTTCAGCCAACTATTGGGAATTCATTTGACCTGATGCATACTTTCACCTGAAGAAAAAGAAGAATACATTGGTGTCATCAGTATATAAAAACAAATGTCACGCGTATTCACGTATATTCAAAATATTGTTTCTATAAATTAGGAATAATATTGATCAGAGCATTAAACCTTGCGGGACTCCGCATGTTATTGCTGCGAGTTGATATTTAAACGCATAGGGTACCGCATATTAAAAACGCGAATATAGATAGCCCAGAATTAATTCTAGTGCATTACCACTAATTCCGTACTTCAATAGTTTCTGCAGTAAAATAAATGTTTCAGTGAATCGAACACTTTGTCGGAATCTTGCAGTTCTCCAATAGTATATGCATAGTTTTCTATATTAGAAATTATTTATGGTTCATATATATTAGGGGTGATTCAGTTGATTTCCCCTTCTGAAAACAAAAGCGTTTTTTTTTTGTTATGATAATATTAACAGTAACAAAGGTGTACAAAATTGCATAATTAGTTTTTCTGCAACCTTTGGGGAAAGTTACAGTAAATTGTTGGGCATATAGTTAGGAACGTTCTGTGGATGGTACTGAAGGGAGCAACTTTTTGGTTCTGGAAATATATCGGAGATCAATATTTCATTGCAAAGGTCAACAAGAGCTAAAAGGCAATACTAACTCCATTACTAATTTAATAAGTGTAGCTTTAATATCATCAACAGCTCATGCGCAGTTATATTTAGGGACATCTGTATTTGCTTACCTCTATTTCATCTGTTGGTTTGAAAAATATTTAGCTAAATATCGGAAGAGATGAGTCTTGATCCTCATATGCGGTCGATGATTCACAGGCAGAAGATGACGAAACGTATTACATTTTTCTGCCAATGAGGATTGCGTAATACCGCACCATCTATTTTAAGCTTTTTTGGACTGAAAACTAAATTTACTGACCTTAGGTTTCTCATAGTATTCCACAAGTTACCAGGATCTTTATAAGTTAAAATAAAATAAGATTGATAAAAGTTTATTTTGAGTTTTTTGACAATCACGGCAAGTTTGTTTCTGTATTTTTTATGTTCAAAAATAAATTCTTGTTTTTAGCGTTGATAAATGTTGCAAGCATCAAATTCCGTGCTTCATTTATATTGTGTAGTTTTAGCGTTACCCATGGATTCCCTGACTTTTTAAGTGTGTTAACCTCTGCTTTCCAAAAAAAAAATTAAACACTGCAAAGGTAAATTTTTTTCTGATCTATTTTTTGGATGTTATGTTGTTTCATATACATACGTTTAATAGTAGTGGTATATCTTACTCTATCTAATAGAAAATAAGGACTGGAAATGAGGCAGTATGGTCGAAAGGTGTTATCTTTAATGGTATTTTCAGAAAATGAAAAATGGCGGACGAAGAGAAGCTTTTGTACTTCTCAATGGCGACGCTCTTATTATCCACTAACATCGTAAAACATACGCTGTGTCTAAAGTTTCGTTGGACGTATCCGGAACGAGACGTCCAAAGGTACGTCAGACGCATCCAGGACTCGGAGCCTAAAAAAATGTCGGACGTACGCAGAGGCGGAACAGAGAGTCTAAAGGTGCGTGGACGTAGCCGCGATGGGGAAGAGTCGTATCACTGTGGGTCATATGGTGACTTACTGAGACGTCTCCGGGAAGTGGCCTAAACATACGTCTGACAAAATCGATCCGGCAGAAGGACGGTCGGATCCGACGCTATTTTCGAACGACGAGCGCATTTATTGCGTGGAAATCGCAACTACCACCCGATTCGTAGTACCCTCCTCTACTTCGAGCATCAACGTCTAAAAACAAATTATCGGAGACATGCGATGTCTGCTGTCCAACAAGGTCGAGCGTTCGCGGACGGTCCCAGGCACTCGGTTTTGTCGCCAGTTCATAGATGGAGGCACACAACGCCACTTGAGCTACCGTGCAGGCGTTCTGTGCTCAGTTTCCGACTTAGGCCGTTTCGTTGCCGTCCGGCCGCCTGTCAAATTTGGCCGTCTGTCTTTCAAGGGCGCCTCTTTCTTTGTTTACGTGATTCAGGCGTTCATAACTTTGCTGCCCACGAACGGTGATCACGCACGCGAGGGACGACCGGAACCGCGGCGCAGCAGAGCATGGTGTGATACGGTGAACAAAACATTGGGCGCCGCGACCCGTAAAAAGTGTACGGGATCGTGAATTTCATAATTTCAGTGATTTCTTGATCAAAGCACCTCCCATCGCTTCTACGAACATAACGGGTGCGGTGTTCATAGAGGCGTAATCACTCGATTACCACCGTAATGGAGTGATTACGGTAGTAGCAGGGAGATTTCGCAGGTCGTTTCCGGTGTCCCGAAACGGTCTCCGCAACCCGCTACGAGATGCGGGAGTCCGCAGGCAAAACTAGCGCCGCTCATGCGCACTAGGGGCATCCTTGCTCCGGAGAGCGTGGCCGAAGAACGGTCTGCGAAAACTCCCATTTGATAAATAAAGATGGAATAAAAATTGTCAGTGGGGTCCCAGTGATACGACCCTTCCGCAATCGCGGTTACCTCCTACGTCCCTTTAGACAGAGCGTAAAAGATAACATTAGCTATGTCAGAGCGAAAACTAATATATTACCTTTCAAATGAATCCACTCATGAAAATAAATATGCAGAATACGACAACGTGGAGCGGCCAAAAAGCACAGAAATCGCATAAATCAGTGGGATTGCAGCATGAATGAAAATTTTAGTGAAACCAAATTTAAACATTTTGTTTTCGGGTGTTATTCTTTATGACATTCGCTAAAACTAAGCAGTGCCGTATATTTTAATGTCTAATCATGTTGAGTGAAAATTTCATAACCCCATAATATACTTTGAATATCCGTGGTTGCTCGCCAAATGTTTCGTATACCGCTATCTCCTTGAAGCGGTTATTTATTCAGAATAGATTGGCCTAGCTAAAATATGAGGAATGGTAAATAAATAAACAAAGATTAGCTTCCGATTAATATGAGCATAAATAGCTAATATGTATGTTGTACCGTTAATAGAATTTACAATATCGACACTTTTTAAGTACTTTTTGTTGGATATATTGAAATGCTACAAAAAATGAATGGATTCGCCTATTTCAGATGATGAACACCTTCAATTTTGTACAGGAGCAACACGCTAGTCATAAGATAACATGGCTTGTTTACAACTTGACAAAGAACTCGGACCACGTGCTGTGCGGCGGCGAGCATAATCGCCTTATGAAGATACGGACAACCTTTGATAATCTGCCATGGACGTAGCAACCTGGAAAGGGATGGGAGTCTGTGGAATACTTGTTTGACTGAGCGCGTCTGATATAGATGTGACTCTGCATATGCTTACTGATGTTTTGTAACCCTCGAAATATTTTTGACTTTATTGCAAATGGCTAACATTATGTCAGACTTAATTTGATGCCCAATAGAATTTCACAAAATGAGCTGGAGACGCTCATTCGAGTTAAAATTTAATTTACCCTTGATAATGTGCAACATTGTTGTTCCTTGTCCTTATACCTAATTACTTTCAATGCACGCAAAGGAGTAGCTCATCGTATTTTGTTTTGTTTGAGTAATGAAGATGTAATTAACATCATAAGGAAAAAAAGGAGGGGTAGTGGGGAGTCAATCTTTTTCGGTAAATAACAGACGACGTACGACGCTTTCTTGATTTATTTCTGTCAGTAATTAGCCCATACAAGGAAACGAATCCGGTCGTTCTTTCACCCCCGAAAGTTAAGCCTCGCCCCGAGAGAGGAAAATTAGATCACTTTTTTGCTCTAGCGCTAATAAAACTCGGACTCCAATAATAAGTTTTTCTTCTTTTTTTTTTTTTTTTTTTTTTTTTGCTGAATGACGCTATTTTTTTATAGCTAGGATCCCGAAAGAGGAATTTCCTTAATATACAACCAGCTTTATGGTTCAAGGATCATATATTAAAGCCTCTATTTGAATACAAGGTGAGTAAAAAAGATTGATGGTTCTTTGAAGGACGGGGCAAAGTGGTTGCTAAACGTGTCAACCTAAAGTTTTACACAACGGTCGCCGACGAGCATGTACTAAAGGTAGTAACATTTCACAGGAAACAAACTTACTTGATTATAAAGCTAGAAATGAAGAAGAGTTTAAATTTATCTACGGCGGCTATTTACCAAATAATAGTCTTATTCGCGCAACAGTCGGCAGATGTAAGCTGTGCTTTCCGTGAATGCACAGAGTACCGTGTTTTCAGCTGCAGCTTTGGTGATGAAACCAACCTTGTTTGTAGCCTGTTTTGGATGTTTCTTTCCTCGCTAAGGCGCCTTACCCAGTGTAGAATTTTAGGAGAAGGGGGGGGGGGGGGGGGGGCGGGTGCTGGGTCGAAGCTTGTCATTGCTAACGCCGCCAAACCTCCACCCGAAACCGTAGACAGATCTCTTCGGGCAACCTTTACTCGCTTGTTGGGAGCTAAGCGCACCGTGAAGATGACTTGCACCCCAAAAGAGCACGGCCAAAAGTTTCAAGAAAAAAGAGGCGTTAACAACCAGCGAGTGCAAAGCAGACAATATATAGCCAAAAATAATTGCCGAAGAACAAAACAAAAAGGAGGTAACACGTCCGTTTTGTCATTCTCGTTTTATATTTTTGTTTTATTTTGTATTGATAAACAACTTTTCATGCACCATTAATACCTGCAGGAGAAGACGACGACATTGGTCGACTTGGATGCTAATAAATTATACGTGATCTCATCAGTTTGAAAACCTACTGCTTTGCAAAAACGCGAAGACAGATTCATTTTGGCGCGCGAGGATCCGTTTGACATGATTCTTAGCGCGATGAGTTTCAAATTATTCATGATACGGCACATTAAACAGTTTCGCTGACCTAGAGACGCGCTAGGCCTGGCACAAATACGTCACACTGAAGAGAGGAAGCGCTGAACCTGACGTTAGGTTTAGCTAGAAATCCAGCCTTTTCTCCCACCTAATGACGTCGACGTCCACACGGGGGCTATAAGTCCACTGCGATGGAGTACAGCTATATCGAGTAATTGAAGCAGCAGCAGCAGCAGCGGCAGCAGCGGCAAGAGGATATTAAGGAGCAGTTAAAATATCAGAACGACCAGTCAAGCAACAACACCTGGCTCACAGCCCACCATAGGAATACCAACCGCAGCAGCCGGAAAGCAATGCCCCAACCGGGGTTACGGTCAAAAATCCGGTGCCACCCAAGTTTGGGGAAGTGTCCACAACCCTACATGTGCGTAACGACATTGTCTTTCTTGACGACAGAAAACCAACTCACTTAAACATGGTTAATAACTTATTTCCATCCATTGATCAAACACTCTGCTCACCATAATTAGCATCTCTGTATACATGGACTGTCCACGACTATTATGTAAGTAGTGATCATTTTCTTCTCGTCGTTGGAGCTTCTACTTCCCAGCTAGCGTTGGCCGATTGACATAAAATCGGCCAACGTCACTACATTGCTCGTTAAAGTGGCCGAGAACTCAATCTTTCAGTCGTCATTGCGTCCTATCAGGTGACCAAACCTTGGTAAAGCGCACACTTTGACGAAGCAAAGGAAAACAAAGCAGTGCTTGGGGCATCTCGGGAAGACATCCTACGCCGTTTTACAGAATAGCTTTCGACGAGACGAAAGCGAAAATCAGGCTTATCACATGAAAATATAAGAAAATAGTCTGCAGTCAGTATAGAGGATCTATAACTGCTGACTGTTCAACAGGTGCATCGTAGAGCAAGGTGTCTAAAATTGAAGGGGAAAGACCGCCCCCCCCCCCATATATGTATTCTAATCCACGCAAAAGAGTAGACGTCTATTGAGGAACAAGCTGTACTGCTTGCCAGAACTTTTCTAAATGTCTCATTGGGCAAAAACGTATCCACTCCAATCCAGCGCTGAAGTACCACACGATAAAAAAGGTGAATCAATGCCCGATTCTGCAAAACCATGTAATAATCCTTTTACATTTCAGAAACTCCAGGTAGCGCTCAACGGTACAAAAACACTGCTGCTGGACCAGATAATATTCATTTTATAATCTTACAAAACATTTTCCCTTCCTCCAAACACAAACTGCTTGAAAACTTGGAGCGTGCTGGTAACGTTACGCGGTTAAAATAAATCAACATGAAAGGCAAAAGGGACGAGGAAAGGACAGAACAAATTTTCAACGGGCTCCTAGAACATTTATTGGCGTTCCTCGATGACGAAAATTGAGTCAGCGGCGGTCGGACGCAAAGGAGAAGGTAAACGAGAGGAATGTAGGGGTTAAAGGGGAAGCGACCATCTTTCTCGGCGAAGTAACGCGCGTAGACATGTTCTTAGACCACCTAAGTAGGCTCCATTTGTTGATAACGACACGTAGTTTGTGTCGGGGAGGCTGAGAGAGGGGTGTGACGCGTGGCGAATACCTTGATTATATCCCGGTCACACCGAGGCCTGCAACCGCAAACTGTTCTGCTGCCGTAAAACTCTGAAACTAAACATGTAGAGGAGCTGACATGCTGGGCTATCGGGTGGAGGCTTGGAACGGATGGCTTGGATGCAGCGTCGTACACGTTCCTAAAAAAAAAAAAAAAACGAATTCAGATTTTTTGATTTTTCTAATTTTTGGGAAGCGTTCCCGGTACAAGTTACATATCAAAGAGAAACTCGTTCCCGTTACAGTGAAAGAAAGGGAACTTATCGTTACGTATACGTTACATTTGTATTTTGCTGATTACAATATTTAGTTAGATCGAGGAAAGATTTTTTTGTATTTATTATCTATTCCATCCAATGGGAACACCCGAATTTGAATGCCGTGATGGAAGGGCCTCTGAAGGAGAAAACAAGCGGAAGGAATGTTTCATTTAATACACTCACCTCTAAAAATCTAAACTTTTGACCATACTCATGTTTCTGGTGGGCGTTTCAGACGAGCCAAATGCAATGTTACTCCACATTGCACGAGTGTTTTACGACAAACTCACACATTTCAGTCTAAGAAAATCCCGTGTTCGAACTTAACAACAATTGCTTCTCGATCGATGTTGCTGTCCCCAAGACGAGCAAGTGAAGAAGAGGGTAGGGCTTTTGGAATGTGAGTCTTGAAAAATAAAGTACTTCCTCTTAAAGGTTGGATTTGTTTTTCAGTTCGAAGGTAGGGGACAAGGGGAGAAGGAATGAAGGTTAATTTGTGTGTATATTTTAAGTGGCCATTATTCGATATGGAAGGGTGCGTTCCATGTCTCGTAAGTTGTTCTTTTGTTGTAACTGCATAACTTTTTGGTCAAGTTCATTGATTGCTGTAGTCGGCTTTCCATTTTTGGGTGTATGCCGATGCGTGGAAATAAAAGTGTAGCTGAGTTTGAAGCATCCCTCGTTCTGTGTCTTTTCCTTTGACTAAACTTTTGCCTTTTCTACCGCAGTCTTGGGCACGAAAACAAAAGAATCGATGTCCACTAGCTCTCCTGCACGCGACTTTTACCAAGCAAGGACCAAACAAAACAAACCCTAACATAAGTAACCAAAAAGTAAACTAGATACTCCTCTTCATAAAGATAACATTTTTATACTTTTAGAATTTCCCTCATATAAATAAAATAAAATTACCCGACTGGACGAAAACAAGGAACGCCGTTCCTTTTACCGTCCCAATAAAAATTTAACGAGCTCCCGTTCCAGTTCTACCGATGCAAAACAGAAGGGCAACGTTCCTTCGTTTCTCCTAAAAGTAACGCATTCCAGGAGCGCCGTTCCGTACAACGCTGGTTTCATGCAGCTTGTTTCACCTCATTGCCGTGCCCCCTCAGGCGGTCGTGAAGACAACAGCCAATTTGACCAATATACTGCGCTCCGCAGCAAAGCGGAGCTCTAGGCTCCGCAGCGCTTTGTGCGGAGCGCAAAATATCAGTCAAATCGGCCGTTGTATCAGTGACCAGATGAGGGAGCACCCTAATGAGGTGAAACAAGCTGCATCCAGCCCATCCGTGCAAAGAATTCACCCGATAACCAAGCATGTCAAAGCTTGCACAAGTTGCGGTCGATAGTTTAATGGCATCAGCACCGTTGAAATCATAGGTCTTGGTATGGCCGGGAGATGATCGAGGCTTTCGCTATGCGTCACACCTCGCGTAACATTGCCTATACATCTTCCAGCCTCTGACATCGAGATCACGTATATTTGTCAACAACTGCAGCCCACTTAGGTGCTCTGAGCCTAATATCCACGCGCGTTAATTCCCCGACCAATACCCTTCTCATTTAAAACCCATTATGTCTCTCCTTTCTCTTACCTTTGAAGACAGGCCGCCGCTGAGGTGATCGGCTTTGTAGAGCAGGCAAAGTCACTAGATGTTGAAACTGTCATTTGGAAAAAACGTTTTGTCCTATCCTTGTCGTTTTTGCAGTTTATTATGTTTTTTTTTTTTTTTCTTGTAGCGTTTTTTTTTTTTTTTTTTTTTATAATCGCATATGCGAGACGGGCCATTTTCCTACTGATTGCTGAACATATACAATCATCCCTATACTGAAGCCGGACAAAATACAAAATGTCCAGCCCGCTACCGCCCAATTGCTCTAGCGAGCTAACTCCCTAAAGCAATTAAAAATGATCGATAGACGTGGATATAAATCATAAAAGCAAGAAACTTTATAACTCTGTTTCGATGTGGCTTCCGACAAAATCATTCCACGCTGGACCATTTTGTTCATTTATAGACCAAAATTAGAAATGCGTTTCTAAAGCGTACACTAAAGACACCAGGCTAGCGGTTGTACCGCACTGGCTAAATTGCTTATCTGCAGCGAGCGAGTCGTCGCAACTTCGAAATGGTTCACCAACTACACGCTCTATAAATATCCACACAACGCCAATATATATTATTATTCTGCCAGGTGAATGTTTTTATAACACTGCACTCCACCAAAGATATAGGGTTCATTCAAAAGACCATAATGCAATGCTACTTCCCGTTTAAAAATCTCCCCGTAATCCGATGTTAGAGGCAGTTGTCCCTGTTATGTTATGTTTTGTGTGCATTGAGGCGTGTTCTCGGCTGTAGTGTGTCCACTCACTCGTCGTTTAAAATAGTCAGTGACTCCGCAATAAATTGCGCCAGCCGTAAAATACTGCGACAAGATGGAGCTACGGCCAAAAGTATTCTTTTTTTTTAATTTCAGCAATTATTAGAAACAAGGACAAGGTGACGCTCAAGCAATCGGTTCGCTAGGGTCATGAATGGCTCCAATGGATAAGCCGGCAAAATCTCTACAAAAACACTTCGTACAAACTAAGGTTTCATAGACTTTACACATTCGTGTAAAGTGAGGAGCCTCTTCCCGATTGTCTATAGGACAAGTAAAGAAGAATAAATTGATTGTATGGCAGCTAAATTCTCCACCTGTGTATCCAGTCGAAAAATTAGAGGGATGGCTGCAGTGTTGTCAAGGTTTGCACAATATCTCCGAAAGGTTTCTCGTTTAGATAGCGGCATTTGTTTTTCAGTCACCGTAAAAGTTTAGTAGACAACGCATTTCTGACGTCAGATGGCACTCTCGCGAGGTGTTCATGTGGCGAGCAACGGAGCATGTGCCGAGCACGAAGCTTATGCAACCTTTTGAGAAGAGGCAGTCAGTAGTACGTACATCTGAATAGGATTGACTTCACTGTTAAAAGCCCGGGAAAATCTTTCTTAGGTTGCTACCATAACACGGCTTCTCCCTTCTTGGCGAGTACTGGAAGAACCTTGTGACTCCCGATTGCCCAAGCATGCCCGCTCAAGAACTCCTAACGTTGTCGGTCATGGCGCCCTCAATGAACCACTTGAAGACTATAAAGACTTTCGTGAGGTCTTCACCAATGGCTCCAAATCTGAAGATGCTCCAGGATCAGCTTTCATTTACAACTCAACTGCCAGGAATATTTACGTCACAGAGACGCGTTCGCTGTTTACAGCTCAGCACCATACACTATGCTCAGCCTCAATCTTCACTAAGCCGGAAATCTTTCCCAAAAACAATAATCTTCTATGTCACAAATCGCTAAGGCTTTCTGTCTTTTTTCGTTTTATTTTGTTGTAGCAACATTTCTGTGGGTTGTGTGTTTTTTTTTTTTTTGTATCATGCCCGATGAACCGATGGGAAACTTCCCGCGGTCTGTTTTTTTTACGTTAAAGCTGCTTTGTGTACGTGCCGCACCCTGAACCGTCCGCCATATGTACTCTTCAAACCAAGAACCGAAGGCTTTTTGTTTTGTCTTGTTTGGCATATGTTTGGTCGCGCCATGTGGGAGTCCTTTAGGGGGACGGTCGGGTCGCGGCTCAGTGGCGGAAAGGCCACTTTCTGTACGCGTTGAACCGAGGGTGTGCGGTGACAGTGTCCTCCATCTCCTCCCCACCGCCCAACGGCGCTTTTGCTGCTCGATGAAGCGCAAAATTAACGCTGTGTTTGTTTGTTTTAGTTTTTCTGATGACCGCAAGACTGAGAGTTTTTATTGGAGTGAAGAAGCTTGTTTCTGATTCGCCAAAATGAGTGTCTCCGGAACGCTGCCAGTGCTTATATATACAAGTGAACTGGGGGGGGGGGGGGGGAAAGGGTCGGAATCCCGTGAACAGTCTGAGACGCTGCTCTCCCGTCCTGTGGGCGTGAAGACGACGGGGGGTAGAGCCCGCCGTTCAAACGGCATCGTTCACCGTCAAGTTCTGTTGGGTTCTGCTTAGTACCGCGTTGTGCCAGTGTTGCTGTGTAAGTGCCTGAGAAAGTACGCCAAAGAAACTTGTCCAACTAACTGGGCCAAGACCACGGAGGAGGCATCCACACCCCCCTGGATTAGCGTTGACGGCAGGTAACACTCCTATATTCACTTGTACTTCGTTGCGCACGTTTCGCTTTGAGGCTGCGGCTATGCATTATGTCGCAACAAATGTTTTTTTTTTTTTTTTTTTTTTGCTTTCTAGCGAGCTCGTATCGCCTAGTGTTTTCTCTAGACCTCAGCATTTTCTACCTAAGAAAGTTGTAAATATATTTGATTTTTATCTTTTACTCTGTCGTCGCCTTCCCTGCTCACTTTTACACCAGGCGTGGCCCTATCGCATGTCGACCGGTCCAATCATCCATTTTTTGTTTCTACATGAGCTGTAGCCTTTGTATTTTTTTTACTTTATTCTGACCTATCAACAAAGA
The DNA here is from genome assembly GCF_016920785.2 of Ixodes scapularis. Taxonomy (NCBI): domain Eukaryota; kingdom Metazoa; phylum Arthropoda; class Arachnida; order Ixodida; family Ixodidae; genus Ixodes; species Ixodes scapularis. The sequence continues at coordinate 173,424,505 of NW_024609857.1, read as the reverse complement.
GGCCCACGGATTTTGTGACAATCTGGGGTTCACGACAGGACCGGTTGGAGTTGGCAAAGTAGCCGGGAGCCGATTTGAATGTAGAAGGGCATCAGTGCGCGGCTGAGTGGTGGATCCTATGCGATCTTGTGCCGTGACTTTTTGGAGTCGAGTATTTTTGTTAATTGCCTGAAATGGAAGCTTCGGGTGTCCATGCTTTTGGGAAAGAGCTGGGGCAGAGGGAAACGAGTTGCGAGAGTTCTTTAAACAGGAACGAGACCGCGAAAGAGAGGATCCCATTCGAGAAAAAGAACGACAGGCGAAAGAGCGGAGGGAAATGCCGAGGAGAAAGGCGGAGAGGCAAGCTCAGGAGCAGGTGGCTCCGAGACGAGGGAAAAATAAATCTAACCGCTCATTAACACTGGAAGCGGATCCGCGTTCGCAAAGCGGTTGCGAACGCGGTTCTGTAAAGATTCAGTACAAAGTCACGCGCACCTGATGTCATCGAGTGCGCATGAACTTGTACTGGATCTTTATACAACCGCGTTCGTAACCGCTTTCCGAACGCGGATCCGCTTCCAGTGTGAATGACCGGTTAGTGTTGTATATACGTCTCGCCGAAATGCGAACAAACGTTCGGGGAGCGAAGGCAACCGAATCCTATCCTCCGTCGGTGGAATGATAACCTATCCGCAACGATGAATGGCACTTTTTGACAAGAAAAAAGACGATTTCTGCGCGTACCTTCGCAGATCAGAACGTTTGGCAGCTGGGCCATGCTGGCCGGCAGAACAATGGACCACGTTGCTCACTCTTTGCCTGACAAGAGATGCATTGGTGGTCTTCGCCAGACTTTCAACGACAAAGTCAAAGGAATATACGATAGCGTGAAAAGGCGTTAATGAAAAGATTCCGACTAACAGCGAGGGATTTTGAGTTACATTCCGGGGGCCGAACCGGAGAGTGGCGAATCGGACGATCAATATGCGACGAAACTATCGAGACTCTTCGGCCGCTGCACTGTTAGAGACAAAGCACAACTGTGAGTTCATGCGGAATCTGCCGCTGACGGAACAGTTAGTTAAATGTTGTCCTCCGGATCTGTGTTTGTTCCTTTGGGAGAGGGCGACGAAAGATTTGGCAAGCATGGCTGAACTTGCCGACAAATTTCTGGAGGCCCAGGGCTCGAATTCGCTGGGATCAAGGAAAACCTGAACATAGGGCAGACGCTGAGGCCCCAAAGCCTCTGGAAACAATAACGTCAAGGGAAGGACGACCACTTCCACTATGTTTCCTATGCAATCGTACGGATTATTTGGCTTCTGCTTGTCGTGAGATGAGCACCGCGTCCGTGTCGTGCTGGAGAGGCGGTCAATCCGGTCACACCGCGAATATGTGTCAACGAAAAGGTTAGAAACAGCACCAGGCTTTATGCTGCGTATAGAGTGGGGTGGCCGCAATGAAAAGGCTTGGGTGCATCCAAGATGAATACGTTAAACCAACAAGTTGAGATTGACTACCCGTCATAAATGAGATCATTGCGGCAGGGGCAAAGTATTTGACTGATGGAGTATCAGTACGAACTGGAAAAGTTCTGAAGCGCATCGTCCCGATTTTCCGGGACATCGAGTGCAACACCGTTATCATTCGGAGGAGCCTCTTCGCAGAAGAGGACCTCAAGAGAACGTCGAAGACGGTCTACCTGGTGGATTGCACGGCCGAGATACTCCCCTAGGCCAGGCTCTGGATGCGCACTCTTTTCTTCAGCGGCGATGTAGCGGCACTCTGCATGGAGAGCCCGTTATGCGACCAATTTCTGGGCAGAATTCCCAGAGCCTTGGTAGTAGGAGTGGCCAATCCCTAGTGGAATGCTGAAGCAGCTGCTATGGAGGTCCGCACTGAAGCCCACGAGAAAAGGGAAGCCGAGCCTACCTTGAGTGCAGCAGTGGCAATCAGGCTTTAAAAGAGCAGCAAGACGGCTGAATCTAAGCCACTAAAGGTCCCGGATATCCAGAAGGAAACCCCGCAGGGTTCAGCTGTGAAAGTAGATATTTGGTGAGTGGCTTCAACAAGGACCCCGAGCCATGCGGGTTCGCCCGCCCATGTCTGCCTGTGCGTGGCTTTCCCGTGTCCGGAGAAAGGGGCATCCTGGTGGTTGAGTCTAGCCCGGGGTAGGTTTCGACCCTTCGAGGCCCACCGGGTGAGACAATAAACCACTTCGGCCCCGCTTCCTTTGGACGGGTGTCCTGGCTTGGCCCGAACAGGATGATAAAGTCAGTCGCAACTTCTACTATCCCCTCCCTTTTTTCACCCTTGCCTTCTTCTTTTCCCTGTTCTCATTTTCTTATTTTCTTTTTCAACTCCTTTGGCAGCAAGGGCTAACCTTGGGTGGTGACAGACCCCTTGTCCAAAACCGCACTTGGTTATAATACCTGGGCAGTGCTATTATCGCAACGTCTCCAGCAAAGCCCTTTTTGTTAAGGCACGCGTTACCTATTCCCTCGTTGGGCTCCGTGGTGGACAACAAACCACAGGTTCTGAACACTTCCCGCCTCTTATGGCTGCCTCCTCTTCCAAACCCAACACTGCGCGTCCCCCTAAAAGGGGTTGCTCCGTACGTTTTGTTGAAAGTCGAAAGCTTGTCTTGTCTGTTCGTCTTCAATGTCCCTCTTTCCTTATCGTAAACAACAAAAGTTTCCAAACCTGTTTGTCCTTTAAGCCCTAGATGAAGTAAAGCCACTGTCTAAGCTCTTGGCTTTCCTTGTGTCTACGCACCTAGATGCTATTATTGGCGAAGATTTCAAGGCGAAAATGTTTTCTGGCAATCTTCTCGTTGAAGTAGAAGCAGAAGCTCAAAGCAGAACACTTCTAAAACAGACATCTCTAGGCGAACACCAGATAAGGGTCAGCCCACACCGGACAATGAACAGTGTCCGAGGTGTCATCTCTGAGGCTGATCTCATAAACTGCAGTGAGGAGGAAATACTTGCTGGAATCCAGAAACAGGCTGCGGCGGCCGTCAAGCGGATCACCATCCGTAGGGACGGGCAGGAGCAGCCAACCAAGAATTTGATCCTGTCTTTTGAACTGCATACACTTCCTACGACCGTTAAAGCTGGTTATTCAAACTGCAAAGTCCGGCATTTCATTCCCAATCCACAAAGATGTTTCCGATGACAGCGCTTCGGGCATGGCTCGCGGAACTGTTGGGGCCGTGAAACTTGCGCAAAGTGTAGCAGCACTCATCATGTTGCTGAAATTTGTGAGGATATTCTCAAATGTATCAACTGCCAAGGCAATCATGCTGCTTGTGCTAGAACATGCCTGCAATGGAAACAGAAGAAAGAAATCTTAACCCTGAAAGCACAAAAGAACATTACCTACCAGGAGGCGAAAAACAGTTTTCTTTTTTGGCAAAACGAACGTTTGCCCAGGCGGTGCGGAGGAGACCAGCACCGCGAACAAAATCGAAGGCCACGCAGGTCTTGCCTGAGGTCCTAGCAGTGGCTCTTCAGTCCCCAACCCTCCAGCAGCGGCAGCAGCTTCCTCCGTTCCCTGGAGGGAGCACACCCGTTGCCCCTCGACCACGGGACCGGCAGGGAGCCCCTCTGTCTGCCCCCACCCTAAGCCCCACCCCCCCCCCCCCCCTGGGAGAAGGAGCGTGAGTCTTGCCCCAAATCGCGGGACAGGGCCTCGTCCAAGGAGCGGCATCCAGCCGCTCCTTCAGCAGCTGAGGGGCAGGGGCGGATGGAGATGGGCGACGCTCAGCCCAGTACCTCCACTGCTGCCCCTTTGAGTGAGGGCGGTCGCGGCCGGGGAGTTCGGCTGCGTGCCTCGACCCTCCCAGACCTACACAAGCCTCGTCTCAAAAGGTGGAGGCGAGGGACGAGGACACTGAGCCCTCTGCTTTTTGGTCCGACCAGGAAGACATGGGGTGGATGGAGATGGGCGACGCTCAGCCCAGCACCTCCACTGCTGCCCCTTTGAGTGAGGGCGGTCGCGGCCGGGGAGTTCGGCTGCGTGCCTCGACCCTCCCAGACCTACACAACAAGCCTCGTCTCAAAAGGTGGAGGCGAGGGACGAGGACACTGAGCCCTCTGCTTTTTGGTCCGACCAGGAAGACATGGGGTGGATGGAGATGGGCGACGCTCAGCCCAGCACCTCCACTGTTGCCCCTTTGAGTGAGGGCGGTCGCGGCCGGGGAGTTCGGCTGCGTGCCTCGACCCTCCCAAACCTACACAACAAGCCTCGTCTCAAAGGGTGGAGGCGAGGGACGAGGACACTGAGCCCTCTGCTTTTTGGTCCGACCAGGAAGACATGGGGTGGGAGGTGACCATATGAATGGGAAAAAAAAATAAAAAGAACAGTAATTCCACAAAAGTAGTTTTTTTGTGGGAACTACATTCCTGGATTGAATTAATTGACTGTGTTCCGTGTACCTTCATATATTTCTGATATTAATGCCTCCACTTCTCCTTCAATGGAACTGTCGAGGCCTACTTGCAAATTATGATGATGTTACTGACGTGCTAGAGGAACACAGTCCCATGCGTTCTGTTAACAAGAGACTCACCTAAAGGAAAGTCACTCGAAAATCACTCTCTGGGGAAGTGCACGAAGAGATACAGGAGGAACATTATTGAAGGTTTTCTTTTGCTTTCAACAGGATTGTGTATGCTCAACTCTAAAGAAAATGCACACTTTTCCACAGCAACACAAACATTCACATCACTCGACCTCTCACTTGTGCAACCGACATTACTTCCACTGTTGTCATGGAGAGTCATCGCTAATCCCTACGGCAGTGATCATTTTCCCATTACCTTAGATTTTCAGAAACATCCTGACACACTTCCGTCACTGTCACCTCGGTGGAAGTTTGACAACGCCAACTGGAGACCGTTTAAGAAATCATCTGTTTTAGGTATTCCATCCCTGCATCAGCTCTCTGTCGATGAGGCAACAGGTCATGTCAGAAAACACATACTAGAAGCTGCTATGCTTGCAATACCAATGAGGTCCACTCACCCCGCCAAACGGCCTAACCAGTGGTGGAATCAGGACTGAAAAGAGGCCGAGAAGAAACAAAATAAAGCATGGGGCATATTTAGGCGATATCCTGCACCAAGTAACTTTATTTCGTTCAAGAAAATGAAAGCGCGTGCACGATTTTTCCGCAGCCAGTCAAAAAGGAATTGCTGGGAGAAGTATGCATATTCTGTAAACAGTGAGGGAACGCCAAAGGAGGTTTGGGATCGAGTTCATAAAATTAATGGCTTGTATCCTGCTTTTTCCGCTCCTCTTTTGACAAAAAAAAATGGAATATGTCCTGAAATCCTCAAGCAACAGGCAGACATCTTTAGAGAGCATTTCGAGTTTGTTTCTAGCTCAAGAAACTACACACCTACATGTCTTAGACACAAAGCACAGATGTAAAAGAAGGCTGTGAACATTTTGGGTGGCTTTCAAGATCCCTACACTGCCCCATTCACATTTCGTGAACTTGAAATGGTTCTTCGCGGTCCTAAATAGGCTGCACCCGGTCCAGATAAAGTTCATTACATTATGCTCCAACTTCTTCATCCTTCAACTCTTGAGCTTATCCTACGTCTTTTCAACGAAATCTGGTCTAAATGCCATTTTCCGTCCGCTTGCAAGGTTGCCTTCGTAGTTCCCTTGCTGAAGCCAGGAAAGTATCCTTCATGTGCATATAGCTACAGGCCTATAACTTTGACAAGTTGTTTATCAAGCACTCTTGAAAGAATGATCAACAGAAGGCTTGTGTCTTTTCTTGAAAATAACATTCTAGACAGATACCGGTGCGGCTTTCGATCTTCCCGATGCGCAGTAGATCACTTGATTCGTTTTGAGACAGCCGTGAGAGAGGCGTTTGTGACCAAACAGCACTGTCTTTCTGTGTTTTGTTATCTGGAGAAGGCCTATGATACTGCCTGTCGGTTTGGAATACTCCAGGACCTAATGGACATTGGTATTAGTGGGCGCATGCTCGGCGCCTTTAAAAGTTATAAAGAGTGTCGTTCATTTCGTGCAAAGCTGGGTACCACCTTCTCTCGAGATTTTTTGCAGGAGAATAGAGTTCCCCAGGGTGGTGTAGGTAGCATCACTATTTTTATTATAAAAATAAACTCCATTCAGTACTCTGTCTACGTTGATGACCTCCATGTTTCAATATAATTATGCAATCGTTCCACCTGTGACAGGAGGGTTCAAGTGGAAATCAATAAATTGACAATGTGCTAATTAATACAAATTGTGTTAAGTTTTCTACAGAAAAGACTGTCCGTGTATGCTTTTCTCGTCGGCGAGAATTTTTCAAAAGCCCCCTTTAACCATCTATGGACTTTCTATCGCGCCCAAAAGTGAACACAAGTTTCCAGGTCCTCTCTTAGATTCAAAGTTAACGTTTGTTCCGCATGTTAAGCAATTAAAGTAAAAATGCATCAAATCACTCAGCATTCTCAAAGCGTTGTCCTATCAACCTTGGGGTTTTGATCGACTCTGTCTCCTGCGCATTTATCGTGCAGTAGTTCGCTCCCGACTCGATTATGGCAGTTTTTTGTATGGTTCAGCCAAAGCTTCAGCATTGAAGATGGTTGACCTCATTCATAATCAGGGGCTACCTCTAGCCACCGGTGCTTTCCGCACTTCTCCGATTTCCAACCTATAGGCAGAGGCCAATGAATATTCTTTAGAGAAAAGACGTTTCGCTTTGGGGTTTATGTATGCGATCCGAGTAAGATCAGTCCTCCATCCAGCTCTAGAATCGGTTGAAAAAATCAAGTTTGAGAGGACTTTTCAAAATAAGCCAAGTATCGTCCCTCCCTTCGCTCAGAGGCATGCTACGGCACCAGAGTACTTTGACCTTGACCCAAAGCCCCCTGTGACAAAGTGCATCAGCTCTGATGCTCCTTGGGACCACTCGCTCATTCACTGTAACTTCGCTTTGACAAAGCAAAGAAAGAAAGATACTCAGGGTGAAGTGCTGAAGCAAGAATTTTCTGAAATACAAAGCCAGTAGCAACATCACTTCAGCATTTACACAGATTGTACTAAAACAGATTATCTGGTTGGTTGTGCAATGGTTGGACTATCTGCTCGCAATGTAAATAAACTTAACCCTTCTGCCACAATTTTATCAGCAGAGTTGAAGGGTTTATTACTTGCTGTGAAGTATACAGAAAAAAAAAATGCTTTGTCGCTTTGTAGTGTACACGGGCTCAAGTGCATTAAAAGACCTTGTTTCACTAAATTTAGTCAAAAAACCTTTGGTTTCTCAGCTACAAGATAAGATAATATCAGGCATCAAAACTGGGTACGAAATTTTTTTTCTGCTGGTTGTAAAGTCATGTTGGCATCCCGAGTAAAGAGGAGGCACATCAGGCTGCTTGCTCTGCCGTCACGCACTTTGTGGACACAAGAGAAATCCCTCCAAAAGATTACCGGAAGAGGGTGATACGTTCCATAATGCAGAAATGGCAAAATGAATGGGACCGCGAAGTAAACAACGAGTTACATGCGGTGAAGCACTCACTGAAGGAATGGGTGAGTGCCCGGCATCGCGAACGTTTCTACGAGGTGGTTCACTGCCGTCTAAGGATTGGCTATACATGACTAACGCACGGGCAACTTGTGCGTGGCGAACATTCCTCGGAGTGTGAGCATTTCCATAGCCATCTAACCATACATCATATTTTACTTGAATGTAATGCGTATGGCCCAGAACGCCTTGACCATTTTTCGCAGCTATACAAGGACCATACCTCATAACATCTTATGATTTTACTTGGCGACGAACCTCTTATTCCACACTCCTGTGTTTTTAATTTCCTTAAAGCAATCAGCTTTCCACACCGACTGTGATTTTGTTTTAAGTTCCTGAAGTCATGTTCATAGTTTGAGGTGTGTACACTTGTACACACCTTATGTTCATAGTTTTATTATATCATCTGCTACTAGAGCTCTTTCTTCTTCCTAACCTTTTCGGCAATCGTTTACATACCTGGCGCATCCTAGCCTTAGGTGCCTTTTAGCCACAAAAACCCAATCCAATCCAATCAAAAACCCCGAATGAAACCGTCACCCCGAGGCTCCGAGGTCGGAACAACGTAAGGACGAGACCCTTCGGAGCTGTTACCTGAGCGAGTGCAAGTAAATAACTGGCAAGAAGAAGCATCCTTGCGAGTTCGTTAAGAACCAGGGGGTTGTTTTCTGGATATAGAGAACAAACAGTAAGAGAACTCCACATATTCGTCGTGCCACGGAGGTTTCGAGACACGGTTCATATGATGGCACACGACGGAATCCTGGTCGGACACCAAGGCACCCAGAAAACGATAAACCATGTGCGAGCCGGTTTCTACTGGCCACGCATCGGAGCCGACGTGAAGCGTTTCGTCAAGTTCAGTGAGCGCGTCGGGCTTTCAACCGAAAGACGGGCAGCAGAGAGCTCGATGTGGGAGACTAGGCGCTCCTTCTCCTTTCAAGGATAACAACAAATTGCTAATGCAATGAACGGGCCTCACCCCATCGTCGACAAACGAGGATAGCTCGACTATGAAGTGGACCTGAGGCACATTAGAAAGCTGTTCCACGGAAACCTCTTGAAACGATATGGGGAGCGGCCTGAGTAGGTGGAAGAAGCCCCCGTGACCTGCAACGCCGCCACTCTGGAAGAGGACGGGCGAGAGGGAGAGTTTCTATTTCTAGCTCTAAAGGAACGAGAGAACTTCAAAGACGCTATGTTCGGAACCCAGCTTACGAAGTAACAAAAGGCGTCGAAGCCGTGGTGGAGAGGTACCACAATATGTTCTCTGACCTGTTCCAGCGCGGGCGCACCTCACCGAGTGCAAACTGAGGGCCGCCACCGAACGACCCGTCCAAACTAAGCAATATGTGCTCCCGTTTGCGGTACGAGAGGTTCTCGAACACGAAGTGCAAGACATGCAGGTCTTTGAAATCATTGAGTGGGCAGATTTGCCATACAACTCACCTGTCCTAATAGTCAAGCAGCCGTGCGGGACGCAACGATTGTGCATTGGTTCTCAACGGCTCATCCATCTGGTAGTCGTGGACTCCGAACCAATGACCCGAGCGGTCTTAATTTTTGCGAAGGTAGAAACGATGTGTTTGTTTTCTTTCGAAGCTCGATCTATCCAAGGGGTATCTATCCGAGGGGTCCAAGACCAAAACCGCGTTTTCTATGGGCTGTGGCGTGTACCAGTTTCAATATATGCCTTTCGGATTGAATACGGCCCCGGCTGTTTTTACCCGTCTGATGGGGTTCATGCAGGGTATCGTGGCCGGCGTGTCGTTTTACTAGACGACGTGCTTATCGGCAGCCCCACTTGGGATGAGTACCTCAACACCGTCCGGACGGTGTTTGAGCGTATTGGTCGAGCGGGGCTAACCGTCCGACCCACAATATGCGATACCTGTTTCGGAAAGGTTTTGTTTTTGGGAGACTTGGTGGGACAGGGGGGTGTTGACCCGCTGTCAACGAACATTAATAAGATCCGGGCCGCAAAACAGCCTGAAACGAAGCGACAGTTTTGAGATTTCCTTGGGCTCGCTGGTTACTATCGCGACTTCATTCCCGGCTAAGCAGAGATTGCTGCTCCACTCACCGACCTCACTAAAAAAGGCAAGAGCAACCAAGTGACCAGGGAGCTGAACCGGAGGCGGCTTTGCGGAACGCTAGGATATGTCTCACGAAGGCTCCCATTTGAACACTCCACAGCTTTCAAGAGGTGTTCGTGCTTCGAACAGGCGCATCCAACCACAGTATCGGGGGAGTCTTCCTTCAAAGCTACGATGGCACTCTTCATCCCTTAGCATATGCCAGTCGACGACTCCAGCCTTGGGAAGAGAAACACGCCACCGTCGAACTGGAGGTCCTGGCACTGGTGCGAGGGATTGACAAGTTGAAGCCTATTTGCACGGAAAAACTTCCTTGGTTCAAACCAATCCCTAACCTTTGCAGTACATAAAACGTTCACGACAGGCGAAAGCTCGGGTAATGCGCTGTAATCTGAAACTCCAAGAGTACGATTTTAGTTATTAAGGGGAGAGAAAATGTCGGGCCCGAATACATAAGCCGTATGTACAAGCTGTTAAAGGGTGGATAACTGATTTGGTAAATTCAAAATGGGAAAAAGCACAATTGCATCACCAGTTTTTTTTTTAGAACGCAGCTCTTAGGCGCCGGTTTCCGGCTTGAGTGGCGTCGGCGTTGCCGTCGCCGTCACCGTCAGCGTAACCTCGCGGTGCGTTATGGGAAGCGTCCCATGATGCACAGCGCGAAACGCGCGTGACGCCACACGTGAGAACCACGAACGCGCGGAGCGAACATCTACCGCTGTTGAGAAATCCCGGGCACACTCACGATGTCGTCCCTGATGCCGTCGCCGCGGGTGCACCAGGCGTCAGTAGCACGCTTAGCGAAAACCACGAACGCGCGAAACGAACATCCGCCGACGTTGAGAAATCCCGGGCACACTCGCGATGTCGTCCCTGATGCCATCGCCTCGGGTGCACCAGGCGTCAGTTGCACGCTTAGCGAAAACCACGAACGCGCGAAACGAACATCCGCCGACGTTGAGAAATCTTTTTCATTCACTGGATGCTTCTGAAGACTGACGGACAAAGAGGCGTAAGAAACAGGTCACTGAAAAATATATTTTTTTCGTCTGCACACCCAGCTGCTTTGGAAGATACAGGTCGCGCACATGGAACGAGAAGCCGAGACTGAGCGTTCGCTCCTGGCCGGCCGTTGCTCGTTGACGGACTAAGAAACCGGTTTTCTTAAAAACAAAATAATAATAAGTCAGCAAAAGGACCCTCTTGCATTTTCCCCACGAACCTAATAATGCGAGGGAGAGACGTTGCGTGGGTACTCGTCCTTGGTGCGAGGCACCATAAGTACACACCTAGTCCCCGGCTCGTCTCGGCTGCCCCCTCCCTTCGCGTCGGCTTCGAGTGAAGGTCGGTAAACAGGGAAGCGAGTCCCCCGTTTCGGGTGATTTCTAGGAAAACCGGGTCGTCTGCATGGTATACGAAAGGGGCTGCCGGTGACATCCCAGTGAAATCTGTTTGCCGGCAAATAATCTACCAAAGACTGGCAAAATGGTTTCGGATGAAAACGGGTGAAAGTGTCGTCCTTTTTGGATCGTCAAAACAGTTCACTGCACGCACTTCTTGAGGATTGCAATGTCGTCCCGAGCTAAAACTTGCACTCACGAGAATGCCGCTCTAGTGGTCTCGTACCTGCTCTGGTCCAGACTTTTGCCTGTCGCAAATATTGTCACGGGTGGTGATTCGTGACCAATAAACAAGAAATAAACAGAAATAAATAAACGTTTAATGTGGCGAACTTGTGCCAAAAATAAAGAAGGAAACAGAAGAAAGCAGAGCGTCGCGGGCGTCGAAGTCGGCGTGTCAGCAGAATCGAGCGCTGGGGCGAGACTGACTCGACAAGGTCGCGGGCGGCCTCTTATCTAGAGTGCGTCGCTATCTCGAAGATTCGGCGAAAGCGGCTCGAGCGTCGCGTGATCGGGCGAGAATGAACACGCACTTTCTAGAAAACAAAAGTAGGAATAAATAATAGAAGTTACATGCGGTACATGAATAAACGAGAACTTTCTGGAGGTCCGTGACCGAGCGTTGCTTTCTAAGCCTTGCGCGCGGCATTACTCCCCCCTTTAAAAGTGCATCGCCCCGATGCAGTGTAAAACAAATAAAAATAAAAAAGAACGATAAACTAAAGAGTCTTTTGGAGCACAAAAGGTCCACAGTCCTATCGAGCGTAGTACGGCTTCAGGCGCACGACGTGGACGACCTCAGGTCGTGGTGGGCGGCAAGACGATGTTCGTGTTCCGTCGGGCATCACCTCGTAGTTCAGATCCCCGAGTCGACGAAGCACTTTGTAGGGTCCAAAGTAACGTTTCAGGAGCTTCTCGCTGAGACCGCGGCGGCGAATCGGTGTCCACACCCACACCCTGTCTCCGGGCTGGAAGTGGACGTCCCGACGACGAAGGTTGTAGCGGCCAGTGTCGACACGTTGTTGAGCCTGAATCCGAAGTCTGGCGAGCTGACGGACTTCTTCTGCCCTTTGGGCAACCACCTGGGCGTCGTCACTTGCGTCGACAGCCACTTCGTGGGGTAACATAGCGTCCAGCATTGTCGTTACCTTGCGCCCATGCACCAGCTGAAAGGGTGTCATTCCGGTGGTCTCTTGTACGGCCGTGTTGTAGGCAAATGTGACGTACGGCAGCACCTCGTCCCATGTCTTGTGCTCCACGTCGACGTACATGGAGATCATGTCGGCGATGGTCTTGTTGAGTCTCTCCGTTAGCCCGTTGGTCTGCGGGTGGTACGCCGTGGTGCGGCGATGGCTGGTGTGGCTGAGACGAAGGACTTCTTGCGTCAGCTGGGCCATGAATGATGATCCACGGTCTGAGATCAGGACTTCGGGAGCGCCGTGCCGGAGGACGATGGATTCAATGAAAAACTTGGCAACTTCCACAGCAGTTCCGGAAGGAAGGGCTTTCGTTTCGGCATACCGCGTGAGATAATCTGTGGCGACGATGATCCAGCGATTTCCCGACGTCGACGGCGGAAAAGGGCCAAGTAGATCCATTCCGATCTGCTGGAAGGGTGCTGTTGGCGGAGGAATTGACTGCAAGAGTCCGGCCGGCCTCGTCGGAGGTTTCTTTCGTCGCTGGCATTCATGACATGATCGCGTGTACAGGTGGACGGTTTTGGGGAGCTTGGGCCAGTAATACTTTTCACGAATACGTGCCAGGGTCCGGCTGTAACCAAGGTGTCCGGACGTCGGGTCGTCGTGGCAGGCTTGAAAGATCTCCTCCCGAAGGTCGGTCGGGATTACCAGCAGCCATGGCGAGTTGTTGTTCCCGAAGTTCTCTTTGTAGAGTACACCTTGTCTAATGGCGAAGGTCGGCAGCGCTCGTGAAAAAACACGTGGCATGGTACTCCCGCGCCCTTCCAGGTGCTCTATTAGTGCGCGCAACTCAGGATCGTCTCGTTGACGCCGGGCCATGTCGTCGATGTTCACTGCGCCCAGAAAACACTCGTCGTCATCGTCGTCGCTGCTGCCGGAAGGTGTTGCGACGGGAGCTCTGGACAGGCAGTCGGCGTCGCTGTGCTTGCGGCCTGACTTGTAGACGACGGTCATGTTGAACTCTTGTAGTCGGAGACTCCACCGCGCGAGGCGTCCTGACGGGTCCTTGAGGTTCGCAAGCCAGCAGAGCGAGTGGTGGTCCGTGACTACCCGGAACGGGCTCCCGTATAAGTACGGACGAAACTTCGTGATTGCCCAGACGACCGCAAGGCATTCTTTTTCAGTCGTGGAGTAATTTCTCTCCGCCTTGGTCAATGTCCGACTTGCGTAGGCGATGACTCGCTCGGTGCCTTCTTGTACTTGAACCAAAACCGCGCCAAGCCCTGCGTTACTTGCGTCCGTGTGAATCTCGGTTTCCGCATCCTGGTCGAAATGTCCAAGAACAGGAGGAGTCTGCAGTCGTCGCTTCAGCTCGTCAAATGCCTGCTTCTGTTCATCGGCCCATTCGAACTTCTCGGCGTCCTTCGTGAGGTGTGTGAGCGGTGCGGAAATTCTTGCGAAATCTCGAACGAAGCGCCGATAGTAGGCACATAGCCCAAGGAACCTTCGGACGGCCTTCTTGTCTCTTGGCGCTGGAAATGCTGCGACGGCACGAGTCTTCTCGGGGTCTGGGCGGACACCTTCGTTACTAACCACGTGGCCGAGGAACTTCAGTTCGTCATAAGCGAACCGACACTTTGACGGCTTCAGGGTGAGTCCGGCGGTCCGTATGGCTTGGAGAACTGCTTGGAGTCGTCGCAAGTGCTCGTCGAAGTCGCTGGAAAACACGACGACGTCGTCGAGGTAGACGAGACAGCTCTGCCACTTCAGTCCTGCCAGTACGGTGTCCATGACACGTTGGAAAGTTGCTGGCGCCGTGCACAGTCCGAAGGGCATCACTTTGAACTCGTACAGTCCATCCGGCGTGACGAAGGCTGTCTTTTCTCGGTCCCTTTCGTCGACTTCGATCTGCCAGTAGCCGCTCTTCAGGTCCATCGATGAGAAATATCGAGAGTGGCGCAGCCGGTCTAGAGTGTCGTCGATGCGGGGGAGTGGGTAGACGTCTTTCTTCGTCACCGTGTTCAGCTGCCGGTAGTCTACACAGAACCTAAGCGTCCCGTCTTTCTTCTTAACCAGTACGACTGGAGAGGCCCAAGGACTGCTTGAAGGTTGAATTATGTCGTCGTTCAGCATTTCTTGAACTTGCTCCTGGATCGCCTGCCTTTCCTTAACGGAGACTCTGTATGGCGATCGATGCACAGGGCGCGCGTCGTCCTCGGTAACGATGCGGTGCTTCGCAACGGTGGTTTGGCGCACCTTCGACGACGTGGCAAAGCAGTCGCGGTATTCGGCGAGAAGGTTAATCAACTGTCGTCGTTTCGGGCCCGAGAGTTTAGGGTCAATGTCGAGCTGCGCTGGCGACGCACTGTCTTGCTGAGGTGGCGAGAATTCGTCAGTAATGGCGGCGACAGCGGCGGAGTTTTGGAGTTCCTCGACCTGGCCCACGGTTGCACCTTTTGTGAGGTGTTGCGCTTCGTTTCGGAAGTTCGTGACGAGGATCACAGTGCGGCCATCCTGAAGTTCAGCAACTCCTCTTGCGACGCCTATTCCTCTTCCCAGAAGCAACTGGAGGCTTCCTTCGAGCAGAACTTCGCCGCAGAAATCTTCGGTGATCCCGACGGGTACGAAAACACTCGACCGCGGCGGTAAGTTCACGTGGCTGGCGAGAACTCGGACCGCAGATGACGTCGCTTTGGGTTCCTCCGGTGGTGAAACAGGCTTTCGCAGCGTCAACCGGTTTGCTCCGAGGTCGATGACGGCGCCATACTCGCAGGGGAAGTCCATTCCGAGGATAACGTCCCTCGAACAGTCTTGCAGAACGACGAACTTTACAGGGCACGTCTCACCGTGGATCTCGACGCGAGCGGCGCATCGCCCGATTGGTGTGATGAGGTGCCCACCGGCGGTTCGTATTTGAGGTCCATCCCACGGCGTCGTGACTTTTCGAAGGCGGCGGGAGAGCCTCCCACTCAAAACTGAGTAGTCTGCTCCGGTGTCCACGAGTGCCGATGCGTTGTGGCCGTCGATGATGACGTTTAGGTTGTTGGACACCGTTTCAGGAGCGTCGTTTCGGTCTCCGGTAGCGTTCGAGTGGGGGCCCTCCGACGTTCGTGGAGGATCTTGGCGTCGGTCGTCTTCGGCAACTCCACCTCCAGGGGTTGCCGCGCCTAGTTTCCCCGGCGTGGAGCGAGGGGCGACAGGCTTTCACGTCGGGGTCGGTGCATCGGCGAAGCTGGACGTCGTGGTGAAGGCGATCGGAACTCTCGGCGGGAGGCAGGCTCGGGGGACTGGGGTCGTCGCAAGTACTCGTCGATCTCCCGAGGGCGTTCACCATACCTGGGACGCGGGTCGCTTGGGTGGAATCCGCGTAGCCCGAGTCGTCGGTATGGGCATCGGCGGTACACATGGTCAGCTTCCCCGCAGTGGTAACACAGCGGGCGTCGGTCGGCCGTCCTCCAGACGTCTGTCTTCCTCGGCGCAGGTCGGTCTGGGTGAACGTGCGCTTGATCTTCCTGTCGTCGGGGGTAATGCGGCGTTGGGGCGTCTCTTCGGGGTGGCGACGTGGCTTGGCGGGGGGCTTGCGGCGGTCGTCGGGCCATTGCGGCGTAGCTCAACATCGGTTCCTCCGGTGCCACCGTGGTGACGGGAACCTCTGGTTGGAGCGCCCGATGCACTTCTTCGCGCACAGCCTCGGCAATGGAGAGTGTCGCTGGACGACTTGCGGCTGGCAGCAACTGGCGGAGTTCCTCCCGGACGACCTCCCGGATAATTTCGCGGATGTCCGTACCAGGAGCGTTCTCGCCGCCAAGCAGCGCGGTTGCAGCGACACTTGGACTTGGATGTCGCTGGTAGTGGGAAGCGCGCGCTTGGAGGGCGCGCTCGATGTTTGTCGCCTCGGTGACGAAGGCTTCGACGGTGCCCGGCGGGTTGCGCACGAGGCCTCCAAAGATGTCGTCTCTCACCCCGCGCATGAGGACCCGCAGCTTCTTGTCGTCTGTGGCTCGTGGGTCGGCACGGGCGCTCAGGCGGAGGACATCTTCTACGAAGCTTGTGACGCTTTCGTCGGGGCCCTGCGTTCGAATTCGGAGGAGATCTTCTGCCTTCTCCCGTCGGTGTAGGGTGGCGAACGTCCGCTGCAACTCGGCCACACAGATGTCCCACGACGTAAGCGAAGCCTCGTGATTCTCGAACCAATGCCTCGCAGTACCCTCCAGCGAAAAGTAGAGGTTCTGGAGGCACTGCTCCGCAGTCCATCCGTTGTGGCGCGCCACACGCTCGTAGTGCTTGATCCAGTCTTCGACATCCTCGTGGATCTCGCCGTGGAAGGGTGTCGGCATACGGGGAGCGGCGGGCAGGTAGACGATGGCAGGAGCGGCGGGCGTCGGCGACTGGTTGGCCATCGTTGGCTTTGTTGGCTGCTTGGTCCTGGGCGGCAGAAGTTCGTGTTCCGGGGGTAGACCTCGGATGCGGCGACTTGACCGGGTCTCGATCTGGTCTTCGTCGGGTCCTCGGGAGGCTGGGTCCGGACTTGTACTGCGGGACCTCGGAGGGGTACGCGGCAGGGGCATGCGTTACCCCGCGCCTCCACCAGAATGTCACGGGTGGTGATTCGTGACCAATAAACAAGAAATAAACAGAAATAAATAAACGTTTAATGTGGCGAACTTGTGCCAAAAATAAAGAAGGAAACAGAAGAAAGCAAAGCGTCGCGGGCGTCGAAGTCGGCGTGTCAGCAGAATCGAGCGCTGGGGCGAGACTGACTCGACAAGGTCGCGGGCGGCCTCTTATCTAGAGTGCGTCGCTATCTCGAAGATTCGGCGAAAGCGGCTCGAGCGTCGCGTGATCGGGCGAGAATGAACACGCACTTTCTAGAAAACAAAAGTAGGAATAAATGATAGAAGTTACATGCGGTACATGAATAAACGAGAACTTTCTGGAGGTTCGTGACCGAGCGTTGCTTTCTAAGCCTTGCGCGCGGCAATATCAAGTTGCCGGTGATCGCTGCCCACCTTTTTGGATTGTCAAAACAGTTCGCTGCACGCTGTGCTTGCAGAATTGCAACGTCGTTTCGAGCTAAAACACGCGCTCACGAGATTGCCGCTGCATTGGCGGCCGCCATTACAAACACAGTCCCCCTGCTCGTCTTGGCTTCCTTGACTTTAGCCGTTCGCCTTGCGTCGGCTTCCAGTGATGTTCGGTGTCCGGCAAACGAGAGTGGCTTCCGGTAGGATTCCAGCGGTGGTAATCGAAAGTGGCTCTGGTATAACTTCCATCGGAAGTGGCTACGCTGGTTTCTGGTGAAAATGAGTGGAAATTAATCCGTTTCCACCGAATGTCACTGAAAGGTTTTGCCGGATTTTTTAATAGGGGTGTGTAACTTGTGCGTTAGGTGGCAAGCTGGAAACTGCGTGTATTCAATGTTGCGTGTATCTGCGCCGCGTATTGCCCAGTTTAAAGACAGGAAATACGTATTGGTTAGAGATGAACAACCAACTATGGCTAAGCCTACTTATGGTCTAGTGGTTCATTCTTCGTTTATGAAAATGTTCACGAGCAAATATTTTCGAAGTGGTGAGTCGTGCCACGAATCACTAAGGCTTTCAGTCATTTCTTGTTTTAGTTTTTGTGGCAACATTTATTTGGGTTGTGTGTTCTGTGGTGCCATGCCGGGTGTACCGAAAAGAAACTGCCTGCGGTCTGTTTTTTTTTTTTTTTACATTAAGGCCGCTTTTTGTACGCGTTTCACGCAGAACCGTCCGCCTTTTGTACCACAAATGGAAAAATTACTTTTCAAAATGTAATTAACTTGCATTCCTAATTACTTCTCTGAAAACTGCGATAACGCATTTAAATTAGAATCAAAGTAGAACAGACTAAAAGTAAAAAAATACAATCATCGGCGTTTATTCGCCGATGATTGTATTTTGTTCAAAAGGATATCCACAGTTGCCGACCAAATATCACTGAATTCTTCCCTTGCCTCTATCTGCAATTGGTGCCGCACATGGCAGATGCAGCTAAATTTTACGAAAACAGTTCATTTACGCATAACAAGAAAAGTAAAGCCACTGAAGTTCTCTTATCAATTAAACAATGATGTAATATCTGATGTGACTGAATACAAATATCTCGGCGTAACCATATCCCACGATCTCCGTTGGTCACAACACATTCAAAATATCTGTTCCTCCGCTTCTCGAAAATTGGGCTTGTTACGTCGGAAACTTAGAAGCGCTGCCCCTTCCGTTAAATTACAAGCATATAACTCCTTGGTCCGACCGAAGTTAGAATATGCTGGCATAGTATGGGACCCGAATACCAAAAGGATGCGTCACAGCTTGAGATGGTTCAGAGGAGAGCTATTCGCTTCATCTATTGAAAGTATAATTGGCTAGATTCCCCATCTTCATTGATGATAGCAAACAATAGATCATCACTCCAGCATCTTCGAAAAATTGCGCGACTAAAATTTTTGTATTTCCTTTATAATAACAGACTCCGCATTGAATCAAGTCTATATTTATCCCCATCATTATCTAGGGAAACTAGGCACCATCATCAGTATTCCCTGGTAGCAATATTCGCTCGAACTAACATTTTTAAGTATTCCTTTTTTCCACGCACTATTACGGATTGGAACGCCCTCCCTCGTGACATCTTTTTTGCCCCCGACTTCAATGTTGCTCTTGAGAGTCACAACTTTTGATTGTTCTCCTTTCTTTCTGTTTGTACGTGCATTTCTTTTTAATTTTTTTTATTTTATATTAGGCGTTGATTATGGAATGTTTATTATGCTGATGGCGTTCATAAGTATTTATGTCGTTGTATAAGCAATAGATAAGGTTGCCATGTGTTTCTTGTTTCTCATATGTATAGTTTTGTTGTTTGTATGTACCCCACACCTGCAGGGGCCTGTTCAAGGCCTGCACTATGTCTGAATAAAAATGTCATTGCGTTACAATCAATTTCCAATACCTCGAGGAAGTAATTCGTGCTCATTTTATATAGTGTATGTACCAAAGCTTAGATCTTGTTTGCAGCGCAACATCCTTATGCGCCTCAAAGTGAGCCATACTGAACTGTCGTTTTGCTTGCGCACACGACAGAAGTGTTAAACATGAATAATAGCCTGTTCATCAGATGTGACTCAGACAGTCGACTTACCGGTTCCCTGTTCATTCAACGGTGAAGCTCTTTAGTTAAAGAATGATATGTTTTCGTCTTCCTCATTTAGTCACAGTCCGTGCCAGTATGTTAAATCGGTCTATGGGAGCTCGTTTCAAAAAGCAGTCGTCACATGAAACATTTCACGTCCGCCTCGGATTCAATCTAATGCTATTCTTCCAACAGCACTAGTTGGCGCGTTTCCGGTCATTCCTCTCAAGGAGTATTGCTCCCAAATACCCGAACAGCCCAAGTTATTGCATGCTGTCACACAGGGGGGCTGGATATTTGCAAGGCCGAAGCGTCGCCAGGCGAGCAAAAGATCGGTGCGAGCTTCCTAAAATGTGTACTTTCTCGACAAATGGGTGGTGACATCTGTTTGTAGGCTTAGTAGCGAATAAACTTCCAACAGGAAAGTCAGCAAGGCATACCGCAAGCGGCACCTGTTTTGCTTGATTCACGTCTTTTACGAATGCACAAAGCTCCTTTACTTTACAAGGTCAAGGATACGCACCAAATGTTCTGGGGCCTTGACAACGCATTTGGGATTATTTATTTAATCGGGTAGTTTCTTGTTCCCAACGATCGAAGCTTAAGGTTTGATCTTGCTTGACAAAGGAGCGAGAAGGCTGGGGAACTTTTTGTCTTGTCCTCTCAGGTTTCTGAACCGTGGTCACCTCACTGGTGGCGTGCCCTTCGCCTTGAAGCCTACACGTCGCTGAACCCTAAGCGGACAGTCCGGTGGAAGCTATGTGCTCGTTAGAACAGTTGCACGTCTATCTTTCGCCACGAAACCACGCTCTCGTTCATACACGCGCGCAGAGAAGGGGACAGGTCTGGTGATCAAAAGAAGGTGGTTGATTGGTTCTGGTGAGCTAGTAGAGAGTTTTAGAATAGGGGGCCCCAAACCTTGGGGGCCCCAAAGAAATAGGGTGTCGCCACTGCGCACGCCCAGAACCCAAACTCCGTTTGGGGCTTTGGGTTGGTGCTTGGGGCCGGGTTGCGTCGGCCAACATGGCGGCGCCCTTTCCGCTCGCGTCGGAGCAAATTTTTCATGGTCGCTGCAGTATTAGCCAATTTCATTGCCAATGAATAGTGCAACCGCCTTTCGCTTCGCTTTATCTCGCTCAAGTTACAAAGAATGACTGGGGGGCTCGCCCCATTTTAAAGATCGTCCCCGATTCTGGCCATTTCTATCCCTTAAACATACGCGGTAACCGTTGACATGGCAACGGTTACCGCGTACTCTAAGCTTAGGGATTAACGATGTATAGTATCGTTGTGATGACAATATGCCGCGAATCTGTCTTGCCTGGGGTTCATGCGCCGTGGCCTTACAGCGATACATACGGTGGGGATCTGCCGGCCCCAGTTCCTGCAGCCTGTCGAAGCTAGCTGGCTCCTTCCGGTCAGACTTTTTGAAGAAGCGGTGGTCCCCTTGCCTCATCAGCTTCAACTGGGCACGGAGGAAAACCTTGGAATTTAGCTTTCCTGGTCGATGTACAGCATGTTTTAGGAGAAAAGAGAACTGTTTTTCTGACAGTAAAATTAGAATACATCGCAGAGTCTCCGTCCAAATGTAACTCTAACGTATTCGGCCAGATACCTGAGTTTTTGATTGGCAGTCAGCGGAGCCCGCAAATTATGGACAAGAATGGCGCCTTTTACTGAGAACGTTCTCTATTTTCTCATTGAAGGTTTACGAAAATCGGAGAACTTAAAGTACTGAAACTTTTGCAGCTGGCCCCGACTGTTAGCTTTTCTACAAAATTTATCGATCTAACGTCTCACGAAAAAGTAAACTATTCGTTAGCCCCTCATACATATCGCGCTCAGATTTACTGGAGGGGTGCCCGATAGTGCTGTATTTATCAATATACAGTATGAATACATGAAACCTCCCCAATCAAAAGAAAGATAATAAAAATTTATTTTTTTCTACAGAAAATAATTGCTAAGCCGATTTCTAATAACTAAGGTTATTTTGGAGTTCATTACGATTAAAAAAAATCAGTGGAATGGACAGAAAATATGGTTGGCTTAACTATTGTTCACTTAATTTGGCCCAAATAAGAGGCATAATGACACACAATATTATTTAAGAGGACATACAAAACATAGAAAAGGCACGTTTTTAATTTTTTTTTTGTGATTTGCGCAGGTTGGCCAATATTTCCATAATTTTAGTGAAAGCTTCCACCACATTCAGGCACCTCTGTAGTGCATTCTAGCGCGATACGTAAAAACAAAAAAACGATTTGTGTGGACCGTTCAAAGTGGGATTGAAGCGATTTAAAGAGGCGTTAACGATACCCGTTATCGGGGGTGTCGGAAGAGCCCACAAAAAGTATCTATTTATCAGCGAATCTACTTGCGGCAGTGTGGTAAAGCCCTTCCTCTTGCGAAAAATCGGGCGAACGCAGCAGGTCCGCTCGCTCCGGTTCCTCTTTTCGCGCATTGGTCTTAGCAACACTAGCTCCTCGTTGCAGAAGCAATTGTAGCTCGCGCTCCATCCTTGCGGAGCCCGGTAGAAAACGCAATGCAGAGCGCACAAAAATAGAAAAATATTGGAAATAACTAACACGAAAGTATGAGAAACATTGCTTAGCACCGGAGGACAAGTAGCAGTACCGCGAAAACTAGCAGAACGGCGCGCTACTGCGCAGGCGCTTCGGGCACATGAGATACATGGATCAAGAAATATAACTACTTTTGCAATGAAACGGCAGCTTGCTCTACCTAGCGAACAATACCTAACTTTTTTTTTAATCATGATGATTACAAATTTGGCATGCCAATCCTGAGAGAGAAAAAAATACAAAAGTAATATATTGACATAATAGAGAGTTTTAGTAAACCGTTTTCATCTTCCGCTCCGCTCTGAGGGTGCCAAACTGCGCATGCGCGGCCCGCTTCGCCGGAATGGAAAGCGGAGGTCAAAAAACGCGTTTTAGTAGACCGTATTTCTTTAGCGTAAGAGCGTTTTGAGCGGGTTCGAAAAATTTGCTTGCGTAGCCCCACAAGTGGATGTTTATAGTACTAGTAAGACAAAAAAAATCTAAGCGTTAATACCAAGAGAGTAAAAGGGAGCGTGATTGTAGAGGTAGTAAAAACGAAGGCGACAATAATAAACACAAAAGAGTAGACACACACCCGAAAATATATTAAGCTATAAAATATAAATGCAATCGTTCCACCTTGTGTGCAAGTGAAGCCGAAGGTATAGACGCTTTACACACGCGCCAGATTACAGCCGCCATTGCTGACCTTCTTTTGTCCTATGGAAATACCGACCCACTGAAACGGGTGTTGACGAGCTTCCAGAAAGGCCAATGCTGGGTAGAAGGACGCAATAGAATTTAAGATGGCCATAACCTGGCCTGCTATGGTAATGATGAAGTGAAGGAAATTCAGTAGGAGGAAACAAAAACTGAAGGTCAGTTATGGCGGCGCCCATGCACAGCTGCTGCAAAGCGTCTATAAGCATGAGCATGTTGCTCTAAACGGTACCTGCACTGCACGAGCGCGCGTGCTGGTCAAGGACGCTGAAAGGCCGGCAGTCGCTCTTGTAGCTTCTGCTCCACTCGAATTAAAAATGAAACAGAGTTACTTATTCGAAGTAGAAAAAGGAAATAAAAGGACGAAGTTTGCTCATTGCGAGTACATTATTTTGCGAAGTACGAGTACAGTGTTCCTCAAGGCTAGCAAGGCATCAGAACGATGAATCCCCGCTGTTCTCAAGGAAGGAGACTTCTACTAACTAGATTAAGCTGGCGAGACATCGAATCTATGATTCGTATCCCTCGTGCCATCAAGCGCCGAAGCTTCCTTTCCGAACGCGGTTTGCTGGATATTTCCAACGAAGAAGAGAAACCCTTTAGGAGGCTATCCCGCTTAAAGAATGACCTGGCTGCTCTGCAAGCGGGCCTCCAAATACCAGCACCCGACAGCGAGACGCTTTCCATGGTTCTTCCTCGACTGGCCTATCCCAACCGTCTGTTCGTACTTGGATGAGCGTTTGGACGGAACTTGTCGGTGTTCTGCATATTTGTGAACCTCATCGTCGGTCACATCAACGAGAGGTTCGGCCACCTGCTCGCTGACATAAACAAACATAGGTGGTTGACCCTGGCAAAACTGGAGCTGTGCTCGCAGGTAAGACCCTGCATGGTTTGTGTAAATTTCGCATTTCCATTGTTTCTAGCACGGCTGCTCTGTCTGGTGAAAAGTTGCTTTTTTCTATACACCAAAGGTGTACATGGGCAGTGTCAGGACAAGTCACGACGTGCGCGTTCGTAATCTGTGAGTATTAGTAGGCCACCTTTATGAGCCCTCTTTGCTCTACTTTATGCTCTGCGAGAAGCATCGTCCCCACCGCGCATGCGTGGCCCGCTCTGAGTTGGAGCGTATAGTTAGCGGAGTGAGCGTGCCCTCCGCTTCACAAGTTGTAGAGCGGAGTGCGCTCAGCGTCCTTAGCGTGATCGCTTAGATCTCAAGATGGCTGCACTTTCTCAATACGCGTCGATGTTTTTCACCGTGACCCTAGCTTGAAAGAGGTCGAATCAAGAAGTAAAGCGTACGCCCCGCGCGTGAAAAGTAAACCATTCGATTTGAGTTCTATGTAACACAAAACAGCATAATCAAACAAAGTGAACGAGTATCACTTTGCAACCAGCACGGCGTCGGTAAAGTGGTCGCGTTTTTGTGGACGTTCTATGGCTATGCAGTCAGATGTACGGGTGCGCGTGCTTGAACGCCTATTATACCTGTGCATGCGCCCTCCTGTCGAAAATGCCACTGAAAGCTGACCACGAGTACAGCGCTCGCAAGCTGCACCAAAGAAACCATTCCCTCTCAGCTTTATTTATTCACACTCGCTCGCAACTTTTGAATTGTTTAACTTTCCTAAGGAAATGTTCGCCTTGGATTTCCTTGGTAGATTTAGATAATAATAGAAACTTGAATTCAGCCTTTTTAAAAGTACAACCCATGGTGCCGCTAGTCTTCGAGGCCGCCTTATTTTGGCCAAGTGTCTAGGGAGCAAGAGGGCTACGTCATTGTTTGTCGCGGATGCGAGTCTAAATGTATTAGACACGAATGCTGCGTCAATACTGAATATGAGATCGGTTCTAGTCACAAGTCTCGCACTAAAAGCGATGCCCAAAATATGGCGGCCGAATGCTACCCGGTGGTGTTTTGAAAAGAGTTACCAATAACGGTCGAAACAATATTCCACCTCAATTTATTGTCTGGTGAAAACCAGGCAGGCATAAACAATGCAAAATTTAGCAAACACAACCCTGGACTTCTAAGCAATAGTGGTAGATTAGAACAGTTTTCAGAAGTTTCGTTTTTAATTCCGGCGTAGCGGGCCTCGCATGCACATTTGACGGCCTCAAAGCTTAGCAGAATTTAGGAACAACGATATATATATGTTAGTTTACGATACCAAGTTTTTTACAATTCTACAATGGAAATACGCTTTATCTTGGAGGAGCAACAAGTCCCATATCACAAGTTTTGGTAGTGTTTAAATACTGCCGTGTTGTAAGAGTGTTTTTCTTTGTCTTTTTTATTAGGCCGTCAAGGACAAGGGAACACCCTGAACAACTGTTGGGGTTTTGTTGACCGCACAGCATGCCCATATGCCGTCCATCAAAAAAATCAGAAGAAGACCACAAGAGGGTGCCCGTCGTGAAGCACCAGGCAGTGATGTGCGCAGACGGCATAATTTGACGGCTGGACGAAACCTACAAAGACCATGGGCATTTTTTTGCTTGTGTAATATTAGAATGCATAAAATGATCACAGAAAATCATATTCAAGCTTTTGTACTGAGCGAAATACCTGTCCAACTGGGCTGAAAGGCATCTAGAAATATTTTAATAAAAAACGTTTACTAACGACTCCCATTTTACTTCTCAGATGTGCGTGTGAATGTTGCATCTAACCAAATTACAGTGTTACTGTTGAATTTAGCATTGTAAGAGTAGACTATGTTGCATGGCCTTCTATTGCAAGAAAAGAACGTAGCACAAGTGAGGCAGAAACTGGGCAGGAGCTTAAGCTGAAAAACGCACTTTCATAAACACACAAAAGAAAAAAAGAAGTGTATAGTCAAGCAAAATGGTTTCATGTCACCCCCAAGGCAGATAGATACATACACTGCGCTCCAGTGTTAATACGAACACGAAAAAAATCGCTTTTATTTGCAGTTTATTTCTTTGACAGCTATTGAAAAAGCTGGAAATTTGTCGCTCAGATTAGTGCCCCAAACGAGCGCTTTATTCCACACCAATAGGCAAATGTCAGCCCCTCGAATTTAAGGTGAAAAATGAAAACAGGATATTGAATGCTCCCGCTAACAGTGTCGCGCAGTGTACATAAGCACCAAGGCACCATATCACAGACCGAAGCATACAAAGAAGAAAAGACTCATTTCATTGGGGAAAAAAAGTAGAGATATAAATGGAGCACTCGCTTTCGCTAATTTTCACTGCCTTGCTGCCTAAAGTAACCAAACAAAATATCTGTCCGTTTGCGGACTGCTTTAGTCTTTGGTCTTTAACCTTTATTTTTGGCTCTGGAGAGCCGCGGCACCGCGGAAAGCAGCAGCCCGTACCACCGAGGCCCGCGGTGCCGCGTCTAGGGAACATGGTAATGTGATGAGTATAAACGTGCAAGATGACGACGACATGGGTTGTTGGTATTGGGGAGGGTGGCAGTCCGATTCGCAGAAGTCCAGACTTCGTGGAGGCGGATTGGGCGGGTGAGCAGCGAGCTACGAGGATCTTGCACGCCGTTCGATCAGTGCATGAAGGAGCACTAGGAACATAATGGCGCTATTGCTCACTGGGGTCCACTGGGGTCAAAGAATCATGCTCCAAGGAGGTAGTCGAGCCGAAGTAGAAGCTGCCGCCTCCGAGGAACCGAGGCCTAGGGCTCAGATTGAGACACCGCCGTCGCCCGGTGTGTCATCCTCTCAACGTCGTCGTCGTCATCTCGCGTAGAAAAATCGAGCCCGCCGGCTTAGACAAGGCAGCACCTGTTCCCACCGTTCAGGGGCCGTGAAAGGATTGCGGCCAGCGATTTCTCGAAGCAGCCAGAGGTTCTTGACCACCGTGAAACGTTTTCTGGGGGACGCCTTTTCAAACAAAGTCTGCGCAGCTTCTTAGTGCAGTGAGGTTCATAACGGTCAAGCGCGCTCCCAAGCATGATTTCAAATAGCAAGCACCCACCTTTCCAGAAAAGCACCATCTACTGAACCTTTACTGAGAGTGGAACGTGATTCTCAAAATGGCGACGATAGCGGAGCTGACGCTACACGCTCAAATCCCAGAGCGGGTCGCGCATGCGCGATGGCGACTCCGCTTTCCATAGAGCGGAGCGGGAAACCGAAAACGGTCTACTAAAACTCTCTAATAACATGATGGTATATTGAATGCGTTAGACAACGATGTAATACATAAGGGTGGCTGAGCTTAACTCAATTTTTGTTGCTTGATGTACTCTTATTTCAAGCTAGAGGTAGGTAATACCGCGCTATACGATTAGGAGGTGCCGACGAAAAGCGCCGTATGTGGTTCGGCGACCTTACCCTTGTCCTTCCGACAGAAAAAGCGTTCACAAGACGCTACGATTACGCCCGCAAAAACGCCGTAATTTTGTTGAGAAAGCCACCTATGTGTTACGGACTTTAGGCGTATGTACGTCGGACGTGACTTGTAAAACGGTTGAGCGTAATGAATCCCTTTTTCACGCTTAAATGTTTCGCAACCTCCAAGCATCGAAGGTTTTACACCAGTTTACTGGAAACGTCTAAAATATCTTGGCTAATGAGGCTAATCAGGATAATACCTGGGGTTTGCGAATCTTTGAAATCATAAAAGAGAAGTCGGAATCAAAGTATAAACATTTTTTTAAATCGCTTCCTTTCTAACAAGGTGAATTTACCAGTCGTTTTATTTGCAAACAGGCTAAGCAAGTTGTCTGTGCACCAGTCAACTTGCTGGTCCAGCCAACTGGTTTGACTGTACCTGAGTTAAAAATCAACGCTTATGCAGCTCTTGTATTCAATTCTTGCGTCGTATTGTACTGACGTCTTAAGCGAATTATTGTGTGTTAGTTTATACAGTCAGACGTTAATCTGCCCCAGGGGCACCGTTACTAGAGCAAAACCTCAGTTGAGAAACTGCAACAAAAACTGCTTTATAAAAGTGGCATCGATCCGTACGGAAGAACTGAACTAAAGACCTTCTCAACGCCGGCATTCGCACCTCAGCGCCTCTGCGGGAACTGCGCTGTTGCATGTATTGCTTGCCCAAAGTGCGTCTAGTGTCTCAGCTATAGATTAGCAATTTAACCAGTGCGTTGCAACCTAGCCGAGAGTCTTTAACGTGCGCCATGCAGTAGTGAAACACGACCGCAAGCCGCTACGATGCTTATCCAGATCGAAACGGGCAGAGGTGGCGATTGAACTGAGTAACCACAAGACCATCATTAATAGAGAGTTTTAGTAGACCGTTTTCGGTTTCCCGCTCCGCTCTATGGAAAGCGGAGTCGCCATCGCGCATGCGCGACCCGCTTTGGGATTTGAGCGTGTAGCGTCAGCTCCGCTATCGTCGCCATTTTAAGAAGTACGTTCCACTCTCAGTAAAGGTTCAATAGATGGTGCTTTTCTGGAAAGCTGGGTGCTCGCTATTTGAAATCATGCTTGGGAGTGCGCTTGACCGTTATGAACCTCGCTGCACTAAGAAGCTGCGCAGACTTTGTTTGAAAAGGCGTCCCCCAGAAAACGTTTCACGGTGGTCAAGAACCTCTGGCTGCTTCAAGAAATCGCTGGCCGCAATCCTTTCACGGCCCCTGAACGGTGGAAACAAGTGCTGCCTTGTCTAAGCCAGCGGGCTCGATTTTTCTACGCGAGATGACGACGACGACGTTGAGAGGATGACACGCCGGGCGACGGCGGTGTCTCAATCTGAGCCCTGGGCCTCGGTTCCTCGAAGGCGGCAGCTTCTACTTCGGCTGAACTACCTCCTCGGAGCATGATTCTTTGACCCCAGTAGACCCCAGTGAGCAATAGCGCCATTATGTTCCTGGTCCTCCTTCATGCACTGATCGAACGGCGTGCAAGATCCTCATAGGTCGCTGCTCACCCGCCCAACCCGCCTCCACGAAGTCTGGACTCCTGCGAATCGGACTGCCACCCTCCCAATACCACCAACCCATGTCGTCGTCATCTTGCACGTATATACTCATCACATTACCATGTTCCCTAGACGCGGCACCCCGGGCGTCGGTGGTACGGGCGGCTGCTTCCCGCGGTGCCGCGACTCTCCAGAGCCAAAAATTAAAGGTTAAAGACCAAAGACTAAAGCAGTCGGCAAACGGACAGATATTTTGTGTGGTTACTTCAGGCAGTAAGACAGTGAAAATTAGCGAAAGCGAGTGCACCATTTATATCTCTACTTTTTTTTTCCCCAATGAAATGAGTCTTTTCTTCTTCGTATGCTTCGGTTTATGATATAGTGCCTTGGTGTTTATGTACACTGCGGGACACTGTTAGCGGGAGCATTCAATATCCTGTTTTCATTTTCACCTTAAATTCGAGGGGCTGACATTTGCTTATTGGTGTGGAATAAAGCGCTCGTTTGGGGCACTAATCTGAGCGACTAATTTTCAGCTTTTTCAATAGCTGTCAAAGAAATAAACTGCAAATAAAAGCGATTTTTTTCGTGTTCGTATTAACAGTGGAGCGCAGTGTATGTATCTGCCTTGGGAGGTGACATGAAACCATTTTGCTTGACTATACACTTCTTTTTATTTCTTTTGTGTGTTTATGAAAGTGCGTTTTTCAGCTTAAGCTCCTGCCTAGTTTCTGCCTCACTTGTGCTACGATCTTTTCTTGCAATAGAAGGCCACACAACATAGGCTACTCCTACAATGCTGAACTCAACAGTAACACTGTAATTTGGTTAGATGCAATATTCACACGCACATCTGAGAAGTAAAATGGGAGTCGTTAGTAAACGTTTTTTTATAAAATATTTCTAGATGCCTTTCAGCCCAGTTGGACAGGTATTTCGCTCAGTACAAAAGCTTGAATATGATTTACTGTGATACTTTTATGCATTCTAATATTAAACAAACAAAAAAAGTGCCCATGGTCTTTGTAGGTTTCGTCCAGCCGTCAAATTTTGCCGCCTGCGCACATCACTGCCTGATGCTTCACGACGACCACCCTCTTGTGGTCTTCTTCTCATTTTTTTTGATGGACGGTATATGAGCATGCTGTGCGGTCAACAAAACCCCAACAGTTGTTCAGGGTGTTCCCTTGTCCTTGACGGCCTAATAAAAAAGACAAACACTCTTACAACACGGCAGTATTTAAACACTACCAAAACATGTGATATGGGACTTGGTACTCCTCTAAGATAAAGCGTATTTCCATTGCAGGGTTGTAGAAAATTGGGTATCGTAAATTAATAAATAAACATATATATATATATATATATATATATATATATATATATATATATATATATATATATATATATATAAAGGAATATGTGCAGATGAATGAACCGTACTTAATCCAATGAATCAAAGAATCCAAGTTTTTCAGGAACCCGCCGAAAGCCAAAAAACGGCGGAGCCAGGATAGTTCCTTAATTCTGCTAAGGTTTGAGGTCGTCAAACCGTGCATGCGAGGCCCGCTACGCCGGAATTCAAAACGAAACATCTGAAAACTGTTCTAATCTACCACCATTCCTTAGAAGTCCAGCCTTGTGTTTGCTAAATTTTGGATTGTTTATGCCTGTCTGGTTTTCACCAGACAAAAAATTGACGTGGAATACTCTTTCGACCGTTATTGGTAACTCTTTTCAAAATACCACCAGGTAACATATTCGGCCGCCATATTTTGGGCATCGCTTTTAGTGCGAGACTTGTGACTAGAACCAATTTCATATTCAGTATTGACGCAGCATTCGTGTCTAATACATTTAGACTCGCATCCGCGACAATGACGTAGCTCTCTTGCTCCCTAGACAGTTGGCCAAAATAAGGCGGCCTCGAAGACTAGCGGCACCATGGGTTGCACTTTTAAAAAGGCTGCATTCAAGTTTCTAGTATTTTCTAAATCTACCAAGGAAATCCAATGCAAACATTTCTTGAGGAAAGTTTAACAATTCAGAAGTTTCGAGCGAGTGTGAATAAATAAAGCTGAGAGGGAATGATTTCTTTGGTGCAGCTTGCGAGCGCTATGCTCGTGGTCAGCTTTCAGTGGCATTTTCGACAGGAGGGCGCATGCACAGATATAATCTGCGTTCAAGCAGGCGCACCCGTACATCTGACTGCATAGCCATAGGACGTCCACAAAACGCGACGACTTGAACGACGCCGCGCTGGTTGCAAAGCGATACTCGTTCACTTCGTTTGATTATGCCTGTTTTGTGTTACATAAAACTCAAATCGAATGGTTTACTTTTTACGCGCGGGGCGTACGCTTTACTTCTTGATTCGACCTCTTTCAAGCTGAGGTCACGGTCAAAAACATCGACGCGTATTAAGTGCAGCCATCTTGAGATCTAAGCGATCACGCTAAGGACGCTGAGGGCAGTCCGCTCTACAACTTGTGAAGCGGAGCGCACGCTCACTCCGCTAACTATACGCTCCAACTTAGAGCGGGCCACGCATGCGCGGTGGGGACGATGCTTCTCGCCGAGCGTAAAGTAGAGCGAAGAGGGCTCATAAAAGTGGCCTACTAATACTCAAAGATTACGAACACGCTCGTCGTCACTTGTCCTGACACTGCCCATGTACACCTATGGCGTATAGAAAAAAGTAACTTTTCACCAGACAGAGCAGCTGTGCTAGAAACAACGGAAACGCAAAATTTACACGAACCATGCAGGGTTTCACCTGTGAGCACAGCTCTAGTTTCGCCAGGGTCAACCACCTATGTTTGTTCATGTCAACCGAGCAGGTGGCCGAACCTCTCGTTGATGTGACCCACGATGAGGTTCACAGAACTGAAGAACACCGACAAGTTCCGTTCAAACGCTCATCCAAGTACGACCAGAGGTTGGGATAGGCCAGTCGAGGAAGAACCATGCAAAGCGTCTCGCCAGATTGGCAACACCCTGCGACGGTTTGTCGGGTGCTTGTATTTGGAGGCCCGCATGCAGAGCAGCCAGGTCCTTCTTTAAGCAGGATAGTGTAGTGGTTATAGCTCGTCGCTAAAATGTTGTGGTCGCTTGGGGCCATTACGAATGGGTGGAAAGAGACAGGGAAAGCTAAGATAAAGACAGCGCCCCGAAAGGCCTGTAGAGATGCTGGAAAGGCTTACATTGCCGGCGCGTGGGCAGCGGGGTGCCGAGGTGCGGGGCCCAAGGCGGGAACCCCGACGAAAGGAAGAGACGTCACACCAGCTCGGAGTTTTTGTGAAGACTGTCCTTATTTTCAATATCTACATCAATCAGCGCGTGCCGCTGTCAAGCACGCGGCGCGCGGCACCATCTCAAATTGAGCTGAAAACGCCATCTAGATTTTTTACAGCACACTACATCTTCTCCTCCCTTAATAGAAGAATAAATGTTGGATAATTTATTAGGGAAGAGAAGGAAACAGCTTACTCCTTAAAGAAAATACAAAGTTCACGCACACACAAAATTCTTACCAACCAATCACTAGAAGCAAAAATAATTGTGAAGTGGTCGGAGAAAATAAGGATAAAGAAATACATTGGAAAGATACAATCATAAATGATACACTTTGTACTATGTCGAGCACTTTTCAGTCAGACTGAAAAGTGCTCTCTTCACTGCAACGAAAAAAGTCACTGGCGAGTCCTTTGAAACACGAATAACACTTTCACCTCTGCGAGTGAAATGAATGACTAGACCTTAGAAACGTAACAAATAACACTTTCCAAAAGCTCACGGTTTGACGAGTCATTTGAAACAAAGATTAACACTTTGACCATAACCTCTATGTATATAACATGGAAACATGAAAATATACCTAAGGCAGTTCATCCAAAACTTCCGTGTCCATGACATGGAAATTTGACATTTGAAGACATGTGAAAAATGCAAAAATAACGATATGTTCACATCTATCCCATAAAAATACAGTGCACACTATGAAATTGCAAACCACTATGACTTAAGTCCCAAAGTTTTTAAGGAGCGTCTTTGGAGTACCTATCCACTTGAAAGTCTCGAAATTTTGCGGGAAGTCGTCTACGCCGCGTGGGGCGTTGTGGTGGAGTGTGATATGTCCTTGGTGGTGTGTCTGCACCACCGTCACCTGATGTAGAAGTCGATTCTTGGGTTGCCTCGGGACTTGAATCCAGGTCTTCTGCTAAACCAGGAGCCACTGAAGGCTCGGAAAGCGTGGAGGTCTTTGGCCCAACGGAGTGCAGGGACTCCGCTGAGACCGTTGCGGAGCTAGATGACGGCAGCTCGCCCCAATACCCGAGTCCCAGTTGAGATGAACTTGATGCGGTGCTCAATATCGCACCGCTTGTAGGAAAGGAAGGTTCAGGACCCTCTTGGAAAGCGAGCCTGGAGGCCTCTTGGAAGAGTGCAGCCGGGGCAGCCGGCGGGACTGGTGGCTGGCTGCTGGCTTGGACTGGTACAGCAGCGCGGAAGGCCGCTTGGAGACCGGAATCAGGAACGGCACCGGGGACTGCGGTGGCGGGAAGGCCACCGAAAACCACCGCATCTTGCACGGTACAGGGTACCACGGAACTGGTGCCGGGTACACCAGGGACAGGAAGGGCACCGGGTACTACCGGTACATGGGCAGCACCAGGGACCACAGCTACATGGGCTGCAGGAGCCGTATGATGAGGAACGACGCCTGGCACAGCAGGATCATGGGCAGCGCCAGGGGTCGCTTGACTATAGGCACCAGGCACCACAGCAATATGGCCAGGGCCGGGTGCCGCAGTAGCATGGGCGGCCACAGGGGCCGCAGTGGCTTGGACGACCTCTTGGGCCGTCGGAACAGGACCGGCATCAGGGGCCGCAAAAACAGGACCGGCCGCAGGGGCAGGAACGGCAGCAGGGGCCGCATGGACAGGAACGGCAGCAGGGGCCGCAAAAGCAGGAACGGCAGCAGGGGCCGCAAAAACAGGAACGGCAGCAGGGGCCGCAAAAACAGGAACGGCAGCAGGGGCCGCAAAAACAGGAACGGCAACAGGGGCCGCACGGACAGGAGTGACGCTGGGGGCCGCAGCACGCAAAGTTGCAGGTGCCGGACCCTCAGGTGGCACATGGCCCAGGCTTATAGCTGGAGCCGCATTAGTTGAAGTAGGTAATATGTCATCATCCATAAGCCACCACGGCTGACGTTGGGGTGGTTTCAATGTTGTACGTGTCATTTTGTCTGCATTCCATATGGTTCCATCATCTAATTTATATGTGGCTGGCCCAACTTGTTCATGTATATGTTGCGGTGGAGCATATTTGTTGCGCATTTTCCCTCTAATGTTAGGTTTGAAAACCTTTACTGCTTGCCCAGGAGCAAAAACAGGGTGCTTGACTGCTCGCCGGGCATCTGAATACTGTTTCATCTTCATTTGATATGCCTTGACTCTATCAGGAAGCTCTTCCTGAACGACCTGCGGAGGGACGGCGGACTCTGGGGTCCCTCGCCCTTGAAGATGCAGTCGCGTCCGGTGGGTGCGACCGTGTAAAAGAAAAGCTGGCGTTTCTCCAGTCGCGGCATGGCGTGTACTCCTGTATACCCCGAGATATTCTGTAATGGCTTCGGAAAGCGGACGATGTTGGACGATAGCCAACTGAATAACAGACTTAAGGACTCTGTGGAATCTCTCTACCTGTCCATTAGCTTGGGGATGGTAAAGGGATGACTTCACATGTTTGATGCCATGAGTCTTCAAGAAATCGCTGAACTCCTTTGAAATAAATTGTGGACCATTGTCTGTCGTGATCTCTTGCGGCAAACCCTCGCGGGCAAAGACAGACTTCAAAAACTTAATGACTGTAGCAGTCGTGACGTTGTGGGCTGGTGCCACTTCAGGCCACTTACTGTGGTAATCTACCAGTGTAATGAAAAACCTCTCTTGAGCTGGGGCTCGTTCAAAGGGACCTACTATATCCGTGCCCAGTTTTACCCATGGACGGTTGGGGAATTCAACTGGTTGAAGAGGTGCTGGAGATGCCTTTGCAGGCTTATCTGTCGACTGACATACCGAACAGTTCTGCACTTTCGTTCTGACATGTTGACTTAAATGCGGCCACCAGTAAAGCTCCTTGATGATACTGGTGGTGCGCGAGATACCTTGATGGGTTTCGTGAGCTACATCAATCACTTGATCGCGGAGAGTGGACGGAACCACTATTTTCTCTCCTTGGAACAACAAGGCATCGGTGACTGAGAGCTGGTCTCTTACAACGAAATACGGCTTGAATTCTGGAGGCATCTTTTCCTCTGAGGGCCATGTGTTTGAAAGGTATGTCATAATAACTGGTAATACAGGATCTTTTAGAGTTTCTTCCTTGAACTCCTTCTGTGTGAGACATGCACAGACAATTGAAACAACCTCTTCTTCAAAAGACGTACCTTCTTCGGTATCTGGGACCGGAAGGCGAGACAGAGCGTCGGCAACTACGTTGTCGCCGCCTTTACGATACTTCATTGTGAAATTATAGTTGAAAAGTCTAGCAGTCCAACGACTGATGCGTCGTGGACGAACACCTGTCCCTTGAGTGGACATTAGTGTGACAAGGGCTTGATGATCTGTCTGAATTTCGAAATGTCGACCCCAAAGATAAACGTGCCATCTCTCGCAAGCCCAGAGGATTGCGAGAGCTTCTTTCTCTCCTGCTGAGTACTTCCGCTCTGCTTCGGAGAGAGAGCGGGAAGCGAAAGCAACAGTCTTTAGTTGCTTCCCATGCTGCTGCTGGAGAACAGCACCTAGTCCGTAATTGGACGCGTCTGTGGAGACGACAACTGGAAGATTCGGATTGAACATTGCAAGAATGGGAGCCTGCTGAAGGCAGGACTTGACACTTTGAAAACTGGCCTCTACGTCGGTCGACCAGACAAAAGATGCGCCCTTACGCAGAAGCCTTCGGAGGGGTTCTACCAGAGTAGCACAATGGGGGACAAACTTACTGTAGTATTCTACTAGACCTAGGAAGGCCTTCAACTGCGAAGGTTCCGATGGAACTGGAAAATTTAGGACCGCGTCTATCTTCGACGGAAGGGGTGCTAGACCCTCCGCAGACAGACGATGACCAAGGAATGACAGTTCAGAAACATTGAAAACGGCTTTTCTATTTAGTTTCATGCCGGCCTCTCTAATACATTTGAGGACTTGTCTGAGATTATTATCATGTTCCTTCTGGGAGGAGCCATAGACAATGATGTCGTCCAGATAAAACTGGACTCCTGGACAATGTTTTAATATCTTGGACATGACCTGTTGGAAGGCCGCTGGTGCAGACGCCAGCCCGAAACAAACTCGTTTGAAACGAAAAAGCCCTTCATGGGTAATGAATTCTGTTAAGTCGCGACTCTTGGGGTCGAGACGGACCTGATGATAAGCAGACGCAAGGTCTAACTTAGAAAAATGGGAAGCTCCACTGAGGGAGTTCAGAAGCTCCTCGATGTGCGGAAGCGGAAAAGAATCAATGACGACTGCCTGATTTGACGCCCGCAGATCGACACACATGCGAATTCCACCGTCTTTCTTCTTAACTACTACAATGGGGGACACCCATTCCGACGCGTTTACGCGCTCGATAACGCCTTGGCGCTCGAGCTTCTGAATTTCCGCACTGACGGCATCACGCAACGTGATGGGTAAGCGGCGAAGTTTAGCCTGTACCGGCGGGACATGGTGCCGGACAGTGATTGTGTGAGTTTGGTTTTTAACTAACCCTAACTCAGGAGAAAAGAGATCCTCAAATTCTTCAAAACCAGAAGGTAACTTAGATGCATCGCTCACCGATGAAGGTTGCAAAGATGGTCCCGACGTCGACGGATTCCTTGAAGGCTGGTCTCCGAAGACGCCTCTACTGGAGTAGTATTCAGACGATGTGGATGGCTGAGTGCCGTGAACAGAGGACAATGATGAAGGGTGCTTGCAGGGAGCACTTGAAGGACGCGGTGGAGGACTGGGCTCCACCGTACATGGGGGCTGCGGGACTCCAGCCGACTTTACATGTCCCGGGATGGCCGAGCGAGGATCAGCTGCATTGACATGGAAGCACTTGAGTGGCGCGCCCGATAAAATTAGACGCAGTCCATGCACGGCATCTGTCCCAAGCAGGGATCGGCCATTGCGAACGATGTAAAAAAGAATGTCGGCGGAGCGTTCCTTGAAGCTGACTTTGGTCTGGAAACATCCCATGACTGGAATCGACCCTCGGAGGTAGTGCACAAGAGTGCGCGGCGGTTTCCTTAGCCGGATTTGCTGCTTGAAGTTGATCTTGTTAAACATGCTCTCGGAAAGTATTGACACTTCGGAGCCAGTATCAATGAGTAAGGGTAATGTAAATCCATTCACCTGAACATCAGCGGTGAAATTCCGTGGGCGACGGTCCGCATGTCCTTCTGGGAGGACCTCCGGGGATCCGACGGTGAAGACGTTGTTTGGATGTTGTTCCCCCTCGTCGTCGTCGGGAAACGTCACGACTCTATGGATCGGCGTCTGGTTACGGCCAGGTCCAAGCCTCTCGTACCGGCGACCGGCGGCGCGGCCTCGTCCCGGCGGAAACGCCAGGCGACGGGGGTCGATGACTTCAGACGACGAAGACGAACTTCGGCAAACATTTGAAAAGTGGCCTATCTTGCCACAAGAAAAACAAGTCATTCCGGACGCTGGACACTCCTCACGCGGATGGGGTCGGCGACCGCAAAAGTGGCACGATTCCGCCCCGAGCCCAAGAGCGCGCGCGCCCGGAGGAGCATCCCGAGGCACTCGGCTTGTAAAAACACGGGTGAGTCCACGCGACTGGTGGCGCGGCGAGAAGGAAACCTTGGAAGGTGAGGAGGAAACATTTGCGGGGGAGGAGGAAACGGCAGGAGGCCGCCCTCCATTTTGACGTCGCATGTTCGAATTTGACCTCAACTGGCGGCCATCTTGTCCACGGCGAACGGGAACCCTTTGTACTGCCTCAACGGCCTGTGTCGACTCGGAACGCGGAAGACATGATGAAATTTGGCGGTAACGATCGCAATCTCGAGCAGCCCGTTCGAACTGTTGTGCCAGAAGCACGATACGTTCGAGGCTGGGTAGTCCAGCTTCCGCAGACTGTCGGATTACCCGATCTTGTACCTCCGATGATAATAATCCAGCCAAAAAAACTTCCGCGATGCGGGTTTCAAGAGACTCTCCAAAATCACAAAAAGAGCCGAGGTGCCGTAGGGCACCAAGGTACTCAAGGACACTTTCTCCCTGCGACTGGACGCGGGTGAGGAATAACCTCCGTTCGACAACAACATTCTTTTTGGCAGCGAAATGCTGATCAAGCGCCGTCATAAGAACGTCAAATTCGGAAACGATCTCGCTATGTGCGAGGGCCGTGGATGGAAACGTTGAAACTATTCTTTGGCCTTCGAGACCAAGCAAGGACCACAACAACGCGCGCTTACGCTTCGGCGAGCTTTCATCAGCCTCTAGGACTACAAGATAATTTAAAAACGACGCTTTCCAATTTAACCAAGGCTGCACAGGGGCACCTGGCGTGGGAAGAAATGGTGGAGGTGTCGGGAAAGAAGCTGTTGCCATTTTTTTTTTTTTTTTTGAACTTATGAATGAGTGAAGCCAATGGCTACATACGCATATTTGATGGACAAAATATCTATTATATCTATTCACTTCGCCTTTTAAAGTCAATTGGGATGTACTACATGGACATGAAACATAGCGACGCTATCGTCTACTATGGCTATGGTTGGGAGACCAAAGTTGAAAACGAAGGTGAAAATCCGAAAAAATTCCACCGAAATGGAAACGAGACAGTTTCTCCGAGTCTCGGAAAATTAAGAACGACGCTTCCGTGCGGTGCGCACTACTTGCATGAAAGAAAAAGAACCATTCGAACGGCCGTTACGGCGTTCGAAAAAAGAACAAAGGATGGCGTTACGCCTAACCCTACTGGCGTTCGGAATGGACCATTGCCGCTCGAAACGGAACGTTAAATGTCGCTATGCATCGACAGTATTTTCATGTACTACATATGCAAAAGATGTGGTGGATGGGAATATTCAAAAGGACCTCCTTACATTTCGAACGTTCAAATATTTCCTAACACACAAAAGAAAACTATACGTGCCGGTGCTGCCACCACTCATCTCCGGCACGGAGTCTCACATAAAAAAACTCACGAGGGCGAAAATGGAAAAAATGCAAGAAAAAACCTCGTCGCCAAAATGTAGTGGTTATAGCTCGTCGCCAAGATGTTGTGGTCGCTTGGGGCCATTACGAATGGGTGGAAAGAGACAGGGAAAGCTAAGATAAAGACAGCGCCCCGAAAGGCCTGTAGAGATGCTGGAAAGGCTTACATTGCCGGCGCGTGGGCAGCGGGGTGCCGAGGTGCGGGGCCCAAGGCGGGAACCCCGACGAAAGGAAGAGACGTCACACCAGCTCGGAGTTTTTGTGAAGACTGTCCTTATTTTCAATATCTACATCAATCAGCGCGTGCCGCTGTCAAGCACGCGGCGCGCGGCACCATCTCAAATTGAGATTTTTTACAGCACACTACAGATAGCTTCCTAAAGGGTTTCTTTTCTACGTTGGAAATATCCAGCAAAACCGCGTTCGGAAAGGAAGCTTCGGCGCTTGATGGCACGATATTTTATAGCTTAATATTTCTTCAGGTGTGTGCCTACTCTTCTTTGTTCATTATTCTCGCCTTCGTTTTTACTACCTCTACAAACAAGCTCCCTTTCACTCTCTTGGTGTTAACGTTTAGGTTTTTTTGTCTTACTAGTACTATAAACGTCCACTTGTGTGGCTACGCAAGCAAATTTTTCGAACCCGCTCAAAACGCTCTTACGCTGAAGAAAAACGCTCTACTAAAACGCGTTTTTTGACCTCCGCTTTCCATTCCGGCGAAGCAGGCCGCGCATGCGCAGTTTGGCACCCCCAGAGCGGAGCAGAAAATTAAAACGGTCTACTAAAACTCTCTAATGCTACAGTGTACTAGAATACCGGGTAGCGTTTGGATTGGCGCGAATCGACAGTGGAAACTTGTGAGGCTGCGCGTGGAGAGAACAATCGCGGCGCTGCAGTCAACAGGGCAGCAGAAAGTCGCTGCAGCCCGCACGTGCCATAGCACGTGTGCCTGCACGCTGTGCACGCGCAGAACCACCACCGCGCTGACCCTACTGCCGATGCACTGGTGTCGACACCTATCGCGATCTACACCAAACACCTCGCAAAGAATATTGTTGTGTGTATATTTTTACAGCCGTAAGTTAGTCTACATCAGTGGGCGTTCGGTGTCTCAGCTGTATAGGAGCGATTTAGCCAGTGCGGTAGAACCTCTAGCCTGGGTCTTTAACGTGCACGACGCAGTATTGATAAACGACCGCATGCCGGTACGATGCTCATCCAGATCGAAACGGGCAGGGTGGGTATAGGGAGTATTCACTGGCGGCCATATCCGTGTGCGCTGCTGCTGAGCGCGTGCTGACGGCGAGCTTCCGCAGTCCTTTTGGTGCGTGCATTAAGCACCATCAAGGTTGCGGTCTTAGCAGGCTATTAATGTGAGCTCGTTCTGAGCATGCGCTCTAAACATCGCCCTCGAATATGGCGCCCAGTGAATACCTCCTATAGACCCATAGCTATATTACGCAAGCATCAAGGAGACTGTAGGGATTGGTGTTCCACGCGCTGCACGTGCTGGCCTCAGCAGTAGTAGCAGCTTTTCTAAAGAAAATACCTAAAACAAATGACATCTGGCACGCGCGTTCGTCAACGATTTATTTTCGTTATTTACTTCAAATCTTTTATACGGGGAAGGTGTGCATGTGTGGTGCGTGGAACACCAATCCCTGCATTCTGCTTGACGCTGGAGTAATACAGCTAATTGTCTATAGACCTTTCCAGAAAAGGGCTGCTGGCCGGTTTCATTTTCAGTGTTCGTGCGTATCGCGCGTGATTTGCTCGCTTTCCGAAGCGACGCACACGCGCGTGCTGAGCTGTGGAGATCGCACGCTGAGCTGTGGATTTGTAAACATCGGAAAGGTCTATTGAACCCAGGATCCCTGGGCTCTGCAGCGCCAGTTTTCGCTCCACATGCTCCGAGCTTGTGTGCACTAGCCCACTCGGTCACCTATCCCCCTACGCCTCACGCGAGCCGCTCCGGCCCCAACACTACCATGTGACACTCCTCCGTTGACAACAGTGATCAAAGTGATGGGAAGGAATTTAAAGGGCGTTTATTGGTCTAGTTGATTTATGCTCAATATATTGCCATGGTCAGGTAATTTCTAAGAATGTTGTAGTGAGTACATTTGACATTCTTCCTCCTGTGCTTTTTTTCACCGTGTTGAAGCAGATATCTGATATTTTTACAAATATATACCAACAATGGAGTGTGAAGTGGGGCTTGTCGGTGCATACTGGTAACTGAAAAAGCTAAAAAAAGACAAAAGGCCAAGTTGTCACAGGGTACAAAGACAGCGCTGACTCACGACTTTATTTTCTTTTTCTTTTTCAAGACAATAAAGCAATAAAAATAAAATCAATGGTAAATTCATGACTCATATTTTATTCGCCTACACGTTCCCGGTGTTTGCGTTAGCACAGAGACAGTTACGATGTTGAATAGTGAGCTTGAATTCATTCCTAGAATGAGAACTTATGTGTTAAAGTCGGGGTGTAGTTCTCAGAATTCTTAAATATATTAAATATTGTGTTACACTTTGTTTTAAATTTTTAGTGGCTGACTGACGGCGTGTTCTTCTGTAAATGAGTCTTTTTTTCCACTTTACTGCTTTTACGTCTAGAAGAGGAAGAATAAAACGCTGTCGTGGTGATTCAGTGCTACGTTTCAGTCTTTCGTCTACTTGTCCTTGTGTCTTTATTGCGTTGTTTTCTTGTGTTAGCAATGTAAGGGAGCGGCCTGCCGTATGCCTCACTCCGCCGGTGAGAGCGATAGTTCTACTCTAACCCGCAGCGCCAGCCGTGGCGCTCGTTACCGGCGAGAGAGGAGCAGTCCGCCCCGCCCGGTGTGGCTATTTAGATTGTTTTTCGTGACGCGGCAAGTCTCAATTGAAACGGATGCCAGATTGCATGAATGATATGAAAATTTTGTGCAGAATGAAAGCACGCAATTATTTCTGCGAGGAGCTCACTCAGCCGCATTCAGCTGGCAGTATGAGCGAATTGTCGTTTTCTTGTTCTTGTAAGTGTTGCTCCGTTTCTATTACCACTGTAATATAGGAGTTATGGTTGAATATAGCTAGGCCGTATAGTTTTCGGTTTTAATCGACGCTCGACCATGCTCGATCTGTGCGTTTTATTTATCTTTTTATGACAATAAAAAACGGTTTCCTCGTGCATAACTTTACAGACATAAACTTCATTGTTCACAAACAGATAAATGGAGTCATATAGTTCACAAGCGGAGTACAGTTCGGAAAAGAGGCTTCGGCGAAAGCCTCAATATATTCTCTATAGAGCTGTTTAGGTCAACAACCCGGTTTGTCAAAAAAAGGTTGGAGGAGCTTCCTGAGAAAGAGCTCACAGAGCTCTTCGCTCTGGTCAGGGCGTAGAGATCATATACTAAATCTAGAGGAAAAGGTCCGCCATTTTCCCATACATTCTGGCTGCCGCAAGCGGCGGACCATGCAGGCAGACCCTCTGGGTCCCAAACACGGTTACATCATCAGAGCAGTTTCGTGAACTTCAACAATCCACGAACTTACCGGTGGAAAAATACTCGCGTTCCTTTCGAAGGTTTCTTTTTGCATAGCGCGCAGATGTACGGCCTCGCGTTAACGCTAAACTAAACCATATACCCGGCTTCGCTGGTGGGGCGCGGCTGGGCGCGGTTGAGGAATACGAAACTGCGCAACCACCAGATTTCCGAGATTTCGACAGAAGGGAAGTTAATGCAGCGTAATGACTTTATTGCTTTTTATAAGCGTTAGAATAGCTCAGAATTTAGTTTACAACGTTAAATTATCACCGTTTATATTGCTGAGAGTTTACACTCTTCGCGTTTACCGCGTTTACCATGGCAACGTTGCTTTCTTTCTCTCGTGTTCTGTCGCTCTCTTTCGCGATCGTTCACTCGGGACCCAGGATGTCGGCGCACGGGATTTGCCACTCCTCCTCACCCACCTTTACCCCCCTGGGTCAGGGTCTCTGCAGTTAGTCCACCACATCAGCGGGCAATCCATAACGTGGGGAAGCACAGCGCACAAGAGAACCTCGCAATTCCGTTTGCAACGGCGAATATTTCCCGACTGTAGAGCCCTCTCGACAAACGTGCAGACGAGCTTGCACAGCCAGATAGCTTCAGGTCGTAGATAGCTGAGTCTGTCAGACAAGCCGTCGTGAGTGAGCAAAGAACCCTCCCGTTTATTCAGACACCAGCGAATATATACAGATGATACGGGTCATGTGACCAGTGATATCAGTTCTTGAGGAATCGGCCCGTCAGCGCGTCGGCGCGTTATCAGGATGACATCACATCTTCCCCCTTTACTTTAGGTAAGAAAACATAACTGATGTGTTCGCACTTGTTCTGCAAACAGCTATCATCAGCAACAGGACAAAGAAGGGCGCGCGCTTGCTGAGCGAGGCCCCCGGACTGAGGCATTCGATCCCTGGTTCCCGACTGCAACGGCCATAGGCCAGTCTTGTTCCTTTTTCTTGTATATATTACACATCAGTAAGCCAACTATGGCTGTTCTGACATAACAATTGGCGACGAGGGAAACTCACGACCCACCGGACACCCTGCCTCGACAACGAATGCCCAACAGCGCAACGCCATGGCCACGCCTGAGTTTGGTCGCATTCCAGAGTTCGACGGCAGCTCCAGCTCGTGGAAATCGTGGTACGGGCGGCTGCAGTTTTTTTTCGAGGCTAACGATGTAAAGAACGCCTCGAAGAAACGTGCGCACCTGCTCACACTGTGCGGGGCGGAGACCTACGACGTGGTCTGCGCGCTTGTACAACCCAAGCAGCCAAGCCAGGTGACCTTCGACGAGATCGTCATACTTCTGAAGGCTCACTTTGACCCGACCCCTTCCGAAGTCTTCAGCAGAGCACGCTTCCAACGCCGCGACCAGGAGGTTGGCGAGGCGGTCAGTGCTTACGTG
The DNA here is from genome assembly GCF_016920785.2 of Ixodes scapularis. Lineage (NCBI taxonomy): Eukaryota > Metazoa > Arthropoda > Arachnida > Ixodida > Ixodidae > Ixodes > Ixodes scapularis. The sequence goes on along the minus strand of NW_024609857.1, from coordinate 173,380,845 downwards.
ACAGCCCTGAAGAAGCTCGCTGCCGAATGTAACTTCGGTACCAGCGCAGATCAAGCGACAAACCCGACTGTCCTTCCCCTGGAAGTGATGCTGCGGGATCGCTTCGTGTGCGGCCTACGGAGCGAGCAAGTGCAGCAGCGCCTCTTCGCTGAAAAAGACTTGACCTTTCAGAAGGCCTTCGACTTCGCTGAGAGCAGAGAACGCCGCGGAGGATCAAAAAAAGGTGAAGTCGGAATTCAAAGACGTGCACAAGGCAAGTGCAACTAGCTGCCAGACACGGAACCAAGATCGGCCCAGGAACCGTCCAAAAGCTCGGAACGCTCAACGCTGCTGGCGGTGCGACGCACAACACAGCCCGGACACTTGTAGATTTAAGACAGCCTCCTGCAACTCCTGCAAGAAAATTGGGCACATTGAAAAGGCGTGCATCAAAAAACGAAAAGACTCGGACAACTCGCACAAGAACCACAGCATAGAGCTACCACAACACACCTTGCTGCGGACAGCTGCACCAGACGTCAGTCACCAACGCTCAGTGGACACTTCGACACTGTACGAGCTCAACTGGGTGCCAACTGCTTACAGTGTGCCGAAGTTCACAGTGAAAGTGTCGGTTGACAACAAGTGCCTGACCTTCGAAGTCGACTCTGGAGCAGCCTGCACGCTCATCAGTGAAGCAACATTCGGCTCCACATGGACTAACGACCCGCCGCGGCTGGAAACCAGCAACGTCTTCCTGCGCACGTGGTCCGGCCAGTCGCTTCGAGTTTTGGGTACCACAGACGTGCAGGTAACGCACAAAAGCAAGACCTGCAAATTGCCACTCCTGGTTGTCAGAGGAGCCGGGTGTAACCTTCTGGGTCGGAACTGGTTTTCACACCTCGGGATAGACATCGCTGGGATCAATGATGTGTCGGAAGGCGAATTTGTCGCCAAGCTTCGAGACAAGTACAAGTCTGTGTTCGGCGAAGACATCACAGGACATGTCGGTCCTGCAGTAAAACTTTAACTGGTCGAGGGCACAGCACCGAAGTTCTTGAAAGCACGGTCGGTCCCCTTTGCTTTGCGATCAGCTGTAGAAGCTGAACTGGATCGACTGCAAGACCAGGGCATAATAGAGCCAACTCCGCACTCAAACTGGGCAACGCCTCTGGTATTGGTACGTAAGAAGAACGGAACGCTACGCATCTGTGGCGATTACCGCTGCACAGTGAACTTAGCAGCTAAAAAGGCAGCGTACCCACTTCCGACAGCAGACGAAGTCCTCAGCAACTTGAGAGGAAGCAAGGTATTCAGCACCCTGGATCTGACCCAGGCTTATCAGCAGCTCCGCGTAGCTCCTGAGACAGCAGAGGTGCTGACCCTCAACACACTGAAAGGACTTTACAAGGTCAAACGGCTTCCATTTGGGATTTCGGCGGCGCCAGCCATATTCCAGCGCTTCATGGAGTCGATGTTGACTGGTATCCCAGGTGTATGCACTTACCTGGATGATGCGATCGTCGGTGGAAGGGATGCCACGGAGCATGCCGCGCGACTGGAAGCTGTTCTGAAACAACTGGAGAAGTTCAACCTGCGCCTTGCAAAAGACAAATGCTGCTTCGGGGTTCGGGAGGTCTTCTTTCTGGGACACCGAATTGACGAATCGGGCGTCCACACTACAGAGGAGAAGGTTCGAGCCATTATGGATTCTCCAGCTCCGACTTGTAAACAGGCCTTACAGTCATTTCTCGGAATGCTTGCGTTCTATGACAGATTCCTGAAGGACAGGGCAGCTATCGCCAGCTGTCTTTATGAACTCCTTCAGAAGAACACTGTGTGGAGATGGGAAGACAGGCACCAGAAAGCATTTCAACAACTGAAGAGCTTGCTCATCAAGCAGACAGTACTGGCACACTACGACGAAGGGAAAGAACTTTTTGTGTCCTGCGAAGCTTCGCCTTATGGCGTCGGAGCCGTCCTTTCCCAACGTGACGACCAGGGGCGGGAGGCACCGATCGCTTTCGCTTCACGTACCCTTGGACCAGCAGAACGGAATTACGCCCAGCTGGACAGAGAGGGCCTTGCAGTAGTGTTTGGAGCCCAGAAATTCCACAAGTACGTCGCGGGAAGGAAAGTGACATTCATCACTGACCACCAACCCTTGTTGGGCATTCTGGGCCCAAAGAAACCGACAGCTCAAGTCCTCTCTCCACGGATGACCAGATGGAGCATGAAACTGTCTTCATATGACTGCGACATTGTCTACCGGCCGGGCAAGAACCACCAAAACACGGACGCATTGAGCCGTCTGCCACTACCAGACAGTAAGGATGAGCCATGGCGACCTGGTGACATACTAATGTTTGAAGCCTTATCAAGACCACCATTCACAGCCACGGAGATCGCTTGTCTGACACAGCAAGACAGCACTTTGTGTGAGCTGTACACCGCCGTACAGAACGGAACAGTGGACAAACTTGAAGGTGACAGGTTCACTCCATACGAGCGGAGAGCTGCAGCACTAGCACTTCACCAAGAATGCCTTACCTGCGGCTCTCGGATCATCATCCCCACGACAGCACGTCCTCATGTCCTAGCGCTTATACACGCAGGCCACAGGGGCATGGTGGCAATGAAGAAGTGTGCACGTCTGGTGGGCGGGGCTTGACAGCGAGATTGAGGGGACGGTACAGAACTGCCGTGAATGCCAAACGACACAGAAGAACCCACCAAAGGCTCCGATGCCTGTCTGGGAACATCCAGAGACACCCTGGCACACGCTGCATGTAGATTTCGCAGGGCCGGTGCACGGACAGACCTACCTTGTTGTAGTGGACGCGTGCACAAAGTGGGTGGAGGCACGTCACATGCCACAAGCAACATCGGCAGCTGTTATTAATGCACTACGGAACCTTTTTGCTACGTTTGGTATTCCGCGGAAAGTTGTCTCCGACAACGGAAGCGCATTCATCTCGAATGAGATTAAGAAGTTCTACGCGTCAAACGGTGTGCAGGCCGTAACTGCAGCAGCATATCACCCTGCAACTAATGGACAGGCAGAACGATATGTCGCTGAACTCAAGAGGGACTTCTAAAAGATACAAGCGGAAGCATACAGCGTCGACTTGCTCGCTTCCTCTTTCGACAGAACTCCACGGCCCACAGTGCTACGGGAGTGACACCAGCGAAAGCGATGTTTGGCAGAGAGCTACCCTGCCCCCTTGACCTACTTCAGCCGAAGACAGCAACGGAGGCCAAGGAAAGTCAAGATCCACTGGGTCCAGCTCGCCGCTTCGCCAGAGGGGAGAGAGTACTGGTCCGCCAGTTCCTGACCAAGCCAGACTGGGTTCGAGGCAAGATCTTGCGACGGACAGGTCCACGTTCTTGGCTCATTGAATGCGCCGGTGGCAAGGTACGTCGCCACCTGGACCATATTCGGAAAACGACACAAGCAGAAGAGACCTCGACGGAACCGGCAGAGTGGAGCGTGACAGATGACCTGGGTGAGCCGGATGCTCCGCAACAACTGCCAGCAACAAAAACATCCCAAGTGTCCGGAAGACAACTGCGGTCTCCACGGGCCAGACGTCCCCCAGACCGTTATAAGGACTTCGTCGTAGGGGGAAGAATTGACGTGTTCGCACTTGTTCTGCAAACAGCTATCATCAGCAACAGGACAAAGAAGGGCGCGCGCTTGCTGAGCGTGGCCCCCGGACTGAGGCATTCGATCCCTGGCTCCCGACTGCAACGGCCATAGGCCAGTCTTGTTCCTTTTTCTTGTATATATTACACATCAGTAAGCCAACTATGGCTGTTCTGACATAACAATAACAAATCGTTCTTTGTCAGTAAACAAACTAGTCATTATTTCTAAGTCTTTTAGGAATCTTTACAGCACGCCAAGATCGCTTCGTTACACCGTGTGACGCGGTTTCGCCCGCTGGGGCAGTCTATTGAGTGCTCGTCGACGGATGATCGGTCGTGCAAGGCTCGCTTGGCGGTGTGGTCTCCCCAGACTTGTTTGGATCATTAGTGGTCTTCTCCGAGGGCTCGACAGGTTGTTGACACTCAGGCTCTGCAGCAGGATCTTTGTCCGGCAGCAAGAACAGGTGACGGCGGTTCCTGCGGAAGGTGCCGTCTTTTGTCCTGACCCAGTAGGACCTTGGTGCATCCCCGGGGCGAAGGATGGTACCCGTAGCACCTCTGTCTCTCAGCCACACTTGGTTGCCTGCAGAAAGACTGCGCAAAGGTCTAGCCCGTGACGCTTGTCAAAATGCTTTTTTTTGTTTCTGCCTATACTCCTCATCTTTCTTCTTTCAAGAAGTGTTTACCGTGCGAGGTTTGAGTAAAGATGGAGCGCAAGGCACTCTTGAGCGAAGCCGTCGGCTCATAAGAATTTGTGCTGGACTAAAACTTGTAGGTCCAGGGGTGTTCCTGTAGTTCAGCAGCGCAAGGTAAGGGCCTTCTGCTTTTTTTAGGAGCAGTTTTAGAGTCATTACCATACGTTCAACCTCACTGTTTGCTTGCGGGTAGCGAGGGCTGGTTGTCTCGTGCTTGAACCCGTACGTCCTCGGAAAGTCTTGAAACAGACTCAGTGCAAACTGGGGCCCGTTGTCCGAAACCCCGGTGTTCGGAACTCCGTGACGGGCGAAGATACTTTTCAGGCGTTGAATGACGGCCACAGATGACGTGCCTCTGCCCAGCAACGCCATTTCCGTGTACCTGGAGTGAAAATCAACAACAATAACGTACACCGCTCCTTTTAGTTCAAAGAAATCAACTCCTAGTTTCTCCCATGGTAGTTTTGGTGTTTAGGATGGGATCATCGGTTCCGAGAATTGCACGCGTTCAGTGGCGCATTCTCGGCATATGGACACAACTCTAGCTCTATCTTTTCTAAGACCCAGCCACCAAACAAATTCTTTGGCTTTTTCTCGGCAGCGAACGATGCCTTGATGGCCTTCATGAAGCCCTTGAAGCATTTCCCTCCGTAGACTTCTTGGACTGACAAGTCTGGTGTCCTTTAGGAGCAAGTCGTTGCAAACAGTAATGTTGCCACGCTGTGTCCAGTACTGCCCGAGAACTGGTGGGAGCTTGTGTTTGTCTGGCCACCCTTGTCGGCAGGCTTGAAGCAGCAATGAGCATTCCTGGTCATTCTTCTGCTCCACACGTATTCGGTCTGTCGTACTGTCGGATGCTGGCAGCCCCCGGATGATTGCGTCAACGTGTGTCGAGACGTCCAACTACAAGAGCATTTCCTGTGACGGTGCCAAACTTGCTTCTGCTCGTGACAGTCTGCCTGCCGTGGCAATGGTTTTACCGGAAACGTGCGTGAGGGTGAAGGAGTACCTCATCAGGCGCATTCGGAACCTTTGAATCACTGGGGGTAGGGAGTCCAGTGGGTCGCGGCCCAGCAACGGAAGTAGGGGTTTATGATCCGTCTCGAACAAAAACGTGAGTCCTCGCAGAAAATTGTCAAAGTGTTCTGCAGCCAAGGTTAGAGCAAAGGCCTCCTTCTCTGTCTAAGAGTACCTCTGTTCCGTCTTCGTCAGCGACCTGGAGGCGTATGCAACAGGACATCGCTCCCCGGATGGCTGATCTTGGAGCAGTACGGCGCCCAGGCCGTGCGACGAGGCGTCTGCAGGGACAATTGTTGGGTAACTTGGATTGTACCGCGCAAGGCACCTTTCCGAGCTTAAGGTGTCCTTGATTTCGGTAAATGCTTGTTCTTGCTGAGGACCCCATGACCAGTCGTTATCCTTGCATAGAAGGCTGCGAAGAGGCGCTGTGCTAGATGCTACATCCGGGAGGAATCTTGCAAGGTGGTTAACCATGCCCAGAAACGAACGAACTTCGACGGCATTTTGGGCCCGGGGGAGCTTTTTGATGGCCCCAACTTTCTCTGGATCAGGCCACACTCCACTGGCGTCGAAGACCATGCCCAGGAACGACACTCTACCGACAGAGAATCAGCATTTTTTTTTTGTTGTTTAGCGTCACGCTTTTCTGTTGTAGCCTCTCCAGTATCCTGTGCAGGCGACTGTCGTGTTCAGTTTTGTTCGCTCCGTACACCAATACATCATTCATGTAATTCAAGACGCCTTCTAAGCCTTCCAAGACTTGCGTGAATTTTCTTTGGAAAATTTCTGGTGCCGAAGTGACGCCGAAAGGTAGTCTCCGGTAGCAATACCTTCCATACGGCGCTATGAAAGTGGTAAGCTCTTCCCAGACAACACTTGGACATCCCCAGGATGTCCTCAGGACAACCTTTTGAGGACATTATGATGTCCTGAGGATGTCCTCAAACGATCCTGGAAACATCCTAAAAACGTCCTATTGTCCGGCGTCAGGACATCCTCAGAACGTCCTTAGGAGGGCAGCCAAGGATTTTTCTAGTACATTTTTAGGGCAATGCACTGCAGGTGCAGCTGTTCACTGAGCTGTTAGTATCCTTTCGTTTGTAATCGAAGATAGGCGCAAAAAATACAATAAGGACAAGAAGAGACGTAAACACTGGCAGACCGTGGCACCAGTGTTTACGTCTCTTCTTGTTTTTTTGTTTTTTTTTGGCGCCTATATTCGATCATGAACCAACTGGCCCATATTGCCATCTTCATTTTTGTTTTCAGGTTTTCTCCAACTTGATTTTGAACCTGAACGTGCCTGCAAGAGCTGCCTGCAGAAAGAAATTCATTGTTGTGTACTATTTTAAATTCACACACAAATTCTAGATTACTAGTCTGTGAGAGGCTAAGAACATAGGGCAAAGGAAAGGGGAAAGAAAGCTGAGGGAATGCTGAAGAGGAGAGAAGAGAACCTCTCCCTTCCAGCATCCCGTCTGCTTTCTCCTCTGCGTCTTTCCTTGCCCTATTCTCTTAGCCTTTAACTATGAGCATGATCATGTCATTCAGTATTGCAAACAAAGTTAACTGTTCAAAAACACTTTATTGAAGAGCAAATGTTATACATGACTTTTTTCAATGTCTGCACCAGACATGCAGTCTGGCTTCGCATCTTGGCCAGCACTAGTCCGAATAGTCGGTGGGATCTACAAAAAAAAGTAAATTCCATAAGCATTAATAATAAAAACAGGTAATGTGAGAAACTTGCCATCATGTCGAACACATCCGGCTTTTGACTGCAGCTTTCTCAGTTTCTCTCCAAAGTGGTGCAGCCACACTTTGATGATGGTCTCCACGTCAGCTTTGTTTGCACACTCAACATTTGCTTTCACTGCCCCTAAAACATTGATTTGTGATGACAGTCACAGCAGAAAACTAGATGGTCTAGAAAGAAATCACAATTAATGCTCGTGCGAGGAAGATGCCCTTGCTACCGAGTCTACTTTCGCACGGTTGATAAGCTCGAAGTATTCGATTACGCGCCGGCATCTTTCCCACCGAAATCGCCGTTCACTGCTTTACGCCATTTCGAAGAAATATAAAAAATACTAACCTTTGTCACTGCGTTGCATTGGTGCCATCATCAATTCGGATGGAACAGCGTGGATACAGACTCGCAGCGCTGACTAACAACTCAGTGATATATTTCTTCTTCCTCAAATCGTCGTCATCTTCTCCTTCGCCGTTAATGAGAACATTTTAAATTTTTAAACACTAGAAACCACAGAGCCAAGAAACGTTAAGTAGTAAATAATAAATAAATAAATAAATGTCAATGTAAATAAACCTAGAAAAATTTTAAAAAATTAAGAAAATAAGAATAAAATTAAATTTTTAAGATTAATTCTAATAAAAAAATTAAACTTAAAACTTTTATTTTTAATTTTTTTTATTTTTTGTTGTGTTTATTTTAGTTGTCATTCATTTATTTATTTATTTTTTACCTAATAATATTTCTTGGCTGTTTGGTTTCTGGTGTTTAAAATTTTTAAATGTTCTCATTAACGGCGAAGGAGAAGAGATGACGATTTGAGGAAGAAGAAATATATCACTGAGTTGGTAGTCAGCGCTGGGAGTCTGTTTCCTTCTTGTGTGTCTGTGAGTGTGACTGTATCCGCATCCAAACATGAATTACCAACTAGCCCAAGCATCAACATTATCAAGCCATCATCAACCACGAGGCTATTACTGTTTCTGTCCTAGCTTGGCTTAGCTTGCTTGGGTCTCTCGGATGGGTAAATAATTGCAATAACGGTACGCCTTGTAGTAGGCGGTAGCTTGCGCCACCTAGATTGGATGTTGCCGATCGAACTGAATTCCAAAATACTGCGCAAATACAAAACTAATAATAATTGTAGTTTTTCCTGGTTTTATTAAAGAATTTTTTGATCAAAACTATACTTAAAAGATGTTCTAAACTTACAAAACTACATGTAATAATTTGTATGCGAAATTAAGTTTAGCAATAAACGTGAACTTTGTATACTACCGCCATTTCATTCAATTTTTTTAAACACAAGCAAATTGAGGACGTGCATATTACCTCTAACTTTGTATCCTTCGTCCTCAAAAAGTCCTCAGAAGGACGTTTCTAGGATGATCCAGCGACTGACTTTCTCAGGACGTCCTGAGGACGTCTTGAGAAAGTCAATGAACGAATTCCTAGTAGAACAATGGTTGAACGATTTCATCGTTCAACCATTGTTCTACTAGGAATTCGTTCCACGCTCAAAGTGGACATTGGGGTCTCTACTTCTGAGCTTGTCTACGGCACTACGCTACGTCTACCTGGCGAATTTCTTCACAACACGTCATATCTGATGTGCCCACGTGTGCCCAGGATTTTACAAACTATGCTCACCGTCTCAGACAACATTTCAGACAACTTCGCTAATGTGCACCACGAGAGATTAAGAACCACCCTTCCTTCATCAGCCCCGACCTTGACACCTGCACTCATGTTTTTGTTCGCATCGATAGAACAAAGAAGCCACTTGAACAGCCTTACCAAGGTCCGTTCAAGGTCCTCAACCGAAAGTCGAAGTTCTTCATTATTGACATGGGCGACCGTCAGGAAACGATCTCAACTGATAGATTGAAACCTGCGAATGCAACTACAAACACTACTTTAACACAAACGAACCAGCAAGTCGGTTCCAACCATCGTATTCGGTGAAACGCAACTTGCATGTGCATTGGGATTAACACTTAACGATTTTCCTAGCGATGTAAATAATTGCACATATTCATTATGGCAGTGTCCACTGCCAAAACATTTAGTCGCAATGTATGTGTCTAGCATATAACTTCGTTTCTACCGAGGGGAGTATCTGTGGTGGCTGCGGAAGTAAAAGCAAACGTCTTCCTCGAGCCCCTCGGGACAATGATGATCACGAGCAGACACGGGTTAGAATGACTACAACGCTCACTGACGTCTCCACGATTAAATTGTGATATATATATATATATAAAATTAAGTCACATCAGGTGAAACCGAGTATAGGGATGACACTGCTCTGTTCGATTCGTGCCACTATTCGCACACCCCTACTGGTATCACAATTAGCGGCAAGATGCTTTGGCGGCGCCGTCCTATGGCTTCCTCTCGTGACGTTATTACCTTACGAACAAGTTCCATGGTGTTTGTAATTAGCATGGTGGAAGCTTGAGATCATTGGGTTCTAGGTTCTAAAACCAACTCTGCCATCACCGCCAAAATTAAAGTTCTTACATTACTCTCATTTCTGACGATGAGAAAACCTTTGCTGACGTCATAGTCAGCATTCGGCCAATCGTGGAAGGCCGACCACAGCGACGCTTTTGATCGCGCGCGTCGCCAATAGCAGACGTCAAATCTCCTGCGCTGTCGCGGCCGCGAGCGATAGTGTCAGTTGGCAGCGCCCCTCGCGGTCGTTTCGGTGAAGGGGGGGGGGGGGGGGGGGGGGGGGAGGAAAGAAAAGAAGGAGAGGGCACGGCAGGGCGCGCGCCTCTCTTATGACAGGCATCTTGGTACAAGAGGTTTTGCTTCAACCAGGGTGTAAGATAGACAGGTGGGGAAACGAGAGCCAAATGAGCGACCGGTTTGTGTCCCCCTCGGTTTTCTCTTTTTCTGTGGCGCCATCTACGTGGAGCACCGCGAACTCTCACTCCGGGTGGGCGACCGGTGGCGACCGGCTAAACTGACGGTGATTATTTCTCGTGGATTTTCAATGGAGGACTGTCGTGATCTCGGTTTATTTTGCGCACTCTCCCATAAAGTTGAACGCAAATACGATTCCGATTTTTTTCCTCTCGCCGCAGCGCCATCTGTCGCAAATCGGGGGTACCCGCAAGCAGACGAGTACATAATCCGGTCACGGCGCTGCGGTAGGCTTCTATGGGCAGTTTCCCCACCTGTCTATCTTAGACCCTGGCTTCAACACACCCCGTGGGAACTACAGCACCAGCTTTTGTTCCAACTGCTCTCGCACTCTTAGGTTTCGTCTAAATGGAAAAAGAAAAGGAGCGAATACTCGATCTTGTTCCGGTCATTTGCAATATCTTCGGTAAATTTGGCACAGTACGTCTAAAAGAGGAGTTTAACGGACAGCCCAGTTCATCGATCAAGTTATTGCCTCGTACCTCTATTTCGTGGTGAGTTAACCTTTCCTACCTTCTTGTCGAGGAGTTGCGGGTTCGTGTTTTATTCTCGGTTACCAAAAAAGAAAATGGTGAGCACACCTTTTAGTCATGACTTCGGGCCAACGAAGAAGTGTGTTGATTTTTCAGCGCTTCCCATGGCTACTTCACACGCGTCGAGTAGATAACGAATTGTGCGCTCCCCCCCCCCCCCCCCCGCCCCAACTCATTCTGCCAAAAATATATCTCTCTGTTTTAAATAATAATAATAATAATAATATTTATTTTGGTTCAGGAGAACCGCGGTGCCGCAGAAAGGCAAGTAGCCCATACCAGGAAGGCCTGCGGCGACGCATCTAAGGACGATGGGATGAGATTTTGTACAGATGACAGAGAGGTGCTGACGATGTTGAAATGGAGCTTGTCGGCGAGGGTGGCGGGATGATGTTACGGGTGATGTGGGTCGTACCCTCTCATCGAATTTCTGCGCCTCTGGTCCTCTTGCCTCGCCGAAAGTTGGTCTTGTGAAGCCACCGGTGCGGCGCGTGGACTTATCATCGTGCAGGCCGAGCAGGACGGCCGCCTCCGGGATGGAACCGGCTCGCGGCGCGCCGGGCTTCTGTTAGGCTTAAGGCTGCGGTCCCACGGCGGCCATGACATATGACGCTTTCCGCACGTTTTCGAAATGCGATTGTGGCGTGTTCAAGCTTTCTAAAATTATGTGTTATATATCATCTTGTCTTGTACAACATTATCTTTCCTCTGATGTAGGATTTGTTTTCCTAGTGCAAAACGCTAATTCAGTGGGCACCCGCGAACATTGGCCTTTTCGGCAAAACATGGTTTCGTAGTACAGTGGTACAGGGTGCACAATTGGAGCAATTTATTTCAAATTTTAGAATGTTATAGAAGAAGAGTGCGTTCATTGTCATTAGAGGCCCTTTTTTCGTTTTTCATTTTATTTTGACAGATATTTACTTTAAAAAATGTACCTCGCGGAAGCACATTCAGTCGCGAATATTTGGCCGCCTACACGGTCATTTCATTTGAAACGTTTTACATGTGTTTGCAACTATGGTAGAAAGAGCTACGCTAAATTTCATTGTAATATGGCCTAAACTTTTTTCGGAATGCTCACGTGAAAAGTGACAAAAACAGTTTTTTTTGGCAAACTTCATTTGGTAGTACAGTGGTACAGCGCTTAGGGATTGGCACATTTGAATAAAATTGTAGACCTGCAAAGAAAAACATATTCTGCTTTGTCATTACAGGCCCTTTTTCTAAATTTCACCTTTGAGTTTTCATAAAAAAAGTTTGAATGTAGGCGAAATCACGAATTTGTTGATAGTCAAAACCGAGTATTTTTACCCTTTTTGGCAGACATTTAGGCCGATATTTTTAGTATTAAATGGAGATTACTGTTCCAGGTCCTGATTATTAGCCCACATTTTCACTAATCGAGCCTATTTATTTAAAAAAATCATAAAACATACATAAAACACAAATTGGATGCCTGGTTGCGCCCTCTATGTGGCGGTGGCTGAAATGTGACTACGCGAGGTTCAGGAAACTGCCGAGGATGGTGCTGATTCCAGCTGTGGTTGCCAGCTTCGGAAACTGGTTGTACACTTGGCTTCTTCCGTTTCTTGCAAAATAATGTGCTGGAAAACTTGTTCGAAACTCGTGAGGTCCTTTATTACACGGTACTTTCTGCTAATATAGCTTTTAGGGAGAATTTCAGTCGCTTTCATATTGTCAAACGATTTTTTTTTTTATGCGAGGCTCCACCGGTTCAGTTTGCTGAATAAATTGTTCACGCAATCGATATCGAAGTTTCAAATTACCGAAATGCCAAAATCGCCAGTTCCGTGTAGATACGCAGCGTGACGCACGTGCTTCTGGTGCGTGTGCACGTACGTGTTTGCTGCGTGGTTCTTCGGTTGCTGCGAGTCTTCGCGTATTTATTGTGCACTGCTTACCTCCGTCTGCGCACGCCTCTCATTCTTGTAACTACCCCTGCTCTGTTTGCATAGAGTGAAGTTTGTGTCTGTCTTTTCGTTCGCTGACTAAGCTCGTGTCGGTGTCCTTCCTACTGGCTGCTGTTCTTGTTTGCGTACCGTGTGTGTCGCTTTGATTACTAGGTCCCCTGCTTATGGGGTGGAGCAAGCGGTGGGCGTCGCGCCAGGGGTGGGTCGTGATTGGGGAAACAGCTTTAGCAGCCGACGCCGACTTCGGCGCGTTTCTTCTGCGCACGCGCGTACTGTCATTGATATCGCTACTTCGCGCCGTGACGATGCGCTGATCTATAGGCCGGTCGGCGCTCGCGTGATATTGTTGAAAATTCTTGAGCGTGTATTTACGTTTCGAAAGCCATAATATAATTAAAGTGACTATTTGGCCGGCAGCCGGCATACCGTGGCTCTGAAAACAAATTGCTAGGAGTGTCCTCCCATTCGGGTGCGCGCAGTCCGTGCTTCTGGCCGCCCCGGCCGCCCAAATGCGTTTTTCTGATGCTTGTTTTGTTTTCAGTAAACAGACAATAGATTCCTGCTGATATTCTCCTTTATAATCTTCACTCTTGACAACTCTTTAGTGTTGGAAGGAACTCCGTCAAATTTGACGATAATGCATGTGTAAGTACAACTGGAACCTCATAGTTGCAAGAATACTTTTCCTGGATTGTCTGCATTAGAGTGCCTCCATGTGCGCTTCGCGCACACGAAGGCTCCCTAGTCTGCACCTTTCTGATAATATGATCGGTCTCCATAAATTGCACTTCTCCGCTTCGGGAGCACGGCCAGCGGTGGTTCTCTGTCGGTCATCGAACCTCACACACGTGAAGCGTTGTCAAAGCTGTGATATACCGGGCGTTTTATTATTATGTTTTGTTTTGTTTTGTTTGTTTTTTTTGCTGAAAGAAATTGTACTTTTGGTATTCCCGGGGATAACATTATCGGCGGCGGCGGACGTAAAAGAACGAGCGTAAATTGACAGTTAGTGGCCTAATAAACTAAAATTTGCCGCTTGCGAAAGCTGGAGAGGGGGCGACCTCCTCTCCCCCGTTCGCTCCGCTGAAGTGGAACAGGGTGGGAGGAGCTCCCACTTCGTTCTTGACCTGTCACCGACTACAGTTGCGAATTCCACTTGTCATTTTGGAGCAATGACGAGATAGAGCTGAGTCATGTATTGCGTTCTCTGAGATGAAGAACGCAATGCGCGCGGAGTTGCTCCACGTATGCACCACCAGTCACCAGTAAAAGCGACCTGTCCTCCGAGGAGGTCGAGCGAGACGCCGGCTGACATGGGGGTCGGTCACCTCACCGTCACCACCGTCTACCGTGCCTTCAAAAACACGGGGCGCAATGTGTTTCTGTAGTATAACAAAAAATTGAACAAACAAGGTGCAAACTTTCATTTTTTTCCTAAGTGTGGTTTGCAGGGCTGAACCGAATACAAAAACGATACGCCGTGCTGGGATGACGTCGACTACAATGGTACACGATCATAACAAGAGCACAAATCCTGCCACATTATTTTGCTACAGTGATAAGAGCATATATATCTTTGTCCGCGAAGCGGCAACAGAGACATTATTTCCAAATTAGAGTTCGAAGTTAGCCTTCGATGCTAGCACTGACCAACTCACTTCACTCACAGGGTGAAAACGTGAAACTTTGTATCATTCGGACAGAGATCGAAAAATAACACGCACCGCTTCAACTTGGACACCCCAAAATAATTAACTGTAGTGGATCGCACGCAAAAGCTTCGCGTACGCAATAAAATTGCCGGTCAGAAGTACGGTTCCGCAAACAAAATCAACATATGAGTCATCAAATTATGAAGAAAAACCAGGTGTGAGCCTGCCAAAAATATTCGACATTTATTGTTGTCAATATTTGTTTTTCTATCCACGTGCTTATGTCGCAGTGGAAAGCCGTGAAACTCCCTATAAAATTATTTTGGGCAGTGTTTCCGACGGTGCTCGCTCGATCGTAAAATGCCGCTTTGTTGCTACTTTGGCGAATCAAACAAGGAAGCCACGTTCACCTACAATGCCCTGTCCACAAGAAGGGAAATCAAAATTTTCGCTTCGTTTTCTTTTTTTTTTTTAAATATTCTTCTCTTCTGCACGATATAAGGTATGAATTATTATCCTTCCCTGTACTCTCGCTGCGACGAACAGTCCGATAAACGAGTCACCCTATGACAAAGATGGGGGTCCCGAAAATCTCCTAAAATCGTGTTTGTTCTCAGAGACACATCCGTGTGTAAGAAAAACCGCGGCCCTCTTTACGAAGTACGGACATATTTAATAAATATCGTTGACTTGAGGTCGAACTTTTCATTTGCTTTGTAAACACAAGCGTGACGTCACGTGCGCATCCCACGCGACCCGACTGAAGTCTGAACTGGTGTACTATGTGTGGACAATAGGGCATTATTTTGACTTCCCGGCCGCGACGACCTTGGCGAGGGAGGACAGATGGGGTTCCCGAAAACTCCTAGAATCGTGGTTTGTTCGCAGGGACACACACATCCGTGTGTAACAAAAAACGCGGCCCTCTCCACGAAGCTTACACAGGCATTGTTGTGTAACTACTGAAGATGCCTCCCGCAAGGGAGGCAAAACGTCTAGTGAAATTGTTTTTTCCTGTTCTGTGAAGTCGGTGATTTTATTTTAATTAAATTACCAGTCGGCCTGTGTGACCAGTGCTCATTTGAAGAATCGCCTTTGTCTTTCCTGAACCCTAACAAAAACACCCTCAAAATATTTTTTTTCACTGTTCGGCTACGTTGGCATAGCCTATAATCGACATAATTTTTGCGAAAGTTTACTCTTATTTTATAATTATCTGTAACCATTTCTAATTGAAGAAGTGACAAGTATAATAATTATATTATGATTTTATATCAAAATTCGACGAACCGGGAGATGCGAAATTCGGTGAAACAGCTTTTCAAAAAAATATCCGGTGCCCGAAACTTGCTTATATTAAAATGTCTAACATGTGTATGTGTTCTAATACAGAAGATGAGTGCAATGTGGAAACTGAATGGCCTCACAGACAATTGTCAACGAGTTGGAATTTTTGATGAATTACCCTTTGTCGAGTCATCCTACTACCGATTGGCCTCTTCAATCAATTGCCCGTCGACAAATATTGTTGTTGGTTTATTTGCCATCTGCTGTAAGGGGAGAGTGTGGGGCTCGTCAAGCCGACATCTGCCAGCATTTCCATCACGCCTCCAGCGCCTGTACCGACTGACGCCGACGAGTTGGCCTAGAAATAAATACCCGCGGACTATACTATAGCCGCTAAATATCTCTACGCGAGCATGATGTGTTTTCAAAGGGGCACCCGCCTGTCGGTGCTTCTTTGAGTTATACATACGTCACGGTCAAAACGTTCCGCAGCTAATGAGTGAAGGCCGACCAACCTATTTTGTCCAATTGTCCGTGTATGGAAGATGAGAATGCCACTGCGTCAAAGACAAGACGTGTGCGAGCGTTGCTAAAAATAGAGACCACTATCGATGTTTTAGTATACATGGTTTCATTCTTAGTCAGAGCGCAAACAGAGGTTAGATTTCACGAAAACACATACACAAAGACAAAAAGCACTTTATCACGGCGCATTGTATGAGTTGTTATATTAGTGGGTGGAATCACCCAAACAAAGATAGTGAACGCCGTGGCGTTTAGGTGTTGAGCTGTTGGTGATGCTTGATCGGCGCAATGTGTCAGTCGAGCTCCAACTGAGGGTGATATGAGGCGGGGCAGCTCTGTGGTTTTACTTGTTGTTTATTCTGGTGTCTTTCGTTTTTGCGCGAAATATTGCGGATCACAACAGCTAGGCATCTTCGTCCGATGAAGCTCTGTTTTATTGATTGGCGTTTCATCGAATAGTGGACATTTCATTGAACACCGCTTCATTGAACGCCAACTCAAGTAGCTTGATCGAATCATGTTTCTGCTATCAAATTATTGCAGATATAATAACTACGCTCGTCATATTTTGTAAATAACGGTAGCTTTTAGCGATAATTGTGTTGCATAGTTAGTTTCGGCCGTCAGCAAATGGTGAAAAATATCTATCTACCTATCTCTCTCTCTCTCTCTCTCTCTCTCTCTATATATATATATATATATATATATATATATATATATATATATATATATATATATATATATATATATATATACAAAGGCAAAAATGCGTACTGTCAGAGTTACTAATTCGAAGTTTACTACGACGTTTCGAGCGGGGACCACTCTTCATCACCTAATGAAGAACGGTGCCCGCTCGAAACGTCGGAATAAACTTCGAATTAATAACTCCGACAGTACGCATTTTTGACTTTATATATATATATATATATATATATATACATTTTACTAATACAATGTCTGGACATTTACACTTACCAAGTAACCATTTTCAGCTGTGATTTGAGACTGTGTTGCGCTTATCCCGCTCTTATGTATTTATTTTTTGATTCTCTTGTTTCTGGCCTTTTTATTATAGGCTTCCACCAGCTCGCTTGCGCGTGAACTCTAAATTCAAGTGATATAAGTTTGTAAATTAGGGTGGCACTATATAGGTTTGAAATCCTATACCAATTTTATTGCCATTTGGTGAGCCATGTACGAATTTTGAAATATATCTTTTCATCCAAATAATCGATTAGTAAATCGAATAGCGATTCGGACGAATTTACTACGACGGGAAGAACGAATTTGCAAATCTCATGGCAATTAGGAAATTTCAGCCATCCTTGGTTTCCGATTGGTCGCGCTCAGTAGCGGCTCCCTCCGCACAGAGTAGCCTCGAGTCAAAATTCGCGGAGTCTCTACTGACCGGCCAAAAAAGTGCGGCGCTTCAACTGCTCCCGCCCAGACGACTTTATGTATTTGTATACGCCCATGACATCGGCCGCGATCGGCGATTGAGGTTCCGTTAGCCGACGCAAGCGTCACCGGACGTCTCGTATTTCCATACTCTCATTTAACTACAGAAACAAAAACAACAAAAAAATCATCCAGTTCATGTTCACTATGTTCACCACTGACAAGATAGTCGGTAGTCGACGAGTTTCCGTGCAAAGCCGATCAAAACGAGGCACCAGATCAACTTTTACGGCTGCCATCAGGAAAGATCTGGCTTGTCGCGTTCCCTCAACGTCACTCCGAATATTGTTTGTGCCCCGCGCACCATCCTCTTGTAGCAATATTTTTATTGTCCCCATGTGATTTCTTTTTTATGTTCTTACTGGTGTTTGATCATAATTCGGTCATTGAAATAGTTTTTGCTGCCGACCCTATCATTATTTTGACCCTCTGGCAGCAAAGGAATCTTATGCCGGCATTACACACGAAATAAGAATGTAGACACTCCGTCCCATATCTCAAATTACATCACAATGTGTTTACACAACTGTAGTGCAGAGGTACGATGAGCAGGGTCTGAGAAAATATTAGTTTCAGTATTTTCAAAAGAGCGACGAAACAAAATAAAGAAAGGACCGCCAATCGGCAGCGCGTGCAAGCATAGGCAGTAGTGACAGGAAGCGCGAGGTATGTCTTTCGTACGGCCGGCATCAACTCACGCACTGTCCGAAGATGTACTCTGTTTTACTCGTAGGATTGCAACGCTGCGGAATGTAGGCGTGTGATCTAGAAAGCGCGTCCTACCATTTCTACGCGCGAGTGCTCCTGCAACCCAAGCATTGTATACAGTTACGTCCTCGCGCCCGTGCCTTGGCCAGCCCCGTACAGAACTTATGCAGTATCGAAAAGGCATAGTTCAAAATTGACGGTCCCACTTTTCCATACCGCTTCAAAACCCCATCTCGCTCAAATCACTTGGCAGCCGGACAATTTTGGCAGGGGGCCTCAAGTTGGGAATTATCCGGTACATTGTCCTCCCAACAATGAACGTGGGCGCGACGCGCCAGGGGGTCAACACGTGAAAGGAGGGGCGTAAGAGTGGAGAAGGAAACTCAAGGTCGCAAGCGACGGGAAAAAGGGTTTCGAAATTGGCGCGCTGGTTTTGCAGCATTTGCTCATACGGACAGTCAACGCCGCCCTGGTGGTTCAACTAATGTTTTGTTCAAGATGGCCCCCGTGGTACCGCAGCCTTAACGCGGCTGCCACGAAAAATGTTCGTAAGTCCAGTGAACTTGCACTCACCAACGCGAAACCGGTACCGATGAGCTCTAAATCATTTAAAGGGAAGATGGGGCACTTCTACATCTGAGAAAAAACGCTTGAATTGCGTTCATTTTGCCTTTAGAATAACAGATATCAAAATTATATTTCAATGCGACGCGCCGGAGAGCCACAAGAGCAATTTCAAAATAGGGCTGAAGCCCCGCCCCCCTAGCCTTGGGCAGCCAAAAGAGCCGTCGATGACGTCACGGACAGCGACTGTCTTTCGCGTTTTTCTCGCGTTTAACAATACTTACGCAGCAAATGGTTTGGGTATTCGGGTTCACGGGGTAAAAATACACTAGAATTCACTTCTAACTCATTTTTTCCAAGAAGCTCCGTAGCTTCCCTTTAAGGGGAGGTCATGCTGTCGGTGACCGCCGGCAGTGGAGACCTAGGGTCACCAGAGCCGGTGGAAAAAACCGTACCCAACGGAGCCGATAGAAATTGCGTCCGCTCGGGCCGGCCTTCTTCCATAGATGTGTATCCTCTACTCCTAGGACTAACGCTGCCTACAACATCCATTCTGCTCAAATCAAGTTTGGTCTTGTGTCTCTCCCTCAAGTTGCGCGAGAGCGCAAGTGAGGGCCCGCTGGCACAGTCCCGTTTGCTTACGTTTCGGCAAGTCTATGGCCCTTTTTTTCTTGGGGGGGGGGGGGGGGGGGGGGTTTATATTTCGCCAACGACTATTTTAACGTCCTTCCGAAAACAACGGTGTCATTGTTAAAGGGTCGGTGGAACTGTTTTCAGATGGATTGTTTTTCACTTTACACGAGTTCACTGGCACTAGTGGGACCCAAGTGTACTGGCACGCAACGCCAGTGACCAAGGAACATCTTTGTCGCGGTGCAATTTCAAGGATAAAAGCGAGCGTTTTCTTTCAGTCTCTCCTTCGCAACACTTCGTGACGTAGCATGGGGGGTCGCGGTGTCGGGTTAATCCCCCAGCGACAATACTTGAACGCGGCTCTAAGATTTAACCCGAGCATTGCATGTGCTCTCGATTTGGGCTTGTGATAATCGACAGCTCGACTAGCAGTCGTGTAGTGGCTCGACTTTAATCGCGCCAATGAGGAAAATAGTGAACCCTAACAATGTCTGGAACTTAACGCGTGTCCTGTGCTTTACCAACCGCAGCGCGTGTCTTTGATCAACATTGGCGGCATATAATCGGCTTTAGATCACGTGGCCGCTTGTTCTGGCTGCCAACTGAGCGGGTGAACGCTGCTAGGTATTTTTGTTTACGTTTATTGCGTCGGAAAAGACACGAACGCGTGTTTTGTTGGTCATAAAGGGGTATTCACACGAGGGAGAAATCCCGGGGATTTCTCCCCGGCACGCGCGGATCACGAGACGAAAACGCGAGGGTTTCGCATATTGCAATGCCTGACGTTTTCGTCGCAGGATGCGCGTGCCGTGGAGAAATCCCCGGGATTTCTCCTTCTTGTGAATACCCCTTTAACGTCAGGGATTCGTCCTAAGCGCTATACACTCAAAGTGCACAAGCTGTTGCAGCCCCCTTTAAGGGAAGGGTAGGGTCAACGCGATGAATAAGTCAGTAGAGGGGGGGCAGTCCTAAACGAGGACACACGAACGACAATGGTGGAGACAACCATCGGAACACAATAAAACTGTGGAAGTTTTCCTTTGTTCTGATGATTTTGTCCCCATTGTCTTCCGTCTGTCCTCGTTCATTATTCCTCTTCTTTTGTTGTGCCTCCATGTTTAGGGGTTCAAAGCCCCCAAAGTCCTCAATGCGTTTTGTCCATTTTCACCTTAAGGCTATCCGGATTAACCTTGATTTTTTTTTTTTTTTGTGCGCTTTACGTTTTTAGTCGAAGTCAGAAACAACTTGCAGAAACATAAAATTATTTTTGTTACCAGGTAACCTCAAAATGAAAAAAAGAAAATTACATAGTTCCGGAAATGATGTCATGGACGTGCAAATTAAGGATAAAACCCGAAAGCAGCGGACCCTGGGTATGTTTCGATAGCTTACGTCGGCTTGTCGAGAGTCAGCACAAGATTTTTGCTTTGTATTAAGCTTGAAAAACAATTTAAGAAGCTTTTTCTCACGCTGCGTAAGAAGAACGGATGTCCTTGCAAAATATAACATTATAATTTAAAAAAAAAGAAAACCTAAGCAAATTTTGCTTTGCGAATATGAAACCTTTAAAGACCTGTTCACATTGAGCTCTACGTAACTCAGCGAAAGACGCCAAGCGCTGATTTTGTACTTTATTAACGCTGTGTGAGCATTTCGCTGAATGTGACTCCCATTTTGTCTTGTTTACAACAACAAAGCAGCACTAATACGGTTGTTGCATTGGAGGTTTCAGCAGTCATTGTGCCAACGGCAGCTAAAGGCGCCAAATGTAATTTAGCTCGATTCAGCTGAGATGGTTCTACCATAGACGCCTATATTGGCGACTTCTGGGAATTGGACGGTTCCTAGTCGCTAAGTGAAAGGGTGTCGCGGCTACTAAGCTCGCCTGTTATCTCGAGCAAATCATATATTCACCGCACATGGCGGGCTCACGACGAAGCTGTGAAATTAGGTTGGTACCAAGGTCGGATCAAGATGTCGCCAGAGTAGTTACGCCAGGGTGTCGCTGGTGGTTTCTGACGCGTGCTAGTGGGACCTGTTTCATATTTGTCGCCTCCGTGACGAACTCGCTGACAGTTGGCGGATGGCGGATAAGACCACCGAATATTTCGCTCTTCACACCCCTCATCTGATGGCGCAGCTTCTCTGTTGCCTGAAGGTCGGTGCGGGCGCTCAGGCGAAGAACATCCTGGACGAAGCTGGTGATGCTCTCATTTGGACATTAGGTCCTTGTGCTAAGGATGTCTTCGGCCCTCTCGCTTCGGTGTTGGCTGGGGAACCTCCTTCAGTTTTTGCTTACACAGCTCCCATGAAGTTAAAGAAGCCTCGTGGTTCTCCAGCCAGCACCTCGCAGCCCCTTCCAGCGAGAACATGTTCTGCAAGCACTGCTCAGCTTTGCACCCGTTATGGCGGGCCACACGTTCTTAGTGCTGCAGCCATTCCTTGATGTCCTCGTGGAAATACGTCGGAGTACGGGGTGCGACGGGCAGCTATACGACGTCAGAAGGGGCCGGGGTTTACGACTGGTTGGCCATCGTCGTCGCGTTTGGCTTGGGCTTGTGCAGCAACAAACAAAATTCAGAGTCCTGTCCCTGAGTGCAGTGGCTGGCCCGAACTCTAGGTTCCTTGTAGAGTGGTCTTCCCACCGGGCTTGGAACCGAACTTGCACTGCGGGCCCTTGGAGGATACGCTGCAAGGACATGCGGTGCCGAGCTCCTCCATCAGAATATCCCGAACGACGAGGTGACGAAACAAAGAAAAACTGAAGAAACTAAAACGTTTAATGGGCGAACTTATGTACAAAACAAAAAGGAAACAGAAGATAACAGCAGAGCGTCGCAGGCGCTGAAGTCGGCGTAACAGCAGGGTTGAACGCTGGGGCAAGATTGACTCCAAACCGCCACGCGGAGCACGATTTGTACCCGCGTGGGTTTCTGGAACATTCGGCGTAGAACGTTCGGCGCGTTGAACATTCATAACTGGATCAGACGAAAAGGTTTTCTAACTCAAGCGAATGTCGTTGAAAAAATAAATAAAAGAGCAGCTCACTCCCTGGAATTGAACACGGACCCTCCGCGTGGTAGCCAAGCGCGGTAACCTTTGGACACGCACTCGCTATACAACGTGAGCGGCAATATCTTGGAATACGGGACCTTTCCCACATTCGCAAGCTGAAGTGACAGGCTATGTCAATGCCGCAACTCGGAAGTAGCATGGGCCTTCAATCAGCAACGGCTGTCGTCTACCCAATTAAGCGGATTCGAAAACCACAGTGCATTAAGTGCTGGTCAAAAATTGAGTCCGCTGAAATCAGTGGCATGGAGGGTCTAATTGACTAAAGCCTCACTCCGGATAGGCGAAGGTTGCGGGCTCGATCCCAGCTCCTTGCTCAAATTTTCGCTAGCTCTTTTTTTCCTTTTCCTTCCCCTAACATTAATACAATATATTTAAAAAAAAACACTCATTCCCCTCGTCGTTCACATTATATATATATATATATCCCCCTTTATACCCACGCCTTCAAGCCGCCGCCACCATGCCCGTTATATATATATATACATATATATATATATTAGGAGGCCTCGACATTGGAAACAGGGGACCAGTGAAGGTTTAACAGGGAGCCTTTAATACACGCCAGGGTAGCTAAACTCGTGGAGCAAAACATTCTTCGCTTTCTGACGTAGCGCGGGGAGTGACCAAAAGAACGCCGCAAAGTTCCCTCCTCCCTGCGCGCGCTCAACTTCGCAACTTTTGACAAAAAATTCCCCGCGATCCCTAGGCGGTGCACGAGAGCACGAGACAGCGAGGGGAGGCGAGCGTTCACGCCGATCGCTGTACGTTGTCTTTGAGCTCTCCAGCGCCGACAATGCCGTCATGCCTCGCCCAGGCGAGGAGCGAGAGCAGACGACGAGAGTTCGTCTGCTACGATGCGGCATTCGCAAAGCGGAACTGAAAGAAAAAGCGAATTTTCTGCTCTAAATCGCGTCCCGCGGGCCACAAACTCAAACGCGAGTTTGAATTGTCAGTGTCTGATATTTCACGATGGGAGAAATCGACGACCCGTGTTTTATTTGCAAAATTTGAGTCGCGTTGTTGCGGTATAGACGCTGAAACCTACCAGTGCGTAATGAAAGGCCCAGGACAAACACAGAGGCCACGAGATCTCGCATCATCTGTGTGCGGGTGAAAAGTGGAACATTTTTTGACAAAGCTCCCACAACAGAAACCTGTGACGCATTCACTCAGCGTCCGGGAAGGCTAAACATGGAGACGTTGCCCGAGGCTCAAGCAAAGTCATATTTGAACGGCAGCTATCTTGCCCCGTTGTATTTTGTTTGAGAAAGCTCTCGTTCTCAATGCCCTCACCAGGGAAATAAAAAGTCTTACGAAACACATTGCTAGATGTTCCAAAGAACTAGATTTAAGCCGTATCCTTTCAGTAATTCACTCATAATACTATGCTTAAAACGAAGCAAGCTCTTGCGCGTATAGTGCCTTCAATTTTCTCAAGTGTATGCTGTTTTGTAGTCAGCTGGTTTCGGAAACTTACGCCGTCTGTAGATATCTCTGACAGCCGAGTTCCTTAATTGGAAGTCATCGCAAGTATAAGTTACACGTTGCAGCAACCAACGTTTATAGATAAACGATGGCAGTGACTGGGCGCTCTCGCATTCCCACCCATCACGCTGAACAAAAAGGCGCTAGTTTTGGTTTGAGGTCGGTACTTTTCTACAACACCTATGGCGACAGCATCAGTCTGCACTCGCGGATCGGGAGCCCGTCACTGGCCTCACCGGCAGCCATTGCTTGACAAAAGGCAATACGCCGCGTCCTGTCTAGTTCTGCCTTCGTTTTCGTCCTTGTTGTTTTGGCGTATTATATTATGAGGCAATACACGCAAGTCTAAGGGAGAAACACGCAAAAATAAGAAGCTTGTGCGCGGTGCTCGAGGGCGAGTTTTTTTATGACGTGCTGCGATGATTATATCGGGTGCTTGGAGATCAAATAGACATTCGTCAAACGTTCGAACATCGATTTTAAAAAAAAATAAAAAATGGGCCGGAGCATTACCGACTTTACCGACGTCGTTTGCTTCGGTTGCTAAACAAATGGCACGTTCAGCGACTGAACAGCACGCTCCGAATTTCAGTTTCAGTTCAAAGAAAAAGCTTTCACCATGAAGTACTATGTACGCGCGGTTAAAACGATGCGAATGTGCCCCGTAAAGGCCTTCTAACTTTTCGTTTGCTGAGCTCTGATGACTCCGTGATCACGGATGACACCACAATAATTCTCGGTAGCCCTTGTCTCATTAAACATATCACAGTTAACGCCCAACAAAGTCGCCCTCGACCCTCAACCAGACAACATTCATTTAAACAAGATGGGTATTCTAACGCGTTTAATATTCTTGCCTACAATATTAACTATTATTTTCAGAAACACGATAGAAGTTTCATGATCGAGAACAACTTACTAACGTAATAAAGTTGAGATTTCCTGTTTCTCCTGTAGCCTGCATTAGATCGTGTCAAGCGATGACTGCCGGTGGTGCCGCTCGACCCCAGCAATACAGGCCCCTATCCTTGAACCAGCCTCCTAAGAGATCAGTGGTGCCAGTGCTATTAGACATAAATCGTTTATTTGCATCGGTACACCCATACCTGCCGGATGTCGGGACGACGCGCAAAACCGTTTATCCGGCCAATATTGAAGCCGGTTTTTGGCCGAAATTGCCTCGACACTCGCCAAGAAACAACGTTCTGTTTTCGGCGACTCGTGTGTGTAATTTATTTGTGCAGTCATTTTATTGGGTCCCGGGCCACTGTGTACACCCCAAAAAAGAAATGTACTGCGGTAATTACACCTTGACGAGAAGTACGCACGTAGCCAGGATTGGGGGGGGGGGGGGGGGGGGGGGGTGCCGCCCATGACAATGTGCTCTATGAGGGGGAGGGGGGAGAGGAGGCCCAGCAAAATTGATGATCAGGGGCAGGGGGGGCAGGCCTTATGCCCCCCCCCCCTTCCCGGCTACGTACCTGAGGGGAGGGGTATTGTAGTTTTACATCTTTATAAAAAGGTAGTGCATTATCACACATTTTAAGAAACGTGTTTCAAAAATCACACATTTTTAAATGTGTGAGATTTACATTTTTTATAAGGTCTCTTGCTAAACTTATTTGGGTGTTAGTTATGGGACACCCCACTTACATGTATAAAGGTGTGAAAATGTTTGATGTGTATATACCTCTAACGGAAGAAAATCTATTTCATGTGATTACATCGCGTGCCGATGAAACGATCTGTCGATGACACGTCGTTCGATGAACTGATTTGACCGCCAATGAGTGACGACTGCGAGTAGAATTTCGGGGAAAGAATTCTGCAGGCTGCCGGGAGACTCCGCCCTACTCAAGAATTACCCCGGTTCTTGTTTGTTTTCCAACATCCCGAATTGTATACCAGCTTATTAGTACCTCTTCGGATATTACAGAAAGAAAAAAAAAAAAAAAAACGATGGCAGCCGTAAACACTCTGACAGCCCGGCTCACAGTCATCTGGGAGACTGACAGGTGCTCGCCAGTCGACACCATGCCTAGAAAGCTATCAGTTTTAGAGAATTGGAGCGCGCAGAGAACTTGTGGTTCCATGGTCATGGTAGACGCGATTGTCCGCCGCCTCGAAGTCCGGGCGCCGAACGAAGCTCGTCGCTGAGTCAGCGCACAACGGCTTTCGATAGCCGGCACTGTCGCCGAAAGTAGTCGTCAGGGGGTTGAAAGGCGTCCCCGGTGGTCTCAGTAGCGACACCGACGGTGGCGGAAGATAAGCTCGGCCGCAGCGTACGGCACCGCTTTGTTGAAAAAGTTTAACTTTGCCTCGATCCGAAGCGAAGATCTCGAGCTCAAACCACGGCTCTCGCAAAGTTAGGAAACGTCACTTTGACGTCAGCGACAACTTCGACAAACGAGGTTTCTTTTTAACACAAACTTTAAAGGGATTTGGAGCGTCAGCCGCTCGCTTAGGGACAATCTGCAAAGCATTAATTTCAGCTTGGCGTAGGGATGTAGGGACAAACGGGCGCTACGTCATCGGCGAAGCCGTTCAATCAGCGGGCTCCTCGCTCCCCTCACCGGCTGCACGCGCGCCTCGATGAACTTCGCTACATTCTGCCTCTCTCAAAGAAATGAGCGTTCGAATGATTGACACCTCGCTCGTCGCGACGTCAGCGTCGCGAGAGTCCAATTTGTTGTAGCGCGTGTGTATGAAGGCACTCTAATATGTCGCGTTTCGGCGGAAGCCACGAAGGAACGACCAGCACGAAGTTCTGTGCAGAGCCAAAAAGCCCCCGTTTATTCTTTTTCAATCTTTTTATAGTGTGTGGCCAGGCAGCATGACGCAGCGATATGCTGGCGCGTATCCGGCGATATAAGATATCGCTTCATCTTTTTTTTTTCACAAAAGCAAAACAGAACTTCCAATCAGAACTCAGATTGTACAAAAGAAAACGAAACAACGAAGCAAAAAACGCTGTTACATAAACTACGCATTTATATAATTCTTCCAGGTTCCTTTTCAAGACTAACACGTATCACTTGAATACACAACCAGAGACATTGACACTTCACTCAGCAATTTCAAGCATCTGTAACATTTTTTTACCTACCATCAATACCCAATCTTTTAGGTTTCCGAATTGTTCGCCCATACCGCGTGATGACGACGGGAGAGTCATTGGACTCTCTTGACGTTACAGGCGTGGAAACCAAAGCACTTGATTGAACTGTGTTCGATACCATCTCGTCCTCCCCTCTGTTCATGCTGGCTAGGAAATCGTAGCTTCCTCCGGTTTCTTGTTGTCGCGGCAAAAACCGCAAACTCGCCCTGTTCCGCACTAGGGTAACCCCAGATGACGTTTGTACATCGTAGGACCTTGGCCTTCTGGCTGGAGCTACGACCTCCGCATTCGCCTTCATGTCCGTCACCCATACCCGATCGCCGATGTGAAGAGTCCGCAACGCTTTCGCTCCGTGTCGCTTGTTTAACCCTTGACGCTGCTTATCTCTTGCGCTGTGGTCTTTTCGGATCAACTCCGCTTGACTCAGGTTTGTTGGATGCAGTTGTTCGGGTATCATGGGTAGTCTCGTTCTGAGCCGTCGACCCATTAGTATCTCAGCGGGACTCTTCCCAGTTATACCAGGAGTCGACCTGTAAGCCAACAACGCAAGGTTAGCATCAGACGACATTTGCATCAACCTTTTGACTGTTTGGACCATTCGTTCTGCCTCCCCATTGGCCTGTGGGTATCGCGGACTTGTTGTTCGGTGGCAAAAGCCGTACGTTTCGGCGAATTTCCCGAACTCCGACGACACAAACTGCGGTCCGTTATCGGAAATGACCGTTTCCGGGATTCCATGACGCGCAAAAATACGCTTCAAATGCTCGATCACCGCTGCTGTCGTAGTTGATGAAAGAGCTGAAACCTCGGGATATCTAGAGAGGTAATCCACCACCACCAAGAAGTTCGCACCTTTTATCTGACAAAGATCGATTCCCAGCTTCTGCCACGGAAAGTCTGGGGTAGACGAAGGCATCATTGGCTCCGAGCTTTGGTTAGCGAATTGAGCACATACTTCACAGTTACGGACCGTAATGAAAATCTGCTTGCTCAAGCCTGGCCACCAAACGCACTCTCGAGCACGCGCGCGGCACCTGTTGACGCCTTGGTGGCCTTCGTGTAACCGAGACAACACTACCGACCGTAGTTTTTGTGGCACAATTATCCGGTTACCGTTTAGCAAAAATCCATTCGCTTCCGTTATCAGAGCTCTGTCCTGCCAGTATGGTTGAAGAAAACATGGCAGTGACGACTTTCTCGGCCAGCCCTCTCGACATAGGCGTGTTAAAGAATCACAAACCTCTTACATCCTTTGATATTCTTTTACTTTGCTCAAAAAGTTCTCCCCTTCCTCTAGGCCCATCAAGCAACCTTGCGTATAGCTTGAGATTTCCGCTACTGAAAGAACGCTGTCTGTCTCGGCGAGCGGGGCACGGGACAAAGTATCTGCAGTGGCAACCAGCTTGCCGGGAACGTATACAACTTTAAACCTGTACTGCATGAGTCTCAAGCGAAACCTTTGTATCCGAGGTGGTAAAATGTCAACCGGCGTTTGCCCCAGCAGCGCCACAAGAGTTTTATGATCGGTCTCGAATACTGCGTCAAGCCCTCTTAGGTATTCGTCAAACCGTTGTGCTTCCCACGTTAAGGCCATAGTTTCTTTTTCAATTTGCGCGTAACACGTTTTTGCAGGCGTCAGTGACCGAGAAACAAACGCCACCGGCCGGCGTTCACCAGTTGTTTGATCTTGTAGGAGAACCGCTCCGAGACCAAAAGATGACGCGTCTGCCGAGACTATTGTCCGTAAGCTTGAGTTGTA
The DNA here is from genome assembly GCF_016920785.2 of Ixodes scapularis. Classification (NCBI taxonomy): domain Eukaryota; kingdom Metazoa; phylum Arthropoda; class Arachnida; order Ixodida; family Ixodidae; genus Ixodes; species Ixodes scapularis. Next base: position 173,352,088 of record NW_024609857.1, on the reverse strand, counting down.
CTTGGCCATGCATTCCATGGAGCAGATCATATGTTTAACGCTAGCAAGCGCCATTTCTTGCGCTGAGCCCCATACCCAAACCGTGTTTTTGTGGAGTAACTCCGGTAGCGGAGCTGTTTTTGCTGACAGGTGGGGTAGAAAGCGACTTAAGTGATTGGCCATTCCGAGAACCCTTCTGACTTCAGATACATTGGTCGGAGACTTTAAATCTTTGATGGCTCTAACTTTATTTGCGTCGGGTTTTATGCCTTCTCCGCTTATGCTGTAGCCCAAAAACGTGACTTCCCTGACATTGAACACACACTTCTCTTTGTTCAGCGTAACTTTGGACTCCACCAGCCTGTCGAAAACTTTCTTTAGTCTTTCCTCGTGCTCCACCTGATTCTTTCCGTGCACCAAAATGCCGCCCATTAGATTGGCCACATCAGGAATGCCTTCTAAAATTTCCGACATCCGTTTTTGAAAATATTCTGGAGCGGACGTTATTCCAAAGGGCAGCCTTGTGAAACAGTATCTGCCGAATGGCGTGATAAGCGTTGTCAGTTCTTGGCATGCTTCCGATAGTTTAATCTGGTGAAAACCCGAGCTTGCATCCAGCTTTGAAAAAACCGATGCGTCACCAAGCAGGCCGAGTGTTTGTTCGACTGTTGGCAGAACATATCGTTCCCGACGGACACTTTTATTTAATTGCGTCAAATCCACGCAAATACGAACCGCGCCTGACGGTTTTAGGACTGGCACAATTCCTGCGCACCATTCTGTGGGTTCTTCCGCCTTACGTATTACGCCTAGTTTTTCCATTTTGGCTATTTCGCTTTTTACAGCTTCCATCATAGGAATGGGAACCCTCCGTGCTGTATTAACAGCGAAAGGTGCGGCGTGCGGGGTGATCTGGATGGTGTATTCCCCTTGAAGCGTACCTAGGCTGTTGAACAGCTGCGGGTACAAAACGTCGTAGCGTTCGTTTTTGCCGATGCTATCTACAAATTTAATGACCCCCAAGGACAAAATTGTCGGTAGGCATAGCAACACTTCACGCAAAGGGCTCATGACATACACTGTTTGACAAGACACCTTATCTTTCCATTGTATTTCTGTCGTAAATTTTCCCAAGACCGTCAATCGTTTTTCGTTTGCCCCCACCAAAATTTCCTCCACTCGTTCCAGCTTAGTCGGGATGCCTGGAAACGTACATGGCACAACAGACACTTCGGCACCCGAGTCTTCTTTTGCAAAAACAGGAACACCGTTAACGGCTATTTGCACATACCGTGCTTTCGCGGCCGCTGTATCTGCAGGTTGTTTGAACAGATATACAGGTTTTTTTTCAAGGGCAACCTCTCGTACCTTTTTCGGTTTCCCTGCTCCAGTTCTGCAAACCTTGCTGAAATGGCCTCGGTTGCTGCAGTTGAAGCGCTTGGCCGCTCTCGCTGCAGTGGACAGGCATACCGTGGGTGCTGGTTCCCTCCACAGGACGAACAGGGCCTCTTCCGAGAAGACGCCAGTTTTTCAATTCCTTGACGCCACGATGTTCCACTGTACCGCCTTACTTCATCGACGTTCACGTCCTCGGATGTTACCAACGATTCCTCGGGACGCAGTTCTCGTTGCTGCTGTCGTACTGTCTCTTTCAACCTTGCTTTCGCCAACGCAGAAGCAAGCGTAAGCTGCGAGTCCATCTGAAGCGTTTCCGACAGCTTTCCGTCCCGCATGCCGACAACCAGTCGATCACGCAGCATTCGTTGTTTAAAGTCCCCAAAATCACAGCGGTCTGCTAGGGTGTGAAGCGCTGTCACGTACTGGTCGATGGTCTCGTCTGGATTCTGCACACGCCGATGAAAGCAGGCGCTCTCGTAGACGACGTTCCTTTCTTTCACGAGGTGCTCATTAAACTTCTTTTGGACGTTCTCGTAGTCTTTCGAGTCTTCCTCGCTCAGGCCGAAGGTTTCAAAAATTTGTCGTCCCTGCCTTCCTAGGGTATAGAGGAGGGTTCTGACCTGCGCCTCGCTGCTTCTTTCGTTGAGACCGCTTGCGAACCGGTAGTCTTCGAACTCCTGAATCCACACTGGCCATTCTGACGCTTTGTCAAAGTCTAGTTTAGGTGCGCGTTCCGCAAACTTCGGGCACAAAGTTGTGCTTGACGAGTTTGGCGACCCTGGCGGGTACGCCTATCCAGCAAAAAGAACGGTGCGCCACGATGGTGGTGGGGCGAGCTTGGGGTCAGTCGTCATCTTTTGCGAGAGCGAGAACACTCGGTCATCCTGAAACTCAAGTGTCCTCACTTGATGTTGCTTCAATGTCAACATCAAAGGAGTTGACTCGTTTCAGCTTCTCGACGGGAGCTGTTGACGCGTAGAAACGGTGACTCCGCTGGTGGCCAGGTATATCTTCAATGCTGTAGGTGCCATTAGAGAGTTGCTCCGTAACTGCATAAGGTTCTTTGTACTTTTCTTGCAACTTTCGCGACTCTTCTGTTGATATCGGTTCTCGTTGGACCACGACTATGTCGCCTGGTTGAAACATGGGCGCTTGACGTCGCTTTAGGTTGTAGGAGCGCCTTTGCTTTTCTTGGTCAAGGCGGATGGCTTGCATAGCGGCCGCTCTACGACTTGAGATGTCTTCTTTCGTTTTGTTGGGCCCATCACACAAAGCTTAGTGGAGATGGTCTTCCCTCATGCTACTTTACTCGTAGCTGAACTACAGTCTGAACGGTGTGCTTTCAATTGCCTTGTGATAGTGTCGTTCAAGCTCCTCTGGCCACGGTCAATAACTTCATCCCAGTTTTTCACGGTTTTGTCCTTAGTTAGGGTGGTAATCGCTGGAGTGATTGTCCGATTAAAATGTTCGACTTGGCCATTAGCCCGTGTTGCTGCTGTTGAAGTCAAAACGTGAGTGATGTCACAGTCATCACAGTACTTCTTAAAAATGGAGCTTGTGTAAGCCACCCCCCTGTCCGTGATAACTCGGGTCGGTGGCTCAAAGAGTCTAACGATGTGTCGCAGACATCGTATTTCGCTGGGGCTCTTGCGTTCCTAACAGGAGTAAGCATCACAAACTTCATGAACCCGAAAAGGGCAACAATAAGGTATGTTTTCCCGTGTCTTGGCCTTGGAAACGGTCCTAAGTGATCAAGATGGAGGGTATGGAACGGAACACCGATCTTGTCGATGGGATGCAGCATGTCTGGTTTCTTGCCTGTAGGTCTCTTGTTGTAGAGACATTCAGCACACGACGCGACGTACTTCCGCACATAGCACTTCATTCCCGCGAACAAGTATTTTTCCTGGATCCGTTTTATTGTTTTTGTTTCCGGCCCAATATGTCCAAGTTCATCATGGGAACGCCGCGCTACCAGCCATCATAGTGTTTTTGGCACCAGCCACTGTAGCTTTGTCGAGTTTCCGTTGATATTTCGGAAAATAACATTTCTTTGAAGTTTATATTCTGAGGGGATGCGTCGTTCATCCGCCGAAAGCGCAGGTCAACTTAGAACTTCTTTCATGTGTTTAGCTTCGGTATCCATTTTTTGAGCAGCAATCAACCAGTCGTCTGAGTTGGTCGTCATTGTAGCGTAAATATGAAGTCCTTCACACGCTTGCCTTTCTTCAGCTGGTTCTGTCGGTGACCGGCTCAATATATCAACATGTTGCATAGAGGCTGTCTCTCTATGAACCACCGTGAAGGTGAAGTCTTGTAGCCGCAACCATCAGCGTGCTACTCGGGGAAGGATATCACGTTTGCTCATTGTTCCCCGTAGAGCGCTGCAGTCTGTAACGACGAAGTCAATTCCCTGAAGGTACGCCCGCAGTCGTTCCAACGTCCATAGCACAGCAAGTGCTTCCAGCTCATAGGAATGATATTGCTGCTCTACCTCCGACGTTTGGCGACTTACATACATTACAGGGTGAAACTGTCCATCACTTTGTAGTTGTAAAAGCATGCCCCCCAGTCCTCTTTTGCTGGCATCGGTGTGCTTCGGTCGGGGCTTCCTGGTTGTAGAATGCCAACACAGGGCGCTCTTGTAAAAGCTGTTCAAGATTACCAAACGCTATCTCCTGGTCACTAGTCCACTCCCAGGGTGCGTTTTTCTTGAGAAGTTTTGTCAAGGGCTGGGCGAGTGTTGCCCAATCCTTGATAAACCGTCTGAAATAACTGGCCAGTCCAACAAACTGTCGAACTTTATGCACTGTTGACGGTGTTAGGAAGTCAATCAGACCCTTGACTTTGCAGTCGCTGGGGCTGAGTCCGGTCGCTCCGATCTCGAAGACCAGATATGTGACTTTGTTGGTCATGAAGGTGCATTTGCTAACACGAAGCGTAAGGTCCGCAGTTAGCAGAACCTGGAAGGCGTTCTCAAGATGAGCAATACCCTCGCCAAAGTCTCTGGAAGGGATGAGGATGTCTTCCATGTATGCCAGGGCGACACCATAGCTTAACTGTCCAAGGACAACATTCATCATGCGTTGAAAGACTGCTGGTGCATTGGTGAGACCGAATGGCATTTTCAAAAACTCGTAATGTCCGTCTGGTGTTACGAAAGCCGTCTTAGCGCGGGACTCTTTAGTCATGGGAACTTGATAATAGCCAGAAGCTAGATCGAGTGTTGTAAAACAGTACTTTCCTTGAAGTCGGTCCAGTTGATCGTCAATAATTGGTAGATGATACTTGTCCTTTTTAGTAATCATATTGAGTGCTCTACAGTCAACACAAAGACGCTCCTCCCCGGTTTTCTTTTTAATTATGAGCAATGAGCTCCCATATTCTGATGACGAGCCGCACACCACGCCAGCTTCCTTCGGTTCCTCAAGAGCCTGGTTTACTCGAGTACGTTGGTCATAGGCCAGTCGGTACGAACGAAGCGATACTAGCTTCGCACCCGAAATAGTCTCGATTTTCATTTCCGCTGCACTAGTCGTGGCAAGCTCGAAGGCATTAGCTGCAAAACAGTCCCGGTACGCGTTGATAAGAGCTAGGAGCTGATCGAATTCTTCGGTAGTCACCTGAGGTCCTGATCGTGCCTCTTCTGCTTTGATTGGTTCCAGACGTTTCGTCGTCCTTCGCTTGATGGCGGTTTCAGACGTTTCTGAACGCCAGGAGCCTCTGGATGCTACATCGCCTTTCGAAATATTGACGTTGGAACTGAATATGTTCAAAATAGGCAAAACCGTATCGCATCTTCTGTGACGTTGATTACACAAGCAGGCAAACAGTGTTCCTTGCCTTCTTCCATCCGCAACTGTGCGTCAACAAAGACGTGTCCTGCCGCAGACTCCTTGGTCGTCAGATGAACGAGACCCACGTAGTTCGGCGGAATCACAACAAACTCCTTGGCCCATAACACTAGGGAGCGTGGTGGAAGATCAGGGACTTGAATGTGTTGGAGCCGTTCATCATCATCAGTAAAACTGCCTTGTTCCTCAAAATTGCGAAGCGTGTTCCTTCTTCGCACGATAGTAACATGCGGTTGCTCTGTGAAGGCTGTCCAACAAGGAAAGGAATCGCTTGTGCTTCACTGGGAGCAACGTAGATTGGAACGCGGCTGTCGCCTGGTCTACGGTGACACTTGCTTCTGTGAATCCGCACCGTAGGACCTGACCAAAATCATAACCTACAATCTCACATCCCCGGGAGGGCTTGTTATAGTTGATTCCAAAATCATCCGCATCCACCTTGCGCAGCGTAACGCACTGACTTCCAAGATCAAGATAAGCTTGGACGAGCTTCCCGTTTACGAGAGCGTCTTGAAAATACTTTGCGTTTTGTGTATTTACTTGTTCTTCGTTTTCGACGTGATGATTTTCCACGGACACACTTCCTCAGCCGCTTGATCTGAAGTCAGCTGTTTTATGTCTTGTTCTGTGACGTTTGCTTCAGAGTTCTCGTTTTTTTTGGTTGACTGCAGTTTACAGACATATGTCCGTATTAATCGCAGTTCAAGGATCGCGGTTCACCATTAGAGTTGAATGACGGTTTTCGTTTCGGGAGTCTGTGGGCATTTTGGTCGCTGGGTGAACTGCTCTTTCCTGCCCTTGGGTCGGTTACCGCATCGGATCGGTGGGAGGCTTCCCCGACGGCGGTGAGTCGGTCGTCCAAACGTTTAACGCACTCCAGCAGATCCTGTGGAGTAGAAAACTTGACAACGCTCAGGCCCCGAACGAGTGCTACGTCACTGATGCCTGTAATGACATAGTCCACAATTTGATCTTCCGGAAGTTGCCAAAGACGCGTCAGGCTCAGCTTCTTATGGAAATACTGTTCGACAGTTCCGTTTGGCAGCTTTCGCCTCGCTTCCATTTCCTGGCGTCGGCGCTGTAGGTTTACGACGGGTGGAAAAAGCCTTTTTTAGCTGCAGCTTCCATTCAAGCCACGAACGCTGGACTCTGACGAGGCTGTTGTACCACGTTTTGGCGATTTCTTCTAGCTTCGTTAGCTCAAAACACGCAGTCTGTATCTCGGTCCATGGGTATGTCGCCGATATTTTGTCAACTTTCCCTATCCAATGTTCAATTGTCTGCACCGGGTTCGTGACGGGGTTGAATACCGGTACCAGGTTACCGGTCTCTGCAGGTGGTCTTGGGTCGTGCGTGCGCTGGGTTGCGGGACCAAGCAGGTCAGCCTTGCCCGCGACCGCTCCTCGCACGGCAGCTTGTACAGCATCATGTACAATAGTCTGAAGCCCAGACAGGTCACCTGTCGGTTCATACAACCCAGTCTGGATTGTTGCTGGAACGCTTGCTCCGCCTGCCAGCGGTATTCTTTGGTGCCCCACGGTGTCGGTGTCGGAGCGTTCCAAATCTTGACTGGCGACGCCATTTTGTCTTGAGTTGCGTCGTCGCTACCGCCAAATCTCGTGCTCCCTGTTCAAGTCGCAACGGTTGCTGGAAGTCGGGGACGGCCCGCCGCCGCAGTGTGCCGTATTCGGTTCCGCTCGCTCCGCCACCGCCCTTCCTCGTCCATGTCGAGGGTCTGGTTGGTGCCGCTGCTGCGACGATTCGTCGCCACAAGAGTCGACTTGCGCTCGGTCGTGGTCGCTGGATCAGGCTTGGTCCATCCCACTTCTGATATGTTAGAGCCTCGACATGGGAAACGGGGGACCGGTGAAGGTTTAAAAGGGATTGTTTAATGCACGTCTGGTGGCTACGCCTGCGCAGCAAAAAGAGCGATGCGCCACGCGCACACTTAACTTTTTTACACCCTTTAAGGGTGCTACAGCACCCTTTAGGGGTGCTGCAAGTGGTTTGCACCCTTCACTTAGCCGTCCAGCACCCTTTTTTTCGTAGGGTTAGCACCCCTCACGGCGAGGGTGCATGGGCGCGAGCACCCTTCCGATACATTGTGAGGGGTGCTCAGTGCTGGAAGGCTGTTGGAAGGGTGCTCAATTATTCGGACAAGGGTGAAGAGCTTTATTTTTAACAGCATAATTTGGAAAAAAGGGAAGCGATAGATATCTGTATGGCGTCTTCAGTGTATATAAGTGGGCTCAGCGTACATCTGATGAATTGATAAACGCCACAGTATATTTTTTATTTATTTTATTTTTATTTTATTTTTTTTTATTTATGACTAATTAACCAAAATTTGATATTTTTTTATTAGTTTAATGGCCGATATTGCAATTGCAGATAGCCATCGGCCTTTCGATCACAATTCAAAAACTGGAGCGTCTGATGTTGTGCTGATATACGTATGTGACGTAGTCGTTTTCTGTCTCACCGTCATCCCCCTAATGAAAAGGAGCGGAATAAAAGTGTACTCGACATATACTTGTAGTGTACTGTATGGCAGAGAGTGTAATAGAATATTACAAAAAGTAGAGCAGTAGTATGTGGCATGCGGGAGCCGTTCCATGATCCAAGTATACTTTCCAAGTATGTTTAGATCATATAACTACTAGCCAACTCGAAGTACGCTCTAAGCATAATTAAGTATAATTTAGGCGCGCCATTAGTATTATTTAGGATTATAGAAGTGGCGCACTCCCGGTAAACACGGAAGCGTCTTCAACGCACCTTCGAAGCGTGAGGCATCTATAGATTCTTAATCTTTTTTCACTTAGGTTCCAGTGAAATTGTGCATAAGGCTGGCGTTCCACAAATTTTGACTAAGACCTGGCGAATTTTCAGCGGATCAAAGGATTCTAAGTGGAACGATTGTTTTTTTCCTTCTTATAATTCTTTTTTTTTTTAGATGGAAGACGTGCATTTAGAGCAGGCTGATGATCACCTGTTCCGCTAAATTTGTTCAATTTACTAAAAACTTGTTCCACTTAAACTTTTGGCAGTATTTTTTTTTTTAATATGCGATTTTGTTTTAACTATGTGGTGAGTTGCGGAGGAACACACCAGAACAAAAGGAAGCGTTCGTTTTTCAAAAATTTCCCACTTTGTTAAAGACTTGGACTGATGTACGAGTCCCTCCTCTTTCTAAAACAGTGCTTCAGTTTTCCACTTTAATCGCAAAATATTTTTAATGAAAATCGCATAAGTTTCGTCATACCATTTAAAAAAAAATATCTGGTTGTAGCAGAATTTGAACTGTACGTACTGTAAGTGAACTGATCATATTGGTAATCAAACTGCTGAAATGGCGACAATTAAGGCGTCGGACTTCTCGATGTACGTTCGAAGCGCGATATTTAGAAGGGCCACGGATGTTCGCCCCATTGGCGGACGTGGCCGATTGACATCTGTCTCAAATTACGACCAGCAAAAATAAAGCTCAATCAATCAGTCAACTAGTGTTTACTGCAGAGTTAAGGAAGAAACACTGGACTTCACGTTGGCATATTTAAATAATAACAATAATAATAAAATCATTTAGTGTTTTTTACAGTGTCCAGGGACATCGAATTGGTTTTCTTGCTGGCGTAGTTCAATAGAACGCATAAACAGATATGCTTGCGCGCGCGCAGACACACACATACACGCGCACGCAATCATGCACACGCGAAAACGCATGCAGACGCACGCACAAGCAACCACGCGGACGTATCCACACGCGCACACGAACACGGGCGCATGTACGCACACACGCACGGAAACGAATACAACTAACGAAAGGTGCTTGGGCTATAGTTTCGGTTTCGTACTGAAAAATAAAAACGTAAAGTTTAGATAAAATCTAAGATGGACTATATTTTGTCAACTTTCTACAACATTATAGTGACACTATTAATAGTAATATAAAACTAATTTGCTTGGTTTTGTTTTCAAAAACAAAAAGGAAGAGCCTTTTGAAGACTGCGCAAGGACCATCGCTATTGCAATCAGCTGCCGTTGGCTAGCTGATTGCAATAGGTGGCTAGGTGGCGCAAGCTACCGCCCGATATAAAGGGAACAGCCAATATCCATCCATCCATCCATCCATGCACTGGCCGTTACCCAGGCTTCGAGAATCGCTTCCTTTTTACGTTTAAGCCGCTTCAGCAGATATTTTATAGCATCTTCGATCAACTCGCACCGGAATCGCCCTGAAACCAGCACAGTGCACAGCGCTCCTCGGTCGTGCAGCGCGATGTCGGTGCAACATCGAGGACAAACTGCGCCGCGCCGGTGTACCGCGGCGAGCTCCACCTTGCGTCACTTCGCGTTTTGTTCGTTTATTTTGCGTAGGTCAGCGCACGGTGCCCGTCTGCTGTCAATTTATTTTATTTTTTTACTCGCGGATTTGACGGTCCCACAGAAATAAACATCGTGGACGTGATTGTCGATGGGGTCACGAAGCGGGTGACAATTCCACATGTATATGTTGGCCATCATTATTAGTTCAAGAAAACGAAACACCAGATAATAGCCGTACCTCGCTGTCATTGAGACGCCTCGCGCCGCTTTCCACGAAGTTCGTGCTTTTCGGGCGCTCCTTGCCACCGCAGCAATCGCCAGTAATCGCGGCGATGGTGAGAAGCTCGTCGTCTCGCCGTCAGAAGACCCGAGGAAATCATCTAGTGCAGCTGCGAGGCGTGTTCGTTTTTGCAAGATCGCCATCTCGATAGTCTGCGCGTCTGCTACTCCCGCCATCTTCTCGATTCCCGCTCCTGGCCGCAATGCCTGATGAGACTGCCCCCCGGCGCACCGCCGATTTTCTTGGTGCACGTTGGGGCAACGAAAAGCCGCACCGGGAGGGTGCGCTTCGTTGATCGAGGACGTACGGTGCGCACAGGTGCACTTGATCGAAGATGAAGGGGCGCACCTCACTGCCCCGGTGCGCACCGGTCCGGATGATCGAGGATGCTATGAGATATGTTTCTTACGAATACCGTGTTCAAGAATAGCAAGCGACGACTGAGGGCTGGGAGACGCTGCGTCTTACCAACGCAAGTTGCGGACAGTCCATCAACACTGCTGCAAGCGCCGGTGAGCTATTTTGCTTCTGCGAAGTGCGTCGCTGTTTCAAACTCTGTCGTGTACGTGTAGTACCATGTGCTTGCTAAGCTACGCTTGATTTTAACAATGCTTCTGGCCGGTGTTATTTCGTTATTTGAAAAGAGCGTACGTTCTTCAAAACCTGTGGCTCGCTCCGCAGAGCGAGAAAGATTCGTGTGCGACGAAAGATTCGTGTGCGGCGGAGCCGAGAGGCTGCTCTGGGCGCCGTTCTACGACGTTCATCCGACGACGCTTTTGCGGAGCGTTCAAGTGCAGTCTGACGGCAGTTCAAGTAATCACAGGTCATTCTAGTTCTACCGTGTGATCTCAACAGCCGCTCGCCACCGATTCATTTCGTAAAGCGGGAGCGAGAAAAAACGTTACAAGAGCGAGCAGCATGATTTCTTGCCTATGCTTATGCCTGTGCCGCAGAGAAGCGCGGTCTCTTCGCGTATGCCGAAGCGGCACGTTGTCGAAGTTTACGATTGTGTGATGTAAATAAAGTGAGTTTGGATGTCGCGTTTTTAAGTGGCAGCGAAAGCCGCTACAAAAAGCAGAGCAGCTAGAAAAAGCAAAAGTATAGAACAACGCGAAAAGATCCTGAATATTCGATAGTGTTAAAAGAGTATACCAACGTACCGACTCGCCCAGTTATTCTTTTTGTCAAAAAATATTAGCCAATAGTAATAAATGAGATAAATGCCAACTTTTAATTGGTTATAAATTTCTAATTCATGCAGTACAGCCTTCCCTGCTGTGTTGCTTTCATGATATCAGGTAATGTGTAAATTTATAGGATAGTTCACCGGAACAATTTATGTCCGACCCATTATATTGTATATTTTTTCTAAATGCTCGAAGTTATATAAAAAAATGCTCATCATGAATTAAGCCGCACCACTGAATGTACAATAGCTTGTGACTTTCATGTATGTTCCCAGCAAAAGAAAAAGATGCATTCAAAAAGGGCAAACTATTGCGCTTCCTCTCTGTTAAAGCTTTTTTTTTAGGTAAACGCAAAATGTGGGTGTCTACGTCTAAAAGAGTGGAATTGGCATCCCTCGCAGGGCTGGCAGGCCTGACTGAGTTTGGCTGGCAGCTTGCAACCTATGGGAACCTGGGGAACTGCACCACAAGAGTGAGAGTGACACCCACCCTGCACTTCTTCAACGCTGGTACCATAAGGAAGGGGGAGCTGCCCCCAAAGTGAACGCAATGGCAGGTGGGTTGTTACAGTGAAATCCCATACAGATGATATTAAACAGAAGATGATTAAAAATGAATTATTAAAAACAAAGAATAGGAGTCGCACAGACAAGGAGGGGGAGAGGAACACAGTGCTCTGTCGTGTCCGTGTGCGCTGTTCCCATATTCTTCACAATTTCTTTGTAATAATTGTCTACCAGCTGGTCCAATCATCAGATTAAGGCAACAAGAGTATGGTGCTATTTCTTACTCTGCATTAACCCTGTGCTTTCAGTTGAATCCTATAGTAATGAACAAACAAAAAAATGGGTGCAAGCCAGGCACGTAGCCAAAATTTTGATTCGGCGGTGCCCATGACAAAATGCTGTATGAGGGCGATGGGGGAGAGGAGGCCCCAGCAAAATGGAAAATTTAGGGGGGGGGGGGGGAGACCGGAGAGGGGGATGGGCTTTCATTATCTTTTGAGTGGGACAGGCTCTGGCAATGCCTCTGTGCCACTGGAAAAGCTGAGGTTCATATACTTCAAATTAATTGGTTCCAAAAATCTATAATATGCATTAGTGGCTGAGAAATTGCCCTGGAGGAATGCAGGCAGAGGATAACAAAATTGAAAGCCAACACGACAGAACAATAATACAGAAAAACAAGACGGACAGAATAATCCACTACCCATGGAGTTGCCATGCAGTTGCCTTCATTTTGTGCGTTGTGACGTCGTTGAGCTTCTGAAGCAATTAGCTAGATATGTCAGTCTGTACTGGGCAAAAGACGATAAAGGAGGTTTTTTTTTTTGTTACATTTTATGACCTTTCTGTATCAGCGCGAGAAGAAGGTTCGCACAGTGGGAGGTCAACTAGGGCTAGCCTTTTATTATGGCGCCTCCGTGATCTGCCCGGGCACGAGCTTGCCCGGCACGAGCTTGGTTCACTGGTGGAGCACGCTCCCGTTACACCTTCCTTTTTCTTTCTTTTTTTTTTAACACACACGAGCGAAGTCGAAGTAACAAACGAACAAACAAAATTAACAAACAGCACCCACTAGGAGAGTTGATTGAAATTGGCATCGTAGCGAAGCCGCTGAGGAAGACGCCGCATCCGTGTCGAGGCTCGCGTTGGTGCCCGGATGCCAATGACCTGTGGAGCGACTGCGGCTGCACCAATTGCGGTGGGTGGGCTTTGTGAGCCAGATGTGCCCGGAAGGTTCCTAGATGGTTGCGGCGAGGTCAACATGGGTTCGTCGTTGTCGTCGGGCTGAGGGTCAGGGACAAAGACTTCGGGCGTTGCGATGAGGTGTTGTCGGTTGCGACGCAGCTCTCTCCCGTCCTCTGTTACGACCCTGTAGGACCTTGGTGCCACCTTTTTTTGAACTTTGGCCTTGGTTGGCCACCCCTTTCTGTCCCTTATGCGGACAACATCCCCTGACTGGAGTGGTGGTAGGTGCCTCGTTGATCGGAGCTGCTGACGCTTTTTCACGTGGTCTGCGGGCTCCACGGTGAAGTCAGGGACCAGCGACCTAATGCGTCGTCCCATTAGCAGCTCACTGGGCGATCTTCCATCCTCCAAGGGTGACGATCTGTAGTTGAGCAGACCTAGGTAAAAATCTCCGTTTGAGTGACAGGATTTTCTTAAAATTCTCTTGATTATCTGAACTCCCTTTTCCGCGAGACCGTTTGATTGCGGAAAATGCGGACTGGAGGTGACATGCCGAAAATCGTACCGCCTAGCAAAATCCCGGAACTCTTTTGAGGAGAACTGGGGGCCGTTGTCACTGCATAACTCTAGCGGAATCCCATGTCTCGCGAAAATTCCGGCGAGCTTGTGGACTACTGCAGCTGTGGTGGAGTTGTCTAGAGGCTCCACTTCGGGATAATTTGAGTACGCGTCAAACGACATGAGGTACGTTTTTCCAGCGTACTCGCACAAATCGGCGCCAACTCGGGACCATGGCTGAGACGGTGTCTGCCTCATTAATAGGGGCTCTGCTGGCTGCTGATACGCAAACTGCTTGCATGTAGCACACTTTCTAATCATGTCCTGAATCTCAGATGTCATGCCCGGCCAAAACATCAAAAGCCGCGCTTTGGCTTTACACTTGTTGCTGCCCAAGTGCCCTTCATGAAGCCTCTTCAGCACCTCTAGGCGGAGACTCTTCGGTATCACTACCTTAGCACCTTTGAAGAGCATGCCGTCAATCACCGACAACTCAGAAGAATATGCCTTAAAGTCTCCTACCACCGGCCAGTTGTTTTGAACAGACTTGACCACAGTGCCCAACACCGCATCGTTCGTTGTTTCCTGTCTGAGCCTCGTGGACGTTGCCTCACTCACCAAGCTTGAGAGGACGGAGATTGCGTGAACCTCCACGTCATCGTGCGGTGCCCCCTTTTGGCTGCCTGGTAACGGTGCCCGTGAGAGCGCATCTGCCAGGACAAGCTGTTTGCCAGGGACGAACTGGAAGCAATAGTCATACTTCATTAGTCGGATAAAAAAACGTTGAAGACGGGGCGGCATGTCGCCAAGAGATTTCTTAGAGATGGCGATTAGGGGCTGATGGTCTGTTTCTAGAGTTATTCTCCTGCCGTAGATGAAGTCATGGAACTTCTCACACCCGTAAACAGTTCCAAGTGTTTCCTTTTCTATTTGGGAGTACCTTGACTCACATTCGGTGAGCACTCTAGAGCCGTAAGCTACTGGACGCCAGTTGGCCCCATGTAGTTGAAACAACGCTGCACCAAGGCCGTACCTTGATGCGTCTGTAGACACCTTGGTATCCCGTGTGGGATCGTAGATCGCCAGCAGTGGTGCGTTTGTTAGCACCACTTTGAGGTCGTGCCATTCTTGTGCGTGGTGTGGCTCCCAGACGAAAGGCACGTCGTCCCTCATAAGATTTCGGAGCAGCTTCGTCTTCTCCGTGCAGCAAGGTATGTACTTGCTGAAATATGTGACAATTCCAAGGATTCGCTGAACCTCTTTTTTAGTAGTCGGAGCTGGCATCTGCACAACACTCTCGACTAAACTGGGGTCAGGCCTAATCCCTGCCTTGCTTATTCGATCTCCCAAATAAGTGATTTCGCTCACTCCGAACTGGCACTTCCCAGCATTCAGGGTAATGCCACTCTTGCGCGCAGCTTCGAGAGCATTACGCAGCCGCTCGTCATGTTCCGCTTTGTTGGTTCCCCAAATTAACACGTCATCTATGTACACACGTACGCCTGGAAGACCGTCGAATATCTGAGTCATCGCTTTCTGAAAAACTTCCGGCGCTGATGCTATGCCGAACGGTAATCGCAAAAAGCGATAACGACCGAAAGGTGTACTGAATGTGCAAATTCGCGATGTTGCGTCTTCCAGCGGTATTTGATTGAAGCCCGCGTTGGCATCAAGTCTCGAAAAGACACTCGCGTTTGCCAACTCTGCCTCGATGTCTTTTCTTTTAGGCATTTGGAAATGTTCCCTCTTCAGGCTCTCATTGACGTTCCTAGGGTCCATGCACACTCGCAATTTTCCATCTTTTTTGCGTACAATAACAAGTGGGCTTACCCAGTCTGATGGCTCGTCCACCTTTGTGATGATTCGAGCAGTTTCCATGCGCTCGAGTTCGTTCTTCAGCGGCTCTCTCAGAAGGTGGGGCACCCTGCGTGCTGCTTGGATGACTGGCTCGGATCCGGGCTTGAGTACCATCTTGTACTTTTTGTTGATGCACCCGAGTCCGTCGAAGAGTTCTGGGAAGGTCTCAATTATGTCCTTTGGCACACAAGCCGACACATCGTCAACGCGGTTCACGAGTCCGAAGTATTCACAAGCCGGCAGTCCCAGGAGGGGTCGATGGTGGTCTTGGACGATGAAAAACTGCACTCGTGCTTCCTTGCCACGTAACTTTACAGTGACAACGGCGGTTCCATAGTGGCTGATCGCGTTGCCGTTGTAGTCCCGTAACCCTGAGGTTACCCTGGTCACTGGAACAGCGTCGTCGATCTGGCGCAGCACCTTCCTCGGTAGCAGATTAGCTTGCGCTCCGGTATCTACCTTTAGGTCAATAGGCTTCCCAGCCACTTGCGCTTGTACCCACCATTCGCCCTTGCTGTCGCAGTTTTGCACTTCCAAGACGTCGAAGTCATGGTCCTCGGGCACGTCGTGCACGCTATCAACAGGAACTTTTGTCTTGCAGCGTGTGGCGAAGTGATTTTTTCCTTTGCATTTGTAGCACTCTTTGCCGTATGCGGGACACTTCTTCGGTTCGTGCTTCGTGTTACACCGCCCACACTTTCCTGCTTGGCGGGACTGGCGTTGCTTCGACACGACTTCCACGCTCTGCCCCGGACTGTCCCAGGTTTTCCTCTGCTTGGCTGATATTTCTGCCGCCTAGAGATGCTGAAGAGGCTTCATGAAGGGCACTTGGGCAGCAACAAGTGTAAAGCCAAAGCGCGGCTTTTGATGTTTTGGCCGGGCATGACATCTGAGATTCAGGACATGATTAGAAAGTGTGCTACATGCAAGCAGTTTGCGTATCAGCAGCCAGCAGAGCCCCTATTAATGAGGCAGACACCGTCTCAGCCATGGTCCCGAGTTGGCGCCGATTTGTGCGAGTACGCTGGAAAAACGTACCTCATTGCGTTTGACGCGTACTCAAATTATCCCGAAGTGGAGCCTCTAGACAACTCCACCACAGCTGCAGTAGTCCACAAGCTCGCAAGAATTTTCGCGAGACATGGGATTCCGCTAGAGTTATGCAGTGACAACGGCCCCCAGTTCTCCTCAAAAGAGTTCCGGGATTTTGCTAGGCGGTACGATTTTCGGCATGTCACCTCCAGTCCGCATTTTCCGCAATCAAACGGTCTCACGGAAAAGGGAGTTCAGATAATCAAGAGAATTTTAAGAAAATCCTGTCACTCAAACGGAGATTTTTACCTAGGTCTCCTCAACTACAGATCGTCACCCTTGGAGGATGGAAGATCGCCCAGTGAGCTGCTAATGGGACGACGCATTAGGTCGCTGGTCCCTGACTTCACCGTGGAGCCCGCAGACCACGTGAAAAAGCGTCAGCAGCTCCGATCAACGAGGCACCTACCACCACTCCAGTCAGGGGATGTTGTCCGCATAAGGGACAGAAAGGGGTGGCCAACCAAGGCCAAAGTTCAAAAAAAGGTGGCACCAAGGTCCTACAGGGTCGTAACAGAGGACGGGAGAGAGCTGCGTCGCAACCGACAACACCTCATCGCAACGCCCGAAGTCTTTGTCCCTGACCCTCAGCCCGACGACAACGACGAACCCATGTTGACCTCGCCGCAACCATCTAGGAACCTTCCGGGCACATCTGGCTCACAAAGCCCACCCACCGCAATTGGTGCAGCCGCAGTCGCTCCACAGGTCATTGGCTTCCGGGCACCAACGCGAGCCTCGACACGGATGCGGCGTCTTCCTCAATACAGGAATCCTTAGAATTCCTGTACTGGTGGTTTCGGCAACCTAGGCAATAAGGAGAGAATTAAGTTACTAGTGCATTATGTTTTAATTGAACAAGGCAGAAACAGCTTGTGCTGCAGTGGCGTCACATAATGCCGAATGCACGTGACTTGCGACGCACTGGCGATGCCTCATGAAGCAACTACGATGGTTCAGACCCGCTATGTCTTTTTAAAGCAAAATGAATATTATAATCACGGAGCTGCACCAGTTATTTATGACGGTACTTTTTATTTAATATTGCAGATAAGCAAGGAACATCTGAAGTTATAATTATAAAGCATGGAATCATTAAGCAACGAAAACATCACATCATCAACACACCCGCCATGAAGCGGTGGAACAGGTTGCGCACCAATGCAGGGCCCGGTGGCAGTAGCTCTCAGCAGTAAAAGCACCCTTGAGCAGTTGTCACAGCTGTGCAGTGGTTGCAATTACACCCGTGTGATTGCAGGAAACATTGCTTAGAACCAAGCTCCTTAATTTTGTGCAAGAGGTGGTTATGGGACTAACTGCAACAAATGCTCGCCAATCTGTGCCTTCGACTCGCCGGGTGCTGTAAGCAGGCATGCTCGGAACATTAGTGTGGTCTTGGTCGTCTTCTGCTGCCCCTGATACCGGCTGGAGCCAAGAGTCTGCCAGTGCGCTTCAGACGCTTACAAGAAGTATGCTTGTACAGCACTACATCCAGCTCCACACTCCTTTTAGTACCCGAAGCTCCAACTTTGATGGACTTTGCGAAATCATGTGGGCAAGCAAAATCATGTGGGCAAAATGATGTGGGCGCCGTGGAGGGCTCGCCCTCCACGGCGCTAAGGGCATTAAAACTGCAGAGAATTTCTACTAATCTTATACTGGAACGGTGCTACTATTTTTCAGACATCTTGGCAGCAGCGGCTACGATGATCGTGGTTTACAATGTCAAGGAAACCATGGCACTGTCACATCTGTTTGCTGGATAGGAGGTAAGCTCTCAACTATCTTTCCTAGCATAGGTTGGAGAATGTAACCTAGCACTTTTATGAATTCCTTTGCGCACAATCTTTCTAAGCAAATGTTTAGGTAGCATTGGTGCACATATGCAATTGTGAATGTATCCATCTTATTAAAGTTTTTCATTTTCTTTTTTTTAATGGCAGCCAACCATGCGGTACATTACAAACTAGCACCTTTCTTGCACAACAGATAGAGCCATGTTCCCTGCTTGTACCTAGTTTAGCCTTTATCTAGATCAGAGTTTAGCAAAGTTATGCAGTTGGAGGTGAGGTTTAGGAGTCACTTGGGTCTCAGGGGAGCCAATACGGTGGTGATGGCACTGCTTCACATGTTTGGGTACAACTTCGACAAGCAATTGCTTTCTATTCACTGCATGGCGCACTTTTCTAGAAAGGCACAAAAGATCCAGTGGCTGTCTTTCCTGGCCCACTGATGGCTGGGAATATCATGGCCAATAGTAGTTTCCTCGAAGATTTCTAACCATCTAAAGCAAAATATTTTGGCCCAGATGTACATGGGAGGTGAAGTCATCACACAAGGAGAATATGGGCTGCTGTTGACTGATTTTTTTTTTTTTTTGCAATGAGCAAGTCAAAGCAACGTTTACGTCTCTATGTGGAACCAGACTTCTGGCTAGCATTGCCGAAATTTAACTAATTGCAGAGATAATGCAGGTGTCCCTGTTGCGCTGATAATCTTGCATGTTTTTCAGTTCTGGCAAAGCATGATTTACTGCCACTTGTCTAAGTTGCATTCTGCACAAGTATAATCAGGCCTGCAGGGGGTGGGGGCATTACATATTACACATAGATGAGTAACTATAGCAAATAACACTGGACCAGCTCGCTGGTAGATAGTGATATGTTAACTGTGATGATTTAGAGAAGACTATCACACATGGTTCCTGCATTACATTGCATTGATTTTTTTGCTAACACAGGAGCAAGACATACCGGCAATGCCGTGCGTCGTGTACTCTGGCAATGACGCCGAGGGGGCTGACTTTTTCTACCTCGCTGTCGATAGGCAGCGGTTCCTGTTCGTGAAGAATGCAGAGGATGGCATCGCTGCCATCATGGTGGCTTACTGGCTTTTTAATATAAAGTGCTCGAAAAAGGCAGCAAACACAGTTGCTGTACTAGAGCGGTTGTTTTTCGGCCTCAGCAGCACTACTCCGAGGCCAGTTGGGACGAAATTCCTGAATAAGGTCGCAAGAGCGTAAAATCTGTGAGGCCGACAAGCAACCGTTCTAGTACCAAAGGGATGCTAAACCGAGATTTGGATAGCACGAAACCAGGCAGGAGCACTAGGTGGGATGCTGCGAACCTTAAAACATAACTCATAGGACGGTATCTTGTACGGGTGGCAGTACTTTTTGGAAAATATGAGCATGATTGAAACAAAGCTTGCGACATCTCTATTTTCCTCTTCCCTTCTTTTTCGAAAATATGGCCATCCAGTTGAGATACTTCTGCGTGAGTGATGTTTTGGGGTCTGTAGCATCCCACTGTGTGCTTATGATGACTTGTTTTGTGAAGCCAAATTTCAGTACAGCACACATTTAACTTTTAAGGTTGGACTCTACCCTGAAAAAAATTTCTGCAAAAAAAGTTGATTTTGAAAAATGTCATATTCAAATCCACCAACATCTAGAGAGTATTCCCAGAAATTTTCACTAGCTTACACTGCATAGTTAATTTTTTATAAATTATTTACGGTCTACCGATGCTAAAGAAAAGGTACGGGTTGTAGCACTTCAAACGCATTTTTCTCTAATCCACTTTTTGGCATAAATTTCCCTTTAGGAAAACTATCGTTTTGTTATTACATAACTTGGATTAATTTTTATAAGTTTTTCTGAGGTGAAATTTTAAGGGGAAGATAGCTATGAGCTTGAATTTTTTATTTTTGTCATCTTTCATGCTCAAGAACTAGCATTTTGGACAAAGAATGGAAATCTAAAAAAAACAGCATTTGTGTTTAGTGGCATTTTTGTCATGAAAGATGGTATAATATAGAAAAATAGCTCCATAGCTATCTGCTTTGAACTGTTCTAAAGCAATATAACACATAAAACACATGAAAACGACAAATTTATAAGTAATTTCAAAACGATAATTTTCCTACGCAGACACGCCCACTTCCATCTTTGAACGTTAGCAATTCTTATTGTACTTAACCCAGGTTAACAAAATTGGGCACAAATGTTTTCAACATCAATAGAAACAAGCCCTGTAAATGTCATTTAAATCAAACAAGTGGTTAAAAAATTCACTTTTTTGGGTAGTGTCCACCCTTAACTTTCTAACTCTAAACTAAAATAAATGTACCATACTTACCAGACTATAGTGCGCAAACTATACATGTCTAAATGTTGATATTTTACACCGTACGGTCTATCTACAGGTGTGGAATCTACAGCTTTTGTTTCAAGATTGTTCATTATAACAAAACTGGTTAGGCCAGAGTAAAGTTCTTGTTGTGGTGGGGAGAGACGTCAGCTGTCGAAGATCCTCTCCCCGATCGCGGCTGGTGACTTCGATGGCGAGGCAGTGGCAGCGACGACGATTTGATGCTTTTTAACTATACATTTATTAACAAAGAACAAAGGGCCGGCGGACGACACACGTCCGCGACCGACTCCGGGACCTCTCCCGCTCCAACCCCCAGACCCCGCTCCTCTGGGGGTCCGCCTACGTCCCCCAAGAAACACATTCCTTCCGCGCGGCGGCGCCGCGCGCGCTCGCGGAGGGGCCATTTGCTCGCTCTCGCGCACCGCCAGCACCCCCTCCCCTCGAGGAGGTGACCCTCTCGGCAATGCTGGCAAGCGGTGAAAGAAAAACAATACTAATTAAGGAAAACATACGCTCTGATCCTTACAGCCAGATTGCCATGTTTTGGATATTTTATGCTGAGATAAAGTAATCGAGACAGTCTCTTACCGTCAGTCTGTTTCCCAGGCGTTCGATACCTCGCATCTGACATGGTGTTTGCTTGGAAGCCCGCACGCAACCAACTTGGGTCAAGCTTAATCTTGAGGAGCTCTGCGATTGTCTGACGGGTGGATCACGGAAAGCCCTCTGACATTCATCCGCAGATACCCCTTTTGTCGAGTTCTCCAGCCTGAAGTTTTCCCTGAGGACTATACACCGAGTGCGGACTATCAAGAAAATACTTTTTCTTTTTAGCCAAAATTTACCCTTGCACATTATATACCGGATTGTGGACTATAGTCTGGAAAATATGGTAGCTTGTTTTGATGTTTTAAGCCCTAAACTGAAAGAAGTGTAGCTTGATTTTTATGCAACTTTAGCGTCCTAAATGAAAGTCGCATGTGCTATGTAAAAAAAAAAGTATACGCTCGAACCGGCAGGCATCTAAATTGTTCTTCTGTTCTAGTCATTTTATTAAGAACCATTCTCATGTACTGAGGTAATCTGTATTGATTTTTTTTTTGCTAGCATCTTTAGCCTACGGTGTGATATTTAAAAAATATATATATATTTGGTTCTTTGTATGGAGGACATACCTGGTTATTTTGTTGTGCTCACATAATAGTTCAATAAATGATTATTCATTTAGTTTGGCTTTTATTGACTCAAACCCTTCAATGTTTTTTCGATTTTTACTAGCATCTAGGCCTATATAGGCTGTTATATTTGATAGAATGCCACAAGTATTGTATTCTGATATGTGTGTGGAGGACATACCTCATTATTTTTTTTGTGGTCACATAATAGCTCAATAAATAGTTATTTAGTTTTCCTTTCAGTTTTTTTTTCTCATTTTATAACAACTTTTATTTACTTGCAGCTTAATCACATGCTGTTTGTATGCAGCTGATGCCACTCGCCATGCCCTGGGCGAAAGTGTAAAGGCACTACGGCATACCAAGTATGACGACTCGTAACCACCTCATATGCAAGGCAAATGACCGACGAGCCAGAGCAGGATGCAAGGTCCAAGTATCGGGATTGAACAAGCTAAGCTCGTTGTTGTTTATGTTTGTACCATACACTTTCTCACATTGCATAGTTTGCATGAGCAAGTGCTCATTATGCATGTGATGCATATCACACTTCAGTGTTGGTATTTTGACAATTGGACACTTTTAATGACACATTGAGATTGGTGGCAGACTTCTTATTTAAAATGATGTTTGAGAATGTCTCCCACTGATCTATTCTAGTATACGAGTATTAAGACCATCGAGCAATTAATAGATTCAGAAGATTTAGGCATGGAAAAAATTCTGTGATTTTTTTTTTTTATTTTCCTTCCAAATTTTGTGGGAAGTAAAACATAAATCACGCAAGATTTTTCTGTAACTTCTGTTTGCACACAACTTAAGCTTCACATTTAAATATTACCTTTTCTGCCATGCACATCTTGAATTCATTATCGGACGATGCATCTATGCACAGCTGCTTCAAGTAGCATGTGTGCCGATGCATTGCACACATATCAAATAATGAATTCAGTTTCTGTAACGAGGTCCTATGCTAGTTCTTTACTTTTGCATCTCCTTATTTCTTCACTTAATTGGTTTGCATACCTCGTGGTTTTCTGGTTGCCATACCTGGTATACTGAACCCGCTTTAACAGGTGCTGATATACCGGTGTGATTCATTCTCATCGGAACAGATTCTTGTAAAATAAAACTTCTGTTTTATGCAAATTATCTTTTTACAGTTGAGTGGTAGTTGTCCTGGCACGACATTGCCGCTGGAACTGTCATGCAAACTTCCCGTCTGCTACAGGTTTTCCTGGCTGCTGCCCTTGCGGTGGCTCTACCCGCCAGCCCGCCACTCTACGACCACCGTGGAGACGAAACCACCTGGATTCACCCGCCGCCAGTCCGAGCGGCTTCCGATCAGCCGCTACCCTGCCCGCACTTCCTTCAGCTGACCCTGGCTCCCAAACACCTTAGGATCTGGCAACCGGGGACGTCATGTGATCCACGTGAAGATTGTCTACGAAAGCCCGCCCGATCCGCCTCCCAGTTGGGGTACGACATTGCCGCTGGAACTGTCATGCAAACTTCCCGTCTGCTACAGGTTAGTTATCTTAGCAACGCTGCTAACGCTCGTAACGGTTTCTGCTGTTTTATGGTGATGTCGTGCCCCTACGACTTGTCAGTGTACCGTAATAATATTTTGAGATGTTTATTCAATTGCGCACACCACGCAATGATCTTCCATCTTTTGCTTTTAATCTCGGGAGATATTGAGACTAACCCTGGCCCTAACTCCCCCGTAAACAATACCATTCTGGAAACGCTGACGCGTCTTGAAGCAGGCCAAGCAAATATGCTTGCTGCGATTACATCTTTGCAACGTGATCAGCGAGCGGCCGATGACAGGGCCATACTTTTTAACCATAGGATTACTTACATTGAGCATGACATCATGGCATTGAAGAGTGCATCAGCTCAGCCACAATCATCTAACAGCCTTCTGAATACCATCCCATCGGAACTTTCTAAATTAAAAGCGAGGTGCGACGACGCCGAGAACCGTCTCCGTCGATCAAACCTACTTTTTTTTTGGTATACAGGATTCCCAGAGTGAAACGTGGGCGAAGTCCGAAGAAGTAGTTACTAATTTCTGCTTACATAGATTGGGCATCGAGCTGAACCCTTCCAACCTCGAAAGGTCCCATCGCTTAGGACGCTTCACTGAAAACAAATCCCGCCCTATAATTGTCAAGTTGCTACGTTTTAAAGATAAGGAATCAATCTTGGCGGCCGGTCACAAACTAAAAAATACTACTTTTGCCGTCCGTGAAGACTTTTCTGAATCAGTTCGCCTAGCGCGCGGCAAGTTATACCAGTTTGCAGAGCCGCAAAACGTGCCCTTTCAAATCCGCTTTGATAAACTTCACATTCATGACAAGCGTTACATTTACGATCCGATTAGTGACTGCGTAAAGGAGCTTGAAGCATAACTAAAGGGGAATAAAAAAAAACGCCTCCCGACACCAAGCAACTGTATTATCAAATCTAAAAAATCGCAGTCTCATGTTGTTACTTTTACAAATGTTCGTAGTTTCCTGCCTAAGAAAGATGAAATATGCAGTCTTCTCGACGACTGCAACTCCGACATGGCTATATTTACGGAAACTTGGTTAAAACCGGACGTTAACGACGATGAGCTTTTTATTCGAACATGAACTTTTCTGTATATCGCTGCGATCGTCCTCAGCAGCGTGGTGGTGGCGTCCTTGTGGCCATAAAAAAAGAAATGCCTTCATTTTACGTTCAACTATCTTGCGATCTCGAGCTATGTTGTGTTTGTCTTTCATCGCAGTTTAGCAAAACGCTTCTTGCAGTGTGCTGTAGGCCCCCAGGTTTTGACTGTTCTTTTGTTAATAAACTACATACTGCGCTAAACGAAATCACAATACGATTTCCCAAAGCGAATCTTTTACTGTTCGGTGATTTCAACTTCCCTGAAATCAACTGGCAGTTACTCACATCTACGTCACGTGATTCCAAGCACTTTCTTGACGTTTGCATGTTGTTCAATCTTAGTCAAATGATCGACAAGCCTACCCGTGATGATAATATCCTTGATTTAGTCCTTGTATCATCGCCCGATCTTGTGCAATCTACTATTTACATGCCTGGTCTTAGCGACCATAGAATAATGAATATATTGATCACACTGCCTGTTCTAGTTAAATCCCCCATGTCTAAAGTCATACGCGATTTTAATAAAGCTGATTGCGCTGGTATTAATGCTAAGCTCACCATCTTTTTTGATGTCTTTCTATCTTCTTTTTCGTCACGGTCCGTAGAGGATAATTGGTTGTTATTTAAGCAAAAGGTTACTGACCTGATCAACTTACATGTTCCCTTGCTGCGGATTCGTGGAGATGTTGGGCAACCATGGTACAATAAAAAGCTGAAATCAATTGATAACAAAAAGGAGCGTCTTTTTCGAAAAGCGAAGGCTAGTGGTTCACCTTCTGTGTGTACTAAGTATTTTCAGTGCCTAAAAGAGTACACTGCGTTAATTAAAACTTTCAAGAAGTATTTTCATCAGGACTTGCCCAACATTCTTCGAACCAACCCTACTAAATTTTGGAAAACGATTACACCCAATCCTAGTATGCAGTCCATTGAGCTAGTTGACAAGGACGGTGTCGTTGTGCCCGGCGAACTTGCCCCGTCAGTAATGAATGATTACTTTTCTTCCATCTTTACAACGGAGCCACCAGATAATATTCCCTCCCTCCCTCTACTTCCGTTTTCCCAAATGCCTCCGATCACTGTCACTGCATCTGGAATTTCTAATCTTATAGATAAACTAAAGGTATCTTCTTCCCCGGGACCTGATACAATTTGCTCGAAAATACTGAAGAATATGAGAGACATCTCCTGTTTATTTCTTCAGCTAATTTTAACCAGTCATTGTCAAACGGCTGCGTTCCAACGGACTGGAAGATTGGCCGCGTCATTCCTGTCTTCAAAAGCGGAGATCGATCTCTTCCTGATAACTATCGTCCCATATCGCTCACATGCATTGCATCGAAGCTTTTAGAGCATATCACCCTCTCTAACGTTATGAATCACCTAACCTGTAATAACTTTTTTTTCCATAACCAGCATGGTTTTCGCAAGGGTTATTCCTGCGACACCGAACTTTTTAAATTTTCTCACGACCTGCACACTAACCTTGACTCGCTCTCTCAAACGGATGCCATCTTCATAGACTTTTCGAAAGCTTTCGATCGGGTTCCTCACCTACGCCTACTCGCAAAACTATCGCGACTCAATATTGATCCTTTAATCGTATCTTGGATTCGCAGCTTTCTCTCATCCAGAGTCCAATATACAGTCGTCAACACTTTAGAATCAAGCCTTACCGATGTTTTGTCTGGGGTCCCACAAGGCAGTATCCTAGGTCCGCTTCTTTTCTTGATCTTTATTAACGACCTTCCAAATTCTATCACCTCTAACATACGTTTATTTGCTGATGATTGTGTCATTTATCGCCAAATAAATTGCTCCTCCGATCACCTTCTTCAGAAAGACCTCGATAATATAACCAAATGGTGTGATCAATGGCTAATGTTACTAAACCACTCTAAATGTAAGTTTGTCTGTTTTAGAGCGCAGCTCTTAGGGGCCCGTTTGCGGCTTGAGCGGCGTCGCCGTCGGCGTCGGCGTAACCGCGCGGTGCATCATGGGAAATGTCCCATAATGCACCGCGCGAGCCCCCCACCAAGGTCACGTGACCTCGTGGGGGGTCACGTGACCCCCCGAAGTCACGTGACTCCCCTGAGGTCACGTGGCCCCCTCCTCGAGGTCACGTGACCCCCGCCGATGTCGCGTGACCCCCCGATGACGTCATCGTCACTGATGACGTCACCGGCATCCACATCGTCATCGTCATCATCACTGATGACGTCACCGGCATCCACATCGTCATCGTCATCATCACTGATGACGTCACCGGCATCCACATCGTCATCGTCATCACTGATGACGTCACCGGCATCCGCATCGTCATCGTCATCATCACTGATGACGTCACCGGCATCCACATCGTCATCGTCATCATCACTGATGACGTCACCGGCATCCACATCGTCATCGTCATCATCACTGATGACGTCACCGGCATCCGCATCGTAATCGTCATCATCACTGATGACGTCACCGGCATCCACATCGTCATCGTCATGATCACTGATGTCGTCACCGGCATCCGCATCGTCATCGTCATCATCACTGATGAAGTCATCAGCGACGTCACTGATGACGTCACCGACATTCGCATCGTCATCGTCATCATCACTGGTGAAGTCATCAGTGACGTCACTAATGACGTCATCGGTACCCGCATCGTCATCGTCACTGATGACGTCATCAGTGACGTCAGTGATGACATCATCGGCATTGGGGGTCACGTGACCCCCAAGGTAACGTGACCCCCCCTGGTTAGTTTAACCCCCCCCCAGTGCCCTTCCCTCCTCCTCCTCAAGAGCTGCGCTCTAATTCGGCGTTACAGGGAGTTTTAAGCGGCTTTCATTTTTCTCGAAAACATTCCCCATCTCTTTTCAAATATTTTCTAGGCTCATCAACAATTGAATGTGTTCAATCGTACAAATACCTTGGCGTTCATTTTTCTTCCCCTATGTCTTGGACCCTCCACATTGACTCCATACATGCCGAAGCTTCCAGAACGCTTGGTTACATTCGACGTTGTCTGCACTCAGCCCCTCCAGCTTTGCGCCAGTTGGCCTACGAAACTTTTGTGCGTCCGAAGATTGAGTATGCTGCTGCCATTTGGTCCCCACACCAGATTTACCTCACTAACACCTTAGAATCAATTCAGAATCGTGCTGCCCGATTCATTCTTTCTAATTATGAACGCACTGCCAGTGTGTCGGCCATGAAGGCTTCCTTATGCCTCCCCACTCTCATTTCTCGCCGAAGAATATCACGCATCTGTCTTTTCCAGAAGATTTTTTATTACCACCCTCTACTCAGGCAGTCTCTACTGTTAGAACCGCATCGTTCATCCCGACGACTTTTTAACTCCCTTAGTGTACGTAGCATCCATGGTTCCACTGTCACCTTTAACAACTCATTTCTTCCCCTTGCCATAATAGAGTGGAACAATCTACCGGACCGTGTAGTGCTCATCAGTGACCCCGACCTCTTCAGACATGCGGTATCGTCTATATTTAATATGTAATCAGTGCGATGCTCCTACCTATGGCCAGTCCTCAGCCACATCTTGTTTCTATGTTGTTTTTTTTTTTTTTTTTTTTGTATAAAATTTCTACTTGTGTGCTTCTTTGTATTGCCTCCCCCTTATGTAATGCCCCTGGCGGGGCCTTTAAGGGATAATAAATGAAATAAATGAAATAAAAGTGGCCTTATTGTTTAAAAGCCATGAATTAGCTTTTTAGTTACTGGTTTGATGGGACCCGCACATATTGTGAAAATGGAGGCAGTCACCTTCTTAGACCAGCTTATTTTTCGTGAAATGAGCACTAACCTAAGAAAAAATGATTGAGAAAGATTCTTGCACACAAAACGGGTTGTGCCATACAATACTTTCTGGACCGCTACAATACCGCTGCCTTTGGTGAAATGATACTTTCTCCTGTTTTTTTTGTTGTTTTTTTTTTGGTCTGTGTGCTCATTTCAAGATTTATTAAAAATTGACTGGTTTAAGGAGGTGATTGTCTTCAATTTCGCAACAACTGTCAACCCAGCAATTGAAAAAGTTAATCAACTAATTTTAGATAACAGTCCACCTTTGGTGCCAGCCTGCCTGTACAAAGTTCGGCTTGGCTAAGTGCTCACTGTAACGAGATCATCTGTGTAAATAAGATAAGTTTTGTTTTACAAGAGCCTATTTCGATTAGAATGAATCATCCTCGAGCACGCATTAAAATCAGCATCAGCACCCTTGGACTGGGGTGTTACTCCACACCCCTATAAGGTGCTTTGGCACAGGGGTGCTCGTTTGCACCCTCGAAGGGTGCTCGTCCTGGGACAAGTGCTTTACACCCCTAAGGGGTGTAAAAAAGTTCAGTGTGCGGGTGATGGTGCCAGCTTAGGGTCAGTCGTTTTCTTTTGCGAGAGCGCTAACATACATACATATATATATAATGGGAAGGAGTGAAGATTGACAAGTGCAGCCGTTGTAATATTGTGAACGAAGAGGGGAGAAGGTGATTATTGAATGTATTGCATAAAGTTAGGGAAAGGGAAAGAGAGCTGGCGAAAAATTGGGTCAGGAGCGGGGATTGAACCCGCAACCTTCGCCTGTCCGGGGCGACGCCTTAAGCGACTAGACCATCCCAGCCACTAGTTTCGGCGGACTCAATTTCTGACCAGCTCTCTGTGTACTGTTTTAGTTTCGAATTCGCTTAACCTGGTAGACGACAACCGTTGCTGATTTAAGGCCCGCGCTATTGCCGACATGCGGCAGTGACGTGGCACGTCATCTCAACATGCAAATGTCGGAACGGGCCTGTCTTCCAAAATATCTAGGGAACCACTCCTCCCCATAGGGACAGGCTGCACCGTATATATAATGGGAAGGAGTGAAGATTGACAAGTGCAGCCGTTGTAATAGTGTGAACGAAGAGGGGAGAAGGTGTTTATTGAATTTATTGCATTAAAGTTAGAGAAAGGGAAAAGGAAAGAGAGCTGGTGAAAAATTGGGCCACTCCTGACCCAATTTTGCTTAAGTCAGCAACGGTTGTCGTCTACCAAGTTAAGCGAATTCGAAACTAAAACAGTACACAGAGAGCTGGTCAGAAACTGAGTCCGCCGAAGCTAGTGGCCGGGATAGTCTAATCGGTTAAGGCGTCGCCCGGGACAGGCGAAGGTTGCGGGTTCAATCCCCGCTCCTGGCCTGGTCCTGACGATCTACTTGTCTAACAAAACTATAGTTTTTTTAGACAAGTAGATCATCTGCGAAAAGGGGGTTTCTCAACGAGCTCATTAGTTGAAGTGGCTGCGAGCTTGATAAAGAAGTTCAAGGGGACGCAGAAACTACATAGCGAAAAGAGCAACATACGGCCTGTGGTGATACCATATATGCACAGTGTCTCACATAATCTTAAAGGGATACTACAACGAAATTTCAGCGCTCATTTTTTGGTTTATATGTGTTCAAAAAAGCAGCATCACCTCGAACATACAAATATCTTGTTAAAAAAGTAACGAAAAAGAATTTCAAGACGAATTAAACGATTAGCAAAGAGCACCTGGTGGATGTCGCTAACGCCTCGCTTGTAATGCCCGTCTAGGAACCTTGACAGCTAGTGACGGAGGTTGTCTCGCCTCCGGCCACGACGGGAGAAGAGGGGCAGGAGGAACTCCTCTCTTCCCGAGAATGCCTTTTGTGTGTCGCAGAAGTCGCTATTGTCACCCTACAAGATTAGAGAAGATTAACCCGTCACTCAAAATTCGTACAAAAGCAGCCGCTTCGGTGGCTGGAACGACTAGGCCATCCTCTCGACGTCAGCCTCGCCGTAGCTTTGCTCGTCCTGAGACGACCTCCGTCACGATTGCGTTGGATGTCACGTGGTCTCCGCTGGGCCTTCTCCGAGCGCTTGCCAAAGTGGGCGTTTATAACGAAAAATACAGCCACCAGGCTCAAAATACAAACGTGCGATGGTCATTTACGGATATTGTGTATCATATTCAACCTATTTTTGAACATGACGGGAATATTTCAAATTTCGTTGAAGTATCCCTTTAAGAAGGTGACTGGGCGCTATGATGTCCCGGTCGTATTTTCAGCGCCTAGCAAAATGTCACGACTATGCAAGAGAATCAATGACCCCCAACATATAACAGACCCATGCAATACCAAGTATACGAATAAATACACTAATTGCGCAACCGCCGTCGTTTACGAAATCCCAATGACATGTGGTTTAAGCTATGTTGGGCAAACTGGAAGATGTACCAATGATCGGGTCCGCGAGCACGCCACTTCAACTAGAACCACACCGCCAGGGCATTTGGATGCACATTGCAACAGATGCGGTTGCGTCCCGTCATTTGACAGTACAAAAATATTAGCGAAGTACGAAAACAAAGTGTCACGCGAGCTTCGCGAGGCATTTGAGATTAGGAGTAGGGGTGAAAAATGCATTAGCGATACATCTCTGGCTCAGCCTACGGATGAGTTTGTGGCGTCTGATGGTATGCTCTCGTTGGCATATGAGTTTCTGTTTTTTTCTAATAAATTCAGTTGAGAGTGCGCCCTGTGTCGTTGTTATTCTTCTCTTTGTTACTGTTCTTTGGCGCTTGTTTCCCATGATGTACCAACTGGCCGAAAAAAACATTTTTTTTAGGGGGGATCACCATGTCTTTTCGGGCATAAAAGTTGATAAACGTCCATCAATGCCCACACACTGCTTTCGACCTTTTGGTTATGAGCACAATAAAAAGTGGGGAGCCATGAATACCGTAGTCGAATAATTTCTCAACAAGTATTTTGTGATTAATGAAGTCGAATACTGAAATCTGTAGATATGTCTAAGGACAAAAATTTGTTTTTAATGTTATTATATAATTTCCTTTTTTAGGAGGAGTGTAGATTAAACCCGCCTTCTCGTTATAGGACCAAAATAAGACTGATAAAGTACTGAGTGTTTGACGAAAAAATTATTAAAATGACACAAAAGACTATTCTCGAGCCCTTTGATAAAAAACATTGACAGGCACGATTTAGGCCTATACTTAGACATATAGATCTTTTCACCACCCTTATACAGCGCTGACGCTTGTGCACGTTTTATTTTCCTAACTAAATCTTCGCCCGACAACCACAACTTGAAGATGTGCACAAAAAATGGTGCAATCAAGTCAAGTATAAATTTAATGGGTTTAATTTAAACGTCATCAATGTAACAAGTTTTACTATTATTTAAGCCAATAAATGATCTAAAAACTTTATATAAGTAATATGAACAAGAAAGATGGATTATTTGTGAAATGCCGTCCACGACTGCCTCGCATTGTCAGCTCGACGCCAGATTTACAAAATGAAAATTAAAACATTCAGCCAGCTTGGCCTAGGATACCAATCTGCACTCCTTGCTAATTTCCCCTACGGAACGTGGGACCTACTGCGCTGTAAAATTTTATTTATCGATTTTCAGGCTATATCTGGACGTTTCTTCGAAGCCTCATTGGCCAGTTTATTATAATCTTTTCGCTTTGCCTCCCTACATCTGCTGCTAAGGCATTGCGATATTTTTTGGAGATAACTAAATTATTCTGGTCTTTCGTAGGGATATAATATCTATACAACCAAGTGTTTTGCCTTCTAATTTTATTGTGAACAGGCGTAATTCAAGCTTACGGTGGGCTGTGATGAGGCGACTGTTCCATGTGGAAAATATCTGTTATAAACAGTTTTTCACGTATAATGAAAATTTCTATACGTATCGTTGATGCTTATCTGTGGCAGTAGTGGCGCCCAATTTATACCTGAATGGTCTTCTTTTTGGTGCACAAAATGAATCGAGTGCGAAGCAAACCAACAACAGTATTAAAGGTTGCAAACAAAAGGCTGAATAAACGCACAAAAAATAACATTTGGGCAACAAGCACTTTCACTTTTTTTGTTTGAGGATACTGCTATCTAAGTTGAGGTCGCATTAGGAGTGCAATACACGGAAGGAAAATTAAATGAGTTATGCGAACAGTAAACAAGATCAAATACAAACAAATCGTTCGCCATTCACGCATTAAACAAAATCAAGTTTCACAATTTCTAAAACGATGTCGTCGTACGTCGCGTGGGGAGGACAGATCTTCTGGGGAAATCAGCTGTGTCTCCACGAATGCAGTAGACAGTCCGGGTCTCCTCCGTGCTTCGTTGGCCTAAGATCCCCTTTCATGAAAGGCGAACTGTTCCTTGGCTGTTTGGTAGCTAAGGTTATGTATTTTTGTTAAAGCTCAATACTCCTTTTTCCGGTTTTCATTTAGGGCATGCGCGAAATAAAGCAGGGTGAACTCCGCTACAGTCTATACATTTGGCTTCAATTTTGCAGATGTCCACTACATGCTCAGTACCACCGCATTTTCCAAGCTTTTCTGGGCC
Organism: Ixodes scapularis; assembly: GCF_016920785.2. Classification (NCBI taxonomy): domain Eukaryota; kingdom Metazoa; phylum Arthropoda; class Arachnida; order Ixodida; family Ixodidae; genus Ixodes; species Ixodes scapularis. The sequence goes on along the minus strand of NW_024609857.1, from coordinate 173,319,469 downwards.
GCGGCAGTTTCGGGAAACATGCCCAGTACGTTGGCAGCGGAAACACTGCTGTAAATTTGGAACAAAAGGACGGACTTTACAGTTCAAGCACCCTGCCTTCACGTTGGACAGAAGAGCATGGAGGTCAAATGTGAGTAGAAGATATCGAGTTTTTTTTTTCTTTTTTTTTTTTTTTTGCATCACGTTTTGAAAAGACTGCTCGAACAGCAACAACAGCGCACTTGCGCAGAGCTTTGAGGATCTCCTCGTCACTGAATTCGAGAAGGTCATTCCTGAGACAACACCGTGAACAGTATTCCGGATACGGCGATCGGGCAGCGATTACTACAAAGCGACTTCACATGTAAATGTGTTCCACGCCGATTGTGCGGGATGCTTCATAATACTGCCGCTCAATCGGTCTCTGCCTGGTTCGCTCGTTCAAGAAGTCACACACTAGGGAAGATGTGAACAAATATTGCACTGTTGCTTCCTCCTTGTCCCTTGCTCCTGTGGACAACTCGACGATTGTCCCGGGTTCCTGGTGTTTGATCGAGTTTTCGGAGCTGGCTTGGTCTTGTGCTCGACCAAGTCATTACTGCGAGTTCGGTTGCGGCCGTTCTTAATCGCTCCTGAGTCACCAGAAACAGGGGATTTTCTGTGTCCTACCGCAACCTTATGTCAATATTATGCCCCATCGCGACGGTAGTATCCCTTCAAGTCACCGATGTGAACCGGGAGAGATCGTTTGTATTTCGCCGAGAACGCCTAGAAGCGAGGAAGACACGCAGCTCGCATCTTTACTTCGTTCGGGCCCTCTCCCCTCGGAGCAATCGATGCGGCAAAACAACTAGCTGCGTTGCTGAACGCATGAGGTTTCCTCAGGACTACGAAACGGTGGTGTAAACCCAGTCGAACTGTTGCGCAACCGAAGGAATCCAAAGCCCGCTGCGGGATTGCCATAACATACCCGCTTTCCCCAACGGCCACGTACACCGTGTTTGATTCGATCGATGTAAGCGTCAGCTTCCCGTTCTTTCCACGTGCATTTGGGCACTAAGAACTCATCGGCCCTTGGAGGGGTCGGTAGCACAGCGAGCAGATCCGCTTGAACTGTTCGCGCCTCAAGGCAAGTTGGACAGCTACAAGACCACCTAAATGTCTTCCGTTTCAACCCCGGCCAGGTTGTGAAGCGACATAACTTATAAAAATTATTGCTGTCAATGCCACAACCGGCCAGAGTGAAGTTGAAAAAAAATCCGATAAATCATCTCAGTAGCTTTCAAAGAACCAACCTCTGAAGGGAGGGTCGTACCTCTGCACTTCGCCGGTTTTTGGGATGACGCGAAGCAAATAGCCGTTTTGGCCTAGGAGATATGAGCTGTAGTGCTCATTAGCTTGCCTGCCAGCGTTCCCGGTGTCAACTGCTCTTCCCGCAATTTTTCCCACAGCCGCTGACGATCTCGTCCGCCACCGGTCCCGGTGCCAACTGCTCTTCCCGCAATTTTTCCCACAGCCGCTGACGATCTCGTCCGCCACCGTTCTCGGTGTCAACTGCTCTTCCCGCAATTTTTCCCACAGCCGCTGACGATCTCGTCCGCCACCGTTCCCGGTGTCAACTGCTCTTCCCGCAATTTTTCCCACAGCCGCTGACGATCTCGTCCGCCACCGTTCCCGGAGTCAACTGCTCTTCCCGCAATTTTTCCCACAGCCGCTGACGATCTCGTCCGCCACCGTTCCCGGTGTCAACTGCTCTTCCCCGCAATTTTTCCCACAGCCGCTGACGATCTCGTCCGCCACCGTTCCCGGTGTCAGCTGCTCTTCCCGCAATTTTTCCCACAGCCGCTGACGATCTCGTCCGCCACCGTTCCCGGTGTCAACTGCTCTTCCCGCAATTTTTCCCACAGCCGCTGACGATCTCGTCCGCCACCGTTCCCGGTGTCAACTGCTCTTCCCGCAATTTTTCCCACAGCCGCTGACGATCTCGTCCGCCACCGTTCCCGGTGTTAACTGCTCTTCCCGCAATTTTTCCCACAGCCACTGACGATCTCGTCCGCCACCGTTCCCGGTGTCAACTGCTCTTCCCGCAATTTTTCCCACAGCCGCTGACGATCTCGTCCGCCACCGTTCCCGGTGTCAGCTGCTCTTCCCGCAATTTTTCCCAGAGCCGCTGACGATCTCGTCCGCCACCGTTCCCGGTGTCAACTGCTCTTCACGCAATTTTTCCCACAGCCGCTGACGATCTCGTCCGCCACCGTTCCCGGTGTCAACTGCTCTTCCCGCAATTTTTCCCAGAGCCGCTGACGATCTCGTCCGCCACCGTTCCCGGTGTCAACTGCTCTTCACGCAATTTTTCCCACAGCCGCTGACGATCTCGTCCGCCACCGTTCCCGGTGTCAGCTGCTCTTCCCGCAATTTTTCCCAGAGCCGCTGACGATCTCGTCCGCCACCGTTCCCGGTGTCAACTGCTCTTCACGCAATTTTTCCCACAGCCGCTGACGATCTCGTCCGCCACCGTTCCCGGTGTCAGCTGCTCTTCCCGCAATTTTTCCCACAGCCGCTGACGATCTCGTCCGCCACCGTTCCCGGTGTCAACTGCTCTTCACGCAATTTTTCCCACAGCCGCTGACGATCTCGTCCGCCACCGTTCCCGGTGTCAGCTGCTCTTCCCGCAATTTTTCCCACAACCACTGACGATCTCGTCCGCCACCGTTCCCGGTGTCAACTGCTCTTCCCGCAATTTTTCCCAGAGCCGCTGACGATCTCGTCCGCCACCGTTCCCGGTGTCAGCTGCTCTTCCCGCAATTTTTCCCAGAGCCGCTGACGATCTCGTCCGCCACCGTTCCCGGTGTCAACTGCTCTTCACGCAATTTTTCCCACAGCCGCTGACGATCTCGTCCGCCACCGTTCCCGGTGTCAGCTGCTCTTCCCGCAATTTTTCCCACAGCCGCTGACGATCTCGTCCGCCACCGTTCCCGGTGTCAGCTGCTCTTCCCGCAATTTTTCCCACAGCCGCTGACGATCTCGTCCGCCACCGTTCCCGGTGTCAACTGCTCTTCACGCAATTTTTCCCACAGCCGCTGACGATCTCGTCCGCCACCGTTCCCGGTGTCAGCTGCTCTTCCCGCAATTTTTCCCACAGCCGCTGACGATCTCGTCCGCCACCGTTCCCGGTGTCAACTGCTCTTCCCGCAATTTTTCCCACAGCCGCTGACGATCTCGTCCGCCACCGTTCCCGGTGTCAGCTGCTCTTCCCGCAATTTTTCCCAGAGCCGCTGACGATCTCGTCCGCCACCGTTCCCGGTGTCAACTGCTCTTCACGCAATTTTTCCCACAGCCGCTGACGATCTCGTCCGCCACCGTTCCCGGTGTCAACTGCTCTTCCCGCAATTTTTCCCAGAGCCGCTGACGATCTCGTCCGCCACCGTTCCCGGTGTCAACTGCTCTTCACGCAATTTTTCCCACAGCCGCTGACGATCTCGTCCGCCACCGTTCCCGGTGTCAACTGCTCTTCCCGCAATTTTTCCCAGAGCCGCTGACGATCTCGTCCGCCACCGTTCCCGGTGTCAACTGCTCTTCACGCAATTTTTCCCAGAGCCGCTGACGATCTCGTCCGCCACCGTTCCCGGTGTCAACTGCTCTTCACGCAATTTTTCCCACAGCCGCTGACGATCTCGTCCGCCACCGTTCCCGGTGTCAGCTGCTCTTCATGCAATTTTTCCCACAGCCGCTGACGATCTCGTCCGCCACCGTTCCCGGTGTCAGCTGCTCTTCCCGCAATTCTTCCCACAGCCGCTGACGATCTCGTCCGCCACCGTTCCCGGTGTCAGCTGCTCTTCCCGCAATTTTTCCCACAGCCGCTGACGATCTCGTCCGCCACCGTTCCCGGTGTCAACTGCTCTTCACGCAATTTTTCCCACAGCCACTGACGATCTCGTCCGCCACCGTTCCCGGTGTCAACTGCTCTTCCCGCAATTTTTCCCACAGCCGCTGACGATCTCGTCCGCCACCGTTCCCGGTGTCAACTGCTCTTCCCGCAATTTTTCCCACAGCCGCTGACGATCTCGTCCGCCACCGTTCCCGGTGTCAACTGCTCTTCCCGCAATTTTTCCCACAGCCGCTGACGATCTCGTCCGCCACCGTTCCCGGTGTCAACTGCTCTTCCCGCAATTTTTCCCACAGCCACTGACGATCTCGTCCGCCACCGTTCCCGGTGTCAACTGCTCTTCACGCAATTTTTCCCACAGCCACTGACGATCTCGTCCGCCACCGTTCCCGGTGTCAACTGCTCTTCCCGCAATTTTTCCCACAGCCGCTGACGATCTCGTCCGCCACCGTTCCCGGTGTCAACTGCTCTTCCCGCAATTTTTCCCACAGCCGCTGACGATCTCGTCCGCCACCGTTCCCGGTGTCAACTGCTCTTCCCGCAATTTTTCCCACAGCCACTGACGATCTCGTCCGCCACCGTTCCCGGTGTCAACTGCTCTTCACGCAATTTTTCCCACAGCCGCTGACCATCTCGTCCGCCACCGTTCCCGGTGTCAGCTGCTCTTCCCGCAATTTTTCCCACAGCCGCTGACGATCTCGTCCGCCACCGTTCCCGGTGTCAACTGCTCTTCCCGCAATTTTTCCCAGAGCCGCTGACGATCTCGTCCGCCACCGTTCCCGGTGTCAACTGCTCTTCACGCAATTTTTCCCACAGCCGCTGACGATCTCGTCCGCCACCGTTCCCGGTGTCAACTGCTCTTCCCGCAATTTTTCCCAGAGCCGCTGACGATCTCGTCCGCCACCGTTCCCGGTGTCAGCTGCTCTTCCCGCAATTTTTCCCAGAGCCGCTGACGATCTCGTCCGCCACCGTTCCCGGTGTCAACTGCTCTTCACGCAATTTTTCCCACAGCCGCTGACGATCTCGTCCGCCACCGTTCCCGGTGTCAGCTGCTCTTCACGCAATTTTTCCCACAGCCGCTGACGATCTCGTCCGCCACCGTTCCCGGTGTCAGCTGCTCTTCCCGCAATTTTTCCCACAGCCGCTGACGATCTCGTCCGCCACCGTTCCCGGTGTCAACTGCTCTTCACGCAATTTTTCCCACAGCCGCTGACGATCTCGTCCGCCACCGTTCCCGGTGTCAGCTGCTCTTCCCGCAATTTTTCCCACAGCCGCTGACGATCTCGTCCGCCACCGTTCCCGGTGTCAGCTGCTCTTCCCGCAATTTTTCCCACAGCCGCTGACGATCTCGTCCGCCACCGTTCCCGGTGTCAGCTGCTCTTCCCGCAATTTTTCCCAGAGCCGCTGACGATCTCGTCCGCCACCGTTCCCGGTGTCAACTGCTCTTCACGCAATTTTTCCCACAGCCGCTGACGATCTCGTCCGCCACCGTTCCCGGTGTCAACTGCTCTTCCCGCAATTTTTCCCAGAGCCGCTGACGATCTCGTCCGCCACCGTTCCCGGTGTCAACTGCTCTTCACGCAATTTTTCCCACAGCCGCTGACGATCTCGTCCGCCACCGTTCCCGGTGTCAACTGCTCTTCCCGCAATTTTTCCCAGAGCCGCTGACGATCTCGTCCGCCACCGTTCCCGGTGTCAACTGCTCTTCACGCAATTTTTCCCACAGCCGCTGACGATCTCGTCCGCCACCGTTCCCGGTGTCAGCTGCTCTTCCCGCAATTTTTCCCACAGCCGCTGACGATCTCGTCCGCCACCGTTCCCGGTGTCAGCTGCTCTTCCCGCAATTTTTCCCACAGCCCCTGACGATCTCGTCCGCCACCGTTCCCGGTGTCAACTGCTCTTCACGCAATTTTTCCCACAGCCGCTGACGATCTCGTCCGCCACCGTTCCCGGTGTCAGCTGCTCTTCATGCAATTTTTCCCACAGCCGCTGACGATCTCGTCCGCCACCGTTCCCGGTGTCAGCTGCTCTTCCCGCAATTCTTCCCACAGCCGCTGACGATCTCGTCCGCCACCGTTCCCGGTGTCAACTGCTCTTCACGCAATTTTACCCACAGCCACTGACGATCTCGTCCGCCACCGTTCCCGGTGTCAACTGCTCTTCCCGCAATTTTTCCCACAGCCGCTGACGATCTCGTCCGCCACCGTTCCCGGTGTCAACTGCTCTTCCCGCAATTTTTCCCTCAGCCGCTGACGATCTCGTCCGCCACCGTTCCCGGTGTCAACTGCTCTTCCCGCAATTTTTCCCACAGCCGCTGACGATCTCGTCCGCCACCGTTCCCGGTGTCAGCTGCTCTTCCCGCAATTTTTCCCACAGCCGCTGACGATCTCGTCCGCCACCGTTCCCGGTGTCAGCTGCTCTTCCCGCAATTTTTCCCACAGCCGCTGACGATCTCGTCCGCCACCGTTCCCGGTGTCAACTGCTCTTCACGCAATTTTTCCCACAGCCACTGACGATCTCGTCCGCCACCGTTCCCGGTGTCAACTGCTCTTCCCGCAATTTTTCCCACAGCCGCTGACGATCTCGTCCGCCACCGTTCCCGGTGTCAACTGCTCTTCCCGCAATTTTTCCCACAGCCGCTGACGATCTCGTCCGCCACCGTTCCCGGTGTGAACTGCTCTTCCCGCAATTTTTCCCACAGCCGCTGACGATCTCGTCCGCCGCCGTTCCCGGTGTCAACTGCTCTTCCCGCAATTTTTCCCACAGCCACTGACGATCTCGTCCGCCACCGTTCCCGGTGTCAACTGCTCTTCACGCAATTTTTCCCACAGCCACTGACGATCTCGTCCGCCACCGTTCCCGGTGTCAACTGCTCTTCCCGCAATTTTTCCCACAGCCGCTGACGATCTCGTCCGCCACCGTTCCCGGTGTCAACTGCTCTTCCCGCAATTTTTCCCACAGCCGCTGACGATCTCGTCCGCCACCGTTCCCGGTGTCAACTGCTCTTCCCGCAATTTTTCCCACAGCCGCTGACGATCTCGTCCGCCACCGTTCCCGGTGTCAACTGCTCTTCCCGCAATTTTTCCCACAGCCACTGACGATCTCGTCCGCCACCGTTCCCGGTGTCAACTGCTCTTCACGCAATTTTTCCCACAGCCGCTGACGATCTCGTCCGCCACCGTTCCCGGTGTCAGCTGCTCTTCCCGCAATTTTTCCCACAGCCGCTGACGATCTCGTCCGCCACCGTTCCCGGTGTCAACTGCTCTTCCCGCAATTTTTCCCAGAGCCGCTGACGATCTCGTCCGCCACCGTTCCCGGTGTCAACTGCTCTTCACGCAATTTTTCCCACAGCCGCTGACGATCTCGTCCGCCACCGTTCCCGGTGTCAACTGCTCTTCCCGCAATTTTTCCCAGAGCCGCTGACGATCTCGTCCGCCACCGTTCCCGGTGTCAGCTGCTCTTCCCGCAATTTTTCCCAGAGCCGCTGACGATCTCGTCCGCCACCGTTCCCGGTGTCAACTGCTCTTCACGCAATTTTTCCCACAGCCGCTGACGATCTCGTCCGCCACCGTTCCCGGTGTCAGCTGCTCTTCACGCAATTTTTCCCACAGCCGCTGACGATCTCGTCCGCCACCGTTCCCGGTGTCAGCTGCTCTTTCCGCAATTTTTCCCACAGCCGCTGACGATCTCGTCCGCCACCGTTCCCGGTGTCAACTGCTCTTCACGCAATTTTTCCCACAGCCGCTGACGATCTCGTCCGCCACCGTTCCCGGTGTCAGCTGCTCTTCCCGCAATTTTTCCCACAGCCGCTGACGATCTCGTCCGCCACCGTTCCCGGTGTCAGCTGCTCTTCCCGCAATTTTTCCCACAGCCGCTGACGATCTCGTCCGCCACCATTCCCGGTGTCAGCTGCTCTTCCCGCAATTTTTCCCAGAGCCGCTGACGATCTCGTCCGCCACCGTTCCCGGTGTCAACTGCTCTTCACGCAATTTTTCCCACAGCCGCTGACGATCTCGTCCGCCACCGTTCCCGGTGTCAACTGCTCTTCCCGCAATTTTTCCCAGAGCCGCTGACGATCTCGTCCGCCACCGTTCCCGGTGTCAACTGCTCTTCACGCAATTTTTCCCACAGCCGCTGACGATCTCGTCCGCCACCGTTCCCGGTGTCAACTGCTCTTCCCGCAATTTTTCCCAGAGCCGCTGACGATCTCGTCCGCCACCGTTCCCGGTGTCAACTGCTCTTCACGCAATTTTTCCCACAGCCGCTGACGATCTCGTCCGCCACCGTTCCCGGTGTCAGCTGCTCTTCCCGCAATTTTTCCCACAGCCGCTGACGATCTCGTCCGCCACCGTTCCCGGTGTCAGCTGCTCTTCCCGCAATTTTTCCCACAGCCGCTGACGATCTCGTCCGCCACCGTTCCCGGTGTCAACTGCTCTTCACGCAATTTTTCCCACAGCCGCTGACGATCTCGTCCGCCACCGTTCCCGGTGTCAGCTGCTCTTCCCGCAATTTTTCCCACAGCCACTGACGATCTCGTCCGCCACCGTTCCCGGTGTCAACTGCTCTTCCCGCAATTTTTCCCACAGCCGCTGACGATCTCGTCCGCCACCGTTCCCGGTGTCAACTGCTCTTCCCGCAATTTTTCCCACAGCCGCTGACGATCTCGTCCGCCACCGTTCCCGGTGTCAACTGCTCTTCCCGCAATTTTTCCCACAGCCGCTGACGATCTCGTCCGCCACCGTTCCCGGTGTCAGCTGCTCTTCCCGCAATTTTTCCCACAGCCGCTGACGATCTCGTCCGCCACCGTTCCCGGTGTCAACTGCTGTTCTCGCAATATTTCCCACAGCCGCTGACGATCTCGTCCGCCACCGTTCCCGGTGTCAACTGCTCTTCCCGCAATTTTTCCCACAGCCGCTGACGATCTCGTCCGCCACCGTTCCCGGTGTCAACTGCTCTTCCCGCAATTTTTCCCACAGCCGCTGACGATCTCGTCCGCCACCGTTCCCGGTGTCAACTGCTCTTCCCGCAATTTTTCCCACAGCCGCTGACGATCTCGTCCGCCACCGTTCCCGGTGTCAACTGCTCTTCCCGCAATTTTTCCCACAGCCGCTGACGATCTCGTCCGCCACCGTTCCCGGTGTCAACTGCTCTTCCTGCAATTTTTCCCACAGCCGCTGACGATCTCGTCCGCCACCGTTCCCGGTGTCAGCTGCTCTTCCCGCAATTTTTCCCACAGCCGCTGACGATCTCGTCCGCCACCGTTCCCGGTGTCAACTGCTCTTCCCGCAATTTTTCCCACAGCCGCTGACGATCTCGTCCGCCACCGTTCCCGGTGTCAACTGCTCTTCCTGCAATTTTTCCCACAGCCGCTGACGATCTCGTCCGCCACCGTTCCCGATGTCAACTGCTCTTCCCGCAATTTTTCCCACAGCCGCTGACGATCTCGTCCGCCACCGTTCCCGGTGTCAGCTGCTCTTCCCGCAATTTTTCCCACAGCCGCTGACGATCTCGCCCGCCACCGTTCCCGGTGTCAACTGCTCTTCCCGCAATTTTTCCCACAGCCGCTGACGATCTCGTCCGCCACCGTTCCCGGTGTCAACTGCTCTTCCCGCAATTTTTCCCACAGCCGCTGACGATCTCGTCCGCCACCGTTCCCGGTGTCAACTGCTCTTCCCGCAATTTTTCCCACAGCCGCTGACGATCTCGTCCGCCACCGTTCCCGGGTTCAACTGCTCTTCCCGCAATTTTTCCCACAGCCGCTGACGATCTCGTCCGCCACCGTTCCCGGTGTCAACTGCTCTTCCCGCAATTTTTCCCACAGCCGCTGACGATCTCGTCCGCCAGTGTCCCCGGTGTCAACTGTAACGGCATCACTAGCCCAATACGGCAACAATGTCCAAGAAGCGGCTAGGCATTAAACCGGCTCCGGCGGGCAGTCGAGCCGCAGCACTCATATCGTTCACTTCGTATCGTGGGTCTTTACTAACGACCCACTCTAGGAGTCGTTACATGGTGGCAAAAGTGCCGTTCGCTTTTCCAGCATAGTTAGGCCTAGACTCCCACGCCTCAGCCGCCACTACGTGCTGCCCATAACAGGGTAGGAGTTGCTGCCTGCCTTACTGAGGGGCCTTGGACGCACTTCGTCCGCCCGACTGCCTGGTGCCCTCCGAAAACATCGCCAAGAACTGGCGTAAGTTTCGACAAAAGCGACAGAGTGGAAAAGGACGTAGCACCAGGCAGAAGGCAGACCTACTTCTACACGAAGCCGGGCCTGACGCAATTTAAGTGTTCAGCACTTTTGGGTGCACGGCAGGAGAGCAAGAAAGCTACGAGACTCGGCTCGACAAGTTTGAGAACTATTGTCAGCCCCGTACGAACGAGACTTACAAACGATGTCTCTTTTGAACGCGTGTCCAGAGTGACGGCGAATCGTTCGAGAGCTTCCTAAGTGACCACAAGGTATAGGCACAGTCTTGCAACTTTTGCTTCCTGCAGGGCTCGGTTATCCATGACCAGCATGTGTACGGTACAGAAGATGGCAAACTACGAGAACGACTGCTGAGGGAAGACCCGCTCACCACACAAAACTCCATGAAGCTGGCCCAGTCTCCGGAAATGGGCGCGAGCCAGAGAAGAATGTGGGACGATTCAAAGTAGACAGTAGAAGCAGTGAAGCAAAGTCAAATTACCAAAGGGCAAGGAATGTGGCCGATAGAAAAGGCGACTTCAACCAAAGAAATGCCGCGCCAACGGTCAACAGTCTTGGAAGTGTGAAATTACAAATCACTTTGCGGTAATCTGCAAGTCGAAAGCAACTGACGGTGTTTCCAAAGAAACGGAAAGCGCGTCGGACGGCGACGAATTTTGAGTTTTGGAAGTGGCACGCAAGAAGGGTGGAACGGAGCTGTCCATTGAGGCGAACGTTGGCGAAAGATAACTAAAGTTGAATGATGACACCTGTTGTTAAGTTAACTTACTTTCCTTGAGCTGGCTGAGCGACCGCAGTTTTCAAGTTAAGTTGAAAAAGAGCAAAGTAACGTTGCGAAGCCACAGTGGCGATGTTATCAAGCACGCTGGCACGCTTGTCTTGCCTGTGACTCCTCAAGATAAAACCGTCGACGTGAAATTTTTGTGGTGAAGAGAGACACGCGCTTCTGGGGCTTGCAACAAGCGAACAGTTCGGCCTTGTCCAACGAATTACCAACGTGTCTGTAGTGACTTCAAAACCTCATCCAGAACCGACGCCCCTCCTCAAGCGTATCATGAAGGTCTATACAGAACTGTTCCGTGGTCTCGGATGTTTTTCGAAGGCCTACAGGATCGTCCACCACGAGGGTTCCCGTCTGGATTTTCAGCTTCCACAACGTTTGCCTCACCTGCTGAAGCAGTCGTTGAAAGAACAACTGGAGAGGACGACAGCAGGAAGCATCATTGGGAGAATTGACGAAGCAACTAAATGGGTGAACATTTGGTCCTCGTTTGAAAAAAAGAACGGCTGCCTAAGAATTGGCATGTATCCTCGCAACCTCAATGATTGCCTAAGAGAGCACTTCGAGATGGCCAAACGCGAGGACATTGAAGCAGGACTAACGAATGCCCGAGTGTTTTCAAGATTAGACGCGAATTCTGGTTTTTAACAGAATTCGCTTGACAATGATAGCTCGCGCCTTGGCACGTTTAGCGCCCCCTTTGAGAGGTACCGGTTTCTCCGCATTCCATTAAGTCTAAAATCAGCACCGGAAGTCTACCAAAAGGCCATGTCTCAGGTTTTTGACGGCTTTGCAGGTGTCAGGGTCTACGTAGTTGATTTGCTGGTGTGAGGCGCGAACGCTAGCGAACATGAAGAGCGCCCACGAGCAGCTTTGAGTGCTGCCCAACGTAACCGAATCACCCTGAATCGAGAAAAATGTAAAATTTGCATGAAAGAAAGATTTTTTTTTTAGGTGATAGAAATATTGAGAGGTTAAGAAGGGCACCCAGACTTTACCGGACTTGATCGTCAGTGTCTTGCAGATACCAGAAACTACTAACAAGCAAGAGCTCCAGCGATACCCTAGCCTCGTCACCAACTTCGACAAATATCTGCCTCATTTTTTTGAGAAAACAGCCCTGCTCGCGAGCTGCTCAAGCACGACCTAGACTTCACATGGGTACCAGTACACAACAAGGAGCTGGACATCATCAAGGTTGCCCTCACCAAAGCGCCTTTCTTGGCAGTCTACAACCCGAGCAAGCAGACGAAGGTGTCAACAGATACCTCAAAGTACGGTCTCGGTGCTGCACTCTTCCAAAAGAATGACCCCGAGTGGCGACCAATAGCGCACAGCTCAAGACGCTTAACAGATTGCGAAACCAGGTAGTATCAAATTGAGAAGTAATTCTGGAACTGTTTACGGCTGCGAAGGTTTTTATGATTTCATTTATGGCCGGAAAATACTCATAGAAACTGATCATCTGTCTTTGTTTGCAACGTCAAAGAGATGTCTGATCAGAGTCGAACCGGAACCGAAACGTTATTTTTAGCCGAACCGGAACTAAACCGAACCGACATCTTCACCGACATCCTGGAACTGAACCGGAACGGAACCCGAAAAAAAATATAACGGTAACCGGTTCAAAACGGTTCACGGTATATTTTTGAATTATTAAAAAAATGAGTGTTTGAGAGGCACAAATTGACAGCTGTATTACTAAATAGTGGTCAAATTGTCATACCGAATTGGAATTTGTTAGAAATTGTAGGTTTTCGTGACGCTTTTGTATTGGCACTACGATTAATCCTGTGTCACGTGGTCAAAGACGTCATGGTATCAAGACATGCTGTTCGTAAACGTCACGCCGCGCGGCCCCGTGACGTAGTCGCGTGGCTCACCGCGTCAAGTCGATTTAAATTGAGGACGTCACTAGATGTATTAGCGTTGTTGAAACCGTGACGTACTCGGCTGTCATGAGCCCGAGGCGAGTGCTCGAGTTAATGACAATCGGCATCGTGAAACCTTCGTGTTGGCTCGTGTTTAATCAAAAATGACAATAGCCAAACTCTAACAATGTCTAAAGCTCAACCCACGCTTTAATTTTTGTCAACCCCAGTGCATGACTATGATGAACACTGGCGCTATTCAATTAACGTCAGATCAAATCGCCGCTTGTTCTAATAGTAAGTTGAGATGGGAAAAGCTGTTTCTTATCTTTAATTTTTCCGGCGTCTGGCATAAACGGAGATGAAAGCTAATGGGTGTTTTTCCATGTTATCAACGTCAGGGATCAGCTCTTAACAGTATTTATTTTAAAAAAAATTGTTGCTTGATTCATTTTACATGCTCACATTCTTGAGGCACCCAAACCTGTTTTCGTTGTTGCTGAACTGCCTGAGAAAGTTGTCCCCGAGAATAGAAGCATTGAAAGGACTAAATATGGCTTATTAATCTGAAGATAAATAGAACTACAAGTGTGTATGGCAGGGATACCTGAAACGAAAGATTCTAGTCGCCCCAGGCGGACAGCCGAACGTTGGCAGACGGTCAAATTCTCGCAGTTTGGTTTGAACTTCACAATTGCTGGATGCAAAATAAAAAAAATAAAAAAAATGGAGCATTACTTTTAAGAAATGACACAAATATAAATGTTGAATTGCCATTCCCAGACGGAGGAGGTTGTACCTCAGAAATAAAAAAGGTATTCTTCGGAAGAGCGTCGTAGAAAAAAAAAAAAAATGTGTGTGTGTGTGAGTGTGTGTGTGTGTGTGTGCGTGTCTGTGTGTGTGTGTGTGGCGAGGGGGGAGTGTTTTTAAAGTGCTGTGTTGCAAAGGTTCCTCTGCTTCGCATCTTCGGCACAGACCAGACAGCGTGATCCCGCAAAACTACTTCGCTTGCAAAATCACTCCTTACAGAAAGAGCGTTTTCGTTGTGCAAGACGCTCGCGCCGTTCCCCATGACGCTGCACAAAGAAAAAATAATTTTTGTTTCTGAATATATGAGTTGCACTGAGCGCGAACTTTCTGCAGCGTGCACTCTGCACCTATGAGTTTCCTTCTCCAGCAAAAGAAATTTCCATGACCAGCAACATATAGTGCGGTGATGTCACGTGTAAACCACGTGAAACAGATCAGTTTTCTCGTGAAATGCCATGTTCTCAACACTGGCAAAACTCAAAATTGTTAAGTTGTGCAATATATGTAGCAGTCTCGCGGTGATATGGGGCAGCCTAATGAAATGTTAGAGCGCGCATGTCTGATGAGGCACAGTGCTGTAAAATGAGGCCCCGAAAGAAGTGCACGTAAACTTGTATAACATTAACCTCCCGAGACAGTATTCTGCGAAGTATCAAGCTCGTTCAAGCCGATGTCCAAATATGATTAAAACTAGAAATATATTCTCTATTCTTCGCGCTATTTATGCGTAATTATAATGGCACGCATCTCTCTTGGACAAATACAAAATATTCGATAAATACCAACCAAGTCCTAAACAGTTAGGAGCCCGGCATTTCGAAACCGATTCAATTTTTACAGCGGAGCTGTCAAGGGCCAGATTCCCCAGAATCGTGTCCCTCAGCGAACAAATGATGACACGAAACTCTGGACGTACCGCCATCTATAAGCGACGGCGGACGCCAGACAACCGGCAAGTATTTTGTCTGGTTGCCGCCGTAGCTCATAGATGGCGGCAACCGTTCCAGCCTTTCCACTCTGGCTTGCCGACTTGCGGCCGTGATTTCGACCTTAGTACAGCTTCGTTGGCCTTCCTTCTTCACCAGAGTGGAAAGGCTGAAAGTTCTTCCATGAGGGCGAATATTTACACGTGGAGAGTAGCAACTTCATTTCCATCTACGGTGTGTCGTTCGCGTCACTCACTTTTTCTTCTCAAGTGCCCTAGTCCTTTGACATAACGTCGAAGGTTAAGTGCATGTCGACCTACCTAGCCGAACCTAGGGTGCCTTCATGTGCGCTTTGCTTGGGGTGATAACATCTGGCCATTTGGTTTCGAACACTTATTCTTATTTTTTGCTCTCAAGCACATGAAAGAGTGTGTACCTGCACGCGCTCGTGGCGAGTGTGCTACGGCGACATTTTGTTTCCTGCGATTTCTTTGTATTTTCCTTGTGAGCGCGTGCAGTCGGCATCGGGTACTTCAAACGATGGCATCACGCAACACAGAAGGACATTGAGGCATTCTAGCCCGGCCTATTGAAACGTTGGGCTTCTAATTGTTTGGGAATTGGTTGGTAGCCTGTATCTCAAATTGTTGACCCAACCAGACAGATTAGGTGAAACGTGTTTACGTTTAAAACATGCATCTTCATATATTTCCTTTTGCTTTAAGGCATCCTGTATGGGATTATTTAGAATAATATTTATTATCTCTGTCTTTCTGCGCATTTCGTGTATTTGCCTTCAGAGCTATAAAATGTGCACACATTCTTTTTTGGCATAACCCGCGACCCGGTTTTTCATACTGCCAAACCGCGAACAATGAAAAACAAAAACGTTTCTGCAGATTTAAAAGATGGCGCATTTTCGAGCATCTTCCTCCCGTGTCGGTCTCAAGTGGTTATGTGAACTTCATGCAATCAAAATTAGGGATGACAATAAAAAAAAAGTTGGGGCTCCAATCCACGCTGTGAAGGTGGTTGGTCAGCGAAGCTTTGGTATCACCTGCAACGATTGCCTACTACACTATACGAAATGCAGCCGCCGGTCGCAGCACGCCGACGCTGGTCGTATTCCCGTTTCGTTTCACTCGGGAGTCCTAGGTATGCGTGGCCTATTCATCGCGGTGCTGCAGCAACACTGAAATCAGTTGCTTTACTCCGTTTCAACCAACATTACTAGAACATTCCGTTGGGAAACTCGCCGTCGAAACCTGGGCCGCTGGGGTCCACCGAGACCGAGCTAAATACGACAACAGCGCCACTCTTTATCATTTGTCTGTACTGTGGTCACCTTGAGCTTTTAGAAAGCATGTTTTTGCGTAAAAACGAACGGAAAAGACTTTTTGTATGAAATGTTTTGAAGTTTAGTACAAAATGAAGGGCGCGTGATGTTTTTATAATCTTTAGTTCGCAGGGTTTTGCGGAACGATTAATATTGTTTTTATACAACCATGCCTCAGCGGTCCTTTCAGGTAGCGCGTCCCGACCTAGGTGCATTTTAACTTCGGTACTCATTCGCGGCGCGTCAGCTGGGGAGACGGGGGTGGCACCCCTGTAACCTCTTCCGCTGTATCTTTTTCGGCGCCAAAATGGCCGATTAAAGCCAAAATCGAAGTAACGTGCAGTTCCTCGAGTGGCCGCTGCGGGAGAAATGGCGGCGTTGTGTTCGCCATTAGCTCGGTTCTGGTGGACAGATTGGGTCCACTTTTTCAGAGCAGTCTCTATGGCAGTTTCCCAACTGAGTGGTTCTAGTAACGTTGGTTTCAACTTATGTTTTTTTTTTTTTTTTTCAGCGAAGCGGATCTGACGAGCCATCGGAGCAAATCGGAGGTCATGTGAGTGTCACGTGACCTCACTTCACACGAGGGCTTCGAATGACGTCAACCCCTTTCGAAGCAGCTGCAAACCTAATCGCTACCGGAATGCGTGGGAGGGTGTTCCTATTGTTCACACCCTCCTTATCACCCATCATGCGGTTTTGATGCTTGTTTTGTTGATGCTTGTTTTGTGATTTTCTTTATTGAAGCGGATGCTGAGCTGTATGCAGTATGCCTGATTTCAAAGCAGATATGCTCTATTGTTTCAATTGTTTGCCAGGAGTTTTTGCTTACAACGACAATACGAAAATTTCCTTTGCTGGTAGAGGTATACAGCTTCGCTGTAGAGATATTTTATTACTGCCTGAAGACTTCACAACATAAATAAAGGGCCGATCACCCTTCAGATGTACATCATAAGTAAATGCACCCCCCAAGTTATATAAAATATGCTCTGCAATTTTTTTACCGCGTTTCATCCTCGAAAGGGATACGAGGAAGCTGATTTAAATAACATATGTGTTCCGGACGCATATTCAACTTCTCAAACATAAAAAAGTCTTTTCACTCGTTTATATGATGAACAACAATTTTATGTGTCTGTGGGCTGGACGAAAACAAAGTACACAGTGGCGCGTGGCGGAACTATGTCGATTGCGCACGCGGACCGTCAGAAAGTGATCAATTAAGTAGCTGCGAGGTCGAGTAGATTATGAGATACTACTTTGTTCTACTTATCAAATAAAAACGAGCAATCGTGATGCTTATTTGCAAACTGAATTGAGAGGCGTCTTGTCAAGAACGCACCTCAAACGCTAAGTAACTTCGAAAATGCTCACTTCGGAACCCGGTATTTTAGGCCAGTTCAGATCTGAGTACACCTGCATCACGTTGCTGAGTGTAAACAATATTGATCATGAAAGCAATTGTTTTGATTGCCGGTCAGTGCTTCTGTAAAAGGTAGACTATGAAAGGTAGGTTGAAAATATTACTGCTTTTAGCTCAGTTTCGTTGTCATCATACATATTGTGAAACGTATATGCAAACTAGATTTCAGCGTATATATAACGAGGACGTGCTTATTTCATAAATTTATACATTGTAAAGAATTCTTCAGTTCAAGAAGACAACAGGATTCGACTTTTAATACTCTGACGCAAAGTTGCACCAATCACCGGCATTCGGTTCAGATAAAATATATCCCGCATAGAAGTCTTATATTTGGGCCATATCTGACCATATCAAACTTTATATGATAATATACGGCTTATATACAGCCTTTTCTAGCATATATACAGACTTATCTGGCATATATACAGCCTGATATGGCGTATATGCATGCTTATCTGGAGTATATACAGACTTATCTGGAGGCCGGTTTTCAATATATTAAAAAGTTAAAAAAGTAAAAAACATTTCTTTGTTAGGAAACTCTGAAGGACTCATTGTTCGCAAGGTAAATATTAGCACAAGTAATCCCAAACTTCAGCTTTGACAAACTTAAGTTTGAGGTTATTTGTGCTAGTTTTCACGAGGATTTCAATGTAGCTTAATTATTTCAAAGTGTTAACATTACGCCCGAATAGAGAATTTGCTAAATCCCCCAAGCGCCTCGGCCCGTACTCGAGGAATCATAAGGACGGTGTTTCCTCAGCTGCCTAGTGATCGAAAATTTCGAGCAATTTTATGGTTACACAGATTTCAGTGTAATTCGGAGTCACCCTGAGCACGTGCCATACAGAACCCAAGTACCTGCAATACCACTTTTAAAATGTCAGCCAATGCCAGTACTGTGCATTCCGTTTAACCTTCAACCTGGATGAGCTGCAGACATATCTCTTACATTATTATCATTCTCGTACAGCTTCAAAGACGCTAATGTTAAGTTAGAAACGCTAAAAATGTCATAAACAGCTACGCTAAATCTGAGCTAAATCCCGGTTTTGTTTGTTGTGATTTCTCGGCTTTTAAGTAATTCCTGCTAAAACGACAATCACGAGAATGATAATATAGTAAGATATTTCGTCGGCTCAGCCTGGCCGAAGGTTGGACAGAATGCACAGTATCATAAACGCTGCCATTGACGAGAAAATTTAAAATTGATATGACAGGTACTTAAGCCCTATGGGATGCTTGTTCAGGGTGACCACGAATTACACTCGAAACTGTGTAACCATGGAATTCGTCAAAACTAGCGATCACTAGGGAGCTGAAGGATCACCGTTTCCATAACTCCTCGAGTGCGGGCTGGGGCACTTGGAAGAATTGTACACAATAAAAAGATATAAAGTGCTGATTTCAGGCTTGTGTCCTTTTGAAGTGCCTGGCCAGATCTGTAATTTCCTTATTTAGCCAGATCTGAGATTTCCATACCTAGCCAGGGGTATCGCTATATCTGGCATTATGAGGCTATATCTGACAGACATACCATATCAGGTTATATGTGGCCAATTTTTGATATGGCCATATCTGAAAACTTTAGATCTGGACAGGTATAAATTTTTTGTAAGGGATGCGACTAAAAAAAAACAGATATTGAGTCATATGCGTTGATCTAGCGTTTTCTTTACTGTTTCATTGAAAGTAAAATATGAAATTCATTTATGGTACCCTAAAATGAAAGTGAATTCTACGAATGATAAAAGGCTATATGGTTACTCGTTTACTGTTGAAATAGTGCCTATTGCCAAAGAAACGCGGAAAATATATTTTCAGTTTTGCGGCTCAAACCAGTTGGTTTGAACAAAAAATAACGGTTTCAAACCGTTATTCTTTGTTTCCCGGAACTGAACCGAAGCCGAACCAAATGTCGTGAACCCGAACCGGAATCGAAACGATAAAAAATTTCGGTCTGACACTCCGGTCTGGGTGACATGCCCCCAGATTGCAACGGCTTTTCTGTCGACTAATGAAGTATGACTACCACTTTAGTTATGTGCCTGGCAAACTTCTTGTTCCAGCAGACGCGCTATCTAAAGCGCCAACCCTACTGAAAAAAAAACAAAAAAAAAACATTTTAAATTCAAACGGGTGGGAAACTGGTCGACCCATTTGATTCAAACGTGATTTTGGGATACAAGTACTCGTTTGAAACGGTACCAGATTTGATACGGGTGCCCGTTCGACCAGGCACGTGACCACACATTTGGACGCGTCATTCGGATAGGCAAATTATTCGCTAGCCCTAAAGGGGTATCGTCTGAAATGTTGGTTATCTTAAACTTATTTAAGACGTCTTGGAACCAATGGACGTATTTCTAACATGGAGGAAACACGGGGAAAACATCGCGCTCGCCCAGGTGCTTGCAAATGGGCAAGAAAACATGCACAACACATCGTTTTCAATTTGTCTAGGGGTTTATTGCAACTTATTCCGTAGACAAGTACAAACCTGCAAGCGATCTGTGAAGAACACTCTACGCTCTTATACAGCCGAGGTAATTTCAGGCTATAGGGCAGATTTTAGGGGAAATTATTCTCCCGGCTGCCGCGAGATTAGACGCTGCATAATTCTTTGGATAATCTGGAAGAGTACGCGTAGAAGAACGGTCAATCGTTGCCAACAAGTAGGTAGCAGTGCACTTAACATAATAATAGCTGACTTGAAAGATGTAATCCAAAATATATGTCGACGCGGTTAAAGCAGAACAACCACACAAACACAAAAACGAGAAGGAAGTCTCCTTGAAGTTTCAACACGATGCGGCGCACAAGCTGTGATTTGCCGAACCCAACCAAACCGCAAGATTTCCTGACTTCGAAGAATCGCTTGTTGCAGATATACGCGTAGGACTTTTCGAACACTGAGAGCTTTGGTGCACATCCAATGCGTTGTCGAGAGACACTCTAATAAGACCGCAGGGTTAGACGACAGATAGAAGCAGACAGGACGAGCGAAGTTCGAACTGCAACTGAAAACAAGCAGACAAAGAAAAAAGCGGCTGCCAGGCGCGCCCTTCCGGATTTTGATGCTTATCAGCGTGTAGCTCGCGCGCTGCTGCGGGTCACGTGACAGAGCTGACCAGAGAGGAGGGAGGAGGCGAGGTCAAGCCGCAGGACACCGGGACACACCCCACCCTTCTATAGACCTGTTGCTCTGGGGCAGGGGGCGCGAGCGCCTCCGGAATACTTACC
Source organism: Ixodes scapularis (assembly GCF_016920785.2). Classification (NCBI taxonomy): domain Eukaryota; kingdom Metazoa; phylum Arthropoda; class Arachnida; order Ixodida; family Ixodidae; genus Ixodes; species Ixodes scapularis. The sequence goes on along the minus strand of NW_024609857.1, from coordinate 173,299,003 downwards.
CAAGACGCGACCATGTTATGCTGGCTGCACCATTTAGGTGGCTCTGTAACGTTCGATTTTGCACGTGCCACGTTCGAATACAAGCATCTGTCAGCATTTGTAGATGCGCGGTGACAAAACGTCTAAAAAAGCAAAAAAAAAATGCAGCTCGCGGCCGCAGCGTTCTATTAAACATTTCTTTCATCTTTGCATTTCATAGCTTCCGCAGGACGTATATTTCACTTTACGTGATAGCGAGGCCGAAGCTACTCGCAAACGCACGTACTCCTGAACGATGCTCGCACTGCACGAGTGCGCGTGCTTGACAGGGACGCTGAAAGGTCGCAGCTCGCTTCTGTAGCCTCTGCTACGCTGGCATTTAGAATGGAACGGAGCGTAAAGAACTGTAGTGGCGAAGCGTATTGACCCATGTTCGAAACGCGGTCCAAATATTCTATTTCGCTCGCCGGGAGCGCTGCTCAAAACTCGAGAGCTACGGGCCTATCAAACAAAACAAAAAAACTCGCGGATAGCTTTTTTTTTTATTGCAGTCAATGCTAGGGGAGAGGGTGCACCAACCGCTGTACCGCTGTACACGCGCTTTCCTTCTCTCTACGAATTGCCAAAGAAAGTTGACTGCTCCGCGTTTGCAGCCTCGGAAAGCAGGCGAATTTTTTCAGCACGCTTGAACGCTGGCAATAGGCCCGTAGCTCTCAAGTTTTGAGCAGCGCTCCAGGCGAGCAAAATAGAATGTTTGGCTCGCGTTTCGAACATGCGTCAATACGCTTCCCCCACTGTAGTTTTTTTATACTCCGTTAGAGGCTAGAAGAGCGAGCTCCGAGCTTTCAGTGTACATACCTGCCAAGCACGCGCGCTCGTGCAGTGCGAGCATCGTTCAGGGGAACATGCTTTAGCAAGTATTGCTTCGGCTTCGCTATCAAGTGAAGTAAAACATACGGGCTCACGGAAGCTATCAAAGAGAGCAATAAAGTAATAAAGCTGAAAGGAATGTTTATTGGAACGCTGAGGCCGCGAGCTGCATATTTCTTTTTTCTATTTTAGTTTTTAGATGTTTTGTTATCGCGCGTCTACAGATGCTGATAGATGCTTGCATTCGAACGTGGCACGTGCAAAATCGAACGTTACAGCGCCGCCTGGATGGTGCTGCCAGCATAACATGGTCGCGTCTTGAGGATGCGCTCGCGCCCCCTGCCCGAGAACAACGGGTCTATGGCGGGCGCCGGCCTGAAGCTCGGCTTGCGCCCGAGCTAAAAAAGCACCCAGCGCGAGCTCGTAATTTGACTGATGCTACAGCGGGCCTGCTGTCGCAATGCTCGATGTTCGTGCAGCCACGTGTTCGCGCTTTACCTTCGCTGCATCTTGAATTGAGGCGAAACGGAGTGAAGAAGTATATTCTTTCACACGGTCGCGTCCTCTGCGAGAGAGATTCCAGCTGAGTAAGTAAATTAAGGCAACAAAGAACGCCACAGTATTAAAATTCTGTCAAAAATATCGGCTCAGTAACGTCGCATGCTTACGTGAAAAAAAAGAAGTTTTTGTTGTTGCAGTGTAAGTGAAGATCAGCGCAATCAAAATATAAATATAATTACTTGCATTACGCGGACGATTGTTAATCGATAAACCGGCGCTCCCGGTTTTCCCGAAACAGGCTGCCACTGCTGAAACTGGCGTGCCCATGCCCCTGACCTGTACGTTCAGTATTAAACGGGCTCCGGAGCGCCGTTTGATTAAACCGGTACAGCTTGGCGGTCACCGGTTACCCGGCTGTGGAATATGGTCACCGGTTTGAGCAAACGTGCGACAACTATTCCCAAACGAGTGACCCATTTGCCCAGACAACTGACCCGGTTGCCAAAGAAGTGACCTGTTTGCCCAAAATAGGGGACCGTTATGGCTCATACGGGGGACGCCTTTGACAAACTGGTGGCCGGTATGGCTAAACTGTTAACGGTATGAACCCGTTTATTTTAATATAGGCGCCAAAAGTTTTTTTTTTGTTTTTTTTTCAGTAGGAAAGCCCCTACAGCCAGACGGTACCGAACGGCAAAGACGACGGCGAGGTTCACGCGGTCTCTGTCCGTTCCAGTATGGTGACTGAAAGGACAAGTAGGACAAATGTCTTGTCAAGGGTCAGGGAAGCTTTTTTAAATCATCAACCGCTCATTGGTCGATACATACAAGTCTTATGCCTCGGAACTTTCAGTCATAGATGGTCTGCTGTTCAACGGAACCAAAGTGGCGATACCCAACGCGCTAAGACCCTAAAATCTCCGGGAGCTGCATGCGGGTCACTTGGGAATAAATAAATCAAAAGCAAAAGCTCGTCGATTAATGTTATGTCGCGGAATGTCTCAAGAGAGCAGGGATATGATTGACTGGTGTGAAATGTGAAAGGTTAACTTGTATGCTCATCCCGAAGAGACGCCGTTAATGAGACCATCTCCCGGTTTTCCGTGCACGAGAGTAGGAGTAGACTTTTGTCAACATACAAGCAAGACATACCTTGTTTTCTATGATGCCCACTCTAATTACCTCGAACTTGAGCAACAAGAAAGCATCACAGCCCTGTTGTTATATCAAAACTGTCGTCTATAACTAAAAGACTTGGCATTCCGCTCAAGGTCTTGACAGATTGTGGGCCACAGTTCAGCTCCAGAGAATTCGCTACCTTCTCAGCAGACTACGACTTCAGGCACATCACCTCGAGTCCTCGATTTCTACGATCTAATGAGCTAGCCGAGAAAGGTGCACAAATCATCAAACGTATCCTGAAAAAGATTTGATCTGCAGAAGGAGACTTTTATTAAGGTCCGCTGAACTGCAGAACTTCGCCCTCGAGTGCGGCCAAAGCCCAGGCGAGCTGCTAATGGGACGTCGTCTACGCTATAGTCTACTACCAGACTTTACCATGTCACCGGGTGATCCACCAACAAAGCGGATGCAGCGTCGCACCACCAGAGGAGTATTAAAAGGATTGCGCCCAGAGAATGTCATTGGTATCAGAGGTCACAAAGGATGGACGGACGACAAAGGCAAATTTCACGGACCAAGTTGCTCCGCGTTTCTACAAGGTTGTCACCGAGGATGATGCGGAGTATCGCAGGAGCAGGCAGCACTTGCGGACCACTCCAGAGGCCTTCAAAATCGACAGACATCCCGAGTAGGGGACCACAGCGCGAGCTGCACAGAAAAGCCCAATGACAGACCTTTCAGGCGAGCCCTGAATGGAGTTGGAGCCAAGAGTCCCGCCGCTTCAAGATATGGATGGTCCGCAGCCCAATGTGGATCTTGGCCCTCCAGTCAGCGCTCATGCACCTGATCCAGCACCATCCTGACATTCTAACGGGGCGCGTCATGCTCTACGAAGAGTCAGCTATGAGAGCAATTCTGATAGACAAAATGTTAAACACTGTTCGATAAAGAAAGGGAGGTGCAACGGCACCACTAGCCTCACCTGGCAACAATGTCCTAGAAGCGGCTAGACATTAAACCGGCTCCAAGGGGAAGTCCAGCCGCACTCATATCGTTCACTACGTCTCGTGCGGCTTTACTAACGACCCCCTCAGAGAGCCGGTATGGCCAGGGCTCACCGTTCCCTCCGGTCGTGGTCAGAACCTCGCGGGTGGACCCTTCCGGGGATCGCCTTGGGCCAGACCAGCCAGAACGGCTCCATCGTTCCTGTCAGGCACCAGCATCGCGCAGCACGCTCTGTCACGCGCCACCTCGTGTCTCTGCTATTCCCGCAATTTTTCCGACACCCCCTGACAAAAACCCAGCTGCACCCCGGGCCTCAACGATACCTTTATTATTTATTTATTTTATTTATTTGTGAATACTGTTCGCCACAAGAACGGGGCTTCAACAGGTGTGAAGAACACTGAAGCATACAACTTCAGGACTACAATACAGTACACATTCAGCGACATCTACTTAAAATAAAGGGGTTGAAATAGCACAAGCATTCAATATATTATCTAGCACTGAACAAAATGAATTCTCAGCACTCGAGATCTACTACTTAGCAGAAATATTATAACTACTATTTATCAGTCCAAATCACACATATTTAGTAGGGCACTCTCAAATTCAACTAAACGGTTCAATGGCAAAATATTTTGGTGGAGATTATTCCTGTCTTTTACAGTTCTAGGGAAAAAAGAAACTCATAAGCGTCAATATTCAATTTGGGCACTTCAAACTGATTAGTGCTAACGTATCTGAGTATAGGCTGTTCAGCTTATCTCTGACAGAACCAAGTCGCTTGTATTTGAATAGAATAAATCGTACCGCCTTCCTCGAAACGTTTTCGAGTTCACCAATTTGATTTTTTTTATATGGGTCCCACACCGATGCAGCGTAATCTAAGGTAGGCCTAATACACGTTGTGTAAGCCCTTAACTTCACTTGAGGCAGAGCACTGTTCAGATTTCGTCTTAAAAACCAATTTTTTTTTATTGCTTTGTGACATATTTCATTTATGTGCTTGCTCCAACTTAAGTCTTTAGAAAGTGTCACACCCAAGTATTTAAAGCTATCAACTTTAACCAAAGGACTTTCATCAAGCTCGTAGGTAAGAGAAAAAACATTCTTAGTTTTGTTACTTATTCGTGCAAGCACTGTTTTTTTTTTTTTTGTATTAATTTTCATCTTCTATCTTGAGCACCAATCCTGAATAGACCCAACAGATGCACTTAATTTGCGCTGGTCGTCTTCTTCCCTGATTTGTAAATATACTAGGCAATCATCCACTAATAGCCGCACAGTAACCTCTTGATTCATTTCCGCCGCGATATTATTAATGGAAATTAAAAAATAATACTATCCGAAGAACTGACCCCTGGGGGACGCCCGAGGGCACTTCAGATACAAACGAACGGTCACCGTTAACCTCAAATACAGCACCTGATTAGTAAAATACGCCCTGGTCCACAATATCACGCTATGATTTGCACCATGCAGAGAAAGTTTAGGAAGTAGTTCAGTGTGTGGTACTCTATGAAACGCCTTAGAAAGGTCAATGCATATCGCATCAATCTGTCCTCTCTCATTAGAAGAAGCGGCAAAATTGTCAAATGTTTCTATGAGTTGCGTGACCGTCGATAGTTCCTAACGAAACCCACGTTGGTTGGAATGAAAAATGTTGGAGGTTTCAAAATGCTTGTATAATGCTTTAAAAACAATATGCTCAAATAATTTGCATACTATGCACGTTAAATATACGGGGCAGTATTTTTGAATATAATGCTTACTTCATTTTTTAAGAATTGGCACGACCCTGGCACTGCGCCATTCGGGGGTACAACGCGTTGTTTTAGAGATGTTTGAAAAATAATGGTAAGATATTTTAAAAAACATTCTGCATATCTTTTTAAAAACTCGTGTCGTATTTTGTCCGGACCGGTTGACTTCTCTACGTCTAAGTTTAATAGTAATGAAAGACTCCCTCTTCAGTGATTATTACATCCCCCATAGTAATACTTGTCGAATTGAAGCTCAAGTCTTCTACAGCACCGTCTGTATTAACAAACACACTATGAAAAAAAGTTATTAAAGCTATCGGCGATATCTTTTGGATCGGTCACAATTTTATTGTTCTCAATGATATATTCTAATCGCTCTTTAAGAGGTTTTAAATGACGCCAAAATTTGTCGTGTGAATTTCTCATAAAATTCGGTAGGGTTTAAGAACAGAACGTCCCTTCGCTGAACTCAGCTTTTGCTTTAAAAGACATGAAAGCTCTAGGAACTCTTCCTCGTTTTCCTTTTTTTACGACGTTTGCGTTTTATTTTACGCTTGAGTTGTACAATCTCTCGGGCTACGCATAGATTAGATTTTTTTTATTGATTTCTTCCGTTTGGGTATAAAATGTTCTAAGCAAAATGTAACAATACGTTTATATTCAGCCTATAAAAAATCCACGTCACTTTTACCATCGAATGTTGAAAACCAAAAAATTACAGATCGAGGTAATCTAGCACACTTAAGTCGTTCGCTTTAGAAAAATTAGGTACTTGGATAGAACATTTGTTTGTTTGCAAAATTTAGGAGTTTTGAAACATGAAAATACAAATTTATGATCAGACTCCCTCGTAAACAGACACTTCATACTCGAGTAAATGACTACTTACAAATATTAAATCTAACAACGAGCAGCTGTTTCCAACTTCACGAGGGAAACCCGTGACAACCTACGTCTGACAATTGTTAAATGCGATATTGAGAAGAAGTTCGCTATTAATTACATCTGCATGTTCTGCACCAAGCTCATCCCAATTAATTCCAGGCAAGTTAAAATCCCCAGCAATTATTATTTTCCGAGTCTAATGTGAGTACTAAGGTAATCGCGTAGTGCTTCCAAGACTGAATTAGGAGCATCCGGAGGCCTATAAAATGCACAGACGACATAGTGTGTATTACAAAAGTTCATTCCACACTATACACATTCAACTTCCTGAATGTCTTTAATTACTACATAGTCAATATTATTTTTAAGAGTCAATGATACGCCGCCTCCTCTCGTTTTCATATCTTTTCTTGCCATCTTATACCCTGGTGGCAGTAACTCTCCATCACTTATTTCTGGGTGTAACCATGTTTTTATTACTACGACAAATGGGGGCTAAAAAACATTATTACCTGCTCAAGTTCAATAACGTTATTAGCTAAACTGCGCGCGTTTAGATTTACGACACGTAATTACGCGGTTTTTTTTTTTTCGGCGAGTCACCCTTCATTATTATCAGATCTATTCTTTTCAAGTTTGACGCTGCAGTTATCCTCGTCATGCCACGAGAAGAAATCTTCATTTATCTATATCTTATCTCCAACGAGCTTTACCCGCGCGCCATCACCCCTCTCTTTTTTCGGACTTTCCCTGAGCATCTTTCGTCTGGTTATTGTGTTCCGTGAAAAGTCGTCTGAAATAGATATTCTTGAGCTCTTCAATGTTTTGCTGTTGCGAAAGTTTTCTATGTTTTCATTGAAGTCTCCAAAGTTTATGATTACTGGCCGAATTTTCTTGGGTTGCTTCCGTCCAATTCTGTGCATTCGTACGATCGACTTTACTGTAACTTCAAGGCGGTTTTGGAAAACATGTGTGACTACTTTCGATTTTAAATCGTCGTGTTTTTTTTATCTTTGTTCTTTGCGATAGCAAAGATTACCAGGTTGTTTCTTCGACTACGATCTTCTAGGTCGACATGTTTCTCATGTTGGGTTTGAATGGTCGAATTCAACTCTTTGACAGTATCTTCAAGGCCACTGACTTTGGCGTCACTGTTCTTGACAGAAGTTTCAATTTGTTTAAGGATTCTTGTGAGTTCGTCCATTTTTTATGGAAGCTAGTTCGTTTTTTTTTATTTCTTTAATGTCAACGCTTATTCTTTTTTGGCTTTCCAGCATTTTAGCCATCGTTTTTTCAGTCCTTATTTCTGAGCTCCGGTTCAGCTCGACATGACCCCATAGGAGGAGCACCATCATTTCACAGCAATGCAAGACACAACCGTAAAACACCTTGGGGCACGGCAGGACAATAAGGTACCGATTATCACTTCTACAAGTTGAGTATGTTTCACTACTAACCTGAATGGTAAATAACAGTGGTATATCAACCGACGTTATCCTTGTAAAGTTGCGTGCCCACTGAAGCTTGTTGCGTGTGGTACACTGTTAGCAAAAATAACACGCCCAGACGTGTAAACCGTTGTCCCATAGCGGACACGTCGAAACGTGTTCGTTTTACACGAGGCCATCTGTGTTTTTCGTCTACACATGAGGTGCTGTGTAAACTTAACACGCTACACCGTGTCTGCCTTCCGCAAAACCGTTTCGAGCGTGTTCCTTATGAAACATGGCGGCCAGCGGCCGAGAACAGGCGAGAGACGAGCCCAGCGAGCCGCGCGCCTTTCAGCTGAATTGAAAGGACACAGGGCGCGTTAGTTCTCGTTCGATGTCTTTTATACACAGTAAAGTCTCCAAGCGGCGGACGTTGCTACTTGCAAAGGTACGTACGAGCGTTGTCGGCGGCCGGCGGCGTCAATAGCTTCAACAAGCCGCTAAACAAAAAAAAAAAAAAAAAAAAAAACGAAAAGAATGTTGAACTCACATGATAAATAACTTGAGCAAACTATTTAGAGTCGGGCGGTAACTTGCGCCACCTATCGAGATTTCTAGCAGCCTGTTTAAAAAAAAAGACGAGTCTGTTAACACTGCGAAAGACCACTACTACACAGCAACCCTACATACAACGCAGGCAACACAGCACACAGCTACACAGCACCGACATGTACACAAACACAACAACCGACACTACGCCTGACACTTCCTACTCGATATCCATTGCTCCCCGCGGCGCATATAAGCTTGACATGTGCGGGTGAGCTCTTTGGTCGCTGACCATTACAGATTTATAGAAGAATACACAAAACACGGCGCAATGGACAGCCGTGTGTTAGAACTGTTTGCATTTAAAAAATATGGAGGCAAAATCTAATATGTTAGTCCGTTTCAATAAATAACGATATGTTAACAATAAATCTTAAACCGGTCATGAGAAAGTTCAAATTTTTGTTATTTTCTTGCTTAACCAGTGTTATGAGCAGTCCGACTAGCTTGAATCAGATAGGAAAACAAATTATTGGGATTTTATCATTACGTATACAATAATAAATGAAAATGATCCTTGCGCAAAGCATTTTTTATATATTTTTGTGAAGGACATCCGGACATCCGCCCAACACTTCACTTCCGCTAGTTGCAGCAGCTGCAGTACGGGAGCAGACGCCTTCACTTTTGAGGCGTTTTGATGCACTTTGTTGTCGTATGTCGTGTCGGTGTCGAGAAGAGCGGTGGGGCTTGGGAGTTTGTGACCGGTGTTATTCGTGAACACTGGTGTGGGCTGCTGATGCGTCTTTTTTTATGCTGCCACCACCCCGAACTTTGAAGATACACGGGCCCGTAGCAGTGCATTATGCTGAATCGCGAGCTCCTTCTCTGTTGACGTCGCTTTCCTGGTACCCCTCGTGGATACTGCAAGCGTTTAAACAGTGTGCACTGTCTCGCCTACATCCCCGGTGACGTACTCGGCCTGTTGAAACTTATTGCTTCCATCATTTTAGAGTACGCAAGGCAGTTATCTCGTTGGTCTGGTTTCGGTTATAAAAGCAAGGCAAAACGCTCGTAGTTCCCGCCCTCAGTACACGTTGGACATCTTTCACACTTTGACACCGGATAACTGAATGAACGAGGATTTACATTCACTTCCGAGGTTACTCTCGCCGCTTCCTCACCGTTGAGCAGCAGGATGAGCTGGGGACAAGCCGCGGATGAAAGGCTTGAGCATCAACAGCCCAAGCGCACTCGGTGCCGATGCGGGCGACGCGGGTTTCTGTCAACGGGGAGGCCAGCACAAACCGTGACCATTCCAGCTCTTCGTCATGACACGGTGTTGCAGAGAGCAGAGTAAAATACAGCTACACGGATCACCGAAGCAAACGACTGCTATCTTAAATCTTGGCTTGTGATTGCGCCTTTGTAGTAGATCATCTTATTCGTTTTGCTGGAGAGACGCAAACGACGGGCATAACAAAATCGCTTGCATATTCCGCATATCTCACAAAAGCATTTACCCTGTCACCTTGCGAAAAGCGCGAAACACGGAGTGTGCACCGTCCTAAGCTTCCCGTTTTTTACCTGCTTTAGAGCAGTTTGTACCTGCTAGTAGTTATGCCTACTGAAACTGAAACAGGGCAGTGCCAGAGAGAAAGAGACAAAGTTGAGAAAGCTTGCTCGCTCTCCAATTTCTCAACTCTCAAGTGATTGTACCATAATAAACGCACCAACACGTCTTCCAAAATAAAGAAAGAGCACTACGTTCACAACATAAAAAATGGTCTCAGTACATGCATCTGTGGGCAGGTAGGAAACCTTGCCCTAATTTATTCACGCCGCATGATTGGCGCAACAAACTCGTTGCAGGACCGAATCATCTACTCGAGCGGTGTGCGTCGCTATGCAAACGCAGTCCAACACGAAGCATAAAAAAACTGCAGATTTAAGACAACAATCCGGAGTCCATTATTCAATTAAAACAACGTAATTTTGTTGAAAACGCCCGCTGCTTCTTACGGTATGTGTGAGGATACTTCAACAGTTTGAAACGGAACGAAGGAAGATTTACTTTTAAAAACGCTCGCTGCGTCCTCCCGGACCAGCTGGGCCGGATCAGCTGACGACGACGGGACTGTACCCGTTGAACCTCCACCACGCAACAAACAATTTGCGCTCCGTGTTAAAAGCGTGGTTCAAACAGACCCGGAATACGAAGCACCGCACCACACACGACGAATGTTTCAGCTCTTTTTCGCATCGCCGGGTTGCACCAAACAGAACGAGATCGCCGAAGTCAACGCCGCGCTGTCGTGAACCTTGGCTTGTGGTTGCGAACTCGTGGACTCTGTGACTCCCTTCGCTTTCAAAGCACATACGACGATTACGAATGCTACTTTCCGTCTTCCAGGAACATCACAGGGGCACTTCTCCGGTCACGTCTTCACTATGTGCTCGCAAACTCCGAAGCTCAATGCGAAGCTTCTCGCGTCCCGTCAAACCAAAACAGTAGCGGCGCCATGCGTACTTGCCAGATTTTCTCCGGTCAAACAAAAACAACGAAAGCCACCCGCGCTTGCTTCCAGCGTACATCGGCGTTGCGCTTGCGCCGTGGCGAGATCGCTTGCAGTTGAAGGTTGAAGCAAAAACGAAACCAACTGCAATGTCACGTGTTCACATCGAGGACACGCTTTTTATATCCATTTTAACTGTTTAGTACGAATAATTAGACCCATGACTTTATTTGTGGTGTCTAAGAAACTGTTATCAGGACCCCTAAACTAAATACAAACATGGGCGACATGAGGGAAGCCGCATTGTCATCGAGCAGAAGATGGCGGCGAGCACGGTAAGAGTTCACTTTAGCGCGGGTTTCGCCAACGCCCTGCGACATGACGCAATTGCTTTTGGTGCATATCTGTCTCCGAGACATGCTTCTTTCCGCGGCATTTGTCTCGACGGTCCTTTCTAAGTGTGTCCCCAAGCATTCCGGTGCATCGATAGCCGGCAATGCCGCGGTCGTCGCCGGGGGCGATGCGTGTTATCGAGGTCGGCTACACGGTTATGCGTGTATGACCGAACCAAAACACGTTTTTTACAACCTCGCATGATTTCTGAACGAATTATCCGTTACTCATCGTGTGAATTTATGGTAATTTGTGTAAATAACGTGTTTTCACCCCAAATATTCGCCAAATACACGGGACTTGCTAACAGTGTACAGTTCTTATAACAGCAGGGCCATCGTCCTACAATGCCGTCGGGGCCACATCATGCCAGGGCGATGTTCCACTGACGATGACCGGTTTGATACGGGGCTTTCGCTGAACCCTATCTTCGTTTGGTTTGCTTTTGCCGCCGACGAAGAGCACTGGCCCAACAGCAACACCTGAATGGTAAATAAGAGTAGAATATCAACCGACGTTATCCTTACAAAGTTGCCGCGCCCATTTATCTGCTTAGCACATTACCCCAAGCCAACATCCTTGGTCCACTCCTCCAGGGCCTTGAAATCTGCTAAACGTCCTGGCTGTTTCTGCTCCTAGTCGGTACCTTGCCTTCCAACGAGCATGCGGTGCCTTTCCTCTGCCTCCAAAGACACCTTATTTACATCTTACCCGCGCTCCTAGTCAACTCCCTCCCCCTCCCCCCCCCCCCACCGGTTGCATCACCTCCTCCCAACCAGTAGAATGGGGTACTCGAAAAAGCGTGACCCCAACTTCATCCTTCGACTCTTTTCAGTACTCGATTCGAGGAGACACCTGCTGAGCTCTGCTGTGAAACAAGTCGCCAAATGTCCAACAGAGTTTGTTTCGACGGGCATCGTTACCCTCAGTGAACAACCCGCTCACCGAATCCGTGGGAGTCGATAAGGACGACTAGAAGCATAGGCATACCGAACGGGCCTCACGTTAGATGCGCCATTTTTATGCGGCGCGTCTGTTATATAATAATCGCCGCCTGGTCAGTTTGTACTTTTATCATCTCCCAGGGAGAGAAACACGGCAACAAGAAGGCAGCGACTGTGATTACTGTACTTCCCGGTTGCCCGTCCTCGAGAGCCGGCAGCCCAGTCCCGCCGACCCTGGTTGTCCCCCTTTGTTCAGAGCTCGCAGTCGGAGTCCGTGTCCAGGCCTGCGGATCGTCCTTCCCACGCCAGCGCTGCGTATGCTAGATGAGACGGGCTATCGCAGCCCGAGTCTCGCTGCGGAACCACTTCAGGATTGTCATGGCCTAGGCCGGTGCGGCCAGGTCTCACCGTCCCCTTTGGTCCTGCTTAGAACATCGCTGCTGGACCACTCCTGGGATCGCCATTGGCCAAACCAGCCAGAACGGCTCCATCGTTCCTTCCTGGCCCCAGCCTCGCGCACTACACTCTGTCACGCGCCACCTCGTGTCTCTACGGCCGACCGTCTATCACATGCCCTCCGCCCCGTCATTTTCCACACTCGTCCCCGACATGATTCAATCTACTTTTTTGTTATAAAAACAAAACTGACACTCAGAAAGCCCTGAGTTGTTCACCACAGTCTCATCTATACGGAGAAAGCCTGGCACATAGACGACGGAGCCATAGGGCGCGCGGCCGCAGGAAAACGAAGAGGAGCGCGCGGAACGGTGACCAATATGGTAGCGCAGAGCAGAAAGGGCAGAGGTAGTGTGCGAGCACTTGGGTCATAAGCGGCCGCTCCCCGAACCACGTTTGTTTAGGAAGGGCGCTGGCAGCAATGAACGATACCGGTGACGTCGGCGGAGTTATCGGCGTGCCAGCGGAATGCGTCGTCGTCGGACCATCATATCGTGCCGCGGAAGAACCATGCAGTTTTCACTAAACAAAACTGACGGCCGTGATCGTTGGTTTCGCGTTCAAGGACCGTTGCGGAATTGCCGGCGCAGGGAGAAACGGGAGGGGAAAGGGTTGACGTTGAGTTTCTCCTCTTCACGATACCGAAATGAAAAGAGGAAAAAAAAGTGTTTCTGAATTTTTCCGCTCGCTCTTGTGTGGCGCTAGCAGGCAATCTTCCCTCCGCTCCCGTTTTCCCGCCCCTCCTTTACCATTTTCGGCGGCCGTCTCTTCTTGCGACGTCGCAGGCTTTCTCCGTATAGAGGAGGCTATGGTTTGACGAAGTAATTATTTACACCACACAAACGATTGCTTTCGAGCTTTATGGAAAAAATTGGCAGGACCGATACAGGTCTATAATTAGAGATATAATTCTTTTCACCGCCCTTATTCAGCACTGAAGTTTGTCCACATTTTATTTTTCTGGGGAAATCTCCCCGGCGACAAGCACAAATTGAAGATATGTACAATATATGTTGCAATTATGTCAAGCATAAATTTAATGGGTTTATATTCAATGTAATCAATGTAACACTATTTACTATTATTTAAGCCCATAAATATTTTAAATACGTCATTAAAAGTAATAGAATCAAGAAGGACTCAAACTTTCTTGAAATGCCGTCCACCGTTACCTTGCAGTATGAGCTCGACGCCACATTTAAAAATGAGAATAAAACATTCAGTCAGCGTGGCTTCAGATACCAATCTGCCATTTATGCTTATTTCCTCTACGGAATTGGGGTATCTACTGCACTGTACGATTTCATTTATTGATTTTAAGGCGATATCTGGACTTTTCTTTGTAGCCTCATTGAACAGTTTATTATAATTTTTACGCTTTGCCCTCCCTACATATGCTGCTAAGGTATTGCAATATTGTTTCGAGATAATTAATTTATTCTGGTCTTTCGTAGTGATATAATATCAGTACAACCAAGTTTTGTGCCTTATAATTTTATTGTGAACAGGGGTCATCCAAGCTTACGAGTTTTTCTGTGATGAGGTAATTGTCCGATCTGGAAAACATCTCTTGTAAACAGTTTTTTATTTATCAAGAAGGCTTTCAGACGTATCGTTGATGCTTATCTTTGAGAGTATCGACGTCCAATCTATACCTGAAAGGTTTTCCCTTTGGTGCACAAGATGAATCAGGAGCAAAGGAAACAAATGACAGAGTTTAAGGTTTCAAGCAAAAAGCTGAATAAACGCAGAAAAAAGTAACATGTGGGCAACAAGCACTCTTTTTGTTTTTTTCGTTATACTGTTAAACTGCAACTTCCATTGAGGTCATTGCAGGACTGCAATACAAAGGTGAAAAACAATATGAGTAGTGCGAAAAATTCAAAGATCAAATACAAAATAATCATTAGCCAGTCACGCATCGAACAAAATCAAGTTTCCTAATTTCTAAAACGATGTTATCGTACTGAAGCATAAGCGTGGGGACGACAGGTCTTCCGGGAAAATCTGTCTCCGTGGATGCAGTAGACAGTCAGGGTCCCCTCAGCACTGCCTTGGCATAAAAACCTCTTGCATGAAAAGCAAACTCTTCCTTGGCTGTTTGGTAGCTAAGGTTAGGCTTATTTTAAAACCCACTACTTTTTTTTTCCGCTTTTTATTTAGAGCATGCGCGAAATAAAGCAGGGTGAGCTCAACTACAGTTTACACATTTGGGTTCACTTTTGCAGATGTCCACTACACGGTCAGTACCACCTCACTTTCCAAATGTTTCTCGTCCGCGGCAGTTTCGGGAATCATGCCCAGTGCGTTGGCAGCGGAAACACCGCTGAGGATGTGGAATAAGAGGGCGGACTCTAAAGTTCAAATACCCTGCCTTCACGGTGGACGGAAGAGCATGAAGTTCAAACGTGAGTATCAGATGCTGGGTTGGCTTTCGTGAACATCACGCTTTAAAGTGATCAGTCGAACAGCAACAACAGCACTCTTGCACAGACCTTCGAGGCTCTCCTCTTTACTGCGTTCGAGAAGATCAGCTTCTGACATGAGACCGTGAACAGTATTAGGTTACGATGGGGGTTACAGTAACCAGGTTATCTCCCAGGCTTGTCATATTCATGAGTGATGTGCTCTGCGGCTTATTATCTACCTCAACAACGAGGTATCCACCCACCTTCTTTGCCTCATAACATTTTCCAATCATTTCTTCTAAGTGCATCGCAATAAAAAAGAAAGTTTTATCAAAAGCGCAGCGTCACTTGTAGAGTGAAGTTCAAGAAATGGAGGATGTTTTTCAGTCTCATTAATGTTTAGAGCGCAGCTGTTCGGCGCTCGTTCCGCCTATAGCGGTGTCGGCGTCGCCGTAGCCGTCGGCGTCACCTTCACCATTGGTGCAACTGCGCGCGCTACATTATGGGACTTCACAGACCTAAACACCAATTATTTTTAACACTAAATTTATACAATTAACTGAACTGGTGTTTAGGTCTGTGATGTCTTATATGCAAGACTGCGCATTCAGTTTTCCCGCTGAATTTTGCGGGAAATTGAATTGGTGTTGATGTCATGTGGCGTCAGTTTTCCCGCTAAATATAGCGAGGAATTCGACTATGTGTGTAATTCACGTGACAAAAAATCAAGTGACATCGTTTTTCCCGCTAAAGTTAGTGAAAAACTGAAATGGTGCTGAGATCACGTGACGTCAATATTCCCGCTAAATGTACAAGGGAAACTGAAGTTGTTCATAGGTGACGTGTCACGAAGGCATGTAACGCCATTTTCCCCGTAAAATTTGGCGGGAAAAGTGATTTGGTGTTGCGATTACGTGGCGTCAATTATCCAGCTAAGTTCAGCAGGGAAACTTTGACGTCATTTGGCGTCACAGGCCACGGGTTCACGAAATCCGGAGCAACTAGACAAAAAGTTGCACGTTGAAATAAACGCTGCGGCCGTTGCATTCAGGGCCTCCCACCGTACCCTCCTCGTGTTCCCTGGCCCCCAGGTGGCGGGTTCGAACCCCGACCGAGGTGCCCGCAATATGACGGAGGCTTATTGCGGAGAAGGCGCCGTGTAACCGAGCTTTCGGTTGCACGTCAAAAGATCCCCAGGTGGTCCAAATTAATCCTCAGTCCTCCGCTGGGGCGTGCCAGATGCCCGTCGTAGGTTTGGCACGTAAAACCCCTAAATTTGATTTCGTGCTCCCTGGCCAACCCTCACGTACATATATATATACAACGGGCATGGCGGCGGGGGGCCGAAGGCGTGGGTATAATTGAAAAGGAAAGCAAATCTTTTTAGGAAACAGCAACAACGGACGGTCTATGCTTCGACGTTTCGGCTGGAGTCCGGCCTTCGAAGAATATATCGTACGTTGTTGCTGTTTTCTAGAAAGGTGTTATTTTCAGTTGTATATATATGTATTATATATATATATATGTGTATGTAAGTGTGTATTTTATGTATACAATGCTCTATTACGGTATATTACAAAGTCAACATACCTCAAAAGCTGCGCTTTAATTTCGCGTTACTGAGAAGCGTGCACGTCTGTAATTTGTTTTTTTTAATTAATAGGAGTGGGGCGGCTTGATTGGAAAGGTTGCTTCACTCAGGGTTTAGGAGCGCGTGAAGATAAGAAGTCAAAGAAGTTCGGATTCGGCCGTGGACCGCCCACCACCGCGCCCAACAAGGGGTTAGGTAACGCACCAGAGCAAGATGGGCTCTGCTGGAGACATTACTCTAACTGTGCTGCCGGGCAGCTATAACCAAGTGTGGATCTGGACGAGGGTGTCGGTCACGAACAAAGGTTAGCCCTTGCCGCCAAGAAAGGGGAAAGAGGAAAGAAGAGCAGAAAGAAAAAAAGTGGCAAGGCTAGAAGAAAGGGTGACTGACTGTATCGTCATGGTCGGGCCAAGCCAGGACACCCACCTACGAAAGGCAGGGAACGAAGCGGTATATTGCCTCACCCACGGGGGGGAGGGGGGGGGGGGGGGGGAGGCCTGAAAGGTTCGAAAATACCCCGGGCTCACATCACAGATCAGGATCCCCTTTTTCCTAGGTACAAGTTAAATAACGCACAGCCAGGCGTGGGTTGGTGAACTCACATGGCTCAGGGGTTCGTGGTGACGCCACTCACCAAGTCCCTAATAAAGCAGGTGCCCCTGCGTGTGGGTGTGGGGGCCAACGTAAATGGACTCCGTGGTGACGCCACTCACCAAGCATTAAACACTTGAGGTGTAGGTGCCTTCTGTGGGAGCCTTGCTTTTGGGTTGTCCGTCTCTCCCGCCATCTTTCAATGCCTGATTGACGTTGTCCTCGGCGACGCGAAGTAGGAGTTTACGATGGCGTACATGAATGACGTAGCTGTGTTTTCACGAACATCCGAAGAGCATCTCCTGCATCTTCGCATCATACTCAAGCGAATGTGTGATACCGGCCCTACGATTCATCCAGATAAAGTTCAGTTGGCGTCACCTGTAATGAACCTTTTTGGCTTTGTTGTAGATGATGGCACGCTGCGCCCGAATGAGATTAGTTGCGCGCAATAACGGAGTACCAACCCCCTCACGCCGTCAAAAGCCTAGAGAGGTATCTAAGGATGATTGCATTATATAAAGCTTTCATTCCACAATGCGCTGATATAACGGAGCCTCTAAACCAGTTGCTTCGCAAAAAAACAAAGTCGTGTTGGGGTAACAGCAGAAAACCTCATTTGCGTGCATTTCACGGTTTGTGACTGAAAATGTTGTCTAAATCAGCCCGACTTGAATCGTCCGTTCATCTTGTACACCGACGCAAGCGATTACGGACGAGGAGCAGTTCTTCTGCTGGAACATGACAGTATTCTTCGCCCTGCAGCTTTCGCCAGGTATATGCTAACCGGTGCTGAGAGAAACAACCCAACAACCGAAAAATGGTGTCTGGCGATTATTTCCGTGCTTAAGAAGTTTTATGTGTACCTTCACGGCGCTTCGTTTTGCAATCACACTGGCCACATGGCGTTCTCGTGGTGTTTAAAAGGCTTCAAAACCCGGTAGGACGACTCGCCTCATGTGCCCTTTCGCTCAAGCGCTACAAGTACACAATCGTGTAAAAGTAGTGTGCCTCACCGCGTTGAAAATGCGTTGTGTGGTGCTACACTTCTCAGGTAGGAAATGCAGGTAGATCTCGAATGGATGGTAGTGGGCATTGCGGCGCCCATCACGCCGGATTCGCGGTGGGGAACCCTGCTGAGCAGAAGAGCTCCGGGCGGCCCAGCTGTCCGACAGACTTTGTCCGAAGTTGATACACCAGATGGCAGAAGAAAGCGCAACCGCCGCCAGGAGTCCAGGAGACTTGGACTCCTACCTGCTGAGTAGCGATTCCGTCCAGCTGCGGTACATACCCCTGGCAGATAATGTGTCCGGCGGCCCGCCCTTCCGGACTGTAATACCTCATAAACTGTGTGAGTATTTATAAGGTATATTCATGATCCCGCCTCAGCAGATCACATCATGGGGTGTAAATCTTACGAAACATTATTCCAGATCGCAACATGCCCGACATGTGGCAGAATGTAATGAGGTACACACGTAGCTGCAAGGTATGTCACAAGGCGAAACCACTAGCTAGCCAACCACCTGGTTTAATGCAGCCGGTCGAAGGCAAGTACTCCTAGGACTGTGTTGCCTGTGACGTTGCTGGTCCACGTTCCCATAGTCCACGCGGCTATCAATATTTGCTAGTAGGAACCGACCACTTCACAAAGTGGGGAGATATGTATTTTTACGCAACCTGGACCCTAGGAAAATCTGGGACTGTCTTTTTCAGACGTTCGCGCGCTTAGCCTTGCCGCCACACTTATTGCTGCCTACTCTCCTTATTTTCTCAGCAAGGTGTTTGTGGTTGCGTTTAAGGCACTGGGGATACTTCGCAAACGGACTTCGCCGTGCCATCTACAGGAGAATATCATAAAAACAGCAAACATTAACGTGAAGCTGCTGCTATTAGCATAAAGAGCGACACAGACTGGAACTCAAAATTGACAGAAATGGTATTCGCTACATGCACGCGAATCAACCTCAACTTAACTTCGGGAAAGAGCTCGCATTTACCCTAGGTAATGGTTTTCTTTGCATAGATCCCGCAGGCATGCAGCGCACCACTACGGAGTTCGCAGATCTCCGGAAGTTGTTCACGGAGAACATGCAGAAAGCTCCAGAGAACCTGGACGTCTCGAGACTGCAGCAGGCAAATTATTGTATCAAAGGGAGTCAAAATATGCAGTTCAAGTTAGGAGACCTGCTACTGAGGTGAACTCATCCGGTGTGTGATACTTCTACAGGCTTAACCGGCTCTTTATAAAATATATGGGATTGCCCCTACCGTATTAGCAAGAAACTCTCCAACCTGTCTTAGGAGCTCGTGTATTGAGAATCTGGTGAAGTGTGCGGGTCCATTCATGTCGCCAACCTAAAAGCTTTCTATAAACGCGAGGAGGTAGACGTTCCGCATACCGTCTCTGACACGAGATAACCTGCTATGGCAGCAAAGACGGCAAAAGGAGCACGAGCTCTAAGCGCATTATGTTCATTCCCTCTTCGGTTTTTTGGGGAAGAACAGAAAGATGCCGTGCTCGCGCGTGCGCAGTTGGGCAGGCGTCGTCCTTGGGTGCGGCACTTTTATTCTTGCAGCGCTATGGTCTCATGTTGTTGTTAATTTCGAGCGCCTCGCACCAAACATGTAGCGGCGGCGACGCAGCTCCCATCATCAGACCAATTACAGCCGCATTAGAGCTTTCCGGAATCACGGACGTCAGACCCGCGCTCGCCCACCTGCGAAGACCCATGCTGACCCAGAAGAAAGGCCACCCAAGACCTTCTAGGACGTCTCCTATTTGTTGTTAGAAAGGGGGGAGATTTGTGGCCAACTTGGGGATCCATAGCATAAGCCCAGGTTGCCCACCTGCCGAATCGTCAGTGATCATTTCCACTTCGAAGGAGCAAAGGACAGTCGCCCACGTGAGCGGCGCTCCGACGCTGATAAAATGCCGTCGCAGCGTATATGCAAGGGGGGGGGGGGGGGGGGGAGGGGGGCTCTTAGGATCGCGGCGCGGTCGATTTCAGTCATTAAATATCTATGTGTTCTTGAACCAGTGCTATGCTTCATTGTCCGATATGGGTAGCAGAAATGGAAATCTCATATGGTCCAGTGCTTCAGTGGGCCACTGTTCCCGTCCGTTAGAAAAGGCAATCCAGTATACTACGTTGCTGACTTGAACGAAGTGACCGTCAAGTTTCGCTTTTACGGTGCCAGCCATACTTCTTGGCGTCGGCGTCGGATAACCAGAAGGTGCTGACAATTCGCATAGCCTGACGAATCATGACGTAGAGAGGCGTTCGTACCTGTGTTTCCTCGTTCTTTGAGACCCGTCCGATTGCGTGAATAAAATCGTCAAACTCTGTTATCCATACTGGCCACTCTCAAGCGTTTCCAAAGTGTAGGGGTTAAGGCGGCCTAAGGGCGAATCCGGACTCCGCGCTTGCCTGATCCATGCCTCGGTGCCGTCCGCAACCGGAAGGCGACGACTGGAGCTTCAGAAACGGCGGTATCCCCCTTCTGACACCTTGTCTCGGTGCTCAGTGGCACCCAAAAGAAATATGACTGACTCTGTTTCACGGGACACCAAACAAAAAAGTTTAATACTCCGTGGCATCTCTCTTTCACGGGCCCCACTGCACGCGCTACTTTGTGCATGCACCGCTTATAAAAAGAGAGAAGTTGAAAAGAGGCTCAAGCCACAGTTTGTACTTACATAGTGGTGACGACTTAGTATTCGTGGAAACCTAGTTTTCGAGATTTTCACAACCCAAAATTGCCGAAAATCGATCACGTATATTTATAACAAAATAAAGAAGAATCTTTATTGAAAATAACATTTTTGCCCTGATGTTTTATGAGACCCTATTGGCGCTTCGAACTCATAGAGCCCGTCAAACCCCTGAGCCCTTCACACCTTTTCAGCCGTTCAAACCCAATTTCTTCAGTCCTTCGAACACGTTCAGCCTTTCAGACCCGATCAGCCCTTCAACCCTTGATACGCCCAAAATGGTTTTGAATCATAGACAAAAATGCAGTTTATGGTGGTATTAGGAATTTATTTCAGACATTAGGTTTTGATGCATGTTTAACTCAGAAACAGGACAAAAACAACGTTAGCACAAACCCGGACACAGGCAGCTGTAGAAAAAAACGATCAAAACAAACTGAGGCAACCGAGTTCCTTGTCGCAAAAAACGTACATATTTCGAGGTACTCGCAGTGCTGCTGGGTAAATTCATGAAAAGTACAGTAGTTGAACTAATAAAACCAGGCACGTGCACCACACGCAAACATACATTCTATCATTAGAATGTTTAGCGGAAACCACGAACGTGCAACCAACATCCGCCACAGTTTTGAAATCCTGAGCCTTTGTCACAGTTTTGTCCCTTACGTCGTGACGGCAGCATCGCCGGCGGCTTCTTCGCTCACTGGATGCTTCTGAAGCCAGACGAACAAGTGGGCGCAAAAACAAGGCAGTGATATACTTTTTTTCTTGATGCGCACACCCAGCTGCTCTAGCAGAGTTCTTGGTCGCATGGGACGGGAAGCCGACACTAAGCGTCCGCGTGTCGCGCATTTAGTTCGCGCTCGTCGACGGACGAAAAAGAGGGCGACCAGCTTTTCATGATGGCGGTTTTTCGACTGAAGAAAAACAGAATTTCTTGAAATAAAGAGCAAAACGTTTTCCTCTCATTTTTTTCATGCACCTCTCTCCCTCGAGCGAGAGAGGGAGGCTGCATTGAGACGTGTCCTATGCCGCCCCTTGTGCAGCCCATGAAACGCATACATAGAGCACACAGACACAAAAATGGCGCCGGGTTAACCGGGAACACGACAGTGTGTAGACAGGGGAACGTGTCCTCAATTCCCAAACTGGTTGTGGCCGCCCGATTAAAAATGGCCAAGCGGCTTCCCCGACGCATATATCCTGAAAAGTCACGTGATCTCTCCTCAGACATGTTAAAACGATCTTGATGGGTGGTGTACTTTCATGGAAAGGATCGGGAAAGACCCCACAGGCCTTTCAGAAAACTATGACGGGTCTCTTAGACCCTCTAGGAATTCTTAAAGGGTACGTCCGGTTCCTTAAAAAACTTCGAGGAACATCTCCAACCCCTCACACATTTTGGAAGGATTAGCCGAAACGTTTCAGAAATCCTGGTGGGCCCCGTAGACGCTATTTTGAGACGGATAGACCACATACCACTTTAATTTCTGAAAATTCGTGCCAGCTAAATATTTTCAAAAAGAGCGAAATATTGAGATCGCTAAGAAACGGTTGTTTAGAGTAACATTTTTTTTACACAAGAATATCTTTCTTGACGCTTTTGAAAAAAAAAATGCCCAAGCACCATATGGTATGCGATTTTTTCAATAATCCAAGCCCCAAGAAACATGGGAAAATTATAAAATGAGGGCATCCAGCATGCAGGAAATTGCAGAAACACGATCCGCAAGACCAAACAGTTTCGTTGCCTGAGGACTGAGAACGGGAGCACAGAACTTTTTTTTTTACAATGATGGACTCGATAAGCTTTTCCAACTTGTTGCATACAGCCTTCAAACATACCGATCATACGTTCGTAGCTACACCGCAGTTGTAACTTTGCAAGATTTTCGGGATTTCCGCAACCTCAGTGTTCGTGCTTGAGTTTGCAACTCAGTGTTGCCACCAGGAGAGTGGCAGAAAATTTGCTTGTGCTCCAGTATCAATCTTCAACGTGATAATATTATCGGCAACTTCCACCGATATCAGCCACTCCCGCTGTTTTCTCATGCTGCGCATGCCCAATTTCAAGATATTAGTCACTCCTGTTGTCTATTGAATGGTCATCGCTTACGTTGTATATCGCGTTCAATCGTTGCCTGGGGCTGCACGCCGCAAAATTGGATGACATTGGCTACATTGACATCGTTTGCTCAACGCTACAGAAGTCGCTCGTATTTAAATAATGCTGCACTTTGGACAGCAGTATCGCGTCGCTGGTGTCTGGGCTTGCGATATTGAACGGCTTTTAGTTGTCTGGTTGACGACGAAAAGAAAATTCGACAGTCTTGACCCGAAATTTGTTTTGTTTTTCTGCTAGTTTATCCACCTTGAAGATTTCCACTGCTCTGGTAAACGACACTTATTATTTGTCAAAAGCGTTTGTTATAGTTTCTTTCTCACAATTCCACGCACGATTTGATCCTTGGTTATTGAGTCGAACAAACTTCCAAACTCGCAGGTCTTGGCCGTCACCAACAGGTCTCAGTAGTGTTGATCGAACTGCTCACCTTCTGGTAGTTCCCGCATACGGAAGACGTAACTTTATATTTGCTTTGTTTCCTTCGGACAGGCGTGGCCTTGAAACATTTACACGATTGCCACTCTCCTTTCAGGTTGAACGCTTCGTGGGCTTCCACTTTCTGTTCTGCGGCGACTTGCAGCAGTAGCAGCGTAATCTTGTGTTCAGTCTCCCTTCTGCTGAGATGTTCTGTTGTTGTCTTGAAGGTTTCCAGCCATTGCTCAAACATCTCCAATTTCCGGCGATGCTGCCTGTAAATTGAAGCGGATCCAGTGCTTTGAGCTCCTTCATGACTGAGGCTGCCGGATTTACGGTTTTGTAATCAGTTATTCACTTCTGACAACCTGTAACAAGCAAGCATACAACGAGGCCAGCACGTATGAACGAAGTTATCTGTTTATGTACAGACTGGTAATTAGTACAAGCAGGGGGAGGGCACGCAGTGGAGTCACCAAAAGTTGCCAGCGCAATAAAAGGAGACTATGAAGTAAAAAAAAAACTCTATACACAAGTGTTTGAGACAAAATTCCTTGCTAAGATTTTGCTGCTTGTTTGGCCATGTCAAACGCGAGGAAATGCGGTAACTTTAGAGGAACATTGTTAGTGAAAACAACAAGGAAATTAAATGGTACGGTGAGAAAATTATGGCAATTTGCCGTTTACACATCCAGGACATCAATAATGGTGTCTAGGATGACGTTCTAATGATCATCAAGAAAGACGTCTCCGACAACCTCTAGGACGACCTCATGAACGGCATCGAGGACGACGTCAAAAGCGCCGTCTATCCCGACGTACGACCTCTAGGACGACTTCTACGTGAACCTCAAGGACGACGCTCTATAGGACGACGTCAAGAACCACGTCTAGGACGACCTCTAGCTCAACGGCCAGGACGACGTTGAGTACAAGGTCCTAGATGACGTTGTCAAAGACGACTTCTAGGACGACCTCTTGAAACGGCATTTAGGACCACCCCAAGGAAAACCTCTAAGATGAACTTTATTCTGTTAGGCTGCAATGTTTCCTCTTTCATTGCTTTTCTTTATTAAGAGAAAATATTGCTTTAAAATATTTTATTACTTTCAAGAGAACTTTTTCTCAATATATAACTCAATTCTTTATGTCGGCCAACACGTTTTGTTTGACCTAATAATAGCATGTCAATATTAGTTTATTATTTTATATTTTATGCTATAGGCAACTCAACAGCGTCCAAAATGCTCAGGGATTAGGGAGCAACATTTGATTTTATACTAAAGGCTGGTTCATATATCTGCAATGGTTGCGATCGCAGGCAACCGAAACGACCGTAAAGACCAAACCACCGCAACAACCGTGACTCATGCGTTGCTTCGCAAAGCTACCTCTGCATCGCTTGCTATGCTGTGTACGTCGAACACTTGTCCCGGTGACTGCTGTTACGGTCGTTCCGGCTGCATGCAAACGCAATGGACGCAGATGCCTGAACCAGTCTTCGTTGTAAAAAAGCTTGTGAGCTTCCTAATTTTTTTAGAGCCATTATTTTGGTTACTAATTAACCAATATAATGGCTGTAAAAAAGTATAGTCATCATAAGTATATAATGGCTGTAGAACCAAGTATATCGAAATCCATGTTAAGCTACATATGTTTCCATAATCAATTCATTAACACTGTACATTTCTATAAAAATTGAAAACCAAACTTGTGTTACGCTAATAATGCATACTATCATTAAGAAAGAAACCTCCGCCCTTCAAAGTTGTCAGTGCAGACGCCTTGCTAGCTAATTTTTTATTCAGTGAAATTCTGGTTATTTAGTTTCATATTGAAATAAACAAATTATTTACTAATTACGCTGTGCTTAAACTGTATATACTGTTTTATTACAGAATGCCACGTCCAAACCAAATATTGCGGAAAGCATCGTCATAAGTCCTCCGGATGTGGCACCTTTTGCAGCCGTATTCTGGAAAGAATGAAAGAACACCGAGTATATAAAATGGAAAGAAATTTCAGTGGAAATGGTCTGCAGAACGTCCTCCTACAAGCAACTCCGAATGTGGTGAAAGTTTGAAGAGCTCCCGGCATTCGAAGGGCGTTCCTGCCGATATGGGTTGTTGTTGAGGTGTAACATGGCTTAGCTACGAAGTAATTAGATTGTTGGATTAATAAGCCTAGTGTTCTGAACGCTGTTATAGGTAGGATTTTTTCTCCGCAAATATTTTGTTGAAAATTAAGTTTCTCAATTAAAAGACACCTTTTTTAAATAAAAAAAAAACATTCCGCAGCATTGTAGAGACTAAATACAATCAGAATTGCTTTGCCTTTTTGGACAGCAATATTTCTGTAGTCTTAAAATATTAATTGAGAGAAACGTGCTTAGACATATGTGTTAGCACAAAAGCGATGTCCTCTGCGAATATGGTAAACATATGCTGATATGTTTACAAATCGGAGGTTGCGGAAATGATCTCACGCCAATGTGCATTCGGTTTCTTACATTTTCGTTACTGTAGTTTTATCGAGTAGACGGCAAGCAGAAGTAGTTTTGAAATGTTCCACTCTCGGGTTTTTGTTTCAAAAACCCCTGCGCATTCCGATGCGAATTCCTTTTTGAAACATAATAGCTTCAATGAAGTCAACGTGTTTGCGCTACGTTGAGGTCTGCAGGACAGCAGCTGCAAAAGCTCCAAAAGTTGCATATCCTTTGATTTAGGTTTGGATGTCATTATTTAAAAGTTCATAATTGATATATCTCTTGTAGCGATCTTCATCACGTGCATTTCATGTTGTTTCCACGTCTTCCTACTCAGACCGCCAGGAATTGTCAACATTTTATCCGCTCGAGCAAAACAGCATGCGGAGCGTCCGCGACTTTTATGTTTAACGCAGTACACTTCAAAGAAGTCGCCACTCTCAGATACATTCTGCAATATTTTTGCTGAAAATTAAAATAATAATGTACAATTATTATATAGCGCGTAATATCCACAAACGTGTTTCGACATGGCCTACAAAAGCGTTAACTTTTTGTTAGATATGTCTTTAAACTTTTTTTCCCGTTTCATTTGCAGTGAGTTTCTTTGGTCCGTAAAATACGGCTCTAAAACATAATTAACGTGTCTTAGGTTTTTGTGAATTCAACCTAGTATTTTTTTTTTTATTTCGTTTTAGCAACATGTAAGTATACGATATATCAATATGATATAAATCCTCATGTGTAATGCTATATAGTAGATTGCTTTAATTATAATTTACATTCAGGGTTTTGTCGCCGGCAACATGCATTAAAGGAATGCTGAACCGAAAATCGAATTTCAGAAAAAATGCAGAATCGATAGGCGGGACGCTACAAATCCCAAAATGTCACTCATAAAGCGGTGTTTCCAACGGATCGTCGGATTTTTGTAAAAGACGAGCGCGCTCGCACATGGGCGAAAAGACGCGTGACCTCGCGATTCTCATTTCCTCCTCATTTCGCTTTGAATACGCGAGGGCACAGAGAAGAAAGGGAGGAGGCCATTTCTGCTCCTTCTCAACTCTTCTGTGATAAGATGACGTTAAAAAATCTTCCTCATTCGCTCCTCTATTTTCCAGAAATACGGCCATCCGCTCGAGATATGGCTATATGAGTGATGTTTCTTGGTTGATGGCGCCCTCTCGAACACTTCTGCAAGCTCATTTTGTGAAATTCATATTTCGGTTCAGCATCTCTTTACTGCCGAGGACTACTTAAGGCACGAAAAACGATAAAAGTGTATAGTTGCATTAAATGGCGCTTTGGTGTGATGTTTCACCGATTTCAAAACAAGCTGAACCAAATATTTTTTATGCAGTGCAAATCACATTGAGTCATTTTTTGTCTTGTTTCAACAAGCTGTGCCTTCGTGTAAGTAGTAATCTTGTCTCCTCTTTTGTATTGTTTTAGGTTTTGAAGTTGTTATTAACAAAGTATTGTGGTTCATGCGTTTTTCTCAGTTCACGAAATTTTAAAAGTGCAAACTTGCTTACTTTTATTTTTGTAAGAAATGGACAAAGACTTGTTAAACGGAATAAGAGTGATTAATTGTTTTTATATGTATAACGGCAGTGGACGAGAAAAGAAAGGTTGTTTGTAATAAATGGTGTCATCATTTATGGGTTAGACAGCAACCCCGAAACCTAGCAGCCAGCCCAAAGTGACCCAGCTAGCCCTCAATTCCTCTGGAGTCATGCCTGCGCATCATTTTCGCCTATTAAATATGCAACATTACTCCCCACTCCGGCCTTAGCAGGAACTGCTGCAAAAATATTTAGACTGTCTGATAGAAATTAGTAACCTTAACGGTTGAATAAAAGGTTAAAAAGCGGGAAAAAACGGGGACAATAAAGAAACATGGACGACACGACAGGCGCTTCACCCTCAACTGATTTTTATTAACACCACTGTGTTAATAACCATTGTGTTAATAACCATTAAAACCATTGTGTTAAAAACCAAACTATATCGGACTAAATCGCCACAATCAGAGCCGACCTTCCAAAAGCATCATCTTACTCCGAAGCAAATACAAAGACGCTGACGCAATTGTTTTCTTTCTTTCTTATGTCGAATACCTCCATAATCTCTCTTTCCGTTTTTCATTTTGCCTTTCTTAAAAACATTGTGCCTGTCAGGTCAGGTTTACACTCACAGTCTGGAGAAATTACATTTGAAAGTTCCGCGGGCGTTAGCAGCGATCATATTTTGGAGCTGCTAGTCTTTCATCCATAGTCGACTGCGTCAGTTTTGACGAGCGATATTTTGTACAAAAGTCTGGTGTGTGCAATGGGTCGACAGTTGCCCCTGTTTTTTGTGACATTTTTTTGGCATCACTGGAGCGGCAAATTTCAAATAGGCTTGCAGATTCTCATGTTTCAAAGACGTATAGATACGTAGATCGTTATTTTTTTTATTTTAGATACAAACTCGGGTTTGGAGAAAGCGGTTTAGAAGATTGTCAAGGTGTTTAGGGAGGTGTCAGATGAACTTAATTTTACCTGGAAGTTGCCTGTGAATACCTGCATTCAGTTTTTAGACATTTCGATCCTTTTTTCTGAAGAACATGTCTGTTGACAGTATTGTCCGCGCACTAAGAAGAACCTGGTTTTCTTTGAAAGTGCTCACTCTAAACTGGTAAAGAGGGGTATAGCCTTGACATGTCTAAGTGCGGCTCTGGAAAAAAGTTGCAGTCATCAGATAAAAATCAGTTTTTAACAAAAATTAAAAAGGTTAAGAGACGCGGGGTACCCCCCCCCCCCCCCCCCCCAACCTCTTACCTCTAGTTGTTTTGAGAGCCTTCTTCAAAAACTAAAAAGGAGTAAAAAAGGCAGCGAGGCAAGTAAAGAAAGGAAACAAGTGCAATTCTTTCCATACATGCATACCTCATCTCATAATATAAAAAAAGGTAGCTGGTAGCTACGACAGTAACGGGGTTTTTTCGGCATCGTGTAAACTTGCTAGGATATGTCTTGTGTCGATAAGGCAGAAAAAAACACCGTGTTTCAAGAAACTTGCTTAGCAATATACTGCGTGCGTCACCAATGCGGTGTACGAGATTCCGTTTAGTTGTGGCACAAAGTCTACATTGGGCAGACTGGGCGCTGCTTCAATGATAGAACACGAGAACAAAATCTGTGCGTCTGGAACAACGCGGGGGACCATCTCGAAGACCATTGTAGGCGATGTGGGTGTGAGCCTGACCTGACTGGCACAAAGTTTTTAAGAAAAGCAAAAGAAAAAAAAAACGAAGAGAATATAGAGGCATTCTACATAACAAAGAAAGCAAACAATTCCTTCAGCGCTCCGTCTTTGTAATTGCTTCAGAGTGAGATGGTGTTTCGGGAAGGTCGGCTAATGGCGATTTAATCCGATGTGGTTTGGGAAATGTGTATATATATATAGGTGACAATCGTGTTAATAAAAATCAGTTGAGAGCGAAGCGCCTGTCATGTCGTTCGTTTTTCTTTCTTGTCCCCGTTTGTTCACGCTTTTTAACCGTTTATTCAATAATGGAGCAAATAGCTCAAACCCAATTTTTAAATCTTAATGGTTGAGACGAATAATACGTTGATGCACAAACTCCCATTGAAAAGTGAGCTCTAATTTCTTATTTTTAGTTTATATTGTCGGTTTTACACGTAAAAATGGTGCAAAATGGAACACTGGCCGAAGAGATGATGCCTCAGATACTAATAATTTGGGAATAGTTTTCGATGCAAAGGATCGCCATTTAAGCTTGGATTTCCAAAACGTACTTCAACCAAAAAAGGTTGAAGTAATAAGGCTGAATCATTGCTCACAAATCTATTGCTTGCGATGTGAGAATCGAATTGTTTATTTGTTGAACCTTTTAGCAATATAATCGTGAACACGTTGAACAAAATAAAGAGACATTTTTATCGATAAAAGAGAAGTTAGAAGTCCCAAGAAAGTATAAGAGGTTAACGACACCACCTTGACACCTTCTTGCAAAAATTATGTCCACTCGCCCTTTTTTTCTCATTGTTTTGGACAACAAACAGTATAATCTGATATGTCTGAATTTTACCATACATTCCTAAAACATGTTAGTGCATATTGCAAAACCAATTCCTAAAATATTTGTGATCATAAATTTATTAGGTGTGTACGATGGGATTTTCTTGTAAAAAAAGGCTGCCGGCAGCTAACGTCAGAGGACACAACACCATTTTTTGTATGTTCATGTTAGAGCAAATATTTTATATGGGCAGCATATCTAATAGTTTCTTGCCACAGTCTGTATTTAGTGCAAGGCAAAATATAACGATTTTGTTTCAATTTAATATGTATTTCGAAGACAAGATTTCAAGCAAGTTATATTAATTCCTCTTCATGATACTTTCAATTTAAAGCTCTATTTTATTTTGACTCTATTGCAATGCACATAAGTCCACAGCTTACGTAGCCAACATATGTGTTAGATAACGGAGTTGCAATGATAATATACATAAGATTAAAATGATGGTTCTTAAAAGAGTTAATTTTAAGGTAACCTGTAGCTCAATCAAAAAATACTTTTTTGTAGTAAGGCCTTTTACCATTTTACCATACATTTCATACAAAACGTAAAAAAATACTAAATAGAGATGTGTAACTTGTCGCGCCCTTTCCGTTTCCACAAGTGCTCAACATTTTGACTCTGTCGCAACTACCTGATGTCTTGATTTATATTGATTTGCGCTTTCGAGGAAAACTTTTAATAATAAAACAATAGTCCAAGAAATATTACTCTGCAAAGAAAAAAAAAACTTGAAACGCGAATTGCTATATTTTCAAAGGTATCTCAAATTTGCAAACAATGCTTCAAAGCCTAAGGAGGCTAGTAATTTGCAGTCTACAGAACGTTAAAATCTAAATCAATTTGTTTACTGCATTTTAGAGTTAGAAGAAATTTGCTTGCCCCGGGAATGTTTCATATCCGGCAGATATTAGATGAGGTCGTAATTATTATGGTGGGTTTCAGGAATTACCTAAAATCAATTCATTAATTTTAATTATTGTTTTAGTTTTTTTTAAATCGCAATATTGAAGGCATTTACTATTAGAAGCCAGACCAATTTAAGGGCGTGCTTATGACTCAAGTGAAGACTTGAATGAAACAGCTACATCACTCCTTCCAGCGTCATTGCGAAAGTGCTTGCTGTGCTTTTTCTTATCGCAATTTTAAAAGGAGTGATAAATGCGAAAGTTGAGCGACTGATATCTCCCAATTCCAACAGTACTCATTAAACGAATAATTCAAAAATGTATTGAACACATTTTAGTTAAGTACCCACCTTAGCATAACGCTTATCCCCTCACCTAATATCCACTAAGCATGATAAATACATGAAGATGTCGCTCATCTAACTCTCATTCCTTTTTTTCCATCACTTTATTTGAAAGTTAAGCATCTTCTATAGGACAGTCAAGGAATTAGCCATCCACTATTCCGCCCTTTCCTATCGACTAATCATGAATATATTATTGGTTGAAATTGCTATGCTTTTGATGCGGAAAACTATGTGTAGCCGACAAGCATGTAATTGCGGGCGAACCTCGAAAAGCTTGACTATAAGGACATATATGGTTTTAATACATTTTCAAGTAGATAAATACATATCAAGTACGGAAGTGCAAAGCGTGCATCTGCACAATTATGGTGAACAAATTTTAATATTTATTTACCTAGCATATGGTCTCTTTTCAGCATCGGATCAAACACCACCAACTTCGCCAAAACCCTCGTGTGAGTATCACTAAAGAATAGGTATTGAGGAGTGCTGTCGGCCACCCGAAGAAGTGCACGGCTTAAACTAAAATAGACCACATATCGGAACATGTACACACCATACCGTCACAGTTCTTATATTTAGTGGCGATTTTTGGACTGTAGCTTGCAGTTAATCCTTACTCCATTTTGTGCACCATGAGTTCTGCATAAGACATTATCCTGAGACACCGTATCAGTACGGTGTCTCAGACGCGCTACCAATTTCAAGGTCACAACAGAGACACGTCTAAAGACGCGCTTCCCGCTTAAGGGGTCGAGAATGCCTTAACTTTTTATTCAATCTAATCTCAACCACCCTTTTTTCGGTGATCATTGTTCTCCAGTGCAATTGCAAGTGGAACAGGGGCATGAATCCCGGAGATAGCTTTGCCATGCGTTAATTATTTATCGGTAGTTTCTAAACCGCATCCTGTCATTATTCATTGACTCGATTGTTTCCACAGGTACTGTTTCTTTAGACGCTCGACTATAACTGGTTTTACATCAGAATACGAAACGGAAGTCAATCGCGCGCACACACAGGTACTAAACCTCAATGTCAGAATGGTTTCAGCTTGCGTGATATACAGTCCCGTCCTATTTTCTCACAGGAGGTTGCGCTCAAAGATTTGTAACTCCGTCTGACAAACTAATAGTATAAAGAGAGTGATTTTGTTTATAACATCTCTTTGAAGACTTCCAGAAAATCGCAATACTTTGCTAGCTAGCTGATACATAAATGACACTGAAAAAAAAATGTCCGAAGAAAGATTATGATACAATGGATTTACACCGACCTATTTAATGTCCCACCGACATCGGTGTGATTAGACTAATATCAGAACGACCTGGCCGATTTGGCGCCAATATATTAGCGATACTGTCCGCTACCTGCAGCCAGTCTATGCTGTCTGAACCCGCTATTGTTTCTAGCATGCTCGATGTGAGAAGCACATTTTTAAAACATGAAAATATTGCTTTGAACTTACTTTTTTTTTTCTATGTTGACCGTTCGAAACTGTTTTCAGTCAAGCCTCCACTCCTCTGCCTACTTATGTCACCTGGAGTCACCAAACGATCTTCCTTCAGCCAGATGGCGGGGCAAGTTCTGCCACCCGTAGACATATGCGACTACATTATCTTAGACATCTACTATGACACCAGAGACGGATACAAGAGTGAGTAGATTTCTGCGCATATTTTAACAGCTTCAGAAACTTGTGTTGAACGCAACCATGATGGTGAAGTTTTATGATTAATAAGAACCGTCCCTAATGAACCACACATAAAAAGAAGTCAAATACACGACCATGCTTTAAAAATAAGGTCCACTACATAATAAGCTGGAGCAATAATTAAATTTTATAAAAACGCAGTAAAGTAATTATGTATATGCACAACAGAGGAGGGGCATTATTATCTAGCTTGTTGTATAATTAATCCCGTTGGCTCCTGAGTTCTCTTCTTAGGGGGATCCATCTGGCCGGACTAGATCCGCGCGCTTCTTTTTTTATTCGGTCTGTCCTGTCAGAGGAGAAAGCAAGCGCACGTTTCTGCGTGAGGACGCTGCGACCATACTGTTCTCGGTGTTGAACCATGCTTTTCTTGCGTCCTGAATGCGAGTCCACAACCAAAAAGACCTGCAATTCGTTTACAAGAAACAACCTTGTTGTGAGCGATAAATCTCCCTCTTCGGTTTTCTTGCGCATGCAGGTACTTTGAACTCGGAGATTATGCGCCAGGTCACGGCATGATCAAGCTAGTCCCTTTAGTCGTGCTTAGAGTATTCGATGCGGCTTTGAGGGGCCCAATGCCTGCAACTAAAGAGGCCCGAAGAAAACCCTCGTCAAAGCGTTCGGCATCTGCGCCGAAAAACAAAAAAAAAATTACACCATCTTCCCGAGGGGAACCATGGGGTGATGCGGAGAATCGTTCCATCACACTTCATCGGAGGAACGGAGCGAAGTGGAGTCAACAGCGGTGAACTGAACGCGCGCAGAAATTGGTTTGCTTTTTATGTTTATACAGCCTTGATGGAGATGCGCCTTGACGGGTAATCGTTTTTTTAGCTGTAGATGAGAAATTTAGCCAGAGCAGTACAACCACTAACCTGGGATTTTTGACGTGCATCACGCAGTAGTGATCACAGGAAAGCGTGCCGGTGCGAAACTCATCCAGATCGAAACGGCCGAGGGCGGCGGGGACTCGAACCCAGGAGGTTCCCAGCGCAAGCTTTCGTTCCACGCTCCCAGCTGAGACGCGTAACCCCACTCGGCCACTTTCTCCCCTTGAACGCGCGCAGCGCGCTACCGCTGCTTATATTCACATTTGAAGGAGAGGAGACTAGAGGAGGAGAGTTGCGCATGCGCGCGCGGTGTGAGTAGAAGCGAACGCACGCGAAGTGCACGCAGCTGGTAGAGTGAGAGAGCGGAGAGAGTAACGCGCAGCTGTTGGAGAGAGGGAAGGAGGAGAGTTGCGCATGCGTAGTGTGAGTGCGGACTACGACGCCTCGGGACATAGACCCGAGCAAGAGATTCTCCGCATCTAAAAGCAAAAGGCGGATGCGTTGGCTCGCCAAAAACATTGTGCACATACCGAAAAAGGATAACCAGACGGCTATCAAGTACGCGCTCCCATACTTAAGACTGCATGGCCACAGGTTGTCCTCGAGTAGATGACACCTTCTACGGGCGTGCTCAGACGCAGCGTTTGGCCACCTATTGGTGCTTCCGGCCAACTATGTGGTATTGCGGCATCCCGACCTTAGGTGCTGTCGTGCCTCCTTGGAAAGGCGGTAAGATAGCGAGTGCGTATCCAGTGCGCCTGTGCCGTGGCGGACTGGATATACACTTTTCCTCATTGTTGGCGCTGTTTTTTTGTTTTTTTTTTTCGAACAAAAGAGTGCGCACGTATTTCAGGCACTTGGGGTTGTTTCGCGCCTCGGGCTGCTCTCCCCTGGTCTCTACGAGTTAGATATTACTCGTGAAACTCGAGCCAGCAATATTCGAAGAAAGGCCCGAAACAAAAAAAATTTATTTTTAGAAAATCCTTTTTTTTTTTTTTTTTACATTTTAGTCACCTTTAAAATACCTTCTGCCTGATGCAATGTTCTTGTCGATACCCTTTTAAGATATCTCGACATCGTCGAAACGCTACCATTTAAATGCCTTTCACTGCTTCTTTCTGCTTGTGTCACCTCCTTTATATTCTCAAGCCATTTCCGTTTCATAACATTTTTGAACGGAAAAAATGTCACAAGGAGCGAAATTAAGTGGATAGGGTGCGTGGGCCGGGTAAGGGGTTTATGCTCTTTTCGTCAAGAATTGACAAAGATTCAGCGCGTGTGGGCAGACGGCTTGTTGAGTTTGACAAACCAGTCTCTTGTTTTCTAGAATTCTTGTCGTCATTCTTCCCTCGCTGCGCTGAATGGTTAACCTAAATATGAGGTGACCCCCGTGCCCCACCCTCCTTTTAAGTGAAATTCGCTTCACGTGATTTTTTGTTTTGTTTCCGTAGTGATGTGAAGTTGTTTCTTGTCCCAGACCTCGATGGGAAACTTCGAGGGTGTCTACCGTCGGGGACCGGGGTCTGATCGTCGAAGATGAGGTCCGGATGTTGGTTGGAGAAAAAGACTTCTTGTTGGGGGGTGGCCGATGGCGGAGAGTTAACGGACTTGGAGGAGAGGTTGTAATAAATACAACTGATAAAAATAAACTTTACTTCAACAATAATAAAACAGTTACACAAAAGAAATGACAGGCTGCAACTAACTGCCGCGCACAGGTTGCATAGTTAATCAGTTAAAAAAGGGGACGCCTCACCGTGAAGCGCACTACTACGCACGGTGAGAACGGCGGCTAAGCCGCAGAGAAGGACCTGTGGCGCACCACAGACGTAACGCGGCGAACTGCGGGAGATGACTCCTGGGCCGCTCAGGCCCACTCAAACTCGAGGCTCACACTATCGGTCAGAGGTTAGGACTGTGAGTCAGAGCCTGCCCTGTTCCATGAGGGTTTCGTCCGAATCCCTCTGGGTACAGGCCCCGACGCACACTCGGCCAGTCCAACGAGAGGTTGTTGCTGTTTTTGAGGAGGCATTAAGATCGCAGAGGTTGAGAGTCAAAACTCAGGCATGTTTATGTTTCAGGGAAGACAAACCTATCCTCGATTTCGCCGGGAGTCGTCCAAACGTGCCTCATCAGCAAACGTTCTCTCACCACAGTGTGCGGGCAGGAGACTCAAATGAACGAAAGGCGCGCCCGACACATTTGGGTGTCACGGGAAGCCGTTTCGCGGAGAATCCCGTGATGCTATATTCACGCAAGCGCGTGCGTCCACCAGATGCCTTCAGTGCTTCTCCAGCCAACGTCACGAACCACTGGACAAACCCGAGACTTTCGAAAAAATCGTTGGCGCTCGAGACGTGAACACCATGAAAAATCAGAGGGGACAGGACAGAGCGCTTCTTCCAACTGGTGTAATCCATTCCCCGAGGAAGACATAAAAGTGGAAACTGGACATGTGGAAGTGGAAAGAGGAGGAAAATACATGTTACAGAATATATATGCACTAAAAAATTAAAATTAAATCTGACTTCACCCCTTTACACTAGCAAAAGTAAAAAAGAGCCAAAGAGAGCACGTTAAAAAAAAAAAAAATTGAAAGTATGAACAAAAGCAACCCATGTCAAAGATGGAGTTAGCGAAAAATAAAGTGACCTGGGTTAAAAAAAAGGTGGAGGCAACGCATCTCTTTTTAAGGCAATGCTATTGATGGTGTGCTTGCGCAAGCTTCTTTTTGAGACAGGCTGGTTTTTTCCCTCATAGAGTTCTCTGGATCTCTTTATGGTAGCGCTTGAGGATTTTAGTCCATTGAAATATAGGTGTGCGGTTGTAGCCCTAGAGGCGTATGGCGAGAAGCCTCGATGTTGATGACTTAAGAGAAATATGATTCTCTCGAAGTTCACACAGCGGCCAGATTGTCCGACGCATAGTTTCCCACGTGTGGACGGAATTTCATACACTCTATTGGTGTTGCGTATTATGTACTTATCTGTATGATTGACGGTACATCGTCTGTTAATTTCATTTAGCGAATTAATCTCAGGGTGCTTTTTTTTTTTTAGTTTGCTCGGTGCTGATAATACCACGGTACTTCGTACTTTGACGCTATCCGTTTCAAGTTGTGAGATATGTTACCAATGTAGGGTATCAGAGCCGGCCGCATTTTGTTCTCATAATTTCGTTGATGTTATGTGTTCCAACTGTAACTTGCTAATTGAGAATAATAAACAATGCACCTTCAATCATACACATAAGTACGTCATCTGCAACACAAATTTACTGTATGAAATTCCGTTCATAAAAGGGAAAGTGTACGTTGGATATCTGGCCGCTCTGTGAATGTGAGACTCCGAGAGCATCACCTTTCTCTTAAAGGGATACTTCAACAAAATTTGAAATATTCCCGTCGTGTTCAAAAATAGGTTGAATATAATCCACAATGTCCGTAAATGACAATCGCAAGTTTGTATTTTGAGCCTGGTGGCTGTATTTTTTGCTATAAACGACCCGCTCTGGCAAGCGCTCAGAGAAGGCCCAGTGGAGACCACGTGACATCCAACGCAATCGTGAGGTAGGTCGTCTCAAGACGAGCAAAGCTACGGCGAGGCTGACGTCGAGAGGATGGCCTAGTCGTTCCAGCCACCGAAGCGGCTGCTTTTGTACGAATTTTGAGTGACAGGTTAATCTTCTGTAATCTTGTAGGGGGACAATAGCGACTTCTGCGACACACAAAAGGCATTCTCGGGAGGAGGGGAATTCCTCCTGCCCCTCTTCTATCGTCGTGGCCGGAGGCAAGACAACTTCCGTCACTAGCTGTCCAGGTTCCTAGACCGGCATTACAAGCGAGGCGTTAGCGACATCATCCAGGAGCTCTTTGCTAATCGTTTAATTCGTATTAAAATTCCTTTTCGTGGCTTTTTTAACAAGATATTGGTATGTTCGATGTGACGCTGCTCCTTTGAACACATATAGACCAAAAAATGAACGCCGAAATTTCGTTGTAGTATCCCTTTAAATCACCACCATGAGGGCTTCTCGCCATAGACGTCCGGGACTGCGGCTGTACACCTACGTATAATCCAACATACTAATACCCTCAAATATTACCATAAAACAGATACAGAGACCTCTATGAGGCAAAAACCATCTTGTGTCACGGAGAAGCTTGCGTAAACACACTATCAATAGCGTTGTCTGAGACAGAGATGTGTTAATCAACCGTTTTTCTTAACCCGGGTCGCATTAGTGTTCGCTAACTTTATTTTTGACCTGGGTTGCTTTTATCTCTACTTCTAAATTTGGTTTTTATCACATTCTTTTTATTTTCTTTTCTGCTAATATAAAAAGGTGAAGTCACATTTAATTCTAATTTCTTTAACGCATCTATAATTGACATTAATTTTCCTCCTCTCTCTGCCTTCACATGTCCAGTTTCTTCTTCTGTGTCTTCCTCGAGGAATGCATTAAGCACCCAGTTGGCGTAAGCACTCTGTCCTGTCCCCTATTCTTCAACTTGGTGTTTATGCTTTTGATT
Source organism: Ixodes scapularis (assembly GCF_016920785.2). Classification (NCBI taxonomy): domain Eukaryota; kingdom Metazoa; phylum Arthropoda; class Arachnida; order Ixodida; family Ixodidae; genus Ixodes; species Ixodes scapularis. The sequence continues at coordinate 173,260,847 of NW_024609857.1, read as the reverse complement.
TTTAACAATGTATAGCAAACTAGCCCAACAGTTAATTTTGACTCGAAACCCGGCCTAGTGTACGAAATGGCGCGCCAGCCGTGGACAGCAACACTCCGGGGACTCGAGTGTCAGAGTAGATTGACGTATCTGGATGCCCCGGGTGAGAGGGAAGATCCGCGGGGCAATGCAACACCTCCTAGAGAAGAAGGCCAGAGCGCGCTGAGAGGTTACGTCACAATGGCGGAGGAAGGAAGTCCATTGCGCAACTACGTGAGAATACGCTATCGACGTGAAAACAATGTCCCTTGACAAGCGGCGCGGTGGTGTTCGTTCATGCGCGTTTATCCGACATTAATATACGTTTTAAAGGCGCAGTCTTGTACAATTTATTATATATATAATATAAACGTATTATATAACGCGCTACCGAGGTTGAGAATACCAAAATTATATTTATGAGTATTCCCGTAACCGCGGGACTACGTGCAGTTCCGCAGCACCCCACACTTTTCGAAAGGACCGGCTGCGATGCTGCTGATGCCACATGGCTCCGATTCTGGTAAATTTACGTTGTGTGTGAGCTGCTGACTGTCTGAAAAGGAACGCTGAGACATCTCAGAAGGGAAGCAAACCGGAAAGAAGTCCAGTCGTTGTCGCAGGGAGCGCACACCAGCAAGAGATGGGTCGACAACGTTAAGCCTTTCGTCGCCGCTGCTCTCGTGTGTGGTACTTTTGAGACTTGTTTCCCGTCGTATTTCTGTCATCACCGTAGTCTCGGGTAGTTTTTTTTTTTTTTGTGTTCGCTTGATACTACGGCATTTACGTGCATTCGTGAAACAAGTCCTGCTACGGTTTGAGTGACGTGTGACAACTAGCCAACGAAGGCTCTGGTCGACTAATCGATAGACCTCTCTCTCGACAAAGAGAGGCTTCTTGGAGTTCGTGTTCAAATGTGTTCGTCACGAATATTGTGGGACGTATGGATACGATCGACAGGTGAGAAACAACTTATTTACGGGCTTTCTTGTTCATGTAGGACGCAAGTAAGATGCTGCAATCGTTTTTTTTTAATCGCATGATAAATTGCAATTTTGTTCCTTGTCATTATTCGTATGCAGTTGCGTCGACATTTGTAAATATGCGCACTAATCTAGTTTTCACTGGAAGATGAAAATCAAGTTTGTGTGATTATTGAAAGTGAGTTGTTTGTGGTTCTGTGTTTATTTATACTAAAGTTATTTTATTGCCTTTTCCGCGTTTATACTAGAATCTTAACTGTATTAAGGTGATAGTATTATTATATTCAAAATAAGTTATGTTTTGTTCTAAGGCAGCTCGAGCTCATAGGGAGAAGTGAATTAGTAGACTAAGTAGTAAGTTTAGTACCGCTGCCACAGGGAAACGTTAATATATTTTCATTCAGTGATATAGGATTTAATCAGCTCGCGGTCTTGAGTGATTATACGAGCGCCGCAAGCGGATTTGTCGACCCTATAATGTCATTCGATCGAAATTACATTAATTTTGCCATGTGGCCGCGGGGTATGATGCAATAATTCAGTGACTGCACGCGATAACGTCGCTTACATGATCGCGAGAAACGCTTGTCTTGCCTTGTCCGCGTTGACTATGTCTACCTGATTTTTAACTGTTCTGTTTTGCTGTTTCAAAATCACTGCGTGTCTCGCCATTTTTTCAAAGTATTTCTGTATAAAATATGCATTCCTACAACAATAATTGCATGACTCAATGTTTTCGACTTAAAACAATCACATTTTTCGATAGACGTCTTGTACGCATACCTCGTGCCATTTCGTACCGATTATTTAGCGGTGTAATAAAATGTTTTCTAGACCTGTTGCTATGTGCAGCTTTTATTTTAGCTAATATGACACGCGTATGTGACTAAAAACGCGTTACGACGGTCGATCTACGCGCGTTGCATTCGCTTCGACGCGCGCCCCCGATGGCCTTCCTTTGCGACGTCACGAGAAGAGCACTACGGCCTTGTCTTCTAGGAGGTGTTGGGCAATGGCCCGCCGTGGGAAAGAACTAACCCCGCCCGTGGTGGAAAAATTGTAGGTTTAGCACGTATCGATACGTTAAACAATTTTTTAAAAAAAGCGCTGTCTCGGAACCGTGCAAAAATGCGACCACCTCTCCAGTTTCTATGGAGGAAACCGTTCTCAAAGGGAAATCGTTTGCATGTGTGGAAGAGGTTAAGCAAAATCTGCAGAAGCACTGACAGGCATTGAAATCGGCAAGCTTAAAGGGGCACTGACACCCCAAAGGTCGTATTTTTTTATTGTCTAAAAGGATGCCAATTGTAGTCATGAACACGCATAAAAATACCGCACCGCGAAAAATATTTCCCACGCGCGCGCGCGCTTTTTTATTTTTGGCGGTTTTCTCTCCCGCTCATCTCCGCGCTTCTCTTGACTTGGGACGTCAATACTCATAAAATTTAGCGTCTTTGTAGGCGAAATTTCTATAACATTTAATAATGGCAATCGTAGAACATTTTAAACGCAATTGCGAACGTACTACCGCCCTTCTTTTTGAAATGCTTAAAATCTGAGTCCGGTGTGATGTCGCCTCCTGGATTTGTATCCTCCCTCGGAAAACATGCCGGCGCTCGATGCACATAGCAGAGGGTGATCGGTGAGTCGGGGAATCGGACGAAGTGGTATTTTTTAGGTGTCCGACAACCCTCTCAGACTTGGAAAAGGAAATCGTCAAATAGTAGTTTCGGATATTAGTCCGCCGGGGCAGCCTTTCAGGCGTCAAGCGTCGTCTGCTCGCCGTGATAGGCAGGCGGCACGGCGCACACGGAGGAAACCAAGCCGGCTTTTTTTCCGGTAAAACTACGCCTTTCTCTTAACTTCTCACCTCCTCGCTTCGGGTCGCGATGGCAACGGCTGGTTTGGAGCGGAAGCGTGAAAGAATGTCAACTCGCAGGACTCTGCAATATTTGACGTCATCACACTGGCGCGGATCGCGCGGGAACTTCAAACTCGCCATTGGGAAAATGTTATTTTACTTCAAAAGTACTGAATTCCCAAGTTTCGATTATTGAGGGTAATGTCCGGGCATGCTCTTGAATCGTTTCGGATAAGAAAAAAAATATGATTTTGATGAGTCAGTGCCTTTTTAAAGCCTTTTTGAGCATTGGAAGAAACGTCTTGACAAGTGTACTCGACAAGTGAATGTGGGAAGAGGGTAGGCCCTATTACACCCATGTGTTTCAGCCTATGTATGTGACCCTTTTTCTCGGGATCTGCTAGGGTTAGAGGATTCATGTTGGTATCATTGTATTTAGCTTTCTGAGTTCTCTTTACTGAACTAGAATTATTGTTATATATATTTTAGTTATTTTTTTTGTTTTTGTTTTTACTAGACCCTCCTAATTTTAATGCCATAATAGACAATAAACAGCTTGTCAAACAAAATTGCCTTGATTAATTTCCATAATTCTAGTTCAGTAAACTCCCCCTTGTGTTGTCTTGTTAGTAGAAAAAAATAATACTTCTAGTGTTTATGGTTTCAGAGAAAAAGGGTCAAACGTCGCCAAAAACTTACGTTTTCAGATAATTGACTTTGAAGTGAAAAAAGGCGTTTTATAATATACTTGCACTCTAGATATGCCTGCTGATGTGTCAGTTCGGTAGCTACCAGACAGGTTGTCACCTCCATAGTCAATATTTAGTTTCTTTGTTTGCTGTCTTGCTTTGTGGGCCTCTTTTGTGACGAGCTGTGTAGCCCTGTCTGCAAAGTAAAGTCGTTGCCGGTCAATGTCCCGCAACCACTGCACCGTGAATCATCCTGGTGAAACACGAAGTAGAGGCCCGATGTTGTCCGTTCTGACGTCTCTCTAATTGGTGGGTTCAACAGCACTTTTCACAGTTCAGAAAGTAGGTGCAGGCGACGCCAGCTCTTAGTGCTGCTTTTTCAACCAACCGCAAGTCCCCACCGCACACTTTACACAGCCAGCTTTCGGCGACGCTATAGCACAGGAGGTCGATGTCAATCAGTTCATAGCTGCAGTCACTAACACTTGCCTTCAGCTCTTCAAAGCGTGCTGCCGTGTGCGACAGCTTCGAAGAAGACGCACACGTGGTAGCCGCTGCGTCAGGCATCAGAATGCGTTGCGGGGACTCGGCGGCATGAGACATTGACCTATGCCGAATACCCTGGAAGCGACGCTTTTGAGATACCTTCCTCGTCTTCGTCATTTGAATAAAATTCCAAATCTAGTGTTTATGTAAACAATAAATTACCTTGCCCGTGCAAGCATGCCGAAGCAGAAGCAAAAGTACGCGCGTCGCGACCGATACCGGCAGTGTCTGAGGATTTATGGGGCTAAAAAACTAAAGGCTAGACAGGTTTTTGCTGTTGCTGGACGAGCAATAAACATTCCGCTAAACCTAGAGAAAACCTGCGTTTTTTTTACTGTTTTTCTTTTACAACATAGAAGAGATACAGATCAGGCATAGATGAAAGGGGGCGTGGTCGGTCACCACCTAGGTTTTGGAAAAGGTCATTTTTCGTGTAACTAAATCGCGCACGCGCAAATTACACAGTCAGCATTGTTCGGGAAAGACTGGGAAATCCAAATTCCTAAAAAACGAAAATTCAATATTTTTCAAAATTTTGCCCTACCCTGTTCTCATAAAGCATTTTGAGCATTGGAAGAAACGTCTCGACAAGTGTACTCGACAAGTGAGTGTAGTACATTGCAGGAGACAATTTTAAGGTGTAAAAATAAATACACGATTCTGTGAAAATAAATTAATGTTTTATTTGTGTTCCTCAGATATATAACTTGCGCCTTCACGTAATAACACCGTGTTGGTGGTGATTCCTTGTTCTTGTATAGAAAAACATATCCGGTGGTGCAAAATAAATGTTAAAAAAACTGCGCACTCAAAAACGAAGCAACTACATGTCCATTGGTCTGACACCCGTGGAAGTTATGTATGGAACTGTCTCTGATTTCCGACTGTCTTTCAAGTTGGAACAAGTTAGAACCATTGGAACTTTGCTTGTCACCACAACAATGGCTGATAATCATGTGCGCTTGTTCTCCGCGACACTTGTCTTAGTTTTCATTTGTGTAGTTATATGGATAATTAAGTCGCTCGCAAAACTATCCTCTCGGCCGCATGTCCCTGCCCCGGCGGTGTTCGTCGCATGAAGTTTGGTGAGGACGAATACTAGGCAGTACGTTGTAACAAAGTTTGCAGGCTTGAATTTTGATGCTAAACTTCGCTTCATGGAATTAGGTATTTAGACCTGAATATATATATTGACTTCTGTCCGTTCATCTACGATTCTCGGTCATAGGCAGAGAACGTCGCCTGGTAGGTGACATTTACAGAGTTCATACATATCCGCGTGTTTCCTCGTTTTCTGAAGTAAAAAACATGCACGTACTTCGCCATGAGGATTTGCCACACGGTTGCACGACCTTTTCAGCCAAGCTAAATCACACTGACGGTGCTTAGTTCGTCAGCGGCGTCACATGCGCCACTGCGTGAGGCGCGCGCCTCGCGTGGCCCCTCGGAAGGGGGTACCAGTGAAAGCAGGTGTTTGGAGAGTGACGTCACCACGGACCCCGGGCTTCGCAGGGGACGCCTGCAACTTAGGTGGTAGGTGCTTAGTGAGTAGCGTCACCACGGACCCCAGCCACGCGGGCCACCATACTCGCACGCTTGGTGAGTGACGTCCCTGCGAACCCCGAGCCATGTTGGTTCGCCCACCCACGCCTCGCTGAGCGTGGCTCAGTCCGCGTCCGGGGATAAGGGATCCTGGTGGTTGAGCTGAGCCCGGGGTACGTTTGGACTCTTGGGGGCCCCCCGGCCCTAGTCAAAAATCATTTTGTATGAGAAACTGCCTGTGGCCAGTAAACACAGATAAATGATACAAAGTATATAATAACATATGAGAGCAATATAAGAAACTTATAAGAAACTTCTCGCAAGTTTCTTATATGGTTCTTATTTGCTCTTATAAATCTTCTATGGTCCTTATAGAGTTCTTAGATGGTTCCTATATGGTTCTTATACATATTACATAGTTCATGTGTTGTTATTGAACCTTCTCAATATCAAGATCTAATTAAGTAGGCCCGAAACCATTCCCTGGCAGTTCCGTGGAATCTTGGGACCAGTGAATACAGTGAACCACCAGAAATCCTTAAAAGTTGATGGCCGCCTGTCTATCCTGGTGGGCTGACGCCAAGAAAAATACTTTCCCGGTAGTTCCGTGGAATTTCGGAGCCCAGGATATACAGTGGAGCTCCAGGCTGGCAGCTGACCGAATTCACTGGGTGTCCCAGGTTTAGTCTATTACAGCCGAGGCCAGATGCTGGCCACAGCTAGCCCATGCAAGTGAGCTGACTCGCTCGCTTGCCCCTTCCATTTCCTGCGCCGTCGTCCAAGATCTCCCGACTGGAGTAGCAAAACTTGGCATGAAATAAAATTCCTGCTATGAGTATTCTAAACATCCATCCAAATAGAATAGCAACGCTTTAAAAGAAACATCGGTGGAGAGCTATTATCGAATGCGTGTTTTCCACGATGGCTTTGCTTCGGCGTCCAGACAAAGCAGACTTGCCAAACCCTAAAAAAAACTTTAAAAAAAACGTGGTTTACGGTTGTCATGAAATGATCGCCAATTAAAGTGCAAACAAGCGCTACTACACGGTAGATGCGCTGCAACTCAGAATAGAAATGGCGTCTTACAATTTTAAAGCCTTTCAGGGAGCAATGTTGTACTTCCAGGCAAATATTACGGCCGCTATCAGCGGCATTTTCAGGGTTCTCCGTACCGTCCGGAATGGCATATGTATGAGCGCTCCCTAAATAGTGCCCTTTCGCACACCGCTCCTTATCCCTATTTTTCCGCTACCTGATGGTTTATTGTTACAACGCATGAGGCGCACGTTTTCCCCTCTCTAGGAGGCTACGGCTTCGAAATCGTGGTTAATGTTGGGTATGCGTTTTGCGGTACGGAAAATATTCAACGATATTTATTTTTACTCATTTGTACTGGTTACGTAAGTTCTCTGAGAACTAGTAAATCATCTTTAATTGCAATCATGTTGCTTGTCTGATTTTGTTTGTGTTATATAGAGACATGTAAATATTTATTAAAACGGTGACGTGATCATATTCCTCAGAAATTGGTGTGATATTCTGTGGTGGCGTTCAAACGCGCTCCTGTGCAATTGGCGTGAGACTAAAGTATTTTACGTCCTTCTCTTTGCAACTTCGTTGGTGTTTGTGTGCACAGAGATCGACTACGAGTTTCTAAAAGGCCAGACAGGAAACAGCAAGTTGATGTTCACTCTCCCACAAGGCTCCTCACGATCGCCCAATGTTACACTGTATACTAGGAGACAAATCGTGAATCAGCAGACCTTCAAAAACACTGCCCGACTGCTGTATACAGATATGAATGTTCGAGGTTTTGGGATCTTGCACTTTCAATACGGCTCACCCACTACAATAAGAAACTGTGCTCCAAACCTCCTTGCCTTGTATCAGGTATGTATATATCTATATCTATATATCTATATACAATTATACCCTACGCCTCGTAATGCTCAGTCTAAGATTTATAATTTATAATATACGAAAGTATACTTAAGTATGTCTATGACTATAAAACAAGAAAGCTTAACAAGCGGATTGAATAATAATATAAGGAACGTTAGACACAAAAACATTGAACTGAAACTATAAAATCTTATTTAGGCTTCAGTTTAATGTCTTGCGGGAATGATTTCGCAGATCAGCAATAAAAAAGGCTCTAACAGATTTTCGACAAAAAAAAAAAAAAAAGCTTGAACCTGACATTATTTCTTTCTGGCCGGAAACGCTACGCTCCGCGATGGTACGCCGTCTGTGAATGCGCGATCGGCGCCGTTGCACTCGAACATAAACAGCTTGGTAATTTATCGCAATTCATTGCAAGTTAACCAAGAGTCGTCGCGCACTCTCCCAAACACAAGGTAAACAAAGGAGAACCACATATATTCTACTCCCCCTGTTAAGGACCTGAACTAGGCCTGTTAAGGGCTAGTTTCCCCAGGATCATGTCCCCCGCAAAGAAATGTCGACACAAAACTCTGGTTGCCGCCGTCGCTCCCAGATGGCGGTAGCTGTCAAGAGTGTAGTGTTTGCCGGTTGTCCGGTTGCCGTCGTCGCTCATAGATCGCGGCAAAATTTCTTCGGGGGAAGAAGAGCGAGAACGGAATGAGCGGCGAAGTGCGCAGCAGCGCGAATGGTTTCATAACCGCCGCGAGGCTGCTATCGCCTAAAGTTCCACTGCGTCGAACGCTTCAGATTTTCTCGCGAAAGACGAGCAGATCGCTCGCCTGGAAAGCCACCGTCGAAAACAGAAGGTACAGCTCCGCTGGTCTTCCTTCTTCACCAGAGCGGAAAGGCTGAATTTTTTTTAATACACTTTTTGAAGTCACATTGTGCGACATTTATTTATTTATTTATTTATTTCAGATACCCTCAGGGCCAAAGGCATTAGAGAGGGGAGTGGGTACAATGTATAAGTATAAAGTTAAAAAATGCAGTGGTTATTAGTACAGTAAATTGACTCTTATTTATACAATGTTAGCTATGGCGTTCTTGAACTGCTGGGGATCTTTGATTGTTGCTGTCGGGGCGGGAAGGCCATTCCACTCCACTGATGTGCGAGGAAAGAATGACTGAAAAAAAGCATTAGTTCTACACGATGGAATCCCGACTTTATGAACATGATCTAATCTAGATGAGATGTATTGGGGGGGTAAAATATGTTCGGCGCGCAAGGAGGGATGAAGAAACAGTTTGTGAAAGAGACAAAGACGAGAGATTTTGCGGCGGGATGTTAGGGATGGCAGATCAAGGTTAGATTTCATTGTACTGATGCTTGCAGTTCTATTATAGTTAATAGAACTGCAAGTTCATTATAGTTAATAGAACTAATAGAATTATAGTTAATTGACATATGGGTGGTGCTGAAAACATATTTTATTATTATCCAGACCTCTGTTCCTTTTTTTTAACCAGGCAAGGGGGACGCTCTACTATGCAAGTAGGGGTTATGGACAGAACAACGACGCTGCTCGGGCGGTGTCAACAATAAAAGCTCGTTTTTAATACAGCGTGGTGGAACTACCTCTTCGCATATAAAATATATAAATGCACATATATGCATGCCGCGGTTAAAAAAAAGAAAACACAGGCGAACCTGCGAATGACGTCCATAACAAACCCAAAACAGAGGGGGAAAAAAGACGACAGATAAATTGTTTGGTGTTACATTGTATTTTTTCCTATTTTTCCTTTTTCTCGGGTTTACCCTGGTTACTACCGGTACTTTCTGTCTATAAAGCAAATGAGTAAATTTAGAGCAACTTTCCCTCCTTTTTAAGCAACGTTAAGCATCATAACGCGCCAAATATTTCATAGAACAAGCGTGACATTTCATGCCAGCCAAGTACCAGTGTAGCTGTCCCCTCAAGCAGGCAGTTTTGGTTTTTAAGAAAACCGTCGACGCAGCAGTAAAACACAGCACCCATTAACCTCTACACGATGCAAATATATCTTAAAAAAAGGCATAAATAATATTAACAATGCAACAGCGCGGAAATCAGAAAATGCCATGGAATTACTCTAGGCTGATCAATGCTGATTCTTGGGCGAGATAATGCTGAATCTTTCAAAACATGGACGCTGTAATACAAAGATCTTGCGGATAAAAGACACAGTTTGAGCGGGCACCACCGGGGTACGGAATTGCTTGACTGGCGAAATAGCCCAGAGGATATGTCCCCGAGTATTTTTAAGGATTAAACTATCGAAGGCAGCACATTTGTTGTCTGGTTCTTTCTCCTTTCCGTCTTTATCAGAGTGACAATGCTTTAAATAAGCGAAAGCTAACTATTTCTCTGAACGCCAACATTAAGTTCCCATGTTTAGTTTGCATTTTATTATTTTGTTTTTGTTTTTATTTTGCCCTTGTTTAATGGAGTCTCACTGTATTACGCTGATGCTGTAGTGATCTGTGCCAAAGGGCTTAAGAAGAAAATTATTGGCGTTTAGTATATTTGGGGCATTATTTACTTTTTTCTAATCAAGCTTGTCATTATTATTTTAAAGGCATTGTTTAAGTTAGAAAGTTGTCGGGAAATGTCGTACAATTTTTATGCGGGATGCACCCGCCTTAGAATTATATAAGGTATGGGCAGCATTTTAATGCGCTTCGAAAAAAAATCTCAATTTAAGCGCATTACTAAGAGTCAGCCTTTTTTTTTATCAGAGCACATTTTTGTTTACGGCAATCCCTGTCTCCGTTGCAAAAAAGGCGAACGGACGCGCCGTTTCCATCGCACGTAGAAGAGGCCTCTGGACTGCCGAATGAGATTTACCTTTGTGACGTCGGTGGCACTCTGAAGACCAGGGTGTAAGATAGACAGGTGGGGAAACGGCGCATAGAAGCCTACCGCAGCGCCGTGACCGGATTGTGTACTCGTCTGCTTGCGGGTACCTCCGACTTGCGACAGATGGCGCTGCGGCGAGAGGAAAAAAATTGGAATCGAATTTGCATGGAAATTTATGGGAGAGTGCGCAAAATAAACCAAGAGGACGACATTCCTTTATTGAAAATCCACGAGAAATTATCTCCGTCAGCTTAGCCGGTCGCCACCGGTCGCCTACCCGGAATGAGAGTTAGCGGTGCTCCACATAGATGGCGCCACAGAAAAAGAGAAAACCGAAGGGGACACAATCCGGTCGCTCATTTGGCTCTCGTTTCCCCACCTGTCTATCTTACACCCTGCTGAAGACTGACCTTTACGTGCGATGCGTGGAGGCGCACGCACGTTACGGATTTTGGCCACAGGGGTTGTGTGGTGGACGTTGAGGTGTGCCCCTGTAAGAAACCGAAACATTAAAACGCGTCAAAATGGGCAATTCTTAGGAGCGCCATAAAATGCTCCAAGTGTCCGATGCCATTATAATGTGGGTGGATTTATTAGTTTAAGCTGATATGCATGGAATTCCCTATTGATAGCATACCTTTAGAGTTATTTACAACTTTATTCAATAAACCGCAATTAATCACTGATTTATGGTGAACACTAATAATGTTCGTTGATGGGCCCCTTTTTGACAAAGACCACTACGTCATCAAATATTTTCTTTGCGAGAGTAGTCTTTCAAAAGCGATTTTGCCACCGCTTCTAAGAACACACTGTATATTTGATAGTGTCTTAACATACTAACATTCGCAGCTTAACTAAAACTCCTTACCATTGTAAAACCGAGAGTGCGAACAAAACTTGGCACTCTCCAGTGTTTTGGGGATATTGTCACGAATGACAAATGATGAGGCCCCGAATAACTGAAGAAACTAAACAAAATGTGGCAAACTTGCGCCCAAAACAAAATATAAAAAGGTTAGTGTCGCAGGCGTCGATGTCCGCGAAACAGCAGCATCGACGATGGGGCGAGACGAACTCCGGTTTGACACGCCGAGCTACTTATGCCCACGTGTGCGCTTCTGAAACAGTCAGCGTAGAAGGTTGGGCACGTAGACAATTAGGACCTCGAATAAGCAACAGAATTCTCAAATACACGAAAACTCGAGACAAAAAATGCGTCTGCTCCCAGGCATCGAAACTCGGACCTTTACGTGGGAGCCAAGCACCAAAAACCATTCGGCCACGGGCGCGCTGCCTACTTGACTGGCTTAAGGTGCCTAGATAGAGGCTTCCTACAAGTGGCGACATTCTTTGAAGCGCCGGATGCGTGACGGTGCAGGTTTTAGGAAGCGAATGGTGGCACCCAGCATAGGTTTGAACTGAATGCCGCCATTTTTGTTCCAGTGGAATGTGCTTTGTCAGTTATATTGGTTCTCGTTACTTGTAAAAGAAGTATCAAGCGGCTTTAGGCTGGCTGTGCGCGCGGCATTACTCCATCTTTAAAACGTGCATCACCTCAATGCAACACAAAACAAATAAAGCAAATAAAAAGAACGGTTAACATAACAGTCATTTACAGCTCATGAAGTCCACAATCCTATAGAGGATAGAATCACTTCAGTCGAACGACGTGAACCACCACGGGTCGCCGACGGCGCCGCGATGATACCTGCTTTTCGTCGGGCACCACTTCGTAGTCGAGATATCACTAGGCGTCGAAGGACCTTTTTATGGTTCAAAGTAACACCTTATAAGCTTCTCGCTGGGGCCGTGACGTAGTATAGTTGTCCGCACCCACACCCGGTGTCCAGGCTGGAAGTGAACGTCCAGTGACAAAGGCTGTGGTGGCCAGCGTTGTCACACGTTGCTGTTCTTTGACCCGGACTGGGCCGAGCTGCCGGATTTCTTCTGCTGGTTGCGGAACGCCCCGGCCCGCGTCACTTCCGTCGCCAGCTGGCTGATGAGGTAGCATGGTGTCAAGCAGCGTGGTCACCTTGCGACCATGCGCCAGCTGGAATGGTGTAACACTAGTGGAATTTTGAACCGTTGCGCTGAAGGCCAACGTGACATACTGCAGGAACTCGTCCCATGTCTTGTGTTCCACGTCGACATGCATCGACACCATGTCCGCGATGGTGTTTTCAGGCGTTCAGTCAGTCCATTAGTCTGAGGATGATACGCTGTTCTTGGCCGGTGGTTGGTGTGGTTGAGACGGAGGATGTCTTGCATCAGCTGGTGCCACGAAGGATCACCCGCGATCTGTAATCAGAGATTCGGGAGCGCCGTGCCAGAGGACGATGGACTCGATGAAACACTTTGCGACTTCTAGAGCAGCCCCCTAAAGGAAGGGCTTTTGTTTCGGCGTACCGCCTGAGATAATCTGTTTCGACAATTACCCAGCGGTTTCCGGACGTTGACGGCGGAAAAGGGAGAACTGAACCCTTTCCTATCGGCTTGAACGCCGTGGACGGGAGCAATCGCATCCTGACGGCTTCTTCAGTGCTTTCTTGAGTCGCTGACATTCATGGCATGATTATAATTCAATTAAATGCAAAGGTTCAAGCGAGCTGGACAAGAATTACGAAAATAATTCCTGGAGAAGGGGAACAAGAGGGACATAGGACAAACACAAATCTCCAAAAACAGCTGTGACCGGTGAGCGACCGGAAAAATCTGCCTGGTCCGGTTATCGAACCCGGGACCTCTCCATTACAGGTGGAGAGCTCTACCAACTGAGATAACCAGGGGTTAGACGTCAGTAGAGCAAACGGGTCTTATCAGCCGCCACCAGACTAACACAAACATGGCTGAAGCTTGCAATTTAAGGTTATAATTATAATGCAATTAAATGCAAAGGTGCAAGCGAGCTGGACGAGAATGACGAAAATAATCTCTGGAGAAGGGGAACAAGAGGGACAAAGGACAAACACAAATCTCCAAACACAGCTAGGTGACCGGTGAGCGACCGTTTGCTCTACTGACATCTAACCACTGATTAGCTTAGTTGGTAGAGCGCTCCACCTGTAATGGAAAAGTCCCGGGTTCGATACCCGGACCCGGCGGATTTTTTCGGTCGCTCACGGGTCACCTAGCTGTGTTTGGAGATTTGTGTTTGTTCTTTGTTCCTCTTGTTCCCCTTCTCCAGGGATTATTTTCGTCATCCATGGCATGATTGAGTGTAGAGGTGATTGGTACTTGGGAGCATCGGCCAGTGGTACTTTTCCCAAATCCTGGTGAGCGTTCTTCTGTATCAAAGGTGCCCAGCCGTCAAGTTGTCATGGAAGGCTTCGAAGAATTTTCCTGCAGACTGGTAGGTATTACCATTTGCCATGCTGGGTGGCTGGTCCCGAAACTAGTTTTGAAAATAACACCCCATTGAATGCCGAACCTTGACAAGTCTTGAGAGAAAATTTGGGGGACGGCACTTTCTTGACCTTTAAGGTACCCAATAACAGCATGGAGTTCACAGTCGTGACGTTGAAGTTGCGCCACGTTGGCTATTTCGACTGCACCGATAGAACCTTCGTCCTCCTTGTCGTCGGTTCTGGCAGGTGGCGACTCGACGCGGGCTTTTGACAGAAAGTCGGTGTCACTGTGTTAGCGACCGGATTTGTGAGCAATTGTCATGTCGGATTCCTCCAGTCGGAGACTTCGACGAACGAGGCGGTCAGATGGCTCCTTCAGGTTTTCGAGCCAGCACAGCGAGTGGTGATCGGGGACCACGCGGAATGGACTACCATACAGGCGACCGCAAGGCATTGTTTTTTTGTTTGGTTTTTGTCGTTGAGTATTTACCCTCCTCCTTATACAGCGCACTACTTGCGTAAGCGATCCCTCGCTCTGTACCCTCCTGCCGTTGAACCAGTACCGCGCCAAGTCCCGTATTATTTGCGTCGGTGTGGATTTACGTTTCTGCGAACTGATAGAAATGGCCGAGGATCGGTGGCGTCTGGAGTCTCCACTTGAGCTCGTAGATTTTTTTTTTGTAGTTTTTCACGCGATTGGATTTTCACAGCGCCCTTTCTGAAATGCGTCAGTGGCGCAGAAAGCTTGGCGGAATCTTGAACTAAGGACCTAAAGGAGACACAGAAACCCAGGAATCTTGTAAAGGCTTTCTTGTCCGACGGCGGTGAAAATGCGGCTACGGCGCGCGCCTTCTCGGGGTCAGCGCGAATACGTTCGTTGTTCAGGACGTGGCCTGAAAACTTTAGTTTGTCAAAGGCGAAACAGGGATTCGTCAGCTTGAGGGTGCGTCCACCGGTCTAAATCGTTTGTAGTGCAGTTGGAAGGCGTCTCGGGTGCTCGTTTAAATGTCGTGAAAACACAACGACTTCGTCTAAGTAGACAAGGCAGCTCTGCCATTAGACTTGCTAGCAATGTTCATGAGATGCTGAAAGGTTGCGGATGCCGTACAGAGATTAAAAGGCATCACTTTAAGCTCGTACAACACATCGGACATGATAAGGGTCGTCTTATCATGGTCTCGCTCGTCTATTTAGATCTTCCAAAAACCACTCTTCAGGGCAATTGAAGAAACATTTCGAGCATGGCTAAGCCGGTGGAGGGTGTCTTCAACTCGGGGCAGCGGGTAGACGTCCTCTTCTGTCAGGGAGTTTAGTTGACGATATACTATGAATCACCTTAGAGGCCCATCCTTCTTCCTTACCAGGACGCCTGGCGACGCCCATGGACTGCTTGAAGGCTGGATGGTGTAGTCACTAGGTCGTTCTTGTACTGTCTTTTTGATTACCTCGCTTTCATTTAGGAGACTCAGTACGGCGACTGGTGCACTGGGATCGCGTCGTCGTCGGTAACAATGCGGTTATTCGCTACAGTCGTTTGTTGCACATTTGAAGAAGTGGCAATGCACTCAGAGAACTTACAGAGCAGGTCAAGCAGGCGTCGTCATTCTGTAGCATGAAACTTCGGATTGATGTCTTGTTCCGAGGATGGTGTTCTCTGCGGCTGCGATGAAGAAAATTCTTCCGAGAGTGCGGAGATGGCGGCCCATCCTGAAGTTCCTCGATGTGGCCCACAGCGGTACCTTTAATAAGGTGTTGTGCCCCTCGTCGGAAGTTTATAACGAGGATTGTGGCACGCACGTCTCGAAGCTCTGTTACAGCCCTTGCGACTCTGAGACCTCTTATTAGAAAGAACTAGACGCTGCCCTCAAGCAGACCTTCGTCGCAGGAAGCTTCATTGGTCCCTACAGGTACAAAAACACTTGACCGCTGCGGCAGGTTTACATGGTGGGCAAGAACACGGACCGCGGATGACGTCGTTTAGATCCTTTCGGTGGTGGGGCAGGTTTCTCTAGCGTCAACCTGTTCGCCATCAAAAAATTTACAGCATTCTACTCACACAAGACGTTAATTCCAAGGATAACGTCCCTCGCACACTACTGAAGAACGACGAACTTCACCGGACAGGTTTCGCCATGAATCTCGACGCGAGCGGGGCTTCTCCGACGGCTGTGATGAGGTGCCCTCCAGCGCTTCGTATCTGCTGGCCATCCCACTGTGCCTTAACTTTCCAAAGGCGGCAAGAGAGCTTCCCACTTACATGCGAGTAGTCAGCTCCGGTCTCGTTGAGTGCCGTTGCGTCGTGTTGGTCGATAACCATGTTGAAGTTGTTCGGTACCTTCGCAGAAGCGGTCTTTAGTTGCGTATTGTCGTTAGAGTGAAAGGGCTCCAATGATTGGGGCGGATGCTTACTTCGTCGGTGAACGTCGGCCCCACATCTTGGGATCGCCACGTTTAGTTTTCACGACGTAGCGCGCGGGGCAGTCTTTGTCGGCGGGACCAGTGAGGTGTTAACTGTGAAGGTCGCGGGGATGGTGTACGAGACCCTTGTAGTGGAACCGGCATCGGGGACGGCGACTCGCGCATGTACTCCTCGATGTCTCCCGGCCACTCACCAAGGCGGGGCCGAGGGTCGTTTGGCGCAAACCCTCGCAGGCCCATCTGGATGAAGCTGCGCCATCAGTAAACGTGGCCGGCCTTTCCCCGCGGTAGCAGATAGGACGTCGGTCGGCCTTCGTCACACGTCGGTCTTATAGGGCGCACGGGGCTCCTGGTGGGCGTACGGGACTCGGTCGTCATGGCGTCGGGCATGCGGCTAGGCTGGAGACTGACGTTGAGAAATGTGGGCGGCCGTCGGGCCATTGCAGCGAACAAGAACATTGGCTCCTCAGTGGCTGCCACGCTATCTGGAGCCTTTGGTTCGGAGGCTCGCCGCAATTATTTCCTAACCACCTCGGCGATGGAGAGCGAGGCCGGGCGTCCACCAGTGGCCAGCAGCGTCTATAGCTCTTCTCGTGCAACGTCGAGAATGACCTTTCGAATCTCAAACAGGCTGAAGCCGTGGTCCAATCCCGATGGCGATGGGGCATAAAGGCCTGGGTGCCACTGGTATTAGTTTGCCTTTTCAAGAATGGCAAGCTCCATGTTCGTTCGTCGGTGCAGAATCCTTGAACGGTTGTCGTTGGGTTGCGTACAAGTCCACCGAAGATGTCGTCCTTCACGACCCCTCATCTGATTACGCCACTTCTTTTCCTCGATGGCCTAAGGGCCTGTGTGAGAACTCAGGCGCAGGACGTCTTTCACCAAGCTCGTGACGCTCTCATTGCGGCCCTGGCTTCTCGATTGCAGATGGTATCCGGCCCTCTCTCGTTGGTGTTGAATGGCGAGCATACGCGTCGGCTCGTTCTTGATGAGGTTCCCCAGCCAAGGAAGCTTCGTGTTTTTCCAAGATGTGCCTTGAAGTTTCCTCTAAAAAAGAATAGAGGCTCTGGAAGCGCTGCTTGTCACTCTGCCCATTGTGGCGAGCCACATGAACGTACATTTTTATCCTGTCTTCGAAGTCCTCGTAGATCTCGCCGAGAAAGGTAGTAGGTGTCCGCGGAGCGACGGGCAAAACGGCAACGAACGGGGTGGTCATCATCGGGATCTTTTAACAGATCTCGGGCAAGAGACCCAATTTGGGTGACTGGCTTCTCGTACGATGGCTCACGTGTGCGTCGGCTTCCTCCACGAAACGTCCTTTTTCCTGGGGTGCGAACTAGCGCTGCGAGCCCTCGGAGGGGTAGGTTGCATGGGTTCGACGCCGCGCCTCCTCCAAAATTGACACGAACTACGAAAGATAAGGTGGTGAATCTCTAGAAAAATTAACGTGTAATGAATAAGGCGAACTGGTGTTCCAAGCAAAATAGATGAAGGTTAGCGTCGCGTGCGGCGATGTCGGCGAAACAGCAGGATCGAGCGCTGAGGCGAGACTGACTCCAGTTCGCCACATGGAGTTTCTTATGTACACACGTCGACTTCTAAAACAATCGGTGTAGAAGGTTGGCGGGTAGAACATTCGGACCTCGAATAAGCAACAGAATGCTCGAATTCACCAGAACGAGACATTTACAGGTGTAACAGAAATATCTGTGCGACCCCTAGGCATCGAACCGCGGCCCACTGCGTAGGAGTCAAGGACGATAACCATGCGGCTACGGGCGCCCTGTCGAATTGACTCCTTTTTGTTTTTATAAACTGTATTCATTTACTATTTAAAAGCATTAGAGACGACCAGGCAACCCAAACAGTACTGACATAATATTACACCTTATTACATATGCATGACCCAGCATACTCATCATGGCGTTTTATAATTATACAACGTCTGGTGCCAAACTGTTCATCTTTTCACGATATCTTTTTTTTTTTTTAAATCGACTTCAATCGCAGGCCATGACTCAAAAACCGGAATTTCAGCATGTTCCAAAAGGACGTGCCGTGCCTACTTGGCTTCGCTGCGCGCGAGTCAATAAATCAAGCTCATAGATGGACCGGATGCTTTGATAACAAATGTCTTAACACAACGTAACGTATAATGGATCCAGCCGAATCTTTACATTTAAATTATACTCGTAAAGATTGTGGTCATCATTCGTACAGAAACTGCTGGTTTCTTGAAACTGTAAAAGCTTTACGTGCCATGGGTCTTTCATTTCAGGCACTTGACTCGAGTCTCGTGGACGCTGGCTATCAGGAGATGACGAATTTTTTTTCCGTGTACCTGCCGTATACGATGACCAACAAACAAATATACACTGAATTTCTAAGTTCGCTCAACGGGTAAGTTTTTTTATCTTGCATCTTTTCACAGACATACTTGCCTGTTTTCTCATGCCAGTATTATCAATGGCCGCCCAGGTAGCACACTAAATGGGGCTATATGGGCCCCACTTGGGCAAGGTGGGCTGGTGGAGTCACTATATTGCTCCGTGGGTCCCATGTCGCCTCGATGTGGGAATACACAATTCGGGCTGCCCATGCAGTACGTCCTGGGTAAGGGCAAAATTTGTGTAGGTCAATATGTAATAGTGTCATGTGGGGAAACGGCCACTAAAACCTCTCGGTACCGTGCGACCTGATTCTGTCGTCCTGATGGCTTCCGCTTGGCAGGCACATTAGCAAAATGTACGATTGGGGCAAGTTGGTAAGAGTTTATCATAACTGACAGCGCAACTGGGACAAGGACGGACAGAAGAGAAAACACACGACAAGCGCTGAACTAGCAATTGATTCGATTGAAAAGAAATAAATGCACATGATGCTGCTGCTGCTCGTGCAGACATGCCCCTCCGTGGCCCTGGCGCTTCTTCTTTAACTTAACACGAATCCGGCCGAGTTATCCAAGATCCAAAAAGCCGATCTCACTGCTCGTCAAAGTCGCTGTGGGCTGGCTCGCACACAAGGATCCGTTTTGTCTTATGTAGTACGTCTCCATCCTTTTTCGGGGTAGTTGTGCTCGTGTCTTAACATCACTGTCATGTTGGTGAAAAGGGGTTCCCATTCTCAATCCCGGTAATGGATCGCGAGATGTGTGTGAACGATTCCTTTCATTGAACTGTTGTATTCTCGTAGTCCTATGTTAAGGCAATGCCCAGTCTGTCCTATATACGCATGCCAGCAGGAAAACGGAATCTTGTACACCACGCCTCCTACGCAGGCGACAAACTGCATTCCGTGTTGGATGCTGCACCCGCTGTGAGACGTTGGATCGTCTTTTCTCGCACGTTTGTTTACTGCAGAGCACACTGAGCTGAGCTTGTGGCGGGCGGAGAAACCCACATTCACATCGTATCTCGAGGCGACTTTTTTGAGTCCCTGGGAAAGGCCTTGAATGTACGGTTTTAATGAAACTGTTTTCTTCTCTTTCTGCTTGAGGTCACGTTGATCAATCTTTGGACCTGTTTTAAGGTGTTTCGTCATTTTTCGCAGACCGAAGAGATGACCAAAATTAGGATATCCCGAATCCATGAGCTGCTCTATTTGGGTATGAAGCCGTAACTAAATTTGTGGATGCATGTGCATGTTAAAGCAGTCCTCAGACAGGAAAAAGCGATGCCTTGTTTGGCGAGTTTGGAGTGGGCCGACTGAAAGTTGAGAAAAGCCTTCGCTGCTCTGGGACTATAAGACCAGCAAACATGATCGTCCCCCAATTTGACGAGGAAATCCAGGAACTGAATTGGGTTCTTTTGGGAGCATCACAGGTGAAGCGAAGTCTTAGCCCTTTTTTCGTGAATATCTTCGGCACATCGTCAGACGTCTGATTGAAATTGGGAAGTTGACTAGTGCACGAATGACCTTTTCGAAAACCATGTTGATTAGAAAAAAAAGATGTTACACTTGTCTAGGTGAGATATGATATGGGTATACAAGGCATGTTCCATGAGTTTGCATGGCACGCTGATAAGAAAATTGGGGCGATGTTTCGTAGGTTCGGAATGGTCTCCTGATTTAAAGATCGGCATGACTTTGGCGTGGCGCCAGTCAAGTGGGACTGAGGCGGAGTTAAGAGATTGTTGGAATAGTTTGCTAAAAATATTTGAAGCTACATGCTTGAATATTTTTAGAAATTTAGCAGGAATTTCATCATCACCGGGCGCACTGCTCCTGGGTAGGTTTTTTATTACTTCAAGAATGCCGTTCTGATTAAACAAGATGGGCACCAAAGGTAAATAACTATTTGTAATATCGTATTGGGGTGATGGGTGTGTTTCCTTGGTAAACATGCTACAGAAAAATGTGTTTAGCAAATTAACGGCATCAACATCACTTATTCTTTCGTTCTGTTGATTTGTAATTGTGGTGTGATTTCTGTTCGATTTAGGGTTAAGAATTTTCCAAAATTTCTAGGGATCAGATGAAAGCATGCTGGGAAGGATCACAGAAAAAATATTTCTTAGCATTTTTTACATTTATTTTACATTGTTTCGAGAAGGTTTTGTAAGATGTCCAGTCAACAGAATTACCCGATCGTTTAGCCTTGGAGAACAATATTTTTTCTTGTTTAGTTAGCGCCTTAAGCTATATGTAAACAACGGTGACGAATTCTCGGTTGCCACCGTGAATCGAGGGACGAAAGTGAAGAGAATTTCACCGAGTGCTTTTTTATGATACGCTAGTTTTCACTAGTAGAATGCTCCGTGTATGAGGCAGCAAATTCACGCTCAAATTCGTCCATGGCTGACAATAAACTTACGATATCCGTGCATGAATGGCGAATATCAGTTTTTTTCGAGCGTCGTCAGCAAAAATGACGTTTCGACATGTATAATAGAATGATCGATAATGCTTTCCATAATGGCGAATGATGTTACACATTCTGGGCTCGAGATAATGAGCAGATCTTAGACGGCTCGGTCGCGAGGCGCCGACGTGATAATCTGATGGAGCGCGTACGTTTCAACTAGATATAATAAACCGCGGCATTGGCTAGGGTTATTACTATTTGAAATAAGTTTAAATGTTGCCCAATCTATACAAGGGTAATTAAAATCACCACCAAGAACCATGTAGTGTTTAGAAAAATTTACCATTAAATCACCAAGGCAGTTATGCAGCGAGTCGTTGAAATCAGTTTGGTCAGTATGGAGAGGGCGATACCAAACACCTATGAGCACTGAACGAAAATCCAACGGCACCTGAATATATAAAATGGTAAGGTTAGAACTTATTTGTATTTCTGAGCAAGAAATATATATATATATATATTTTTTTTTTTGCGGCAATGAAAACACCATTACCTCTTCCGGTTTTACGGTCGTTGCTATAAATAACATACCGTTTACTCAGAAAAAGTTCAGAGTTGCTCATATCAGACGTAAGCCAAGTTTCGGTGCCAAGAATTATATCAGGTTCGCTGGAAGACGTAATACTCTCAGCTTCATCCTGCTTTTATAAGATGCTGAGAGAATTTGCGATAAGAAATGAAAAGTTGGCGACAGTGGCTGGGCGATAGAAAAGCTCTCTTTTATTATGTCATTCTTGTGGCATCGTGTTTTCTTTGGGACCACGAACAAAAACCACCGATCCATTTGCGTGGTCATAAACATAGGTCGAGTCGTTAACATACCATTTATCAAAACGGATCTTATAGTGAGAGTTGCATTCTCTGAATTGGGAGGCAAAATTCCACAGCTTTTTCCTTGCAAATTTAACCTTACGTGAAGAGTCTTCTATGTTCGGACACAAGGACAAGCTACCCGGAGAAATGATGGAGACGCACTACATAACACAAAACAGATCCTTGTGTGTGAGCAATCCCACAGTGACTTCGAGGAGCAGTGAGATCAGCTTTTTGGATCTTGGATAACTCGCGCGGTTTCATGTTGAGTGAAAGAAGCGCCAGGGCCACGGAGGAGCATGCCTGCAGTGCAGCAGCAGCATTATGTGCATTTCTTCCTTTTACTTAGAATCAGTTGCTAGTTCAGCGCTTGTCTTGTGTTTTTTCCTCTTTCTGTCCTTGTCCCAATCGTGCTGTATGCTACAAGGTGCATTAGCCTTACGATAAATGGCATGGCGGTATGAAAAAAAAAATGGCCTTGGGTTTGTATAATACTCTGAAAGTCAACGCACCGTCTCAGAGATATCCTTTTGTCTACAGTGGCATTCACTCAATCCTCGCAAAATAAAAACACCCCAACGATTATCTATCTATATTTACCTTAACTCTAACGCACCTTTCAACATTACAAACCTTAAAACCGCGTGAGCGTCAGAAAATGTGAAGTAGTCTGCGAACCATATGTGGAGCACTTTGCTTTTCTTTTTCTGGGTTTTGCTCCCGAACACGCTTGTAGCAGACGAAATTCGTTGTAGCAGACTAAGTTGACATTTTTAGCAGCGTTTTGGCGCCTTAAGATGGCCGCTATTCCTGAGGTATGGGTTCCTACTGTTGTGTTCCAATCTGTCAGTCAGGTTGCGGCCCCAAGGAAGAAAAAGCTGTGATATTAACGCGCCAGCTCATCCCGAGCAACTAGCGGCATGAAATTGAGCAGTGCAAACAATAAAACAAGAACTTAAAGCTCTAACTGAATTTGTGAGGAACATTTTCAAGCTCGCATGATGTCTGCTAGAAAGGGAATATTAAGTATAAAGGATGCATTCTTCCGCACGTACCAAAAAAAAAGTGACTCATAAAATGCAGTGCCGTGCATTTTCCCTGGCCAACTCGCCTGCTTGAGGCTAGCCCAGAAGTCGAAGCCTTCTCAATACTGCCGGTAAAACGGCTGCCACCCGTGTCTACTACTCGTCAAGGATGTCCCGAATAGGGTGCACCGTACAGAAGGAGACCATCCTGTTTTTGCAGCTACGTCAACCAGAGGCGATGGCAGTAACACAGACTCCTGCAATTGACGCACTTCAGTCCACAAGTGCACAATTAGAAAAGACTGGGAACACCAAATAGCACAGATTACAGGCAGCAAAATTAAGTTCACGGCTGCACGGCACTGCTAACTGTCCCGAAATGACCACAGGCACTCAAGAGGAGCGCCTCGCCAAAACCTGGATGGAATTGAACCACGAAAACACTGCACAAGTTGCCGGCGATCAGCTGTCCACTCGTTAACTGTTGAAGGAGTCACACCTTGTCGAACTTCCAGGCAAGACCGGGGCCTTGCACATCTTTGACCACCCCAGAGCGCAGGCCATTGATTTTTCCACCATGTGTCCGAAAGTCAACCCCTTGAAACCACATGTGTTTGGAAAGGTGTTCTCTGGCTCACGTGAACAAGATGGCGGTGGAGCGTTCAGCACCATCCTCTTGGGAAGAGCCGTATACGGAGACATTACTATCTATGGCATAAGGATTGCAACCTCGCTTGGCTTGGCACATGCACTAAAAGAGTTTGATCGTCTGAGGCTCTTCCCCGGTGGACCTAAGCACAAAATGTATCCACAAATGCCATCAAAATCTGTCTCTCGATGCTGGTGCACACTTTTCACCACCGCCAGTAAGCAGTAGCACACCTTTTATTCATTGATGAACACGTTTCGCATTTATGCAGCCAGAGAGACAAAGAAATGAGCAAAGCGCGGCAAGCTCAGGTGTCATATTCTGTACAAAAAAAAGGGTGAAGGTGAAGTAAGTGAAGAAGGCAATGGGTAGGCTGCAAGGGATAATGGCATAGACTTCTGAAGTCAAGACACATAACACAAGATAAACAAACAGGCTGCTGTAAAAAGCTGCAAGATGTGCAGTACGACACTCCTTACAAACTACTTGCCGAAGCCAACCTCTTTGACGCCCAGCTATTTGTAGCATGAGAATGCATAACAGCCCAGGTAGCACACCAGAGGAATGCCCAACTTGGGCAAAGGTCTGGCAAACATAAGGGCCCAACTCTGGCGCAGTTAGGTTTTCGCACCATGGCACTCATCAGTGCCAAAGTACGGTGCCTAACTATAGCCTTAGTTGGGCGATCCTAGGGCATGCCAAAGTTTGGCTCTTCTCTGGTACGCCAGAGGAGTGCCAAAGTTGGTGCCATACTTGAGCCATAACTGCCATAGTAAATCCTAATCTGGGAATGCGGGGCATGCCAAGGTTTGGCGTTTCTCTGGTCCGCCAGAGGAGCGCCAAAGTTGGTGTCATACTTCAGCCATAACTGCCAGAGTAACGCCTAATTTCGGTATTTGGGACGTGCCAAAGTTTGGCGTTTCTCGGGTCCGCCAGAGGAGCGCCAAAGTTGGTGCCAGACTTGAGCCATAACTGCCATAGTAAATCCTAATGTGGGAATTCGGGGCATGCCAAGGTTTGGCGTTTCTCTGGTCCGCGTCCGCCAGAGTAGCGCCAAAGTTGGTGCCATACTTCAGCCATAACTGCCAGAGCAACGCCTAATTTCGGCATTTGGGACGTGCCAAGGTTTGGCGTTTCTCTGGTCCGCCAGAGGAGCGCCAAAGTTGGTGCCATACTTCAGCCATAGCTGCCAGAGCAACGCCTAATTTCGGAATTCGGGACGTGCCAAGGTTTGGCGTTTCTCTGGTCCGCCAGAGGAGCGCCAAAGTTGTTGCCATAATTCAGCCATAACTGCCAGAGCAACGCCTAATTTGGGTATTTCGGGCACGCCAAAATTTGGCGTTTCTCTGGTACGCCACAGGAGTGCCGAAGTGTGCCATACTTCAGCCATAACTACCAAAGCAACGCCTAATTTCGGTATTTCGGCGTCGCCGAGTTTGGCTTTTCTCTGGACCGCCACAGTTGTGCCAAAGTAAGTGCCAGACTTGAGCCATAACTGCCGCAGTAAATCTTAATTTGTCGATTCGGGGCATGCCGAAGTTTGGCTTTTCTCTGGCTACCCAGTGAAGTGCCAAATAAGTGCCAAGTGGCAAAGAAAGCCGAGAGGCCAGCCCAAGTTTCGAATATCTTTGGTGTGTCCCAGAAGTGCTCTTTCGCGCGTCCCAGAAGAGAAATAAATTAAATAAGCGTTGGAAACACGATGGTAAGATGCCATCACCTCCGTTCCCAAGCAGCACGGCAATACTTTGCAGTATCGTGCCAGTGCCGGCCGAAAGTCGGTTCCAATATCGCTCAACTGTCCAGTTTTGCACCACCGTTTGATACCCGGCAGGTATTGCCGTACAGCTGTTTCGCCCCAGCCTAGCGTTCGCGCAATATTGTGCGAAAACTCTACGATGCGTTTGCTTCGTATTGGCCGAACGTCGTGCAAGTATGTGTACGTTGCATGTCATTTGTTGCATATCCAATCACTTATACGGACAAACAAATTTTTTTCGGTCGCTCCCAGAAGTTTATTAAAAAACTATCATTGCACACAGTGTATTCTCAACATATTTACAAAGGTCACACTTCTCTGTAAAACGAAAGCAAATTATAAAATACAATAACACTGTCCTCATGCCAAGCAAAACTCATCACACAAAAACCGCGGAGATTGAGAGGAAAACAGGACGACTATCAGAATCATGCTTGCAGTGCACTTACTAATAAAAGATCGATATCATGTAATCCTTGATAGATGCATAATCCAACTCAGGCACCCCACAAACACATTCGAGGATTCGAGGACTGACGTCTCGTCGTCGGCGAAGAGCAGTTTTTGTCGAAGCGTGTCCAACAAACACATCACAAGTATTCCACGAACACCGGTGCAAAAAATGGCTGTTACCGAAAAATTGGCATGGACGTATTCCGACCGTTTACGACGAAAAAACACAGCCGCGTCTGCGACGCACGAAAGCAACAGAACACTGAAGAGCAGTTCGCAAACCGGACCTACGTGGCGCGCTTATTTCTATAACTAGGCAAACGGCGAAAACGACAGCCCCAGAGATCCCATCAGCGTGACAGAGAAAGTCACGTGAAAAATTTTCGTCCAAACGTTTTCGTCTTACGCGTCCTACGTAGAGAGGTCACGCTGGGTCACGCGTTTCCTTCACCCTTTTGATTTGCTTAAAGCGGCTGTCGCGCTCGCTGACAGCCACACGAAGACACAAAAGCAGGTGGGGAGGATTTGCAAAAGGCGAGGTCGAAGGGGAATCAACAACGCATAAAAGGAAAGGCCGCTTCTGCCGGTGACCTTGTCGCCTTGCCTAGTCTGTCAGCGTTCGGATCCATTGAGGGCCTCAGAAAGATAATCTCCTTTCTTGAGAGCGAAATGGACGGGGTGGTTATGTTATTCGGGCTTGTCGCCATCCGATAGGCTTCAATTATTTCTGTCCCCACTCGCTCGCAGTGGCCTCCCATGGCTGTCGTGCCGGTGAAATTAGGACCGCAAAAATACTCCAGAAGCCCGGCGAAGACATGATAAATGTAATAACAAAAAAGGCTTGACATAACAAAAATAACAATTTAATTAAACGTTTCACCTCCCATGCGGGAGGCATCTTCAGTAGAGCGCAGAGCGAGTGAGAGTCGCACAAAAAAGTTCGGCTATTTAGGCATAAAGTTTATATACACGTCCGGCAGGGGGCCACGGTTCTTGTTTACCAGCGATGAATCACTTCCGCGTTTGTCGTTCTGGATGAACCGAGATTTCAGCAGCTTCCTCGGTCCCCACCTTTTATCCCTCGCCTTCTCAAAGTCAAATTGGTGTCCTGACGCCCATGCATGGTCGACGAGTTCAGACTTGAAGAGGGTGGCGTTCGTGGAATTGGCGACATCCCGTGCGTGTTCTTTTAGTCTTGTTTTTCTTTTTCGTTCCGTCTCTCCAATGTAGGAAGCGTCACATTCCTTGCACTACACCTGGTAGATCACAACCCTTTCTGCCTCTGGCGGGGTCGGGTCTTTTGGCTTGGCGATAATATTGGCAATTGTTCTGTAGGGTTTGTATACAGTTCGTACCCCCAACGGCCTAAGGGCGCGTCCTAATGCCTCCGAAACCCCCTTAACGTACGGGATGCACACGACGTCACGTGTTCGTTCGGCTCGATCCGGGCGCCGACGGGACATTTGTTTCTTAGCGCGATTGATAAACCGGTCGGGGTAGTTACGTTTCTTCAAAGCCTCCCGCACATGGCTAAGTTTTTGATCGCTAAGTGTTGAGTTAGATGAGACTGTTTCTGATCGATGAAGGCAACGATCTTACAACTGAGCTTTTGGGTTGAGTAGGGTGATGAGAGTGGTAGTCAAGAAAGTTTTGTCTGTCACATGGTTTACCATATACGGATGTCTCCATCTTAAAGAAAGATTCACTAGTTCTATGGACACGTACATATAAAAACGGCAAGGTACTATCGGTTTCATGTTCGCAGGTGTACTGAATTGAGGGGTGGACACTATTCAAATTGCGGTGAAAATCGGTTACGTTCTCTCTGTTAACTATTACAAAAGTGACATCGACATAGCGACGGTAGAATTTCGTGGGGAAGTCAATGCCAGACATTACCTTTTCCTCAACATGTTCCATGACGAGATTCGAGACGGTTACGGAAACTGCACTCCCCATAGGGCATCCGCTGACCTGATGATATATGTCCCCATTAAAACTAAAATTACACTGGTTGAGACAAAAACGCAAAAGGAGTATAACGTCATCAACAAGGAGGGTTGTCCGAGTGGACAACGACTGGTCTGCCAACAACCGGTCACGGGCGACATCAACCGCCACGGCGTTGGGGACATTCGTAAATAATGAAATCACATCAAAGGATACCATAGCCTCGCGCGGTAGCAGGGTCTGAGCGCGTATAAGTACAACAAAGTCACGGGAATTCCGGACGCTAAACTCATTGTTTCTCATAAGAGGGCTCAGAATCATAACCAGATATTTGGAAAGGCTGTAAGTGGATGAACTAATAACATATACAATCGGGCGTAGGGGGCAACCCGGTTTGTGAATTTTGGGGAGTCCATACATCTTGGGTGTCGCGGCGTCAAAGGAGAAGAGACGACGGTATAGGTCGTCACTGATGCGTCCTTTCTTTTTCAGCTCTCGAAGGTGGTCAACTAACTCTCTTTCCAACTTAGCAGCGGGATCTCTTGATAGCCTCACGAAATAGCGACTGTCATTTATAACTTCATACATCTTCTTCATGTAGTCATCCCTATCAAGCACAACAGTTCCTTTTCCTTTGTTGGCCTTTAAAATCATGATGGAGCTGTCTGACTTCAACTCATTAAGAGCAATGCGTTCTTGTTTATCTAAATTTGACCCGGCCGGTTTCGCATTGTTCAAAACACTGACAACGCGGCTTCTCGCGAGATTTACCCCTGTGACATCGTGCACATGTCTGAGTTTCTCTTCAATTTCAATTATGAAGTCACGTTTTGGAACGTACCTTGGAGCAAGGGCATAGTCCAGTCCTTTGGATAGCAGAAATTGCAAGCCAGGGTTGGTAATAGTAACATAAGGTACGTACGACAGAATTCCCTGCCATAAATAAAATGATTTGGCTAACGCCAATGTAACGCGAAATAGGTGCAAAGAGTTTTGCGATAGGAAGCGTAAACCGAAAAAAAGGAAAAAAAAAAAAAGACTGAAGAAAAGGAGAAATAAGAAAAAAACCTCTGGTGACGTGGCCAAAAAAAAAAATTCTGTTCGTGTGATTTTTTTTGTCACGTGACCAAACAAAAAAAAATAAATAAATAACCGAAATAAAAAAAGAACACGAGAAAAAAAAACATCCCCTGCCCGGTTTCGAAGCTAGGCCCTCTTGACCGTTGCGCCAACATAACTTTTTTTTTTCTTTTTTTATTGCAAGTTGCGCCAACATAACTCTGCATGTAATGCTCACGCATTCTCCCATCATAGGAGAAAGCTTAGTTGCCTTCAGAGTTTTTCATGCATGTGTTATTTTTTATTTGTGGCAAGAGGTCACGTCCAGAATGCTTTTAGAGTTTTCGAGCAAAACGAGTTTTCTTCATCCGAGTCACCTTCTAGAACCAGTAGACCGCACTGGGTCGTCCGGCTAATCAAGCAGCTTTTTTCAAATTCTCTAACGTGCCCGTCCTCAGATCCGAGGTCGCCGTTTGACAAGCTTAACTTTCTTCCACCTTTTAGCCGGAACCCCCACGGCAGCTTTGTTCCGTCCCCACTCCCTATCGAGAGGATGGCTCGCCCCGAGGCTAATCATATATTCTCTAGACGCTCCTTCCACCCAACGATGGCCCTTTCCCTCCCCGTCCCCCAGCTTCGGGAGAGAAGGTTCTTCTCTGTAGAACGTCCCGTTTGTACAGCGGCCTTTAAAGTTCAGATTGTCCTGTCTGTATCGTCCCTTTTGTGTCTCCACTTTTAATGTTTAAAATGTATCAACACGCTAAAATAGTACAATTTCCGTGATTTTATTTTCATTCCCCAAGTGTGATGCGGGGAGCCGCGCCACGGAGCCCCGGTCGTTTCCGCTCTTTGTTATCGCTAGGATTTGACAGTGCTCAATCACAATGCAAGACACACACAGAGCCACGCTCGCTTTTGCAATGCGCCGCCTAATAATGATATCTCTTGTGGAAACGTGCGTACATCCGTCTTGCGCAGTGTTAGCTCAATGGCAGCACTTTCTGTAAAGGCGGATTCACACCGGGAATGTAAGCAGTCGCGCGATCCAACTAAATCGCATCGCAAAAAAAATAAAAATAAATAAAAGTAATTAGTTGGTCAATTTGGCGTGCGCGATGAGCGTGTCCAACACCTTCGTTGGCGAATCGCTTCTCAAAAACTCTCGCTCCGAACGCCGTTGGTTGGCTCGGCCTCTCCGCGACTAGAGTGCATCGTAAAAAGTCGGGTCAGCAAGCGACTGCTCAAAACACGTCACTTTTTGCCCGCGATGAAAGTTATGGCGCGACTAGATCGCATCGCCGGTGTGAACACGCCATAATGTCGAACCAGTCTCACGGCGCGTCCCGATATTGGCTTGTGTACCTACGCGCGAGTGCAACATCTGGCACAATTTGCGTTTGCAAAGCCTGCTCCAGCCGCGTCAAAACATTCAGCCAACCTTTGGACTGCAGAAATCAAGAGACACCCAAAATAAGCTAAAGTTGCCAGCCGAATAAAACTTGATTTCTATTTAATTAAGATGAAGACCACTCGCGTACATCAAATACCTCATCAGCCGAACTCCAAGGCAGTAAGCCTTGTTCTGGAACTTGTTTGGCAACTTTGGCCCGCAGCTGCCAGATCACAGCCAAACTATCGGGAAGCGAAGCCTAACTTGGGCGCTCGTTTGGCGACTTGGGCCCAAAGATGCCAGATCTCAACCGAACTACAAGGTAGTAAGCCTAACTCCGGCACATTTGTGGCGATTTCGGCCGGAATGTGCCAGGTGACAGCCGAACTGTAAAAAAGTGAAGCCTAACTTTGGCATTAGTTTGGCGATTTTGGCCCGAAAATCCCAAAGCTCTGCCGAACTACGAGGTAGTAAGCCTAACTCTGGCACATCTGTGGCGACTTTGGCCCGAATGTGCCAGGTGACAGCCGAACTGTCAAAAAGTGAAGCCTAACTTTGGCATTAGTTCGGCGATTTTGGCCCAAAAGTGCCAAAGCTCTGCCGAACTACAAGGTAGTAAGCCTAACTCTGGCACATCTGTGGCGATTTTGGCCCGAATGTGCCAGGTGATAGCCGAACTATCAAAAAGTGAAGCCTAACTTTGGCATTAGTTTGGTGATTTCGGCCCAAAAATGCCAAAGATCTGCCGAACTACCGGGCAGTAAGCCTAAATCTGGCATTTTTTAGGTGATTTAGGTCCGAAGATGCCAGACGACAGCCGAACTACCCGGCAGCGAAGCCTAAATTTGGCACTTGTTTGGCGAATTAGGGCCAAGATATCCAGACTGTTACCAAGGGAGGTCAGGTTTGGCACTACTTTGGCTTCTTCGGGCTTTTAAAATGCCCTAAACTGCCAGACGCAAGCCAAGTTTTGGCCCAGAACTCGGTGCTGCCTGGGAGAACCTCGATGCAGATCAATGCGACAACGTTGATAAAGCGAGATTTGGTCGCTACAAGAACAAACTACAAGATAATATGGATTTCAAAAGACATGGGATTCTCCGCCATGATAAACTTCAAGTGAGAAAAAGTAAAGGTAAATTCGAAAAGTCTGATGTGCAGGGAAATGATGGGTTATGGATAGGCGACCAAGAAACACAGCGAGCTGGCAGACCACGGTTTCGTGCTTATGTTCTGACCGAATGGTGATAGCAATGCGCAGCGCATCTGTGTATTTGTACTCCACAACTGCACAAATGGAATCTCCCTTGCCGAGCTAACGCTTCAGGCCATCATCCTTCTAAAAGAAGCTGGAACTAGGCTGACGGCGTCATCTGCGGCGGTGCTAACACCAATAGGCTAATGTGGGCAGAGCTTCGAATCTGCAAAAAATACCACCTGTGCAATTCATTTGGACACCCCGTTGATTCAGAGCTAAGAGTATATACAATATCGGATACTCCTCACCTAAGCCCGAAACATATGTACGACGAAACCGTCCGATCTGACATCCGATCAGGCAATACGACGGTCGCATGCGGCTTCTTTGGTAGTGTCGGACCGTCGGAACGGCCTTGCAGATGGCCGTTCCGATGACCACCCGGGTAGCGGGAACGTTATAAGGAATTCACGTTTTGGAGAGCGCGCCATTTAGGAGCAAGGATCCGGTTGCGAGCCCCTCTTCCTTTTCCTGGCATTTCCGGGGAGACGAGAAGAGCCCGCGCAAGGCTTTATTCAGCGCTCAAAATGGGGAAGCATTGACAAGAAAAGTTGTGTTAAGCAAAAGGGCTATCATAGGAAATCAGGCAACACGCACTGGTCACGGAACTTGGTAGAGCCAATCGGAACCGTTGGAACGACGCGTCGCAAGCTAGGTCGGAACATTGTGTCTCGGATAATTGTTTGCGGCGAGCCGGAGCAGCGATCGGACGTCGGATCGGACGTCGGATCAGACGGTTTCGTTGTACATGTGTTTTGCGGTTTATTAAAGTGCATCAAGAATCGGCTAGAAAAAAAAACTGAATATTTTAAGCGAATTTGTGAGCTGGGATGATAATGAAGAATTGTTTCGTTGGGACCAGCTGGTGCCTGAAAAGCTCAAGGTCTGTCCAAAGTTAACGATGGTCTATATTTACCCTTTTCAAACGGACAAAATGGGAGTCAAGCTCGCAACTCAACTTTTCACCAACAGCATGGCAGGAGAACTTCAGTAGTGCAAAGAGCCTGGTGTTCCCAAGACGGGAGCCTCTGATGAAACAATCAACATCACCATCTACATTAGTGGTCTGAAACTCATATGAATGGGGGGGGGGAGGGGGGGGGGGGGGCAAATAGCCCTCACCGTAATGGCCAAGGGCCATCTTAAGATGGAGGGGGGCGTTCAAAAGATTTGAAAGATAGTAGACCTCGTGCTTTATGTTTTGAAAACTCAGCGTTGTTTGGAAGATATCTTTTGTATTTGAATTCTTCATGTCACAAAATCGGGAACTGACCAAATGTAACAACATGAAATAAGATGACACCGTCAACGTGCTCACATTATCGATAGAATAACAAAGCAAAGGCGCTGTCTTCCCTGTTCCTCGAAAAGCTGCAGCAGCAGCTTTTTGCCCTCGTTTCCACCTTTTTTTAGTTTTGTAATGAAAAAAGGAAAATAAAAGATTATTCTTCTTCTCCTCCTTCTCCTTCTCCTTCTTCATCTTCTTCTGCTTCTTCTTCTTCTTCATCTCTGGGGAATTAACCAGGCTCAACATGTCTCTGAAACAATCCGATAATTTCACAGTTCTTGCTTTTTTGACGATTTGTATTACAGCACGCTGAATTAATACTTGTTTTTAATGGGGATATTTTTCTGAAGGCGAGAATCCCGAGCTCGTAGCTTTACCTTTGCCGGTTACTCCTGCTGATCGAGAATTCGCGCAGCCGAGATGCATCCTTCGACAAATAGCTCGCGCTTGCAGCCTAGTAGCGGAAATTGTTGTGCATTATTAAAATATTCGATAAAAGCTTCCAGTGACATTCGGTGGAAACGGGTTAATTTCCACTCATTTTCACCAGAAACTAGCGTAGTTTACCAGTCTTTGGTGGAAATATTACCGGCAGCCACTTTCGCTTGAAGTTTTACCAGAACCACTTTCGATTACCCGTCGCTGGAACCCTACGGAAGCCACTCTCCTTTGACGGACACCGAACTTCACTGGAAGCCAACGCAAGGGGAACGGCTAAAGGCAAGGAAGCCAAGACGAGCAGGGGGACTTAGTTTGTAATGGATGGTCGCCAGCGCAGTGGCATTCTCGTGAGTGAGTGTTTTAGCTCAAGACGGCATTGCAATCCTGCAAGAAGGTCGTGCAGCGAACTGTTTCGACGATCTGAAAAGGTGGACAGCGATCACCGGAAACTTGCTATTTGTGACAGGTAAAGGTCGGGGCCACAGCAGGTACGAGACCACTCGGAGGGCGAGCTCGGGACGACCTTGCTCCTCAAGAGGTGCAGTAGTAGGAGGGAAACCTGTACCAACTCGGCCACCCGTCAATCAAAGCCCCATGGCCAATCACAGTGCCGCAGGGCGCGGCCTTTTTCCTCTCTCTCATCCCAGGGACCAATGAGAGGGCACTCTCTCATCCCAGGGACCAATGAGAGGGCACGGGCGTTCGCCCGTGCCCTCTCATTGGTCCCTCGGATGAGAGAGAACTGTTTCGACCATCCGAAAAGGTGGACAGCGATCACCGGAAACTTGCTATTTGTGACAGGTAAAGGTCGGGGCCACAGCAGGTACGAGACCACTCGGAGGGCGAGCTCGGGACGACCTTGCTCCTCAAGAGGTGCAGTAGTAGGAGGCCACCCGTCAATCAAAGCCCTATGGCCAATCACAGTGCCGCAGGGCGCGGCCTTTTTCCTCTCTCTCATCCCAGGGACCAATGAGAGGGCACGGGCGTTCGCCATTGACCAGTCGGAACTTGTTTGGGTCCCGCCCCCCGAGGTACAGGTACAGGTGTGAGGTCACGTACCTCAAACCTCAGACCTCAACCACAAGCGTAGTTGACCAGGCGTTGAGAGCTGTGGGCATCTGATAACAACCACGTGATATCACAGGGTCCGAGCTTCTTCCGACAGAGGACACTATAGGACTTCAATTGCGGCGCTCAGGGCGTCTCTTGTGTGATGTCACAGGGTTCGAGCTGCGTCCGACAGAGGGAGCTCACGTGATGTCGCACAGGGTTTGTGCTGCATCCGAAAGAAGGCGCTGCGCTGCGGTCACATGATGGTCACGTGACATTATTTGAATCGCTGCCCGGTAAATGCATTTTAATTGCTAAAAAAGGCTTCGCGGCCGGCTGGGAATCGACCTCTCTACCTTGGGCACATCACCTCGACACCCTACCCCCTGAGCTACGAGCACATTGCTTTCGAGACCGCTTAACTCGTCTTAGTTGTCCGCGTGTGTGAGTGTGCGCAATTCAGATCACGCGTTTTCCTGCCACTTGGCTTTTGTAATGCGGTTAAAAAACAGGATGCGTCATTGCCGCAGGTCATGTGACGACGCTCGTGTGACGTTATGCATCGCTCGGCGCTAACGTTGCTCGTCTTCCTATCACGTGATTTCGCGCGCGCGATTCAAGCGGTGTTCGTGGCCTCGTAGCCTCGTGGCGCCCCCATTACTGTCGCATGTTTACGCAATGTCCTATATATATGTGGTATATGACAACGGCGCACCGTCATTATGGCGGTGACGCTCGCGTCCATCAAGTCTCTTCAAGTATTCAACGCGGGCTCCTTTCTAATTGTCTGCGTGATCACCATCGGCGTCACCATGTGGAACGCGAGCCGGCACGGAAATTGCACGCTCGAGTTGAGTTTGAACAAGGAGATCAAAGTACATCAGTGTCCTGCATCCGTGCTAGCAATACGTGTATGGCTAAAAGAGGGCTATCCGAAAAGAGCCGGTGTAAATTTGGACAGGAATCAGACTGAGGCGCTGAAGCACTGTCTTAATGAGCTGGACGTTCTTGCTCCCCGGAAATATGATCTCGAGTGTGAACACAGCTGCATCATCAGCGAGTCCATGTACCTTCGAAGATGCCCTCTGAACATCTATCGAATTCAGCGACTGATCGGAGGAAGGAAAGCCTCATTGTACGAAATAAATCTCGATCATGAAGCTATATTGCTCCTGTCACAATTTTTGAATAAAAAATAATAAAACTCATTACGCGTGTGTATGTGTTTCGCGCGATCTGTGTGCACACAGACCCCACGATCGCTCGACGCATGGGCTAAAGATTGATTAACTGGGGGTTTATGGCGCATCAGCATCTAAGGCTATATTGCTCCAAGCTTAGACTATTGCCATTCTGGTTTAAGAAGAGGAAAGAGCTATAGTAGCGTAATATATGATAAAACCATGAACATGAATGTGTATAAGTGTAAACAATATGATAATGAATTTAGGATAGAAAGTAAAATCACAGTCGGTGTAGAAGCCCGATATCTGTGAGGAAATTAAAAACACAACTGTATGTATTGAGCGGTTCTTCACCTAGTAGGAGGGCCAGGTGTAGTGGAATGTGTTCTTCATAAAGCAGTGAGAAGTGCTTTTACCGGCATTGGTCATAGATAGGGCATTCAATGAGTACGTGCATAATACTTAGAGGTAGGTTACAGTGCACACATTCAGGGGCATCCTCCCCGCTCAAGAGGTGTCCATGTGTGAGACGAGTATGACCGATTCGTAACCTACAGAGTATGACTTCATAAAAACGCTCCCGATGTCGGGCACTCTTCCACTCGCCTAGAAAAGGTTTGATTGCGTGTAGTTTGTTGGCGGTCTCGTCGTTTGCTTTTCGATGTGTAGAGCAGGATTCGACATCGCTCCATCGAGTGTGTTCTTCTGCGCAGCCATTGAGACGTTTACGCACGAGCATCTTGCCAGATTGACCTCGGGCGCACAAGTCACGTTCCGACCCTAAATGCGACAACTGAATAAACAAACGCGAACGAGCGGAACGTCAAAACAATGTATTTATTTTCATATGAAAAAAAAGAAAAGAAAATAACATTTCAAGCTTTCGAGATATGTCAAAACCTGTCTAGACTTGTTCCTGCATGACGGAATTGTAGATAGGCTTCGTCACATGACCTGGAGCAATGACGCGTTCAAAATCCGTGGGAAGTTGTTTGTTTTTTTGTTTGTTTTTTCATCCAGATTACGAAAGCCATTCCCGAGGTGACGAGTCCGCGAGCAGCGCTTGAATCACGCGCGCGAAATCACGTGATAGGAAGACGAGCAACGTCGCACGACCATGGTCACATGACCTGAGGCAATGACGCATTCTGTTTTTAACCGTATTACAAAAGCCAAGTAGCGAGCGGGACATCACGTGATCTGAATGCACAAACACACACACACACGAACAACTAAGACGAGTTAAGCGGTCTGGGAAGCAATGTGTTTGTAGCTCAGGGGGTAGAGTGTCGGGCTGGTGTGCAGGATGTAGCGAGTTCGATACCGGCCGCCGCTGAGCCTTTTTTATCGAATAAGAATTTACCGCCGAGCGATTCAAATTCAAAACACGTGACCGTCATGTGGGCGGAGCGCAGCGTCCTCTTTCGGATGCATCACGTGAGTGCCCTCTGTCGGACGCAGCTCGAACCCTGTGACACCGCACGTGAGACGCCCTGAGCGCCGCAATTCAAGTCCTACAGCGCCCTCTGTCGGACGAAGCTCATACCCTGTGACATCACGTGGTTGTTATCAGATGATGACCACAGCTGTCAACACCTGGTCAACCACGCTTGTGGTTTGAGGTCTGAGGTTTGAGGTTTTAAGGTCTGAGGTTTGAGGTACGTGACCTCACACCTGTACCGCGTATCTCAGGGGCGGTACCCGGGTGAGCTCCGATTGGTCACTGGCCAACGCCAATGTCCTGTCATTGGTCCCTGGGATGGGAGAGAGGAGAGGGAAGAGGCCCCGCCCCTTGGGGCTTTAATTGACAGGTGGCCGAGTTGGTACAGGTCTCCTACCGCTAGTTGGTACAGGTTTCCTACTACTACCACGTCAAGAAAGTTCGCTTGCAGCGAACTTTCTTGACGATCCAAAAAGGTTGGCAGTTTCACCCGTTTTCATCCGAAACCTGTTCAGAAGTTCGACGCGAGCGCGTTGGTGAAGTTAAATAAAAACAGAAAGAATAAACATAGGAACGGACAGAACAACACTTCTTTCGACTTTCAACACAAATAGCTTTATTAGGCACCGGCACCCGGCCCAAGAAACCAGAGACGGAAAGGGGAAGGGCCAAAGGCGGGAACATGGAGAGGTGAGGGGTGGTAGGGAGAGCATAAAGGCGTCACAGACAGGAAAATTTCTCGCGGGGAAGAAGAAAGGCCAGGAGAGAAGCCGCAAAGAGGTGAGGCGCTTGAAACGAAATCACCGGACGGGCGACCTAGGCCCGAGGGGTCCCTGTCAAGGCCATTAAGTGCGGGCGAAGGTAGGCCGCGTCCTTCGTGGAAAGAGAAAGAGAAGGCGCCGAGATATTCCGGGATGCGTGCATTATCGCGAAAGACTCGATTATCTCTCGGCCGTAGCGACCTCGGTTAGAACCTAGGATTCTTGCCGAAGAGAATCCAGGGCAACATGAGCAGCAGGCCCTATTGTGGACGGCAATCGGGTGTAGTGAATCCCTCCCATCGACCTCTCTCTCATGTTCGCGTAACCTGTCGTTAACGCAGCGCCCTGTCTGGCCGATATACTGCGCGCCGCAGTATATCACACCATACCCTTGTCGGAACAAAGCTAGTCCCGTGCTTCTTGGAGCATCCGGAGTGGATGGGCGGGGGTTCATTTACGAGACGACATATAGAACCCAGCTTAAACTGGCACAAAAATACGACAACGACGTCGTACCTTCTGGCGAGTGCCCTGAGGCGATATGAAGTGTTGTGGTAATACGGCGTGACCGAAAACTTGTTTGGGCGGGGTGGCTTTTTGCGGTCGAGGGAAGACTTGGAGATTAAGGCCTTTAAGATGGTTGCAATGAGGTCACGCGGGTAACCGGCGTTTTTGATGCGATTGATTTCGTTAGTTAGGCTTGCATTGGAAAGGTGGGGGCAAGATTTTGTGCAGGAAGGGGAGAGAAGGCTATTTACAATGCCCGACTTTACATTTTTTGAGTGGTGGCTTGCGAAGGGGAGTACCGGCTTCTGGGATCGCTGCTGGAAACTCCAGCAGAGGCCGCTTGGTGTTGGTTGTAGGCGCAAATCAAGGAACTGCAGGCCATCCGCGGCAGGCTCCTCCTTCGTGAATATAAGGCCCCGGGAGTAGCGCGAGAACACTTGCTCGATGGAAGCGGGAGAGACGTTCCGGTCGTGAAGCAGGAGGTAATCGTCGACGTATCGGAAGATCTTGGTTCCCGGAGTCGCGACACTGAGCTCCCTCTTCACCGCCACGTCCACAGCTGACAAGTATATCTCACTGAGAACTGGAGCCAGGCAGGATCCTATGCAGACGCCTGATTTTTGGGTGAAGATCTTCCCTTTGTATTCAACCAGGGTCGACCTCAGGTATAGTCTGATGAGCTGTAAGAACGCGTCGAAGGAAATGCCGGTAGAGTTCTGAAATTTGACGAGTCCAAATTGTGTGATAGCCTGCTCAACGCAGTCCATGAGAACCTCCACGTCGAGGCTGTAGTACATGTCTGTCTCGTCAAGGGAGAACAGTGTGATGTGGGGACTTGATGAGTGTAGCTCGCGAAGGGTAGGTAAAACCTCAAGGGAACTACTCACTCGGAAAGGCTGCTCAAGTGGCACCGCTGTCAGGTGTTTTTGGAGGAAGAGGGCCAGATGTTTCTGCCAGCAGCCGTTCTCTCAAACAATGCTCCTGAATGGTATGTCCGGCTTGGGGGTTTTTGCAGTGAAGAACACACGCAGGTACTGGCTTGACGGCTTTGAAATCTTAGCAGGGAAGAGAGTTCATTGGCCTTGCAGAGCGTTTTCACTTCTGTGCGGATGGACCCTGATAGTCTGTTCTTCAGTGTTTTAAAGTTCCTGTTGAAAACTGCTTCAATTTTTTCGTTGTAGCTCCCATTGTTCATCACAACGAACACTCCAGTCTTGTCGGCCTCCACGAGCTTTAACTCTGATCGCCTCAGCTCCTCCACCACTCCCTGGGAATCCGGTTTCGATGGGGGAGTCAGTCCATGTTTGCAAATCACACTAGAGCCCGTCGCGACAAACTCTTGTCGGAGCGGCTCTGGGATCTTAGAGGCCACCTGGTGAACTGCTGCCAGCTGGTCGACTCTTGAAGGTGCTAGGGGAGGAGCAAACTTGGAACCCTTTGAAAGAACCGCTTCAGCGTGCGAAGAGAGGGTTGCGTCAGATATATTAATTGGTGGCTCAAACTTCGCACTCTGGTTGTCTGTCCTTTCCGCGGTGGCAGTTCAGAGAATAAGTCTCCATGAGAGAGAGAAGAAGTCTTCACCAGTCTTTGCTATATTATTTACCGACAAAGATATTTCGCTGGAATTTCACCGGCATCGGGTTCCCAGATTTCGCTGGAATGTCGCCGGCAGCCAATTTTGTTTACCAGACGACCTGGATTTGCTAGAAATCTTAAGGCCCGCTCTCACTCTTGCAACCTAGTAAGACCGAGAGAGACCAGACCGGTTTTTTAGCCTCTCGCGATCTCTTAGGACCAGCTCCGCTGCAGCGCATACGGTCCTAAGAAGTCGCAAAAGGCCTAAAAACCGGTCTGGTCTATGTCGGTCTTACTCGGTCGCAACAGTCTGAACGGCGCTTTACCCGAAACGGGTGACTATCTTCCCTGTTTACCGAACTTCACTTGAAGCCGACGCAAGGGGAGGGGGAAGCCGAGACGAGCCGGGGACTGGGTGTGTAATTATGGTGCCTCGCACCAAAGACGCGTCCCCACGCACCCTCTTTCCCTCGCATTGGGTTTGTGTGGAAAATGCGAGAGGGTTGTTTTGCTGGCTTCTTTTCTTTAGGAAAACTGGTTTCTTTGTCCGTCAACGAACAACGGCCGGCCAGGAACGAAAGCTCAAATCGGCTTCTCGTTCCATGTGTGCGACCTCTATCTTCCGAAGCAGCTCGGTGTGCGGATGAAAAGAAAGTATTTTTCAGTGACCTGTTTTTTAAGCCTTTTTGTCCGTCCGGCTTCAAAAGCATCCAGTGAGCGAAAAAGACTGTGCCCAAGATTTGTCAACGTCGGCGGATGTTCGTTTCGCGCGTTCGTGGTTTTCGTTAAGCGTGCTACTGACAGGGTGTATGTGTTCGCCTGGTGCGCTCGTGGCGACGGTATCAGGGAGGACTGTGTGAGTGTGCCCGAGATTTCTCAACGGCGGCGGATGTTCGTTCCGCGGGGTCGTGGTTTTCACTAAGCGTGCTGCTGACAGTGTGTATGTGTCCGCCTGGTGCACCTGCGGCGACGACATCAGGCACGACATCGTGATCTGTGCCCGTAATTTCTCAACGGCGGCGGATCGTTTTTCCGCGCGTTCATGGTTTTCGCTATACGTGCTACTGACAGTATACATGTGTGTGTCCGTGTGGTCCACTTGCGCGGTTTTATTAGTTGAACTACCACACGTCTAGGAATTCACCCAGCGGCATTTTGAGTACCTTGAAAAATACCTTTTGCGACAAAGACCTCGGTTGTTCCTATTTTGTCTGATTACTTTTGTCTACAGCTGTGCAAATTGTTTCACTGGTATCGACCCTTTTAAGTAAATATATAGGACCTTCCGGTATATATAGGCTAATAGCTTTAATTGTTGCCGAATCGTCCAGCATCTGGTAAACATACACCAACCACGGTTCACAGGCTCCCTTCTAAGTGCCTTCTGTTGACGACCGAAAAAGAAAAAAGAAAAAATACGGTAAATTTTTGTCCATCTGGTAATCTTCTGGTAAATTCTGGCTTTACTGGAAGTGAAAAGAGTCCCATAATCCAGTAAAATAGATTTTTACTGGAAATAAATTCCGGTAAAAATCTGGTGCCATTCTGGTGACATTTTAGTAAAACTTCCGGTGACATTTTGGTGAACTATGGCTTTACTGGAGTGAAAATAGTCTCATAATTCAGTTAAATAGACTCTTACTGCAAATGACATTCTGGTAAAAAATATTTTTCAAAAAGGTGGGAAGAAAAAAATTAATCGAAACAAAAAACAGATCATCACAGATATGTTTAAACTACGTGAATAGGTTAAAAGAGCAGAGCTATATTTCGAGCCAAAATGAATCAACGAGAGGAGGTCACTATGGCGCATGCCAGTTCTAGCGCTCGTGACATGGGAACCGCGACTCGTAGCCGATTGCCTGCGGGCCGCGTCCCAGCGAGTCGTAGGCCGCATGCGGCCTGCGGGCCGCGTGTTTGAGACACCTGATCTACATAATCAGCTTGTCCGATGCCTCTAAGAGGCGCTTCCCTGCCGAGGGGCTGAAACCCGGCTGCGACCACCTTGTGATTGTAGAGAATGCGACTGTGTGGGTTGATGACTTGGAGGCAGAACTCCAGCACGGTTTAATTCACATGAAACTCTTTCTCACGAGCAACAACAGCGAAGGACTCAGAGTCACCTTGTATTTCACACTGGAACTTTGCCAACATCAGCTAAAGACCTGAGTTAACTTCTAAAATAAGTCAAAACTCGGTAATGTGCTTTTTTTTTAGATGGCGGGATAAGCTGGCTGCCAGAATCACCATTCCAACATGCCAATATTTCACGATTTGTACGGACTTCTGTCTGTACCGTGCCTGCTGGTTCCACGAAAGTTTCGCAAGTGTGAGATCAATGAATCCGAGCAACCGGTAATATCATGGGCAGATATCAAGGCTGTAATTCAATATGACAAAACGAGAGAAACAGAATATTGTATATCTCAGAAAACGTCTTGGAGGCCTGATCTTTACAATTGAGTGTGAATGCGATGACTTGATCCCCGACTACAATAACCAAGTAGAAGTCGCTCACTGAGTCATCTTTAGCATCACAGGACACACTGCCAAAGGCTTAAGAAGCTTACCAGTTGTGCCACATGTCTTAGTGTATTATCCACGGGTCAGCTGGATGCACCATTGGGAAACTTAACCCATTCAACTATAAACGCCGCTTAACCCACCCTATTATGCACCTGTTCGCCTTTCTTCAAGCCAGAGGAGTGTTTTAGATATCATCGACAAGAGCATTGTATCTACTGGGGCACAATTTACTTTGTTATTGAAGAGTGGCCCTTTAATTCCCTGTTAATACTGCAGATCGGGCGGGTTGGTAAGGCATCATTGAACCAGCGCAAGTAGACAGTTATTCAAAATCCAAACACACAAAAAAATACTCTCGCACAGCGCTGAACTATCAACTGAATTGTATTTCAAACTTCCTCTTCTTCGACCCCAAGGAATAGGTTGCCAAGGAAGAAAAGGGGAAAGACAAGGAAAAGGGAGGAAGGCGAAAGAAAAAGAAAAGGAAAACAAATGAATAGAATACAAAGAAAAGCAAAATAAAGGAGAATAATACTAATACACCAGAGTCTAAGAGTTACAAAAATTACAAAAATAATTACAAAATTTTTCAAGAACAGGTATAAACCAGGTGATATGCTGGCCTACTGTCGACTACACTCTCGGCGTAAATAGTTTGAGTGATGCAAAAAGTCCAAGAGTTACAGAAATTAGTTGTTAAATAATATCAGATGTAAACAAAAATCAGTGGTTATACTGGCTTACTTTCTTAACCACCTTCTGTCTAAATAATGTAGTTCTTTCTCCGATAAAGCTAAACACGGAGTGCTAACGCATTGGGCTTCCCGTCTTGCAATGTTCTCCGCTTCTATAATCTCTCGGGTGAGCTGGTTTTTACTCCTGCCTAACACAGCACAGTTGTCCAGTCGCGCAAACAGCCACAATCCCTACAGTGAATACCTAGGTGACCGGAGTTGGCATTGGCAATGTTGTTGTTGTGCTCTCGCAGGCGGTCGTTTAAACACCGCCCCGTCTGTCCAATGTACTCTTTTCTACAGGAAAGGGGAAACGAATAGACTGCCCCTTCAACACATCGGACAAAGTTGGATCTGTGTATTTTTGCGCAGAGTAAGGTGCTGATTGAGGAGGTGTTTACTTTTTTGCAGAGGCTGTGAAGTTTGTGTGGTGCTGAAAACACTACATTCACATTTACTCTGTTTGCTATTTTCTTTAGATCATGAGATAGATTATGCATATATGGCACGACTAGCGGTCTGGTTGCCCTGTCTCTGGGTATTTTTGCGGCGCTACCGAGCTTGATTTCTCTGAGGAGAACCTCGGTTACCGACGTCAATATGGGTAGAGGATATCCAGCGGACCTTGCTCCAGTCCTGAGTGATATCTTCCTTGCACATCAAGACAGGAGTCTACAACGAATATTGAATACAGCAAAAGCAGTGAAAGTATGTAGATATGTAGATGATGTTTTAACCTTCCTTGCTACAGATGATACAAACTTCACAGCGATGGTGGAAGAGGTCCTCTACAATTTCAAAAACTGTATGAATCCTCTGGAGCTCGCCTACGAACTGCCGGTCGAAAGATCATTACGATTCCTGGATCTTCGACTGTATGTGCTACCATATCACATCTCTTGGTCCTATGAG
This sequence comes from Ixodes scapularis, assembly GCF_016920785.2. Lineage (NCBI taxonomy): Eukaryota > Metazoa > Arthropoda > Arachnida > Ixodida > Ixodidae > Ixodes > Ixodes scapularis. Next base: position 173,217,023 of record NW_024609857.1, on the reverse strand, counting down.
CCCAGGGGAAAGAACCCTCTTCTACCATTCAACTCTGCACATTCCAAGCTTGTAAAAAGAGGTATAGTGAGGTCATGCCTTAAGAACTCTATCAGCAAGTCATGCTTACATTCAATGCAGGCGAGCTTCGACGTACAAGTTTCAAGGCTAAGGTCCGCTGGATATCCTCTACCCATATTGACGTCGGTAACCGAGGTTCTCCTCAGAGAAATCAAGCTCGGTAGCGCCGCAAAAATACCCAGAGACAGGACAACCAGACCGGTAGTCGTGCCATATATGCATAATCTATCTCAAGGTCTAAAGAAAATAGCAAACAGAGTAAATGTGAATGTAGTGTTTTCAGCACCACACAAACTTCACAGCCTCTGCAAAAAAGTAAACACCTCCTCAATCAGCACCATCAGCTGCGCAAAAAAACACAGATCCAACTTTGTCCCATCTGTTGAAGGGGTAGTCTATTCGTTTCCCCTTTCCTGTGGAAAAGAGTACATTGGACAGACGGGGCGGTGTTTAAACGACCGCCTGCGAGAGCACAACAACAACATTGCCAATGCCAACTCCGGTCACCTAGGTATTCACTGTAGGGATTGTGGCTGTTTTGCGCGACTGGACAACTGTGCTGTGTTAGGCAGGAGTAAAAACCAGCTCACCCGAGAGATTATAGAAGCGGAGAACATTGCAAGACGGGAAGCCCAATGCGTTAGCACTCTGTCCTTAGCTTTATCGGAGAAAGAACTACATTATTTAGACAGAAGGTGGTTAAGAAAGTAAGCCAGTATAGCCACTGATTTTTGTTTACATCTGATATTATTTAACAACTAATTTCTGTAACTCTTGGGCTTTTTGCATCACTCAAACTATTTACGCCGAGAGTGTAGTCGACTGTAGGCCAGCATATCACCTGGTTTATACCTGTTCTTAATTAATTTTGTAATTATTTTTGTAATTTTTGTAACTCTTGGACTCTGGTGTATTAGTATTATTCTCCTTTATTTTGCTTTTCTTTGTCTTCTATTCATCTGTTTTCCTTTTCTTTTTCTTTCGCCTTCCCCCCTCTTCCTTGTCTTTCCCCTTTTCTTCCTTGGCAACCTATTCCTTGGGGTCGAAGAAGAGGAAGTTTGAAATACAATTCAGTTGATAGTTCAGCGCTGTGTGAGTGTATTTTTTGTGTGTTTGGATTTTGAATAACTGTCTACTTGCGCTGGTTCAATGATGCCTTACCGACTCGCCCAATCTGCAGTATTAACAGGTTTTATTTCTAATACATCGGGCCCTTTTAAGCACCTTCCGTTGACCCCAGGAGAGCTGGTCACTATGATCGCCATATCCATCTGCCAAGCACGCTCCTTCGGGTACTGCGTTCGACTACAGATGTTGCCACCGGAAATCTGGTCCGTCTTTGGAGGCTTCGCGCCATCAGTCGGCCACGGTAAGAGGAGTTGCAAGATTCTCCAGTCTGAATGGCATCTACAGGCACGACACTACAGAAACAGCCTCTACATACAGTTGAGTGTGAACGTTCCTCCTTACTTAGGCAAAAGAAAATGGAGAGATTACGCCTCCTTAAGTGAAAGAACGACAGAATGTTTGTGGCGGCTCACCTTAAGGAACCTCAGAGCAAGTACACCAAATAAAGAGTGGCCTTCGAGCAACCCAGTCCACACGATCGGTAGCAACATCCATCTGCCAAAAGATGTGAGGGATGTCCTCAATCTTGGACCAAAGTTTGCAGTAGAGCCTAAGCTGTCAGCATCGGAGAAACTTTTCATCGTCAGACAAGTGTCGAGATGCGCTCCGGAGTCTGAGGTCGATAGATGCACTTCAGAAGAGTGGACTTACTTGTTCGATACAAACCGTCATTATCACCTCTTTCCATCAAGAAAGTAGAGAATTACTTAAAGAAAAACTCGCTCTTTCTTATGCCTGCCGATAAAGAAGGTGGTTTTGTGGTCATGAACAAAGAAACGTACGGCGCTAAGGCATTAGAAGCCATCACCTCAGTCTTCAACTGCCACAAAGAGGTCGCATTGAACAAGATTAAAAGAGAGGCAAGACAATTTTGTCAGTCACTCGAATTGAAAAAGCTCTGCTCTTCTATTGATCGCAGCAGAAATCAAAACCTTGAATTATTCTTCAGCGCCAAAACCCACAAACCAGGATGTCCCCTTAGAGTCATTGTCTCAGAAAGAGGAACTCGGCGAAAATCGGTGGCAATATTCCTTCAAAAGAGGCTAAATCTGCTAAAGATTGACGATCCCTACCTGATTCGAAGCTCCTACGAGGTATTCAGTTTTCTAGAAGAACATCGTCAGGAACAGCTGAAGATAGTTTCCATCGATATCAAGGACCTATATTATTTCTTACCCCAAGAACGTCTCCTAAAATGTGTGGAAGAAAGCATTGACGCCTTTGGCGTCATACCCTTTATGAACGCGGCGGGTTTGTCCCAAAGTCAGTTTCTGGACTTACTGAAGATCTATTTGAAGTCCACCTTCGCGGCTTGGGATGGAAATGCCTACCTACAGAAGACGAGAGTATGCATAGGATCCAGCATAGCTCCAGTCCTGAGTGACGTCTCCCTTGCACATCAAGAAAGGAGTCTACAACGAATATTGGATACATCAAAAGCAGTGAAAGAATGTAGATATGTAGATGATTTTTTAATCTTCCTTGCTACAGATGATACAAACTTCACAGCCATGGTGGAAGAGGTCCTCTACAATTTCAAGAACTGTATGAATCCTCTGGAGCTCACCTACGAACTGCCGGTCGAAAGATCATTACGATTCCTGGATCTTCGACTGTATGTGCTACCATATCACATCTGTTGGTCCTCTGAGCCCAGGGGAAAGAACCCTCTTCTACCATTCAACTCTGCACATTCCAAGCTTGTAAAAAGAGGTATAGTGAGGTCATGCCTTAAGAACTCTATCAGCAAGTCATGCTTACATTCAATGCAGGCGAGCTTCGACGTACAAGTTTCAAGGCTAAGGTCCGCTGGATATCCTCTACCCATATTGACGTCGGTAACCGAGGTTCTCCTCAGAGAAATCAAGCTCGGTAGCGCCGCAAAAATACCCAGAGACAGGACAACCAGACCGGTAGTCGTGCCTTATATGCATAATCTATCTCATGGTCTAAAAAAAATAGCAAACAGAGTAAATATGAATGTAGTGTTTTCAGCACTACACAAACTTCACAGCCTCTGCAAAAAAGTAAACACCTCCTCAATCAGCACCGTCAGCTGCGCAAAAAAAAACACAGATCCAACTTTGTCCCACGTGTTGAAGGGGTAGTTATTCGTTTCCCCTTTCCTGTGGAAAAGAGTAAATTGGACAGACGGGGCGGTGTTTAAACGACCGCCTGCGAGAGCACAACAACAACATTGCCAATGCCAACTCCGGTCACCTAGGTATTCACTGTAGGGATTGTGGCTGTTTTGCACGACTGGACTGTGTTAGGCAGGAGTAAAAACCAGCTCACCCGAGAGATTATAGAAGCGGAGAACATTGCAAGACGGGAAGCCCAATGCGTTAGCACTCCGTCCTTAGCTTTATCGGAGAAAGGACTACATTATTTAGACAGAAGGTGGTTAGGACAGTAAGCCAGTATAACCATTGATTTTTGTTTACATCTGATATTATTTAACAACTAATTTCTGTAACTCTTGGACTTTTTGCATCACTCAAACTATTTACGCCGAGAATGTAGTCGACAGTAGGCCAGCATATCACCTGGTTTATACCTGTTCTTGATTAATTTTGTAATTATTTTTGTAATTTTCGTAACTCTTGGACTCTGGTGTATTAGTATTATTCTCCTTTATTTTGCTTTTCTTTGTCTTCTATTCATCTGTTTTCCTTTTCTTTTTCTTTCGCCTTCCCCCCTTTTCCTTGTCTTTCCCCTTTTCGTCCTTGGCAACCTATTCCTTGGGGTCGAAGAAGAGGAAGTTTGAAATACAATTCAGTTGATAGTTCAGCGCTGTGTGAGTGTATTTTTTTGTGTGTTTGGATTTTGAATAACTGTCTACTTGCGCTGGTTCAATGATGCTTTAGTTCCCATGTGAAGATCACAAATTCTATATGCTGTTCATGATCCCAAACGATTATTTTGGAATCCGGATGCGGCAATGCTGCAAGCAAAACAGCCGAAACACAAGAAAATAATTCCAAAACAAGGACGCACGGCTGTCCTTTAGAATCCCACCGAATAATCGACTTACTGCCGGACGCGGTTCCCCCCTTCCAAATACTTAACTTCTTCAACAGACTTCCATTCAGCACCTCCTCTACAGCTAAACACCTTTAGAAGCAATGTTTAGAAAATCCTCAAAGAAGTCAGAGGAGTGATATTCATCATGAACTGTGCCATCATTTCTTAGCTAAGTTGTCCATCAGGAAGAGTGCAGCGAGAAGTCCCACCATCTTCTGCAAGGGATCTGCACGGCAGGAATCGACTTCAATATTTGTGTAATAGCATATGTTTTCCCCACAAAAAAAAAAGTGAAAATAATCATTTGAAGTTGAAGGCAGTTATGGAGCTTCCACTACTTCTTCCAGAAATAGGGCAGCTGAAGGTGCTTGGAAGGGCAATCAACACTTCTAGGCTTGTGCTCAACTTTGCTTACAAATTCCAGCCATCCATGCAAAGTTTGAAAATGAGTGAAGAAATATAAAATATGACTTGGTTTTGATGAGTCCTGTTAAAAGTTCACATATTATCTCTATCCACCTTTCATTGTCTAAATTCTAGAAACATGATGTGTATTTTAAATTTGACTTCATCGTGTAGCTCTAAACCTGTGGTGTATCTAAACTCTCCACTTGTGTCAGGGCAGCCTCTCTTTGGTATATCAGACAACTTTTCGAGGTCAACCCTTCCACCTCAGAAGAATGTCTAATTAGCTAGAAGAGATGCTTCATGCCACAAATGTGGAACACCCCCTAATTATACCAGGTGTCTCAAATAGCGGCCAGTCGCTTTAAATCGACTGCGACAATCGGTTTTGTAACCAATCGCGCAGTGATTTTGTGGAGCGTTGGCCACAAGTGGTGCATTTTTCCAATACATTTTGTAAAGAGCTAACTTACCCGAAGAAAAAATAAAAAAATAAAAAGTCTTAGCTGCTTTAGAAACACAGCGAAGCCACCGGTCTTCAAACAATAGGGCGCCCTGTTGTTTGAAGACCAAGACTTCACTAAGTTTCTGTAGCAATTAAGACTTTTTATTTTTATTTTTACTTTTTCCTAAGGTAAGTCCGCTCTTTACAAATATTATAGAACAAATGCACCATTTGTGGGGAACGCTACACAAAACCGTAGCGCACATGCGCTAGGCGCTGTGGCGCTTAGCGCATGTGCATGCATGTGAGTGCGAGGAGGGCTACAGACGTGGGCTGGACGGGAGGAAGCGGCTTGACCTTCGGGACTCTGGATGTCGGTTGGGGCACCGGGGGGACTCGCCTTTTCAAGCGAGTGTCTGACAAATAAACCTTCAGCTGTGTTTGAGACGTTGTGTTGTCTTCGTCCCCTTCTGTGTTCCTGAGACTTGGATTTTATTACCGTGAAGTTCAGAAACCTATTATTGCGGTCGAATTAAAGAGCCTGCCCGCAACTTGAGACATCGGGTATTTGTCTAGAATAATCTTGTCATACACAACCACAATGACAAACAAGTCACCACGGGGATGAGTTGAGCTAGTTGGTTATTATACATTACGGGTGGTTATTAAGCAACTCGATTGAGGATAAACAAGAAAAAAAAGTAAGCAAAGGGATACGCACAAGGAGCTAGTAGAAGAGAAAGACCATTTATTAAAATCGTTGGTAGTCCAGCGGTCGGTTGGCTTCTCTGTTTCTCCTTCCTTATTTGTTCAGCTGGTTTCCCCTGTGATGTATCAACAAGCAAGTCTCTTGGCACAAAAAAAGAACGTGTGTTGCAAACAAAGTCTGTCAAAGCACTTTTATTAAAGAGGAAATAATTTTAATTCAACATTTACACCATATGTTTCGAAGTTTCAAAGCTGGTTAAACAATAGTTAAGTACACAGAAAAACATGGTTGTCCTTTCTCATGTTACCGACTAAATTTTTTTTTGAAAGTTTGGACAAACATTTATGTGCACTTCCTATGATACAGATTTTGTTTTGTTTCGTCCTTTTTTTAAATTTAAAATGAAAGAATGCTCTTCCATCAAACAGCAATCCACTGCGGGAAAGCTGAAGCGCAGGGAACCAGTGTCAAAAAACTTTCAGCCTTTCCACTCTCGTGAAGAAGGAAGACCAGCGGAGCTGCACTCAATACACTGCCCCAAAGCGTACGCACCCGTTTACCGTGTCTTCTTGTCCGACGCGCGGCCCATCGTGGATGCGTCTCCAGCGAACCAGACTCGGTCGCGCACGGCGCACGCGACGCCAAACGGGTTCTCCACGAACTCTCTCCGAAACCTCGCCGTCGCACCCGGGAACTGGTCAGCCGGCGTGGAGTGCAGCCGTCACCGGCCCTCGCGCCAAGCGCAAGTGGAACGATCGTCGTCCGTGGCGTTAGCCCGCCGGCACCGGTTACATCGCTGGTTCTGTCCTCGGCGGCGTCTTTTCAGGCGAGCGATGCGGTGTGCTTTGGCATGGGAATCTCAAGCGCTGGACGAACTGGAAGTCGAGGCGACAGCGGCTTTGCGTCGGTTCCGGACCCACTCGCCCTGCTGCGTGCGTCGCCGCTCCTTCCGCAGCCAGTCTTCTTTCTCCGAAAGAGCACGCGGCCGACCCATCCTGAGTTCAAACCGAAACTGATAAGAGCGTAGCAAACAGCGCGCAAGACTGATGAGGGCGAAGAAACACACGTGACGAGCGGTGCGGTCGTCCCGTGTATTTCTCCTACCTCGTCGTCCGTGTTTCGCGCTATTTCCTACGATGAATTCCCACCAACGCGCCCAACTATTCATGTTTCTATGATAGCTGGAGAGGCTGCCAGCATCTACGAGCAACGGCGGCCACTAGACTGGTTGTGTGCTTGCCGTCGTCGCTTATAGATAGCGGTAGCTGTCCAAGTAGGTTTGTGTCGACACGCGTTTCATACCGGACATGATCCTAGGGAACATATTCCTTAACAGCTCCGCTGTGAAAATATGTTCTTGAGAGTTAACCACGCATCGAAGCACACGTTTTCAGGCATCAAGACCTGTACAGATTTGCCTAATTAATATTTTAGGGCAATAATATTGATCATGAAGGTTCAATTGCTGCAAGTGTCGCACTAGAATTCTTTATATTTAATCAATATCCGGACGGCATTTCACATATTCTAATTTTGTGATTAGGTATGTTAGGTGATAATCCCGAATTTCGTATTCACCTATGACATTCTTCTTTCAAACATACAAAAACTTTTAGTCAAAGTGTTCGGTGTTTTTAGTTTTAATGAAAGCACTAAATGCGAGCTAGATTGTTTTGAAAATTCAGTTTACACTGAAAAGGATAAATAAGGAAAGTTGAAAGCTCATACTTGGCATCTTTAAGATTAACCAATTAACAGCATCAGGTCTTGTTTGCAGCCACTACAACCCAGTCCATCACAATATCAGGAATAAACAACGATAGTGGCCTTGGACGAGCTGCCTGACACCAGATGCGAAAAAGGCGGCTGTGCAATTGAGGGCTTATTTCCTTACTGATACAGATTTGGTTAGGCACCTTGTGACTTGCAATTCTATGAGATTGCAATTACCGGTTTTGCTCAACGTAGTTTCTCTCTCTAAGTTTTATTTTAAATTTTTCTTTTGTCGAAGTTTTCTAGGGAAAGTTTCTTACCCCGAAAATTCGACAGGTAATGACGGGACCTATCACATGCAGGTTTTTTTAAGATATATATAATTAGATTCAAAATAATGGTAATATTATGTGCAAACAAATGCGAAAAGGTAAAGTTAATAAACATGCAACTTCACGCAACGCTCACCTCCGTGGGCGCTCTAAGTTTGAAATGTGCCATCACACGCTCAATCTATTGATGTTTTATTTTTTTTTTTCGCGTACTGTTTGTAGTGGAACGATTGCCCCGCAGCTTGATGGACATCGTCTCCTTTGGTTTATTCTCTAGCGCGATTGATGAACTTTTCTTTGTTTGAATGAACTGTATGAACTAAGCTGCTTACGCGTTTTGCCGTATGTTTATACCTGCTTATTTGTTTTGCTGACCTTTTTTTTTTTTCTTTTGTCCACTTCATGCCTTGGCCCTCAGAAGTTGGCCGGCAGTATTTTTTAAAATAAATGAATGTGCGCTGCTAAAAACGTTGCCGTGGTCGGCATACCCCGATCGCTCAACCGCTCATAATGGCGTCTTTATTGTGATTAAAGGTACGACAAAATTAATTTTTGTCAGGGATAAATGATTTCATATTTGAAACTTCCCTCATCGTGTATCATTTAGTGCGCCAAAAGAAGACTAGTACACGAGAGTAGCGAGCGAAATACCTGGTTATTGCTAAAACAATTTAAAAATATAGCGAACTCTTTCTTATCCTTTTTCCTTCGAAAGCTCTACGCCTTTTCACTGCGATACATTCGCGATGCCGAAGCACGTCAGCCGAGCCCAGCTCACAAATTGAACACAGTCACCGCTCCACTCGGACGTCTTCGCTCGTCAATAATCAATAGACCGATCTCACCAAGCGTTCCATGCATGCGTGACGCCGCCATAACTGTAGTTCGTAGGAGGCAGATGCCAGTTCACGAGACAGCTCATGCCGCCTCGTGCTCTGCTCGCGCAGACCTCCAGCAGGGTTGTCGCGCGTGCAGAACGACTACAACTCCCACGATGCATGTCGGCAGCGGTGGCGTACTCAAACTATCTGTGAGATCGGTCTATTCGTCAACGGATATTCGGATTCGCGTTTTGAACAATCTGTGAATCCTTATCCTCATTTGCGAATAACAAATTTCATGGTGTCCTAACAATGCACGGTGGAAGCATGGAGTCATCCCACCCGGTGCGACACTGCGTCACGACGACTGTTTCGGTCATGAAGCTAGCCGATCCTGCAGGAACCTTATGGAGACGACGACAAATTAAGCGTGATGGCACAGATGCTGCCAGATCAACGGCGTTCGGAAGCAATGTTCCCTTTCTATGTGTGCCAAGGTGTCATGATGCATGGTGTCAGAAGGGACTTCATAGTTCCTCTTCTGCGAAGAAAACCACCATCGTGGCTGAACTTCCGCCGCCTGGAGGACTCTGACTCTCGGAGGACACAGTGCAGAATTGGAAGCTCTTAAAACTGTGTATCAAACTACTTCCGAGCTACAGAGACCAAATAAGTTCTATCGAAGCAGTAGAAGGCAGCTATATTTTTACATGTGACTGGCCAAGAAGTATTGACGTCTGTAAGACGTCTTCACGAAATCAGAAAAAGATGACAATGGTCTGCTCGTGAGATGGCTTGAGGACTACTGCCTCCTAAAATGCAACGAAACGTTTGAGTGCTACGTTTTTCTAACACGGCAGCCCACAGAAGGTGAGAGCTCTGAACTGTTTGTTTAGATATCTTCATCTAAAGTTTCAGTCCTGCAACTTCGGAAGGCTAACCAGATCAATACTTCGAAATCGATTTGTCTACGGTATACTTAGCGAAAAAAGTCGGAGAGAAGCAGCTGAAAGAAATACCTAATTTTTTACCACCGAATTTGGCGATTCTCCAGAAAGTTTTGCCCACCAGAATAAGTCTTGGGAAACACGAGATACGTTTGTAGAGCCAGTGGCTCACAAAGACAAACGTTGTCCCGGAGGACATAAGTGTCAAAACTGTAGCTTAACACATGGGCCGATACCAATGTCCAGCATTTAGCAAATCATGCAACTGTCAAAGAAAAAAAAAGCACTTGGAAGTAGCTTCTAAAAACAAGAAGATGGACGAAAAAAATGATATTGAAAAAGACCTCAACCGGTTGGGAACCAAGTCACAATTCAGTCGTGTGTCAGTTAATCGCAATTGAAAAAACTATTAGTACTACAAATATACGGCTAAATTGAGACCCTGCTGCCAACCACCGTTCAGACGGTTTATCCAGATTATCCGTTTCACGTGTATGCGGATAACGCACCCACAATGTAAGAGGTCTCCACTGCAGAGAGTAAGGGATAATCCAGTGGCATGCAAAGAGAAAGTGCCGTCAATAAGGAAGCCCATATTTAAGACTGCTTACATGAGGTGGATTCAAATTGGGATCAAGCCGCAGTTTCGTACTAAACTTTGAAACCGTAAAGTGCCAAAGACGCTTTGTTTCCAAAATAACGCCTTAAACTGTGTATGACGTTAGGCGGATGATAGATGATGCAAAAAAAATGCACCACCTGCAATTGAAAATGTATCGTCTCAGAAAAGCCATAGAGACCCTGCAAAGCAAGCACGATATAGTGTATGAACGGCTCCAAGTTTACGACAACAAACAAAACTAATTTCCTACTTCACAAAGGTATTAAAAGTAGCTGATAACAGGGACAAAATGGCACTATTCGTCAACGCCAAGTGTCAAGTTTTGGTGGGAAGACGCCTAGATACAAAGAGCCAATCCTGTACAAGTGCGAACTATGGAAGCCATGCATAAACAAATTTACAAATATGTGACATCAACGATCCTTTCCAAAGTGCCGTGTAGTGTCGAACAGCAAAACTACACTGGTCGCGCAACTGGGCGTAGAACGGGAAGTTTACTGCTTTCTCATCATAGACGAGATAGCTCTTGTGGGTCGCCAGTCAATACCACTTGATCAGGCCGAGTTCCATTCCCTCCGAAGAAGTCACTTGGGGAAGTCCTGCCAAATACCACGTAAGCCAATACTGGCAACTCCCGCGCAGCGCGGACGTAAAGTGATCGCAGCGCCCCTGGCGAGCTCAGAGTCTCCGCTAGCGGATGAATTCTCCACAACGCATTGGTTTTGCCAATCTGCGTGAGAGGTGAGCACTGAAAAAACATTGTCACGGGTATTCGGTGCTTTATATGTTAAAAAATAGGGGCCACCTCATGAGTCAAGGACATTTTCTTCGCGTGGGTAAGATGTTACAGCTTGTAGGGTGCAATTTTCGGGCTCTTCTGAAGAGAACACTCTATAAGAACTTACGTAAGGGAGGCAAAATACGAATGTACTGTAAAACGACTTTTGTTTGAGCTAGTTGGTTCTTACTAGACATGAATAAAATATTGAAAAAGGAAAGGGCCCAGGGTAGAAGAAATATGTTGTAAAACGACTTTTGTTTGGGCCAGCACCAAACAAAAGCGCCAGTCCTGTTGTACGTGTGCCTTCTTTGTTGTCCCTGTCAAGTTTGCGCTATTTTAATCATGTCTAGCACAAATGTACCTTCGCCCTGTTTTTTTTTAAAAAGGGCAATGTAAAACAATTTCAGAACATAGCTATGTTTCCACTTTACTGTTCTTATCGATCAATTTGTTTTGTTGTTGCAATTCCAATTTCTCATGAATGTATTGGTTAAAACCTTTCCGTCCAACAGGCGAGCTAACTAATCCTGATCGTCTCCGGCGGAAGAAGCAGAAGGCGATTTCGAACCACGTAGGTTACTGCGATGTCAGTATGTTCTGGAAGAAATCGATTGTGCACATGCAAATATGACGCTATTACTGAAACTAACAAAAGCGGAGTTAGAAAAAAATGCACTAGGTTACACAGTCGTGCGCCTCCTACCATTTTTCAAAGTTTACTTCTTTGTATGCTTAAAGCGACGCTACGCCGCCGCGGTCGTTCTTCCTCCTGCGTTTATGTTTCTTTTTTTCGCGTTTACTTGACGTTCGCGTATTTTGCTTTACCTTGTTTGGCTTAGCTCTTTCTGCCCTGCGCTTCGTCGCGTCACTTACTACCACCGGTTCGTCTGCTACACTATACCCGAATATCTGGAGGGCCGTCTGTAACTTTGCTGTTATTGCTTTTGTTTTGTTTTTCGACTGTCGTTAGTAATAACCTTCTATGTTCGCCTTCGATTGAGTGTCTGATTCGAAATATTCGTATATACTTTTTGATGCTTAATAACTATATTAAGAAGTGTAAGCTCGTTATACATTTCTATTGGGGTTTTATTCGAGTATACGCGGTCACGTCTGCTATGGGTCATCGTTGGTTGATCAACCGGCCGTCTTCGGACATATACCAGCTCATACTTGGAGATGGCATGCATGCCATGCGCCTGCCATCTCCACTGCAAAAACAAGTTTTTGTAAGGTGGTGGAAAATCCTTCTTCCGCTTCCTGCAGACGGAACAAACGTGAGTTTATTTTATAGTAAACTACAAGAGCTATCCAACTTTGGCTTCAAAACCGCCACTGACGCCTCAACAGACGATTATGAAAACTCCTCGAAGATCGCTGAGAACTTCACGGACAGCAGACCAGAAGCACTACTGACCGTCCAGATATAAGTATGTAGCCGGATGGGCAGCTTGCTATCAGAAACATGGAACACCTCGAAAGACATTCTGTTGAAGAACATGAAATACTCACTTGCGAAAATGACAGTCGTCACCTAGCCGGTAACATCAGCCGAGCCTTCGACAAACATTTCACTGATTTATTTCACCAAACAAGAGTTCAGCTGAAAACGCAATTGAGGCCGCTGATCGACACTCAAAACAAAGGCACGGTAGGAAAGGATTGCCTGGACATGTACGTCAACAAGTACTTGAATATACTTTTGAACTGCTCCGCCTTACGAGTAAACAAACAACCTGCAAAATCACTGGGGAAAGAAATGCGAAAGTAAAAAAAAAGTCACACACTGCTAGCACGAAGCAGATTGCAGCGTGCGACTCTTATTTACCGGGCAATGTGAGCTGGACTGCGTTATTCCTTTCCGCTGTTTAGTTCTTAGTTCCTACCAACTCCGCGAAAGCAAATAAAGAAACGTGTAACGAGCAGCTAAAAAAAAAAAGTGACGCCTTTTTTTAAGTTTTGGTGTGTTGCTTTCGCTTTGTTTGTTGTGGACTCAACACCAACGGCGAGCACCACCCGCTAATCGTCAATGCTCCTACCGACGCACCGTGCGATCGTCGTCGTGGAAGGAGGCCTCTGCTGGGTGATTTGTATCTTCGTATCGTCTGTTACTTTTTTTTTTGTTTTATTCGCCGCTGTTCGCGACAATTCTACGTTTCTTTTTTTTATTTTCGTCTGGGATGGGGACCCCACCTTTTCTGCAAAGTTCGGAAAGTGTTTGCACGGTCATTTTTCTTGTTACTTTTTGTTGTTGTTATGATGCAAAGACGGTTCCGGTTGCTCTGGTAATTTTAACATGTTTTTGCGCACGTTTTAATATTCATCTACTCAGGTAAAAAATGTTCACAACGCAGTTTGTAACGAATACACAGTAACCTGTTACGACATATTTCGAGCAGCTTAAAACCTTTCCTCCGCGTCCCAGATGCGCTTCAAACGCGTGTGATCCTCCTGAGTGGCGTTTGAGACCTCTAAATATACGGCTCTATTTTTGTTTCTGCGGGCGTTGTTATTTGATTGTCGTTGCAGTTACAATCAGTGAATTCTGCTTTGTAAGCGGACTGACCGTAAAGAATTGTTTCTGCTGTTGGAGGGACAAAACGGGGCCCGCAAAGCTCGAGGACGTCGCGCAGCCTGTACTTTTCCACTGCGTCGTCCACTTCCGCAGACTCTGAGTCCGCTAGAGGCGCCACTGTCACGTTCACCCCCGCTCCCATAGGTTTTCGGAGGCGTTTGCAGTATTGGCGAAGCTATATCGTATTTATTTATATATTTATTTATTAAACCTCAAATGCCCCAAATAAGGGGCATTTGAGGTTTAATGAGGGTAGAACGAAACAATAACAATAACAAACGAAACGAAACACATGAGGGTAGAACGAAACAATAACCTTTTCTAATAGTGCTACCATTAGAAAGAGTTTAATTGATGCTCACGTTTAGCGCCCGATGAGGAGGGCCAAGGCTGCCGTGTGGCCCGGCTCTCATGTTTTAGGGGTTGCTGGGCACCGGCTCTTCCGTTGGCCTCTGGCTTCTGAACTCCTCTTGTCTTTGCCCCTCATTACTCCTTGTCTTCTTCCCCCTATCGGCGCCGTCCCTCCGCGTGCCGTGCGGCTCATTGTCCCCCACACTATACAACAGAAAGTAGACTACGATCAATAATTGACAAGGTTCTCGGCCGTTGGCATGGTTAGCCACCACACACTAACCTTGAAGTCTCTAACCGTTTGCTGTATTTTGTTGGAAAAGGGCTGCCCGCAGCATACGTGATAGAGGTTGGCTATTTTTCACACACTGATTTAAACACAACCTTCTTCTATGACAACAGATGTAATAAAAGCGGTTGAAGATGGGAGGTTTCTTTGTGATAAATAAAGTTTCCGAAAACCACCAAAACCATTTGCTATTTTCAAGAGCCATTCAGGGAATGGTACACTTGTGCAATTCATGCCTCACCCTCTAAGAAAAAAATATCTTCTATTCCTCTCATCTGACTCAAATCACCTCATTAAAAACCTCCTCAACAATATTGTGGAAAGGGAGGTGATAAACCAGCTCATACAAGGCGACCCGTAATTTAAAAAGCTCCGTTATATTCAAGCTCAACTGCCACGCAAGTCGGTGAACTTTTTAACGGTGTCTCATGTTAAACTTAAAAACCTTGAAAAAATAAGACGGTCAACAAAAGTGACCTCTCAAGCGGTTATAGCGGCACCTCAGTTTCTGCACAAAAGTTCGCAATGCCACCGGGCATTGCGAACTTTTGTTCTTCCTACCAGACATTCTTCCTACCAGAAGCTTTATAAACATGGTGGCAATGTTGTACACCCTCCACGATATCGGTGTTGTGAGCCCCACTCACAGCAGGAAAAACCATCTTACCTTGAAATAAAGAGCGGTTTTCGTGGCTATATTTAGATATCGTCACGTTCATGAAGAGTCTCCAGATGTCTAGATGGAAGTAAAAAATATATAAATTATGACAGAATTCAATGAGGCAACCCTCGCGACTGACAACTGCTCTATCATCTAAAGTAAGTATTTTTTGTATAGATAAGTCATTTTTGTGTTGTTGACAGTTACTTGAACCCTGATAGAAAACAATGTTGTTCTCCCACATTCCGAGACTTCCTGCCTTGAGGAATAAACAGCAACACAGTTGAGTCTCTCTTCAGCTGATTCAGGCTTTTCAAAAAAGGCAACGACGAAGCCGACGCCGAGACAGCAGTCTTCACCGCAGATAAAATTTTCAAGGTACTGAGCTCTTTTTATAAGGAGGTAGGACATAGTGTCATTAGGAGCTGTTTACCAAGGCTGTTATTTTGCAAGCAGCAAAAATTGAAGACTCGCCTCATAGCTCCGAGAACAAGGTGCCCCTCAGAACATATATACGAGATGGTGACCCTGCTGTCTTGCCAGTTGCGGTCGTGTCCGCCGCAAAGTAACTTTCTAGTGAGCTAGAGTTCTTGAACTCCTGGTCTGAAGCACAAGCGAATATCGATTCCACTTGCTCCCTTCGCTAGCTACCAGGGACGTGCCTGTGGGGTGAAGATGATGTCTGCTACTTCTTTCTGCACCAAAATTCAATTTAAAAATCAATCTGTGTACCATTTTGAGGTGGTGTCAAGTCAACCAGCGGCTATACATCACGGGGAAGAACTGATGCGTATGACATTTTCCATGTGGTTCCCATGTGCCGTGCGACATAGGCATTGACTTCCTACAAGAGTCACAGCCATCTGGAGGGCTTTATGATTTTATCAACAACATTGATAACGAAGAACTACAATCTAGTATTGGCAATTACGAAAACTCGCAAGCTAACCTACAATTTAGTAAACCCGATGATGAAAGGTCCTAACATTAGATGTACAAACCTTTGCAAAGCTCTTACTGCGCTTAAGTCGCTCCTCGTGCAGTGCACGGAACTAAGTTCCGATGCCGACCATGTTGATCACACCAACAAGCTGTGCGATGTTTTTCAAAAAGTTACATTGACCATTGTTCGTGCATTAGAAGGGCATTGTGAATCGAACAGTAAAAGACCTTCTAAAGCAGTCAAAGAAGCTCGAGTACGTAAAGGTTTTCCGCATTTGATGGCATTTTTTTATTATGTATGTAGGTTTTCTTTTTCTTCCGACCACCAGACCAAAGAGATAACCTTTTTTGTAGAGGTTATGTCCTTTCTGTAGCTGGCGAA
Organism: Ixodes scapularis; assembly: GCF_016920785.2. Lineage (NCBI taxonomy): Eukaryota > Metazoa > Arthropoda > Arachnida > Ixodida > Ixodidae > Ixodes > Ixodes scapularis. The sequence goes on along the minus strand of NW_024609857.1, from coordinate 173,200,836 downwards.
GCTGCTTTTGGTGGACTTTCAGTAAATTGTCGAGTTTCCCATGCAACCCCAAATATTTGATCGATACTTATTAGCATACATAAACAGCATAAAACCGTCACTTAGGCTTACAACACGTGATGGCACAGCGAAGTGCATTATTCACAAAAGGCAAAACTTAATTTAAAATAAACAAGTATAAATCTAAATTTCGAACATTTCTTCGGTCATTAGCAACCGTGCAAAGGCGTAGTAACACGTCCACTCGGTCAACACGCCGTGGTAATTCATATATATGACACTCTAAGTAACATATAGCGTTTCATATAAACATGTAATAAATGCTTTGCATTTGCTTCAAACAGTTATGTGACCATCAATATGCTTGTATTGTCAGAATTATACGAGAACCCCTCTTTCTCGTTCTCTGGGAGAGCGCTGTTTTGCAGCCACAGCCAACGTTCTTAGTTCCATCAGTTGACAAGTTCCACGAAAGATCGCCAATCAAAAATGGTTATTTGTTGCCTGCACGCGAGTAGGCACGAGGGGATAGCGTTCCTAGCGCCACCAGCGTCAGCGCCTCTACGGACATTGGGGAAAGAACCTTTTTGAAAGCAGATTTTATGAGCAAACTTTGTTTACCATAAAATCATTTTCTCTCGGGGCGCAACCAGCATGTTTTCTACCCGAACTTCCGCTCTTCCACGACACCTGTACGCCAGGGCGTACCCAAAGGCAGCGCACTCAGACCCATCCTGTTTAAAATTTTCATTAAGGACGTGACATGTCCCCTTTTCCACCGACTTTCATGGGCCGATGACCTCACCCTTATCCACCCCACCACATCCTCCTCAGATTACACACGCCTGCAAGCCGATCTAGTTCCCCTAAATTTAACCAAATGCGCTACCATGTGCATCACTGCCTCGCGTCAACTCTCGACCCCTCCAACACTTTCCCTGGACAAAATGTAGATCCCAAGAACAACGCACATCCACCCCCTAGGTGTCATCATCGAGCAGCATCTTGATTTCTATTGCCATGTCCAAAACGCCGTGTCCAGGGAAAGGCGACTCCTTGGCTTCGTTATTCGGTCAACAAGTTAGTCCCGGAGTGCCCAGATTGCTGTTCACAGCACCGGTGATGCCCAACCTGGAGTTTGGCTGCTCGGTCTGGGGCCCGGCAACCAGGCAACTTGTCGCCTCCCTCGAGTCGGTACAACGTCCCGCTGCCGACCTTATTATGGGGCGGCATCTTGGCCCCCGAACACCATCCTATCGAGAACTGCACACTAGATATCTCTTTCGTTCAGTCGGCTGGGACCTACTTTAATTGGGACGTCAAGTAGTAACCACGCGGCTCCTAGTCACTTTCCTGCTACCGGACTCCTCTCTCCCTTTTGACTCTTCCCTGCATCTTACCCGCACTGGTGGTCTGCAGCCTCTTTTAACCCGTACGCTTCGTCACTCGCACTTGTTCGCTCCCCGTGCGGTGCAACCCTGAAGGTCCCTCCCCGCGCCAATCACCAGTTCACCACCAATCGACAGTGCCTCACTAGAAACATTTATCAAGAGCGTCACAGCCCACCTACGCAGCACCTAACTCAATGCGTGTTTCCCCATGAAGCTTACCCCTTCCTCTATATACCGCTTTTCGTTCTTTTTTTTTTTTTGTCTGCCGTAGAGGCACTGTGGACCACTTGGTATGGGCGTAATGCCCGCTCACAGTTGCCTCACCCTACTGGGCTGAACCAATAAACAAACAAACAAAAGCACAATAAAACCACATTTTGCCGCCGCATCTAACATTCCAACCGGTCCGCCTCGTCTGTCCATAGGGGGCGCTTATAATAGCCTTGGCCGATACACCTGTACTTCTTTTACAGTTGCAGAAAAGTGTTGTGCAGTGTACTTCCGGTGTGTGTATTGAGATAAAACCGGAAATACACAGCTCTATACATTTTTGCAACGTTGAAAGAGGTGCAGGTAAATTGAACGAGTCTAATGTAGCAAGCGCCACAAGGCACACCCGCCTCAAAAATACTCCAGGTGTTCAGGAAGTTTGTTAACTGACTCTGATCTAGTAACGTTAGGCACAGCCAGAAGGCACACGCGGCGATTCCATATTGACACTGGCAATTGTGCCAGAGGCACTGATCAGTTATAAAACGCGGTTCTTTATAAAACAAACCAATAAGAGCCGGTGATGAACCACAAGGAGACCGAAACTACCCTGGTAGCTGTCATCGACCGGCAGCGCCACCGTGGTCGCCCGGGGTACTATGCGCATAGAGTAATATAGTAAACGTAAAGAGGAGGACACAGAATCCGATTCGCGGCCCAGATAGTGCGTTTAATTCCCTCCGCTGCGTGGCGCTTTAATATGATTGGGCTAAAATTATCTAGAACTCTTTCTGTGAAAAGTATATATATTTTTAACTGTTATGCTTTAGCATTATGGAAAGTACTTAAAACGACTAAATAGTTTTAATCTAATACGTCACAAAAACCACGTGATGAATGGCGCCTGCCATGGCCTGCCGTGGGCCTGCCCGCCTGCCTGCCTGCACGCCGCCGCCTCAGCATCATCCTGCATGGCCTCTGCTCGTCCGAGCGTCGTTCGTCCGTGCCGTGCGTGCCGTCCGTCTGTGCTTTCTGCTGCAGCGTGTTCGGTCGGCTTTGCATCAAACAAGGTGACGCATGACCGCCCGCCTGCTCGCTTGCTCGGTGTGAGTCTGTGGAACCGAGCGGATTGAGCCTTTCGCTCTGTTCTTTCCGTCGGACTGTCAGGCTGCAATCGTGTGAGTAGATTGGTTATCGAGAAGATTGTTTTGTGAAAGAACTTAACTTATGACCCTGCGCACGACATTGTCTATGTATTTACAGATGACGGTGTTGAACGGTGTTGCAGATAGAGCCTTCGTTGTTGTGCTCTTGAATTTCCAGGAGGTGGGTTCAGCCCCTTGCATACACTGTTGTGTACAGTTCAACAGCATCTTCGTTTATCCGCAATCTCCTCATTCCTCTCATTGCGGGAGCTTAAGACTGTTGGATTCACAGTAAAGGCTGTGGTCTGTGATCAGGGGGTTTCTATTGTAAGCTTGGCCAACCAACTTGGTATGTCTGTTGATAAGCCATTTTTGAAGTTGACAACGAACATGCTAACTTTGCCTTTGATGTTCCGCAACTCATCAAAACAACCAGAAACAATCTTCAAGCACACACATTTTGCATTGAAAATGAAATCATTGAGTAGTCCCAGATTGTTGAACTTCATCGTTCTACCCATGAGATGTGGTTCCGATTGGCTTTGAAGCATACTGAGAGACACATTTTTCAAAACTCTTTGAGTAACATGAAAGTAAAGCGTGCCCCAGGCACTGGGTGCCTCAGTCTGTATCGCAGTCCTATCCCTTGTTTATGCCAAGGAGCTTCCTGAGGCAGCCATGGCGACAGCATATTTCTGCGATAGGATCGACTGACTTTGATTGTCTAAATAGCTCACAATTCAGGAAGACAGGACAGGTGTTGCGTCATGCAATTCTGAAAGGAGAATCTGAGGTACTTGATTTACTTCACCAGCAACTCGAATGGATTTCAGCATGGAAGTTCCAAAGTAGGAGGTAGCCGCAAACCATCATAGGGTGGTAAGTTACTATAAAGAGTGTCCTCATGCTCTGGGAGGAAATTTCAAACAGCCATGTCTAAGTTCTTACTTACACGACGCCTGTTGCAAGACGCTCTTGAGAACATATTTGGAGCTATATAACAAATGCTGGGCTGCAATACAAACCTAAATGTGTATCAGTTAGCCTAACGACTAAAAAACTAACGGATAAAGAAATTGTTCAAACTGTCGAACGATGGAAACGTAGAGCATGATAAGGTTGACCTCCTAAAAGAGTTGGCAATATCTTTGCACAATGAAAGTTCAATTGCAAACAACATGGAATGTCTTCCAATTGATAACTTCCCGCCCCTAGAGGATATTTCTCAGCTGACATCACACGTCATGTCTAACATAATTGATGACTCGTCGACATATTACGTAGGAGCTATTTGATTAAGCATTTCCTTGAACAGACAACCCACAATTGTGGCTGTTCTCAGCTGCTGAGGGAGGAGTCTGACAACTCGACCAGGCCTCGCAAGTACTTTCTTGTGCTGAAAGCATATGATGTGCCTGGAAAACTCTTCGGGAACCTAATAGTACGAGGGTGCATTTAATTCCATTCAGCAACTAGAAAATCACCTTCCTGCCGTAATAGGGAATGTAGCGAATGTTCGAGGAGTGTGTGCTGCCTTGTATCACACACTTTCAGGACTGGGTAGTTTAACTTTGATCAGAGTGCCACAAATGTTTTTTTTTATGTTTTGCTGAATACGCTTGTGTTGGCATGTTCAACTTCTTAACCGGAACTTGGACAAAGTGTTGTTGCACTCTCCAGTGGCTGGTAAGCAACTAGACAAGTTGAAGTGTTAATAGTGTATTAACGGAGGTGGTTGCCAAATTAAGAAAAACAATTGCTTACTAATTGAGCTGTGCACTTTGCACTCCAAACATCCAAACACTCCAAACATCGAAGAACCCGGGGCTTTCCGCCCCGGGTTCTTCGTTTGTACTTGGAACCGAGTATTATTTCCTGTGCTTGTGTTTGTGCTCTGTCCTGCCCCCTCTTTTTTTCCTTGGTGTTTGCGCTTTTGAATTTTCATACAATTCTACAGAATGTCTCTACAAATAATAAATAGAGGCTATAGATTCGAAAGAAAATTAATCCACTTTTGTATCCACTGTCTATAGTTTTTTTTAGCCGCTTTTTTTACGCCATACTTCCTTTCTGATCAAATGTATTTCGAGGTATGTTTAGGGACGTTGAATCTTGTCAGATTCTGAATAGAGTTATCATTGTTTGGTAATGGCTCTCCCACAGTGTGTTTCAGGCTATGCCGATTCGTGTGTTTTATATTAGCCGGGAATCGGGAATTTGTACTCTCCGCTGTATGCTTTGCTCTCTTATTATACTCTTATGGCTGGTGATGATAGCGATGTCTTATTTATTTCTGCACTTACTTCCTGTGCCCGAGTCGGCGTGAAAGCGAAGGGATCACTCAGCATGTTCCCTGTGGAAAGTTTTTGTCAACGTGGTTACACAAAAAATCTATTACGAAGTATACGATATGCCGAACTCCTTCATATTTATTTATTTTTGTGAGTATCTGTTTCGTATAAAACATACAGAGCGCCTGAAGTAAATCATGTATACACGAATGTGGACCAATAAAATGTTTTCCAATCACTTTCTGTTGTTGAACCCAAAATGCTCCACCAGTCTGGAGTCAATGTGGAGATTGTGTAACTTTAACGTTTAACAGTAGAAAAAGCAAACAAACAAGATATACACCTCTGTTTTGTGAAGTAGAAATTTTGTTTGATACATATTGCGCATATTCTATCGTAAAAATTCAAATAAAACTGCGTCACCATTAAAAAAAAAGAAGCGGCTTTGGAAGTCGAGTAGCTCCCGAGAGCCTAGCGAGGAGGGAGGCGAGGAGGAAAGAGAAGGAAAGAAAGGAGAAGGGTACCGGAAAACCGGAGCAGAGATCCCCAACCGAGGCCGAAACTAACTTGACCGGAACCGGAGCCATATTCTGCTTAATGCCGCCTGCTAGGAGCGCTAGCTGTCACTGGTCTATCTGGGCCGCTGGGGCCCATGGCAGTGTCCGCTGTTTACCTTGTGCATATTACTCTATGCAATACGCGTCTCGCGCTTGCGACGCCTCTGGCGGGCCTCACTTGTATTTGTGGCAATGACGAGCACCCCTCGTTATCTCGGCAGCGTGTAGTTCTTGAAAGCTGCACGCGGACACTGCCGGCGCCAACTTTCCAATACGCATTCCGTTTGATTGTTTAGGTAGGGTTTCCGACGCTCCTTGTGCATTCGTCATAAAAACCAAGCGCAAAAATGTAAAAGAGAATCGATGAGCATATAAAATTCCCTTTCTTTTTCCTAAATTACACCGATTGATATCTAAAGTGTCCAATGAATAATGACTGAATCTTTACAATCCTAATTGCAACACGACACTGATCATTTCTTCTAGATATACACTCACGGTTTATAGTAATCCATTGTTCAAAGACTCAAATAAAGGTGCCGTGAGCACGGTGCCTTTATGACGATACCGGCCTTTAAAAATAGTTACTTAAAATACATTTCTGCACAGGCCAGTGGCTATCAATCAATCAGTCAATCAACTGAATAATCGTGCGTTTTTTTTTTTTTTGCCCTCAAAAGTGTTGGTAGACCCTCGAAGGGGTGCACGTAAATGGGACAAAAAATATCATAATGCTAACTTTCTCTCTATTCATTGAGAAGTTTCAGCGACGGTGTCACCACCCTGGCGGCTGGTCGCCGAAAGAGAAAGAGGGGGATAGGTTCGCTGGGCGTTGGCTTTGTCTAAATGCGTTCGCCGCGAACGTAGGATTATAAACTTCGGCAGCAAGAATATTACGCGGCTCTAGCGTTCCTATACGAGCAACAGAGGTGACACGATCTGCTACGACTAGCTACGACCACCCGACGCAGCGATGCAGGCGTCGAAGGAGCGGAACCTGTGCACTACGCAGTCAGTCGCCTTCGCCCGCTGCAGATCGTTTGGCATTCAGGGCTTTCCGCCCCGGGTTCTTCGTTTGTACTTGGAACCGAGTATTATTCCCTGTGCTTGCGTTTGTGCTCAGTGGCGTGATATAGACCTCATAGAGCAGTTTTTCAGACTCAAAAGCGACTCAAAGCTGGCATCGGAGGGGCTTGCAGCAACGCTTTCAATTTGTGCACGGGTGCGACGACTACACGGATAAATTTTAAAATTGCTGCTAGAAAGGTGGGCCATAGTCGCTTTGTGTTGACACGATTTTAAGTGTAAGTACTCCGTGCAAAGGCGAATCTATCGCGTTTCTAATCCACTTTTGTTTTTGTTGTTTTTATCACGCACGACCGACTACTAAGCAAATGCTTCTGTACCGATCACAGAGTGAGTGTCTTCGGCCTTACATTACGGAACGCCCAATAAAAAGTCATGTTCGTTCAGCGAGAAAACTTCCCTTTCGAGTGACCTTCTTCAATTGATAATTGCTTCCGTATCTAGGTGCTTTAATCAACGCGATCGATGAGGTTTGCTTCACTAGTTAAGACATTTACCTGCCACACGCGGCACTAATGATTGGCACGATGTATGCCACTGGTGGTATTGTGAATTGGTTTACTTCCAAGGCTAAAAGTGTAACAGGTGGGACCATTCACTTTGCTAAAAATGTGATGATATCGAAATTTTGTTGCATAAATAACGTTTTACGTTTAAAATTGATAAGAAACATGATCATGTGATGATGCATCTCTACAGCATAAGCTTTGCAGATTCAGTATAGGTATGCAAGGTTTTTAATGCACCAAATTGGTGATTACATGTCAATAAATATTGTGGTGGAAAACCGCCCATTGACTCGGTGAGTTTTGATCGTGACCATGGGTGTGATTTTGGCAAATTAGGTAATGGCACACCTTTTCCCCGACCATCTGGCTTCAAGGGACATGGCATCTAGGTGTGCTTAAATATGTTCATTTTAAAGGTTCAGTTGACCCCTCTGCATCATTACAGGAAGGCAGTCTCAAGCTACAACAAACAGCAGGGAATATACAATGCATAATAACAGGCACCAGTGCCCATGCGTATAGTCCGCAGAAGCCAATTTGAGCCTAAAATTGTTTTGTTTTGTTTAGATAGTTTGCATGTAGTGTGTAATCCGCAGGGCCTGGTTTCTGCGCCCAGTGCGTAGTCCGCTAAGCTGGTGCGTTGTGTCTTTGTGTTTTCTTCCTGGGTGGCATTTTCTTTAGAAGTTCTTCGGCGAACGCTTTTGAGCCTGAAGAACTGCACTTGAGGCCCATATCCAACAACTGAGCACACACACAAGCACAGAAAATAAAACTTGGTGCCAAGTACAAACGAACCACCTGGGCGGAAAGCCGTGAATGCCAAACGAGCAGCGTCGGGTACCGACGACTGACAGCGTTGCACCACATTGACGCCTGTATCGCTGCGGTGGGTGGTCGTAGCTAGTCGTAGCGAGATAATCTTCACTTCAAGCAAAAAATCTTGCCGTACCATAGTCAAGATATGTGTGCAAGTGTTCGACGCAAAGGCTCTCTCAGGTTGGTGCAGTTGTCATCAAGAAAGGTACATTTCAACAATGTTTGCGCGTTTGAGGCTGAAACTGTGACGCATACTTTATCTAAGCCTAAATGTATCGGTCTGCGGCTACAAACATTTTCGTTGACGTTGCTTAGATGATGCAACGAGTCAGGCCTCGCATTAAATGGTGTTGCGAACTCTTCAGTTGTGTATAAAAACTTATTTTTGCCCTAATAAAGGACATTTTCAAAGGTACAAGTGTCTTCTGCTGATACATATCTTCAAATTTACAATGCAGAGGCAAAAAAAAATCAACTGTTTTCATCTACCACTTAGCATAAGCACATTTTCCATTCATTCTTGAGCACACTCAAATATCAGCTTAGGTTGCTCTTGTTATAGAAGCTTTGTCCTGTTTTGTAAAAAGAAAAAAAGTTAAAAAAGCTTTACCTTCTGGAATTTATTAAAGACTTGTTTGTCAGCAGATATCACCGTGGCACATACAACTCGAACGACCGATGAGACTATTGCTATTACAATAAAGCTTTCCACAAGAGACAAAAAGAGGCTTGTAGGGGTGCACAAGCACATCGAAATGAGATTGGCGCTTCCGGGGCTTGTTTACATTATGCGTAAAAACAGGACGATCGGCGACCAGCTGATCGCAATATAACAGCAAGGATACCGATGTTTCGATACAGAACGCAGGATAAAGACCTCAGTCGTCCCTTGTATGCTGTAGCTGTCATACTTTCCATCCAACCGCTTTTTAGCACTATTAACTAGAACAACCGAAGAGTTCGCAAAACCGTTTAATCCGAGGCCTGAATGGTTACATCATCTAAGGAACGTCAACGAAATTGTAGCCGCAGATCGATAGGTTTAGTTCTAAATAAAGTACGGGTCATAGTTTCCACGCGTGAACATTGTTGATGTGTACCTCTCTTTGGACCCGTGTACATTCGGTTCATCTCGATGACAGTTGCATCAGTGAGACACCTCACGTCGAACACTTGCACACATATTTTGACTATGGCAAGATTTCTTGCCTTCGACTGGCTTGAACATTTCATTTGTAGCATCAGGGTAGGTCTTGGTTGAAGCGATGATCGTCTCGCACACGGCAACAAACAGAGAACGACACGTTTTGTTTCATTTTTACGCTACCGGTCTACGGGCGTCGCAAATCTATCCCCCTCCTTTCCGCCATGTTGGACCGATCGGAGCGCCCCCTATATTCGCTGAAACTCCTCAATTCCAAGGGTGGTGTGCTAACTATAAAAGCCGTTTACAACTCCCTGTAACGCCGGATTAGAGCGCAGCTCCTGAGAAGGAGGACGGAAGCGTACTCAGGGATAGGCGACTTCTTGAGGTCACGTGACCTCAGGGGGAGAGTCGTGTGACCTCAGGGGGTCACGTGACCGCGGGGCTCCCGTGACCTCGTGGGGGTCACGTGAACTCAGTGGGGGTCACGTGACCTCAGGGGGTCACGGGACCTCAGGGAGGTCACGTGACTTCAGAGGGGTCACGGAACCTCAGGGGGTCACGTGACCTCGAGGGTCACGTGACCCTGGCGGTCACGTGACCTCGCGGTTACGCCGACGCCGACGACGACGCCGACGCCGCTCAAGCCGGGAACGGGGGCTTAAGAGCTGCGCTCTAAAATATAAATATCCAGAAACTTTCGCCATGACAATTTTCCGTAATATTTCAATATCAGCGATGATGGCAGCGTCATAATTATTTACCATGTTGTAATTCACCTACATGTACGTCCACAGAGGGCCAGGATCAAAGCCAAACGGGGTAAAAAAAATGCCGCGAAAATATCGAGTCGTCGGGTACCCGCAATAAAAATCTACTTTCTAGCTAAGGCCCGGTACTCAATCACTGCGTTGAGCACCTTATAGAGGAACACGATATCGCGAAAGAGCCCTCCCTCTAAACATCTTTCTCACGGGTATGTGCGTCTCACTGTCGCGCATACCGGCCAAAACAAAATATCTGTCTGAGGTGGCGATTATTCCGCCAGCACCTAGCACAGAAAGCCTTCGTCTTTCTCTCCCGAGCGCCAGCACGACTGGACCCACTCAGCATCGCAGCCATTGCGTCTCGCTGCGTCTCACGAGGAGCGCTACAACAGCACACGTCTAGGGCAAGGCAGACGCGTCTGCCACTTTTGCAGCAACAATCCTTAAGGTTCGGCGTATTTGCTGCCTGGGGTGGATCGGAGATCAACTCACCAAGACGTCAGGCGCAGGACTTGTCGTCTAACTATAGATCTTGCGCAGGTTTCACTAAGCGGTGTTGCTCAGACTCTAACCTGACGTTCGACCAATACCCAGCAAAAGTTCCATAAACTTGAAGAAAATGCGCACCTTCCTGACACTAGCGATCAAAATAGGTGCAGTAGACACTGTCACAAAATCCGGCTGCGCCCGACAATAAAGGCATGTCTTTTGTATACGCGCGGTGAGCGACGGATCTTGTTGAAGCACATTCGGTGTTTTCTTACATTACGGGATAAAAAGATGCAGCTGCGGCTCCTCCTTTTATATGCCTTACCTTTGGACGTGACGGGGCACGCGGGTGAATGACCGCTCTGTCTTTTCTTTCTTGAGTTTGCTTTGTTCCTGTCGCCATGCGTTGTTCGGGGGAGTTGAGTGGGAACACCATGGGGAAAGGTTCAGAGCGCGGAAAGACACTGAAGTCGAAAGACACGGAACCGTTCGCGTCGAGCCCGGGAGGCGCGACAGGCAGCCAGCCAGGTCCAGTCAGGGGAAAACTTCATCCAATTGTGTGTGTATGTGTGCGTGTGGACGGCCACCTCGAGCCGTCCACTAGCCCACAGCTTGACAACGGGTCCACTCTTCTCCCCTTGGGCACTGCAGCGCAAGGCGCCGTAACTCCCGGACACTTCACTAATGAGACACTCTCTTCGCTCTCTCTATCGCCCTCCCTCTCTCTCCCTTTCTCTCTCTCATTTTAGTATTTCGTAATTCATTTCGCATTGCTTTAGCCTTTAAGCATATTTGTGTTAAGTCCAGGATTAAATTGTTTTGTGTTCAATTATCTGCTGATATCTAGCACGGCTGCTTTTGTCACCGAAACATTGGCCCAGTGAAGATCTGCGGCAACTTGTTTGTGAACGCCCCTCGCAGCTTGTAACATTGTTATTTAGTTTTTTATAGTCCAATCATTATATTTATTTAAACACTCGTTCGTTTTAAACTATGCGTTGTTTCTCATTCATTAAAAAGATTCCACCAGAGTATGGTACGATCGCCCGGTCGGACATACTATGTTTTATAGAAAGTAAAAATTGTATACGAACTTGTGAAAGGCACGTAAAGCTTTGGAAGTTACAAGCTACGCGTGAAAGTGAGCCCAGCAAGCGTAATTTTTCTCAGGATTTGCTAATATCTACATGAAAGGCCAAAATTTACCATTCAAGGCTACTGGCAGGCCAATATCGCCCATTGGAGGACAACGTTTTTCTAGTATTGACAAGCCAATGGTTGTGACAAGGCAACATTTTTCATTCTAAAGAAGCGTTTCAGCAATATCATCCAGCCAATACCACTGACGTGTCGATATTGCCCATTTTATGCCATTGTTAGTAATCCACTCTTGCTAAGCCAATGGAGCTGACAAGGCCGCAATGCCCCGTTTATGCCATTGTTCTTCCAATATTGGTAAGCCAATGAAGCCGACAGCCCAACGTTGCCCAGTTTGTGTCACTGTTCTTCCATTATTGGTCTTCCAATAGATACGATGGGTCATCATTGGAAACCTTGTAGAATGGCACAGCCAGTATTTGTGCCCGATTGTCTCCTGACGACCGTCACTGCTCCCTGTTTGGCCGGTGTAGTTTGAATATTGACCCAACACCACGTACTGCATGGTTGGTTACCTCTTAATTTTGCCGCGAATCCATTCAAGAAAGCACAATTTATACAAAATTGCAACTTCTATACCAAGTGTTTTGTGAAAATGACTGTTTATGGGAGGACATGACCGTACTCAATTTTTTTCCAATATTATTCTCTCAGCACTGCAAATGGAGTGAAATAAGCAAAACAAATACGTAAATACAAGGGTGCGACTTATAGATTGGAAGAATGGTAACTGCTCTTTTAATAGCTTCAACAAATAAGGTATTTAGCGTTTATCTCGTTATAATATACGCGAAAAAAACAAATATTTTGGTTACCTAATTTTTATGCAATGGCACCAATATTTCTTTTGGTTTCTACCTACCGAATCCCCCTAAATAAATAGGTAACTTGAATACAATTAACCGCTTGTGTCTATTACGTTTTTGGTTTGATAATACAATATAGAGCAAAATTGTTATGCAATAAATCTCCTCATCAAGGAACTATTATAAAACTCCCCATTTACATTTCTTGAACATGATTGTAAACCTGAGACTGGGACAGAAAGAGAACACAACAGAAGGTAGTAAAAGAGGAGGCGTTGGGCTGTGGGCTTCGCCGGGTGGCGGTGGTTATGCTAGAATGTGACCCTTTGTGTGAGTGTCCCACAGCCAAGGTCAAGGGAGATAAGAGAAGGTTTAGCTAAGTGTCATTGTCCTCTTGTCATGTGTGTTTTTGTGTTTTTTTGTAGAGACGGCGTTGGAGATGGGGTATATAAAGCGTGTTCGAAATAAACTTTGCAGCTGAGTTTGAGACGTTGCCTCTTCTTTTACTACCTTCTGTTGTGTTCTCTTTCTGCCCCAGTCTCAGGTTTACAATCATGTTCAACTTACACCAGCTCACCTGCACTCTGACTATTTTTACATTTCTTGACGCTGGAGATATCCCGCTACGAGAATGCAGTCTAAATATTTTAATGTCAACGACACTGCAAAAACAAAGAAAAGTTTTAAAGAATCTTTTTTTTTTGTCGAATAGGGTCATGGCTTCGACAGAATAACTTCTTCTCAACTTTATAATCCGCAGATATATATTTAACACCCCTTCTTTCAAATCGTTTAGAGATGAACCATACGATTTAAAAGATAAAGCTTCAAAACCCCTTGATTGCGCGGCCCTAAGTTTTCAGGAATTGTGCAGCGGGGTCATATTCGCGACCATTAAATTTCGCGATTTCTAAAGGCTGAAATCGCCTCTAGAGACAATAGTTCTATTCGCTCGCTCTACAGTTCAAGAATTTTTGCAACTCGCCAACTTCGCGGAAAGTAGAGGATCGCGAACATTGAGCATTTTGCAGTATATATTTCCGTGAATGGTAGAAATATGACAAAGTAATGAAATGGGGGTTCTTCGAATGAGCTGTATCTTCGAGTCCAGAGTTTTGATGAGATAAAGTTGCGAAGCGCAGGCAAATAACGTAACATAACTTAAGGTCGCGACATGTCTTATGAAAAGTTAAATATTCCAGAACTATACTTTCAAACTTTGGGACTCGAATTGTATTCATTGTGTACCCATTACAACTAGAACTCTTTTCTAGTACCCCTTGGTGCACCACATTTCAAACTAGGAGAGGCATAAATCTGCATTCTCCTTTCTGATGCGATTTCAGAAAAGTTTACTTTATAATCAACGAGTCCTTCAGAGGAAGGCCGATCAACCAATGCGTCGTGGAGGGGGTCTCTTCGTTCAATTCCCAGTGCGTCTCTGGCGACACTTCACCCACACTGGTAAGGAAGCCATATGAATGGCGTGCTCTCTCAAGCACCAAAAAATATATATATATATGTATTCTAAAGTAAGCCGCCATTACGTTTTTGCTGCTGAACGTGAAAACTGGGAGATAAGAACGTGAAGCCCTCAGATGTCAAATTTCACCGAACCATAAAAATCAAAACGCCAGGATTCAACGTGCCGAACAAACAAAGAGCAGCTCCCAAAACCCACAAAAGGACTGTTCAATAATCAATTCAAATTATCTCGGGTGTTTAACAGCATGCGACAATTATATAGGTTTCGCAGTGATGCATCTCAGTCTCGATTCGTATCCCTATCTTTGAAACCGTAGGACTGCACTCCGCAACAGTGTAATTGAAACGTTTCCTTTAGTTTGTAATTTTACTTTTTATCTTAGCAAAGTTTCTTTTTTATATTTTTGGGAGAGGTGCAATAGTGTGAGGTATCAGCACAAATTTATAAAAAAATACTTGATCATCATGTTTTGAGATTATGTTGAATGTCACGCATTTTTTCGATATTGTCAGAAAAGCTGACCCGAATAAAAATACTTTTTGCGTACTGCAATAGATTTTGGTACTACTTTTGAAAAATATTATGGCAATCAAGTGCCAGAAAAATAAAAATACAATCTTTGCGACATAGAAGTCAGGTATTTTTAAACAAATGTTTCAGGTATTTTTTTTTTCAAAAATCAAAACAAAAACTTTAGCTTTGACCTAAACTGCGAAATATCGAGCCGGCGAAATATAAGTCGTTTGCAGTAGTTGGTATGGGAAAAAAATAAAACTATTTTCAGAACAAATTGCAAGCCATCTTTTACGCGAACAGCATATTAATTAGCAATGTAATTACATAAAATTTACTCATCAGCTTCACAGCTATTGCAAATAAACATAATGTTACGATCAGAAACTTGCACAGAGTCCTCAAAACCCTTATATATCTGAATTTATGAAGACGTTGAGGACATGGAAAGGGCAAGGTCACACTAAAGTTCCCACTCGTGCCATAGGTGGAAGGTTGGCGATAAGAAAACACGGCTGATAAAAGAATCATCTGCGTTTCTGTTTCGCCTGTTTAACTGCGTGCTGCGGGGGTGGGAACATTAGTGCACCGCCGAGTGTCCCGGGTGCGGCACTCGTCCGAAATTTGCCTAATTTGGTGCTTATTTTATGAGTCTCAGCCAGTTTTTAATTGAAAACGTACGTTTATTTCCACTACTTAAAAAGCCAACCGCTCATTAAAAAAAAGTTGAGAAATTAGTGTATTTTTTCAAACCTCCATGCCTCGTAAATTGTTTCCGGAAAGGTCATTTTCTCCTTTCCCATCATCTTATTTGTTGCGGCGCGATTCAGATGAGCTACATGGTCAAACCAAGGGGTTGGGACCAGCTCAACTTAAAAGGGCACTGACACCCCAAAGGTCATATTTTTTTATTGTCGAAACGGTGCAAGTTGTAGTCATAGACACGCAAAAAAATCCGCCTCGCGGAGAAAATCGCGCGCTCGCGCCATTTTATTAGGGGCGAACCTCCTTAGGGTCTAGCCTTGTCCGGCGTCCGTGCTCACATCGATTTCCATCCCATCTGTGTTCTTAAAAAAGGAAAACAAATGCTTGCACAGTTGACAGGATTCGAACCTGTGCGGGGAGACCCCAATGGGTTTCTAGTTCATCGCCTTAACCACTCGGCCACGACTGCGGGACGAGTAGGGGGCTCTGAGATGTGGTAGTAACTCAAGAGCTGGGGATGTCATGAATGAAACGTTGCATGTAGCCGCTCAACGTCTATACAGGAGAGGGCGCTGCGGTCAAATGCGTATATAATCGCGTTAAACTTTGCATGCATTGGCTCAACGTTCATAGACGAGAGGGCGCTGCGGTAATATGCTAAAATACGTATATAACCACGTTCCATACCACACACTGTCTTTCTGACATTAATGAAAACAAACGAAAAGCTCGGCATGCTGCGGCTCAGCGTAACAGCACCACCAGAGCTTCTCCCCAATCAGCATCATTCACCACGTGGAGATGCGGTCTTTTTTTTTTGCGCTTTCCTCTCCCGCTTCTCGCCTTCTCGCTTCTTTTGATTCGTGACGTCAAGACTCATGAAATTTAGAAGCTTTGCAGGCGACATTTCTACAACATTTAGTAACGGCAATCGTAAAACATGTTTTTTAACGCAAGTGCGAACGCTCTAGAGCCCTTCTTTTTGAAATACCGAAAATCGGAGTCCGTTGTGATGTCGCGTCCTGGATTTGTATCCTCCCTCGGAAAACTTGGCGGCGCTCGAGCAGAGGATGATCGGTGAGTCCCGGACCCGAACGAAGAAACCGGTTTCCCGGTCCGATGGCGCCCTTCTCCCCCGCTCCTAACTTCGGGTCGTGGTGGCAACGGCGCTTTGCATTGTAGCGCGAAGCGGAGGTGCGAAAGAAAGTCGACTCGCAAGAGACCGCAAAATTTGACGTGACTGCACTGGCGCGGATGGCGCGGGAACTTCAAATTCAGCATTTAGAAATAGTTTTTTTTTTTACTTCACCAATACTGAATTCCCAAGTTTCGAATTTTAAGGGTAACGTCCCGACATTGTTTTCAATCGTTTCGGATAATAGAAAAGATATGATTTTGATGTGCCAGTGCCCCTTTAAGAAGGAAGCAGAAGGACGATAACGTTAAGAACACACTGCTGCTTTACTACCATCATTTTAATAAAAACATCATAATTCTTTGCTTGTTTCTTTCTCATGTTTGTTTAATCGGTGAATGGCGTCTACTATTTCTATTACCTCTACCTTCTCGTATATCTGGAGAACAACAGTATTTGCATTCGGAGGAACATACTTCACTTGTTGTGCAACGTAACTGACGAACGCAAATGTCCTGAATTTCTTCCGTGGATAGGTCCTTCGAGACTTTACGTTCAAGCTGGTCTATTTTGTGTACTAGGATGCTAAGATTGCCGTAATAGGCCTGGCACTTACATTCTCGACTATGAGCAGCTGGTGCCCTGCTCCTGTCAGGATCTTTTTAGGTTAACTGATTTTTCACGTTTCCGGTCGTTGCGCGCCAATGCAGCAACGCCCTTATAATAACGCAATGTTCAAAATCCCCTCTTTTCCCATTTAGAGTATAAGATATTCTGATCGGTGGAAAATATATTTCCTCGGTTAGGTAGTGTCAAATTCTGATGTTTAAATTCAAATTCAATTTATTTATTCCATGCCGAGCGCAGAACTTGCACGTCTTCCCGGTCAACAATAATATTAATGTTTTTATTATCCTGTGAAGTTATGGAACCACCGAAAAATGGTTTGCTTGTCTTTATGTTGTGTGGTCATTATGCTCAGGCGCATTATTGACGTTGTGGCGAACGTTTTTGAATATGAAAGCCAGTAACGTTTGTAGGTCTCAAGATTGTTTCTTAAAGGTGGATCTGAATTTACAATGTCATTACTTTATAGGCTGGTTCATATAGCTAGGAGAGCTACTCGCGTTACACAAATTTAAAGCTAGGAACCCTATAACCGATCGGGGCTAATATCTTCAACATTCGTGCCTACTCAAAATTTTATTCTAATGAATGTCTTGACGGGAAGCTCATAGTTAAAGGTGAGCCACATGCAACTTTGCTTAAAGCTTAACGATACTATCCGAGTACGGGGTAAAGAACCTGCGGAGAAAAACCTATCAAGCAATGATCAAGATTTTATCCTAGTTGAAAAAATAAACAAAGCAAAAAGCGCCATCTTCACAACGCTAGAAAAAAATAGCCAAGTCAGTCTTCCAACCAAGCTGAAAGAAGCCAAGGAAAACTAAATATCTCCATTCTTTTTAGGCATAACAAACAGAAAAGGAGTTCCTATTCGTGCTGCTGTAGCGGAGAGGAACACCTCAGAAGCCTGCGCAACGAAGGTTTTAGCCGAACATGTCTTCCAACTTTATGTACGAGACCTTGCTCGAACAGAATGGTTGTCTTCCTTCAAGGAAAAAAGGAAACCTCGTCGTTTTTTGGGTGTTCGATTGATATCCACGACGAGTATTACTATTCCGCACACAAGCGTCTTTGAAATTACCCCATCAACCATTGGTGACGAAGGCCTCCTGTCGTTCCAAAATGCAGGGCGCATGAGCTTCGGCACTTTCTTGGAGCACAGCAACTGGGCTCATTTTCCACCACTGCCCGTTTCGATATAATTGAGCATTGTACCGGCGTGCGGCCGTGTATCGTCACTACAGTGTGGTGCACGTTAAATACCCCAGGAAATTGGCTGCACTGAACTGGCTAAATTTCTCATCTACAGCTCAGACACCAGACGCCCATTGCCGTTTACTAACTTCTGGCTGTATAAACACTACAAACCTACAATTTACTCGTCAGCAACGATAGTGTCCCATGATCACCACTGCGTGCACAAAAGCGGTATACACGGACTCAACTCTGTGACGTCACGGCGCGGTGGTGGCGCGTCGGTCGCACTTCGGTCTGGGGCTGTGGACAAAAGTCCCCATGTCAGACGTGTATTCCTGCGTTGTTTAGAAAGGAACCAAGCAAAACCCTGCCTTCTCGTCAAAACGCCGCTACTGGGGCCGTCCCAAAAGTGTCGAGAAACGTTTAAAGGTCAGTTTTCACGTGCTCGGTTCGTCCGAGAATCTGGATATCTGCCGTGAAAAGGGAAAAGCAGACGCCGTCGGACAACGATTGTATGGGCGGGAAGCACTTTGGGTTGAATTCACGGATACTTGTGGTTATCAGATTTATTTGTTTCGTTCCAACGTGAACGCCAGAAAACCGTCAAGTTGTGCGGACCACCTGCGGACTACGTTCAGTGAGTCTTCAAGTTCAAACGGCCGCCTGATCGTTCGAACTGTCGTCTGCTCTCTTAGACGACGCTGGCCCGTAGACCAAATGTTGACCCAGTACTTGCGATAAGAAGTAAGTGCAGGCCTCAAAAGACTTCAATTTGAAGGTTGGTAAGCAGGCTCGGTGTAAACAGTAGATACAAGAAGATGTTGATCATTGTTACCAGTGTTACCATCACCGACTTGTTATGCCTAATTCACTTGGTCCGATTCTGCTTGCGATTCTCAGTATCGACGTCGACCATCTCAGCTACGGCTCGCGCTTTTGCAGCTCGAGCGGCGTCGCGACTAAAAATTGCGAGCGAAATCTCATCATGCGAATTAAGCATTAGCGTACATGCTGCGGCTTCCACGCGGAATGAATCGCCACATGTCACATTATTCACACAAAGTTTTGCGGTGTAACGAGCCTCGGTAATTTCGCTGACGCCGCTAAAATAGTCAGACATCGCCAAGAAGGCGTAGAATCAACAATTCGAACGCGAAAACGTGCAGGGGGACTGTAATGATGTCAACAATACGGCGACAAAAAAAGCAGGAAAATCAGACTACTAACGGAGAAAAGAAGAAAAAAAGAAAGTGGAGGGGAACGGGGAGATTCAGGGCGAAGAGCGGACGGATTCGGAAAAGCTTGGCTCCGGAATACACCGGCGAAGCTGTCATTCACAGAAGTCTGCCGACCTGTCCTCACCGTCGACATTGAACGGCAAGCCTGGCTCAAGAGCGAACCGGCAAAGTCATCCTGACAACCGGTTGACTGGTCACCATCGGTACGCTGGCAGCTAGAGCCAAACGAGACCGGCTTCTACCACCAGCGTAAACCAGTGCCAACCTCGGCAAGTCGTACTTTGGACTTATATATATTTGTATATTTGCTAATAAGTTTCCTTTTTTTACGTGGATTCAAAAAGTAGAACAACTGGGTGCAAATATATTTTTTTACATCAAAAATCAGACGGACCTCTCAGTTTCCTTTCTTTAAACCATATAAATCTGACAGGGAGTCACACCGACGCTGAAAACATCGCATTTTAATGGTATGTTTATGGGCGACGGCGACCGTCTTGCCCACACCCCCATCGTGCATGCGCGGCGCCGGTGGCGTCCGCTAGGGGCGCTCCGGTTTGTTTGTAAACACGAGTTGGTGTATATGCACTGGCTCAAAGATGGCTCCATATCTAACCAACGTTTTTCTCACGGGTTGTTTAATACCTATTGGCGAAATTCTCGATGAACCAATAAGTTAGGTTATTTTGAAATATGTAGACAATTCTTAGTGTATTTTTTCTACAAAATCAAAAAAATGAAAGGGTGGTTTGATATCATTCTGAGAAGCGTCCGAGAAAGTAGTGTGGTGCTCACATTCACCTAAAAGGTTCGAATTCGGATTCGGGCATGTATGTTGAAGATAGCACCCCAGTTCGGGGTGCTATCGGGGGAAAGGTTTTCTAACATTAAAAAAATGTCAAACGGAGAGAAACTAAAACAGCTGTTTCAACCAGCCTAATGCAGTAGTATCAACATCAAGTCAGACACACTTTTGAGAAAGACATATCTAAACTTCGCAGTACTGGATACCCACAATCTTTGGGGGCCTCCATACGCAAAAGAAAACATGCCACATCGGTGAGAACGCGCCTGATTATAAAAACCACACAACGTAAAACGAAGATATTGACACCATTCTCCATGGTTTTATACACTCATGGGATTCCTCATAGGTTAAGAAAGATGGCGAGCAGGCAGGACGTGAAAGTTGTGTACTATGCGCCGAATGAGGCCTATTCAATTTGCCGCAAGGTGAATTACACACCCCATAACCAAGAAAATATTTTATCCACTACTCACAGGACTAACTACGCCCCATGTGAACAATAGGTTATTTTAGAACATTCTCTTTACATGAGGGCGTTGCTAACTAGGGCAAACAAGACTGCATAACTGATCGAAGAGGTGAACATGCAGCGAACTTAAACATCCTAACAAAATCAAAGCACATAGCCGATGACCATGGGTGATGCAAATGGAACAACAGTTTTAACATATTCGGCCAGCTTTGAAAACCTCAGTAACAAACTCGCACGGGAGATGTAGGAAGACCTAGCCATTGAAGAAAATAAGAAGAAAATGTGTCAGTTTCATTTCTTTCCTTTCCATTTATGAATACCTCACAAGCGCCCCGTATTGCACATCTGAGGGAGTAAATTCAATGCTTTAGAAACAATAATTCCATGTAAGAATAACAAAAACTAATTATGCTAGTAATAGCAAAGAAATTCAAATATATCACAATGAAAAATGTGTGTAACGGTAATATGTTGCAGCGAAAACGTACATCAAGATTCACCAGTAGGGCCCATATACTTATGAATCCAGCATAATTTTTTACCGATGCGATGTCGGCAGGCAGCTTGTTTCATTCAAAAATAGAAAATTGCAATGGAGACGTCTGAAATTTTATGGTACAAAATGGCTCTAACCTTCTACTTTTCGGTGTTTCAACATTCTTTCTCAAGTGTGAGATGTTTTAGCAAGATAGCAAACTTACACCAGCTCGCCTGCTCCCTCACTTTGTTTTCTACATTGACCATTGATATTCTCACTGAAAGGCTTTTCTAGAAAACACGAACTTGACAGTCCCAGCTCGAAGCCCAAGAAGCTAATTTGTGAACTCTCGAGGGAAGGAGCCTGACTTCCATTCGTGGAGCTCGGTAACGATGGGTTTATTATGTATGGTTCACAGCGTTTAGACGCTCGGAAAGTGATCATCTGGCAGCATTTTTAGCGTGGAAGGCGGTGAATAAGTTTTCGCGTCGTCATCAATCCGTAAACAGGAGAAAGGGGATTGGGGGTTTGAATTCGTAACGATTATAAGTGGTTTCATTACTTTGAAAAGTAATCAGATTCCTCGCTTAATTACAACACAATAAAAGTAAATAGCCGAATACAAAATTACTTTTCAAAAATTGACATCCCTTCCATTCCTTGAAGAGGGAAGTCCAGCGAAGCTGGCGCTTTGGTAGGATTTGCTATGTCGGGGCTTGGCTGTATTGGGAATTTGCTATGTTATGGTTTGGCGCCGCGGTGATATGCGTCGTACTTGCGTTTGGCTTCCCTTGCTCGATGATCCTCGGTGGCATTGGCTCGATGGCGTCGGTTCCATCGACGCTGTTGCTCGCGTCGGCGCTCGACGCGGGCGAGGTCTTCCTCGGGGGGGAGCTTGGTCGGCACTCGAAGTTGTCGGGCTGGGAGCAGCGGCAAAGGCGGTTTCACGCTGGCGGCGTGCCAATCTCGCTTGTGGGCGCGCAGACGCTTCTCGTACTTCCGCTGCTCCTCTTCGGAACGGACAACACGGGTGCGACATATGTGAAGTGTGAAGTCTAAATGATAATAAAAACAGTGGCACAATCTCTACATCACAGACAAAGAAAACATACGGTTGCTGGGTAGAGACAATGACGTTTTATTATATCGCGGCTACGCCAATCACGGCGCAGGCTCTAGTGCGCCGCAAAGGTGGCCGCCGAAGAGCGCGCGGCATTGCACAATGTCGGGGGAGAGACGTTTTATTATAGCGCAGCTACGCCAATCGCGTCGCAGGCTCTGGTGCGCCGCACAGGTGGCCGCCGAAGAGCGCGCAGCATTGCGCAATGTCAGGGGGAGAGACGCCGCGCGTAGCGAGGAGTATACACAACTCAGGAAAGAGGCGGCGGTGTTGGAGAGGAGTATAAAGTGGGGCATACACCGTTGCGCTTGAAAATTGTTGATCTACTCACGATCTGTCGCCGAAGACGATCCGCCAGAACATAGCCATAGAGAGCTTCGCTCTAAAAGTAATCGATACCATGTAATTTGACTACTTGTGATGATTACCATTCAAGTGTGCGGGCAGTCCAGCGGCAGTTTGTCCTATTCCACTTCTTTATCAATTCTTTTGAGGTTTGGCAGTCCATCCTAACATCTCGTTTGAAGGGATTTTGCAAAGTATTTGCCAAAACACCCTGTATATTCCGCCACCAAAACTCATAAGGTACATTTTGCGAACCAAAACAACAGCTAAACCCCTTAACATTTGTTGTCAGGTTATATTCTCACCAGACCCGTTCAGTTTTCCTTCGAAAGTTGATTAAAGTTAAACAATTCTGTGTTCGTTTTTTTTCCTCAAGGGCTAACGGTTACTATATTGCTAGTGCTATGCGCCTATTTAAATGAAGAAGTCCCCATAAGTGCAATGTTATTAGCGAGTGTAGCACGAAATTATTCCGGACAATATAGACCCAGACAAAATGGTTCCATGTGATTTGTCAACATTTTGGGAGCTCTTTGAAGTTTAGTGAACTGCTACTTTGAAGCTTTATTCAACACTAGTGTAATGTATATTTAATGAATATAAGGCTTTTGCTATATACATGAGGAAACAACTCAAGAAGTCCGAGAGTTAGTTTGAATTATATTATCGTTAACTTGGCTCCATAGCTGCTATTCCCATAACTAAGAGCACTCTACAAAGCTGGAGCTTGGACGTCACAACACGAATACACACGCGCACACTAAAAGCGCAAGGTCGCGATGCGCTCCGCGATTTATTGGTCAAGCCGGTAATGACATCCACAAAAAGGTCGATGAACGGTAATAGTACGTTTTGCTTTCAGCACTGCTTGATCGATCCTATCTGCTCGTGCCATCGGCTGCACTGCTACTTTAGTTATAGGCGTGGGTGAAAATTTAAAGAGATTCGACGGTATTTTTTTTTTGTAATTTCAAATTAACGCAATGGCACTGCAAGAAAAAGAATGCGCACTATGATTCAGACAATGTCTTGCACTACATATTTTGGGATGGCGTAAATGCAATCGCATATTGCTACAGCGTGATGAACGTTAAAGACTCTAGGCTAGCAGTGATAAAGCCCTTGCAACATGTATCGTCTATAGCGTAATCCAGTTTCGCCGCTCCTCAACGGCAGACAGACCTTACACTATGTAAACACGAACGTCAGTTATTCATATATTTTTAACAGTATTTTGTAACAACGTTTCTCTTCTCGTGTCTATTATATCAAATATTATCGACATTTTATTTGATATATCTACCTCAAAATATTATTTCTAGTGGATTATTTTCCCTTCATGGCTCAGCTACTGGCATGACATGTGTTTTAAACTGAATATCCAACTTTAAATTGCTTTGTATTTCGTATCTCAAAAGAGTCATGCAACGATATTCGCTTCGACCGTTTCTCACTTTACAAGAGTTTACTGGCACTAGTGGTACCCAACTATACTTGCACAGAACGCCACCCACGAGGAAACTTCCTTTCAATCTATCCTTCGCAAAACTTGAAGACGTATCTGGGAGTCCCAGTGTAATCAATAGCTCGGCAAGCATTCGGGTACTGGCCTGTGTTCAATCGCTGCAATGACGAAAATAGTCAAAACAAAATAGCCTGTGCATAGCCAATCCACTGTGTGGCTATGATCAACATAGGCGGCATATCACGTGGCCGCTTGTTCCATCGGGCAGCGGAGAAAAGTTCATTGGAGAAAACCTCACCAGAAAAACGCTCATCGCAAAACGATTCAATAAGGAAAAAAGCTCACCGGCTTGTTGACGGATGTTGAGAAAATCTCACCTACCTATATGAGAATCTAGTGTTGACTCAGGGGAAATACGTTCACTCAGGTACTCTCCTTAGCACCATGAGGGGCTTCATTTTGACAATAAAGTTTCACACACGCGCACACACACACACAGAACACACACACACACACATCTAAAATATGCTGGGATGCGTTACGCGCATGCCGTCATTCTGCACTTCACTTGCAGAATTTATTTTTAAAATATACAAACGCCCTGTAACAGGTCAAGCGTTGCCCGACCAGAATAAGTTATAAAATTAAAAATAACGGGGAAAAATATACCCAATGTAGAGTGCTGCAACATAAGTAGTTTTTGTATATTTTCTTATGACATGAACTCTCATGTAGTATACCGACACCGCATTGCCGAATTTCCACATTTCACTATTTGTTTAAAAAGCAGTGGTTTTAATTCGTTCTTTATTCGAACGGAAAACTAAAAAAAAAAAACGTCGTATTCCTTTTACCGCGGCTACACCGAAATAAATATTGTAACACGCGAAATAAGTAAACATAAACGCGGAATGAGAGCTACCGTCAGGGTGTAGAATTAAAATGAAGACGACCTAAATCGTGATTTACTGCAGACCAGTCTTACTAAGATAATTGAAATGAAAATTATCGGAAAAATATATCTTTACCGTTTGTTTATTATTCAATGCTTTCAATATGCGTATATCGCCTGTATCTAAAGCAAAGAAGCATCCCCCCCAAAAAATATTTATATTCGACTAATTAAACACGACCAAAAAGCAGTGGTCTTCAGAACATATCGATGCGTTGAGCTTTATTTCTACCTCCCAATTCGTTCATCAGTTAAGTCACATTTTTTCGCAATCATATGAGAACGCACAATATAGAAACGAAAACTGGGAAAGTAATATCCTATTCCAAGAAAATCACATCACAGAAAAAAAAACGCTGATAAAGTTTTTTTTTCGCTAACAACATCTTTAGCTGTTCTTGATGTAGTATGGCGGGGTGTTCATGAAGAAAAAGTTGTTAAAATTGCAGTAATTATTTTTTTTACATGTTCTCATTGATCCGAAGAATCGGTCAAACAAACTCCAGTGTTTAGAAATGCATATATAGTGTTACATTATCAATATTTTCATACTACATTGATAATAGTCTGATTCAAGTAAAATAAATCTGACAATTTTGTGGTATTAACAGAGCAAATACAAGGACGGATAGATAAGGGTCCTTATTGTATTTGCGCTGTTAATTACACATAATGATCAACCAACTAGCCAACCAGATGATCGTGATAAATCTGACAACTTAAAAAAATATGTTTTTAATTTTTTTTTTCTATTTTGCCCACAGCAGAGCAGCCTGATGTGAAGTGTGCGCACCGCGTGACAACGACAAGATAAATAAACGATGGGATCTTTTTACAATCTAGTGTTTGCCTTTACAACTACTGGTGCGGTAGGGATTGCTCATATTGGGGCACAAACTTATACGATAAAAATTTCGCGCTGACCAACTCCTACTCTAAGCAAAATTTGAAAATTCGCTTTCCGCTAACTTTGCTGCATGGTATCCCGCCTGCGTGAGAGGCGCCTGAAACTTTGGTAGCACTACGTTGCTATTGAATTATATGGACTACTTTACATAAAATATTAAGTTGATGTGAGCTTTGCACCGGGTCTGTCAAAAGACTAGTGAGCTTTTCTCCAGACCCGCACAAAAGTGGTTGAGCGCTTTTCCGGTCAGCTTATCTCCGGCGAGCTTTTCTCCTGTGAGCTTTTCTCCTGTGAGCTTTACTCCGGGATTCGTTCTTGCTGCAAGGTGATGAACTGAACGCTTCTCGTTTTCTTCATTTTTTTCTGCCATTTCCTTTACTTGCGGCATAACTTAACGCGTGTTCCATAGTTCATTAACGCTAGGGATTCATTCTGAGTGGAATGTTTGCAGAAGTTCGAACATCGTTGTATCGCCTCAGAGTTTTAGCGAAACATTTGTTCCTGTAGTGTAGATGGTTGAGCGTGTTGGTTATTAATTCACGGTAAGGAAAGAGGGACATTTAAGACAAACAGACAAGACAGGCTTTCGACTTTCAGCCTGTCTTGTCTGTTTGTCTTAAATGTCCCTCTTTCCTTATCGTGCATTTGTTCCTCTATGCCCATTCTGCAGCAAGCGCCAACAATCGATGAAACTACGAGAAACAAGCTATATAGCTTGTTTCTCGTAGTTTCATGGCAAACTTTTTTTTTAAATACATATAATGTGTTTTAAAAGAAAGTTTGGCATTTTGTATGGGGCGATTTCGACCAGAATTCATTTTGTCCGCGGCTATTTTTTCTGGGACCATTTTGTCCGGGATCATTTTGTCCGGATTCCAGTATTAGCAGTGTTCGCCGTTTAGTCTCAGTTACTGCCTTTAGGCTCAAAACGTGCAGCGTACTTGTAGTAGAGATGCCATAAGGAACGTGTCAGGCCAATCTCCAATATCACTGGTCACTGGTCAATAGAAATCCTTTAAAGTACTTTGTCACAAAGTGCAATTTAAAATGGGGTTGAGTAGCTGTTTGTAAGACTAGAGCGTAAACAACGTTACAGAAAAAAGAGACAGGCACACCCTGCTTGAATTGATGGTAATACCATAGTGGTATTGTGATTAGTAACGCGCATCTGTCTCATCGCTGTTCTACCCAGTAACATGACCGAGGCTTGTAAACTCGCAGTATGATCTCACGTTACCCATTTACCGTAATCAGCAAAACGCGCTTAAGGAACGTACCTAGGTGCTTCAGAGTTCTTATAGAAGTATTGGCAGGAGCCCATAACATCTCCATTTCCTATCATTACTAATAATTGTTCTCTAAAACAAAAGTTCTTAAAATCGCTTTTTATAAACTCAGGTCTCTGCCAGAGAGCTCCTAGTGTTTTTTCCTATTTTTCCTATTTTTACCTTTTGTTCATCAGGGCAGTCGCGATCACTCGTGTGTGCCAATTGCATACTCGACCGCCTGTTTTGACATGCGTGTACCAGGCATTCTAATCCGTGTGCAGACAACGCGTCAATTTTCAGTTACTATTTTAGAGTTGTTGTACAAGAGGCATTTACAAAGTTTTTATTATCGGCTTCAGATATTTTTTAAAAAAAGTTAACTAAATAGGCATCAACATCAGCGCAGCAAGTTAGCGTGAGTGTTGGATCAGTGCTCAACATTATTCAAAGCAACCTGCATACGACGAAATTTCATCACCATGTAAAAATACCTCCAAAAAATGTTATAGCTGGGTGTCGATTAAAATGTTTAACCCGATTAATCGTCACCCTGTAATCGATTAACTAACCTATTAATCAGTCTAGTTTGTTTTTAATTATAATACTTGAAAACACTTTTTTTTTCCAAATTATTGGATAAACGGTGTAATAAAGAATTTCAATTATGAATAACCCGGATGTATAGTTGACGACAGTTCAAAGACACTCACAAACACAGATTTCTACTTCAGCTGCATGAGGTAAAGAGTCTCGTTCATATTCTCCGGCAAGAAAGACATTCTTTGATTTTTTTTCACAGAAGCCTTTGCTGAACTAAACAGACGGTCACACTGTATTAAAGTAGCCGGGACCTGTGTAACCTTTTGAACATGTCTGAAATTGCAAATCTCACCGTACAGCTCACTTTAGGCTAACACTTTACCGAAATTATGTTTTTCGTACAAGTGTACTCGTCCACGTCTGCACGGTGAAATCGTTTATTTTCTCTTTCTTTTGGTTCGTCAAAATTATAGCGATTAACGGGTTAAAATAATTAAACACGATTTAATCATTAGTCGAATAATCGGTAAGTTAATCGATCAATTGCCCAGCTTTATAAAATATCACTCGCGGAAATTTGGCAGCTGTGCGAGAGCGACCCGGATAACTTTTTTGACCGCCTCAACCTCCATCGCCGAGTGTTGGTGTGATCCAGAGAGAACACTACAAAGTGAACAATGAAAAAAAAAAAAAAAAGGCTAGTGCCTTGCCGCCGGCGGGAAAGGCTAGGCTGAGTGTTTTGGTGCTGTCGTGGTGTTCTCCTAATAGTTCCAACACGCTCGTCAAAATCTTCCCACAAAGTTGCTAGAAAATATCAGGGCAAATAGCAGAAAGAAGTTTACGAAAGGCCTTCTTTCACGTCATTACAATACACCGGCTCAGTCGGCATAGGCGATGTTTTCGCAAGGGCCTCTTTAGCATACAAAATGTTGCGTCATCCCCCCGTTAAGCCCTACCTCGCACATAGTGACTTCTTCCTCTTCCCTCGCATGATTACTCCACAGTGTGGAAATCATTTCAAGGACGAATACAAAGTTATTGCTGAAGTGTAGCGATTCCTGAAGATTCAAAACGAGGAGTTGTTTACCAATAGTATCCGGCAGGCTGTCCATATCGCTGCCGAAAGGGCGTGACTTTGGTGGAAAATATGTGAAAAAAACAACTAAACTACTACTCCAGCTTCACTCTTGAATCTGCATTCCTTCATGGCAGTAATACGAACTTCATGAACGCCCCGCGTACTTAGTTGATCTGAGGCACGTTTTAACCGCGTATAAATAAAAATTACGTTTTGCAGAATTTGGTGACCAGCGCGAGGAATTCCCGATACATCTATTTTTTCGACAATTATTTTCTCGAAGGTCCCATAGGTTAATCGGTAGAAAAAACAACTCTCCCGAAAAGTACAACTTGGGAGTTTTGCATGCCAGCCCAACACATCTGGCACGCTTCAGCCTAGGACTGAGGAATAATTCCCACCGCCTGGCTTTTGATACGCAACAGAAATCTCGGTTTCACGACACCTTACCCCCAATAAGCCACAGGAGAGTGCGGCCACCTCGGCCGGAATCCGAAACAGCTTCAGCGGGAGTGCAGGAAGGCGCTTTGCCTCGTAGCCACCGAGGCAGCTTTAAAACAACGCGTTCGAGACTTCGCCCACTTCACAATTGTCACAGTCTTTCTCAATGCACCCGGCCTACGACTCCGCCCAGCCACTAAGTGCACCCCCCCCCCCTCCCCCCAAAACGCACACGCATCCACAAAGAGGAGACAGGAGACGGCCGATGCCTCGTCGCTACCACTTCCGGGCTCTTATTTTTTAATATACCAAAGTCTGCGGCGTAGTGCATTTAACCGTCGTACATTTCGAATAACAAATACGATGAATGGCATTCGAAATTGTTAGACATTTAGCTCGTGACATCCCTAAACTTAGGAAAAAATGAAAGCCTTCGCAAACTAGTGCATGTTTATAGAAGCAGGAACGGACCCGGTTTGGGAGACGATGAAAGGGTTAAAACACAGGCGAGCTGGAGAAGAACTTCCATAGTAACCGCAGACACGAAACGATGCTCTTTCGCGCACTAGACCTTTTTTTCTCGTTTAAGTCGTTTCTGTTTATATCACGCCCTTCTCGTGCCTTTGTGATAACATGTAGTATTTACGCCTGAGGCTGTCAATTTAAGCGATACAATGTGTGTATAGACATCGCTTAAACAATCTGAATACTATTCGCCTCCAAGTTTCTCTATCCAGATGAAAGGTAGAGAAGTTTTAATTATATTTGTTCAAAGGCTATTTTCCCGTCACTTCTGCAGAGCACCAGCCTGGACGTAATACTGGGCATTCCTGATCCGAAGTCTATCTTCGCACTTTCGATAACCCTTGCACTTATCTTCTACATTAATGTTGCGGCCAGTCCATCAAATCCGCTAATTGGAAGCTCCTGCGCTCATGGTGCTCACGAAAATTTTCAATATGTAAGTAAATAATATAGAAGTGGACTCTATACATACTTAATTGCTATTTTTATGAATGCAGTCCTTTAACTCATTACCTGTGGGGTTCTTCGCCGGGAGCTGACGTTCTGGAGAAATCAAGTTTCACTTGATTAAATTTAGACATAGAAAGTGAAATAAATATTCAGCTTTCTGTATCAAACGGTTTGCGGCTGATGCGGAGCGCAAGTTTGTCTGCTTCTTTTGCAGGGGTTGCGATGGTGTCAGAACGCCAAGCTCTTATTGGCTGAATGAAAAACAAATAGTGGGTAGACCCCGAGGCATCTAGCATTCAGATCTACCCACTGTCTTTTCAAACATAGCCAATCAGGGCTCGGCGTCGTTCTGACGTCACTGCAACTCCTGCGCAAGAAGCAGAAGACTTTCTCGCCGCAAACGATGAAATGTGTTTATTAGTAATATTAAGGGATAAGCTTTGTTACAATTTTTATGAAGAGTACTTAGCATAGAAAAAAAAAACACTATACGCAAATCGTAGCGTAATAAAACAAAAACAAACAAAGAAAACGCAAATAGCTCGCTATGCTTACCCAAATAAAATCCTATATTGCAGCCCGAGTCAAAGAGATCGATGGCTCTTTAAAGAAATTTAGTAATTTGGTATGTAAAGGTATCGAGCTATGTATCATATTGCCCCCGCGCGTCGGCGAGTGAGCGCGTGCTTCGCCGAGTGGTTACAGCGCTTGACTGTCGCGCGCAAAGTCTAGGTTCGACTTCAGTCAGAGCAGTGCCGTATTGAAAAATCCGGCGAAAACTTCCAGTGACATTCGGTGGAGACGGGTTAATTTCCACCCATTTTCACCAGAAACCAGCGTAGTTTACCAGTTTTTTGGTGGAAGTATTACCGGCCGCCACTTCCAGTACTCAGTTTTCGCTGGACCTTTTACCGGAGCCACTTACGGTTAAAATCCGGCAAAAACTTACAACTAGATTCGGTGGAAACGAGTTAATTTCCACTCATTTTCACCAGAAACCAGTTAAACCAGAGCCACTTTCGATTAACCGCCGCTGGAATCCTACCGGAAGACACTCTCGCTTGCCGGGCACCAAACATCACTGGAAGCCGACGCCAGGGAAACGGCTAAAGTCAAGGTAGCCAAGACGAGCAGGGGGACTGTGTTTGTAATGGCGGCCGCCAATGCAGCGGCATTCTCGTGAGTGCGTGTTTTAGCTCGAAACGACGTTGCAATTCTGCAAGAATGCGTGCAGCGAACTGTTTTGACGATCCAAAAAGCTGGGCAGTGATCACCGGCAACTTAATATTTGCGACAGGCAAAAGTCTGGGCCAGAGCAGGTACGAGACCACCCGAGCGGCAATCTCGTTAGTGCAAGTTTTAGATCGGGACGGGGCTGCAATCCTCAAGAAGTGCGTGCAGTGAACTGTTTTGACGATCCAAAAAGGAGGGCACTTTCACCCATTTTCATCACAAACCAGTTTACCATGTCCTTAGTAGAATATTTTCCGGCAAACAGATTTCACTGGAATGTCACCGGCAGCCCCTTTTGTATACCACGCAGACGACCCAGTTTTCCTAGAAATCTTACTCGAAACGGGTGACTCGCTTCCCTGTTTACCGACCTTCACTCGAAGCCGACGCGAGGGGAGGGGGAAGCCGAGACGAGCCGGGAACTGGGCGTGTAATTATGGCGCCTCGCACCAAGGAGGAGTCCCCACGCACCCTCTCTCCCTCGCATTGGGTTTGTGGGGAAAATGCAAAAGAATCGTTTTGCTGACATTTTTTTTTTTAAGAAAACCGGTTTCTTTGTCCGTCAACGAGCAGCGGCCGGCCAAGGGCGAACGCTCAGTTTCGGCTTCTCGTTCCATGTGTGCGAGCTGTATCTTCCAACGCAGCTGGGTGTGAAGATGAAACGAATATATTTTTCAGTGACTTGTTTCTCACGCCTCTTTGTCCGTCAGTCTTCAGAAGCATCCAGCAAGCGAAGAAGACTGTGCCCAAGATTTCTCAACGTCGGCGGATGTTTGTTTTGCGCGTTCGTGGTTTTCGCTAAGCGTGCTACTGACGCCTGGTGCACCCGTGGCCACGGCATCAGGGACGACATCGTGAGTGTGCCCGGGATTTCTCAACGGCGGCGGATGTTCGTTCCGCTGGATCGTGGTTTTCGCTAAGCGTGCTACTGACGCCTGGTGCACCCGTGGCCACGGCATCAGGGACGACATCGTGAGTGTGCCCGGGATTTCTCAACGGCGGTGGATGTTCGTTCCGCGCGATCGCGGTTTTCGCTAAGCGTGATACTGGCGCCTGGTGCACCCGCGGCGACGGCATCAGGGACGACATCGTGAGTGTGCCCGGGATTTCTCAACGGCGGCGGATGTTCGTTCCGCGCGATCGTGGTTTTCGCTAAGCGTGATACTGACGCCTGGTGCACCCGTGGCCACGGCATCAGGGACGACATCGTGAGTGTACCCGGGATTTCTTAACGGCGGCGGATGTTCGTTCCGCGCGGTCGTGGTTTTCGCTAAGCGTGATACTGACGCCTGGTGCACCCGTGGCCACGGCATCAGGGACGACATCGTGAGTGTACACGGGATTTCTCAACGGCGGCGGATGTTCGTTCCGCTCGATCGTGGTTTTCGCTAAGCGTGCTACTGACGCCTGGTGCACCCGTGGCCACGGCATCAGGGACGACATCGTGAGTGTGCCCGGGATTTCTCAACGGCGGTGGATGTTCGTTCCGCGCGATCGTGGTTTTCGCTAAGCGTGATACTGGCGCCTGGTGCACCCGCGGCGACGGCATCAGGGACGACATCGTGAGTGTGCCCGGGATTTCTCAACGGCGGTGGATGTTCGTTCCGCGCGATCGTGGTTTTCGCTAAGCGTGCTAACACCTGGTGCATTCGCGGCGACGGCATCAGGGACGACATCGTGAGTGTGCGCGGGATTTCTCAACGGCGGCGGATATTCGCTCCGCGCGTCCGTGGTTTTCGCTAAACGTGGTGCTAACAGTATACCTGTGTGTGTCCGTGTGATGCACCTGCGCGGTTTTATTAGTTGAACTACCGTGCGTCTAGGAATTTACCCAGCGGCATTGTGAGTACCTTGAAAGATATATTTTGCGGCAAAGAACTTGGTTGTTCCTATTTGGTCAAGTTGCTTTTGTCTGCAGTTTTGCAAATTGTTTCACTGGTATCGACCCTGTTAAATAAATACATAGAACCTTCAGGTGTATATGGACTAACTACTTTAATTGTTACCGAATCGTCCAGCATCTGGTAAACATAACCAACCACGGTTCAAGGCTTCCTCCTAAGTGCCTTCCGTTAACGTCCAAAAAAACAAAGACAAAACACGGTAAATTCCTGGCAATCTGGCTATGTTCTGGTAAATTCTGGCTTTACTAGAAATGAAAAGTCCCATAATCCAGTAAAATAGATTTTTACTGGAAATAACATTCCGGTAAAAAAAATATTTTTCAATAGGGTGTCCTTTTATTTATTATATCAACTTGGCTTTCTCGTAATTTCAAGAACATAATCGTCTGATCGAGTTCCGAATGTACTACGCGCCGAACGTTTACGCCGAATGTTCCAGAAGCCCACGCGTGTACATAAGGGGCTCCGCGTGGCGAGTCGGCGACAGTCTCGCCCCACCGTTTGATCCTGCTGTTACGTCGACTTCGACGCCCCCGACGCTTTGTTGTCATCCTCTGTTCCCTTTTTCATTTAGGCACAAGTTCGTCCCATTAAACGTTTTAGTTTCCTCAGTCATTCTTTGCTTCGTCACCTCAGCATTCATGGCATTTTGGTGGAGGTGCGGGGTAACGCATGACCCTGCAGGGTACTGCTCCGAGGGTCCGAAGTGCAGGTCCGACACCAAGCCCACGAAGACAAAACGAAGACATTACCGGGACCCGATTTTGTCACCGCTTTCAAGGCCTACACCCGGAATACATACTCCTGCCTGCCAAGACCAAGCAGCCGACGAATCCGATGATGGACAACCCGTCTTCGCAGACCCCGGCCGCCGCCGCCGTCCTATACCTGCCCGTCACACTTTGGACTCCGACACCTTTCTACGGGGAGATCCACGAGAACATCGAGGATTGGCTGCGAAATTATGAACGGGTAGCACGCCCCAAGGGATGGACGACTGAGCAGTGCCTCCACAACATCTACTTCTTTCTTAAAGGAACTGCGAGGCAGTGGTTTGAAAATCCCGAAGCGGCCTTCACTACGTCGGAGTCCTGCGCCGCCGAATTGAAGCGGACGTTCCTCAACCACAGCCGTCGTCAGAGGGCCGAGGACCTTTTCCAAACAAGGGTGCAGGGCCCCAGCGAAAGCTTGACGAGCTTCGTTGAAGATATAATGCGCCTATGTGCCCGAGCCAATCCGGAGGCAGCCGAGGAGAAGAACCTTCGCGTCTTCATGCGTGGCGTGCAGGCTGAAATTTTCGAAGGTTTTGCCCGTATTCCCCCGACAACCGTCGACGGCTTTGTGACTGAAGCCACAAACATGGAGCGCGCGCTGTTGGCCCGAGCAAGCCATTACCATCGACTCGCCGGCGTGCCTGCTCCTCCAACCGTCGCATTTTCCCGACTCAACCGAAACACCGCCGGTGTCGACGGCCTTCAGGAAATCCTCCGCGACATCGTCCGGGAAGAGCTTCGCGCGGTGCTACCCGCTGCTGATCGCCCGTCTTCTCGAAAGGCGCCACTCTGGGCCATGCTGAGGAACTCCGAGACTCCGCCGAAATCACCGCGATCGCTGAAGTATCCTTGCTACCTCAGCAATACAGCACGCCGCCAGCGCAGCTCGACGTTGACTTCAAGCTTTCAGGCCCGAAACGACGGCAGCTTACTACCCTACTCGCCGAATACAGCGACAGCTTCGCGAAGTCGTCGAAGGTGCGCCAAACCGGTGTGGCGAAGCACCGCATCGTTACCCAGGACGATGCTCTACCTGTGCATCGCTCGCCGTACAGAGTTTCTGTGAAAGAAACAGAGGTCATCCAGAAGCAAGTGGAAGAAATGTTGAACGACGACATAATCCAGCCTTCAAGCAGTTCGTGGGCGTCTCCAGTCGTACTGGGTAAGAAGAAGGACGGGGTGCTTAGGTTCTGCGTGGACTCCAGAACGCTAAACTTGGTGACGAAGAAAGACGTCTGTCCTCTCCCCGCATCGACGACACGGTAGAACGCCTGCGACACTCTCGATATTTTTATATCGATGCACTTGAAGAGCGGCTACTGGCAGATCAAAGTCGACGAATGGGACTGAGAGGACGCCGGATGGTCTATACGACCATCCGTCACGCCGGATGGTCTGTACGAGCTCAAAGTGATGCCCTTCGGACTATGCACGGCGCCAACAATTTTCCAGCGTGTCATTGACACCGTACTGGCATGACAGAAATGACATAGCTGTCTCGTCTACCTTGACGACATCGTAGTGTTTTCAAGGAACTTCCACGAGCACTTGCGACGACTCCGCGCTGCTCTTTAAGCCATAGAAACCACCGGACTCACCCTCAAGCCGTCAAAGTGTCGGTTCGCCGATGACGAACTGAAGCTCCTGGTTCACGTGGTTGGTAACGAAGGCGTCCGCCCAGACCCCGAGAAGACTCGCGCCTTTGCGGCATTTCAAGCGCCGACAGACAAGAAGGCCGTGCGAAGATTTCTCGGACTTTGTGCCTACTGTCGACGCTTTGTCTGGGATTTCGCACGAATTGCCGCACCGTTCACAAATTCCACGAAGGGCACCGAGAAGGTCGAATGGGCCGAGGGGCAGCCGCAGGCATTCGACGTGCTGAAGTGAAAACTCCAAACTCCTCTGTTCTTGGACAGTTTGATCAGGATGAAGAAACTAAGATTCACACAGACAGAAATAACGCAGAACCTTGCGCGGTACTGGTTCAAGTGCAAGAAGCCACCGAGCGAGTCATCGCCTACGCAAGTCTGACACTGTCTAAAACGGAGAAGTTACTCCATGACTGAAAAAGAATGTCTTGAGGTCGTCTTGGCAATCACAAAGTTTCGAACGTAGTGTTATGGGTGCCCGTTCCACGTAGTCACGGACCACCACTCTCTCTGCTGGCTAGCGAACCACAAGGACCCTTCAG
The DNA here is from genome assembly GCF_016920785.2 of Ixodes scapularis. NCBI lineage: Eukaryota > Metazoa > Arthropoda > Arachnida > Ixodida > Ixodidae > Ixodes > Ixodes scapularis. The sequence goes on along the minus strand of NW_024609857.1, from coordinate 173,164,616 downwards.
GACGCCTCGCTCGATGAAGTCTCTGCCTACAAGAGTTCAACATGACCGTGGTGTACAAGTCCGGCCGGAAGCAAAGTGACGCCGACTGTCTCTCAAGGGCCCCGTCGAAGCCGTTCCCGCCTGCATTGACGACGATGACGACGACTGTTTTCTCGGCGCAGTAAATGTCAGCGACATGGCAGCACTTCAACGAGCCGATCTGGTCCTGCGCGCACTAATAGAGCACCTGGAAGGGCGCGGGAGTATCATTCCACGCGTTTTCTTAGGAGCCCTGCACACCTTCACCTTTCGACAAGGTGTGCTCTAAGAAGAGAACTTCGGGGACAACAACTCGCTGTGGCTGCTGGTAATCCCAACCGACCTTCGAGAGGAGATCTTTCAAGCATGTCACGACTACCCGACGTCCGGACACCTTAGCTACAGGCAGACGTTGGGCTGTATTCGTGAAAAAGTATTATTGGCCCTAGCTCCCCAAAACCGTCCACCTCTATACCCGATCATGCCACGAGTGCCAGCGACGCAAGAACCCGCCGACGAAACCGGCAGGTCGCCTGCAACCAATTCCTCCGCCAACCACACCGTTCCAGCAGATCAGACTGGATCTACTGGGTCCTTTTTCGTCATCGAAATTTGAAACCGTTACATAATCGTAGCCACTTTTCATCGAGTCCATCGTCCTCCGGTACGGCGCTCCCGAAGTTCTGATTACAGATTGCGGGTCATCGTTCATGGCACAGCTGATGCGAGACATCCTCCGTTTTAGTCACACCAACCACCGGCGAACCACAGCGTACTATGCTCAGACTAATGGGCTGAGGAAACGCCTAAAAAAGACCATCGCCGACATGTTGTTAATGTACGTCGACGTGGAACACAAGACGTGTGACGAGGTTCTGCCGTATGCCACGTTCGCCTATATTACAGCGGTTCAAGAGACAACTGGTGTTACACCATTCCAGCTGGTGAATGGTCGCAGGGGGACCACGACGGATGACTCCATGCTACGTCACGAGTCAGCGGGCGACGGAAGTGGCGACGCCCAGGTGGCTGCACAACGAGAAGTCCGCCAGCTCGCCCGAGTCCGGATTCAAGATCAACAACGTGCCGGCGCTATTCGGTACAAGCTTTGTCGGATCGACGTTCGCTTCAAGCCCGGACACCGTGTGTCGGTCCGCACCCCGATACGACGACGTGGTCTCAGCAAGAAAATCCTGAAGCGCTACCTCGGACCTTACAATGTGCTTCGTCGAGTCGGATATCTGAACTACGAGGTGATGCCCAACGGAACACGGAATTCATCACGCCGCCCTCCACGACCAGAAGTCGTCCACGTCGTGCGCCTCAAGCCGTACTACGATTGATAGGACTGTGAACTTCGTTTTTGTACTACGGTAAATAGTACTGTGTTTTGCAAGCCTCTGTATTTTGCCATTATTTTGTTTTCTTTTTCTGACTCAGTTCCCAACAAATTGCGTCGAGACTATACTCTTTCTTAAAGGGGGGAGTAATGCCACGCGCGTCGCCGAGAGAGCGCGTGCGTGGCCGAATGGTTACAGCGCTTGACTGTCGCGCGGAATGTTTAGGTTCGATTCCAGGCAGTCGAATATTCTTTTATTTATTATTTCAACCTGACTTTCTCGTAAGTTCGAGAACATTATCGTCTGGTTGAGTTTGCAATGTTCTACGCGCCGAACGTTCTACGCCGAATGTTCCAGAAGCACACGCATGTACATGAGGAGCTCAGCGTTGCGAGCCGTAGTCAGTCTCGCCCCAGCGTTCGATCCTGCTGTTACGTCGATTTCGACGCCCACGACGCTCTGTTGTCATCCTGTGTCCCCTTTTTGTTTTGGGAACAAAATCGCCCCATTAAACGTTTTAGTTCCTTCAGTCATTATTTGTTTCGTCACCTCATCATTCGTGAGAATAGATCACTGAGGTGTCTGTAGAAGACGCATTGAAATATAGAAGTTTGAACGAATAAAGCCACCTGAGTAAAACGTTAAAAACCAAATACTTGAAATCTCTACATACTCCGGCTCTGGGTTAACCAAAGGCGTCTGATTGGCGCAAGGCCGATAGAAATCCCGGCGAAAAGCTCACCGGAGGATAAACTCACCGGGGCTAAGATCCCCGGAGAGAAGCTGACCGGAGAAAAGTTCACACTGTTTTGTGCGAGTCGGGAAAAAACCTCACCCTTTCTTTTGACAGACCAGGACAAAAGCTCAACTCGAAATAAATATGCATGTAAAGTGGTCGTCATCAATTAATAGCACTAGCGCTATCAAGATTTTAGGCTTCTCTCACGCAGGCGGTACACCGTGCGACGGAGTTAGCGCGCAGTGATTTTTTTTCGTATTTTACTTAGATAAAGGGTTGATCTGCGTCAAGGTATGTTCGCATACGTTTGTGCCCGGAATGAGCAATTTCCACTGCACTCTTATTTTTCTATTACAGCCAGTAAGATATAAAACAAACGCTTATGGTTTGTAGGCAGTGTCACGTACTATACACACCTCACATCAGGTTGGTTGCTGAGGGCAAAATATAGAAATATAATATATAAAAATACATTCTTTGATTAACTTAGACTTATTTCATTTAAATCGAACTAATATTGTTACGAATGGCAATTGATGAAGCAACGAATGACAGAAGGAAACTAAACGGATAATTAGGCGAAATTATGCCAAAAATATAATAGGAATCTAGCGTCGCAGGCCCCAATAATGGCGTAGCGCGTAAAAGCAGGAGAGAACGCTCGGACAAACTTCCTACGGCTCGACACGCGCGGAGTCCCTTATGTACACGCGTGGGGTTCTGGAACAATTGGCGTAGAAGTTCCGGCACGTAGAACAATCGGACCTTAATCAAGCAAAAGGGTTCTCAATTTACTTAAACGCGGAATTTACAGAAACAACAAAAAAGTGCCTCCGCAGAAACGCTGGAGCCAAGCACGTAACCCATTAGGACAAGGGCTCGCTTGCTTGGAGAGCTCGTGGGATTACTCGCGACTTTAAAAGGATCCTCGTCTCGAAAGAATGTGGAAAAAAAACAACAACAGAGGAACACAATTTGGAAAATACGGAGGCTCATAAAGCACAGTACTATCAAGCGTAGTACGGCTTGAGGTGCACGACGTGGACGACTTCAGGTCGTGGTGGGGGGCGCGATGATGAAGATTGTTCCTACGGGCACAACCTGGTAGTTCAGACCTCCGAGTCGACGAACTAACCTTTAGGGTCCGAAGCACCTTTTCAGAAGTTTCTTCCTGAGACCACGGCGGCAAATCGGTGTGCACACCCCCACGTTGTCCTGAGCTAGAGGTGAACATCCCGACAACGATGGTTGTAGCAGCCAGCGTCGACACGTTGTTGGGCTTTAATCCAGAGTCTGGCGAGCTGACGGACTTCTGCCCGTTGGACAACCACCTGGTCGTCGTCGCTTCCGTCGACAGCTGGTCCGTGGGCAACATCGCCTCCTGAAACTTTGTTACTTTGCGACCATGAACCAGTTGAAATGGTGTCCCCACGGTGGTCTCTTGAACGGCCGGGTTGTTGGCAAACGTGACGCAGTGCAATAGATCGTCCAACGTCTTATGCGCTACGTCGACGTGCATGTAGATCATGTCGGCTATGGTCTGGTTGAATCGCTCCGTCAGCCCGTTGGTTTGCTTGTGGTACGCCGTGGCGCGGCAATGGCTGGTGTGGCTGAATCTAAAAATGTCTTGCATCAGCTGCATCATAAACGACGGTCTGCGATCTGTCATTAAAACTTAGGGAAAGCCGGGCCTAAGGACGGTGGACTGGATGAAAAACTTAACGATTTCCACCTCAGTTCCCGACAGATTAGCTTTGGTTTTGGCGTATCGTATAAGATAATCCGTGGCGACGTTTATTTATCGGTTCCCTTGTGTCAATGCTTGGAACGGTCCAAGCAAGTCCTTTTCTGATCTGTTGAAACGGGAAAGTTGGTGGCAGAATCGGCTGAAGAAGTCCCGACGGTTAACCGGCGGTATCTTGCGTCGTTGGCATTCGCGGCACAATCGAAAATATAGGTAAAGGGTATTCGGAAGCTTGAACCAGTTGTATTTTTCACAATTTCTGACAAGTGTCCTGCTTCACCCGAAGTGCCCCGCCGTCGAGTCGTCTTGGCATCCATGCTAGATTTCTTATTGGAGGCTGGAAGAGATAACCAACAGCCACGCTGTGTTGTTTTCGCCTACGTTCTCATTGTACAGTACCCCTTGTTGAATGGTGAAGGTAGGCAGGATTCGTAAAAAGGCACGGGGAATTGTACTCCCATTTCCTTCAAGGTGCTCGATGAGTGGTCCCAGTTCAGGGTCGTCTCATTAAAGTGCAGCCATGTCGCTGACATACAGATCGCCGAAAAAAAACACTCATCGTCGTCTTTTTCGGCGCAGGCACGATCGCCCTCGACAAGTACCCTTGACAAGTAATCAGCGTCATTGTGCTTCAGGCCGAATTTCTACACCACGGTCATATCGAACTCCTAAAGTCGGAGGCTCCACCAGGCAAGGCGTTTGGAGGGGCCTTTAGATTCGAGAGCCGGCAGAGCGAGGTGTGGTCTGCGGCCACGCGGAAGGTATTTCCATTCGAATATGGCGGAAATTTTATATCGCCCCGACGACATCAAGTCATTCGTTTTCAGCCGCTGAGTAATTTCTCTCTCCGTTAGGCAGCGTCAGTCTTGCATAAGTGATGACTCGCTCTGCGCCCTCATGCCTTTGAACCAGTACCACGCCAAGTCCAGTGTTACTGGCAGCCATGTGGATCTCTGTTTCAGCGAACTGGTTGAAATGGCCGAGAACCACGCTCGTATGGAGTCTTGGTTTCAGCTCAGTGAAAGACCGCTAGTTTTCTTCTGTCCACTCAAGCTTTCCGGCGTCAATCGTGAGGTGCGTCAGCAGTGCGGACTACTTGGCGAAATCCTGTACAAACCACCTGCTGTGGGCACAGAGACCAAGAAATTTTTACAATTACTTTTGTCAGGTGTCAGGGTAAATGCAGCAACGGCGCGACTCTTCTCGGGGTCAGATCAAACACCTTCGTTGTTCAAGACATAGCCAAGGTACTTTAGTTCACCAAACACCAATCAAAACTTTGTAGGCTCGAGTGACAAGTCGGCGCTGTTGATGGCTTGAACCATGGCTCGAAGTCGCCTGAGGTGTTCTTCGAAATCTCGTGATAATACTACGGCATCGTCGAGGTAGACGAGGCAGACTTGTTATATCAGACCTTCCAGCATGGTGTCCATGACACGCTGGAAGGTGGCTGGAGCTCTCGAAAGTCCGAACGCCATTGTTTTGAACTCATAGTGTCTCTCGGGAGCGACGAAAGCAGTTTTCTCGCAGTCGCGTTCGTCGACTTCAATCTGCCAGTGGCATCTCTTAAAGTCCATCAACAAAAACTACCGCGAGTGGCGCGGCAGCCGGTCTATCGCATCGCCGATGAGGGAAAGCGGATAGACGTTCTTCTTAGTCACAGAAATCACTCGACGATAGTCCAAGTAGAACCTCATAGTTCCGTCCTCTTCTTTACAAGGACGACTGGGGACGCCCACGGACTTCTTGAGGGTTCAAGCTTGTTGTCGTCAAGCATTTTCTGAACTTGATCTGGAATCACCTTCCTTTCCTTTAAGGAGACTCGATATGGTGACTTGTGTACCTGGAGCGCGTCGTCGTCAGTAATGATAGGGTGCTTCATAAACGTTGTTTGTCGCACCCTTGATGTTGTGGTGAAACATTCGTCGCAAAATTCACTCAGCAGGTTAAGCAGCCGTTCTCGTTCAGTGATTGGAAGCTTCGGGTCGATGTCAAGTTAAAGGGGCGACGTGATCTCGTGCTGTTATGAAGTCGGCTCTTCCGAAAGTGCAGCGATTCCGGCTGAGTTCTCGAGTTCATTGATCTGGCCACGGCGACACCTTTCGTAAGGTGGTGCGGCTCTTCTCAGGAATTTGTAACCAGGACCATGACGCGCCCGTCTTAAAGTTTTGTTACTCTTCGTACGACACATATTCCTTTTTGTAGGAGCAATTGGAGGAGCAATTGCAAGTTTCATCGATCCCTACGGGTACGATAATATTCGACCGCGGCGGTAAGTTCCCGTGGTTTACGATGACTCGGACCACGGATGACGTTGCTTTGGGTTACTCCGGTGGCGGAACAGGTTTTTGTAGCGTCAGTCAGTTTGCTCCGAGCTCGATGACGGCGCCATACTCGCGGAGAAAGTCTAGTCCGTTCAGTCCGAAGATAACAACCCTCGCACAGTCTTGCAGAACGACGGACTGCACAGGGCACGTTGCACCGTGGATATTGACGCGGGCAGCGCGTCTCCTGATTGTTGTGATGAGGTGCTCAGCAGGGGTTCCAATTTGAGGGCCCTCCCACTACGTTGTCGATTTCCGAAGATGGCATGGAAACCTTCCACTCAAAACGGAGTAGTCTGCTCCTGTGTCCGCATGTGCCAACGCGTCGCGGCCGTCGATGAAAAACGTTTCAACTGTTGGGCAGCATTGCAGAAGCGTCAATCCGCTGCCCATTACCGGCCGAGTGGGAGGCCACCGGCGTTTTTCGAGGGTCTTTATGTCGTCGGACTACGGCAACTCCACCTTCAGGAATTGCCGCGCTTAGCTTTGTCGGCGCGACAGGGGCGACCGGCTTTCACGACGGGGTCGGTGCATCGGCGAAGCGGGACGTCGTGGCGACGGCAACCGGGACCCGCGGCAAGGTGCAGGCGGAAGAGACTGAGGCCATCGGAGGTACTCTTGGATCTCCCGCGGTCACTGACCGTACTGTGGGCATGGGTCGTTTGAATGGGAGCCGCGCAGACCTCTTTTCCGGTAGGGACAATGGCGGTAGATGTTGTCGGCGTCCCAGCAGTAATAGCACAACGGACGTCGATCAGCGGTCCTTCACACGTCGGTCTTTCTTGCCGCAGCTTGTTCTGTGCGGACGTGCGCCCGATCTTCCTGGCGTCGCGAATACTGCGGCGCTGGGGGTTCACGTAGTGGTGACGCCGTATACGGGTGAGCAAGGGCTGGTGGTCGTCGGGTAGCTACCGCGTACCTTAGCGTCGGTGGTGCGGAAGCGGCGCTGACGAGAACTCCTGGCCGCAGCACCTGCTGAACTTTTTCCCTGACAATCTCGGCGATTCTGGGCTAAGCCAGGCTTGCGGCGGCGTATAGAAGCTTCCTGATTTCCTCCTGCCCGATGTTCCGGTTGACCTCATGGAGGTCCGGGGTGTTGCAGCTGGAAGTCGAGGGGGCAGCGACGCCGGGAAGACGCTGGTAAATGGAGGCTCTTGCTTAAAGGACACGTTAAATGTTCGTGGCCTCAGTAACGAATTTTTTTACTTTTATAAGCAAGGTTCGCACAAAGCGTCCGAAGATTTTTTTTTTTTTTTTCATTTCCCACATCAAGATACGCACCTGTTTTTTTTAGGGGCGTTTGGGTCAGCGCGGTTCATCAGGCGGGGAACGTCATCAATGAAGCTCGTGACGCTCTCGTTCAGCCCTTGGGTTCTTGCTTTCAAACGTTCTTTGGCCCGCTGTCGTAGCTGCTGGTTGGCAAGATGCGTCGAAACTCGGTTTGAAATTCTTCCCACGATGAAATCGACGCTTCGTGGGTCTCGTACCAGGTGCGGGCCGTGCCTTCCAAAGCGAAGTAGACGTTCTGCAGGCTTCGCTCAGCACCCAATCCGTTCATCTGGGCGACGCGCTCGTACTGGCTGCACCAGTCGTTCACATCTTCGTAAAGGGCGCCATTGAAAGTCGCCGGCGTCCGTGGCGGGGCCGGCACGTAGACGATGGACGTCGGTGGCGTTCAGCCTTGCTGCGACGTGGTGTTCATCGTCGGCACCTTCTTCCTAGGCTGCTCTGGTAGTCAACCGAACTCCGGAGGCTTCCCTTGGTTGCGTTGGCTGAATCGGGACCGACTGTCGAAGGGGATTAGTTTTGAGGGACTGGAAAAGGATCGGGCCCGACAGATTCGCTAAGGTGTACGTTTCACGAGCGTGGAAATCGCGGAACCCCGCGCCTACGCCAAAATATCACGAATGGCAAATAATAAAGCGGATAATAATTGTAAAAACTAAACGTTTAATTGGTTCAATATTACAAAATATAGAAAAAAGGGTGATTACTTTAGGTGTGTTCATTGATTTCAGCAAAGCGTTTGATGTCCTAAATCACACAGTACTACTGATGAAACTTAATCGATATCACGTCCGCGATGTACCACTTGCCTTACTTCACTCGTATCTAACAAATTCGAAAAAGTGTGTAGCTATTCACAGTTCTTAGAGTGCAGTTCTTCGGCGCCCGTTTCCGGCTTAAGCGGCGTCGCCGTCGCCCTCGGCGCAGCGGTGGCGATAATTCGGCATGGTTACGTTTCGGAACCGTGTCGAAACGTCCTCGTGACCCCGCTGAGGGGGGTCACCTGACCCACCCCTGAGGTCACGTAGTTCCCTGAGGTCACGTGACCCCCTCTGAGGTCATGTAACCCTAATGAAGTCACGCGGTCACGTGACCCAAAAGGGTTACGTGGCTTCACGGGGGCCACGTGGCCCCAGTGGCGGAGTAGCAGGCAGGATGACGAGCTGAGGAGGAGGGAGGAGGGGTATACCCTCCCCTCAGTACCCTTCCGTCTTCCTCCTCAAGAGCTGCGCTCTAATTCGGCATTACAAGGAGTTGTAAACGGCTTTTATTTTTCTCTTCTTTTCACAATATTCTTTGTGGTGTACCGCAGGGAAGAATACTTGGACCTTTTCTATTTAAAGTCTACACCAATGACCTAGTAAACATTGATAATCAAGTGCAGCTCGTTATATATGCAGAAGATGCGAGTATGGTTTTTTCTGCGGCCGATGCTTATATACACTGTTGTGCCAAGCCAATTTTAATCTTACCAAACTCGCATTGTCGTCTGATACTAACGGCCTTAAAGTAAATACATTGAAGTCTAAAGCAATCCTGCTAAAATATAAAAAATAAACCCGTTTCAATAAATTCTACTCTCTCACTAGGTACTTCATTAATCGAAATAGACAACCAGCATAAAACTCTAGACGTATTTTCAAGTGCATATGACATGAGATTGTCATGTAAATTATTTAACAGCTAAACTCTCTCGGGTCTTTGGTATTGTTTCTTGTTGCCGCAATGTTTTACCACTCAACATTAAACTTAAACTTTATTATGCATTATTTTAATCCCACTTCAGTTATTGTCACCTTGTAAGGGAGACTATAACAAAAACAATGCCTAAAACATACTATTACCACAAAATAAAATATTACGATATATTGCTGATGTTTCTTACAGAGACCACACAAAACCTTAATTTTTAACACATCAAAGAATTTCGGTTGAACGCATGTACGAGTGTCGTTTTCTTTGTTCCATTGGTTTATCATCCGCACTACTCAATGATTTCTGATTCACTAGATTTGATTGGTTGGTTGGGGTTTTATGGCGCAAAAGCATCTTAGGCTATGATGCGCCATGTACATACACTATTGCAGATAGGGTTTCGAAGAGGATAGAACTTTAGTAGTTGATGATAGGTTAAAACTATGTGTATGACTTGTAAGTAGTTATGGGCATGAAGTTGGGTGTAAAATCATAGTCGGTGTAAAAGGCCGATAGCTTTCAAGAAGCTAAAAACGCTGTGATGCGGAACTAATGGTTCGTTGCCAAGCAAAATAGGGAGGTTTAAAGGCGTATGTTCTTTATATAGCTGAGAAAAATGTTTCCGTCGGTCTAGGTCATAAGCAGGGCATTCTAATAATATGTCTGTGACAGTTAAAGGATTATTGCAGTGCTCGCACTCTGGGGCTTCCTCCCTGCGCGGAAGGTGGCCTTGGGTGAGGTACGTATGCCCTATCCTTAGCCGACACAGGACAACCTCATAAAAGCGTTCACGGTGTCTTGCACTCTCCCACTCACTAAGCAGTAGCTTTACAGTATGCAGCGTGTTATTTACTTCTTCATCCCATTCTTGCCGCCACTTCTCTCTTATACGATGCCTTAAAAGTCTGTGATAGTCTTTATATGGAATGACATGCAGTTCGACTTCTTTGTCACCAGCAGAACTGGCTGCAAGGTCTGCTTCCTCATTACCCGGTATACCAACATGACTAGGGACCCAGCAAAAGACTATTTTAATGTTCCTTTTGGAAGCATCGATGATTTTATTCTGCAACTCTATGATTATTGGGTGTTTAGAGGTATTTAGTGATGAGAGCGCTCTCGATGAACTGAGTGAATCAGTATACACAACTTACTTCATGCTCTTCGTTTCTATAATATGATTAACTGCCAAGCGGATACCACATAGTTCAGCTGTTAAAATAGTAGCTGTATATGCAATTCGTTGAACATAGCGAACAGAGGGGCCAACCATAGCACATCCAACAAACGTTTCCATCTTGGTGCCATCTGTGTAATACGAGCTGTGACCAGCGTATCTACTTTGGATTTCATAAAATTCCTGTTTGATGCATTCTGATGGGGTGTCTTTCTTTCTGAACTTATTCAGTGAAAAGTCACACAAACCGAGGCTATATTCCCACGGAGCTATTGCTTGAGGTACGGGGGTCACGGGCATTGTAGTGCTCAGTCCAACCGAATCAGCTGCAGCTGCATTTCTCATACTAAAAGGCGGGATTACAGAGGGCTTGTTGTCAAAGGTGCGCTTATATCCTGTTTCTTCTACAACCTCGCGTGTAGGATGCAGGGTGAATGAACGTATTCGAAGTGAATACATAAATCCCAAAGCAAACCTTCGCTTTTCCAGAGACCATTCATTTGTCTCTGCATAAAGGCTGGGGATAGGCGACGTGCGAAATGCACCTGTAGACAGTCGCAATCCCTTGTGATGAATGGGGTCAAGCATTCGAAGAGCTGAGGGCCTTGCCGATCCATATACAATACTACCATATTTGAGGCGTGAGCGAACCACCGAACTGTAAATTCGGAGAAGACAGAGACGATCAGAGCCCCATGAGGTATGAGAAAGGACTTTAAGAATGTTTAGTGCTTTCTGGCATTTTAGCTTAAGATACGTAATATGAGAAAGAAAGGACAGTTTACTATCAAAAATAAGCCCTAGGAACCTCTGCTCCGGTTTTGTTGGAATTGGAGTGGAGTGCATGGTCACCGATGGATCTACTGTAGCTCCCCGTAAGCGAGAAAAGCAAACAGAAACTGTTTTTTCTGGTGAAAACCTAAAGCCATTTTGATCAGCCCACTTGAGCAGATTGTTTACTGCTAATTGGATCCTACGTTCATAGAAAGCGATGTTACAGGATGATACGGATATCTGAGGATCATCAACATAAAGTGAATACTGTACGGATGATGAGATGGCCCGGGCGATTGAGTTTATTTTTATTATAAAAAGGGTGACACTCAATACGCCTCCCTGGGGAACACCGTTTTCCTGGCAGAACTCTCGAGAGTAGGTAGTGCCTAATTTGACACGAAAGGTACGTATCGCCAAAAAGCTATTTACGAATGCTAGCATCCTGCCTCGAATGCCATAGTTATACATATATTGTAGGATGCCATGCCGCCAGGCAGTGTCGTAAGCCTTTTCTAAATCGAAAAAGACAGAGAGGCAGTACTGTTTATTTACGAAGGCCTCACGGATGGTAGACTCCAAGCGGACAAGATGGTCCAATGTAGATCGTGACGAACGGAAGCCACACTGATATTTATCAAAAATATTTTCTTTTTCTAAAAAGTACATAAGTCGATTGTTAAGCATTCTCTCCAGAGTTTTGGTAAGATAGCTTGTTACCGCTATTGGGCGGTAACTGGATGCACACGATGCATCCATTCCAGGCTTTAGTAAAGGAATGACGGTTGCCACTCTCCAAGACGATGGAAATGTACTTTCCTGCCAAATGCGATTAAACAAATACAAAATTATGTCGAGTGTGGAAGGGTGAAGGTGAGTAAGCATATGGTAGTGAATTTTATATGCTCCAGCAGATGTAGGTTTAGTTTCATGAAGCAGCCGTTCCAGTTCATTCAATGTGAGAGGTAAGTTGTATGCTTCTCGAGCTCCGCCGGATGTCCGCAGGGATTGGAGTTCTGCTTGTCTCTTGTGTTTCAGAAAACCAGATGAACAATTCTGAGAGCTAGAAACACGTTCAAGGTGTTTCCCAAGGAGATCTGCCTGTTCTTCTAGGCTCTCAGGGCACAGTCCGTTTTCGGAAAGAAGCGGTACTGAGTAAGCCCTGTAATGCCCATTGACTTTATGTACTCTACCCAAGCAGCACGTTGTGAATGGGCCATCGCTGGCAAGTGTACTATGGCCAACCAGATTTTCGATGGCCCAAGCTTGGCCAAAGTGCTCGGCAATAGCAGTCTTTTCGTCCTCGTCTGGTGACTTGCCATTCACTTTATACCAGTCGCTGGCCATTCACTTTAGGCCAGTGACTGGCCATTCACTTTACGCCAGTGACTGGCCATTCACCTTTGTCCAGTGGCTGGCCATTCACTTTAGGCCAGAGAATGGCCATTCAGCTTTGGCCAGTCACTTTCGGCCAGCCACTGGCCATTCACGTTTGGCCAGCCACTAGCCATTGACTTCCGGCCAGTCACTGGCCGAAAGTGGCTGTAGTTATACACTTAATACGTAATTTATCACAGACTGCCAGAAAATTTGGGTGTTCCTCAGAAGACTGTCAAGAGTTTCGGGAGGTCAAGTTTGAGAATTCAACCCTAGAAACTTTTACATAGTAATGACACACGAAGCTGCTGCAAGTCTGCTCAATATTTATTGGACCTTTTTGAGTACTAAGTCTTACGACGCTGGTTGCGACCACCATTCCAGTCGTCGTGGGTTCAGGGATGGTATGTTGTCCCACCATTAAGATCCCTCGGTAGTGCAGCAGTAAAAAAAATAAAAAGAAGTAACTTTAGGTAAAGGGACAGTGCAACCATAGAGAGTTTTAGTAGATCGTTCCGATACCTCCGATAGCCCCGATAGCGATACTATGCATGCGCAAGGGAGGCGGTGGCGGAGTATCGGGTATCGTTATCGGAGTCATGGGAGCGATCTACTAAAACTCTCTACTCTTCAGTTACAATATTTTTCAGTTTACACAAGCTTACTGGCACTAATGGGAAAGAGAAGCCTTGAGCACACAGTAAAAGTTTTTACACACTTAACGGTGTAAATCCGTTTGTCCCTGGGCTAACACCCTTATGGCGTTCAGGCAAGCACCCTTCATAAAGGGTGCTTGCTAACACCCTTGGTAAAGGGTGCTTGGCATGAAATGGGCATCTGCTGGGGTGGCCCAGTGGATGCTGGGCCACCCCAGCCAATCTGGCGCCGGGAGAGTATCATGCGACATTTTGGTTATGTGGAGTACAAGGTCACATGACGCTCTCTCGACGCTGGATTGGCTGGTAGCGTCCGCCGCGCTCGGACGAAGGGTGAAATGAAGTATAGACCCCAGTGAACATTTCATTGGAATGTGCCCAATACACATATCAGAACTTGTAAATTGTACAAAAATCATATATGGTATTGCATATTCTTATAATATTATTACATGATTTACAGCTTATCATGTTTACTGAACACATTTACACTTTTTTCACTTAGAGGGATTGGCACATCACCACATACGAGGCATGTGATAAAGAAATAATGAGTCACACTAAACACAACTCACTTCATGAAGTAATACAAAAGAGCTCCTTGCAAGCCGCATCATAACCCCGTGGGCAATTGGGAAGTGCTACGGCACCCCCCTTTCTCGAACTCTAAGTGAGCAAGCAGTGGCCCCAAGCATCGCACTGCACGGCTGAACCATTGTGAACATCATGGTCTGCCACAAACGAAGCATGTAAAGCTTTCCTGTTTGGAGATCAAGTGACATGTTTTGTTTGTCTCAGGGGATTGCAGGCAACCCACGCTTCGCTTATCACTTGTCTCCTACGCGCATCTGGCTCAACTCACAAATCGCGCATTGTACCAAACGGTCCAAGAAGACGGAAAGGAAGGACTCCCCTCATTCTCGGACCCTCGTTCGTGCAACCGGAAACAGCCATTCTCCCCCTAGAAGATTAGCCCGTCACTTAAAACTCGAACAAAAGTTGCTTTCCCCATCCCGTTCGGCCCTAAGCTGACAGTGTTGTGGAAGCTGCGTGCTCCTTGGGCCAGCCCACGTGGGCCAGCCACACGCTCGTCACGCCACGGGTACTTCGAACGGCTCGGTTGTAACGCGCTGACGCTATTGACACCACCACAACGCTGCCAGCGCCACCAAGGGCAAAGCTGATAACCACGCCTGCCTTGCTACTCCACGAACGCGGGGAATCTTTTCTTTCTGCTTTTGTTTGCGCCGGATATACCCTGACGCATCGCGCTCTTCGTTCGCTTCTCTTCGAGCGCTTGCTCGAGTGCACCGTGTGGAACGCAAAATATAGCCAGTCGTTCAAAACACGAACGTGCGATTATCATTTACGGCTATTATCCCTCATACTTGGTTCACTTCCGAACGAAACTTGAATATCTAAATTTTTGTTTCCGTACCCCTGTAAAGGACACAACTGGGATGATGATTTAATGAATGATGATGATGAAATAATTTTGACTAAAGAGAGTGACCACAAGGGTATACTGAAAGAATCACTAACAATGATGAAACCTAGAAATTTATTAGTGCCTTCCCTGTGTTTTGCCATTGAGTGGAAGAAGTTTCTTGGCCCATATTTTTGTTAGAAACAGGTGTGATGCGTCCGTCTGTTTTTTTTTTAATCTTGATGTTGTGCATATTTTTTATTTCCTAGGTTGAAAGCTCAAGGCATTCCCTGTTGTTTGTTCAACCACATTTACCCAAATGTTAGTAGGTTGCTTTTTTATGTTTACTGTCCTTGGGTATGTCAGGGGTTGTGAACAGTAAAACGCTGTAAGGCCCAGGAAGGAACTCCCTTTGTAAAGTGGTGGCAAGCAGAAGAGGTATTGTAAAGACTGACTTCATGTCTTCTCCTGTGTTTTCTTTTTTGGGTCGCCTATTCATTTTTTCCCATTAATACTCAGCTGTGTTTGATACTTCTCTGCGTTTGTGTCATCCTTCAGAGAACCCGTCTTTAATAAATTATGTGTTTAGCCTGTTTAGCTAGCTTGCACCCTCCTTTTTGTTTTTGACCATTAATAAATGACTGTAGGATTCAACTGCAAGCACGGTGTTAATGCATACTAATAAATAGCAGCATACTTTTATTGACTAGTGGTGATGATTGGACTAGTTAGTAGCCAATTATTGAAAAGAAATCATGAAGAATATGGGAACAGAGGATATGAACACAACACAGCGCTGTGTTGATCTCTTCCTTCTTGTCCGTGCCATTCACATTCCATGTTTTTAATAACAAATTTATTAATAATTTTCTGCTTGGTATCATCTGTATAGGGGTTCACTGGAACGACCCATCTGCTATTGCATTCACTTTAGGGCAGCTCGCCCTTCCTCATAGTGCCATCGTTCAGGAAGTGCAAGGCGGGTGTCACTCTCACTCTTGTGGTTCAGTTCCCCAGGCTCCCATAGGTTTCAAGCTGCTAGCCAAACTGAGTCAGGCCTTCCAGCCCTGCAGGAAATGTCAATTCCACTTTTTTAGACGTAGACACCCACATTTTGCGTGTACGTGAAAGAAGCTCTAACAGAGAGGAAACAAAATGATTGACCTTTTTTTAATGCATCCTTTTCTTTTGCTGAGAACGTACATAAACGTTACACGCTATCGTACATTCAGTGGTGCGGCTTAATTTAGGAAGAGCACCTTTTTTCATATAACTTTCCAATAAAGAAAAAACTCAATATAATGGGTCGGACATAAATGGTTGCTACGAACTGCCCTATACATTTACACATTACCTGATATCATTAAAAGAGTAGAGTAGCGCAGGGCTACACTGTACCAATTACGTCTTTGTAACCAATTAATAGTTGGCATTTATTTGTTTATTACTATTGGCTATTATTCTTTGACAGAAAGAATAACCGGGCGAGTTGGTACGGTGGTAGTCTTTGAACTCCATCAAATATTCAGGTTTGACATTAGTTAAAGGGGCCCTTCGGATCGTTCTGCGATGATCTATTTATGGCGGTAACTCAATCTACAGGGTCTAAGGATCCTAAAAATCGTAAAATTACGGTCATGCGCGGCGGATTTCCCTACTAAAATTGCTATCAAAGTCCCCGGCACGCCCCCCTTTCTGAGATGAGCCCGGAAAAAGGGAGGGGCATCTCTTTACGCGTCAGCCAATAGCAAGCGAAAGCTTCCGGAGTCACTGCGCGTCACCAACGCGGCCGACCGCCGACCCGCGGAGGAATCTCTTGAACACGCGCGGACCGTCGTCAAGGAACCCGGACTTTGTGCTCGGCAGTCGTCGTTCGTCGCACCGCACCGTCGCGCTGCTATATACTGCAATACGCAGTCGCATCCCACAGATGACAAGGAAAAGTTTGACTCGTTGACGTGGATGGATTGCAAAGCTGGCTTCGGAGTCGGGATCCACGAGAAGGAGGAACATGTGTCCCGCAAACGCACGCCTGCAGACGCCCCGGGAAGCAGACGAGCCGACGCATCGCTCACTAGCAACAAGCTTGAGGGGAGAAAACATAGTTCGCTGGTATTGGAGCGATAATTGCGGACTATGTTTCCCGCACCACAATCAGTTTACGTTTTTCTCGAACTCTAATTTACAACAAGCTTAAAAAGTGTTGCAATAATAACGTTCGCATTCACCGCGAGATGTAGCATTTCCATTGGTCAAGTTTTAGCGATGGGCAGGGAATGGGGGATCGTCTTCCAAGAGAAAATATATTTCTTTTGCCATCTGCTTAATAAACGGTTTTGTAATCTAAAACTTTGTATACATTTTAACTTGCACCTACTATGCAATATAACAACATAAACAGACGATCGCAGAAAGCTCCGGAGGGCCCGTTTAATTTTTTCCGCCTTTTTTCATGTTTTTGTTTTTTCTAGCTGCTCTGATTTTTGTAAGGGCTTTCGCCACTACTAAAAAACGTGACATCTAAACTCCTTTCATTTTTTTGCATCACACAATCGTAAACTTAAAAAAGTGTGCCGGTTCGGTAAACGCGAAGACACCTAATTTCCGAGGGTGAAACCTCTAAAAACAACGGACAAGTAAAAGAAACAAACACAGGGCGTTGTTTGTCCGTTCTTTTTAGCGCTTTTACATTCAGAAATATGACGAAGAGACCGCGCGTCTCTACGCACAAGCATTAGCTTATGCAAAAAATCATGCTGCATGCTCGCTCTTCTAACGTTTTTCTCGCTGCCGCTTTATGAAACAATTCGGTGGCGAGCGGCTGTAAGGACAAGATGTCAGAACTACACTCTAAGAAAAAAGTTGGCCTCAAGGGACTAACGGCAGCATTTGGTCCTCTGAACCTCCACTTGCCCCCCGTAAGGACCATCTGGTTCAAGCTAGGTACCGCGCGCAAAAGCTGGGGACTAACAGCGCTCGACTGGGACTAACCAATAGGCGTGCGCGAGCAAAAGCAGCCATTAGTCCCCCTCAGTCAGGGGGCATCTGTAGGATTTAGTCCCCGAAGGCAAACGCAATGTTCGCCGGGAGGCCGGATGATATTTCGCTCGTCTTGGGGATCGGCGAGACTCTGCCCAGCACGGCTGAAAGTGTTGACAAAATTTGGACGAAATTGGCGAATTTGTTTAATGTGCCACGAACGTTCAGACATTACATGGTAGAGCTTCACGCGTTGTTCGAATGCGAGTTAACGAAAATGTTGACTCTACTTCACCCTACTATCTCGTCAAAAATGATCTGTTGACAATTCACAAGTCCCATTCACGTAATTTGACTTCGCGCAAAAAAAAAAAAATGAGCATTAATCCAAACGCAACACCTCCGAATACTAACACTTTTTTTTTTTTTTTCTTAAATGAAAATTAAGAGTTTGCAGAAGACGCGCTTTCAACACCGGAGGCTCGCAGTCAGAATAAATGGCCACTTCACTCGCTAAAACTGAGTTACTGAGAACAGGTCGAGCCTCGTCTGTGCGTCTCCCCGTAACCAACCTTTTTGGTAGTCCAATGTCGAACTCAAAATCCGCACTGACACACTTGATGCACGGCACGTTCCACTCAAAAAGCACATTCAGGGGCAGTATCCAGACGCCTTCATGCCATCGTCGTCGATGGTTCTGATAACATTCCAGATGAACAGCGGAGAACGAACCGCGCCCGGACGTCATTCATGGCAACACCCTGCTAATACAAAACAAATGCGAAAAAAAAAAAAAAAGTCCCCAGAGAAAATTGAAGAGAGAGAGAGAAAGAAAAACAAAAGCGTGCTTGCTCGTAGGTCACTTGACCGACATGTTGAAAATGGCGACCTTCGACGTTCTCCCGTGTCCGTGTGTAGTGGGAGAGGGAAATTCGGGGAAAAGAGATTTCCCTTTCCCCTCCCACCAACTCTTTACCCCGCATTCCTCGCTCTCGTGGGGGGTTGGCAGATGGAGGGCAGAGAGGGCCGTCGGGAAAATGGGAAGGGGTCTTTGTTTGAAAAGAACCTGTTTTTAGAATAGCCTTCGTCAGGACTTAGAAGCTGGTCGTCTCCGATCATTGCGGGATCCGGTTTGGAATCGCGGTGCTGCAACACTGCACTTGATCTGTTCTGAATTCACAAGACAAGGGAACTCGATTAAGGTATGTCAAAGTACTTCAGTTTATGGTATATTCATTAACTGCGGCGTCAGAAAGTGTTTTATTTTGAGCGCGTTCTCTAGCTTCCAAAGCACGCGCCATGCTCTATTCTTTTTGGCACCATGGTTGCTTATTTTGTTACGCAGCACAGAGACCTGATATTCAATCGTATTGAGCAAAACGCCAGTTCTACCCATCGCTTATTTTTTGTGCTTTGCAGACCTTGGCAGGATCGCTTTACCATAAAGGCCTCTTTACACATGCAGCTGAGAGCTACAAGCATAGCGCTGACCTAGCGCTAAACGCGTGCTGACGGGAGCTTTCACCAGCTGTGTATCGCACCGTCAAAACTGTTGCTCATGGCAGACGAAAAGCAGCTCAAGACACGTGAGCAGCGCTACTTCAGCGCTTCGCTGCGTGTGAGAACCGGCTTTAATGGAGACATTAATTCGATTGTACAGACTTTTGCGTTGATGGCGGGAGCTCGTTCCGTCACTTTGAAGCATAGTTTGAGCACGCACACGCTGGGTCTGTAATTCGCAGCGAACGGTCTACTAAAAATATAATATTGCGCTGGTCTGCTGTCAACAGATCGCATGTTAGATGTGAACCATTGTAGCACCTTTGTAGACTATTTGTTATTTCAATATGTGTGTGTTATATCTCATACTTTTGCTGAGCGATCGGGTATTTCACGCTGCCCCTGTTGCTAATAATCCAAATTCCTCGCAAACAGGCAAGAAGCTGCAGGTGCCCCAATAAACGGTGCTTGGACCACGACCGGTTTGGACAGCCGTCCGAGTGTTCAAGCCATCGTCGACGCAAGTGCACCTCTTCGGAATCTGGCCTTATCGTGGAGTCTACCGCTCAGGAACTTTGACTTCAGTCATCCTTGAATGCGATGTGTATTTACGAGGCAATAAAGCTACGTTTAACCTGAACTGCACGATTTTGTTTTGGAAATTTGTGGCTCGGGACCAAATGCAAAGGATAAACCTTTAGTCCCAAGGGTCTAAATCCAACGGCGCAACGTTTAGACCCAGGGGTTCAAGTGCAAGGGCCTAACAGTTGGTCCTTAGGGGTCATTTGAAACGGTGTAACAGTTAGTCCTTGGGGTCCAAGTGCAAGGGCCTAACAGTTCGTCCTCGGGGTTCAATTGAAACGGTGTAACAGTTGGTCCCAGGAGACCAAGTGTAAGGGCCTAACAGTTGGTCCTCGAGGTGCAATTGAAACGGTGTAACAGTTAGTCCTAACGGTGCTAGTGCGAGAGACTAATGGAGGGGCGCAACTGTTACTCCCCTTCCCGTTAGTCCCCGAGGGGACTAATGGTTGTGGCAACGCACTTGCTCCCTTCGGGGACTAAGTCGCGCTCCCCTTTTTCTTAGAGTGTAGCATGACCTGTGATTAACACTTTGGGACGGCGACTGAATGCTTGAACTGCCGTCAGACGGCACTTGAATGCTCCGCACAAGCGTCGTCGGACGAGCGCCGCACAACGGCGCAAAGAACATGCCCAAGCTTTCGCCGCGCGGGAATCTTTCTCACACTGCGGAGCGAGCCACAGATTTTGAAGAAGATACGCTCTTTTCAAATAACGAAATAACACAGGGCAGAAGCATAGTTAGAATCAAGCATAGCTTAGCAAGCACACGGTACACGACAAAGTTTGAAACAGCAGCCCACTTCGCAGAAATAAAAGAAAGTTGCTAACCGGCGTTTGCACGAGTCGTGCATGGGCGGTTCTGAACTTACGGGCGTTGCCAAGACGCAGCGTCTCCCAGCTCTCAGTCATCGATCGTTATTCTTGAACACGGTATTTGTAAGGAAGATATTTAAAATATCCACTAAAACGGCTGAAACGTAAAAAAAAGGAGATTTCCGAAGCTTCTGGAACTTAAACGACCATTCAAACGAGCCCAACGGAAGCTGATTGCGATAGCGATGGTCTTGCGCAGTCTTCAAGAGTCTCTTTTCCTTTTTATTTATTGTTATTTTTTTTAGAACTATACTAAGCAAAATAAATTATATTAGTAACAATAAGAATTTCCCTAAAATAATAATGTAAAACATTACAAAAAGTGAGTAAATCTTAGATTTTATTTAAACTTTAGGTTTTCTTTTTTTTTGTGTAAACCGAAACCGAAACTAACTCAAGCAACGTTTCCTTCGTCGTAATTGTTTGCGTGTGCGTGTGTGCATGCGCGTGCGTGTGTTTGTGCGCACGCGTGTGGATGCGTCCGCGTGCATGCACGTGTGCGTTTCTGGTTGTGCGTGTGTGTGCGTCTGCGCGCGGGCGTGGGTTTGCGCGTGTGCATGCGTGTGCACGTGCGTGCGCGCGCGTATGTGTGCGACTGCGAGCGCGCAAGCGTCTGTTTGTTCGTTCTATTGCACTGCGCCCGCAAGAAGAACAATTGGATGTCCCTGGACACTGTTAAAACACTAACTTATTGATTATTATTATTATTATTATTATTGTTGTTATCGAAACATAGCCCTGAGACTTTAGACACAGGGCCCTAAACTTTTCTATAGCTGGCTGTAGCTGTGTCTATAAGTTCTTAAGGCCGACCATGCAAAGCTACAGGGAGTGATAGCCTCCCATTGAATTTCCCATAGACGACCATAGGCCATTTTTTATGGGATGTCTCGGACTGGTTTATTATGGGATTTGCCTCTTTATGTGTGTGAGTTTTTGTGCATGTCACCATATTCTCAAATTAATATTTTACTCGGGTTGACATGGTCATGAGACAGGTTCTAGCAGCATGTCATGAATATTTGTCAAACATTTTCACAATATTTTGATTTCATGTTGCCAGATATAAACTCGAGACTAACTGATTTTCTTACTGTACACTTCCATCAATCAATATTTGTAAAAAATGCTAGTATAGAGCATTTCACCCTGCTTTCCGATTTCTGAGCATGGAGTTATTTGTAAGAAAATTAAATATGAACTCATATATAAAATTTTGTTTTCAAACATAAAAATTGTATGCAAAAGAGGCACTTAATTATCAGCTATTTGCATGAATTACAACTGACATTATAAGAAACTAGACTGCTAACAACTGTTGCTTTTCACGCAGAAATCTTACCTGTACATTATGTACAGAGCCATATATAAGCTTTCCAAAACCATTTCACATCATTTATTTAGCACCCTCTTCTACACCCTTCTCACATTTTTCACTAAATCTAGGGTGTAACACGAAACAGCACCTTTTTCGGTAAAATTATGAGGTTGTATTCCTAGTTTTAGGGTGTTAAAAAGGTGTAGCCGCGGGTTTAAGTTGCTACAACACCCGTTTTACACCCTTAAAGGTGTAGAAACTTTTACTGTGTAGTACGGCCGAGCATCGCTGGCGTCAGTCACCACGATATCAATAGCGTCACGGCGTTGCCCACCACCCACCAACAATCACGTTGTTAACAACAAAACCAGCGTTCTGCACATCTGGGTCGAGATGTTCATTTTCTTTTTCTTTTACGTGTGGCTCGATTTTGAACGTTTCCGTCGCGGTTTTAACCGAAGCTGTTAGCTTTCCTTGGCTCAGGAAATCAGTATCCTAGCACCTAATTAAAACATTACTGAGACTAGCTTAAGTTTAATCAATATATGAGAGACGTTTTGTTTAGGCTCTTCCAAAACACAAAGTCTGAAATATCCAATCTTATCCGATTCAAGCACAAGCTGATCGGGGTGCATGGCTAGCGTGGCGGTTTACTAACCTGAGTGCATTGATACACCTATAGGTTTTTAAGGTAGAGAAGGGGGCTTATGGTCGGTATACAGGTCAGAGTGTCGAACCGAAATTTTTATCGGTTCGATTCCGGTTCGGGTTCACGGCTTTCGGTTCGGTTCCGGTTCAGTTCCGGGGAGCCAAAAATAACGGTTCAAACCGGTTCGAACCGGTTCGAACCGGTTTGAACCGCTAAATTGAGAATATATTTTCCACGTTGTTCCGGCCATATACACTATTTACGCCGTAAAACGATTAACTCTTGAGCTTCTTCGATCGTCCGTGCAATTTACTTTTGTTTTTAGGTACCAAAATATGAAATTCAGTTATTTAATTTTGACTTAAGAGTAGAAGAAAATTTACATTAACGCACATAACGTCGTGTTCATACGACTCGACATCCCTTTGTTTACCAGTAACACATATTTTACCTGAATCAAAATGCTTAAGTACAAGAGTGAAGAGGTGAGCTTGTTGGTACATCTGGAAATAGATCGGCTTGAAATTTAGAACTATACTGCATTTTTTTTTGTCCTTTCTTCGTGTTTAAGTAAAATTCTAAAGTTCAAGCGGACTTATTTACACGGTATAAAATATTGTCGCGAAGTGCGGTAGGTTGCCTAAAATACCCGTGATATTTACAACTTTATGTCGCAGTATTAAAAGTGAAATTGTGATTGTGTCTTTGAACCAAGGAATTAAATATATCACATAAAACTATAAAATGAGCACCTCGTCGCCATATATATTACCAGATATTGTTTATGCAATACACTTCACAATATATATGTATAAGATGACGACACAACTTAGCTAAAAGCAATGAAATTTTCAAAATGTCACAACAGTTTTAGAATTATTCCTTTCGGACAATTTTTTATAAGAACACTGAGCGGCAATCAAACTGCTTGTTGTTCTAACCAAACATTGTTTACACTCAGTACCGCATGCATGCGACTAATCATGCAGCAAGGAGTAATCGCAATTGTTCACCCTAATCTATACGCACCTTCGCACTCCGATCGAATCTGGCCCGAAATAGCGCTTGTCCAAATGAACATTTTCTTGTACAGGAGAAGCTGGCATAGCCTGGCTGTTGAGGTTTGTTCTTGACAAGATGCCGCTGAATTTAATTTGCGAATGAGCATCACCCTTGCTAAGTGATGACTTTAACGCGATAGTGTTGAGGAGCTCATGTCGCAGAAAACCCGATGTCGGTGGCGTGACTAGAAAATCTTGGTTGGTCGATAAGGTGATGACGTCAGAGCTACATGCCCTCACGCAAGAATTTCAAACAACCCACAATACTCATGTGAAACGTAACATCACGCGTGTAATGAGAGTGATTAAAACATGACATGTAATGCGAATTAAAGTTCGCCGTATGTCTCAGATGATTTTACTTTTTAAAGTAATTCCTTTGCCTTAAACAAAAAAATTAAGCATTTTAGGTGGGATATGAACCCACAACCCTTCGATTGCGAGTCAGACCCTTTTGACTAGGCCACGCGAGTCACGCTTTCGTGCCAAATTAACGTGGGGAAGCTTGAGCGTCCTCCAAGGTTCTTTAGTAAAACGAAATAGTATTTCACGTTCTACTCGACATGGCAGGTACTTAATTGGACACTTTCTCACGGTTTGCGTGCGTAATCGTCATAGTTCCGCCGCGCGCCCTTGTTTACTTTGTTTTTGTCCAGCCCACAGACACATAAAAGTAATGCTGCACACATAAAAGAGGCAATAACAAATTTCTATATGTTTGAGAAGTTATATGTGTGAGGAACACATAGTTATTTAAATTAGCTTCAAAATCAGGAATGTGTATAGGGCTGTCCCATATCACTTACAACGTGGCTGTCGAGGATAGAAACGACGGAAAAGATTGGCAGAACAATTTTCAGATAATTTGGGGGGCATTGCATTAGGGTGGTCGGCCACTTATTTATGTTGTCAAATATTCAGCTAGTAAATAAATATATTTCTATAACGATCAATATATTTTACTTTATAAAGTTCCCATAACCGCTTGAGACCCTTGCGGAAGGACGATACTCGAAACTACGCGAGCTGTAGAGTCTGCATAAAAGTGTTTTTCTGTTTGCTGATTGGCAGTGTGAAACATCGGGTTGCAGGGTACGCCAAAAAGGGCTCTGTGCTCGCATAATAGATTGGAAGTCTAATACATAAAATGTTCAAAAATAGAGATATAATTAATGTAATTTTTCTAAACAATCCCTTACTTAACGCCGTACTGCAAAAAGATATGCGTAAAAATGCACGCAATGAAATTTATAATTTTACATAAATAGGGCGAAGGACAGACAAAGATTCTTAAAATTTTAGTATAAATCACATTTTATCAGCTTCCATGAGCTCGAAACTTCGCCAAATACTGCCTCGGGAGGCTAATGTTATATTCGGTTTTACCTGCACTTGTTTTGGCCCTCACTTTAGAACCCTATGCTTGAATAGCCATGCGCGCTAACATTTCTCTAGGCTGCCATGTATCATCGCCAGACTGTTATAAAAATTGCACAAATTTACAATTAGGACATGTATTGCTAGTTTTGCAAACATCACATTTCACCAGAAAGCTTAACTGTTTAACATGGTATGCAAGTGACGTCATCACACTATAGGCTGGTAGTCATTGTGATTTCTTCCTGCTGAGAAAATCGAATTCGATGGCGCAAAATGCATGCTGCATAACGTTCAAGCTCAGTGAAAGCCAAGTATTTTAAAGGGTAACTGCAAAGAAAAAAATCGAGTTTTTTTAAACAGCCTAATTAAGACAAACACGTCACAAAACAAATCTTCCGCGAAAAAAAAAGTTTCAGGCAATATTTACGCCGGAGGACGTAATTTAATCAGTCACAACTTCTCCCCCTTTAAAACTCCCGCTCTTTCGACGCGCGCAGGAGTGGCTGCTATACGTCACTCCGTGACGTATCGCAGCCATTCCGTGACGTACAATACCAACTTTGTGGCGCGCGATTTAAATCGGACGAAATAGCCGCAAACTAAAATCAGTCTCGCGCAATAAATATTGCCGTAAAAAATTTTGTTGTTGGCGGAAAAATTGTTTTGTGACATGCTTGTCCCAATTATGCTTTTTAAAGATACACTTTTTTTCTTTGCAGTTACCCTTTAAAATCACGTATTACTATTCTTAATGGATCGTCGTGAGGAACGGCGCGAGCGTCTGGAAAGACAAAAACGTACTATTTGGCAAGAGCCTTTTGCACACAAAGTAGTTTCCGGGCTAGCGCTTTTTGGTCTGCGCCAAAGATGCGGGGAAGAGGAACCTTTACAACACAGTAGGTTTTTAAAATGAACCCCCCTCTCCTCCACACACATGCACGCGCACACACGCTCACACACACACACACACACACTTCTTTTTACAGCGGAGCTATTAAGGGCTAGTTGCCCCAGTATCGTGTCCGTCAGCAAACAAATGACGACACTAAACTCTGGACAGATACCGACATCTATAAGTGACGACAGCAACCAGACAACCGGCTTGCCGGTTATCTGGTTGCCGCCGTCGCGCATAGCTGGCGGCAACCTCTCCAGCCTTTCCACTCTGGCTTGCCGACTTGCGGCCGGCAGTTACTTCATTTCCACCATAGTACAACTTCGCTGGTCTTCCTTCTTCACCAGAGTGGAAAGGCTGATGGTATTCCTCAGAAATCGTCTCCTCCGTTCGTGTGTGCTAATTCGACAATTTTAGTTTTCCCTTGTTAACAGCATCCCTTCACTGCTTTTATTTTGTACCCCGTGAAGTTTAAAGGGGTCATAAAACGATATTGGGTTGCAATGTTCATGACTTTGCAGAGGCGTACTGGTCCTAGTCTGACCCAAGTATACTCGCAAAGGCCGCCACTGATTCAGAAGCTTCTTTGCCGCGGTGAAATTGCGAGGCCAAAAATGAGACTATCTCGTTTAGTCTTGCCTTCGCAAATATTGATGACGTAATTGTGGGATCAAACCCACCCTCCTGACGACAGTCGAGCGCGGTTCATGGATTGGACAGGAGAACTGCGTGAGCACTGTACATCGGCTCGTAACAAGCAATGCCTCGGTGGACACTTAGGTAGTGGCTCGTGTCCAACCACTGCGGTAATGAGAATAGCCGAACTCTGACAATGCCTGGAGCTCTGCACGCGTTTTCTTCCTTTCCAACCCCAGCGTGGGGGTATGATTAACGTTGGCGGAATAAGGGCTCATTCACACTGGAAGCGGATCCGCGTTCGCAAAGCGGTTGCGAACGCGGTTGTATGAAGGTCCGGTGCAATTGCACGCGCACACGATGACATCAAGTGCACGTGCAATTGTATTGGATCTTTATACAACCGCGTTCGCAACCGCTTTGCTAACGCGGATCCGCTTCCAGTGTGAATGAGCGATAAGACAGGCACCAGGCCACGTGGCTGCTTCTGGCTCCGAGTTGAGGGGATGAACGATGCTCATATTTCTCTAACGTTTTGGCGACTGCCATTGCCTAGCTAAAAAAAAAAAAAAGAGAGAAAAGCCAAGTTCAATCAGTTATTAACGTTATGGAGTGATCCTGAGTAGAATTTAGTGATGTATAGGAATCTTTTTATAGCTTCTTTAAGAGAAATACAGAGAGGGTTAAAACTTGGGCAATAACTTGAGAACGACGCTCGTGTGAGACTTACAGCGGCTGCCATGGTTCGGCTGTCCCTCTGAGGTCACTAAAATATATATTTTCTTAAGTATTCCTTCCGTATACACATGTAGTGCTATCGAACGTCATATTAATAAGTTGCATTTAGTCATTTCAATGCTTGTATTCTCGGCGACATCTTTCGGATGCAGTTCAGCAGCAACGAAAAACTATTTAGGTGCATCATTGGTGTAAAATTGGTCTTGCAACATATTTTTGTACTTTCAATAAATACTGCTAAGAAGTAACCCCTGGTGTTTATAGCTTGCAAAAATATGCATTAGTTTTGCTCTCCGCGCAATAGCAGATGCAGAAAAAAATAAAGGAAAAGGCAGCTGTCGATCCCCTCCTCAACTCGCAATTTGAACAAGCGGCCACGTGATCTGACGCTAATTATATACCGTCAGTGTTCATCATAGTCATGCCCTAGGTGGCTAGGATTTGGAAAGCAAAAGCTTGGGCTGAGCTTAAGATATTTTTAGAGTTGGGCTATAATCATATTTAATTGACATGAGCCGTTACCCGAATGTTTGACGATGCTGACTGTCAAGAACCCGTGCACTCGACTAGGTGTTATGAAAACCGCTTACGTCACGGTGTCACGTGACTCGGTGCAAAATCGTGATGTCATGTTACGTCACGCTGTCAACAAGGCTAATGCATGTAGTGACTTCCTCAAATTAAATCGAGTTGACGCAGTGAGTCACGTGACGCCACGAGGTCATGTGACATTACTTGACAACATGTATTGACGGCAGGACGCCACGTGACAACGTGACACATGGTTAATCATAGTGCCAATACAAAAGTGCCACGAAAACCCACAATTTACCATACGTTGCAATTCTGTATAGGACAATTTGATCAATAGAAATACAGCCGCCAATGTTTTATTCCCATATGTTAATTTTGTGATACTAGCAAAAAATAAAATAATAAATTACCTTGAACCGTTTTCAACCGGTTACCGTTATATTTTTTTTCGGTTCGGTTCCGGTTCAGTTCCAAGATGGCGGCGACGATTTTGGTTCGGTTCAGTTCCGGTTCGGCTAAAAATAACGGTTCGGTTCCGGTTTTCGGTTCGGTTCGGTTCCGGTTCGACACCCTGATACAGGTACACTGGCTGGGTAACGGTGGGTGCGTCTTCCAGGAAAGGGGAGCATCTGCGCCCGATGCACCCGACTACAACTTTTGTTTCTTCGAGTGCAGTTGGGAAGAAAATATGTGGAGCAGTATCCGAAAAATGGCGGATGTGGCATTCGCGCTAAGAGTGCCGCGCGGCGACAGAGCGGTATAGTTAACGCGAAGATGACGTCGGCGCTGCTTTCGTATTTTATTTTCATGGAACAACGACGGGCACAATATTTTCACACTTCTAGTATATGTTCCAAATGAACATATCACACGACAGTGCTAGTTAAGCCTTTCAAGTCTAACGAAAAAAAAACTGAATAAAACGGTGATCGTTTGCTTGCGCTAACAGTGTTCGCGTGATGCACGCACTAATATTCAGCAAACCACTCGCTCGCGATGCTTCTCTCGCTGCCCGTCGTTGTGCCAAAGTTTCGTCAACGCGATGAAAGTTTAGATTATGGGTGTCCCTGCGGCGAAACTGAAAATCAGAACTTTTGGCAGAACACTTGTCGGCCATGTTTATGTCCACGGCGGCCAAGCTGAGAATCAGCACTTCCGGCCAAACACTCGCCGGCCGTGTTTATGTTTCCGGCGGCCAAGGTGGAAATCAGCACTGCTGGCCAAACACTTGCCGGCCGTGTTTATGTCTCCGGCGGCCAAGCTGAAAATCAGCACTGCTGGCCAAACACTCGCCGGCCGTGTTTATGTCTCCGGCGGCCAAGCTGAAAATCAGCACTTGTGGCCAAACA
Organism: Ixodes scapularis; assembly: GCF_016920785.2. Lineage (NCBI taxonomy): Eukaryota > Metazoa > Arthropoda > Arachnida > Ixodida > Ixodidae > Ixodes > Ixodes scapularis. Next base: position 173,135,565 of record NW_024609857.1, on the reverse strand, counting down.
CTTGCCGGGCGTGTTTATGTCCCCGGCGGCCAAGCTCAAAATCACCACTGCTGGCCAAACACTTGCCGACCGTGTTTATGTCCCCGGCGGGCAAGCTGAAAATCACCACTGCCGGCCGAACACTTGCCGGCCATGTTTATGTCTCCGGCGTCCAAGCTGAAAATGAGCACTTCTGGCCAGGCGCTTGCCGGCAGTGTTTATGTCTCCGGCGGACAAGCTAAAAACAACTAGTTTGTGGCCGGACCCTTGCCGGCCTTGTTTATGTCTCCGGTGGCCAAGCACTTAAAGTGGCCAAGCTGTCCAGACACTGGCCAACCGTCGGCCGATCGAAATTCACTTTCTGGTGCTGCTTGGGTATCCCATACTTCCTTGGTGGTGGCGGTGCTGTTATTAGAGGAAGCATAACCTCGGAAACTTTGACGCTGTGAGACGCGGCGGATGTATCTCGCATGAGCCTTCATCCGCTTGAAACTGATGAGATTAGTCACTGTCGGGTAACGTCTAAATATGCCCCATGCTCTGTTCTGCTTTTTTCTTGATTTTTCACAGTCGGCATTCCACCATGGTTTAGGGCGGCGGGGTAAGCGAGATGAAGTCATAGGGATAGCTAAAATTGCAGCATTGAGGATGTGGGCGCTAAACAAATTGGTGAGTTCATCGATAGACAGTTTGTTAAGCGATGTACAAGCGAGCTGGGTTGCTTGGCTGAAGACAGACCAGTTTGCTTCCTCAAACTTCCAACGGGGAGTTCGTGTAGGCACTGTAACAGGTGAATTTAGTCGGTTCAGAATGATAGGAAAGTGATCGCTCCCATAGGGGTTAGGATCGACAGCCCAGGAAAACAAAGGAAATAATGTCGGATCGCAAAGAGACAGATCAATAGATGTAAAAGAATGAGTTGGGGCACTGAAATACGTAGACTCTGCTTTGTTCAGTAAGCATATAGGTGTTGAGGAAAGAAAACGCTCTATCATCGAGCCACGTGTATCTCGTCTTCTACTACCCCAAAGAGGATTATGAGCGTTGAAGTCACCGAGAATTAGGGCAGGTTGGGGTAATTGGTCGTGAAGTGATTCAAGCTCTTCGCGGGATACAGGATAGCTTGGGGGAATGTAAAGTGAACAGACGGTTATTAAACGGTCCAACAGAACATGAACTGCCACGGCTTCCAGAGTGGTATTCAAAGGAACCTCAATACATGGGGTAGACGGCTGGACAACTATAGCTACTCTACTAGAACTGCGCGACAAAAGAGGTCTGTCCTTGCGAAAAACCTGAAAGCGCCTTAGGATATTAGAGTGACTATTGTTTAAGTGTGTTTCCTGAAGACAAAATGCTATAGGGTGATGCTGGTCTAACAGAGGGTGCACATCATCGTAGTTTCGAAGCAACCCTCGACAGTTCCACTGCAGGAATGCTGCCATTATGCAAGAATTAGAAGAAAGACCATTCATCAAGACCTAAAAATCAATTTTGATGCGGGGTGCATTTTTCTTTTTAGATGTGTTCTTCGGCCTATCTGTGTTACCACAGGAAGTCGAAGGTAAGGACTCCGAGCTTGAGAATGGCCTGTCGTCCTTGGACGGGCCCGCTCTCGTCCATCGGCTCATCAAGGGCCGCCTCTGGCTGACCCGTAAGGGCCTGTGACCCCGACGGCTCACCAGGTTTTCGGGCGCCTTCAGAGGGACGAGAAGGAAGTCCCCGACCTCGAGGCACCTCCGTTTTGGATGGCGCAGGGATTGAAGATCCCTGCGCTTGAATGGACCCTGAAGCGATAGGATCTACCTTTCGCTTTGGGGTTGAAGTGGTTTGTGCCACTCCAGATGAGGTTGAGAGGGACTGAGGGGGGGGACGCAGGTCGTCCGTTGACGTCTGCGCTCCCGTTGACGCCGTCGACCGCGCCGGTCCCCTGCGCGCGGCCTCGGCATAAGAGCCTTGAGAAATAAAAGAATATCTTTTCCGTGCTTCTGAGTAAGAAATATTTTCTTTGGCCTTTAGTGAGAGAATTTCCTTCTCTCTCTTCCACAGGGGACAACTGCGAGAATATGCTGGGTGTGTTCCTCGGCAGTTGACGCAAAGATGGGTATTGTTGCCACAGTTGTCGGAAGGGTGGTCAGTGCTTGCACATTTTGCACAGGTGGCTTTTCCTCTGCAGGTTAGTGACCCATGTCCAAAGCGCTGACAGCGGAAGCAACGCCTTGGATTGGGGACCTAGGGGCGGGCTTTGCAGTTGAGATACCCGGCCTTAACAGTGGAGGGGAGCGTTGTCGAGTTGAACGTTAGCACAATGTGTTTTGTGTCCCGTTCTTCACCGTCGCGACGGATAGTGATACGTCGCACAGCGACTACCTCTTGATCTTGAAGTCCCTCGAGTATCTCGTCGGTAGATATTCCAAGGAGATCATCTTCAGAGATGACACCCTGCGTGCTGTTCAGGGAGCGATGTGGAGTTACTGACACTTTGTAATCTCTTACTTGGTTGAGTGCAAGAAGTGCTTTGCTTTGCTCAGCATTTGTGACCTCCACAAGCAAGTCGCCAGATGGAAGTTTTTTGGCTTTAACGGATTTTCCTATCACAGTTTCTAGGGTCTTTGCGACCAAGAATGGTCGCAAAGACCCTAGAGAGCTTTGTAAGTGGTTGATCTTCGTTCTCCGAGTGCATTACTATAAATTTGGGAAAATTCATGACTGGCAAGGTAAGGCTTGTTGATGTTGTCTCTTCGGTCCGGACCCTTTTCGGGGCCCGATCAAGGAAAGATTTAGCTTTAGTACCCATATGAATGGGAAAAGGATTTCGGCACCTGCGGTGTGCCGCCCACCATCGAGCCCAACTTAGGGAGTAGTCAACCGGCGGACTCTTCTTATACCTCCCATTGGGGCTCTAATTGCAGACGGCAGCGCCAAATCTCCCCTAACGGGCGTTGGGTTTCTCCAAAAGTAATAAAAAATAGAACAAACAATACGCGCGCCGTCGTCATGGCAACAGCTTGGTTATGGGAGAGGGTGTGAGAACTGTGGTTCCTCCTCTCCCTCTCTCTCACCCTCGGCGAGAAAAGGATGCGAGTTCGTTCGGAGTTCGGAGCAGCCTCCGAACTCCGAACGAATTTGCATCCTATTGTCGCTAATATTGAGAGAGGAGGGAACTGCTCCCATCGCCGCCGTCTCGTTCTTCTACAATACAATGTGTTTACCTTTTTTTTGCGAATGTCCGACGCTCCGAAACGATTGCACTTGACTTTGCATCGCTCGATTGATATCAGCTTGGCAACAGTGGATGTTCAGTGACAGCCAGTTCTCATAAAATGGTCACTCAATGAATGCAAAGTACGCCCAGCCGCTGCTGTTTAGCAGCTTAAGATGGGCGCACATCGCCAGTCTGAGCACAAGTTCAAACTTCTTTTGCAAGTTCTCTTTTTATTAGGCACGCTCTTTATACAGAGAAAAAAAAAAAAAAAACGTTCACTGCACGGCACAACAAAGTAACAAAATCTACACGAAACTACTATTCAAGTATTCACAGACCTGCAATAACACATTTAACTTTGCGGTAGTTAGCGACAGTGATTCGATCGCCACGGTCTCTCGCGGGTTCCTTCTGCAGCGAGCTGCTCCACGCACGAGCTGCGGTGCTCTAACACCGGTACCGCCCACACCGCTCATTTTAAGATACATGCGCTGTCCCTTGTGACCTTCTACAATAACTCTACCATAAAGAAACATGCACCAGCAAGTTTTCGGCAATCCGAAACTGTATAACCAAAAGTATAGCAGCCCGTCTTTACCATTCGTCACTCGACCGGGAACCCAAAGAACTTGGCAGAGATGTTGCCACTGGAATTAGAGCACCACTGAGTCGAGCAATAGACAAGGTTTCGTTTCCTCCATGTTTTGGTAGAAGAAATAGACCGATAACCAATAGGTCAACGCCACTGCCCGCTGCCGCAAACGAAAACCACCACCGCACCGTTGGCACAGGCGCCGTCGAGCAGCCGACGCATCCGCGAGCGCGGCAGCCGACGCGCAACTGTTCTCAACGGTCAAAATACAAAAAAAAAAAAACCGGCCAATGAGAGCAAAGTATGAGGGCGAAACTTTAGCTAACCAAAATATTTGTTTCATCTTACCAGGATAATTTTTGAAATCTGTAAGCAGCAACAATAATATGTATCTCATCCTATTAAATAAACTTTCCGGCGTAAACCGGAAAGACTTAATAGAATACCAACGGATAAGAGATGGCGCTCAAATAGCTAAACGGAAGTCGCTCGAAGTGTCCGCCGGTTGGAGTAGTCAGCAGCCCATAACCAAATGGGCTTTGCTGGAACCGCTGATCTACTAGCACTTGCCCAGGTGCTATACCCAAGTGTGGTTAGGATAAGGGTATCTGCCTCCACACAAGGTTGGCCCTTGCCGCCAAAGAAGGTGAAAGTGAGGGAGAGGGAAGGGGAGAAAAGAGAAAGAGGGGATAGTAGAAGAAAAGGCGACTAGACTGAATCATCCTGGCCGGGCCTTACCAGGACTCCCGTCTACGAGAAGCGGGGGCCGAAGGGGTGTATTGCCTCACCCGGGGGGCCCAGAAGGTTCCAAACCTACCCCGGGCTCGGCTCAACCACCAGGATGCCCTTTTCCCCGGACACGGGCTCGCCACGCACAGTCAGACGTGGGTGGGTTTTAGCCACTTTTTACTCAGGGTCTGTGGTGTCGCCAATGTGGCTGGGGTCCGTGGTGACGCTACTCACCAAGCACCTGGCACCTAAGGCGCAGGCGCCCCCTGCGGGGCTCGGGGTCCGTGGAGACGCCACTCTCCAAACACCTGCTTTCACAGGTGGCCCCTGCGGGGTCACTAGATTTGAGCACGTAAGGCATTTCAGTGATGTGAACATACGCCGCAGAGAGCATGGGTCCTCCCTTGTTCCCGCACAAACTACAATTTGCAAACTTTACATTATAATTTATCACTCATTTTAAATAAATGCTTCACAAACAACATAAACATATACACGACTAGCAAGCGAGACTTTCGCTCTTATATCTTCGTCATTTTCTATCTTAGTGTTGTAATTTTTCCAATGTTCAGATCTTTTTTTTTTTTCATCAAATGTTGCCCTAGTAGCGTGTTGCATTACCAAGCTGCTGCCAATGTAATAAGGGTCCAAGGCCCAGTCATGTTGTCCCAACAGCTTTTTGTCTGTGACTCCTTCCAGTAGAGTGCCTTCATACACACGCGCGTTTTTGCTTGAGTGGTGACATCTCAGCCATTTTTCCGCCCAATTTGTTTTTTATGCATTTTGAAGCGCGCGCAATGCGTGTCACTCAGCTCGAGCGCGTAGCTTTGGCTAATACATAGACGCCATTTTACCGCTCAAGTCACGCACCAAGTGCGCGAGAGCGTCACGGACTGGCACATTCAGGGCAACAATGGATGTCTTCACCCTGAGACAGACAGACATGCAGGCACCCTACCTTCCAGTGTTTTTGGAAAATAAAGCTTCGATTTGATTTGATTTGAACTTGTGCCCAAAACAAAATAGTAGAAGGTTAGCGTCGCACGCGTCGATGTCGGTGAAACGGCAGGATCGAGCACTGAGGCAAGACTAACTCGCCTCGCCATGTTGAGTCCCTTCTGTACCCACGTGGGTTTGGAACATTCGGCGTAGAACATCCGGAACTCGATCAGACGACAATTTTCCCGAACTCACGAGAACACCAAGTTGACATTATAAATAACAGAACATTCCGCTGACTGGAATCGAACCTGGAACTTCCGCGCTATAGCCTAGCACGGTAACCATTTGGCCACGCACGTGCTCGCCTAGCAACGCGCGTGGCGCTATGAACAGCTGTACCAGCACACCTTAAATTTACAATTTAAACGTGCTTTTTGGTGCAAAATAATTTCTGCAGTTAGCATTCGTCAATTTACTATGATATTGGTCATGGTCAAATCCGCTCGATTTAGAACACGTAGTCATCCACCTTACTTCGATTCGACAGAGGTGGCAGGTGACAAATCGTTGCAATTTACTGAACGGCTGCACGCCCTTTGAACTTAGAGAAAACTCTGAAAACTTCAGACCATCCATTAAGGTCTGCCACTTTGTACAGCGCTTCCCTAAGACATTAGGCAAGAGTTTTAAACATTAAGCCGGGGTGGCTTAGTAGGCTTGCTCGTTTTTATAGCCCATCTGATTCCTATTCATTTCTTTAAAACATTGCGGCATTTTAGCTCAGCGACTAGTGCACAGAACAAGCTGGCGATCTACCTAGAGTGTACCGCCCGCTAGCCGCGCGTAAGAACTCCCTGTAGTCTTTTATTTATTTTTATAATTTTTTTTGCCCCGCGTGATTTTAGTCACATGTAACTTTCCATGCCACTCTGAAAGTACAGAGTTGCGATTCATTTTTCTTGTCATTGAAAACTATTCCCTATTTCTTGTTAAGCGGATATAGACTTTTTTTTATCAAATCGGAAAGGCACTCACAGCAGCCATGTAGTTACTGCTTCATCCCTACGTGAGTAAAACGTCCATCTTCATCCCGCGAGAAAAACAAACCACGTTAAAGTGGTCAGCAAACCTCCCATGCTGTAATATAGTTATTTTTAAAATACCGTAACTTCCTCAAATTGTACAGTTTGGCTCTTTCAACTTGCTCGAGACTGTGAACTCCTGAATATTTCACTAAAATAGGCGTTCATAAATAGTACTATACGCATTTTGTTCGGAGCTAGCTAACCATTAATATAAGAACAGTCAAGGCATGCGTAACCAGCATACATTCATCTCTGCCGCATTCACTACATGAGGCACACGCTATCGCTTCGAGTTTACTGCTGACCCGGAAGACGAAGAACGCTTGTCCAAAAAAAAGATGTCAAGCCTTAAAGGTAATGCGAGTGAGAATTATCATGTGAAACCCAACTCCTCAAATTTGTACATAACATTCATTCTAATTAGGAACAGAAACAACAAACTAACGCTATCTTCCTTGATTGATCGAAGGCCTTCGACAGAGTACCTCATAACTACCTTAAAATGAAACTTCATCAGTTTAAAACTGGCCACTTCATCATTACTTGGATTTCTGAATTTCTTTCTGATCGCTGTCGCTATACCGTTGTTTATAACTCAGCATCACCCAAAACGAGCCTAACATCTGACGTTCCTCAAGGAAGTGTGCTCGGAACACTTTTTTTTAATCTACATTAATGACCTCTTTCTTAGTGTTTCTTCCACAGACCGCCTTACCGCATACAACAGCGTAATATACCGTACTATGTCGTGCGCCAACGACCACTTATTCCTTCAAACTTACTTCTCAACCATTGAACTATGGTGTGATAATTGGAAGCTGTCATTGAACCTACATAAATTCAACGTACTCACTTTTTCTCACCGCCTTCTTAATGCAGCATTGCAGTAAAACCCTTGATTTTCGCGGCCCCTATTTTTCGCGAATCAGTCAAAGAGGAAATAATCACCGCCACTACATTTCTCGACATCCAGACGCCAGCATTAAAAAATATGAAGGATCGATATTTTAGCGTGCCCCTACATTTCGCGAATTTTGAATTTCACGCGAAAATTAAGGGTTTTAAAGTAACGATATATACCCGGTTCATTCTCATCTTATACCGTGGTCTCCATATAACCACCAATCTAACGTGGATTACCCACGTCGATGACATTGTTGCTAAGGCGAACAGCACATTCGGTTTTCTGCGATGGAATTCAAAACTCCCCCCCCCCCCCCCCCGCCCCCAAAAGTAAAACAAATGGCATATATACCACCAGCACATCCAAAACTAGATTATGTTGCATCCATAAGGTCTCTGTGGCAAACTTTTTTGAAAGGTGAACTAGAAAGTATCCAAAAAGGAGCGTTATACGGTTTATTTATTTCGATTACTGTTTTTCTATAAGCGTGTTTCAGCTGCGTAAGCGAGCAGACCTTCCTGAACTCAGTTTAAGGCGGAAAATATTTCGTCTGACACTGTTTTACAAGATTTACCACCGTAACCCAACAATTAGAAATAATCTATTTTATCCTTCCAATTTATTTTTGCGACATTAGATGACAGCTGTAAAATACAGCCCATATATGCGACCACAACACTTTACGCTTTCCCAATAATTGAATGGAACGCCTTGCCCAACAACAAAGTCGCAGCTAACAATATAGATGTATTTAGAAAAATGTTAGGAGAACTCTTTTCTCATCTTTAAGTTTTAATGCTTTTCGTTATGGAGTCGCCGACGCGGAGACTATAGCGAGCTCCAAAATCCAAAGCGACCGAGAACAACCGTTTGCGCGGAGCCCGAGATATAAACATCCGTTCCCCCGCTTCACACGCAACCTGAGCCCCCCGTAGCAGAGGCGTCTTTCTTTTGTTTCGTTTTACCTCTAATAATCGAGACCTCAGTCTTCAGCCTGACTGTGGCACGAAAGGTTGTCTATGTGTTCTCTTCGTCAAAGAACGTAAAACGAAACATGGTGTCGGAAGTGGGACCGCCCCCCCCCCCCAGTCTACTAATAATTAGCAAAGCGCAGTATCGACTAGAAACGAAGGAACAATGGACAAGCCCTTAACTTCTGCCGACAACGGTGCTACGCAACAATCGGTAATCCCTAACAGCAACTTTTCGCATCTCGCCACCCGAAGCCTTGAGTTTTACAGCAGCTAACGAATGGCCGGCGTGGAAGTAGAGATTCAAGCGCTTCCACAGTGCATCGGGACTGGCATCTCAGCCATCATCCCACCAAGTCGACGCTCTCATTTACATCATGCGACCACAAACTGAAGACGTCTAACAGACCTTCAAGCTGTCCGACACCGACGCTCAAGACTTCGCCAAGGTGATGAAGAACTTCAGCGTCACTTCTTTCCCCGTCGAAACGTGGTGTACGAGAGAGCCGTGTTCAGCACAAGATTTCAACTGGAGACGGAAACACTCGAGGAGAACATCACTGCTCTCCATGGATTAGCCACTAAGTGCAACTATGGACCACTGAAGGAAGAATTGAGAAGAAAGGAAGAAGGCTAATTGTTGGTCTTCGCGAATGCAGGACTTCGGAAAAACTTCAACTGGATCCTGATCTGGACCTGTAGAAGGCTATCGCTGCTGCACGACAATCGGAAGTGATTAAGGAGCAACAAGTAGAACTCGTCTCGACTAAAGAAAAGGATGCCAACGTTGACCGTATAGCAACAAAAATGGGACAGCATCTGGACCTGCTCAGCGAGGAGCTAAACGTCCAAATGTTCGAAGTCGTACTAAGAAGACCGCGGCACCCAAACCAAAAGGCCAACCTTGCCGTTGGTGTGGTCGAGAAGCTCACCCGAGGAGCGTGTGTCCGGCGAAGAACGCAGGCTGCAACAGGTGTAAGAAAAAGGGACATTTTGCAACAGTCTGCCAACCTTCAACTACCGTGAACTCCCTTGTACACGAACAAGGATTCGTAGGAGCTGCAGCTTCTCCTCAAACAGCAAAATAGGACATCAAAATATTCGTTGACAAAACTCTTGTTGTTTTTTGAATAGACACTGGAGCAGATGAAACGGTGTTGCCAGCTGCCACCTTTCAAATATATCTTCGCAAAGTGTCACAAGCTGTCCGAGCCCCAACGCCGACTTCATGGTCCAGATGTACGACTTCCCAAACTCATGGGATCACCTTGGATGAAACTCAACTGCCGTGGGCAACAAGAACTCGAGGAAGTTTACATCGTGAAAGAAATTCGCAAACCTCTCTTGGGTAAGCCAGCTATCGAAAAGTTTCGGCTTGGCCCTCAAATCTGCATGACTACGAACAAATCTTGCGAACCAAAGAAAGAGTTATCTCACCTGTTTCAAGGACTGGGAACTCTCGAAGGTGCTCACGTTCTCAAGTTGAAACCTAACGCGACGCCGTTTGCTATCGCTTTACCGAGAAGAGTAACACTTTTCCTGTATCGTGAAACGCAAAGATACCTAGAAAACATGCAGTCACAGGTTGTCATCTCTCCAGTAGAAGAACCTACTGAATGGTGCCCGCCGATGATTATCGTTCCCAAACCGTCTGGCAAAACTCACATTTGTGTTGATCTGACACAATTAAACAAGCACATTCAACGCGAAAATCACCCCTTCCCATCAGTGGATCACAGGCTGGGAAGGCAAACGGGAGCCAAGAACTTCTCAAAGCTGGACGCGAATTCTGGGTTCTGGCAGATCCCTTTATAAAAAATAGAAGTCGCGACTCCTGACGACTTTCATCACTCCGTTTGGAAGATATTATTTTATTCGACTACCATTTGCAATCACGTCAGCTCCGGAACACTTCCAGAGATGTATTACACAACTTCTTCAAGGAATGAAAGGAGTACTTTGGCACATGGACGATATCTTGATATGGGCGTCATTGTCCGAGAAAAACGAGCAACGTCTGCGAGAAGTCCTCAAGCGACTCTCATCAGCAGTACTCACGCTCAACGAGGATAAATGTCGAGTTCCTAGGTCATCAAGATCGTCAACGCAGTGAAACAGATGCCCATACCGTCTTCAATGGAAGTAGTCAAGCGCATCATTGGTATGACGACATACCTAGGACGATTCGTGCCTCATCTGTCTGACCTACTGCATCCACTATCGTCACTGCTCAGTTCCAAAGTTGACTTCGTGTGGGATCATCCTCAGCAGAAAGCCTTCACAAAGTGGAAGGAAATCCTCGGAACCTGCCCCGTTCTCGGAATTTACGACGCCAACAAACTATCGATTGTATCGGCAGACGCGTCATCCAACGGCCTGGGAGCAGTGCTGCGTCAAGAACAAGAGGATGGAACATATAGCGTCATCACCTATGCGTCCAGGACACTCACCGAAACAGAGAAGAGGTACGCCCAAATCTAAAAAGAAGAAGAGTGGTTGTTTGGGCGAGTTGGTCTGACATCAAACCAACTCGCTTGCTCGCAGCTGGGTATCCAAAACACATTCTTGTTGCGGTCGCGGAAGGCCTTCTAAGAAAGCGCTGTCTCGTAGAAAACAATGAGAGCCAGCCGGTAAGACAAAAAGGAAAAGTTGTTGTGATTCCGTATGTACACCGAGTGTCGCACAATCTAAAGAAAATAGCAATGCGATCAAATGTAAAGGTAGTGTTTTCTGCGCCCAATAAGCTCATGGAACTGTGCAAACTATCAAAGCCTGACGTGCGTGCCAAACACGGATGTGAAAAGAAGCACAGAACGAAATTTGTCGACTGTACAGATGGCGTGGTTTACCGCATTCCGTTGTCCTGTGGCAGCCATTACGTCGGGCAGACGGGGCGCTGCCTAACTAATCGGCTTCGCGAGCACAATAACAACGTGCAAAAAAAGAACGGTGGCTTTCTTGACTTGCATTGCAGGACATGCGGTTGTACCCCACTGTTGGATGAATGCGTAAAAATTGGGAAATGCAAGTCAGCGGTAACACGCGAAATCATAGAAGCCGAGCACATTGATTATTTGGGAGACATGTGTGTTGCTATGCCGTCGATCGCATTATCGGAGAAGGAATTGTTTTTCCTGAGAACGAGATAGTGTTGTTTCCCAGTTATGCTCTGTCATTGTGTTTTTTTTTTCCTATAATTTTTTTTCTATACTTTTGTCTTTTTTGTTGTTGTAACGATGGTTGAGACTATATATATACCGGAACAGGTTTTCAATAAAATTCAGTTGAAAGTTGCGCCTTGTTGTGTCCTCTTCTCTGCTTTTGTCCTCGTCTTTGTTGCGCACAAGATTGTATAAGACGAAAAAGAAGGTTTGGCACTCGCGTGGGCATGCGAAAAATTCCGAGATTACATCGTGGGAACACAGCTTGTACTGTAAACCGACCACAAACCTATTTCTCTGTTTGGATCAAAGTCATTGGACGACCTAACCCCACGTCTTCAGAGACTGCACATGCGCCTAATGCGCTACTCATTCAAAGTTGTCCACGTTCCGGGCAAGGAACTTTAAGCAGCTGGCTCGCTGTCAAAAAGCCCTCTGCCACAGCGGTAAGACAAAGAGATGCAAGAAGAAATCGATTGCTTCATTCGACACATAAAGACGTCCATACCCGCAACGCAAACGAGTCTCCAATGAATGACGGCAGAACAGAAAAAAGACTATGTTTGCCAAAGACTCGCCAGCTACAGCCATAAGGGTTGGCCAAATCGTCGAGATCTCGGAACAGACCTCAAAGAGTACTACGAGTACCGTCATCACATTGCCGTGCCAAACAGCCTTCTCATGAATGGTTTTAGAATAGTGGTATCAGAATCCTGCCGCCCACATATCCTGCAACAACTTCATGAAAGACACATGGGCATAGGAAAATACAAGGCACGGGTAAATGTATCAGTTTGGTGGCCGAGGATAAACGATTATATCGAGCGCCTGGTCAAGAACTACGAAAAGTGCATTAAAGTTGGCCAGAACCGAAAGCATCTCCTCATCCCGTCAGTTTCCTAGTCGACCGTGGGAGAGAGTGGCGATGGACCTCTTCTTCATTCACGGAAGATGGTGGCTGATCGTCGTCGACTACTACTTTCGCTACCCCGAAATCGCCCGACTGGAAAGCCTCACAGCGGCGTGCGTAATAATGCACTGCTAATCGATATTTGCGAGGCATGGCATCCCAGAAGTCGTGCTGTCTGATAATGATCCTCAGTTTGAGGATTATTATCCTCAGTTTAGCATTCACAAAGTTCTCACAGACCTACAGGCACATCACATCAAGCCCTCGCTACGCGCAAAGCAATGGCATGGCGGAGGCTGTGAGGAAGATCATAAAGAGACCACTCAGCAAAAACAGGAGATCCGTACGAGACACTCATGATCTACCGTTCAACGCCTCTGCCCAACGAATACAGTCCGACAGGACTTCTCATAAGGAGAACGATGCCTACAACCGTACCGATCGCCACTCAGCTCCTGGAACCAAAGCTACCCGACCAAAAAGAACTGCGTCACTATGAGCAAGAAAACAGAAACCGACAAAAGCAATACTTCGACCGGTGACAAGGAGTGCGTCCACTAGATCCACTTGGTTCGGGAGAGCGAGTTTGAGTCATTGACCTAAAGCGAACCGGAGTTGTTCAGAACAAGACCCATACACCACGATCTTACTGGATAACGACGAGGGTCAAGAGATCCGAAGAAATCGCACGCATTTATTTTCTTTCCCCGATCAAGATGAAAAACATTGCATTGAAGAGTTCCACGAAGCAGCCACGAGCCCCGAGGAAACGTGTGCCGACACCTCCCATAAACATACTCGGCACGGCCGATGTGTAAAAGAACCAGACCGTTTCGGCACTTCTTCGAAGCTCCGTTAGGAAGAGGGATTTTATGGAGTCGCCGACGAACCGACGCGATAGCCAGCTCCAAAGTCCAAAGTGACCGAGAACAACCGTTCGCGCTGAGCCCGAGATATAAACATCCGTTCCCCCGCTTCGCGCGTAACCTTCGCGTCCCGTACCAGTGGCGGCTTTCTTTTATTTCGTTTTGCCCATGATAAACGAGACCTCAGTCTTCGGCCTGACTCCGGCACGAAAGGTTGTCTGTGTGTTCTCTTCGCCAAAGAACGTAAAACGAAACAGTTTTGTTAATTGTTTTTTTTTTTGTTTTTTTTTCGTTTAGGATTGTACATGCTTTTCTTAATGGCCTACAAATATGAGCTCCCCTTCTCTTGTATAATGCCCTGTTTTAGGGCCTTCAAGGTACGAATAAATAAAAATTAAGTAAAACCAAAACTACCGAATAAACCCGGAAAGAACGTTAAAAAAATGACCGCATTTCCACATGGTGAATGATGTTGATTGGGGCGAAGCTCTGGTGGTGCTGATGATACTGATTTTATTGTTCATAGGTAGTGCTGATGGTGCTGATCTTTTTTATTGCTCATAGGTAGTGCTGAGTTCCGGGTTGCCGTTTCGACTTCATTATTACTGCTTTATGGTCGATGAAATTCAGAGCCAGTAGTTCTTCTAGCGGATCAGCTTGGATCCACTAGAAGCAGTGGGAACGCATCTCCATCGCTTAAGGCAACGGTCCATGTCAGAAAGAGCATGTGTGGTATGGAACGTGGCTATATACGCATATACGCATTTGAGCATTTGACCGCAGCGGCCTCTCGTCTACGTTGAGCCAATGCATGCAAAGTTTAACGTGATTATATACGCATTTGACCGCAGCGCCCTCTCCTGTATAGACGTTAAGCGGCTACATGCAACGTTTTATCCATGACAGAAACCCCAGCTCTTGAGTTAGTACCACATCTCAGAGCCTCCTACTCGTCCCGCAGTCGTGGGTGAGTGGTTAAGGCGATGGACCAGAAATCCGTTGGGGTCTCCCCGCACAGGTTCGAATCCTGTCGACTGCGCAAACATTTTTTTCTTTTTATGCAAGCACGGACGAACGGACGGGCGGACAGACAAGGAGCTTCGTGCCTAATAGTCGTAGTATAGGGAGCTGGTATAAGTTGTTCATGAACCTTGGAAGGAACACATGTAATATTACTGCTCCGTGTAGTTTCAAACGCTAGACACTCCATTCCAAAAAAGCTCTGTAGCCTACATTAGATTGCGAAAACGAAAGAGGAACGCAGGGGACATTACAGACAATAGGGTGACTTCAACCTGCAACAAAGCGTTTACTGGCTTTGGAGGAAGGGGGGGGGGGGGGGAGACAGAGGAACAAAAGCAAATGGCTATGCCAGCGATTATGCATACACGGCGGAAGGTTAGGATCTGCTGAGCGTCAATCGACACATCATCATTATGCGGCGGCTCTTGATTTGTTTAACTCTTTTTTTTTTTGCCTCAGTAAAACATCTTACTTTTTTTTGTTTTAAATGTGGATTGTATTCTCACGCGCGCAGCTGGCCAAGAAGGCAGCGCCCCGTGACCGAACGGTTATCGTGTTTGGCTCTCACGCAATGAACCGAGGTTCGACGCCTAGTAGCGGAGGCACCTTTTGTTATTATTCTAATTGTTGCGTTCCGGCTAATTCAAGATTTCTGTTGCATGTTCGCGGTCAGAACATTTTACGTGCCGAATCTTCTACGCCGATTGTTCCAGAATCCCATGTGTCTACTAAAGGGGCTCCGGGTGGCGAGCCGGAGTCAAGTCTCGCCCAGCGTTCGATTCTGCCGTTAGGCAGACTTCAACTTCCACGACTCTCGGTTGATATCTTTTGTTTCCCTTTTTGTTTTTGGGCAGAATTTCGCCCCAATAAACGTTTCAGTTTTCCAAGTTATTATTTGTTACGTCACCTCTTCACTGGTGACAGTATGATTGAGTTATAAAGAGTAAATTTTGATTGTTACGTTGGCATTATTTAGTGTTAGTTGCTAATCGTGTTGGACTTGTAGTTTGAGAATAATAATAGTTTATAACTACAAGCTGTGGAGGAAAAGGTCGTGTGGAGAACGTACGTAAATTGTTATTCTCAGAGTGACGTTCTAGTTTTCGCACGTGCTCTGTTTGCACGAGCACTTATGTAGCGTAGCGATCAGACAGTTCCGTACTTTAGCCCCTTTATGTTTCCAAATTAGCGCAAGGTTCGTCGATGCACGAGGCAGGTGCAAAGTGCAGCCCTTGGGAAGATCATGGCGGCACAGCGCAGCACTGAGCCAGGTTTCAGACGGCATGAATTTCCCAGAAGTGGCGCGCGGCACCTGCCTCCAGCATTTCTACCCCAACGAATTGCGCCACTTTTCCCAGGATAGAGGGGCTTTATTGCGTACATGCGCAAGTTTCTTTTTTTTTTTTTTTCAAAATTGCCAGTACTGTTTAAAAGATTTGTAACTAAGAATAAAAAAAAACATTAAACACGTCTACGACTCTCTGTAACGCGGAATTAGGGCCCAGCCCTTGAGTTGGAGGAGGGCAGGGTACGGAAAGGAGGGTATGCCTCTCATCCTCATCCGTATCCTCTCCTCCTCCGCTCCTCCTCCTTTCCTCCTCCCGTGCTCCTCCCCTCCTCTTTTTCTTCTCCTCCTCTCGAAGTATTTCTATTTTGTGATATATCGTGCTAAACAATCTGCGAAAACACACACACACACATATATATATATATATCAATCAATCAATCAATCAATCAATCAATCAAATCATTATTCAACATCGCACAGATGTTGGGGGCGCACACAAAAAGCCTATAAAAGGCTTGACTAAGGGTCTACGCCCCCTATATATATATATAGGGAGTATTCACTGGACGCCATATTTGTGGGTGCTCTTTAGAGCGCATGCTCAGGACGAGGTCACATCAATAGGCTGCTAAGACCGGCAGTCCTGATGGTGCGGAATGCACGTTGCAAGAGAACTGGGGAAGCTGGCCGTCAGCACGCGCTCAGCATTTGCGCACACAGCTATGGCCGCCAGTGAATGGTCCCTATTGTGGTGTTCTCCCTCACCGCTTGTCCGGAGAAAGGAAATATAGTTCTCACATCTGGGCCCGTTTGCTTGAAGCTCTAACCGCGGCTAAAGTTAGCCGCAGTACCTAGGAGAGGGTTTTTTTAAGTCAGGTCACTGCATCGGTAGGGATGCGGGAAAATATGGCACTGCCCCGGTGAGTGAGCGCCGCTCGCTTTGGGACTAATATGTCGTTGTAGCTGCAATATCGGGCGCGTTAGTCAGCAATTAATGTTGCAGGAGGCTTTCGCTTTGCCTTGACTCACTTAAATCGCCACGCAAGAGCAATGACCTCGCCGCATTTTTTAGATAGTCTTTCGATTCTGGCCGTTCCGAAGCCTAAATGAACGCAATAAGTGTCGCCATGGCAACGTCTTTGGAAAGCGGATTGCCTGGACTCAATCGGCCGGGTATTGATAGCACACAAAAGCAGACAGCGTCCCAATAGACCTTTCTCTTTATTTCCCAGGCATCGAGGAGAACTGAGGAGAAAGCTAAAAGTGTAATTCTACGGTCCGCGCGCTGGCCTCCCTCTTATAAAAGGTTCGAAGTAAATAGTCATAATAAGGCTTTGACGAACGAGCGTGCAAAGCAAGAATGGTTTTAGACTTTTTGCTTTAGAACAATAACTACTGCAGGCCCCAGCACGTGCAACGCGTGTAACTGCACTCGTAGCATGCACCTTGGTGCTTGGGAAATTTAGAAAAAGGTCCATTGAGGGCGCTGTCTCCCTTTGTCTGCTATCAATACCCGGCCGATTGAGTCAATGCAGTCCGCTTTCCAAAGACGTTGCCATGGCAATAAGTATCGCGTTCATTTAGGCTTAGGAATGGCCAGAATCGAAAAACTATCTAAAAAACGCGGCGAAGTCATTGCTCATGCTTTGCGATTTAAGTGAGGTTAGGCAAAGCGAAAGCCTCCTGCACCATTCGTTGCTGACAAACACGCCCGATATCGCAGCTACAACGACATATTACTTTTGAATCGAGCGGCGCTCACTGACCGGGGCGCCGCCATGTTTCCGCGCATCCCTACCGAACCAGTCACGTGCTTTCAAAATCCCTTTTTCCTGTTACTGCGGCTAACTTTAGCCGCGGTTAGCGCTTTGAGCAAACGGGTCCTGGAAGCTCCACTCTGTCTAAGTACTGCCGGTTCCAGGAAACAGGACTGCAGAAGCAAGGCGGGAGAACGAGACAGTGTTACACCTCTGTCAGACGGGCACCTAAAAGTACCTTTATGCCAAATGCCTTTAGCACTTTCAAATGACCTTTACGTCCTGCCGTACCCGACAGCGAAAGTAAATGTCATTTAGACGATGTTTACAGCGATTGAAGTCTCGTAGCTTGGTTCAAACGCATCAATCATGTTCACGCCAGAAAGGTAATATTCTGGCAATATAAATATTGTTTTAAGTTTTTCTGAAGGAAGCAATACATCAAAATAGACAAAATGACGAGTTTGGTCGAGTGATTACAACAAAGTCCACTTCAAGCCCAAGCAAAGTGTTTTTTTGGCGATAGGCGGCAACCCTGGGCGTCTCCCGCTTCAGTCGTAACGTCGCTCTGTGCTCCCGGTCTTTTCCGTGCTTCTGCTACGCTTTTGCCCTGTTCGGTTCGGTGTCGTGCTCGCGCTTGAGGTCCATCGCACGCGTCGGAGGTCCTCCGGACGATCCTGCCAAAGTTGTATCAGCGCCCAGGTCGCCTCAACGCTTCGAAGGAAGCTGTGCGACCCCCGGTTCCTACTCGTGGACGCTCCTCCGTCGTTCGACGTATCGCACGACGCGAGAGTGAGATACAGAAATAAGTATGTACCAAAAAAAAACATTAAGTATATACAGTAAGGATAGTAATATAAGTAGAGAAATAAAAGCTAAATAACTATGGTTGTAAGGAAAATCGAGAGGAGGAAAACCGCAGTACCTAAGCGGACGACGCGAGGAGGCGACGACAAGGCCTACTAGATGGCTGGGGTGCTGGGGCCGTGAATACAGAAAACTATTCGTAGAGCGAGGTTTGTACGGAATATACGTGAAACACGCTCTTTTTCAATCATAAAAATGCAAACGGGGTGATTTTAGATATCGGTGCAGCCGTAAAGGTGTTCCGGGAACTCAGGATCAGGAAAAGGACCTTTACGCTAAATGCCATTTGAGTTGTCGTGTGGCACTGCCTAATTGACATTTACACCAAAGGTCCTTTGACGTAAAGGTCATTTTAGGTGCCCGTCTGACAAGGGTATTAAAGGCAACACTTTGGCGAAGCACTCAGTACTCTCGATGTCGTCCTACTTGCTCTTGGTTGTCGAAGATTGCTCGGCGCTTTTGATTTCCTCAGAATTAGTCTTGAGCCGTGCTCCCCCGAGATGGCACAGCAAAACAGCGAGTACACGTCCCTCGGGGCCAATGGCATGTTTTCCTGCATGACTGCCATGAAGTTCTTCTTTGTCGTGAACGAAATACTTGGTGAGTGCTGTAGGCGAGAGATGCAGAGCTACCTCGAGCAAGCCGTTGTCGGCCCTGGCGGCACACCATTTACCGACTTCGTCTGACGCGCACAGAGATCGATAGGTACAGCACAGACCTGTACCCAAGTAGATGGCCACTTGGATAAAGAGTACTAAGATTAAATAGCGCACAAAACGTCAGGGGAAGAGAAAAGGACAGTAGAATGTAAGAGTGCTAACTCCCAACTGATTTATTTAGAAAGAATAGAAATGGAGGAAAAAGTGGCCACGAAAATTGAACCTCACGTGAAGTGAAGAGTAGATAAAAGAAGAAAAAAAAAGAAAAGGAAGGAAATATGTACAGACATAAATGATAGATTCAAAAAAGAAGGAAAAAAAAGGAAGAAAAAGATAAAAAGAAAAGAGAAAAAAAACAAAAATAGAAGGCGGTACTTTCACCCTTGGCCGGCCAGAGTTACGGCACATGGGCGTTGGCCAAAAAAGACACCTCCTTAGCACTCAGCGAGAGGAACGGATGGCTGACGTCATTGCCACCCTCAATAGACCAATCTCACCGAGCGTTCGGCGCATGCGTGACGCCACCATAACTTTAGTTCACAGGAGGCAAGCGGCAGTGCACTAAAGGGCTCGTGCTGTCTCGTGCTCCTCACGCGCAGAACTCCAGCGAGGTTGTCGCACGTGCAGAAAGACTGAAGTTCCCTCGATGCATTGCGGCAGCGATGGCGTACTCAAACTGCCTGGTGAGATCGATCTATTTGAAACGCCTCGTAGATCTCTCGAGTACTCCGGTCTTGAAAATTCCTAAGAGCAGATGTTTCACCAAACGTCGGTGTGCACTGGCAGGAGCGACAGTGTGTAGGCGGGTGCCCGCCTACAGTGGCTTGAAGTGAATAGAAATGCTCTCTAAGCCGATCGTTGACGGCATAGTTCAGTCTGTCCAATATAGCATCTACCACACGTCAGAGGGATCTTGTAGACCACATCGTCTGTGCACGTAACGAACTTGTTCTTTTGATACTTTTGGCATACGGCTCGTGAACGATTGTCGAGGTTTTTGTATACACATCAGCAGGCAATGTTTCCGTTAAAATTAACAGAGCAATGTTTCCGCTGAATCTTGCAGGGAATATTTTTCCGCTAAATTTAGCTTCAACATTTTTCGCTAAAGTGAGCGGGAAAATTTTTCGCTAACTTTAGCGCGGAAGTGTTTCTGCTAATGTCAGCGGGGCAATTTTTTCGCTAAACTTAGTGTGAAAACTTTTTCGCTAAATATTGCGGGGAACGTTTTCTGTCAAGAAAATTTTCCCGATTAATTTTGCGAAAATATTTTTCCGATTAATTCAGTGGAAACATTTTTCCGCTCAATCTAGCGCCGAAGTTTTCTTTCTAAGTTTAGTGGGGAAATGTTTCCGCTAGATTTCGCGGAGAACTGTTTCTGCTAAATTTGGCGGGGAAAATTAGCCGTCCGTTTCGGGGAGGGGGGGGGGGGTCTTTTTTGCGCTAAATATAGCAGGAACATTTTCCGCCAACTTTAGTGGGGAAATTTTTCGCCAAATTTAGCGGGGAAATTTTTCCATAACGTAACTCGCGGTTACGCCCGGTTGCATTATTTCCATAATGCAACGCGAGCCGTTACGCCGACGACGACGGCGACGCCGCTCAAACCGGAAGCGGGCACCTAAGAGCTCAGCTCTAAAATGAAAGACGTTTGTAATTCTCTGTAATGCTACGGTGCACTAGAATACTGGGCAGTGTAGCGAGCGCGGGCGGTGGTGGGGCTCTTTCAGCGATGACCGGATCGGTGGCCGCGAGAGGGCGCATCGCGTCGCAGGCGTGCTGGCGGAGCGCGGAGAGTAGGCAGCGGTACCGCATGGCTGACTTGGCGTTCCGCACGGGTTCGATTGTTTCGTATTGTCTGGCTAACTCCTTACGGTACTCTTAGTTTCTTCTGTTTCACATAATATTTATCGTACTTTCGTTGCCAAATGCTTCCCGGGAGACGTACATCTTCGGGCAGTACGCCACAGTACACATCGCGACACTGCTAGCGCGAACGCGACTTTAGCACTTTTTCGCATTTACTCCGAAAGGAGTATTAGCGAGGACGACATTTTATCGTCTGCATTATAGACCCGAATAAGCTTTTTCAGTAGCAATAATAACTTTGTCGGCATCCCTTGGTTTCTAAGAGAAAAACCGGCGATCGCATTTTCGCGCTAACAGTAGCGTTCTTATCATGAATTAACCTGGCTTTTGGAACATTTTTGCACATCTGCATCCCCCAGCATATCTGTCGAACCTTGTAGAAATGAAGGCATCACATTTTGTACAGAACTATAAAGCACCGTGCTGTACGTATTTGTCAACGCATATTTATTCACATTCAAGATTAAATTTAAGACAAGAGCACAAAAATATAAAGCACACGTAATACTTTCAGAGGGTTTGTGCTCATTTGCACCTCCTGATCTTTAAGTACTTTAGTCGCTCTCTTTGGGAGGTCTTGTCACGGTTAAGTGACTTCGCATAAAAACGAAATCTGAGGAGAACATAAAACTTAACAATTTGCAGTGTAATTTCTCTTTCATGCGTGCTGCAGTCAAGTTTTGGGAGCTCGACAGCTTGCAAGAAACTAGACAGGTCGTACATATTTGTAGAAGTGATCTTCCTGGCGCTAAAAAAGACAGTGAAGGAGTCTTCCAGCGAGCTTACAAGCTCTGCAAGTTTGCCGGGCGGGTGGAGCAACCCACCAGAGTCAAACTCCTGGGTCAAATCGCTTCTTGAATCCAACCCTGCGGATGTCTTGGTGGAAGTCAAACATTCAGCACAGATCGTGTACCCCCTTTTTTGCAGAATCTTGCGGGCCACATGCCCGGAAACGTAGTACACAAGGCAGCTTGAGCTCTTTTAAGTTATGTAGTTGCTGTGATTTTCTGGAGGAAGAACTTTCAGGACAGCTTCTGCATCATCTAGTCTCTCTTTGTCAACCAGCTCGTCGAGCGCTATCAATCCCACCGGGACTGCTTTGGCCGGGTGTCACGCTGTTATGTCCAAGCAATGAACTGATAACCCCAGGGGTACAATTTCCTGTCTTTGGAGGCCGCGCTAGATTATAGAAAGCAAGCGCATTTAGTGTCGTCAAAAACTGCGCTGTTGTTGGATGATCATTAGTGCCATTGGACTGCCTTACGATTCCAAAAAAAATTTCCAGTTTGTCTTGGCTCAGCTTGGATGTAAGGAGGTACTTGAAACCACACTGTGAAGACAGGTAACACACAAGATATAGCGTTGACTGCAAAGTGACACGCAGGCCCTCCGCAGTACTCTCGCTCAAGGATCCCTTCTTAGAGTTCGGTGCGTGCGACTACCATTTCTTTAGAAAGTCAAGAAACTGCCTCAAAATTTTGAAGTCACGAGAGCCTGGTCTCAAGTCTCAATGCTCTTTTTGAGGAACGTGAGGTCATGATCTTGATCAGCTTTGACATCTTTAGGATGAATGACTCAGTCACTTAAGCTGGGCCACAAGACCTTTCAATTTCCCTGCGGTAACAAAATAGTCCTTCTAGCACCTCCTCACTGAAAAGACGGAGTTCTGGGCCAACCCTCATCTTTTCGAAGCGGTTCGGTATAAGATGTAATTTGCTTATGTGAGGCATAACTTGCAACGTCACATTTTCGCAGTCGCACGCGTTTCTGATGCAGTCAGCATGCACGCGACCCTTTGGTGTGCTGAAGCCACTGTCCAAGAACCGATTTCGCAGATTCTGCACTAAGTGTGGAAAGTCAGAAAAACAATGTGGAGCACGAATGTCATCAGCTGGGTGGGGGCACTTGCACTTGATGCTTGTGGCAGAGCCTGCATTATATAGAGCAGAGTGAATATCTATAGTAAGTTAAAACGGTATTGCATTATGAAGGGATGTTAGTTAAGGTGATTGTCGGCAAACTATTATGATTAAACTCATCCCCTAGATAATGCTACTAATATTACTATTATACCTATAACAAATGCCCAAATGCACTTGCAAACACAAATTTTAAAAGAAGTCACACCACAGGTTACCGCTTATTCGAAAATTTTCCACATGCTGCGATTCCAGCTCGCAGCGTCACATGTCACACGATCAACAAAGAGGCCGGCTTGTTCGCAAAGGAGCGTTGCTTTTAGGGCAATCTTGGCCAGGACATTTGCTTTCACATTGTTGTTCGAGGAAAAGACGCCCAAGATTTGCATCTGTTTTCCTACAAGAAGAGACGAAGTCCACAATATAACGTCATTAACACAATGAATAGTAAAGTCGGAAGAGTTAATCACCTAGAAGCAACAAATATAGGTCTCAGACAGAGCCGCACCCAGGGGCTTATGAGGCTTCAGCCCCCCCCCCCCCCCCCCCCCTTCCCTGAAATCCAGCCGACTCTATAATATACACATGCCTTTTGAACCCCCCTTCCCCTTTCCGCACCAAGTCATGGACATCGTAGCCACCTGAGCCCCCCCCCCCCCAAGAAAAAAAGTTCCTGGCTACGCTACAGGTCGTGAGATTAGAAACCGAAAAGACTGACGACGTCTCATATAAAGTACAATACCTGAGAAAGGCTCGGGGACTACCACCAAGCCATGGTCTGCAAGCTCTTCGCTGGAGTTCTCTTCACCGAACTGCCCTAGATCAACAAACCCCTCAAGGGAGCCTGTACAAAAAGGCACAAAAAGGCGATTCATGCAACAGGTGCAAAACAGCAGCTTATTAGTCATGACGAGGTGTAATGATCATCTGCAAGTGTTGAAAAAAAATTAAAGCCGCTTACAACTCCCTGTAACGCCGAATTAGAGCGCAGCTCTTGAGGAGGAGGAGGGAAGGGCACTGGGGGGGGGGGGGGTTAAACTAACCAGGGGGGGGGTCACGTGACCTTGGGGGTCACGTCACCCCCAATGCCGATGATGTCATCACTGACGTCACTGATGACTGATGACGTCATCAGTGACGATGACGATGCGGGTACCGATGACGTCATTAGTGACGTCACTGATGACTTCACCAGTGATGATGACGATGCGAATGTCGGTGACGTCATCAATGACGTCGCTGATGATGTCATCAGTGATGATGACGATGACGATGCGGATGCCGGTGACGACATCAGTGATGATGACGATGTGGATGCCGGTGACGTCATCAGTGATGATGACGATGACGATGTGGATGCCAGTGACGTCATCAGTGATGATGACGATGACGATGTGGATGCCGGTGACGTCATCAGTGATGACGATGACGATGCGGATGCCGGTGACGTCATCAGTGATGATGACGATGTGGATGCCGGTGACGTCATCAGTGATGATGACGATGACGATGTGGATGCCAGTGACGTCATCAGTGATGATGACGATGACGATGTGGATGCCGGTGACGTCATCAGTGATGACGATGACGATGCGGATGCCGGTGACGTCATCAGTGATGATGACGATGACGATGTGAATGCCGGTGACGTCATCAGTGATGATGACGATGACGATGTGGATGCCGGTGACGTCATCAGTGATGATGACGATGACGATGTGGATGCCGGTGACGTCATCAGTGATGATGACGATGACGATGTGGATGTCGGTGACGTCATCAGTGATGATGACGATGACGATGCGGATGCCGGTGACGTCATCAGTGATGATGACGATGACGATGTGGATGCCGGAGACGTCATCAGTGATGATGACGATGACGATGTGGATGCCGGTGACGTCATCAGTGATGACGATGACGATGTGGATGCCGGTGACGTCATCAGTGACGATGACGTCATCGGGGGGTCACGCGATATCGGCGGGGGTCACGTGACCTCGGGGGGTCGCGTGACCTCGGGGAGGGGGTCACGTGACCTCAGGGGAGTCACGTGACTTCGGGGGTCACGTGACCTCAGGGGAGTCACGTGACTTCGAGGGTCACGTGACCTCGGGGGGGGGGGCACGTGACCCCCCACGAGGTCACGTGACCTCGGTGGGGGGCTCGCGCGGTGCATTATGGGACTTTTCCCATGATGCACCGCGCGGTTACGCCGACGGCGACGCCGCTCAAGCCGGAAACGGGCCCCTAAGAGCTGCGCTCTAAAACATTGTCAAGTTAGTGAAAAAGCAATTTGTTTGCAAGTGCCGTCAGGGTTGTTAAATTATTACGCACTAACTGATATGAATTTTAAAAAGTGGAGAATTATACCTGAAGACTTTACGTCGAGGGGTTCAGAAAGCTTCATCACGTCGAAGGCTATAATTCCATGTCGACTGAACTCGTCCATCGTCTTCGTTTTTTCGCTCAGCGTAGCAAAAACATTTGGGCTAAATCCGAAACTATTTTTGAAGTGCTGCATGGCTTTCTTTAGGCAGGTTACGGCCAGGCAGTGCCAAGATGTCGTGCCGCCTTAGCGGTTCATGCAGCTAGGGACTTCGCATACGCATAAGTATGCACTCCAGGAGCCAATCCTTTTCATATCTCATCCCTTTCTTTGACTTCCTTCGCGCTGCTTAAAGGCATGCTCGTAGAGCCGCTTGCTGCTTCAATGGAAACCCTTTGATTTTCTCGGAGAGGAATTCCTCGGGTAGCTGCTGCTTCTTTGGTTTTGATTGGCTCAGGCTCGGTTGCGCTTTCTGTAGCTTCGTCCTCATCCGTCGCAGAGCCCGCCGAATAGCTGTTGTTTTGTTGGGCTTCCTCTTGACTTTTCACCTTCTTGAAGACAGCTGGTTCACGATCAACTTGCGCTGGTATTTGCAGTTAATGCATGCACCGCCTGCATCCTTGGTGAGAAGAGTGCAGCTCTTGTGAAAACAATTCCCGTTGAAAAATGGGCTCTCGCCAGCAACAGGCTGTAGGTCTGGGCCAGGGCACAAATTCAGCTTGCTGATGCGATCAATGAGTGCCTCTGCATCCTGTGGAGTAGGAACCTCCTCCTCGAGCAACTTTTTTTTTTTCAAGAACACTTAAGCCGTCGGAGCCTCTTCAGTTTCCCCCGACTGTGGCACCTCGATTTTCACCAGCCTTACCGAGACTATTCTGCTTTCGTCGCCGCCAGCATCCCACTCACACTCAGCGTAATGAAATGCCTTTTGGCAGCTTGGGAGGGCGATTTTTGACCACGATTCTGGAATTCTCAGGGTTTCAAGCGGCGAATGTTCGCTTTGCACGGCGGATGCCTCACTTTTCGATCCCTCATCGTCGTCGGGCGATCTACAACCGCCTACTTCTGCCAGCCCTGGCTCGTTGTCAGGTGTGTCCCTCGATCCGTCTGGAGCCAGACCCCCGACTCGCCGTCGCTTTGCCACAGAAAGTGTCTGGCCGCAAATGTTCCTGTCTTCTCCCTTCTTTGGCAGTGGATTAGAGGTGTACTTGGGAGCGTCTGGAAAAATGGTAGGGACGGCATCTGGAGTTAACAGTGGTCGCTCGCGCAGGACCTGTGCGACTTCACCCTTGATCGTTGTTTGAAACGTGCGCTGGATGAAGCGCGACGCGAAGTGGCATTCGCAAACAACGCTGCCATCATGAGGCTCCCTGTCACTCCTTTTGATGTTGCGGGACCACATGTCACGCTGATCGCACTCGAGAGGGGCACGAAAGAGCGATCGGGCCTCTTTGCAGGACCGGTAGTCGCTGTTGCACCTCGGCACAAAACAGGTCCTGTCTCTCTTGTCCCGCCGTCTCTCCGTCATTGCGCGCGGTTTCTACATGCCACTGAACGGCACCGACCGCGATCAAGTTCACTTAAAAATTTAAAGAGAACACTGCAGCAAAACAAAGCGACGACGCGAACCACGAGAACACAGGCAATACGAGAACACGGCAATCCGAGCGGAAAGGAGCACGGATGGATGGATGGATGAATACGGCTGAGCCCTTTGGATCGGGCGGTAGCTTACGCCACCTAGCCATTTTGTTTTACCATTTAAGCTTAGAATATTTAAATGTGAAATCTATACTTAGTCCGCAGTGCAAAGAAAGTGAGGCTATGAAACCCCCTTGCCATCAGTGAATAAGAAAATACCTAGTTTTCTCTCGATTTCTGCCACCATTCACTTAATCTTTGCTTGGTAATCTCTACAGTCTTGAAATCCACTCTCCCTTCGCTGTCTCTAAAGCCCATTGACTTTATTAAATCTATGTTGTCTTCGGTAGGCATAGGGTGAAGCCCTTTAGAGTAGAGTATCAAGTGCTCAGCCGTCTCGTCCTCCTCTGCACAAGCAGTGCACACTGTATCAATTTCCTGGTACTTCACTCCGTATGTTCTGGTTCGCAGAACAAACGTCCTCGCCTCAAACAGCAATGAGCTTCCCCTAGAATTATCATAAATTCTTTCTTTGGCAATAACTCTTTTTTTTAATTTATAACTTTCCAGAGCCGTCTTTGTCTGCATTCCCTCTAGCCACCGATCCCTTTCTGTGGCCTTAACTTTCTTCTTAACTGAGACTTGCTCTTCCGTATCTTCGCTATAGCCCAAACACTTTCCTCTTAATTTCCTAGAGCGCTGTCCCCACTTTGTGTCTACACTCCTCATGTATAAATAGCTGAACACCTTTCGTGCCCATTGCTCCCCATCCATTTGCCTCAACCTATCCTCAAATTCTATTTTGCTCACCGCTTCCCTGCTCTCAAATGACGCCCATCCCATGTCTCCTTGTACTCCCTGGTTTGGCGTTTAGCAATGTGCCCCCACAGCCAGTCTACCTACTCCACGCTGTTTTATTTCTAGTCTCGCATGCACTTCGGATTTCATGCATAGCACTGCGTTTCCAAAAGGCACCATGACCCCTTTCCAAATCTCTCTCACCACCTCGTACCTGTTGTAATTCCAAAGTGCTCTATTTTTCATTACACATGCATTTATGTTGCCCTTACCTATTATATACTTTTCATGCTCTCTGAGATATTCGGCACCATCACATATCCATACTCCTAGATACTTGTATTTACTAGTTCTTTCAACTGTAATATTCTGTATCTTCAGCCTCTCAACTTCATCCTTGTTAAAAATCATGACTGCTGATTTTTTGCTACTGAATTCTAAACCTAATTCCTCTCCTTCCCTACCACAGATGCTCATTAATTCCTGCAACTCTGTCCTGTTGTTAGCCATTAGTACGATATCATCCGCATACATCAATCCCGGTAAGGATTGCTGAATTTTTTGGCCTAGCTTACTGTAAGAAAGGTTGATTCCAAGCTTACTCTTCTCTAGTCTATCCTCCAATCCTCTCAGATACAACATAAACAGCAAATGCGATAACGGGCACCCCTGCCTAAGGCCTCGTCTTATCTCTATTTTCATTGTCGCCTTTCCTTCCCATGTTATAATCACCTTGTTATCTTTGTAAATGTTCCTTAATAGTGCTGTTAGTCCTTCATCTAGGTTTAAGTTCTCCATTATGTCCCACAGGTTTCTTTGGTTCACATTGTCATAGGCACCCTTGATATCCAGAAATGCCAGCCAGAGCTGTCTGTTTTCTTTTTGCGCTATTTCTATACACTGTGTTAGAGAAAATAAATTGTCCTCCAACCTTCTTTGTTTCCGAAACCCGTTCTGTAACTCACCCAGTATGCCCTCGCAATCTACCCATTCCTCCAGTCTGTTCTTTATAATCTGCATTACCTACGTGTAAATAACCGGTGTCCCGCTTATAGGACGATAATTCCTTATATCAGACTTATCTCCCTTTCCCTCATATATCATACTCATCCTACTAAGCCTCCAATCATCTGGAATATTTCCTTTTGTTATCATGGTGCTCACTACCTCCCTTAGTTTTGCCTTAGATTTAGGACCCAAATTCTTCACCAGCTTGATAGGGATACCATCTGTACCTGTCGACGTGCCACTAGGGACTCTTCGTTCCGCCTTTTCCCATTCTCTTTGTACAAAATCCGCGATGTCACAAACTGGACTGCTACTTCCTTCGGTTCTCCTATCTTCCACATGTACCCGTTCCCGAAATTTCTCCTCCATCACTGCTCCTATATATTGTATCGCATCATCTCCCTCTAATTGATCTCCCTGATGCGAGAGTATGAACCTCTGTCGAGCTTGCGTTGTTTCACCGAGTGAGTTCAAGTGCTCCCAAAACTTCTTGGCAGCGTTTCTTTCTTACTTACATTACTCATCCATTCCTCACCCTTTCTCTGAATTTTCGCATTGATCAAACTGGATGCCTCTCGGCGACATGTTATAAAATTGTCCCATTTTCTTTTTACTTCCGTTTCCGACTCCCCACTACGCTTGGAATACCTGTGTTCTCTAGAGGCTTCCTGACGTTTTTGTATCGCTTGCTTCACTTCCTTGTCCCACCAGCTTTTTGGTCTATGTCCTTGCTTCCCCTTTCGTTTACTCTTAACTTTGTCTAGTTCTAGAGCAAAAAGCCTAGTTAGGCTCTCATAGGTCCAATCTTTATACCGTTGCCCTGAAACTACTGCCTCTATTCTTTCAACAACTATTTCCAACTCTTTGTCGCTGCAGAAAGTTTGCTTTGAATTATGTTGTCTAGTTTCAGCATTTACTTCTCTGGCAAAATTCAGCTTAATACGTTTGTGATCACTACCAAGACTTTTGGAACCTTCATCTATTTTCATTACTTGTAACTTACCATATATTTTGTGTGACATGAGTACGTAATCTATAGTTGAATGCAGATTGCCAGTTTCCCAAGTTCTGTGCCCGTCACACTTCTGACTGGTATTACATAAAACTAACTCATGTTTCTCCACCAGTTCTAGTAATATGCTTCCAGTTGAGTCCGTATACCCATTCAGACCCTCAATATGGGCATTCATGTCTCCCATATTAATTATTTCGGAGCCTTCCCCTCGTTCACTAATGTCTCTTGATATGCAATCAATCATTTTTCTGTTCTCCTCTTTAGCACCTGTCCCTGTCCATAGGTAAACAACACCAAGGACAGTTGATTCCCCAGCGACTTTTCCTTTCAGCCACAAATGTTCGGCGCACTCCTTTCTGATCCTTTGAAAGTTTATATTCTTCTTAATAAATGCTCCAATTCCACCTCTCTTCCTCGTTCCCTCCATTCTGTTGCATACTTCCCACGCATAGTCAGGGTTGCAAGGTGGCTGCTCCATGTCTCTGAGATGTGTTTCCACAAACCCATACACCATTAAATCCTCCTTTCTTAGTTGCTCCTCAACCTCTTCCCATTCTAACCTATTTCTACCACCCTGCATGTTAATATATCCAATGTCTGATTGTGCTGTATTTTTATACCTGTTCTTACGTTTTCTCCTCTTTTTAACCCTGGGGGCCTCTCCTGACTTCGTTGGGTTTTCAATTACTTCAGTGCCCCCATGGCCCTCGGTCCCCCCAAAAAAGCAGTCACCGTGCGGCCCATTCTATCCCCCACGCTGTAACCCGTGGCCTCACTGTAGTGAATGCCATCTGCAAAAGGGCGGGAGCCAGCCTCGTACACTTCTCTGTTTACTTCCATTACGTCGTACCAAAGCTGTCGACTCATACCCTTAAGGTGGTAGGCCACTCAAAAACAAAATTGTTTTTTTTAAGAGCAGCCAGCGTTGAAATAACTTTTTCCTCAAAACAAGCATGTCTTATTTAACTTACCCAGCCATTTACAGTGCAAAATATTGAATATTTATTTATTGGGAGGTAATCTTTGTCAAAAATTGCATTAAAGTGCTAGCCACGCCAGCTGTGATAAGTGACTAATGAGTGGCTTTATTCAGTAAAGCTTTGACATTTGTGTAACTAATGGCTGGAGCTATGCAGTGAACTAGAATAAATATTATGCAGTAAATATCAAGGAAGTAATGTAAAAAAAACAAGAAAACGGGGAAAAAGAGCCAATTTAGACTGAACCTGTTTGAGAATTCAACTGTGAATTGAAAAATATTCCATGGATTTCTTTTATTCTAGTTCACTGCACAGATATATATGTTGTAAATCATTGTGCAAAATTTCAGTTCAAAGTATACGCTGAGAAATAAGTTATGAAAGTTTGCGTCGCAACATTTGGAGCAAATTGTTATTTTCAAAAAAACGTAAACAAAGATTTCCGAGCTTGTAAAAAGTGTCACAATCTTCGCATGCAGGCCTAAAATGCACCATATTCATAGCCGGGCCCTTCTGCGGAAGCATTATAGTCTCCTTTTCTTCGGGTGGCTGCTCGTCTTTTCTTCCTGGCGTGTTTTGTCCCATCCGGTGACTTGCGTTTAGCATTCTGCATGCGCTGGTGATCCCTGGCGATGCAAGCTTTCGTCGTGTAGTACCCTGGTTCTATGCCAGCTTGCCTCAGGATATCTAGGGTGCTTACACTGCCATTATTAAAGTGTGCCACAGCATCATGCAAGGCAAACATTACTGTAGGCAAGCTTACGTAGACCTCTTTGGGTGCCTGCTGCCATATTAGACCATTGAAACACTCATTAGCATTTTGCGTCTTTCCATGCAGGCACTTCATTAGAAGTTCATCAGAGCACAGATCACTGTAGACAGTTTTAACTTTGTTGAGCACATCATCTGGAACTCCTCGTTTGTGTACATATTTCCCTTGGCCGAGTGCTTCGACCCTTTGGTATCCGCACCAGCTTTTCGGTCCAAGTGGACACAGGCCATGTCTCGGCTGCTTGTCGGTAGAGCTGCAATGAAAAAGACTGGCAAGGGTAGCCTTCTTCATTGCAGAAAGGTTCCCCACATTAGCCCTTATGGCGATGCCATAGTAGTTTTGCACGCGGTCAATGAGGGCATCAGTGAGCTTTCCCTTACCACCGAGTCCCCGCACTGTCTTCTTCAGTTTTCTGAGGCGGCAGCCAACACGCTTCTGGACATGCCCAATGCATTCCAGTTTCTGCACACTGTCCTTTCCATACGTGTCTTTGACAGCGGCATAGCTCTTGGAATCCCCATCGCCGTAGTACTGTGGATTCGACACCAAAACCACAGTTGGAAATGTGGTTTCGGTTTCGCTATAGGAGCATAGGGTATAGAAAACTTGCTGTAACTCGCAAACTAATGACGATAGGAGGATAATTTTTGTTGCAACATATATGTGAATGTTTGGGCGTGCAAAAAAAACAAAAACCTGAAACTTCTTCTCGCGAAAACAAAAAGACTTTTGAAGGTGCCCTACCACCTTAATTACTCCGTTGGCTTCGACAACCCTCCTCTCCGTTAACCCGGACTGCCCCCGAACTTCTGGAATGGTGCACACAACCACATGCACATTCTCAGACACGTCCCTCAGCTTACGTATTCCCACGTTTAGCTGCCTTTCAAGGTTCTGGCTCCTACCCTTGAGCACATCATTAAGCCCCGCATGAACTATTACTGGGTTCCTTCCCTCCCGGTTATCCCACTCCCCCTCACGTGCTGCGGTCGTAGCATCCACCATACAATTCCCTGGCTGGACCTCTACGGTTACCCTCTGGTCTCCCTTCACCTTGTTATGTACACCCCTCCTAACCCGTTAGAGCTCCCCGCTACCAGTACCCTAGATCCCCCTGGTGCCTGCGCGCCTTTGTCCTGCGACTTATCTTCTGTCACCTGACTGCCCGACGCCTGCTGCTCGAAGGCGCCATTGAGCTGAGGTTCATTCAGCTCTCCAGCGTCGTCGAGCCCGCCAGCCAACAGGCCAGACTCCCGACCACCAGGGACCTCAGCCTGCAGACTGGTGGTTCGTCCCGATAGAACTGACACTTCCTCCTTTCTTCCCTCGCTACTCTCACTCGCTCGAATTACCCCTTCCAGGCGCTCTACCCTACTGTCACACTCCCTCTTACGCTCCTCTAAACCCGCCTTCCATACTTCCCCCAGCTTCTTCCGCCTGCTTCTCGAGGCCGACCCGCTGCTCCCTCTCATGATTAAGCTGCCTAGTCAGCTCCTCTACCTGGGCCTCGAGACCCACCCACTTCTCTCCTTCTGCCCTAAGCTGGGCCTCAATCTCCCGAACTCTACCCTCCCATTCCCCAGTTACCTGCTGAAGCTTCACACAAAGCCGACACTCGAAACTCAGCCCCGCCGCCTCCTCCAGGCTCCCGAAACCTGTCTCCTCTAGGTAACACCACCTCCCACACCCCTCGCACTGCACCAACCCGTCCCCACCCTTGTCATGCCGACCCAGATCTAGACCCATGTCTAGACCGGGGACAAACCGTCCCTTCCCGCCAAAAATTCAAACAGAGCCTACTTTGCGAAACTAACGTTAACTGCTGCTGTTCAAACCTAATACTGCTATCGCATAGTCACTTCCCATCAACTCTCAAAAAAAGAGAGAGAAAGGAAGAAAAACTGGCACTTAGCTTCGGATGATCGAGGAGAACCAGGAAACACGTCCGCTCACCGCAACTGCCGCAACCGCACGCCTATTACCCGCAGCGCCCCCTAGCATCCTTACGCGCTGTCCTTGCTGCGCCGACCTCCTCCCTCCGTTGCTTCTCGGCGTGGACGGCACACTGCCCACTTCTAGTACACCAGAGTAATGTCAAATAGAGCGCAGCTCTTGAGGAGGAGGAGGAGGGAAGGATAAGCCCTCCTTCCCCTCCGTACCCTCCCCTCCTCCTCTCCCGCTCCCCTCTCGTTTACCGGAAAATGCTCGCTAAATTTAGCATGCAAATTTTCCGGCTAAACTTAGCGAAAAAAAGTTTCCGCTAAATGTGGCGCGGAACTTTTTCCGCTTATTTTAGCGGAAGCATATACCCGCTAAATTTAGCGGGAAAAGT
Organism: Ixodes scapularis; assembly: GCF_016920785.2. Classification (NCBI taxonomy): domain Eukaryota; kingdom Metazoa; phylum Arthropoda; class Arachnida; order Ixodida; family Ixodidae; genus Ixodes; species Ixodes scapularis. Next base: position 173,101,964 of record NW_024609857.1, on the reverse strand, counting down.
ATCCGCTGACTTTTGTGAGAAAAAAAAATGTTCCGCTAAATTTAGCCGGGAAATGTTTGTGCTAAAGTTAATGGGGAAAGTTTTCCTTTATTCAACTAAATTTAGCCGGGACATTTTTCCGCCAAATATAGCGGGAAAATTTTGCGCTAAAATTAGCGGGCAATCTTTTTGCTTAATTTAGCGAGGAAATGTTACCGCTAAATTTAGCGTAAAAAATTAATTATAATGCAACGCAAGGTTAGGCCCGGTTGCATTATTCCCATAATGCAATGCGCGCGGCTACGCCGGTGCCGACGGCGACCGCGACGGCACCGTCGCTGAACTCAGAAATGGGCACCTAAGAGCTGTGCTGTAAAATATTTCTCTAAAATCGCACCTGAAACCACCATCGCCAAAATACATCATAGGTGTTGATGAGCTTTGGGGGCAGCAGAACTTTACCGGTGCGTTGGCCGCCGTCGACTTTTGGACATGTGTGCAGGACACTAAAGGCCATTTCAGGCATTCGCAACGGCTACAGTAGCTTTGCCAGTGTTATTTTAAGCCGCACGGGCTGTAATTACCAAAGTGCTTGCTAAAAAAAGCGCATATACGTCATTTATTTTAACTCCGGCGATAGAAGTGACACACACTACATACCACCGTTAATCCAGGGGATTTACGAATACACTGTTCTTCAGCGGACGTCGATAATGACTCCGTCAAGGAAACATGCATGATCACCACCGTCCGCAACTTTCCTTCCCATTTTATTTTAAATAAACAAAACACTTATGGTAGCTTATAGAAAGTACTTTGTATGGTAGGTTATAAAAATATGGTCGAACTATATGTACCCGCTTTCATAACCCAATATACCAGGCATCTGAGGGCAGTAACAAAACCTCACCTTCAAAAGTCGTGGTGAAACCTGTGCAGAGAGGACGGTCATGCATTCGTCACTTTCGCATTCTTCTACTTTCCATTGTTTCCTTGCGTACTGTGTGGTGGTCATCGTCCTGAACGGCATTGAGCCGGCCGGTCGGGACAGCGCCCAAGCGCACAAAGACAGCTCTTGTGATCAGCCTGCCACTCTTGCATTGCGCTCCCGCGCATTGAACTGGATTAAGCTCGTTAAAGGAACAAACGTTTCCAAACGAAACGCAAGTAGGGGTCAAGAACAAGCAAGCATGCGAAGCAGCCAAGCGTCTCGAACCCCCCGAGCCCACCCTTTCCGGGGTCGCATTTTTGGAATTGCGAACCCTTACTAAAATTATCAATGAGTTCCAATTGAGTTTGTAATGTTTTCATAAGAATACGTTTTAACTTGCAAAGTTCACTGATCTTTTTTTTTTTTTTTTTTGGGGGGGGGGGGGGGGGGTTAAGGAATGGGGGACGCCGGGGCTTGGGCCGCCCATGGGGAGCAGCGAAGATGCGTGTAGGGGTGGGCCATGTAGGTTCATATTTTTAATGAGCCATCCACAGACTGTCGCCGCAACGCGACATAAACGGTAGCCCCGGCAGGCTTAACACGCCATCAAGTGATACACCCTCTGTCCCTCGTTGCGCCTCCAAAAACGTGACCCCTTCAATCGGGCATCCTCCAAGCTGATGTCTCTGACAATTGGTTTTGAACCGCTTTTTGACCCGAGTTTTGCAACCTCTATAATTCGACCTTGTTCGGCTCCTTGCGCCCTCTGGTAGAGGAACTGTTTAGGTTGTGCCATCAATTTTAAAATACAAAAATAGCGGATTGAGAATTTAAATTGATTGGAGGTTAATTACATCTTGGTGGCAATCTTATTCGCAAAGCCCAGTAGTTTCCCAGAACATAACGATTCAAGCTTTACAAAACGGCGAATAATATAGCACATAAATGAAATTCGCATTTTTAAGTTATGCATACCCTGGTAAAAATAAACTTTCACCGAAGCAGTGTTGTTTTCGGAAAATGTTCATATTCTTGTTGCAGGTTACAACCGTTGCTTTCTGTGTACCATGGAGACGTTACATTTGTTTCCCTTGTGTACTTCGCGATCCTTCAGAAGCCGTGCAAATTGATATTTAATGTCAGATATCCACAGAAGAAAAGCCAAATGAGATTTCCAACTTTTATGTTGGTACAGCTGTATGCCGGCAGAGCCCACTGCTACTCGGGTATGCTGTACTGGTCACTTGTGTGAATATACTTGTACAGGTACGTGGATACCCGCCACTTGTCTATACACCAACTAATCTCTGCGACGTCACGGCGCGGTGGTGCCGTGACGGTCGCACTTCCGGTCTGGGCTGTGGGCAGAAGTCCCCATGCCAGACGTGTATTCCTGCGTTGTTTTGAAGGTAACCAGTCAAAAACCTGCCTTCTCGTCAAAACGCCGGGACTGGGGCCGTACCAAAGGAGTCGAGAAAGGTTTGAAGGTCAGTTTCCACGTGCTCGGTTTGTCGGATAATCTGGATATGTGCCGTGAAAAGGGAAAAACAGACGTTCTCGGACAACGATTGCTCGGGCGGGAAGCACTTTCGGTTGAATTCACGGATACTTATGGTCATCAGATTTATTTGTTTTGTTCCAACATGAACACCAGAAAACCATCAAGTTGTGCGGACCGCCTGCGGACTACGTTCAGTGCGTCTTCAAGTTCAAACGGCCGCCTGATCGTTCGAACTGTCGTCTGCTCTTTCAAACGTTTCTGCTTGTCGTCTGCTCTCTTAGACGACACCGGCCCGTAGACCAAATGTGGACCCGGTATTTGCTATAAGAAGTAAGTGCAGGCCTCAAAATACTTAAGTTTGGAGGTTGGTAAGCAGGCTCGATGTAAAAAGTAATTGCAAGGAGATGTTGATCATTGTTTCCAGTGACCATCACTGACTTGCTATGCCTAATTGACTTGGTCCGATTCTTCTTGCGATTTTCAGTATTGACGTCGACCATCTCAGCTACGCTTCACGCTTTTGCAGCCCGAGCGGCGTCGCGACTGAAAATTGCGAGCGAAATCTCATCGTGCGAATCAGGTTTTAGCGTACATACTGCGGCGTCCACGCGGAATGAATCGCCAAAGTCACATTATTCACGCGAAGTTTCGCGGTGTAGCGAGCCCCGGTAATTTCGCTGACGCCGCTCAAGTAGTCAGACATCGCCAGGAAGACGTAGAATCAACAATTCGAAAGCGAAAAAGAGCAGGGGGACTCACACCGACGCCGACAACATCGCATATCAATGGTTTGTTTTATGGGCGACGGCGAGCTTCTTGCCCACAACCCCATCGCGCATGCGCGGCGCCGGTGGCGTCCGCTAGGGGCGCTCCGGTTTGTTTGTAAACATGAGTTGGTGTATATGATTTTTTGCCGGTATCATAGTGCTAGAGTTCCCTGCATCTCTTCACCGGTTACCAGCAAATCCCAGTCGACAACCGGTAAACGATACCGGGTGACCCGGATTAATCTCATGAGAAATGCTGTATGTATATTGGTGTAACGGCACGATTATACCAGTGACCGGTGTAAAGCTGAATAAACTAGTATTAAGTCGTTGATTGGTTTCATTAGAGGAATGATGTAGCGTATTTGGCCACGTCCACTCACGACATCGTGGGGTGTGCCATAACTTGCCAAGGGAGTGCGCAGCGGGCGTATGACGTCACAATTCCCTTGAAAAGTCAATAGAGAGCGGAAAAGGATTTATAAAGCTCCTCCCCTGGTGATTACGTTAGTTACGACAAGGGGCTTTACGCACTGACAACATAAGAACACCCACTGAAAATATTTTCGCGACCTTGTTATACAGCACACCTGAATAAACTTAAACTTGTTTTGATCATTCTTATGAACAAAGAGAGCCTAAAGGTGTGGCGTGTCTGTCGGTCATTAAAAACCGAATACATAACGCACTCCTTACCAGTACCAGCAAATCATTAGGCAGGCATAATGCATCCACGACGTCGTCTGTGCTCCCCTGATTAATTGAATAATCAGAAGTTTTGATGTGTTTTTTTTTTGTTCCTCGTGGCTGAGGTGAAATGATGATAGGAACGTACCATTTGAGTAGAAAAACACATCATAGCTGTACAGTTGAACAGAGTGTCATTTGGGCAGCAACGTAGTTTACCAGCAAATATACACCGTCTCTAAAGGCGGAGAGAAATACAAATTGGATATACCCATTAGCAGAAAGTGTGGCTTAATGCCAGCGGCATTATTGGGCATCAAATAAACAACCAAAAATGACTACTTCTGATGCAATTTTAACTTACAACTACTTTCCTGCGTTTTTAGGTGTTACTTTGAAGAAGCGTTTGTCAAACTATGCAAAAACAAACGTAAGAGGTCGAAACAATCATAATGGACTCCCATGTCACATATACAAACTCCCATATTCTTTGAGAAATAGGTAAAGATGAGTAGGAAGTGTACGAATTATAGTTCAAGCCAACTATTCTTATTGTCTCGTTGTGTTTGTTTGTTAACTTCGCATTTTACCAAACGTTTGAACAAAAACATCTCCAAAACTTTATGTGAACATCATGATTACTTTGGCGCTCTCCTGTAACAAAATAATTACTTCGACCCCTACCACATTGTTGGAATTAACGTTGTTTGCTTCAAGATGAGTGCAATCGTTTAATTTTTCTAACTTATTAAAGATGGACATAAATAGCTTACGCTTTATGTGAATAGTTTTAATTCACCATTCTCTAGAAAGTACCGCCAAGATAGAATGACTTAAATAATTATATATGGTTTGAAACCGAGACTCAGCAACAGTTATCCCTCCTCGGCTTCGGGAACTAGACAAAGATTATCTGTAGGTATCGTGCGTATCTATCATTCATTTATTTCCTTAATTTTAATTTTCAGAATTGTTACAGACATCTGTACCAATCTTCAAATATACCCTTCCACCTGACATACTATTCTGGTGGTTTCTGCAATTTTCATTGGAAAGGAACCATTGTCATTGCATTTGAGACAACAGAATCTATATCTGACAAGGTGAGCGCACGTCAGCACGTACTATACTTCTAATGAAATGCTTCAAATGATTTTAAAGATTATCGATAACTGATGAACATTGTTTTATCTGTGACCGAATTACGTTGCAAAGCAAATAAAACAAGATTAACTCTCTAGCTATTAACAAACATAAAATTTTATTTGGTGTTCATCTTGTTATGTTTACATAAACGTGTCCGACGGTGGCCAAAATATACCTTACGTGCACTAATGCTGTGCCTTCATTAAAGAAAAATATGCCAAAATGTATATTTTTAGGTCTAGAATAAAATGTTCAACTTAGCTAGTATTTATTGTAAAGAAGGCTAAATGATTTCTGGAAGAAATTGCATCACGCAAAGAAGGTACCTCTCCTATTTGTCTTTCCCAAAAGAGCTATATGAGAATTACCAACGGTCGATGCCATTACAATAGTTTCTTTGCGGACACTAACATTTTAGTTAGGACATTTAATCGTATAGTCTGAAATATACACTTTATAAGCATCGTTGGAAATGTTTAAATAATTTATTTTTGGAAGATACAAGGTACTCTGTACTTTGCAGCGTTCTGAGCACGCATTGAAGTTGGACACACTCCTAGGTTTCGGCTTTTTCTCGGAGAGCATTTTCGCGCTGATAGTCCTTCCCTCCTGTGGCCGAGGAACTCAGCTGCCGCCTCGTCTTCGTCTAAGTTGTGAAGAAAGTGGGGCGCACGTGCATTACGTTCCCCAGCCATGGGTGGCAGGACCGCTGTCGTCAAGCCGCGGTCTCATAGGAGACGGAAACCTGAAAAAAACGTCCAGTGCGAGTGTTGTCTTTTTTACGTCGCAAAACACTTTGCGCACTTTACATATTTTTTTTAATTACTTGATAAATTAGTTTTCGATGACGCCCATGAAGTTCATAGTCTAAACCGTATCTTTATTATTCAAAATTAACACTATTTTTATATAGATGTAATAACTGAACTAATTATACAGAACTTTATTAACATAAGTGGACAGGGTTGGTTGGCCCTATAGCTGCCATGTGTATACAGCTAAGTTCGTGATCCATTTTGGGGGAATGGTTACAGGTCAAACTACAATGTAGGTAGTAGATTGTTCATAAGTTCTGCTTACATGACCGAAGCCTAGTGGCGGTATGCCTTTTTTGTTTTCAATTTTTACTTCCTTTACGCAATTTTCATGTATTTTTACGCATTTGAAGTTTTCCATGGCGAAACTTGTCTAAAAAAGTCGCAGGTTTTTTTGTTTTTTTTTTTACTTGATGTAGGCAATTTTAGTATATTTTACGCACTAAAAATTTTAAGGCAAATGTATCTCATCAAAATTTTAGAACTTTTTCTTAGTAGATCTGTCTTCCAATATAATGCATTTTTGAAATAATGGACCAAATGTAACAAAAACATGTTCAGCTAATTGTTTATAAAGTGAAAATGGGATTTATTTCATAATAACCCTTCTAACAATGCCCATTGAGCCATAACTTCAGTACTCTCCAGGCATCAAGTCATCCCCAAACCTATTTGTATTCTTTATTTGTTTGCCGTGTTGCTTGCCGGGCTTCCTTTGTCATCTGACGTGTAGCCCTTTCTCCGAAGTAAAGTGGACGGCAGTCAATCTCGCACGACCCCACGGTGTAATGCCTTGAAGCTATACCAAACTCCTTTATCACAGTGGCACGGATGATGCTGCCACTAATAAAAGCAATTACAGCAACAAAGCTGGCTTTATTGAGTGCCTGAAGCCCAAGGAGCACGTTCTTCGGGGCACTGAGCACGCTCCAAGGCAAGATTGGTAAAGCGTTCGTTACAGTGTTCAGTTTCCCATGAAGGCATTACTCAAGAGGCTCAGCCTTCGACAGTTGCAGGTAAACGGGCTACACAGCATCAAGGACAGCTGCTGGAAAAGACTTTTTGTGCACAAAAGGGTCACCATTAATTTCACCTGTGTTGAACTGGAACCAGGTGTTCGCATCCTTCAGAAAAAGTCCATCAAACGAGTTACTCTAATGGGACGCTATGAGGAAGACTGACCTGGTGGCTTTTCTTATATTGTCCAGGCTGTCAACGTTTCTTCTAATAGCGAAGCCACAGAACGTGTAAAGTTTAATAAAGTATGCATCGCTCAGGCGTCCTCGACCAGGAATGCCTTTCCCACCAAACACATTCTTCCCGCTGTTTCCTACCTTTCTCAACTTGGTGCCCATCCTTTTCTGAACGTACCGAAACGCACTTCAGCTTGGGAATGTCTACGCCTTTACCACACCACGTTACTGCCTGCATATCTCAAAATCCCTAGCTGTCAATCACACCAAGTTCTTTTTTTTATTGGCATACCGAACTCGACGAAGGTCCTCGCTTCATTTGAAGGATGCTACAACTGTTGCACTTACCAGTCCCCCGCTGGTTTCATTGTATACTTTGGTTGGCACTCAATATCTGGGGCACATTAGGTGTCTTTGGAGGCATATATAAAGCAGCGTTTTGACGTGAATTACACGTTCAGCTATGTCAGTGTCAACACTGGTAGGAGAATCTGTACCGTTTGTTGTTGTTTTTTGGTACGTCATCACTTTTGCCCGTTCCCGTCTAAGGCGACACAAATGTGGGAGTCACTGACGTTTACATTCACGGCCTCTGCTGCAGCACGTTTGATAGAGTCTTCACAGTAACTGTTGACCTGGAGAAGCAATTCTGCAATCTATTGTGCAAATTTGCTGCCTAGTTTTGGTAGGATCAGCATGACACAAAATGCTTGTCCCGCAGTTTCATTTTTGCCTTTCCAACGCAAAGCCATAGACCCTCCAAATATTACTCCCATAGAGGCCTGACACTGCCGTTTAAACGTCTTGAATTGATGCGGAGCAAAACATCGCGTGAATTCGAGAACAAATGTGCACGCAATACCTGCTCATTCAACGGCTTTATCAGCTAGCGACGCCTTGGTCAATGTCAATCAACGCGCATCCACTTTCAGTGACATTTTCGCTCGTCAGACCGTACAGCACACTTCACGAGTTCAGGAGACGTTGGACTCGGGTTAAGCGCTCCGCTCGGCGTTGGGTTGCACTGCTGAGATATATTTCCTTGGCTAATCAAAGCGTCATGGCTCCCCCAAACCGGAGTCTCCTAAGCCCCTCTTGCCCACCTTCATTGCTCTATAAACATCCCATTCCGATCTCAGAACAAGACTAAAAATATTTTAAAACTACAATTCACGCTACAGCACATCCAGGGGGAAAACGTGATATTGGAACACCATGTAGCCTCAAGCTTCACCTGGCTAAGTGCGAAACGGGAAGAAGCTGTTGTTCTTGTCAGACGAGCATCGACGATCCCGCAAAGAAGCAAACAATTATATGTTCGTGTTTTCGCGCTGTTCCAAAAGCGGCAGCAAGACATTAAAGAAAGATAAAAGAAAAAAAGGGGGATTGTCAATCACTTCTTGGTTATGGAAACAATCTGTTTTGGGAGAAACCAATATTGAGTAAATGCGAGTGATTTTTACTGTCGTGTTCAGAAAAGACGTGGAATTTTAAATTGCACTGAAAATATCTTTGTTTACATTTCCATACACTGTTCCCTTAACCGAATAGAACATTTGGGAGAAACCAATAAATCAAGATGTTTTGTGCGATATATACTTTTAGGAGAAACAATTTGGCAGTCGCGCATGGAAACACCATGATGGTATCAAGGCCCGCTCACGCATTTGCAATGGACTACGACCGATTGAGGCAAGACGCGTTCGGCGCGAGGAGCGAAGGATGACGTATTTCCATAAGCCTTACCCGTGCAGTCATAGGAGCTATTCCCTCCCAAGCGGCACGCGCAAGGCAGCTGAAACCTCTGAGTATGGTGTCATACCCTAAGCTTAATTTTCCGCTATTCTCGCGTCTATTGATACTTTTGGGGAATGCTTGTTTGGAGTGTGCAAAGTATTCTTGAAATTACTTTTATTTTGGAAGGATGATGCTGCTTACCTGACACTATTTACGATATGTGAACTCGTCAAGCTTCCACAGCCCCTTCGTCTGTACTTGTACAAGGTGAAAAATAAACTGATATGATTTGATTTCATGCTTTTGATATTCAGATTCATGGGACACAAGCTAGAATTCGTCATCTAAGTTTTTTCAAGAGCTTCTTCAGCTCTTTTACCGAACAATACATGAAGGCGCAGGTGACTTGGTGTAAGTTAGGCATTGTAAAATTACCTCACATTATTTTGATGACAAAAAAAAAACGACAGGAAGAAGGAAAGGAGTACAAATGAAAGCTCTATATTTCTTCCTCTCCTTTCTTTGTTGCCACCGCAGTCTTAGGTGATTGAACGATGATGTGAGCATACATTGAATATACCGTTGTCCGTAGTATTTTAATTTTGGGCGATGCCCCGCGAGTGACCACCACTTCTAGCAAATAAGTTATGTTCATTTGAAGCAGGAAAAAAACCTAATGTTTCTCATAACATTGACTGACGCAGAATGCGTCATGTATTCGTGTCTCCGACAGATTACCCCAAAATCCTAACGGGCAAAAAATATTCCGCAGATGCAAACACATCCAAACAGGTCGACGTAAACACGCAAAATATTAGGCGCCAGTAGTCTTTATGCGAGTTGTCGACGTCAGTGTAATGTTGTTCCAGTCAAGTAATAAAACAACGCATTCGAGCGTCATGTCATCACTAACATACCTGCCATGCCTCAGTGACCATTCAGTTCTTCACTTTTCCTTAAATATCCCATTCGTAGCGCCTAAAATTCACATAAAATTAATCCGTGACTACAGGAGAGCTGATTTTACGTTAATTAACTTGTACCTGTCTGACTTCCTTAGTGATTACTTACCCGACTTTTCAGAGCGCTCCGTTGAGTCTAATTGGAGGCTGTTTAAAATGTTGTTTTATTATTAATTGAAAAGTACATACCATCAAGGAAGATTCGTTGCAACACTAACTCGCCTTGGTTTAACTCTAATCTCAGGCGACTGCGAAATGGAAAAAAAAAGACTGCTTCGCCCTGCCAAACGATCCTCCGCTGATGCACGGTGGGCTGCTTACAAAACTGCAGATCAAGAATATACATCAGCTCTTACAGAAGCTAAATCCCATTTTTTTAATCATACACTAAATATCATGCTAGCAGCTAATCCTAAACAATTTTGGAATGCCGTTAATCCCAACTGTCGGTCCAACATCGTTCTTCAATCATCTGACGGTACAGATATACCAGTAACTGAAAGTGCAAGTGTATTAAAAGGTGTTTTATTTTGTCATGTACAATCTCTGATGTTAACCAAGTACCGGTATTGTCATTTTCTGATTTTTTGCCTCTGGACCCAGTGGCAGTTGACGCGATTGGTATTGCTGGCATTATTAATAATATGAAGCTTTCATCCTCCGTCGGAATAGTTGGGATTAACAGCAAGTTCTTAAAAAATTTTAATAGGTATTGTCCAATACTTCTTTCAAAACTTTATATGCAGTCTCTTAACCATGGCGTAGTCCCTATCGATTGGGTGGTTGGGAAGGTGGTTCCTTTACATAAATCTGGCGAAAAACAAAACCCATTCAATTATCGACCAATTTCTTTAACAAGTGTGCCCCCTACTGAAAAAAAAACCATTTGGCGCCTATATGAAAATAAACGGGTCCATACCGGTAACAGTTTAACCATACCGGTCACCAGTTTGTCAAAGGGGTCGCCCGTATGGCTCAAAGGGGTCCCCTGTATGAGCCATAACGGTCACCTATTTGGACAAACAGGTCACTCCTTTGGCAAACGGGTCGCTCGTCTGGGCAAATGGGTCGCTCGTCTGGGCAAATGGGCGACTCGTTTGGGCAAAGTTGTCGCACGTTTGCTCAAACCGGTGACCATGTTGCAAACTGTACCGGTTTAATCAAACGGCTCTCCGGAGCCCGTTTGATATTGAACGTACAGATCGGCGGCGTGGGCACGCCTAGCGTTTCAGCCGTGAAAGCCAATGTTTCCGGAAGGCTGGGAGCGCCGGTTCATTGATTTCAGATTGTCCGCGCAATGCAAGTAATTATATTTATATTTCAATTGCGCTGATGTTCGCTTATACTGCAACTAAAACTAACACCTTTTTTTTTGTTGTTTTACGTAAACGCGCGACGTTGGTGAGCCGATATTTTTGACAGAACATTAAAACTTTGTTCATCTTTGTTGCCTGAATTTACTTATTCAGCTCGAATCTCTCTCGCAGAAGACGCGACCGCGTGAAAGAGTGTACGTCAAGACTCCGATTCACTTTAATTCAAGACGCCGCGAAGGTAGCACGCGTACACGCGGCTGCAAGAACATCGAGCATTGCGAGAGCACGCCCGCCGTTGCAGCAGTCAAACTACGAGCTCGCGCTGAGTATTTTCTTCGCTCGGGCGCAAGCCGAGCTTCCGGCCGCCCCGCCGCCATTTCCAAGGTTCGAGCGTGCTAAAATGCGCCCGAGCGTGTTTTTTTTTTTTTTTTTGAGGTTATAAAAACACATCTCACTGGAATGCCTGGGGAGAGGGAGAGGGAATGTCCCTGTGGTCCTCGCCCCATCCCTCCTCTCTTGTCACCCGTCACGTGACTCGCAGCCACGCGCGAGCTACACGCTGATAAGCAACGAGATCAATCAATCAATCAAATCTTTTTATTCTCCAGAAATTCTGGAGGGGAGCCTAGGCAAAAAGCTGTTCAAGAACTGTCTATGCTGGAAAAAGCGATGAAGAAACTTCATCGTGACGTCGCCGGTGGGAGGAGCCTAATCTCAATCGGCGGCGAACTCAACTGGCAGGGAACTTCATCGCGGCGCGTTGATGACGTCGACGGAGAGTGGCGATTGAGTTGAAACTTCATCGGGAATTGTCCCCAAAATATGTCCCTAGAGGGAAATGCGCATCGCCGCATCGAACGGTCTTGTAAAAGCAACATTTTTAACTTCTGAAAATGTATAATGCGGTACAATCTAAATATAATTACCGGTGTCAAGTCTAGGTCGCATGAATCATGTCTTTTTACGTAAGTGAAACAATTTAGATGATCGCAATGCGTGAGCTGCATCGCGATCGTGATGAATCGTCATGGCCGACGGTGGATGTCGCACGTAAAGTGCTCTTGTGTCTGTACGAAGATTTGCCTCACTTTTGGAGTTTTTGCTGTCAAGTCGGGCTTTTTCACGTCGCGATTACCACTCGGCAGTCTGGTGGGGGACGTGAACCAAGTATCCTCGCTGAACTCGAGGAGTAGAGCAGAATCTTGGCCCATATGAGAAAGGTTCCTCGCTAAGACACGGAAGAGGGCGCATGATTTCGAGGGCGGACGCGCCTCGTCCGTCGCCACACGGCATCTCGGCTGCAGTGTCGGTAAGTAAGTGCATGGCATCTCAATGGGCGGTTTTAGCGTACCGTTGCCGTGCGCAGCGAAATTGCTACTGGGAGCTCGCGCTGTAACTTTGAAGCATGCTTTTCAGCGCGCTTAAAGCCTTACTAGCCGTACCGTGGCCATTGCAGAACACGGTAACGGTCTCCTAAAACTTGCTACTTGTAGTAAACAGACGCTGTGTTGTTTTTGGTCTTATTGACTTTGCACGAGTGTGCTGCCTCGTGATGTTTCTTTGAAAGCTCGGATCATAGCGCTCAAGCTGACGAGTTAATTTCTCTAGAGCTGTGCATGAGGCACTACGATACCTGAATTCTAAAGTGTAGGCAATGGGCATTACATCAACGCGGAACCAGAAAGGCTGCCAATTTGTTGTGCGTTAACTTGTGTTTGATTGGATGATGCAGGACTCATCTGCTGTGGCCAAAGGTGCTAGTGAGGACCCAGCACAGATTTCAGCTTTATACCTACCAAATGGTAGGTATAAAAAACAGTCTGGATTCATCTCCATAATACGTGGTTTGCGCCTGTGTCAGGACATGTATTATGCATAAGCGCCGTCGGTAGCCTCATGCTGGTGGCCATTGATGTTGTGGGGTGGCAGCTTTGCTACACTGGGATCATGGTGAACTGCGCTGGCTCCAGTGGCCCAAAGTGACAGCTTTTGTACCCATCTCAGCAATTGCACAAAAATGTGAACATGACCTGCACTGTGCATAACTATGTAGAAGATGCCGTCATTAACATATTGTGCCTGGTCGGTAGCTCCCAAGGTGACTGTAGGTCCAACCGTTTTGATGTTTCTAGCAAGGTGACACCTCAGCAAGACTTACAGAAGCTTAAGTGTACACATGGTGCAGAGACAATCCACACATGGTTACTTGAGTTTTGTGTCGGACAAGACACAGATCCAATTAATGGGACTGTGTCAGGAAAACGACGGTGCCCCCGGTCCTGTTTCCCAACAGCAACCTGCTTCCACCGAACATTCCCGGCAGCACCACATCTACCCACTGCTCTGAAATTGACAAGGGAATGACACTAAGACAAAACTGGCTCACCAATTCCAAAACCGGTGTCTGCTATTTATATAAAAGGTCCACTTCTAAAAGTATTTGCTGCAAAGGCTGTGGAAGCAGGACGCACCTGGTTGGGCATTGCCTGTCGAACTCGGCAAAATCATCGGCGTGCAGTTTTGTATACTTCTCTTCATTTTTTGCACTCAGGTATTCACGTCCTCCACCTTTGGCTAGATATCACAATCTGTCACAGCTGAGAGTAAGTAGCAGACGGTTCTCGCCACCACACAGAGCAATATTTTCTGCGTACTGAACTGGACAAACACGGACAAACTTTGTCATCATCACTTCACGGTTTAAACTTCTGCCTAGGCTTAGCCCAAGTGCCTGCACTAGCACATATTTCCCCGCACGTCTCTGAGCAAGCGCGCCCATGGCCAAATGGTTCTCGTACTTGGTTCCCACACAAAGGGCCAAGGTTCGATTTCTGGCCGCGCATGCACCTTTTTGTTAATGTCCCGCACATCCACCAAAATTTCACGAATGACAGATGGTCAGGTGACGAATGAACAGAAACTAAACGTTTAATTTGGCAAACTTGTGCCAAAAACAAAAATGCAAAGGGGTAGCATCACAGGCATCGAAGGTCGGCGGAGTAGCACGATCGAGCGCAAGAGCGAGACTCTCTGTATCGCCACGCAGAGCTCCTCATGTATATGCGTGGACTTCTGGAACAATCGGCATAGAAGGTTTGGTGCATAGAACATTCTGACTTTGAACAAGCAATGGGATTCTTGAATTAAACCAGAATGCAACATTTACAGAAATAGCGAAAAGGTGCATGTGCGGCCAGGCGTCATGCCTCAGCCCTTTGTGTGCAAGCTAAGCACAATAACCATTCGGCCACGGGCAAGCTTGCTCGGAGACGTGCATGGCAATATGAGCAGCCTCTGCCATTAACCACATCTGGCATGTACCAAGTGGTGGTCACCAACACGGTGCCCTTGGAAGTACTCAAAGGTCTTGTCTTTTATACTGACATGACATTACCTGCAAACCATGTATGCATGCTACTGAAACTGTGTCATGTCAGCTGTGCACTAGTCATCAGGTAGAGTTGCAGCGGAAAAAGATAAGCACAAGCGACCAACGACCGGAGGAGCAAAATCGCGACACACGGTGGTGGCCGGCACAAAGCAGCCCATCCTAAAGCTTGCATTCCGAAAGCTATCTTATCCCTCAATTTTCTGGCAGCCACCAACATTGAGACATGGAACATGACTGGCACTTGCTATCGGCGCGCTCGGGAACAATAGCGCTGCCTGTTGCAATTTTGCTACTCCGGTCATCGGTCACTTGTGCTAATCTTTTTCAGCTGCAGCTGTACACTGCCACCCTGGATGGTGAGGGCCTGAACTGCCCCCAGCTGCTCTGTTGAGGACCTCTCGCCCACTCAGCGGGAGCAGCTGGTTGCATTGCACATGCTGCTGGGCACCCAACATTACAGCATGAGTGCCCTAGATGTAGAGAAGTGCAGTCAAGGTCTAAAATTGGCTGGCAAGCATTGTTTGGAGAACCGTCGAAAGAAAACCTGTGTCATATGGCACTAATGAATTATTCTAGGCCAAGTTTCTTCGTCCTTGCTTTATTGAGTTACACCCAGAGCAGCTTGGGCTCTCAGTCTTTGTTGTTTGCTCAATGCAATGCGGAAGAGCTGGGCTTCCACAGCACGAGAAACATTGACGGGAACAACAGTTAACTTGTCATTGGGAATCAGTTATGACAGACAGTTATAGCATAAAGGAAAGTGAATGCAGGACTCTTCTTTTTTCGCTCCTTTTCATTTTTGGACCTTGTTTGTGTTTCGAAGTAAGTGATTTCCAACTTTTCGCTTTCCATTTTTCATGTGATGGACAGAGCAGGCCTGTCTGCTGCAAATTAATTGGATCGTGCTAGGTGCACATTGCTCAAGGCTGCTTGCTTCATAGGTTGCGTGTTGTACTGGAAGACCCACAGCATGAGCTTGCTGGTCTGAGCAGTTCCTTGGTTGGGAAGGTGCCCGCATAAACAAAATGTCTTTCAGGAGTCTCGCATTCTTTGATATCTCCATCTCCAGCACTGCATAAGAGTTCTAAAAGAAGATAAAAGCAGTGGTATGCCATACACTACTGCTCACCACACCCCTGGGATTCTCTTGTTCTATGCAATTTCTGTAACATAGTCTTTAAAAATGCTTGTTTTTATAAACATTCACCCTTTTCGTGTACTTTGTTTGCAGGCTGTGGAGGGACAAGCAGCTACAGATAGCCAGCAGTCATCTTCACTGACCACACTCGTGCTGCCCCTCATGGGGGTGCAGAATTTCCATGCACAATAAAACATGCTCCCTAGGCACCATTTTGTGTCTGTCATGATTTCAGTATAGCATGGAAAAAAGGTTTGCAGCACTACCTTTGTCATACCCGACAAAATTGTCATACATCGAATACAAATTTTGGGTCAGGAAATCTCGGTGCAATTGTTTATGTGCCGGGACTCGTATCTCGACTTCAGATGTCAATGTATACCCTACTGAAAAAAAACATTTGAAATTCAAACGGGTGGCAAACTGGTAAATCAAACGGGTGCAAACTTGTCGACCCGTTTGGATCAAACGTGATTATGGGATACGGGTAGTCGTTTGAAACGGTACCCGCTCGAAACGGTACCCATTTGATACAGGTGCCCGTTCGACCTTGCACGTGACCACACGTTTGAACGTGCCATTCGAATCGGGAAATTATGCGCTAGCCCTAAACGGGGATCGTCTGGTAGGTTGGATATCTTAAACTTATTTAAGACGTTCCGAAACTCATAAACCTATTTATAACATGAAGGAAACACTTAGAACAAATGTGCTCACGACGGTGCTTGCAAATGCACAGGAAAACAGACACAAAAGATTGTTTTCAATTCTCCTCAAAGTTTATTACGTCTTCTGTAGACAAGTACAAACGGGCAAGCGATCTGTGAAATGTGAGAGGCACTCTAAGCTTTTATACAACTGAGAAGATAGCAAAGCAAACAAGAACCGAGGTAATTCTAGACTTTGAAGGTAGACTTTCGGGAAATTATTCGCCCGGCTGCCGCGAGAATAGTGGCTGCATAATTATATAGATAATCTGGAAGAGTACGAGTAGAAGAACGGTCAATCGTTGCCAAGAAGTAGGTTGCAGTGCACTTACTATAAAAATAGCGGACTTGAAAGATGTAATCCGTGATATTTGTCGACACGGTCAAAGCAGGACAACTACACAAACACAAATGAGAGGGAACGGCTTCTTGGAAGTTTCAACACGATGTGGCGCACAAGCTGTCAGTTGGCGAACCCAACCAAACCGCAAGAATTCCTGACTTCTTTGAAGATTCGCTTGTTGCCGATATAGACGTAGGACTTTTCGAACACTGAAAGCTTAGGTGCACATCCAATACGTTGTCGAAAGACATCCTAAAGCGCGATCCAAACCAACGCTTCTTTTTGCGCCTGTAGGTCGTGCGGCTGCGGATGTGACGCATTTCGTGGCGTTTTTGCTGTTTCCGGGCGCGCTTTCTGAGTCAGAACCGTGCGCTTTGGTTTGGACGGGCGAAACTTCGGGCGAGCGCGCACGCAGGCACAAGCGCACAAGCAAGGTGCAACTGTGACAGACTGGCCTGCCAGACGGCGAGAGAAAGAGAGAGAGAGAGAGTTCGCGTTGTCATGTTGGAAGAGAATAAAAGGGGGGGAGGAGAGGGCAGCCAGACGGCGAGAAACGCGGAGCCGGAACTAGCTTGCCCTCCACCGATTGGCCAGGACACAGGAGCGCCCTATACGTCACCGCGCGTTTTTGTGCGCGTTGAGAAAG
The DNA here is from genome assembly GCF_016920785.2 of Ixodes scapularis. Lineage (NCBI taxonomy): Eukaryota > Metazoa > Arthropoda > Arachnida > Ixodida > Ixodidae > Ixodes > Ixodes scapularis. Next base: position 173,084,705 of record NW_024609857.1, on the reverse strand, counting down.
AAGTTGAGATCAACCAACTTTCTTGTGCGCGCCCGGAAGGAGCGAAGAAGCGGCGCGACGTCACGAAAATACGTCACATCCGCAGCCGCACGACCTACAGGCGCAAAAAGAAGCGTTGGTTTGGATCGCGCTTAATAAGACCGCAGGGACGCGCGAAGTTCGAGCTGGAACTGACTACAAGCAGACAAAGAAAAAAGCGGCTGCTAGGCGCACCCTTCCGGATCTCGATGCTTATCAGCGTGTAGCTCGCGCGCGGCAGCGGGTCACGTGACGGGCGACAAGAGAGGAGGGAGGGGGCGAGGACCACAGGGACGGCCGCTCTCCCTCTCCCCAGGCATTCCAGTGAGAGATGTTTTTTTAACCTCGAAAAAAAAAAAAAAAAACACGCGCGCGCGCATTTTAGCACGCTCGAACCTTGGAAATGGCGGCGGGGCGGCCAGAAGCTCGGCTTGCGCCCGAGCGAAGAAAGTACTCAGCGCGAGCTCGTAGTTTGACTGCTGCAACGGCGGGCGTGCTCTCGCAATGCTCGATGTTCTTGCAGCCGCGTGTACGCGTGCTACATTCGCTGCGTCTTGAATTAAAGTGAAACGGAGTCTAGACGTACATTCTTTCACGCGGTCGCGTCTTCTGCGAGAGAGATTTGAGCTGAATAAGTAAATTGAGGCAACAAAGATGAACAAAGTTTTAAAGTTCTGTCAAAAATATCGGCTCACCAACGTCGCGCGTTTACGTAAAACAACAACAAAAAAAGGTGTTAGTTTTAGTTGCAGTATAAGCGCACATCAGCGCACTTAAAATATAAATAAAATTACTTGCATTACGCGGACGATCTGAAATCGATGAACCGGTGCTCCCGGCCTTTCGGAAACATTGGCTGCCACGGATGAAACGCTATAGTCAGTTACAGGTTAAGAAGGTAGCGGCAAATGCCCCTCAAAGGGAATCAAATATCCCTCCGCCACCTCCGCATCCAATAGCGTCCCACCGTTTCCGTGACGTCGCGGCCAACGCGCGAGGAGGGTCTTGCCTTTCTGTAAATATTTGCTTTATCTTTTGACTTTGACTTAGCATTGTGGAAGCCACGAGAGGGAGATTAGAGTTCTCCCCCACCGACGGAAACAAATACGACTTTCGGGGATTAGCTTCCCCCCCGATGGATACAAAGGCTGCTTTCAGGGGCTCGGTTCCCTCACCGATGAATACAAAGGTCGCTTTCTTAAAAAGTGGGGTCGGAGACAAGTGGGAATCCATTGAAGCGGAACAAGGAGCGTTTCCAGTGAACTCTTCTTTCGACTGCGGAGAGATTTGAAAAGGGCGCATCACACTTGTGGGAGGAGCTTCTCCTACCTTCTTGACATGTAACCGACTATAGGCGTGCCCACGCCGCCGATCTGTACGTTCAGTATCAAACGGGCTCCGGAGAACCGTTTGATTAAACCGGTACAGGGGGGCTATCTCTCCGATGCAGCGCCGCGAGGGAGGGGAAGAGCTTCTTTTAACTCCGCCCCGGCGAGTTTCCCACTCCTCCTCTTACATTTCCGACCCCCCCCCTTCCCCCCCCCCCCCCCCCGACGTCGGCGAGTTCCCCAGCGTAGCTCCGATTTGCCCCTACGCTCCGCAGTGAAGGGTTTAATTTGATTTAAATCGGAAATGACAAATAAAAATCGGAAAAAGCATCGATGCTAATTATCAAAGCCTTTAGGTAATAATAAATTGTGTTCCTGGTTGCGAATCGCCGTAAAAACCCATGTGTTTATAGGAATCACTGCGAGCATGCTGTTCGTCTGCTATGAGCGAACGCGGGCGAATAGAACACCATGGACGACGGCCAAGAAAGCGCGATGCAAGCTAAAAGACTACAGCCTCGAGCTTCTGCTGCTCAACAAGAGCACTTGTATTCATTCATGTGCGACCACCTGCAAATTACACGCGCCGCCAGTGATTTTACAGGAGGGGTAACGCGCGAAAGCAAAGAAAAGCTGTGGAGACAGCTCACGGCTGAACTGAACGCCCTCGGACCAGCCATCAAGTCGCCCGCCCGGTGGCGACATTACTGGACGGACAAGGTGTCCTGGGCCAAAAAAAAGGCAGTAGATTTCCGCCAGAGCAGTGGGTGAGTAGTAGTGACCCTTGATCCTTGATGTGCAACCTGTATGTGCTGGTCATTGTTCGGAAACGCTGGCCTTACGGAGTCACATTGATATCTAGAGGGAGCCCTGTGATCTCCTAATTCCCGTCAGTGCAATCTGTGTATACCTGCGAATCAGAAAGAACTCGTTTTTCGACATTCCTGCCCAGCGGTACAGGCGGCGGCTCAGTGCCCGGCGAGGCCGGCGTCGTTCTGGACGTCGTTGGCCACGACGCATCTAACGATTGCGGCTCCGTGAAGCTGCCTGGTCGGCCAGAGGTAAGAACGTAAGCTTCTCTAAAGCTGAAATGATTGTACATAAACAAGAAAAATTGGGACGCGCTAAGTAGACTATTTGTGCATGGGACCTTGTGGGATTTCCCTTGCTGCTACCCGTCTCGGAGAATGACACAGCACACCAGTTCAACAACACGTAAACATTTAATGACCGCTATCGCCTGCGCCGCGATCCCAACCCCCCCCCCCCCCCCCCCCCGCGCATCCGCTGCGACGGCCTTTTATCAGCGGCGGAGCGCCGCTCGCGTGGCCAGTTGCCCTTGGCCCCCTCGTGGTCAAGATGACCACTTATGATTGTCGGAGGGGCAGCCTGGGCCAACCGCTTGGAATCGTCAGGTTGCCCACACATCTCCCCCCTTCCAAAAACGAAAACAGAGGAGGTCTTTGATGGTCTTCGGGGGGGCCTTCCTTCTGGGTCAGCAAGGGTCTTCTCAGATGAGCGAGCACGGGTCCGACGTCAGTACTTCCGGGCAGTACCGATGCAGCCATGGGGGGTGGTCTGATGATGGGAGCTGCGTCGCCGCTGTCTGGCACGAGGAACTAGAAATTAAAAACAACATGAGGCCATGGCGCGGTAGGAAAAGTAGCCGCGCATACGAAAGATGCCTGTCCCACTGTGCATGCGGGAGCGCGGACCATTTCTCTTCTCCCCCCCAAAACACCGAAGAGGGCATGAAGATAATACACTTAGAACTCGTGCTACTCCCGGTCGTCTTCACCGCCGTCTCAAGTTGTACCGCGGTAGAGACGGTGTGGAATCTTCCGAGAGGTGGTCCGGATAGTCGTCATCTGGAACCTGCGACACATCTACCTCCTCGGGTTCATAGAAAGCTTTTAGGTCGGCGACATGAATAGACCCGCACACTTCACCAGATTCACAATGCACCAGCTCATAAGACAGGTTGGAGAGCTTGCTACTAACACGGTAGGGGCCATCCCACCTCTTTGCTAAAGAGGCCGTGAAGCCTCTAGCAGCATCACTCAGCGGATGAGTTCGCCTCAGTACCAGATCTCCTACCTTGAACTGCAGATTTCGCCTCCCCTTGTTGTACTGGTTTGCCTGCTGCAGTCTCGAGACGTCGAGGCTCTCTCGAGCTTCACGCAGGTTCTCCGTGAAACGCTTCCGGAGATCTTCTGCGAACTGCGTGGTTGTGCGCTGCATGCTCGCAGGATCTGTGCAAAGGAGGCCGTTTCCCAGGGGAAACACGAGCTCTTTTCCAAAGTTAAGTTGGGCCGGAGTAAAACCCGTGGACCGGTTGATTGTTGTGCGGGTAGCGAATGCCATTTCTGCTAATTTCGCGTCCCAGTCTTTGTGTCGTTCTGTATGCGATACAAGCATCTGCTTCAGGTTACGGTTCACTCTTTCCGTGATATTCGCCTGTGCATGGTATGGCGAAGTCCGTTTGTGCCGTATGCCTAGCGCCTTACACGCATCCACGAACACCTTGCTAACAAAATAAGAAGCGTTGTCTGTAATAAGCGTTGCGGCATAGCCAAAGCGCGCGAACGACTCGAGAAGACAGTCCCAGATTTTCTTAGAGTCTAGTTTGCGCAAAGGAAACATGAAATGGTCGGTCACTACTAGCAAATACTGATTGCCGCGTGGACTACGGGGAAAGGGACCGACAACGTCGCAGGCAACACACTCCCAGGGGTACTTGCTTTCGACCGACTGCATTAAACCTGGTGGTTGGCCACCTCGGGGTTTTGCCTTCTGACAAACCGGGCAGCTACGAGCGTACCTCATCACATCCTGCCTCATACCTGGCCACGTTGCAATTTGGGACAACTTTTCGTAAGTTTTGCTCCCACTGCTGTGGCCTGCCAAGGCGGGATCATGCATATATCTTATAAATGACTTACGCAGTTTACGTGGTATTACAGACCGGAATGGCGGGCCGCTGGACCCATCGTCCGCCTGGGGGATGTATCGCAGCAGGATGCCGTCGCTGCTGAGCAGGTATGAGTCCAAGTCTCTGGGATTCCCACCGTCGGCTGAGTTTTCTTCTGCCAGCTGGTGCATCACCTTCTGACAAAGTCCATCGGACAGCTGGGCCGCTCGGAGCTTCTCTCTGCTCACCAGGGTTCCCCACCGCGACTCTGGTGTGATGGGCGCCGCATTGGCCAGTGCCACCAAGTCGGGATCCACCTGCATTTCCTGCCCGAGAAGTGGAGCACGGGACAACGCATCTGCAACGTGGTTAGCCACTCCACGCTTGTACTTGATTGTGTATTTGTAGCGCTGGAGCGAAAGGGCCCATCGAGCGAGTCGTCCTGCAGGGTTTTGAAGCCCTTTGAGCCACGAGAGAGCCATGTGGTCAGTTTGAATGCTAAACGAAGCGCCGTCAAGGTACATGTCAAACTTCTTAAGCGCAAAAATAATTGCCAGGCACTCTTTTTCGGTTGTTGAGTAGTTTCGCTCCGCTCCGGTTAACGTATGACTGGCGAAAGCTACGGGACGAAGAACGCTGTCATGTTCCTGCAGAAGGACTGCTCCTAATCCGTAATCGCTTGCGTCGGTCTGCAAGACGAACGGACGATTCAAGTCGGGCAGGTTTAAGCACGCGTTTTCAGTCACAGCCCTTGAAAGACACGCGAATGCGGTTTGCTGCTCTTGCCCCCAGCACCATTTCGTTTTTTTGCGGAGCAATCGGTTCAGAGGTTCAGTTATCTCAGCGCATTGCGGAATAAAATCTCTATAAAACGCAATCATCCCGAGATATCTCTGTAGGCTTTTGACGTCATAAGGGTGTGGGTACTCCGTTATTGCGCGCAGCTTATCTTCATTCGGCCGCAGCGTTCCGTTATCCACAACAAATCCGAGAAGGTTGATTACAGGCGATGCCAACTGGACTTTATCTGGATGAATCGTAAGGCCGGCTTGACGCATTCGTTCGAGTATGATCTGAAGGTGCACGAGATGCTCCTCGAATGTTCGTGAAAATACCACTACGTCATCCATGTACGCCATCGCAAACTCGTACTTCGCGTCACCGAGGACAACGTCCATTAGGCGTTGAAAGCTGGCGGGAGAGTTGGACAAACCAAAGGGAAGGCGAGTGAATTCGAACAACCCCCTATGGCAAATGAATGCGGTCTTCTTTACATCAGCCGGATGAACTTCGATTTGAAGAAATCCGCGGCTGCAATCGAGGGTTGTGAAAACAGTCGCGTTTCCTAGGGCATACATTACTGAGGAAATACTAGGAAACGGGTAACTGTCTCTGACGGACACTTCATTTAGGCGCCTGCAATCAACACAAAGCCTTGCTGTGCCGTCCTTCTTTGGAGCAAGGACTACCGGGGAAGCCCACGGGCTTTTTGACTGACGTACTGCGCCTGTGTCGATCATTTCCGATAGCGCCGCATCAAGAAGTTCGCGCTTGTGAGCACTTATGGGTCTCGGATTGCACCTCCGGGGAGGTGCAATCCGAGACCCATAAGTGCCAGCAGAAACTGCTGGAACCCTTCTCGCCGATGTTCACGGAAAGACCTGGGAAAACCGATCTCCTACAGCACCGCATCGAATCCGAGACCTTGGTTTCGATGCGGTGCTGTAGGAGATCGGTTTTCCCAGGTCTTTCCGTGAACATCGGCGAGAAGGGTTCCAGCAGTTTCTCGAGCTGCTTCTGTTTGTCTTCACCGGAGCACTTTTGCACGGCTTTGAGCACGCTGTCTGGAAGTAAAGGCATCTGCCCGGCAAAGTTTAACGGGAACGCTTGGCCGCGAATACAATCTTGCCGTCTGGTAAACGGCGTTAATTTCATTTCGCCACCCAACCAATATCCAGCCTGGGCAAAGTCGAGCAAAACCCGCTCCGCTGCAATAAAATCTCTACCGAGGATCATGGGCACCGGCAGTTCTGGGAGGTATACGAACCGTTGTCTTCGTTTTCTACCATGAAAGGAAATTCGTAACCTGACTGCGCCGGCAGCAGGTAGTACGGACCACGATGCTACTTGCAATTTCACGTTTGCTGACCGAAGATGTATCTTTCTCTTGTTACATTCCGCAAATACAGCATCCCCAATAAGCGATATGTTTGCTCCAGTATCTAAAAGAGCGGCTACTGGTATACCTAGTACATTCACAGTCATACGAGGTTCAAGAGACTTGGGTGTAGATTCGATTCTACTCACAGCTGGGATGAGCACTGTCGGTTCCTCGTTTAGTGAGGTTGTTCCTACCTCCGTCGACTGGTGCGAGTTGGGCGCAGGCCCACGTTGGGCGCCAGTGTGGGATTTCCCTTGCTGCTACCCGTCTCGGAGAATGACACAGCACACCAGTTCAACAACACGTAAACATTTAATGACCGCTATCGCCTGCGCCGCGATCCCAACCCCCCCCCCCCGCGCATCCGCTGCGACGGCCTTTTATCAGCGGCGGAGCGCCGCTCGCGTGGCCAGTTGCCCTTGGCCCCCTCGTGGTCAACATGACCACATATGATTGTCGGAGGGGCAGCCTGGGCCAACCGCTTGGAATCGCCAGGTTGCCCACAACCTATACAGGTGTATTATATATGCACACCGAGAAATTGAGGCTGGTCGCTTAGCACATTCTACGGATTTTGGGCCAAGTGTCGAGCACACCACATAAGTATGCTATCTGGCGAGGATACCTACACGAATAATAGGCTGCATCGGAACATAAGGGGTAAACTTCCATCTAACATGCCGATTTTTCCAATGTGGTTATTTTTTGTTTCATGGTTTTGAAATGAGCATGGAGCATGCACACTGATCTGCTTGGGATCAGAATGTGACAAGTCTAAAGAACATAAGAGGAATGGAGTGTTTAGAGTTCAGTCCAGTCTGAACAGCAGCAGACGCAGGAGAGTTCTGTCCAGGTGGAACAGTAGCAGGCCCAGCAGGGTTCCGTCCAGAGGGCACAGTGGATAGCATTTTGTCTTTTCGTCTTCAAGATTGAAAAACAATGAGAAGCTCTCAGTCAATTTTTTCGGACGCCAAGGATAGTTTTTGTGAATATTTCCAACCTGGAGCCACAACACAAGTTTCTTTTTATTCAAACCTAATTACAAAACTATATGCTGCAATCTAGGAGAAACGTTGAGGGAAGTGGAAACAGGAACTGCTCCGTCATTATAATACACCCCGCCTCAGGTCTTGCATTAGAATGGTTGTCATTCCTAAATAAAACTTTGAAAATGATCCACCACATTCACTGTACCTGGCTTTCAATAAATACAAACTCAAAAAAACATGATTGCTGGGACAATCGCAATTAACTTAAAGACTAAATTAAACTTGACACTGGAACATTGCCAGTTGTTACTCCGAAAATGGATTAGGGGCACCAGCATATAGCGACCAACCCCCGTGTAGCTGGACGGAGCTTGTCGCGTGTTTCTCTTTAGTTTGGACGGAATTTGAGCGGCGGCTAGAGTTCTCTCTGCATGGACCTCCAGTGGTGAATGTGATTCTGTCTGGACGGAAGTCTACAAGGTTTGTTAACTTTCCGTCTCGACAGGACCCTAGTGATGACAATTGTTCTGTCTGGAGGGAACCCTAGCCACAGCCTAAAAGAAAAGCAAAACACAGTTTTCTGAATGTTGTTTCATAGTGCAGTGTCGACACCTGTAAATATTGCTGAAGCATACAGCAATAAGTTTCCCCATTTTCCATTTCACCAAAAAGTATTGTTTTGCCTCCGTCTCTAAGCCCCTCTTGCCATTAGACGACGGAGATATTTACCTTCAAAACCCTGCACCACTTTCAGGGTGCACCACCACCACATTCACCCGAGTCGTCACCAAGAGTTTCGGTTGGGGAGATTCCAGGGACAAGCGGTGCATCCAGTAAGTTGCTCAATATAGTAAGCAATGCTGTCTGTGTTTCAGTTGATATGTGTCCTTCATAATATGAACAAATATAAACAGGACATTAAGCTGCACCACCAGCTTCCGGGCTTTTGTCACCTGGAAATGAGGGCACGACCGACACATCCGGTAAGTTTCTTACTATAGCAAGCATTGCTATCAGTGTTTCGAATCATATATGTCCTGCCTGTGAGAACAAATTTAAGAATGATCCTAAATTAAGACAAATGCATGGCTTATTACATTACATTCAGACTCGAGGTCTGACAATGCACGCGTCCATAAGATAACTGCATGGAAGAGCAATATGTGGGCCACATTAAGAGTGCTGCCTGAAAATACTGAGGAAATGTGCAATCGAAGTGTGAGATTTCTGAAAAATTAGTGTCTAAGCACATGTTCAGTTAAAAAGAGAAAAATATTGCACAAAATATACATAGCATATGGCAGGCCTTAACGTTCAGAATTGTTGCACCTGCGTCAGCCTTGACTGCCGTGCACGGGTGTGCTTGGAGAAGCAGCCGACACGACGGGTCAGTTCAATCAGTTGGGTGGCCAAGTTACCTTCTGAATAATTTCCACACATTTTAAAAGTAGCACCCTTACATGTACTGTGAAACATGCACATTCTGGACATATTATGGTATTTATCAGGTGTTTCTAATACTTTTTGAGATAACACATGGAGCTTGGCAAAGAGTCCTTGCTTGCTGCTTACTGGCTGTGCCTCGTTCACCTCATACTTTGTTTACAATTGCTTTCGCCCTTAGTTCCCAGCCAGCCAACCACCCTTGCACAGTGTCCTGTACGGGCACCACGGCGTCGAAAACGCAAGGGGGGCCATGATGCTGCCGAGGAATATGTTGAAGACCAACGACGCCTGGTGGACCTCGCAGAGGCGAGGGCTGCTGCTTCGGAACGGGTATGGGACCTATTTCCTCAAGCGGCATTTGCCTCGGTGGCTGATGTCATCTGACATGTCTTGGTGCATGTGCATGTACCAATATTTGTTAGTGCATGCCTTTGCTGTCTCCTATCCTTTCAGCAGCACGGTTATGGTACAGAATTGATGGTCTAATAATGAGAAAAATAACAGCTATTACAATTTGGTGTTCCTGGTACAGGCGTGACCAGGGAAGATTACGGATTGACTAGAGAAAGATAGATGCTATATATACGGCAATACCCGGCCCAAAATTTCCTTTCGACAATCACACAGAGGGGGGAGGGGGGGGGGAGGCACTTAGAGTCATCTCGGAATCATCATAATCAGTGTTTTCGTTGTTTATGTCCCGACAGTAAATTCCAGAAAGCCAAATCATTCGGAAGAATGATAATAAGCAAAGCAAGTATGAAATGTTCAAATTATGGGGTGCTTCCAATTTATAGATTTATCAGGTCATCTGATTAGACTGATGGCTCCGATTGCTGCAAGTTGCATGATACACTGGTATTAAAATAATATACATTCTGATATTCTTTAAATTGCTCATGTCGTTGAACAACATATCAACAAAATGATGTTCGGGCAATTGGAAACAGCAACAGGCCTTACTTGTCTTGGGGACATGTCCAAAATATGTGGAGTACCGAGTGTTGAAACAGGTTGATGGTGACAAACAGGCAACTTTTTGTGAACCGAGTTATCTTATGCACCTCTTATCAATCCAGCACGTGGAATCGCTGCTAACCGAAATGAGGCGCCAATGCAGCGCAACGGAACGTCAGGCCGCTGCCATGGAACGGCAGGCTGCAGCGATGGAGCGGCAGGCTGCGGCGATGGAGCGGCAAGCCGCAGCCATGGAACAGCAGGCTGCGGCCATGCAGGTGCCCAGAGCACTCCTGCTGCTTGTGGCCATGTTGGCCACCACATTCCAGCGCGTCGTGCTTGTGCCGAGCAGGCCCCCAACACCGCCGCAGTCGGACTAAGTCACTCCTACCCGTTTTTTTTTTATGAAATGCTACAGAGTTTGTAGTCCTGCATAATTATTTTTAGGACAATGTATACAGTCGCCAATTGATTTTTCGGACTTCGCACTGATTGAAAAACCGTCTGAATAAGATAGTAGTCTGAAAACTCAGCAGATTAAAAAACTGCCTTTATTACGTCTAAGCCGGCTTAATAAAGCCATAAATAGTAGCTTACTTCGGGTTATGTCAACGCGCCTTGTTTTAGGTTACGCCCGTTTGCGTTCAGCAACTTTTTATTAACTTGAGAATTGCTGCCTTCTTTTCTAGCGTTATGGTCGAGTACTCTCTGCGCTTCTTAGCAAAACATCATAGCAGCGAAGAACAAATGGGAAATGACGTCCAAGCTAGCGTTTTCCAAAAACACGATCCACCGAAACGAGGTCGAGATGAGGCGCAAGTCCACGACTGCAATGGAGAATCAACAAAGAAAAATGGTAACAACAACGATGATGATAATGAAAAGCAGCTAGAATAAAAGAAAAAAACCTATAGAGCATCACGTAGCAGTAAACTTAGCAGTACTCAATGAGGCCTGCCAAACCAAGAATTAAAAATAGCCGCATGGCTGTGGTGCTTCATGGAGATTGCTCGCGACGATTTTTTTTCAAAAAATCAAACGTTCGGACTTCAAGCTGTCCGATACATCAGTTGTGAATATGCACTCTTTCTATCGGGTAGGTGACGGTTCCTCCTTTAGGCCAGAAATATCGAACAAGTGTGAGTTATCTGCATCCGAAAAATTGGTGGGCGACTGTATTCCTAATAGTATTCTATGAATTATTGTCAACAAAGATGTTTTACAAGATGTGGTCATTTTATTTCTTTTCTAGCATGTTTCACAAACATTTACGTGGAGAAATCTGGAACATTCTGTGAAATGAACTACTGCCGCTCTTGATTATGTAGGTGGCCGTATGACCTTTTGTAACAAAAGCTGGCGTCCCAACCTACGAGGGACATGGAACATGTAAACAAATTAACCCTCATCTCCATCAATAACAACAAATCATGTAACCTTTTCCCTCGTAACGACAAAAGTTGCGAGGCTGAGCTAATATCCCCCCCACCCCGTCCTTGAAAAGCATTGCGACTAGGAGATACCCAAAGCTTCTCTCTTGAAGAGCTCGTGAAACCAGCTGTGCAAGCTCTGGACTGCAAGGCCCCTGTTCTTGCAACCATCAAACATTCTTCCCCATAAAGATTAGAACTGAGAGCAAGTTCTGTTTGCCTTAAGCTATGCGTCAGTGTGACCTATTCATTCACAGGAAGGGACAGACAACTATTAGCATGTTGTGAAAAAGTTTTTTCACAAGCGCTTTTTCTGAAGTTTTAGATACCTCGCAACCTCTGCAAGCACCGAGGAATCTGTACACCAAGCGAAATCTTGAACAATGCATGTTGGCTGACGAAAACAGGGCGTATAACAAACTACATTTGTCAGTTGAGTTTAACAAGAGCCCATGAGCCTCCTCGGAAGCAACTGTTGAGAGAAGAGTTATAAACTGCCCGGCAGTGTGCTCCATCAATGGTTCAACACATGCGTGGGTAAAGGTGTTGACACCAGCTCCTTTCCCCTCTAGCAAACACTTTGCTAGCCGGGCATCACTGCATAAGGTACCTTCATCCGTACACTTGCAGAAATGCCGCAACAAAAGTCTAATGCAAAAACACATCCTGCTGAGCCACCCGTACGTGTGAAACTTGCAAAAAAGAGCATCAAACACGACATCAGGGTCACTACTTGCCCTCACGGAACACCCATACATGTGAAACTTGCAAAAATGTACATCAAACATGACGTCAGAGTCACTACTTATTCTCCTGAGGCACCCGTACGTGTGAAACTTGCAAAAAAGAACATCAAACACGACATTAGGGTCACTACTTGCCCTCACGGAACACCCGTACATGTGAAACTGGCAAAAATGTACATCAAACATGATGTCAGATTCACTACTTATTTTCCTGAGGCACCCGTACATGTGAAACTTGCAAAAAAGAACATCAAACACGACATCAGGGTTACTACTTGCCCTCACGGAAAACCCGTACATGTGAAACTTGCAAAAATGTACATCAAACATGACGTCAGAGTCACTACTTGTTCTCCTGAGGCACCCGTATGTGTGAAACTCGCAAAAAAGAACATCAAACATGACGTCACTCACTACTTCTTCTCACATGACACCCGTACACGTGAAACTTGTCAAAAGAACACCAAACAAAAAGCTCAAAACACTGCATAGGCTCCACATACCTGCGAATCTTGCGAAAAGGAGAGTGGAAACACTGTACAGAAACACGAAGTCCAAGCAAGCTCCGGCAGTAAACACACCTCACCCACAGGCAAACACACACACACACGAAGTCCAAGTAGGATCCGGCACAACGCAGACCTCACAATACAGGCACACACACGGAGTCCGAGAAGGCTCTGGCACAACGCAGACCTCACGGTACAGGCACACACACGGAGTCCGAGAAGGCTCTGGCACAACACAGACTTCACTGTACAGGCACACACACGGAGTCCGAGCAAGCTCCGTCAGTAAACACACCTCACTGTACAGGTACACACACGGAGTTCGAGAAGGCTCCGGCACAACACAGACCTCACTGTACAGGCACACACACGGAGTCCGAGCAAGCTCCGTCAGTAAACACACCTCACTGTGCAAGCACACACACGGAGTCCTAGAAGGCTCCGGCACAACACAGACCTCACTGTACAGACACACACACGGAGTCCGAGGAGGCTCCGGCGCAACATGGACCTCACTGTACAAGCACACACACGGAGTCCGAGAAGGCTCCGGCACAACACAGACCTCACTGTACAGGCACACACACGGAGTCCGAGAAGGCTCCGGCACAACACAGACCTCACTGTACAGGCACACACACGGGGTCCGAGAAGGCTCCGGCACAACACAGACCTCACTGTACAGGCACACACACGGAGTCCGAGAAGGCTCCGGCACAACACAGACCTCACTGTACAGGCACACACACGGAGTCCGAGAAGGCTCCGGCACAACACAGACCTCACTGTACAGGCACACACACGGAGTCCGAGAAGGCTCCGGCACAACACAGACCTCACTGTACAGGCACACACACGGAGTCCGAGAAGGCTCCGGCACAACACAGACCTCACTGTACAGGCACACACACGGAGTCCGAGAAGGCTCCGGCACAACACAGACCTCACTGTACAGGCACACACACGGAGTCCGAGAAGGCTCCGGCACAACACAGACCTCACTGTACAGGCACACACACGGAGTCCGAGAAGGCTCCGGCATAACACAGACCTCACTGTACAGGCACACACACGGAGTCCGAGAAGGCTCCGGCACAACACAGACCTCACTGTACAGGCACACACACGGGGTCCGAGAAGGCTCCGGCAGAACATCCACAGCACTGAGCACGCATTACACTCAGAAAGTATAAGACCATCACTGGTGGCGACCACGATGGCGGATCCGGTGAAGCCGGCGACGTACACGACGCACATGACTTGTGGTAGCTCCAAGCACAAGCTGGTCCCGCATGGCCTTACCCTCAATGTAGAGGCGCCTCGACTGCAGGATTCTGCGCTCTCGTGCTGCGTCACTGCTCTCGTCTGCCTCGCTGTCATCGTCAGAGCCGCTGCTTGACTCGGATTCCGACGACGATGATCCCGGATCCGATTCCCCTGCGCTGAGGCAGATGTTGTGGAGCACTGCACAGGCTGCCACGATCGTGCCGGCGATCCTTGGATGGTGGTAAAGAACCCGGTGTTTTTGCACGCATCGAAAACGACTCTTCAGCAGCCCAATGCAGCGCTCCACCACCGAGCTCATTGAGGCGTGAGCAGCGTTGTAACGCCCGGCAGGTGTGGAGACAGCTGGCCGGCCAGGCACGGGAGTCATGAGCCATGGCTCCAACGGGTACCCACTGTCTCCTGCATGAAAAATAGCAAGTCTAATCTCAGATATGTGAACCACATGCTGTGTTTTAACCAAATTTGATTTATCCCGTCCGACCCTCCATAAGCCGTTTCCACAAGCAGGTGGTGTGCATTCAGCGTTAACCTTGTAGCTTCCGAGTAGTGCTGATAACGAGTACTACTTGTTGAAACCACCGCTATATCTTATTTGCATGCCAGAGACGCCGCAGACCTGTCAACCAATATCAGGTGTTTGCCGTCTCAACAGGTTTTTACAGATGACACCGGCTATGGTGATGATGACACGCCTTGGAAATGAGTTTTTGGAAAATGCTGTGGAAGCTCTGCGAATGAGGACCGTGAGGCTATCTCCAAGAGTATTTCTCATGTCTGTTACCCGCGAGAGTCTCACCTTGATGAGATTGAAATAAAACGCAATGGTACGCTTGAAGGAGCTTGTTTGCAGCTGGAGGCTAGACACGGAGCACCTATCAACCCCACTCCTCTCTTTCCTATTCTCGCAGTGCCTAGTGTAATTCAGTGGTTAACTGACAACACTTCTTGATTTCAACAGTTTCGACCCTAATGCACTAAAGATGAACTTAAATTCCTCATCTCTGCTCCAGAGCCTCGAGCAAGGACGTGAAAGTGAGCCTTTGCATGATGTCTTGCTTTAGGCCAGTCATCCAAACACTGATGTATAGTTCTACAGCAATCTGTTCATGTGAAAGTCAAGAAACGTCTGGGTACTCTGCATTTTGTTTTTATGCGAGCTGACAATGTGCTGCCACTTTAGGTACACTCACCGAGTAGGTACTCCCCGTGCCTGATGAGCCTGCCAGCGATGCACTGCTGCCGCACCCAAGACTGCCTCCACACAAGGGCGTCATGTGAGCAGCCAGGCATCGAAGGGTCGACTGCCAGGATTCGCATGTTGGCGTCGCACACCTGCAACAAATAAGAGTGCGATAAGACAGAGACAAACAGATGATCGCAGCTTGTGTACATCTGTTACGTTCCTTTCATTTTGAAAAAGACAACTTAGCAGTGATCCCGCGCACTGTGAGAAAGAAATAAGCATCTGTCAATAGTATTGTGCAATATGCTTCTACCGGTGCCCTCGGTGCACATCAACAGGTATAAAATATGAATAGAAGCACGTCTTCCAACACTCTTCCCTTAGCAAAAAGAGGCCGTACTTCAAACGAAGTTGAAATATATTTAGTACGGATATTCATTTTGCATTTATTCTGTATTATTTTGGCCGCATTCGAAATACGCGAGTAAGGTATTCAAAATACATTATAAATATGAATCAAAAAATATTTTAGATATACCAAAAATATTATCCCTTCACACTCAAGATGCCATTTGTGCATTAAAAACCGGTTACGCATTTTTTTTTTATTCGGTTTTGTCAGCAAATGTCCCTATGGTATTTGAAGTCACTACTAAATACATCTCACAAAGCTACATTAGAAACGAACACAAACACAAACACCATGACGCACTGAACTGCTCATTCACAGTCCCGTTGACTGCTTTAGGGCCTGATATAGCCTACATATTGAAGGTAATCATTTTTTCGGTGACCACCTCTGCGCTTATTAGGGTTCCAAGTATTCGATCTTCTCCTCGGGAGTCTGCCAAAGGGGAACCAGTGTTTTGCAGTGCGTGGACAATATCTCTTACTAAAAGGCATTAATACAACTAATAACAGTTCGGCGCAGTCCCTAAAACAATATCCGCACAAACGGCTCATAAAATACATGTTATTGCTTCTCTGCGTAGCACCACTCAGGACGAAGCGAATCAAGGCAGTTTCTTCACTTTAAAATACTGTAAACGACTTTATTTTCGTGAGGACCTAATTCTCCCAAAGTTCGCGAATCGCCTACAATTCCTAAAAATAGGTCCCGTGAACTATTCCGGCAAAATATAAAACATTAAAATCTATATTGCGATCCCAGCGCGTCGCGAAAATTAGAATTTGCGAATTATTCCAAAACTCCAACTTTGACCTAAATCGCGAAGTATTGAGCCCGCGAAAAATAAATATTTTACAGTAGTTGTTTTGGCTTTCCTTTTTAGTAGTTGACTGTTTAATATGGTAGTTAATATCACTGTATTAAAGTCACTATTCACATCACGTACAATGGTGAGTTGTAACTAACATTGTGCTAACAAAACCACGCCAAACGTATCTGTTCACAGCACCTGCTGAAGCTTTCCAGCATCAGCATATGTTCTGGTTGTAGTTCCCGAACCCCGTTTGTGGTTGGTGTGCAAGGAACTGATCAGGTGTGTTCTCGATAAAAAAAAAAAGGAAACAATAACATAAACTGGGCTGATTTATCAGTACGATGCTGCGCAATTCAGTTGACAAACTAATCAAATGTTGTATTTAGGCGCTTCAGTGTACTCCATATCTGCTTGAAGTAAACTTCTAGAAGGGGAGCTTCTCAATATTTTGGTAGTTTAAGTCAAACTACCAAAGTATTGCAGTCAAAAGGTACTTAGAGTATAACACAACAGTATTTACGATTTTCAGGTATTTTAAGAGTATTCTGCACGTATTTTTGATTGCTCCATTTTTTTAGGGTTGGAGTATATTTTGCATGAATTAAATAAATATTTCAAGAAATATATGTGAAAGGTATTTTGTGCCTATTAATTTAGTATTTACATATTTCAAAACGCATGAAGGGAACTTCAAATGTAGTTGAAGTAAAGGTATTTTAAAATGATTTTTAGAACTATATTTTAGTACTAAGTAAAAAAAAGAAGTTTATATTTTCGGTCTATTTTTCGTGTACTTACAATTATGAACTGTATTTCAAATACACTCAAATTAGAATGTGGTATATTTCAAACGTATTAGTTTTCGCTAAGGGTTACAATGTCCATAGAGCTGTGCAGCAATTACTACTCGGACCCAGGGGCGTAGCCAGGGGGAGGGCTCATGGGGCTTCAGCCAGCCAGCCAGCGAGCCCAATCAAACCGCCCTCCTCCCCAAAAAAAAAAAAAAATTTAGCCGACCCTAAATATACACATGCATTGTGACCCCCCCCCCCCCCCCCCCCCCCATCCCCCTCTGCGCACCCCAAGTCGTGGACATCCGAGTCACCTCAACCCCAGCCCCCAGCCCCCAGCCCCCCCCCCCCCCAAGCCCCCGATTTATAACGATTTCAGATTACAACAAACGTGACCACATGTTACAAACTCGGTAGGAGCCAAAAATGGAAACTTACCACCATGACGTTTAGCGCGTAGTGGAGCTTGCGACACCAATACAACGCCTTGGTGACGGTTCGGTCGAACCGTGACGGACCCTTGATGGCCACAAACGTCCCGTCGACGCACCCAACGACGCCCTGAAGGGTGCCTCGTCGCAGGAAGGCTTCCTGTGTGGCCGCACGTTCTTCCACGGTCTCGGCGAAAGCGACCCACGCGGGGCCCAGGCGGCGAACGATGGCTACGGCCACGGCACGGACGGCTGAGCTCACCGTGGTCTGGTGGACGGAGAGATTTCGGTCGCTCCCCACCAACCCCTGGTAGCTTCCCGTCGCGAAAAACCGCAACGCCACGAGGACTTGCTGCTCAACGGTGACGACGGTCCGTGCACGGCTCCACCGTCTCAAGCCAGGATCGTCACGCAGTTCGTCGCACAGCCACCTTACCACGTCTTTCGAGAGGCGATAGTGTCGTTGAAAATCAACGTCGTCCATGTCAAACGCATTGGCGTGGTTTAAGTACCTACGCCGGCGGCGGAACACGAACAAAAACGCTGCCATTTTGGGCGCTTCTCCCCGATCTCGCGCCCAACTCGCCCAAGCTCGCCTAGGTCGGAGCCGGCAAGCTTTTCCCTTCCGCGGCGGCTTCTGTCACGTCACAATGACGTCACCGCATCTCGCCGCGAGTTCCGAATATGCAACTCTCCGACCGCCTCAAAACCCTCCGTTTAACGTCACGATCTAGGGAGTGTCGGCGCGTGTCGTCATGCACGGCGCCGACCAATCGCGGCGGTCGGCGAGTTTGGCGGAGAACTCGCCTCGATCTCGCCGCGCCGAGCTTAGCCCCCCAGTTTGCAACATGGTCACCGGTTTGAGCAAACATGCGACAACTTTGCCCAAACGAGTCGCCCATTTGCCCAGACGAGCGACCCATTTGCCCAAACTAGCGACCCGTTTGACAGAGGAGTGACCTGTTTGTTCAAATAGGTGACCGTTATGGCTCATACGGGAGACCCCTTTGAGCCATACGGGCGACCCCTTTCACAAACTGGTGACCGGTATGGTTAAACTGTTACCGGTATGGACCCGTTTATTTTCATATAGCGCCAAATGGTTTTTTTCAGTACGGTATTTCATATGCAGGGAACCAGAAATTTCACAATTAACGGTGACACGGCGGTGCAAGTTCAATCGTCCAGATACCAGCAACCACAGTTATTTCTTCACCCTTTCTTCCTCTATGCTTGGAACAATATACTGTTAGAGCCAGAATGCTTATGCAGTCAATGGGAAACAAGATGCCACCCATGAGGAGGCCCTCTTTTATTCTCTATTCTAATGCCTCGACGTTTCGCTTATGCGGTTTGCATTTTTTCAAGCTTACCCTGCCAAAAACATTGTGTTAAAAAGCTTTTTCAGAAACATCAACTTATTACAAACTTCCATTTTTAGGTGCCATACCAAAACTTCGCTTGAACTGTCTTTTAGGTAGACCACTCTGCAGCGCAAAGGGACTTACCATGTCTACTTGATTTGGAAAGTTACAAAGTATGACAAAACATTGCAAGCGGATACACACAAGTATATTTCGCAGATGTGACGAGAGACAAAGCTTGTAGTAGCCTCAACAGCTGCCAGGCTTCAAGTTTGAGCAGGGAGACCCTGGTAGGCAGCACATACTTGCAGAGGTGGCCACCTCTCAGATTTTCAGAACTGCACAGCGTGTCCTCTGCTGTCAAAGCTTACACCGTCCTCGGGGTCGGACTCTTGGGGCTCAAGGGAGCTGCATTGTGCAGAAAGTCAAATGATGTTGCTGTGCTTAGCACCTTTGCAACCACCGGAACCTGCACTGCTCTACGACAGAATCCTAAGCAATGCTTTTTGTTAAGCTTGGCCTCAGAACAGCAGAGCATCCATTGGGGTTGCGAGGAATTGGTGTGCAAGCATGGCTTCAGGGTTTTGTCGCTGTCACCTACACACAACAGTGAGGCGGTATCTGACGTGAATGTTTTATAACCTTTTCAGTTGTCCAAAAGCACATCAAGACTAGATAGAAATTCTACATGCTAATGCAGCATCTACTTGGAGATAGTAGTTGCATAGCATCCCAAAAACGCTGAAAATGTAATAATAAAAAAGTTTAAAAAAAGGTGGAGATATTCCACTTGTCTTGCACAATACCCAAAAATTATGCCTTCAGAGCAAAGAGGTGTCAATTGAGTTTATAATCTCTTTATTTTTCTTTATATACAAAGGTGGGAGATGGGGCATATAATGTCAAACGTCAAGCTGCATGGCTTGCAGCTTGACGAGGCGCCCTACCCGGTGTGGCAGAAAAGCAGCAGAAACGTTTCAGACAACACAAGCAAAGAACAAGATACTGCACCAGTTTGAACCTGCAATCGTAAAATGAAAACGTACACAACGTGCTGCAGCAGAACAATTTCCAGATGTTGAGGCCCGAGACATTTGGATGATACACATGCAATCCCAAGTAAGCTTGAATCCGTGCGACTATCTCACACGACACTCATCACGGTGAACGAGGCACCCATTTTCTACCGAGAGCTCTCGTGCAAGCGCACTGAGAAAATGTGTATTGAGCACTTACCGACAACACCGCTGAATTCGCATCGCTGAACTTCTTGGCCGTCGTCTTTCCGTCTTCACTTGGCGCGCGAAGCCCACCCACCTTCAGCCCCGGGTTATCGATTATCGCCTCTGTAGCATCCAAAGAATGCGACTCGCAGCACACCGACGCACGGTGACGTCTTCGTCGCAGCAAAATGTGCCGCCAGCAACGCTCAAAGAGAGCACTTGCTGCTCGGCGGTCACCATATGGGGCCCCTCGCGACGCCGCCAAAGCTTCCACGGCAAATGTCAGCACCAGCGAGTGTCGGGCAGTATTCCCCGATTACGTCCCTGACGAACCTTGAACGGCGAACACGTAAAAACGTAGCGATAGTCCGCTTTGGTCCGCCCCGTCCGCGAGCTTGAACGTCGCCATCTTCATTGACTTTGGCAACTTTTGCTGCCCGACTACTACAAAGTTATCTCCATCGCCAAACTCAAGCGTGACGACATTTTGACGTCACCGGGTATTTTTGTTTCATGATCGGTTGATAGCATTTTATGTCGAACCCGAAATTGTAAATCATACTTTCCTAGATTGTTGGCATGTCGTTTCTTCAGTAAGACATTCGGCAACGTACGCTAAAAAAGACCAGCCGATATCAGTATACGGTACTAGATTTCTCCCAGTTCACAACGGAGAGGGTGTGCCTTACGACACCTTCATGATACTGCGTCTGCGCAATTTATGGGGAACTAGAAGCGCTGTGCCGCACGCCACTGTGAACGCCCGCCAAGCCCTGGACTATTCCATAGAAAGTGTCATATGTATATTATAAGTATACAAACTTCTAAATGAACCACCTAAATGCTTGCCTGTCCTGGACAAGTTGGTAACCCTCAAACCATTCTGAAAACTTTACGCCAGCCTGGGACCGGCTAAACTTTTTTAACCTCCCAGTGTTATGTATGTGATGTGTGGAATTTAAACCAAAGCAGGTACTAAAGAAGAAAACGCCACTGGCGTTAAGGTTGAGTGTTTGGCCTACAGTTTGGAATTTCTGGGTGCAAGTCATTTTTTAGAAACTTTCAGGGCTTTGGGCTGTCTTCTCAACTTATCCACTTGACCCATTCTCCCGCTCATTTGCTTCATTTTAAAAATCTAAATTTTTCCGTGGGCTGCGGAAAAATATTTTGTCGCACTTTGAGACGAAATTACCTCGTCATTTATTTTTTTACATCCTTTGAGTTCGCGCTTCAGAAGGAAGCTGAATAATAATTTTTTGGCCCATACACCGTTCCCACTGACGACAAGATAAATTCTCATCCCCCTCACGCTTTCGAGCGATCGCTGCTCCAAGATTATGTTTGATTTGCCTAGACAGTTGCTCGTACGTGTAGGAGCTGGATGGAGAGCAACCAGTAAAGACAGCGGTAGGATTCGAACTGCGTTTACGTGCGCGCGACACGCGAGCCTCGCCTTTTCTTCATATTATTTATAGATCGTTCTTTGCTGACAATGAGGGTCGCTATAAGGCTCCCCCCTGTAGAGCGACGGATGCCGGACAAGCATCCATCGCTGTACAACCAAAGTGAGCCCAAGTGACCCGCTTGGGTCTAGGTCTAGGAAAATAGCGGTGGGGTAGTGATCGCAGAGGCTGGCGTAGGCAGGGCGGTGTCCAGGTAGGCCGGCTTTACACGGTCTGTAGCGAGAACGTCACGATGACCGTTGATGTCGAGAGTGTAGGTCTTGACCTGGCGGTCGAGTACACCGAAAAGTGCATCGTAAGCTGGCGAAAAAGGTCGACGAATCCGATCGCGCCGTAAGAAGTCATGAGTACATGACTCAAGGTGTTGGCTCATGAAAATGTGTTGAGGACCCCTCTGAGCGAGAAGAACTTGTCACAGCTCACGGATGGTTTGTCGAGGGTCTGCGACACAGCTGCTTGGTTCGTGCTGAGAGTCGAGGAAGGTTGGAGAGAAAACGTCTCCAGGGAGACGCATTGGGGAACCGTATACAAGCTCAGCTGTCGTACAGTCGAGGTCTGACTCGAGAGCCGAGCGAAGGCCCAGGATGACAAGCGGGAGATGGTCCGCCCAACCTTCGCGCGGCTCATAGGTGGCGAGAGCTGCCTTCAACTGCCTGCGGAGTCGTTCCACCATGCCGTTAGCTGATGGATGATCGGCGGTGGTGTGAATGTGTCGGACGCCCAGGGTGAAGACAAAAGCCGCTAAAAGGGCGGACTGAAACAGTCTTCCTCTGTCGGTATTTACGACTCTAGGACAGCGGAATTGGGACGCACAGCCGTCGAGGAAGGCTTTTACGAGTGTCTCTGCTGTCATGTTGGGGACAGGGATTGCCTCGGACCATCGAGTGAACTGGTCTACGCAAGTCAGCAGATAACAGGCACGTCGGTATGAAGGAAGAGGTCCAACTACGTCGAGGTGGACAGTTTGGCGGGCGAAATGGTTAGATTGGGGGGATGGTGTGTCGGATGATCTTGACGCGCTGGCATTTAAGGCAATTTCGAGGCCAGCGGCGGACATCCGCATTCATGTTCGACGAAAAGAAGCAAGCGGTAATCAATTTTTGTGAAGCACGGAGTCCCGGGTGGCTTTTGTTGTGCAAGTGTGCGAACGAAGTCTGACTAAACGTTGGTGGTACAAACGGGCGTTAAAAACCGGTTGACGTCTCGCAAGGGACGGTTGTTGGAGAAAGAAGTAGAAGAATTTCAGCGAACTTGAGATGTTAAAAAGTCACGAAGGCAATTTTTTTTTTTTTTTAAAGTTCCATACCTGCCGGGAAGCGTGGGCTGTGTAAAACGAAACAAATTCGCATGCGTGGGTTAAAGTGAAGTGGATAAATTGAGAAGACAACACAAAAATCACCCTTAGGGATTTTCAATCCCGGTATTTTTAAGAATGTGAACCCGACGCTCAATGATTGCGCCGGTGAAGAGGCTTGTCATAGGGCAGTTATAAAACGTGATAACATTTTCGTTCTCCGACTGACACCGCATTACGTACACGTGGCCCAAGTGGTAGCTCCGAATTTTGCTTCCCCTCCATGAGGCCTCAAGCAGTCGAGGCCCAATCGAAGATAATTAGCTCACGCTTCTGTCGCCTATTGTGCGGGGATTATAGTTTCCAACGGAGGACACGTGTTTGACAGGGGTCATATACAAGTACTCGTGTCATATATCCAAAACACTACCTGCTATATGTGGAGAGAAAGTGGGCATTTTGGGCCTGAGCTTTGGTATTCACAAGTTTGAACGAATGGTGTTTCACAACTCAAATACACAACCCGTGAGAGTACAACTCATTCTTATAGACAACGTAGGAAAAAAATCAATATATCTAGAGTTATGACTTAATGAGTGTGACCAATATCTAGAGCAGCATGAAAGGAATATAGATAGGTACGTAAAAATAAATTCAGCTATTACAAAACTCACGGCACTGTGGATTTATAATTGATATGAAGTGGTTGGGGGCATATGAAAACTAATATTGTGCCTCGAATATATTTTGGTGGTGGGATCCTGTGCATTAGTTGAGAGGTTCTATCGGAACTAAATGTTCGACAACGGCGTATGGGGCAAACGGAGGTGTGCAGGGGGAAATGAACTCGTCTGTTGAGAGACCAGAAGCAATAAGTAAACTGAAATTTGAACAAACGTTAACTAAAATGAGGGATCCTCGATGCGCACATAAAGTATATGAGCGATATTGTCTAAAAAATGTAAACACTGCACCATGTAAAAATAAAATAAATAATTAAAACGTATAACCTAGCCTGAAAGTTGACCTTTAAGTACCTGCCCACTAATTATGGGGACGTGCAGCCTAGGTTAGTTGAAAATGCAATAAAAGAAGCAGAAAAAAATCTTGGGTAGGAGAGTTCAAGAGAAATGAACTTTAGCAAGGCACATGTCACAAGGAACAGGACTTACAAAAATACGAGTTCTTTGATAATTTACTAAGAAGCTCTTAACTGCTTATGGTGAGAATGAGACTGTTAGGTCAAAATATATATTGGACATAATTTTAGATCTAACTACTTATGTGCCGTAGGCCATTGTTATAACGAGACGCTAAAACATGTCGTATCAAAGTTCACGGGGCTACATCCTGCCTTTAATGAAGAGGTAAAGAAATTGGCGGGACAGCTGTGTTTTGCACCCGAGGATAGAAGAACAGAGGAACAAAAACTTGCAATCCGAAATAGGATGAAAGGAGATTGGCGGAGAAAATCTAGAGCGGTGTAGTAATGCACAAAAATGGCCGGGTAGATGATTTAACGAAAGGCAAAACTTATAGTAAAATTTAATGGGGGGGGGGGGGGGGGGGGGTAATCTTTCGAAACTATGCGGTGCAAGCTGCCGTCTCGTTAAAACTGTATAGTCAATACGATATATTATTCCATCCGTTTTATGATAGAAGACATCCTCGCTGGGAGTACTCTGGTAGAGTTCACAGTGCCTCGCAAGGCAATGCAGACGACTGAAAAAGACATCGCTGAACAGACGCGGTGCTCACTGACTCTAAGCGTATTCGTCGTGCTAACGGGACACCGGAAACGAGAGAACAGCGTTTGACTGGGGACAAAGATGCAAAGTGCCCAGTTCTGTCACAACCGAGAGCCAAGGAAAATACCTGGTTATCGCTCCCTTTATTAGGCGGAATATGGCCTTAATAGAAGAAACGTCGACATGCTTTCGCAATTCGACGTAGTGTGTAGCGACACACCGCTGAAGCAGCCTGATATTGATTGAATATGCACTTTAGTTGGGAGGCAGAATCAATCAGCTCCGGAAGGTCAAAGTCGCCACATGCAGCTCAGGCTATGCTCGGCGTTCCAATCACGCGGCCGATCTATCGGAAGTGGGAAATGATTCGCGTAGGCGAAATTTAATTTTTAACTTAGACACGCATTTTAACATATAGCTCTTCGTGTCTAATATAATAGAGTTCTGGGGAGCAAGTGTCGGAGCTACGACTCAGATCAGAGCAGTGGCCTGGTACGTTTGTCAAACGGTTGGCGTGCAATGTTTTATCTTAGAATAGATAGCGAAAACACGTTTATTGATTTATATCCCAGAAAATATTAAAGGCGTTGATTTTTCCCACAATGACAATATAAATAAGGTTGAGAAGATGCGTGAAACTTTAGCACTTATTAGGGCAGTGTGACGCAAGAATTTAATTTTAATAAGCCATATATTGAATATCTCATTTTCCCATGGGGACGTGTTCAAGCGCGTTAGGGCCTACACCGGCAACGAACAACAAAACAAACATGTGCACAAATTTTCCTTCACATAACATTGTATTTCTTTTATTTTAAATTTTCAATTGTATGATGCACTTTAGCTGAGCTTTACACATTATTGCAGATTCAAGCAATCATTTTTAATGGGTATTGAATTCGTATCTGTGTACGCCTGACATTTCGCCTCCATGACATTTGGCTTGGTGGCTGAGTTCTTCTAATTATTATTATAGCAGAACCTTTCTGTACAGTAACTGCCCGCCACCTTGCGTACACGAATACGGTTCATTCCATTGCATACAGATTTTCGATGTTTACGAATCAAAGTTCACGTGCGCTAGGTACGTCACAGCCCAGCACGCGCGTGTTTGTTGTTTCTCGAGGCGAGCAAAGTTCCCGCCACATTCACGAACGCTAAAGATGACTCCGACCAGATGCGCTTTTCTGAAGTAGTCGATAGGCGTTTTGCAAAAATTACGCATGCAGAAAAGGAACATGCTACATGCTCTATATGCATGCTGCGTGTGTGATTCTCTGATGGCGTCTACAACATTAACCTTTATAAGAAAAACTAAAACGAATGGCACGTTCATTCAGATAGGACGAGCGTGTGCTGCACCTGTTTCCACATTTCCAGGATTATTTGTTGTACTTAATTAATTTGAAAAAAAACAAAAATGTCCGACGTATCAATTCTTTTTTTTTTTTTTTTTGCCACCGTACTTGTTTGTTTCTGATAGAGCGGTTTCAGGCCAGCGATTTCGCGAAACTTTTTAAACCACGGCTTGAACGAAACTTGTTTTCTCAAAATCCCGGTTGCTTTTGTTTTCTTCTTGTAATTCAGCACTTAGGCCAAGGTCACATTTTGTGCAAATGGATATTAATATCAAATTTATATATCATGAACGACCGTTTGTTCTCTGAGACGCTAGCAAGGCAGGCGCGTGTGCACCTGATTGCTGGCCGCGCACCTTGCATCTCATCATTGAAGTCACGTTTGGATCGTGGAGAAAACTTGGCCAAACTAGAAGAACGAAGTTTCGGTTTCGATAGCAATAACAATAATACTTTTTTTTTAATTAACTGGGGTGCAACTGGAGAAAAGCTGGTACATTTAGAATAAGGAAGCCACTAGAATTCAGAGGATGTGTTTGAATTTCGTAGCTCGAAACATCGGGGAAGAAAGTGGCCTTCAGGTTCAGGACGGCGCCAAGAAAGTCATTGCATATGCGAGTACTGACATGGAATTTATGGTAGCCAAGGTTTCTATTTGTACATGACATATAACAGCCCAACTCTCCAGAACACAATTTTCGGCTGGAAATTTGTCTCCTTTCCGTCCGAAAGCCGCCGATCGAGGACTGGCCGGTTTGAGTCGCACTCACTTTCTTTCCCGTAGTCACGTGCCGTTTTCTGCGGTTTAGGCACAACCACCAAAGATAATCAAGGTCGTGGGTAATTTAAGGCACACGCTCAATACTAAAAATAGACCAAAAATATTATACCCATCCTTGTGGCTTCTAAAAAATTACAAATACGTTGGTTGAAAAACAAATTGCGAAGCCACGTGACTTTCGGTAACATTTTCCTCTTTAATTTTTCTTCCTCCCCAGTCCAGTTTCGGTTTCGGTTTCGCGCAGTTGGGTTTTAGACCGCAGCTCCTTGACGCCCGTTTCAGTTCAGCGGCGTTGCCGTTGGCCTCGACGTCAGCGTAATCATGCGCGTTGCATTATGGGAAATTTTCGTGCTAAATATAGCGGGTTAAGTTTCCCCGCTAAATTTAGCAGAAATAATTTTTTTGCTAAATTTAACGGGAGCATTTCCCGCTAAATTTTGCGGCAAAATTTACGTCACATAACCTCAACACCAATTCAGTTTTCCCGCGAAATGTAGCGATAATAATTCTCCACTAAATATTGACCTTTTCATTTTAGTAGTTGCCTCACCAGCGGATAGAGGGCGCTGACGCACTCGGCGCCATTAGGTTGCTTCAATTTGGTTGGTTTCGGTTTCAACGTGAACGCGGCTATGTTGCTGTTTTACGTTGTTTTTGCTTAATTTTGTGCTACAATTATTTTTCTTGTAGCACACAACCAATGAAACAGTGGTATTGAGCTACTTTTAAGAATACGAGGTGTATTTTAGCCAAAATTGCGGGCTTTTTTTTACCAACTCTTTTGATGTATCTGATTATGGTCGGTTACGAAACGGCTGCGCTGACTGATGTACAGGAAAGGTTACCATCGCTTACGGCCGTAACCGATGACACAAGTTTCCAAAAAACAAACATATAAAGAGACTAACACGTAAATGTAAAGAAGCATATTGACAGCTTCATTAGCAATGTGCTGAATCGACCAGAACAGATGAACTCGCGAGTTTACTACTCACTGTTTGGTTTTCGTGCGCACCGAACCATTAGTGAGCTTCGCAGACTAAAAACGTATCGTGTAGTGACGTAGATAATTTATATAAACCAGTAGTACCGTCTCGGCTTTTTTTTTTTAATTCAGTACTCGAGCATGTTTTGACAGGCCGAGTAGGAAATTCCTTAGATTATCAACCCTGCCAAAATACTCATAAGCAGCATTTCGCGATATTGGCTCTAGAAAATAAATTATTGTTATATGAACATTTACTTACTCAAGATATGATATAAGTGACAGGCCCGTCAAAGTAAATCTGGCATTTGTCTTCCGTAAAATTGGCCAAATAAAATTAAAGGGCGCAGGAGGAGGGATACCTCGGAAAGTTTGGCCGAATTCTAGCGCCAGGCACCACTCCATGAACCTATGTGAACAAATATTTATTTGTTTGAACAGATTCGCTTTGTAAATTTCGGCGTGACCAGCTACCAAAAGTAAACCTCTATTCGCCATCGACAATCCTGAACTTAAGTGATTGTTATGCAGATTTTTTTTTTTTTTTTGCGGCATTAAATATTGCGGATTTCAGATACTGGCAAAAATTAAACAGCGTACGAAAAAAAAAAAAAAAAGAAAGAAGAAAAGAAAAAGCGTCGTTATTATTGCGCATGCGCCGAACAGAAACCGCGTTTTGGGTTTGAAAATAGTAACGACGTTATTTCTTTGTGCACGCTATTCTAAAACTCGCTACTGTTAAGTGTCTGTGGCAGTTTCTTACACGGGAAGTCCCAACCTTTGTGTTAAAATAAACTAAGTGGATGGGACTGGTTATCTGAATATAATCAATAAATCACTTAAATGACTGTCGATATGGGAGCGAGCACAAAATACAATTTCTTAAACTTCATAAGTAAACCGACCAACCGAATGTTTAGGTTGCAAGAAAAGATTGAGAACCTTATACACATGTAGGTGTGATCATGAACAAACGAATCGCCTGATGTTGGCGTACCATTATTCCTAGCCTCAGATAAAATACAAGTTCAACGTTCGTTGTCTATCTGCTCCACGAGTTTCCTCACATAACGAACAGAAACTGTTTTCGATAAATTATTAATAAAAAAAACGATACTTTCAGGAAATGCAGATAGTCTCCTTGCGCTCACTATTCTTGACGCCTTCCGATCCTAAATGCCCGATATAAATATACGCGCTTATTACTGAGAATGTTCCTCCACTAATAGTAAACAAACCTCAGTTGTCATAAAAACCTTTGAACCCTCGTGATGTCTTAGTCGTCAAGAAGACGTAACGGACTAGTTTCCGAAGTAAGGCAAGAAAGCGCGGTGAAACGCGACGAAAAACACGATTACAACGCGTCCACCAAGGCGCGGAGGGGAAAGCGGAGCAGCAAGTTGAAGCAACCTAATGGCTGCCGCGTCACGTGATTTCAATATGGCAGCGCCCATGCGGAGGAGGATGAAAAGGTCTATAGACCTTTTCTGCAAGTTCGCCGCCATCTTGAATTGACGTCACTTCCAGTATGGGCGAAAACATTGTTTTGCCTTTGCCACGCCAATAGAAGGCAATTAGGATATAAGCGTAACCGTCACACTTTCTCGTTTTGCCTCCCCTTTATTTTTTTTAGTATTTGCAGGTTGAAACGTTGGATAATTTTTTCGTCGCGCATACCGTACACGCCTATTAGGTGGCTGGGGACGAGAGTACACAGAAAAGATCTATGGCAAAGAAATTTTCGCGAAATTTAGCGGGAAATTTAGCGAAAATTTCGCGCTAAATGGGAGGGCAGCAGGACAGGAGCATGGGAGGGTACAGAGGGGGAAGAGGGGCATACCCTCCTCTCCTCCTCGTCAAAAGCTGCGCTCCAATTCGGCATTAGAGTGAATTGTGAACAACTCATTTTCTCAGAGCGCAGTTTTTGGGTGCCAGTTTCCGGGTTAAGCGGCGTCGGTGTCTGCGCAACCGCGTGTTCGATTATGGGACGTTTTCTACAATAACGTCACGTGATGTCATGAGGGTAAACTTTTCCTGCTACATTAGGGGGAAACTTTTCCGCTAAAGTTGTAGGAGACGTTTTCCCTAAATTTAGTGGGACGTTTCCCATAAAGACGTCCCACGTGAAATTAGCGGTAAAATTTCCCGGCTAAATTTACCGGCAAATGTAGCAAATCTTTTCCGCTGAATGGGAGAGGATGATAAGAACGTACAGAGAGGGAGGAGGAGCATACCTTCCCATCCGTCCCCTCTCCTCCTCCTCCTCCAGAGCCGCGTTCCAATTCGGACTTATAGAAAATCGTAAACGTCTTTAATTTTTTTTTAACTGTATTAAATATTTCCACCCGCAGGGCCGAGAAAGCAACGCTCGGTCACGGACTTTTAGAAGATTCGCGTTTATTCTTGTCCCGGACGTAACTTTTATTCCTGCTTTTTTGTTCTCGAAAGTGCCTGTTCATTCTCGCCCTGAAAGCGGGACTTAACGTTTTTTGCCGAGTATTATAAATATTTACGGCGACGACTTTTCTTGCCAATGCAGTGGGGGGTATAGGCACGCGTCCTCTATTCCATTCTGAGCGCTGGATAAGGCTGTGCGCGGGCTCTCCTCAACTTCCCCTGCATTGTTAAGAAAAGTTGTCGCCGGGTGTAGATAAGGAACTGCGCGGGGCATTGTCGAGTCAGTCTCGTTCTCGCTTGCTGTTACACCGACCAATCGACGCCCGCTTTTCTGCTGCCTCAACGCTTGTTTCTTTATTAGAGCGCAGCTCTTAGGGGCCCGTTCCCGGCTTGAGCGGCGTCGGCGTCGCCGTCGGCATTACCAAGGTCATCCCAAGGTCACGTGACCCCCAGGTCATCCCAAGGTAACGTGACCCCCAAGGTCACCCCAAGGTCACGTGACACCCAAAGTCACGTGACCCCCTGAAGTCACGTGACCCCCCGAGGTCACGTGACCCCCCGAGGTCACGTGACCCCCCCGAGGTCACGTGACCCCCCCCCCCCCCCCCCGAAGTCACGTGACACCCCCAGGTCACAGGACCACCCCCAGGGTCACGTGACCCCCGCCGAGGTCACGTGACCTCCCCGATGACGTCATCGATGACGTCACCGGCATCCGCATCGTCATCATCACTGATGACGTCATCAGTGACGTCACTGATGACGTCATCAGTGATGATGACGAGGACGATGCGGATGCCGGTGACGTCACTGATGACGTCATCAGTGATGATGACGATGACGATGCGGATGTCGGTGACGTCATCAGTGACGTCACTGATGACGTCATCAGTGACGATGACGATGACGATGCGGATGCCGGTGAGGTCATCAGTGACGTCACCGATGACGTCATCAGTGATGATGACGATGACGATGCGGATGCCGGTGACGTCATCGGGGAGGTCACGTGACCTCGCCGGGGTCACGTGACCTGGGGGTGTCACGTGACTTCGGGGGGGCATCCACATCGTCATCGTC
Source organism: Ixodes scapularis (assembly GCF_016920785.2). NCBI lineage: Eukaryota > Metazoa > Arthropoda > Arachnida > Ixodida > Ixodidae > Ixodes > Ixodes scapularis. The sequence continues at coordinate 173,053,602 of NW_024609857.1, read as the reverse complement.
ATCATCACAGATGACGTCATCAGTGACGTCACTGATGACGTCACCGACATCCGCATCGTCATCGTCATCATCGCTGATGACGTCATCGGAGTCCGCATCGTCATCGTCACTGATGACGTCATCAGTGACGTCACTGATGACATCATCGGCATGGTCACGTGACTCCCCAAGGTCACGTGACCCCCCCCCCAGGTCACTTCACCCCCAGTACCCTTCCCTCCTCCTCCTCAAGAGCTGCGCTCTAATTCGGTGTTACAGGGAGTTGTAAACGGCTTTCACTTTTTTTGTATGGCACAAGCTCTTCGATTAAACCTTTATTTTCAGTTCACTGTTCGTCCTCTCGTCACCTTCACTTGCGACCAGATATATGCGATGCTGCGGCAAAATATTGAGTGGGTAGTCTTCCAGCACTTCAGTAAATCATCTGGTAAAATATTAAAAAAAGTTTGGGGGTGCCAGTGTCCCTTTAGATGTGTGAAAGAGAGTATGTTATAAACGAGAAGGAATACTTTATGGTTTCCAGTAATGCCACGGTTTCCTGTAATGCCACAAAGTTCCGATCCCAACTTTACGAAGGTTCTTTCCCAGCAGTCAGCCTCCATCGCTCGTTCTGTTGGCTGTTCACTTTGAGAAATCAATAGATTCACCAGTTGCAGTACGTCGACATCACGGGACATAAAAATCATGATGCCAGCATAACGACATCAACTACCTTTCGCTAGATCTCATGAAGTAGGCTCCGACGGAGTTAGACGACGATGATGATGTTATCTTCCGAGAACTAAACAGCATTATTATGACAGACCGGCTGTGGGAGCTTACAGCGCATTTGAAGAAAAAAAAGGAAAGGAAATTCTTCAAATCTTCGTGCGGCTCCAGCCTACTTTCAGCCGTCGACATGGTGTTCTATACAGGAATTTTGAGGTTGGCGAGTGAACGTCGCTTCGGTCGTGCCGGATGACCCACGTAAGAAAAGCGACGAGGCATTCCACGACGATCCGTCGGCGACACTCAGCGCCAAAAGTCGTACGCTCGCAAGCATTCGCGTAGAGTACTTCTCGCAACGGCCTCCATCGTCCGTTCATAAGCACCTCCTGACCTGTCGGACTTGCCGCATCCAACAGGTGCAGGAGTAGTTTAACGAGCCTTGAGCTGTTGCTTTTTCCATACCGTTTTATTTGTTCAGTCTTGGAAAACTATGTGACCTCAAATAGCAAGGAAAGTTATTAGTTTGTCATCTGCGCTGGCGCCTAGAGTCACATTATTACGAACAACCATACATCGTTCCAGCTTACATTCATACGTCACTGACGCTACGAGCCAATGGGACAAGTCAAGCAGCTATAAAAGTGCAAGTCACTCGGTCTTTTATGTTAATATTTGGTTTACAGATGACAGAACACGTACACAAACATGACGAGCACCACAATGGTGCAATTTTGACGCTGTCTGATAAGTCAGGTCATAGCGTCATGTGCATCTGGCCTTAAGGTCAAAAGAATTATAGTGCTCTGCAAATGCGCTGCCAAAAATATTGCCGCTAGCTCAAACATAGCTCAGTAGCAGTTGAAAAAAAGCTATGTGGTAAACTTTATATTCACTTCAAAAGCCTCAGTCATGCCGCACTTGAGGAACATAACAAGTGAATTCTGATTATTAACGCATTACCCATGCCAAACTTGCGCGATATAAAGAAGTCGATATGTTTTTCAATGATCTTGGTAAAATAATTTCTTAATGTTTGGCGGAAAGCACGCTATATTCCGCCGCTCTTTTTTTTTTTCCTTTCAGATAAATCATGTGCACGACTACATAAATTACAGAAACACTACACCTCACAAGATAACCTGGGCTGTGCACAACCTCACACATGGCTTGGACCACCCGCTGTGCGGGGGATATAGTTCTCGGCTAATTAAGCTTCGAGACGCCTTCGATAAGCTGGATTGGAGATAATCTTCACTTGATTCACAAAAATGATCAATTAAATGTATGTATTTTCCTATCTGTTATCCTCCCGGGCCTCACAGTTCGATAGTGTGCTATGGCACCATAGGAAACAACAACTGCACACATTACAAGGTTGCTTGTTTTATTTGCTGCTTCCATTTCTCAGCTACAATCACTGTCAAACAGCAACTGAGCCGCACAAATGCTGCTGCGCCGTATTAAAACTAAGCAGTAAATGAGCCATCGAGTTTGTTTTTTTCTCGGCAAGAACAAGTAGAAATGACCATCAGCACGTAGCCATGCGATTACCCAAGAGATTGGGGGGGCTGCCGAGCATTTTAACCAAACCTAAGGAAAATATAAAGTTCATGCAAGGTATTTCTCGGGAGCAACAACTCAAGAGTAATTAAATTTCTCCCACGCCAAGTCCGCCTGAATACATTTAACGCCATCGGTCACCAGGCCGAGGATACCTGCGCTTAATAGTGAAAAATCGAATTGCATCTTCAAAACAGATCACTTGTCTTTTAAAGCCAAGGCTGACAGGGGATGTGAGGTATGATGGCATGCACCACTGACCTCAAACTCGGAGAAGAAAACAGGTGCTCTTTACATCCCATTCCTTCCTCCTACAGACATAACTCTCTATATACACCAACTCATGTTTAGAAACAAACCGGAGCGCCCCTATACTCCGTTTCACCATATGCTGTACCGCAGCGAAGACTAAGGGTAGAAGCTCGAGCTCATGGCGTTAGAAGCTGCCCTTAATGCACGAGAGCTTGCGCCGCCGAGGTATGCCCCAAGGCAAAGAGCTCGTGCTTGTAGCCTTTCCTGCGGTACATCATGAAGTGAAATAGAGTATAGTGGACGCCACCGGCGCCGCGCATGCGCGATGGAGTATGGGCAAGAAGCTCGCCGTCGCCCATAAATAAACCATTGAAATTCGATGTTGTCGGCGTCGAAGTCCCCCTGCCTTTCGCGTTCGAATTTTTGATTCTACGTCTTCCTGACGATGCCTGACTACTTGAGCGGCCTCAGCGAAATTACCGAGGCTCATTACACCACAAAACTTCGCGTGAATAATGTGACATGCGGCAATTTATTCCGCGTGGATGCCGCAGAATTGTACGCTAGAGCCTGATTTGGATGATGAGATTTCGCTCGCAATTTTCAGTCGCGACGTCGTTCGGGCTGCAAAAGCGGGAACCTTAGCCGAGATGGTTGACGTCGATACTGAAAATTACAAGCAGAATCGGACCAAGTGAATCAGGCATAACAAGCCGGTGATGGGCACTGGTAACAATGATCAACATCTCCTTGTATCTACTGTTTACATTGAGCCTGCTTACCAACCTTCAAACTTAAGTCTTTTGAGGCCTGCACTTACTTCTTATCGCAAGTACCGGGTCAACATTTGGTCTACGGGCCGGTGTCATCTAAAAGAGCAGACGACAAGCAGAAACATTTGAAAGAGCAGACGACAGTTCGAACGATCAGGTGGCCGTTCGAACTTGAAGACGCACTGCAGGTACAAACTTGACGGTTTTCCGGCTTTCATCTTGGAACAAAGCACATAAATCTGATGACCACAAGTATCCGTGAATTAAACCCAAAGTGCGTCGCGCCCAAACAATCGTGGTCGATGGCGTCTGGTTCTTCATTTTCACGGCACATATCCACGTTCTCGGACGAGCCGATCACAGGAAAACTGGTCTTCAAACCTTTCTCGACTCTTTTGGCACTGCCCCGGTCGCGGCGTTTTGACGATTAGGCAGGTTTTTGTCAGGTTCCTTTCAAAACAACGCAGGAATACACGTCTCACATGGGGCCTTCCGCCCACAGCCCCAGACCGGAAGTGCGCCCGACGCGCCACCGCCGCGCCGTGACGTAACAGAGATGAGTCCGTGTATATATTATAAATGGCATTACTACAGTTACGGACTGAAAAGCATGGCTTGGTTCAAGCTGCCTCGTTATGGCGCAATCTGATTGGCTGCAGGGAGATGATGAGATGCTGGGGACTCCTGTGTTAATGACACAGAAATTGTAACGTACTCGCCCCATGCATGTTGGAAGCGTGTTTCCGTCAGACATATGGGTGAAGCAAACATGCGTTGGCAGCGAGGAGGTGAGGAAAAAAGCCGCGCTGTTTGCGTGGTTGCTGTCCAAACCGAAAACTGACGCGCGCACACCAAACTTGACGGCCTATGCCGATGCAGCATATGTCGCGGCACGCCAACGTATTGACATTATTTTAAGGGACCAAGTTATTTTAAGATTGCGACGACTCGAGCTGGAAAGAAGTTGTGAACGCCAGCAGGATCGCCCAAATTGCGGCCATGTCAATGCCGGCGAAGGCGGGCCGCCATGTTTGACGTCCAGTTCGCTCGCTATTCGTGACCCGCAAGCGCCCATAGTGCGTTCGTGTTGGCCGTCGGCCGCGGTTGATTGCGTTTCAACCCAACTATGTGTACAAGCCTCGCGAAAACGCTCTCCGCCGCGTTCTGCATCTGCCGGCCTGCGGCCGTTTTTTGTTTCCTTTCGTTCTCAGTCGCGTCAGTCCCGTTTGTCGTATGCGGGACGAAAAAAAGAACAAAAACATTCCAACCTGGAACAACTCATCATATGCCAATATGTTGTATTTCCCTTAAAATAAATAAGCGTACTGATCAAATGGTCTATCGAGTTTATCGATACATATCGGAAGAAACGCTAAAGGCATATTATAATTCATCATTGGCACAAAACGGCAACGATGCCCTGTCTAAAATTAACTCGAATAAATCATACGCCATAGTTTTCGAAACCATACTTAGCTGCTACGAGACATCCGTGACTGCCTGGAGCTGAGCCGGTTGGTATGACCTGATTTTGGCGGTCTCCAGCTGTACGTAGAAGGAAAAAACCAAGGAGTGGAGAAAAAGAGACACACACTGCTGGTGTGCCTCTTTTTCTTTACTGCTTGGTTTTTTCATCAGGCTCCAGCGTAACACTCGGCTGTTAAGTTGTTTCGCCTTGTTTAGATATACCAAGTGAAAATGTGAAGCGGTATTTCAAGTGGTACCATTTGCTTTTAAGTGGTACATTTGCAAGTCAAGTGGTACCACTTGCAAGTCACGTGGTACCACTTGCAAGTCAAGTGGTAGCACTTGCAAGTCAAATGGTCCTACTTGCAAGCCAAGTGGTACCACTTAGGCTTGAAGTTTGCTTAAAATAAACAAGCTTACCGATCAAATGGTCCATCGAGTTTATCGATACGTATCGGAAGAAACGCTAAAGGCATTTTATAATTCATTAGTGGCACAAAACGGGAACGATGCCCGGCCTCAAGTGGTACCACTTGGGTTGCAAATGATGACACATGAGCTTCAAGTGGTACCACTTGGGTTGCTAATGGCACCAGTTTGCAAAATCCCATATATCACTAATAAAATAAGCGGCAGGTTTTGCTTCGAGTTCAATCTACAAAAAGTTTCAGGTGTCTTAAATATGTTGTTTTTAGTTTAAAAACCTAGATCAGAGACAATGAATCTAAAGATGTTTCAAGAAAAGTGAAACGTCCACACTTATTTGAGATCCAATTCAAATATTCTGACAAGATTTCACACATGTATACACCTCCTGGAGGTCATTTCTTTAAATTGAAAAATTTGCTACAAGACGTTTCTTGAGCTCGAGCTCGAAAAACGCAGGGCATAGCGAGTCTTGGAGCGTCTCGTCATCCCGTCACAGCCAATGACAATGCGACATTAGCCAACACGACCACCGAAGAACCAATCACGAACCAGGAAGATAACCAGTCACGTCCTGCGTTTCTTAAGCTGTCATTTGCCACTTGTGCTGCGTGTACCAGTTGGGGGTGTTGGTTCTTCATTGTTATATTTTTTTTTTATATATTCGGATAACTTCGTCTTCCTTTATGCTATGTGTTCAGTCACTTACTACTTGTTCTTCGTCATCATTTTTGAATAAAGAGCCTCATGAGAGCAGCACAGGCGACTGGACATTCCTTCCCGACCCGCCGGGTTCACCGAGGACTCTACATTTCTTTGACGACGGGATGGACGGTGGATTCGGCATCAAACCTCCTCAAGACTTCTTGAGTAAACCAGGGAAGTCGGAAATTCCCTGGAGGCGATGGATTTCGTTCTTTGATTGTTTCATGGGGGCATGTGGGGCTCAGGCACTGCCCTCGGAAGGTCGTCGATACCTGCTCAGTCACTGCCTGGGAGTGGAGGGTCAACGGGTCTATCGACATGTTGCCTTCCTCCCGCGCTGTCGCTGTGCTGTCGCCAGCAACGACGTCAGTGAGAGCTGCTTCTATAACTCCGAGGAGAGATCTCTACTAAGAGGCTGTCGATACCCTCAGCTTTTCACACACGAACGTCTAAGTGGCATGAGGCAACTCATTGCGACGATTGGCTTTGCGTGAATTGTGAATTTAGTGTTGACCGCTGTCAACGCTACGATACTCTTTTGACCCACAGTACCAAATGAATCGGGGCACCACCATCGAATCCTATCAAGCAAAAAAAAAAAAATAATGAAGCAGACCAAACCAACCGTGGCAACCAAAGACATGGTGCAATCGATTTGGGATCGCGTGGGACTTGCCCGAAGGACTTATGGGGCAAGGTGGCACCGAAGGACAGACGAAAACAACATGTGGTGGTCCGGAAGGAACTAAGTCCCTTCAAAGTTGGCCTCGTCATAGGTAAATGAGCTTAATCTCTTCAATCATATGACAGTATCCCCAAGAGCTGTTATTAGATTAGTTTTTTTCTGTTGTTTTTGCAGAGACACACACACCAGAACAAGGTACCTGTTCAGGAAGTCATCACTAACATGTCGACAGCCCTGACACAAAAGATCCAGGACTCCCGAAAAGCTCTGAGGTTTTTAGGGTTTTGAGGAGTTTTCATCTTAAGCCCAAGTACTTCTGCTCTGCAAGCACTCTCAACTGCAAAATAAAAGTAAGAAAGACAAACGTCTGGCTTTGTTTTTGTTCATTTATATAACACTGGTACTGTTTGCAAGTGGTACCACTTCTAGTGGTACCTATTCAATGAACCACTTGAAAAAGGGTACCACTTGCAAAAATTTTCACTTGGGATTGTAAAGGATGGTGGTCCGTCTGAACAACAAAATGCGTTACATACAAATACACATGGAACTTCTCTATTGCCCAGATCAATGCCAGACATTCTCGCTTTATTGTCGAGAATCTGCACTCTCTAGGCAATAGTCGTCTACTAAAGTCCGTTTCACCTTTTGTTGTACCACAGCGAAAGCTAGAAGCGCTAGCTCAGTGTTGGCAGCTGTCCTTAATGCACGAGAGCTTGTGCCGCCCGGATGTGCCCTAGAGCAAGGAGCTCGCGCTTGTAGCCTTTCCTGCGGTACATCCAAAGGTGAAATAGAGTATAGAATATCCCAAAGGGTGCAAGACTTCCTTTTTCTCTTGCAACAGCACTGCGCCATTGCAGGTCTCAGAGGCGTCGGTTCTCAAAATAAATTCTTTCGAGAGGTCCGGTACTTGAAGAATCGGAGCGGCAGTCAGGGCGCCCTTTAACTTAATGAACGCCACTTCTCTCTCAGTAGACCACTCGACGTGTTTTTTCTCCCGTTTCCTCGTTAGTTCGATTATCGGCCCTGCCAACTCCGCGTAGTTGGGGATGAATTGGCGGTAGTATCCTGTTAAGCCAAGAAAGGCCCTAACTTGCTTCTTACTCTGCGTCCTCTATCTTTTCCAACGTTTCCAAACAAGGCTTTCTGTCTCTTTTAGGCAGTTCATGACCCAGGAATGTTATTGTCCTCATTCCGACTTCGCACTTCTTGGGTTTTACCGTTATACCGGCATGTCGCATTCTCTCAAAAATCTGCTTTAACGTCTCCATATTTTCTTCCCATGTGACAGTTGCAATGAGCACATCGTCGATGTAATGTTGAACATTTGGGATGTGCGAAAGAAGCTCCCTCATTAATCGAGTAAAGACGGCTGATGCGGTCTTAATTCCGAAAGGCAGAAACCTAAATTGGTACAGCCCGGACCTTGTTGAGAAGGCTGTCTTGGCCTTAGAATCGTCTGAAAACGGAATTTGCCAATAACCTTTGGCTAAGTCTAGCTTGGAAAAAAAACTTTCATTCCCACCTCAGCCAGTACCCCATCAATCCGAGGAATGGGTTCGGCATTTTGTGGCAAGAGACTGTTGAGGCGATCGAAGTCGATGCACAGGCGAACACTACCGTATGTTTTTCTCACCAAAACAAGAGAGTTATAGGAGGAACTAGACCTTTCAATCACTCCGAGTTTAAACATCTCTTGAACCTCCGCCTCGATTACCTCCCTCATTGCGAAGGGAATCGGGTACTGTGGTGTTTTCACTGGACTTGACGACACTAGATCCTAACGATATTCCAACAGATTCGTCTTACCGGGTACGTCAGATAACACCCCGTCAAACTCGTGGAGGAGTTTGTCCATCTCGGCGGCCTGGCCATCATTCAACAAGTCTGACCGAGTAACATAACACAAAACGTCGTGGAAACGTCAAGAAAAGGTCCCTGACGTCCGTGACGTCCCGCGTGACTTCAATCACGTTTTTTTGATATTTAGGTGACGTCCTGATATAACGTTCTATTGGAGTCCAATCAGTGACGACGTTGTATTACAACTTAAACGTCGTCAACGTTCCCACGACGTCGATGCACGACGTTCAGACAACGTCCAACGCTCACGTTCCTTTGACGTTGAAGTGCAGTTCATAAATGACTTTCCATTATCGTTCTGTTCCTGACGTGCTGGCGACGTCATGTTTTAACTTCTACGTCGTCATCGTCGCCACGACGTCAAGACAAGACGTATTAGCAGCGTCGAACACTCACGTTTCTTTGATGTTAAAATGAAGTCCATAGTGACGTTACATTATTGTCCCGTCAGTGACGTTTCAGCGACGTCGCGTTCACACCTAACTATCGTAAACGTCATACAGGACATACTGGCAACGTCGACCACTCACGTTTTGTTCACCGTTGAGGACATATTTAAATTACGTTCATTTTTGTCCTGTCATTGACGCCCTGGCATTGTCATGCCACAACCATTGTTTTGCGTTTTTTTTAGCTCTTCCAGCTCCATCTCCAGCCGCAGAATCACGTATAATACGTGTTCACTGTTAAAAGCTTAATTACAGCTGTGGTCAAGGTGACACTGCTCGAGGAATTTATTAATTTATAGATTATTTGTACAAGCAAAACTTAATTTTTGAGAGCTTGAGGAATTTATTAATGTATGCATTATATTATACAAGAAAAACTTAATATTTGAGAGCTTGAGGAATTTATTTATTTATAGATTAATTTATTTATTTCAAGATACTATTAATTGCACATCGGATTACGCTAGGGAGGGCATATACAAAACTCAATGTGCACTGAAGGAAAAAAAAATAATATGACGGCATGTGGGAATATCATTCCTTTTACATGCGCTTGTTATACTTTTGGTTTGTTTAAAATATTGTTAGGTTTTAATTTGCGAAGTCAGACCCATGGAAGTGAAGTCCATGGCGTCTAGAACAGATCGAATTGTGGCATTCTTGTTTTTTGCACGCGCGTTGTCGTCTCCCTTGGGTTCTGGGACGCGCCACACTATCCCCTCTCCAGGTGAATTCAGGCATGCATCATTCCCCAGGAGCATCCCTACTGCTCCGCGACCACCTGGCATTGTCTTAAGATTCGACAATTTCTCTTTGTGTTTTGTTACCCATGCTCACTTGCGCACAACCGCAAAATTCGCATGAACATCACAGTTCATCCACAACACCAACTTCCAGCACCTTAGGGCTTTCGTTAGATCGGTGCGCAGTCTTGTTACGTGATTGTCGAAACAGATCTTGCTTTCCTTGGCACTGATGACGTTCCCAAACAAAAATCACACGCCGGCACACACTATACCGGAGCACAATTTCACTGCACACTTGCGCATTTTTGAACACTACTCCAAAAAATAAAATGCCTGGCACAGACGAAATCCGGTAGATACTTTCAACAGTTTGTGTAGATAGGCACCCATGATGCCAACCGATGAATGGCCCAGATGACGGTCCAAAAAGCGTTCAAGTCCAGCCCGCAACTACGTGTTGGAAAAAAAAAAACCAGAAAGAAAAAAAAACAGAGCCGGCGCCGGCGCGGCGCGAAAGAGAGGGGGAAAGGCAGGCAGGGGACATTCCAGTGGCATCTCCATAGATGCGTCGGGAAACTCGGCAAAAAAAGGGGCGAGAGAGAAAGGTGGGGGAAGATAGTGGCGACGAACAATCGACAAGCGTTAGTTCCGGGTGCACGTATTTTCTCAGTCGTTCCCAAAATATTTCACTGAATTCTATGTTGGCCCAGAGAGCTTTTTCCGAAAGTCAGTCACTAGCACCAGCCGTCACGTCTACGGGGTCTACGAGCCAGGCTGCTTGTCGCCGTAATTTGTTTCGAGTCTGCATACAGTGTAAGTGCTGCGATTCGATTTCTCTGAAATGCTGTCCAGACTGAGTCGCTGTGATCGCCAAAAACGCCGTCGTGTTCAGTCACGGCTCGCGGACTTTTTTCAAGGCCATAACGCTTCACACGTTGAATCGTATGGGACCGTTCGGCTGGGCCGGGAAGCGCTGGAGCGATACAAATTCGCCCTACTTAGCCGTTCGCTCGTCCCATTGCGCTGCCAGTTGCAATGGAGGGCACCGCGTTGAAGCTTTTTGTCCGCTAAAAAACTGATAATTTTTTAGGGAGGCGAACCTCCGCAAAAGAAAGGTTGCCTGTGTGTCAGGTCTCCGGGGTGGAGGAAATAATCCAGGCATAGGAATATTTGTCGTTTGCGAAGTGTGTCTCGCACAGCGTCGACTGCAACAGCGTAACAGACAGCGTCGACTGTAACATCCGCCTCGAGATAAATACTTTGTTTCTTTATGGCTTCACTAGCTCTTCAAAGTCAGGGTTATTCGGACAAAGGTGAGGATGCGCTGTCGCATACACTCCTTTATCTCAGGTTACCGGCTGCTTGAAATATGCCGCGCCTGTTCTAATTCATCCGAATGAAGTTAATGACAAGGCACGCACAGCCTGATCGCAACACTGGGTCAAGTTCTAATTAAAAAACCGAAACGGTAGGTCAATAAGGCCATCGCTTTTATTTTGAACGGGTTCAACAACAAAACAAAAAAAAACTTGCTGTGTTTGCGCGCATCTGTCGCTGCCGTCAAAACGGTAGAACAGTAATTCATGCACGTGCGTCAATAACCCACTTTTAACTTTATTAGTGAAGGGAGGGATCTCCAACCGACTTGCATTTGCGTTGTAAAGCGTCTCCTTTTTTAAACTTTAAACTTATCTTTATATGACCGCACAATGATAATTTTGAACACTGTTCCGGTTCAGAGTTGCCAGGTGTTTGTACTCGGACCCGCCAAACTCCTACGAGATATAGCCCAAAAATAGCCAAATTTCGATAAAAAAAGTAGCCCAAAAATAGCCACAAAAAAAAAAGACATTTGATAAGTTTACTTTGAGCACAAAAGACACATCATACATTTTTACACATCACATAGAAATATTCACACCACTAGCATCACTAGTTCGCAGAACCAACGGCAGAGCGCCGGTATATCACTGCAGTATTAAAACGTGTCAGAAAAACCTCTGAATAAACATAGTCCATGCAGCATTGCTCTTTGCCCCACAGTTCGAATTCAACATACAAAATGTTCTCCAGCATTTTCATCGACATCCTGTTTCGCAAGTCCGTCTTTGTGAGCGTAACCTGGCCGAACCCGCGTTCTACTGCAGCGTTGGACAGTGGTAACCTAAGCAACATACCTTCCACTATATTAATGGGACGCTTAGAATCGGGGCATGGTGTCCGAAATGACGTCACGGGAAAACTATGGAGAATTAGACACAAAGTATAGATCCACGCCAATCAACAGACAACCTAAAGAATGCGCAGAACAGGTGCTGTTAAGACAGCAGGGAATTGCGCCGTCACTGGTTGAGATGGAGGAGTAACAGCACACGCTTTCTTTCGGACAAGATTCGGGGGTAAACAATTGCACAAGGTGCGTAAAGAGAAGACGAATTTTCTTGCTGTCGCATACTTATCAGACTGAAGCGTCAAACGTTTACGTAACTTACTATAAGATTACCATATTTAAACCTATCAACTAAAGTGCGTTGGGGCATTATGGCGTGCCCAGCACGGGTCAGAAATAGCCCAATACTAGCCAAATAGCCAACTACCACTTTTTGCCGCCAACTCCAAATAAAACTAGCCCAATTTGGCTATTTATAGCCCAGCCTGGCAACCCTGTTCCGGTTCACAACGAATAAAAAAAATTTGCGTCACTCTTTGTTTTGTTTGTTGTTTAGGTACAATTAAACTTGATATATCTTGAGTCTGTGTGCTAGGACAGAATCGTCAGTATTCCTTCACTCTCTCTATGTAAGAAAAGATTATTGAATTTTAAATTTTAGCCATGAATGTTTGGTTACTGGCCTTTGTGACGTGCCCTGTCCTCGTCCTTTGAATGGTGCTTTGAATTTATACATCTAACATTGCCAACACACCCTTATCGGTTGACCGAGCAATTTCCTAGTTTGATGTTTTAGAGTTCCTTGAAAAGTATTTATGCCTCTTGTAGGTTAACTACATCAGTTTAATAATATAAAAAAGTAGAGTACAGCCGTCAGTGTAAATCTCTTTTCAACTATGCGCTCAAGTCAGTGCTCAATACGGGCTATGATTATTTGCCTCATTGGCCCTCATGTCTTTCGCTGTAAGCATCAGGGAATAAAATTGATAGAAATTCATGTGAGAGCGCAGGCGAGCTGGTGTGTATGTTAACCATTTGGATGAGTTACGCGAGACTGTGGCGAAAAAACTAAAAATATCAACCGTGTATGAGAGATACCTCCTTCTGTCCACGGTTGATGTTTCTAGTTTTCTCGACCCAGTCTCCACTGATTCATTAAAATGAAAAATTGGCAAGTAAGCAAGGTGAGCTTGGTGATCAAATTTAAACTTGTTTAAAAAAAAGTCACTGCATAATCGGGTTTATTTTGTCGACACCCACGGGGAACCATCCTACCTATTGCATTAGGAACATATCTAACATTGCCAACACGCTCAAATTTGTCGACCCAGGGATGTTCTAGTGTCTAATTTTGTGATGCGCTTAGGAAGTAATTATACCTGTTGTAGGATAACTACATCATTTTATTAATATATAAAAAAAACTAGAATACAGCCGTCAATTTTCTTTTTTTCAATTATGCGTTCAAGTCAGTACGCAATAGGGGCTATGATTATCTGCCCAATTTTTCCCCAAGCCTGTTGCCGCTTTACCCGCTTTCTTATTAACATCGGGGAACAAAATGAGCGGGTAAGCAAAGTGAGCTTGGTTATCAAATTTAAAGTCTTTTATAAAAAAAACGGTAACTGCCTATTCGAGTTTCGTTTGTAGACAGCCATAGGGAACCATCGTAGTTATTGCATTAGGGACTTATCGTAGAACGTCAGTGTTGGATTCCGGGCCCCACGAACGCCAGCTATACCGCCCCCAATCAACGCAAAACTCCCGCATGCTCTCGCGTGTGACCCACGAGAAGTCCCTAAATGTGACAAGCAGGCGTAGCTGCATTACTGAATCACGCGACAAGATAGAGAAACAATAATTAAACCTGTTCCCCGCACAGCTGGTGATTCATGCTTCTGGCGATCTTTCTTGAATCACCTCCCAGGAACCAAACAAAACTCTTCGTTGATTGTTTAATGTGATGCTGTGACATGTGGGTACCCTTTGCATCCGGTACATTACTTAACGAAGCGCGAATCCAGCCCGACAAGCGCACCAGCCTCCCGCGTCGTCTGCTCCTCGTACTTCTAGTACTTCTCACAAGTATCGGCGCGCCTCGCCAGGGGGAGGACTGGCGCTGCGTATGCGCGGCGAAACTTCAGCCGCACAGCCCCAAGGTGCCAGTGAGGATATGAGTGACGGCCCCCAGAAAAGACGGGGCAGTGCAGATAATGGCGCGTCAAGTCCAGTCTCCGATCAAGGCCCTCCAGACGCCTCCGACGATCCCAGTCAAGAACGCCCCGCGGACGGGATCCCACTTCTGAAACCATTCCCGTGCATGCACCGAGAGTACCAGCTATGTGCGATGGAGTGAGTAAAGCACGCGCGTCAGCGGATTAATCACAAGCAGAACAATGTAAGCGGTGGACATTCCGCGCAGCGTGACATCGTCTCTTGTTAATTTCTTTACGTGAATTTGTTTCTTTTATATATTTCAGGCTGGCACATCCAGGCCAGGGACGCCTTTTGGCGGCGCTCCATAGTGCATCTCGTGTCTGAAAATGCTAAGATAAACAGTTCGTATCAACAGACTTGTACGTAATCCGTTACAGGTAATGAAATTACTTGTAATTCCTTACATATTTTCTAGGGTAATTTTAAAGTAATTCCCTTGCATTTTTCACTTAACGGATTCCTTGTAATCCGATACATTTTTTTCAGAACCCCCCCCCCCCCCTTTTTCTAAAGATAGTTTTTTTTTTTTTTTTTTTCATTTTGGTAAGGTTGAGCGCAGTTACACTGTCACGCGAATTCACCAGCGCAAAGGGAGGCTCACCCTTGGGTTCCGCAAAGCCTTTTTTTGCAACACCAAGCCCCTGAATTAATTTTTTTAGACCCCAACAACAATGTCAAAAAATCCGAATAAACATTTCTAAAAAAAAGGGGGGGGGGGGGGGCAAGCTATCTCCGCTTTTTTTTAGTCACTTTGTTATCTTGAGCAGGTATTTTTACAAATAAAACATAATGGTGGCTGACATAGACTTGATACTCTGGGCTTGAGGCGAGAGTGAAACTTATGAGTGGGGTCATAGCGCGGCTTACTTAGTACTCTGCCCTTCGCTGCCCGTGGCATCAGTGAACGTCTATCTGAAAAACACTGGAGTAAACTGCAGTCGGTTCATGCTCCGTGCGTTTTTGAACGGCACCAATAAAGATACACACGGCAGACGTGCGTTTAATTTGTATTTATATATTGAAACTTTTTTTCTATTCACCAACTTCTCAACCGAGGCTCGACCTGTTCAGGACCAAAGAAAGAAGAATACCGAGCCAAACCTTATTTATTATTTAATGATCACCTTACAGTTACAACTATGTTTTGCTATTGTCTGGCGATATATGCATCGACTTTTGGCAAGATGTATGATGGCTACCACACCTTCGCGATTTAGACAGCGGAGAATTTTGGTAGATCGGTCCGATGACTACGATAACGATATCCGATACTTCGCCGCCGTCATTAGGGAGTTTTAGCAGGTCGTTTCCACACGAACGGTTCGCCCTCGAACGCATCCGCGACGCCACTGCGCATGCGCGCGCGAGTCGTTCGGGGAGTCGGGAGGCCCTTCTCGTTCGTTTCTCCCATTCCGGCCGCTGGAGTCGTCACCGCAACGCACCCAGCACCGTTCACGACTCGGGTAAAAAAAGATGGCGGTCGGTTCGGCGACCGCCTTCGCCGACCCAGCCGAGCGTTAGGCTTAGGACAGCGGGAGGCGATTTGCCGTCTTGTTCTTCATTTGAGAGGTTGAACCAAATCATTTCGAGGACTGCTCACAATGGTAAGCGATCGTAAATGCTGTACACTGAGCATGCTAGTAAATCTTTGCGATCTGCGGACAGACTAGCTGCCGTGGCCACCGCGAGCAGACGAAATGATTTGGTTCGACGGCACACAACGTGAACGATCGTAGAAAGTTGAAGATGACGGAGACACACCACATACCTTTACGGTCGTTTACACTTTTTACTCTATCTAGCTTCGCAGTTCTTGAAATTCCGACCGGCAAATGTTACGTCGGCCGTCTTGTTTACATCAGTCGTACGCCGGAAACACGAACCGCCACTGCCGCCACTACGGTGCCCGCCACCGTCGCCACTGATTTACACGTTGCATAATGTTTCACATGCTTACTAGAAGATGGCGCCACCATTAAGCATGATCATCATCATCGTCTACACGGTCGCGCCATTTTCACGATTCGCTAAAGTATGTCAAATTTGACGTACGGTTTCAAGGAACGGACCAGCTGTACCGTTCGTGATTTCGGAACCGTGTGCTTGAAAAACGACTCGCTAAAACTCCCTATTAGGGAGTTTTAGTAGATCGTTCCGATACCTCCGATAGCCCCGATAACGATACTATGCATGCACAAGGGAGGCGGCGGCGAAGTATCGGGATATCGTTATCGGAGTCATGGGAACGATCTACTAAAACTCTCTTTTGTGCATTCATTATATCGTTATCGGGTATCGTTATCGGGGGTATCGGAGTATCAGAGATATCGGAACGATCTACTTAATCTCTCAAATAGCAGGCAACAGCTGCAACGACGAAGCTTTGCTCTACGGTCGAGGCAAATAGCACTTCCATTGCTTCGCTGAAAAAGCTCAATGCACAGCATAAAACGTTTGTGAGGAACAATACGGCACTCCCATCCAGTGCCTCAGTTCAAATGGTGTTCAGCGTAGCAGTCGACATTTTGAGTAAGAAATAACGCAAAATGTCTGACGAGACTTTCGAGAGCCAGCTGTTGCTCAGAATACTCAAGGTCGCTAAATGGAACAGGTTGCAACAGTAAGAACTTGAATAGCCCTCTTCCCTTTGTTTCTTACTTGAGGACAATAATGTCAAAAAGTAACGCCACGAAAGTAACGGATTACTCTTCGAGGCAACGGTCAGTTATTTTTATGGGAGGGTAATTGTAATTGTAATAAATTACAATTTAGCCTTGAGTAATTGTAAATGTAATTTTTTACTATTTTTCAGTAACGTGCACAAGTCTGCGTACCAAACCTGTGTTTTAGTTACTCCCTTTGTACTTGCATGAGAGCAACTTGCCTTCGGAATAATACTCAAAAGGTACTTTTTTTTAGTGTGTTTGTGTGTGTGTGTGGGGGGGGGGGGGGTGGACACAACCTTTTCCACACGACGCCTAGGGACCGTAACTTGGAAAGGTTTCTCGACGTTCTATGAACGTCGTTGGTAGTCCGGATGTTGTAAACACACGTATCATAAACGTCGAGGAAGGACGCAACGGCCCTCTGAGACGTCCATGCGACGTGTGACAAACGTCATTGGGAACGTTTTATCAACATGTTGTGCACCTTTTCTCGCAGACATTTAAATGTTTCATCGACGTCGACGGAAGGTAACGTCCGGACCTTCGACGTCGTACGACGTCACGTTACAGAGGTCTTCGACGTTCTTTCGACGTTTTCTTCACGTTTATGTGCTGCCTGGGTCCTCTTCACGCTCATGCATGGAAGCTCCTTCTTCGTAACACTGTCCTCAATTGCTACGAACGAATCGACATCCATTATAGTAGTTGAATCTCTGACTCGTTTTTCGTACCGCTTCAACATATTAATATGAAACAGCTTTCGAGCGTCATCCAGATTGAGTACATAGTCCACTTCGTTCTTCCTTTCCAACACAGGATAAGTGACCCTTCCACAGCACTAACAATTTATTGTTGCTAGTGGGCAAAACTATCAAGGCTCGGTCTCCAATCTTTAATTGACGTCATGTTGCCTTAGTACTGAAATATTTTTTTTCTGCTTGCGTTGAGACTCCTGTAGTTCCTGGTGCGCTAACTCGTTCGTTTGTTCTAACCGATCCCTCAATACGAACAGATATCCATATGCTGTTTTGAGATTTGAACTGACCTGGTCCCCAACCCATATCTCCTTTAACACAGAGAGAGATCATCTCACGTGGCGCCCATAAACCAGTTCAAAAGGGGAAAACCGCAAACTTGCCGGGGAAACTTCGCGGTACGCAAAGAGGAGTGGGGATAAGTATTTATCCCACAAGCGGGGTTTATTTGAGCAGATCCCTTTAAGCATTTGCTCGAGCGTCCCATTAAAACGCTCTACAAGACTGTTGCCCATCGGGTGGTAGGGCGTTGACAGCAGATGTCCAACTGATAACAACTCTGTCACCTCCCGTAGTAGGTCTGATGTAAAACTACGACCCCTGTCCGACAAAATTTCACGTGCGAGGCCTACTCTTGAAAACATTTCGAGTAACCCTTCCGCGACTGTAAGCGAGTCAATAGGGAGTTTTAGTAGATCGTTTTCAAAGGCCCGCTACCGCTGCGAGCGCGCGCTTCAGAGCATGCATCGAAGTGGCAGCGCGAGCTCCCGCTACGATTAGCGTGGCCTGAAAACACGATCTACTAAAACTCTCTATTACTCTTCAAGGGTATAGCGTCGGGGTATCGGGTGGCAAAATCATACCATTGTCAGTATACGTACCGATAACCTCCCCCAGCCGTTGAAGAAAAAGGTCCAACTGAATCAGTGGTCACTCGTTCGATGGGCGTGTCGGTGAAAGGCATGTTTCCCAGCGGCGCCTTTCCTACTGTTCCCTTGGGATTGTTCGCTGGCACATGTCGCATGAACTGACATATCTCTTGATGTCGGCCTGGGCACCGAGCCAATGAAAGGTTGCCAGCACCCGGTCAGTTGTCCGTTTTACACCTTGGTGTCCGGCCAAAGCAATATCGTCTGCCACCTGTAGTACCTTGCTGCGCAACATCTTTGGCACCACCACCTGATGTATTTCTCGGCCCGTTGATAATCTGCAGCAGCGCAATATAAGCCCTTTTATCTCGTCAAAGTTTATTCTGTTTCCTCTCTTCGTCGTGTGCGCTGTGCCTATTTGTTTTCTGCATATCTCCAACGTTGGATCTTCCACCTGAAGTTTCTTTAGCACATCCCGGGTAATCTGTTCACCCCCAACGTTACAAGTATACAATTCACACGACCGTAAAGGTACCTTTAGTTAAGGGACCTTTATTCTCTGCGGCCAATCAATTAACGATCCTCCGCGCGCCGCGTGAATGGGGTGTAGACGCGTTACACACGAGCAAAATTACAGCCGCCATTACTGAACTTCTCTTGTCTTACCGAGATGCCGAGCAACTGAAACGGTAGTTGACGATCCTCTACGAAGGCCGATGCTTTAGAAAATGACATAGTTGAATCTAATATGGCAATAACCTGGTCTGCGATGGTAATGATGAAGTGAAATAAACGAAATAAGAGGAAACGAAAACTGAAGGCCAGTTATGGCGGCGTTTGTGCACAGCTGCTGCAAAGCGTCTATAAGTTGGTCTAACAGCGAGCAGCCGATTGCTCTGGCCGATGGTGTCTTTCGGACCCAGCACGTTCTCCCGGCCAGTTCTTCGCACGCTCTCCGTGCACGCACTCCCCATCTCTTCTCTTCGTCGTCTTCCCTTGTCCCTCCGAGCCGATCCATGGGTTGCCCCACCCTTCTTCTTTTGTACACTAAGTCACTTTATCACAAACCCTGATGTCTTCAAAAAGAAAATCAGCCCGTGATGTTGGTAACATAAAAAAATACCTATTAAATTTGAATCTGCACTTATATCACTCGCTCTTCCTTATATATGCAATAGTATACTTGAAACGCGCGGCACCGCGGGCCTCCATGGTACGGGCTGCTGCCTTTCCGCGGTGCCGCGGCTCTCCAGAGCCAAATAAATAAAGACTAAAAAACTAAAGACTAAGATGAAAGGGGTACTATTCCTGATCAACTGAAAATAGCAAAGGTTTCAAGAATAAGTAAGGGTGGCTAAAAACAGATGACTTGGGCAGTTATAGACCCATTTTGGTATTGCCCTTATTCTCAAAGGTAGTTGAAAAAATAATTAACGAAAGGCTTCAAAATTTTTCAGGAGGTATAATATTAAAACAACAATATGAATTCTAGAAAAAAAACTCGCACATTTGAATAGTAGAGACAAAATAATAGAAAATATTGAAAATCACCTCTTCGCAATTGACTTATTTAACGATTTTCGCAAACCCTTTGATTCCATGAAACACGACATACTCCTTAAATGACTTGTAACATAAGACATACGAGGCATATCACATAAACACATAGCAACTTTTCTTACTTCCCGTGAACAATACACAGTATATACTGAAACAAAACCACCTTTAGGATTAATAAATTATGGGGTTCCTGGTTTTGATTTATATTAACGATATACCTAACATACCATGAACGGAAGACTTAATAATTTAAAATTATATGCTGACGTCACTAACGCATTGTTAATCGAAAGCTCTCAGCATGGTTGGCGGTAAATGAATTATTTTTAAATACAAAAAAAAGAATAGTCTATTCACCGGTAAACGGAGCTAATAACAATAGAATTGAACGGAGATTTGAAAGCACCTGAATTGAAAAGGTGTATAACCACTAATTTACTGGAGTTAGGTTTAACGAGCATTTAAATTGGACATACCAGGTAAATACTGTAAGAAATGAATTCTTAAAATCAATAGGCTTACTTTCATCTACTGAAGGTACATTACCAGAATGGTTAAAGGGACAACTATATTACGCTTTAATATATTCACAACTGTATTACTGCTTCCTTGACTGGGGATGACAACAAAAACAAATATTTCAAACCTCCATTTCCTACAAAAAAGGCTGTAGATATAATAAAAAAATTCTGACTATGACGCGCATACCTCTTCCTTCTTCAAACACCATAAAATAATAAGTGTTCACCAACCGCCCACATATAAAATTGCAATCTACATTTTCCAGGACTTGAGACTTCCGCAACCAACCTATCTTTCATTTTGCATCCGACAAGTCCATCACTATGACACACGGCATGATAGGTGCATACTTCGTATTATTAGGACAAACATAGCCACACAAACACTGGCGTATCAAATCCCGAACTATTTAAACACGTGGAGTGGCCTTGAAAAAGTTATGACACCTAGTATTTCAATAAACAAATTTAAATATATAATTAAAGAAACCTTTGATGGCAATAGAACCATAAAGAAAGAATCAAATTGAAACTAAAGTGACGGTTTGGTATGAATTGTTCGTCTGGTACTTGTTGTTCGCAATTCTTTTATTTTTTATTTGTTGTTGTAATACTAATTTTATTGCAGAAAAATCTGATTTTATCAGAGCGTTTTTGATATTTTGTTTTGTTGTCGACAGTAACTACACTTGTACTTCTACTGTAAAGCGGCATTGAGGTCTCTCCAGACTATCTGATTTTTTGCCTTGATGCTGCACAAAATATGTATTCTCTAAAAAAATGTGCAGAAACGTATAAATGAGGCAAACCGAGAAAAAAATACTTGACGATTAGGAGTGGCGCGAACCGGTCGAGGTTTAATTTTGACCAGGTCCGGCTTTTTCGAACTTCTTGTGAAAAGTTCCACCAAGGTTCCACTCATGTTCGACTGCTAAGCACATGCGCGACAGGCTGGTCAGTTGGCTTCGGATTGGAGGGTGATGGCTAAGCGATGAATTAAGGGTAACACTGATTGGTTATTTCAGTTAATACAGTAGAAAAAATTAAGTTATTAACTTCTTCAATGACTAGAACCACTTCAGCCGTTCATAAAATTAGAATAACCCTTTGCATGAAAAATTATCCAAACCTAGACATGCTAGTATCAAGGTCTGGCCACACTGTCCACAAAGTCGATCCGGTCGAGTCTGGTTAATAGGTCGAAGATTCGTCAAACCGGTTCGACCCAGTTAAACCCCGAAAGTTCGACCTAAAAATCCGGTTCGACAAAAGTTCGCGACACCCCTAGTGAGGATCACGCAATTTCCGTGAGAGGAATACACAGACGTGCAGGATGTGTAGGCATGTGGTTACACCTTAGCACGGACCCTTCGGTCCGTGCTTAGGTGTGACTGAGTTCTTTTTCGTAAGTAGTTTTTTTTTTTTAATCTAAATATATATAAATATAATCTAGCAACATTCGTCTGAAACAGACGGAAAAATTCGAAGAAGTATTTTGAAGGTCCGCTGAGCCGCTTCGCATTCGACACTTCTTTTGCCTTGTAGGAAAATAAAAGAAAGAGTAAGTAAACAAAATGCAACACTTAAACTAAACTTTATTAGGATACACCTCTGGGTTCCAGGACGTGCTCGGTCTTTTGATCGCGTGTATGCTTGCGATTCGGACTTCCCCTCTTCAGATTTTTAGGTTGTCCAGGACTTCTACGAAGGCGTACGCCCTCCCTCCTGTCTTCTGCGCCACGTCCATGAGTGGCGTATCGGCTCTTGAGTCGAGGGAAAAGGTGTGAACTGTGACACCCTTGGCGACTAGTTTCGGGAGTTCATCCTTAATATATGGTTTGTAATTCTCCCCACCATCTGATATGAGGAAAATTGTGCCACCCCTTCCAAGCCTCCCGTTGGACTCCAGCACCTGTCGAGAAATATGCAGGTATCCGAAACGAAAAGCACGGTTGAGCACTGATATATCAAGAACGGCAACACTTACAGACGATTTCATTGTTTAGAAAATGAACAGGAAAACCCAACTTACTATACTAGGAAGCTCCAATGCCTGTCCCCGCCCCCCCCCCCCCCCCCCTTCTTTCCCCCCAAAAGAACTTGGAACCTCGCAGAGAGCATGTGCAGTGCGACGCCCCAAGTGGTGCACCCAAAGTGTCGGGGCTCCCTATTACAAAACTCTCTAAAGGCAGAAAGCCATCAGAGTTTTATAACCTAGTTACACTAGCGCTCTTAACTGCCATTAAGCCAACAACAGTTGACTTAATTGCTATCGACTGGAATACACGGAGGCGCCAACTATCATTAACCCGCTAACGACAATTAAGTTCAAATGAGCTGGGCTACCTCAGTTATACTCTATATCACCTTATGATGTTCCGCAGGTAAGGCTACAAGCGCTAGCTCCTTGCTCTAGGGCACATTTCGGCGGCACAGCTCTCGTGCGTAAAGGGCAGCTGCTAACGCTATGACCTCGCACTGCTAGACTTCGCTGCTGTACAACATAAGGTGAAACGGAGTATAACTCTAGGGGTTTCCCCATATAGTTATTACAATAAACACTAGACGCTCAGCTGGCGCTAGTGTCTACAGGACTTCGTGTTGCAAATTGAAGCAGACAGCGAACAGTCTACTTTCCAGCCCTCCTGTGCATTCCTATGGGAAAACGTACGCGATATTTTTCTCTTCGCCAGGGAATAATAGAAATCAGAGTAGCTTCTTTACTCTTAATGGGTACTATGTCGCTTTATTCACACTATAAAAGTGTAATTTATTTTGTTATTTTTTTTTCTGTTACTGAGCGACGTTTAAATTAGCAACAATTGATTCCCGGATCTATGTTGTACAGCATGATATGTCAATGCACGCTATCAAATGTCAATACAAGATATTAATCTGTGAATACAAGCCATAAATGACTATTCATGCACAGTTTGTTACTAATCCAGTACGTGTTCTTCGTTCCATAACTCCCTGCTTTTTTCTTGTCGTCTGTTTTAATCGTTAGTTTTGGCATATACTAGCATCCTCTTGGTGTTTTGTCAAGTTGATTTACTCTGTGTGCTTCAAAACATTGACTCTATGCGTAAACACGTGCTTATAATACAGTCTGCAACGTCAACAGGTATAATAGATGTGTATTGGGCTATTTTAGCGCAGTGTTCGACGCCACGAATTCTAAAGAAAAACGCTCTATCCGACACATATTTTAGTACATCCGGCTGTAAAACGTTCCGAACTTTTTATACTGTCACAACACTAAGCAATATTTGCTCTTCGCAAGAGCAATATTTGCTCTTGCGAAGAAAAACGCATTTGCGTTTTCCCATAGGACTACATTACTGGAAGTCAAATTTAGACTGCTTGCTGTCTGCTTCAAAAGTCAACAGCACAGTAGCGCCAGCTGAGCCTCTAGAGTTTATTGCAATAACTCTATGGGTTTCGCCCAATAGACCTTTTGCTAAATTACCCAAACATCAAGAAGAATGCAGGAAATGGTGTTCCGCGCGCCCACACGCGCAAGCCTTCCCCGTATAAAACATTCCAAGTAAATAACTAAAATAAATCTTTGACGAATGACCGTACAAGATGCCGTTTGTTTAGGCTTTTGCTTTAGAACAGTTACTGCTGCAGACGCCGGAACGTACGGCGCGTGGAGCACCCTTCCCTGCATTCTTCTTGATGCTTGTGCGATTTAGCAATAGGTCTATCGAGCTCAAAAACCGCGGCGTCCGCCGCATCGCCGCCTATGGCCAATGCCAGCGAAGCACTTACTATTGCAGAAGATTGGGGGAGGTATCTAGAAAGTATTGTAGCAGCAAATATTGTTGGAAAAGGTATGATTCGGGGCCAGAGCTGCCACTAGAGCGATATGGACACGTCGTGAAAACAAAGCCTAAGAGGGCGGCCATTATAATGTCGGTGCCGACAGAACTTTGGCCGTGTCCCTTTGCTTGAATTCGTGTGAAACGTTCTAATTGTCATTTCTTTACTCTGAAAACAAAAACTAAGTTTATTTTATTTTGTTTAAAGCGATTATAATGAATGAAAAGTGTGCACATGTTCATTTGCATTGTGATTAAAAAAACCGTTTACAACTCCCTGTAACGCCGAATTGGAGCGCAGCTCTTGAGGGGGAGGAGGGAAGGGTACTGAGGGGTGGGTACACCCCTCCTCCCCCTCCCCTCATTATTTAATATGCTCCGGGGGGTCGCCTGACCTCGGGGGAGGAGGGCCACGTGACCTTGGGGGAGTCACGTGACCTTGGGATGACCTTGGGAGTCACTTGGGGGTTACCTTGGGGGTCACGTGACCTTTGAGGTGAACTTAGGAGGGGTCACGTGACCTTGGAGTGACCCTGAGGGTCACGTGACCTTGGAAGGGGTCACATGACCTCGGGGGGTCACATGACCTCGGGGGTCACGTGACCTTGGGTGCCCTTGGGGGTCAAGTGACCTTGGGGTGACCTTGGTGACGCCGACGCCGCTCAAGCCGAAAACGGGCGCCTAAGAGCTGCGCTCTAAAACGTTCAGGCTTTCCCCTCTCGTGAAAAAGGAAGACCAGCGGAGCTGTATTCGATACACTGTGTGCTTCTTCTTCGTCGTCGTCTGTTTTTCGGGCTGTTTCCTACGATGAATTTCCACCAACGCGCCCAACTATCCCTTATTCTATTATTGCTGGAAAGGTTGCCGCCATCTACGAGCGACAGCGGAAACCATACTGGTTGTGTGCTTGCCGCCGTCGCTTATAGATGGCGGTAGCTGTCCAGGTAGGTTTGTGTCGATATACACGGACAAGATCATGGGGAACCTAGCCCTTAACAGCTCCGCTGTAAAAAGATAATGTGGCATCAGTTTGGTTTCGTTTCGGTTTCAACTATTACCCTTGACGCGCATCTCAACTGGGGTTGTTAGGCCTATGCATCGTGTAAATTCAGTTGAGCTCAATGACAGTTGGGGTATGTCAACGACCGTTGGGTGAATGACAGTTAAAAGCGCTAATGTAACTAGGGTGTCAGAACCCACACATGCTCCGTCTCAAGCCCCAAGCTGCTCGAGGAGGAGCATTCATGGGTACTTGACATGTCACCCAGTATAGAAATAGAGCCTTAATTAGCTACGACTTTAGAAAGAAAGCATTACCACAGCTAGCGCACCGGCGGACTGGCACGTGAAGGTGAGTATCAAGCGCACTTTTTTTCCTATTTTCAGCTACGCCGCTGTTTCTAGCTAACCGGCCCAGGTTTTCCGGTTTACAGTTGCGTATGAGCTGATTAAATTTATTTATCGTAACAGCGATAAAAAGATGCGCACGATGCCCATGTATGCAACAATTGTAGCGTTTTTTTTTTTGTTATTTTTTTTATAATTACCGGCGGTAATACCTTAGTGCATGTTTTGCATCGCACGTTCGTGACAAGCACAGACATATCTGCTACCGAGAACGATAATTTTATCGTCAGTTATCATTGCCGGAACGTTTTGGAAAGTCACTGTCAGCATGCCCTCGACAGCAAGGGAACCACTCCTAGCGACCAGGGAACACGATTTCTTCCCGCATCTCTGAGCACTCGTTTTCTAATCTGATCACGTCAGCTGGGTTCGCCAATGCTATCAAACATCCTACAAGAGTGACAAACGCGTCATGCCCTTTGCTAGACTTCTTTATAACGAGCTACGACGAGTCGATAGTGTAATCTTGGATTCTTTCAAAAGGTACAAGGGATCATTTTCTCATTTATTGTTTCTTGCACAAGAAAAATTCTAAGAAAAACAATAGCTTCTTTATTTTCCCCCTTTAAATGCACTCTGTAAGCCCTGATCAGTTGCGTAGCTCCAGGAAGGAAAATAAAAATACAACTTGGGGGCGTATTTTTTTAAACAAATTAAGTTAATTTCTCCTACAATTCGTTTCTAGCAACAACAGCCCCATTTATAACCGGGATTTTCTTTCGACATTCTCAAAGTATCGAAAAACGATCACGTAAGCCTGGGGTAACATCTAAGCTACTCAAGATGATACGTTTTGTAACTTGAGTCATCAGTTTTTGATACGAAACAAGTAGGCGTTTTTCCTTTAAAAACTACCGCCATCAACAATTGTCCTAAGGATTTAAACGCTTTATTATTTTAACAACCTTTTTGGTCATTTGGATACAATTCAACCTGATAATATGTGAAAGAGAATACGTTCAGTACTGAATCATGTCACCTCAAAATGTACCCCAAGAAAGCAATGTAAATAATGTTAGGTTAACCAGAGTGAACATGACCGGTGCGTCTCATATTCTCTTCGTAGATGTTGGAGCATCGTCTTGTGTATCATAGTCCTGCATAATTCAAGCACTAGAGTTCATACCATTATCACAGGTAAATACCTATTTTTTCTTTACTTCCGACTGACGATTTATAAGTACAGTATTTTAAACTGTCATGAGTCTTCAAAAAGGCAACAGCTTTGATATCAATAACATGCAGATAGCGCCTATTAAATACTTCATTGATCTTCTTGCACCACATTTAACGCATATATATAATCTCGCATTTGAAACCGGTTGTTTTCCGCTTCAGAAGCAGGTATCAAAAGTTAGCGTACTTTCGGAATGTGGGGACTTGCTAGACATAAAAAATTATAGATCGACCTTCATTCTTCCCATTGTGCATAAACCACTTACAAGGCTGTTGTACTGAAGGTTCGTCGCGCATCTTGAAAGATAGTCTTTAATCTCAGTCTCACCATTTGGCTTTCGTAAGTACCGTTCTAATTATATGGTATTAATGAATCAAGAATAATTTCTCCAAAGGCATTAGAATGGCGCAGAACAACAATAGGTGTATTTTTGAATTACTCAAAAGCTTTAAATTCCGCAAATCATGATATGTTGCTAGCTAAACCGACTATTTTTTTACGCAATAAGGGGTATAGCGCTAGATATCCTGAAATCATACATACTAATGAGTATCAATACGTATCTTGTTTAATTGCTATTCGGGTAGGCTAGACATAAAATCGGGAGTTCCCCAGTGCGGTATATTGGTAGCATATTTACTTATTTTGTATACTTATGGCATTGTGACCGTGGCTCGTAATATTGATATCATGATAAATATTTATGGCGGTGATACAAGTATTTTATTCGTAATAACCACGGAGTACAATTATTTTGATAATACAGGAAGCGCTAAACCGAATAGCAGCATGGGTAACTAACAATACATTTAAATTACACTGTCAAAACACCAAATCTACGTTGTTTAAATCTCGTAATCAAATGGTAGATGTTCTCCCTCGTCTTGTTATAACGAACGAGGAGATTGAGTTTGTAGAGCAGTTTAGAATATTGGATGTCTGTTTCTCACATGATGTGAGCGAAATTCTCATATAGACTAATTACACAACAATTTGTCAAAGAACGTTGGCCTATCTAACAAAAAAGCAAAGCTACATTTCCTATTGAGATCAAATAAACAATTTATAATTTGTTAACGTGTTCCCATTTTTATTACTGTTACATTGTATAGTGAACCATGACCAAATAAACGTAAATAACATCTCTTACAAAAGTAGGCGGCAGTTCATGCCATCGTGTGTGGGCCATTTCTTCATCCACCGAGTCCATGAATAGATTCCATAATTTAAAATATGTCCAGCAAATGTATATTTTCAAGCTTTTGTCGGCGTATCGACGGGCTCTTCAAAATCCCATTGAACATTTCATTCAGTTAGCTAACCTAAAACATAGCACCATTTTGCGTAGCCTAAGACACAATCAGCCATGAATGATTGACCCATGGCGTGCTAACTACTTTGAGGAAACACTTTATTTCAGTCTGTCCACGAACCTGAATAGTAACTTCAATAGTTCAAGCAAAGAAGAAATCAACATAGGTACACTTTCAAATAAAGATTTTTTATGCTTTCAATGTGACGCTTGTATAGTGATATTAATATCCTGCGCAGTACAACCTGGTTCTTCTTTATAGTGTTGAAGCTTTGCCGTGTAATATTTGTGTTATCTGATATCAAAGATACTCTGCTTTTATTTTTATATTTGCTTACATAAATATGTGACGTCATGTTTCGTTTGTCATATAAGGCTTTCTTCACTTATGTAAACTTTGCTGTTACGATCTGCGAGGTTAAGGGGGAGAAGGACTGGAACCTTTGTCAATGTGCTTTTAAAGGCTTTTTCTACCAGTCTCGTGTTTGTCATGTAAAACTATGTGAAAGCAACTAAACCTGACTTGATCTAATTGATTGATTGAAACCAAGTACTAAATGCTTGAAAGAAGTATATCGAAGAAATAAATTCTTCTTTAAAGCCAATGGCAGCCGACGTTTTGGTACAGGAGGATCAACGTGTAGATTGGTTGAACACTCTTGACACAATTGGCATGGCGGGATCTCGCCGTGTGACCACAGGCGGTGCTCCTACGTCTTATGCCAGTGTAACTTGCCAGGATGTAACGTCTAATGCTCGTGAGCCAATCAGAGCGACGAAGCGAGGCACGCGATAACTTTTTAAGAGAGATTATCTGACTCTTTCAGATGGAGCTCTGAACTCTCGGAAAGTTAGTGCGCTCCCGTGCTTCCAACGTGCCGCAAGTCTTCCTAAAATTGACCAATTTAGAAGTGTTCAATGATGCTCGGGAAGCTTCTAATTAGAGTCATTTTTATTTTAATAATTAAAAACTTAATTGGCAAATTTTAGGTAATTATTTGCTGAGGTCCTTCGTGCCTAGTAATTTGTTCCCGAAAAGATAATGTTTTCTCTTTTTTGTAGCCACCCTGTCCATGGCGATTTTTGAAGGCGTTTGCAGAAACCCCCGGCTAGTAGGTCGATTCTGTGAAGGCTAAAAGGGAGGAAGGAAGGAAGAGACAGTCCAGTTGTATTTTTCTAAAAAAAAGAGGTTGCCTAAGCAAGATGTAACAGATTGAGAACGTTATTCCGCTACCTAAACAGCGTCCGTCTGCCAACGAAAGACCTCCCATTAGTTGAGCCGCAAATAGGTGACGGCAGCCGCTCATATTTCCCGGCAAAGAATCCTTATTGCAAGTGCTGTGTTCATGCAGTGTGTTTTGATAGTCAAGATACCAAAATCGCTCCCTGCACAGCCCGCGCCTCATTTGACTGACCAATATCGTCTGCTATCAAAGGTCAGTGTCTGCGCCATCGCTCTTAAACGCCACCCACGGTCGGATATTACGACAGTCAGGCACAATCTGTTAGCAGTTGGACACGATAAGTGGCCAATTCACGCTCTTAATTGTTTGCTCTTTACTCAAGTAGGTTCCTTCTTTTCATGTTGCGTGCACAAAATGCACCCTCTTCGATCACCTCTGCTGAAACCCTTAGCTGTAGAAGTCAATGAACCCATTTATGCAATATCCCTTTAAAGGGCCCAGGATTACCTTCAGTCACGCTGTTTGTTTGTTTGTTCATTTTGAGTGCCCAAAAACAGCCAAAGCCTATACATTGGTGCACTGTGTTGTGTTGTCCAGATGGGAACAACACTTACCTCGGCGCCCATTCGAAGCCCGCAGCCGATCGAGGAGCCCAAGTGGAGTTGAAGCTCATCCACAATGTGAGCAAGACGATCCCGCGTAGCATTGCCCTCCACTTCTGTGAGGTTCTGCACAACCTCGCATCTCCCTCCGAACGCAACGATAGCCACCCTGTCGCCGTCCTTTATCGCGTGGCGAATAAGGCGCTCAAAGCAGCCACGCTGTAGCATCATTCCCTTCTCCTGCAAGTGAACGTGATAGCAGTTCAGAGATGGGCTGGCAACCTGTGCATGTCTCGAGTGAAAATTTTTTGCGGTATTAAAGGGAGATAGGTCGACGCAATATCTATGAAGGCTAGAAATTTAATATATATATATATATATATATATATATATATATATACAAGTGCGTTCAGTTGTCGCATGGGAACGCGAAGTAGTCGAGCATGGTAAAGCGGAAATTTGTGGAACCAGCCTTTCAGGGTTACTGACGCTTAAAGCCACGGTCATACTCTTCATACATCATTCAAAAGAGAGTCGGCATACACTAGGGAGCTTTAGGAAACCGTTCTTGCAGAACCCACATGATACGACATGCCCTCGGGTACGAACTGCGCATGCGCTGCCGCGGAAGACTCTTACATGCGCAGTATGTACCGGACTCTACCATTGTACCGTACCGGACGGGCGAAAAAGGTTCCCTACTGCCTGGTACGCGTTTCTTCCCTGTGGGGCGGTCCTGTCGCACCGGTCGCATGCAAACATGTTCTAGGCATATGGTATGTATAAAACAGTGTTGGAGGTAACGCGTTACTCGTAACGACGTTACTTTTAACGCGTTACATTTTTCGCTAACGCAGTAACGTACTCGTTAGTATTCTGAATAGGGAGTTGTAGTAGATCGTTCTTCACCTCCGCTACGGTATCCCCGAAGAAAACGTTGCAGCTGCGCATGCGCGCCGCCGGCCTTCTCTGCATAATTCAAGGTTTTGTGGCGGATTACGGAGCGCTATCCGGGTGCTTAGCGAGCTGCGGAAACGGTCTACTACAATTCCCGAATGACTAACGAGTAAAGCATTTCCGTTACTTTTTTACGGTATCGGCTGTCAAATTTCGTTACTCGCTACTCGTTACTTTTGACCAAAACTGGTGAAATCCTGCACGAGCTTATCTCAAAATCCTGCACCAGCTTATCGCTGCACGGAACCAGCGTCCGTCACAGTAAAGTTTTAAAAAAACACAAAAAAAAACTACCGTTCTCGAAGGCGAAAAAAACCTTCGGCTACCAGCTAATTCCGTTCATTCTCCTTTTTTCTTTTTTTTTTTTCATAGTGTCACCACCCACAAGGCTTGAATGAACGACTGCGTTACAGCCTCCTCCCCTCCCTCCTCTTCCCCTCCCCCCGTGCTCTGTGCAGCAGAAGTGGGCAGCGGGGGGCGGGAAGCCGTGGAGAGACATCCGTTTACAACAGTGGACAACTAGTAGCGAAGCGATTTGCTCATTTCTCTAGTTTCGAAAAAAAGAAACACCCCTTGTGGAATATTTTTACCCTCGCTCTCCCCCTCGCTGCCTGAAAAAAAAAAAAAAGTTTTAAATTTGGAAAGAAAATTTGAACACGCACCCTTTTTTTTTTCAGAGAAAAACTAAGAGTTACTGCTGGTAAGAGGCAGCAAGTGATTATAGCCAGTGTGCTGGTAACCGGTGTCCTGTCCCAGATAGTGAAGTAAATCAGTCTCTGGTAATAGTATCAACCGGACTGTTACTAAAACCGGCGTACAGATGAGGGTTGTTGGTTGGCTGGTTGTGTTCCAGCAGTTCTCGTTCGCACGCTGTAGTTTATAAAAGCCGATTGACTAACATCTCCGACTCATTCTGCGCGTGAGATGAGCATGAATAACGGAAGTCCGTCGCCATGGCCAGCAGGTCTGAATGAAATGTATCAACTAAAGGAGACAGAATCAGGTAATTTACAGTTTCAATGCCTAATCTGCATGCCGAAAATTGGTGTAGCACGATTGCCCCGGGTGCAGAATCCCCGTCACAAAAGCCCCGTGTCACTTGCCACGCGTTTCAATGACCCCGCACTCAATGAACCCGTTCTATTTGCCCCACATGCCAAAATCCACGTATTTATTTGCCCCCATGCCAAAATCCCCGCATTCAATGACTCCGTTCTATTTGCCCCCGTGGTAGTGGGGTTATTGCATGCGCTTGCAATAATTCTTTGATGGTTTTATCTGTGCCACCCCCCCCCCCCCCCCCATGATGGCGGTTTGACGTTCACATTGTGTGGTTGGTATTGTATACAAGATCCCGCTAAGTTGCGGAAGAGTGTAAATCGTCAAACTCCGGTCGACGGCTGAAGTCACTTGCCTCTACATTGTGCTGCTTGTAAATGTGAGCCCAAATTCAACATCATCACCCTCATCGGGAGGGGCACAGAGAAACCCACCAGGGAATTATTGGAAGCGTAAGGCAATAATAAAAGAGGAACAAAGGTGCATATGTCCGCCAAACATCGTTTTTTCTAGGCAAAAAAAAAATTGTTTATCTTGGCACGTGCTGAAGTGATAGTGCGGTCTACTTCGTTAGTGTTTTTTGAATAAATGTGTAGTAGTGAGCCCATTGCTTTCGTCGTTAGCATCTTCCCTTTGCTCTTTCCTGTATTTGTGCAAGGTGTTTATTTCCGATTACCTATTTAAAGGCACGATTCGTTAGCAAGCGTCTCAGACCATCGGCTACCATGGAGGTACTTCAGACGCAGAGGGGCAAGGATGCGCTTTATCTAGACGGATACAAGTATGTTTCACACCGCCATAACAAGAAGGGAACCACTGTTTGGCGCTGTCAAAAGTATCGTGCCATCAACTGCAGCGTAACAGTCCTAACAAACGGAGAAAGTGTCCTTCGGAATACAGGTATGTTCTAGTTCATCCAAATGTTGGCGTGGCGATCATATCCGGAATTTCTAAGCTTTTTACCAGTCAGGTGTCACTGCTCCAGCTGTCCAGTGGTGGCCAGGCGAAGAAACGACTCAAGAGGTGGAACGACAAGGACGAGAGCATCAAAGATCTGGAGGAACGACTGCCGGACGGTGACCTCAACCTGGAAGGCTTTCTTCAGAAGATTCAACGTTTTTGTGGAATCTAAGCGTCCCTAACCATACACGTGTTGTAAGCAGATTTTGTAAATAAATAGGTTGCCCTAGCGACGATTTGTAACAGTACGAGTAGTGTTTCTACCAACGAACCGCTGCCCCTAGCCTAGTTTTTGTTCACAAAACGACCAAAAAAAAAAAACTAGGGAAAGCGGCTTGTTTGATGAACGAGCCGCTGTCCTTTGCCCACTGTGCGTTGAAGCATAAAAGACATGGGCTGTTGACACAGAGGGCATTTGACGCGGGGCTTTTCAGATTGGTGGCTTTCGTGTTACGGTTTTTTGAGAATGGGGATTTCGAAACTGGGGAAAAAGAAACGGGGCTTATGACGGGGGCATTTGACGCGGGGCTTTTGAGATTGGGGTCTATCGTGCACCACGCGCCGAAAATTAAGCTGCTTCGCGCATCAAAACACTATGAAACCACTCTTTAAATTTTTATCTTTGTCCAAGCTTGTTAAGGCTGCGGTCCCACGGCAGCCATCTTGAACAAGGCGTTAGTTCAACCAAAAGATGGCGACACGCACCCGTGGGGTGGCCGAAACATTGGCTCACGGTGGGATGGCTCGAGCACCATCACGTTCCCCTCGTGGCCTTGCTCGCGCCGCTGCCAGCTGTGCTCAGCTAGATCAAGTAGCGTGGCCCATCAAACGGATGTATGCGAGAATGTCAGGCTGGGTATAAATTGTTCTCTGATATAGGGAGATGCGGTTCGGCGGTTGTAACGGGCTTTCGCAATAAATCTTACCAAGAAGGGATCAAATGTTGATTGACGTGTTAATATTCTATCAATGAACATTTCTTCTGCAGGAATTCACGCTCAGTAGACTCAATCTTCCAAGGCACCAGTGGAAGCGGGCGTCACGTAAACTGCTTCGCCATTTGCGGTACTTACCTCACCATTTCAATGACGACTAAATAACGTCACGAAATATTAGGGAGTTTTCGTAGACCGCGCTGACCCCTCCGCTAAGCGTTCCGCAACGAACAAGTTGCTACTGCGCCTGCGCGCCGACAGCCTTGACTGTGGAGTTCCCGCTATCGTAGCGGGTTGCGGAGGGCCTTGCGGGACGGCGAAAACGATCTACGAAAACTCCCTATTGTGTTTCATGGGGTGCGGAAGATGTTGTAAAGGTTCTTACATTATAGGTTCCCAGAAAACAAACGCCGTTGCAATATTTTCGGAAGTACCGACACACATAATGTTGGAAGTACAGCTTAGGAGGAATATGATGGAAACCATCAGAAGAAATAGGAAGACGTTTATTTGCAATGATGACGCTATGAATGAACAGCGTTTAGCGACGGCAAGTTATGAGCGTTCGGGAATTTATAAGTTCACGTGATTGCTAACCCTATGGACATCCGTTTTTGTCGGGAGATGGTGTTGCGGTGATGACCTGATATCGGACGACTCGTGGCAGACGAACAAGCAAGTTTCTTCTCAGCGAATGGGAAGTGTCCAGTGTCAAGCACAACACGTGGCTACCGACGTTGTCGACGTTTCGACCACTTACCGCTTTCGACAAAAGTCCTGGCACCCTAGGCTAACTTTCTGGAAAGTCTCGAAGTCTTTCTTCAGTCCAACGCCATCATGAACAGTAACTGAAAACGATCCACAATTCAATCGGTGGGTGGCGAAACGTATCCGCATCTGCGGAGTCATGGGCGATGCGTACTCCAAGTGGCTGGAAGTTTACATGATGCCTGCCACGACGTCCAAACACGTCATTGACGTTCTACCGTCTCTTTTACCTACTTTTGCCCTACCGAAAATTCTTTTCTCTGATAACGCGCCAAATCTTGCTTCAAACAAAATAAACAAGTTTTTGAAGAAACAAAAACGGCATCGGGCATCACATTAGTGCACCATGCCATCCTGCAACTAACGGGCATGCAGAACAGATGATGTGCGAAACAAAAAACAAACAAAAAAAGCCCTTTTGAGGCTTACGGGAGAAGCAGTTCAGTGAAGAATCGCCAGGTTGTTCCAGCAGCACGCGACGGTCTCATCTTACACGGTAAAAACACCCGCCGAAGCAATATTCGGCGGACAAAGAGCCACACCCCTCGATCTCATGATACTATGGCTTACAAACGAAGATCGAGAGATTCCCAGATCGGGAGTAATTGCAGTTTACTCGGTCCGACAACTCGTCTACGTAAGGAATTTCAGCGGGAGTCGGGCCTTCCATATAAAACTTGAGTAGAAAAGGCTTGATGTTGGTTGACCAGAAGGTGTCATCTCTCTGAATACGTTGGATATCAATGCCCTTGAGTGTAAATATAACTAAATCACAAAACTGTCTTTGTGTATTGTGTAACTGCCCTTGTATTCGATAGTAGAAGCTATGGTGGTGATTTGGACCTTTCACACCAGGCTCCTTTTTCTTATTTTTCGCCTCATACTCCTTTGCGGGTTAAGTATGCTTCAAGAATCTTTTGGAACGGGGACACTTTACGTCAGCGAGGCCATTTGTTCCAAGTAGTCAATCAGGGAATGCTGTTAAAATCCGTCCCTCCTATTAACAAATAAGCCACACTTCTGCACAGTGCAGTTTTCCTGTTCCACGTCCTCATTGATTCTACCATATTCTGTTGCGGGTGAAGAAAGCCTTTGGGTACACGATACTTGAAACAAGTCTGGCACTGTACGCTGTGGTTCGACACCCACTAATGTCGTCGTCCTTATAGAGCCTCATCATTTAATCATTACCTCGTCACATCATATTGCTCTTCATCAACAGTAAGTACAATAGGCTACCGCCATATTACAATCCAAGAATTGAAAAATTGAGTTGTTCAGTCCTTCAACAAGTTTATTATTTATATAATGTTATTACGTTACATTACCTCGAGACCATCGACGTCCATCGTCGATCTTCAAATACTTATACCTGTATATAAATTAGACGCACAAGAGGTGGGGGGGGGGGGGGGGGGGTAGGTGGCCGAGTGCATGGTCTAGCGCACACCAGCTCGGAGCACTTGAAGCGAAAGCTCGCGCTGCAGAGGCCACCCCGCCCTTGCCCGTTTCGATCTGGAAGAGCATCGTACCGGCGTGCGGTCGTGTATCACCACTGCGTGGTGCACGTTAAAGACCCCAGGTTTGCGGTTGTACCGCACTGGCTAAATTGCTCATCTATAGCTGAGAGTTAGACGCCCACTAAGGCGGAGTAACTTCCGGCTGTATAACCATACACAGAACAATTTGCAATTAGACGCATAATAACAAAGAGCACAGCGTGCCGCCTCTTTTCTTTGGATGCCTTTTTTTAAACCAGCGCAAGCTCGCGCGTTCTCTCTTTTGAGAGGGTTAAAACGGTCGCACATAAAACCCGCGTTTCTTCTACCCGGCCGCTTCCTCCTCTCATTATGTGTAGTTGGTTATAACCAAATAAGCTCTAATAGTGGTGTATTATTCATATTTACTTTCAGTTTCAGTCAGGAAAACGGAGTTTCGCGGGAACGACAGCAAATAAATTAGCTGCGCTTAGAGTATCGGCACTCTCTTCGGCAGTGTTGTGAACGCCGCCATTCTGGTGCTTGTGCAGAGCAGGCGCAACTGCCGATCGTCATGATTCAAAAGTGCGACATCCTCAGCATTAGATTCGGTGTTAGGAAGCTCATGTAATGTTGCTTTGCTTTGTCGCACACTGTTTAAAGTGGAGGACGGAAAAGCGTTTGTTGTGATTTCAGATAAAGCTTCAAATAACTGGCAACCATGATTTTAAGCCACAATATGGCCAACTGTCGCTACTCTGACAACAAGCTTATTTAATGACACTATTCATGCTCTTGTTCAAGAGGCTTGTAATACCCGGAGGGGCCATGACGTAAGCCCCGTGGATTCCACAAGCCACTACCTTTTGACACCTGCCTCTTCCCCATTTTTCCCGCTTGTGCCAGTAAATTAGCTACGGTTCAGAGTAACGACACTTGGCCATATTGTGGCTTAAAATCATGGTTGTCAGTTACCTGAAGCTTTATCTAAAATCACAGGAAACGCTTTTCCGTCCCCCACAAATGTTTAAACAACCCGCGACAGAGCATTGCGATATTGCATCAGCTTCCCAGTACCGCATCTAAGGCTGAGGAAGTCGTACTTTTGGATCATCACTATCGGCAGTTGCGTTTGCTCTGAACAAGACCCAAAATGGCCGCTGCCAAAACAATTTAGGGGAACGGAGTGACGATACTTTAAAGCTCATTTAGTGGCTCTAGCTCTAGGCATGAAGTGAACCCGGGTGTATTATTTTCCTCTTCGTCTTTATTGTTTATTGATTTCAATCATATCGAATAATGAACACATTATATCACGCTACGCGTGTGTAATTATTTGTCTTAGATTTACTAACCTGACCCGGTACTTGAACCATTCATTTATCGATAGTAAATCTTCCAGTATATTTTTTAAATGTGAAGGTAAAAAGAGACGGAGATTGATGATGATACAGACGCCAACGCCGCCCTCGGAAATTTTTTGAACACTAGAAATCAGCAGTTTGTCTGCCATCCGCCAGGTAGCGCAACAAAACATCCAAACAGTTTTTAATTGTTTTTAAAATTAGCTAAGCTCTACACCTATTAAGAAACCAAAGCAAGATCATTGTGAAAATTTAATACATCGCTATGTATATCTATTCCAAACAATAAATGTTATTAGATGCCAATAAATCTGTTTGATGTCCAAAAAAGATATGCGTCAAAAACAGGTAAGTTTGAAGGGCTCCTGGAGCGTTATGACTTTGAAAATGAAGAAAAGCCATCGTCCACCTCTTGGGCAACCATTGCAGCTCTAAATGTTATAAAAGATTTTATCATAGTTTAATTATTTCCTCAGCGGCATTTGAAGTACCATGACTCGAAGCACAAAAAAAGTGCTACGTTTGACATTAAATATCTAAACAAAAGAATTTTACACAACATTAAATCTTTTTCTGCATATTACCAACTATAAGCACTACATCTGTAGCTCATTTCATTGCCCTAGCGCGTGTCATTAAAAACACATTTGTGCTGAGAAATGTCAATTTTAGGGCAATATTTGGAGGGATGAAAAAAACAAAGTAGTGCAGATACCAAGAAAGTGTCACGTTACATTCTGCTCCGACATCATGTTAACAAAACTGCTATATTGGAACCGTGCTATCTTTAATGGATCGTTCATAAAACATGAACTAGCGGAGCAAGTGAGGGTCCGCGCCATCGTATTCTTAACGCTACAAACGCGCACGAACAGTAAAAATCAACACATACATAATATCGAATGAAAGAGGATTGCATTGCCTTTCGAATGACAACAGTCCCACAAAACAGTATTTAAAAGGAGATGAGTAATGACCTGCCAAAAAGTACCTAAACTGCCACATTCAGTGGGACCGTGGCCTTAAGGAGACTTATCATACATCTCTGCCAAACATATGTATACTCGAACAGAAAAGTAACGTAAAAGTAACGTAAAAGTAACGTTCGTTATTTTTGAAAAGTAACGGTAACGGTATATCGTTACATTTGTAAAAGAGTAACTATGAAGCAAACATACGTCGGACATGCTTGGGGTCTGTTCCTTGATTAATTCCGTCATCAGGTGTGCGTCTTTTGCATGATGCTTTATTGTCTCAAACGTGCCAAGAGGGCGGAATATAACAACAAAATGTACCACAAAAAAAAAATAAGTGTAGCGCACGGAAGTCCCTGCAAACATCCACGCCCTGCTCCACCAATCTAAGTTTGTTCCTCCGTCTTTTATTCTTCTTGTTTTTTTCCTTTTTTTTTTTCTTTTTTTTTTCTTTTTTTTTTTGTGACGACGTCAAATAGGCGAATGCATATTTTAGAGATTTAGAAATGTCGCGAGTTGCATGTCTGTAACAGTATGGTGTCCCAAGTCTCCAGGTACGATCTAAATTGTACCATAAAAATCGGCGCCTGCACGTAGCTATCTACACATTTCGACAAAGGTTATTTCACAGGTCGGTTTTTTTCTTTTAAAATTACAAAGCGTAGCCCTCGTTTTGTATGAAAAAGGGCCAAGAAACTTGTCATAGTAAACGGCGGGTAGCGACGCAGATTACCGTGTCGAGTTGCGGGGTGTGTTTGGGACTCGTAGTGACGGAAAGCGCCACCTCTTTATCGATACTGCTCGCGACCACCATGGTTTACTGAAATGAACATAATCTTTTTGTAATGTACACTCGGTTTAAAAATAAACGTGGACAACAAAATTAAAACTTAAAGTAAGAAAAAAAAAAAGAGAAGCGTTTGCATAACGACGGCGTTTTTGCTGCCAACGGATTTCGTCTGCGTGTCGTCTGCTATCCTTCGCTGGTCGGCAACACCTTTGGACGCTGCTCCCGACGCCATCTATCAATACGAACGCCAAACACACTCCGCAACTCGACTCGGTCGTTTGGATCGCCTCCCGCCGTTGACCCTGCCAAGTTTCTTGGCCCTATTTTTTACAGAAAGGGAGCTACGCTTTGTAATTTTACAAGGAAAAACCGACCTGTGAAATACACCTTTGACGAATCGACGACTGCTACGCGCAGTCGTCGATTTTTACAGTCGATTTTAGACCGAGCCTGGTGGCTTGGGACACCCTATATATATATATATATATATATATATATATATATATATATATATATATATATATATATATATATATATATATATATATATATATATATATATACCGGCTTTTTTTTATTTAACAAATGTGTTTAAAAAAGCCATGAAAGCTACACTTATGTGGTTTGTGCAAGTGAGTTATACGGCTAGGGGGACACAGTGTACTGGGCTAATATTAACGATCAGTTGGGTAAATAATCAAAATTCGTTAATTGACTTTTTAACTAATGAAAATATGCATATGGTTCCAATTAGAAACTTGCTGAGCGTTATCGAAATCCTCTAAACCAACACTTTTTAGAAGGACATAAAACATAAAGCATAAAGCAAATAAGCGCTCCATTTGGACGCGTTTCTAGGTTTCGCTTTCTTATCGGAGCGCATCTTTGAGCCCGCAATCGTGACCCCCGGTGGTTGCGGCGCGAAGTCACCCCTCGTAGCCTGGAGGGAAGTTGGGTGCACGTGTGTTGCGCGTCTCAGCCACTGGGGAGCAGGACCGCGGGCGCAGAGATGCGCTTTGATAAAAAAACGAAACCTAGAAAAGCGTCCAAATTAAGGGTTTTTCCGCAACGCCATAGTATAGTGCCCCTGCGTTATATCCTTCTAAAAAAAGTTGATTTAGTGGTTATATGTATTTACGACAAAACGAGGCCGGAAAAATCTGTGCGTGCGCATAGAAAGCTCAAATCTTCGCGGAATGTGCGATGAGGAGGTCAGTTTTACCATGTAAAACTTCAAGGCGTTGTCATCTTTCAGTAAAAAGAAATGCTATTGTCAAGATTCGTTGCTTTCTTAGCGACATTTTTTACTTGTTGTACCATCTTCCGATAGCACCATCTTCCGATAGACGCGACGAGCAGACAACAGGGTGCGTCGTCTGCTCGCTGCATCCATCGGGTGATGAGGACACAACTAAATATCGTCACTAGCTGGGTCGTCTGCGAACGCATCCAACCTTGACTTTGGCGATTTTTTGGCTCTTATTTTTTTTAGATGAACAGAACTTAACCTTTAAATTTAGCGGGGTAAAACTGACCTGCTCAGTGCACTTTCGGTGAGAGTTTTAATATTCTATGTGTAGGCGCCGACTTTTTTGGCTCGTTTTACAGCGGAAGGCCCGCTTGAGACTCCATGAAGCCGCTGAATTCAGAATATAAACACGAGGAGCCCGGAAGTGTTACAAACAACGTGTAGGTCGTGTCCTGTTAGAGTCCTGAGGGCGTTGAGAAGAACGAGGACGGTGGGAAAGTCGGTGACCGTGCCCAGAGAAGCGTGCTTCTCTCGGTGCCGGAAAAAGTTTCGGGCTGTGGACGTTATCCGAAACAATAGCGAAATGATAGGGAGTTTTAGCAGATCCTTCCGGTACCTTCGATGACTAAAAGCGATACCTAGATACGAAGCAAGCGTAGTGGCGTCGTTGGAGTGTCGGATATA
Organism: Ixodes scapularis; assembly: GCF_016920785.2. Taxonomy (NCBI): domain Eukaryota; kingdom Metazoa; phylum Arthropoda; class Arachnida; order Ixodida; family Ixodidae; genus Ixodes; species Ixodes scapularis. The sequence continues at coordinate 173,012,486 of NW_024609857.1, read as the reverse complement.
TCGTTGTCCGAGTTACCGACTCGATAAAAGTTCGCAATGGCTATCAATAGATTGCCTGCAGATAATCTTCGGAATGCATATATCACCGCCGTCGTTCCGGGAACACTTTAGCACTCCGCTGCGTAGGAGGTATACAGGACAGTAAAGCCGAGTTCACACTGAGTATACATCAGACAAAACACTGTCTTCAGGCACTGTTGAAGAAGTGAGTTTTTTTGGTTTTTTTTAATTATATATATGGCGGTCCTGCGCACTGATCTCCACTAGAGGGGGGTGGATGGCGCATTGAACAAACAGGTATGAAGCCACCGGAAGTAAGCGGCTTGTCCCGGAAGAAAACGCTTTGCAGGCTTTGTAACCCTTCCAAGTGCTGGTTCGAAAAGCGTCCAGGGCTCTGGATTTTCGCTTGTTCCCTCAAGAGACCCTGCTTGTTGCGCAGTAAGAGCGCATGCAGACCCGAGAAGTATCATAGGAAGCCGTTCAATGTAAACATTTTGAGATTCTAGTTCATCGAGTGTGAATATGACCCAAGTTCAAATGCCTCATTGTCGGGATGTAATCCACAACGGGAGTATTATAACCCAATCAAAGACACAAAAAAGTATGGACCAAAATATTGACTGAATGCACTAGGGAGCCCAGCGCACGCCCGACTTCCGCGACAAGCATCAAAGTTCCGGTGGCTTTACTTGCGCCAGGCTCGGAGAGCAGCCAAGCGCCATCCAGCACCCTGTAGGGAGTATTCACTGGACGCCATATTTGTGGGTGCTGTTTCGAGCGCATGCTCAGAACGAGCTCCCATTAATAGCCTGCTAAGACCGGCAACCTTGATGGCGCTAAATGCACGCTCCAAAAGGACTGCGGAAGCTCGCCGTCAGCACGCGCTCAGCAGCAGCGCACACGGATATGGCCGCCAGTGAATACTCCCTATAGTAGAAATCAGTGGTCCTGCCACATCGGTCGTTCAAAAAGATCTGCCGACACGTTCACAGCTGACATATCACGAGGATTCAATGTCACTTCATCGTTGTCATCGCACAAAACTCTTCCGATATCATGGCGCTGCTCGAGCGAACACAAGCGCATGCACCGGAGCCTAGAGGCAACGGCGGCTCGGATTAAATATTCTGCCATTTGCCAGTGAGTTTCGTTCCTCGATCTTCTTCTTCACAATATGTACTAACCAAACGTGCTTCGAGAATGCTTGAGGCGCAGACGATTCGCTCATTTACGTCTGCGGAGAAACTCCATTGTCTTTTGTATCATGTGATTGCGAGGTCAAAAGGAATACTGCAAAGAAACTCAAACGCGTATTCTTTTGTCTAAATGTCAACCAAGAAAACGCCAGTTTTTTTTTTGTTTCTTTTTAACCGCTATAGCCATCTTTAGAAAAAGGATAAACCGAATGTCATTACGTCACCCTCTACTCAAAAGCAGCGCCGCTCAGCGGAAGGCAATTGCTGATTGCATGTGAGCTGTCCAACCGGTTTTCCCTTTTCTCCCGTGCACTTCGCATGACCAGGAACACGTGACGTCAGAAACATGACCATGTGCGTCTTCATCTCGTCGTTGTACCGCTTCTGCCCATAAGGTCACCACTTACCCTCATGCTATAAGACACGTCCAAAACAAACACGACAGGACTCCATGCTTGCTGGATCTCCCAGAAGGGGGTGTCCACGGCCCGGTCTGCCCTGGGATGATAGATGCGCCACAAGCGAAAGGAATTGGTGCTAAGATATATAAAAAGATTTTTAGAGAGCAGTTCTTAGGCGCCCGTTTCCGGATTGAGTGGCGTCGCCGTCGGCGTCGGCGTCTCCAACGCCAACCCCGCTAAAGTTATCGCGAAAATTTCCCCGCTAAACTTAAGGAAAAATTTCCCCGCTAAATTTAGAGGAAAAATTTCCCCGCTAAATTTAGCGAAAAAATTTTCCGCTAAATGGGAGGGGAGCAGGAGAGGATGACGGGACGTGAAGAAGGGGCATACCCTCTCCACCATACCCTCCCCTCCTCCTCTTCAAGATCTGCGCTCTAAATTGGTATGAAAAAAAATTGTAAAAGTCTTTCATTTTATTTTTCTTCTGCAATCATAACTAGCTTGTTTGTGGATTGGGCCTTGGCCCACATGCCGAGTCCGATTTCTGATGTGTTTGCTTTATTAACGCGCGTGCACTCCGACATTTTCAAGCAGGGAACGCTGCAAAAGCATTTAACAATCAAGAAAAAAGGAATACATTTAAAAACAAATTAGAGCGCAGCTCTTTAGGAGGAGGAGAGGAGCATATCCCTCCTCCTCCTACGTTCCCTCTCCTCCTCCACTCATGTTCTCCTCCTCCTCCTCCCTCCTTCTCTACCCTCCTCCTTCCCCCTCCTCTCTTTCCTGCCACGTACCCTCCCATCATTCTCCACCGATTCCTCCCGTCCTCCTCCTCCTTTATACCCTCCCCACCGCCCACAGTTTCCCCGCTAAATTTATCTGTAAAATTGACGCTACGTCACCTCGATGGCAATTCAATTCCCCGCTAAATTTCGCGGGGAATTGAATTGCTGTTGAGATCACGTGTCGTCAATTTTCCCGCTAAATCTAGTGGAGGAACTGAATTAGTTCATAGGTGACGTGACACCAAGTCACGTGACGTCATTTTCCCCGTTAAAGTTAGGGGGGAATATCGGTGTTGATGTCACGTGACGTCAATAGGGAGTTCTCGTAGTCCGCCTTTCCCCCTCCGCTAAGCCCTCCGCAACGAAGAAGCCGCTACTGCGCCTGCGGGCCCATGGCCTTGGCTGTAGAGTTTCGGGTGACGTAGCGGGTTACGGAGAGCGTTTCGTGACGGCGAAAAACCATATTTTAAAACTCCGTAATTTTTCCGCTAAATTTTGCGCGGTTACGCCGGCGCTAACGCCGACGCCGACGCCGACGCCGACTGCGACTGCGACTGGGATTATTTTCGTCATTCTTGTCCAGCTCGCTTGCAACTTTGCATTAATTGCATTATAATTATAAGCTTAAAATGCAGGCCGTTCATCCTTGTTGATGTAAGATAGGTGACAGCTGATAAAACCCGTTCTCTCTACTGACGAATAACTCCTGGTTAGCTCAGTTGATAGAGCAATTCACAGGAAATGGAGAGATCCCTGGTTTGATACCAGTACCAGGTGGATTTTCTCGGTCACGCACCTGCCACCTAGCTGTGTTCCAAGATATGTGTTTGTCTTTTGTCCCTCTTGTGCCCCTTCTCCAGGGATTATTTTCGTCATTCTTGTCCAGCTCGCTTGCACCTTTGCATTAATTGCATTATAATTATAAGCTTAAAATGCAGGCCGTTCATCCTTGTTGATGTAAGATAGGTGACAGCTGATAAAACCCGTTCTCTCTACTGACGAATAACTCCTGGTTAGCTCAGTTGATAGAGCAATTCACAGGAAATGGAGAGATCCCTGGTTTGATACCAGTACCAGGTGGATTTTCTCGGTCACGCACCTGCCACCTAGCTGTGTTCCAAGATATGTGTTTGTCTTTTGTCCCTCTTGTGCCCCTTCTCCAGGGATTATTTTCGTCATTCTTGTCCAGCTCGCTTGCACCTTTGCATTAATTGCATTATAATTATAAGCTTAAAATGCAGGCCGTTCATCCTTGTTGATGTAAGATAGGTGACAGCTGATAAAACCCGTTCTCTCTACTGACGAATAACTCCTGGTTAGCTCAGTTGATAGAGCAATTCACAGGAAATGGAGAGATCCCTGGTTTGATACCAGTACCAGGTGGATTTTCTCGGTCACGCACCTGCCACCTAGCTGTGTTCCAAGATATGTGTTTGTCTTTTGTCCCTCTTGTGCCCCTTCTCCAGGGATTATTTTCGTCATTCTTGTCCAGCTCGCTTGCACCTTTGCATTAATTACATTATAATTATAAGCTTAAAATGCAGGCCGTTCATCCTTGTTGATGTAAGATAGGTGACAGCTGATAAAACCCGTTCTCTCTACTGACGAATAACTCCTGGTTAGCTCAGTTGATAGAGCAATTCACAGGAAATGGAGAGATCCCTGGTTTGATACCAGTACCAGGTGGATTTTCTCGGTCACGCACCTGCCACCTAGCTGTGTTCCAAGATATGTGTTTGTCTTTTGTCCCTCTTGTGCCCCTTCTCCAGGGATTATTTTCGTCATTCTTGTCCAGCTCGCTTGCACCTTTGCATTAATTGCATTATAATTATAAGCTTAAAATGCAGGCCGTTCATCCTTGTTGATGTAAGATAGGTGACAGCTGATAAAACCCGTTCTCTCTACTGACGAATAACTCCTGGTTAGCTCAGTTGATAGAGCAATTCACAGGAAATGGAGAGATCCCTGGTTTGATACCAGTACCAGGTGGATTTTCTCGGTCACGCACCTGCCACCTAGCTGTGTTCCAAGATATGTGTTTGTCTTTTGTCCCTCTTGTGCCCCTTCTCCAGGGATTATTTTCGTCATTCTTGTCCAGCTCGCTTGCACCTTTGCATTAATTGCATTATAATTATAAGCTTAAAATGCAGGCCGTTCATCCTTGTTGATGTAAGATAGGTGACAGCTGATAAAACCCGTTCTCTCTACTGACGAATAACTCCTGGTTAGCTCAGTTGATAGAGCAATTCACAGGAAATGGAGAGATCCCTGGTTTGATACCAGTACCAGGTGGATTTTCTCGGTCACGCACCTGCCACCTAGCTGTGTTCCAAGATATGTGTTTGTCTTTTGTCCCTCTTGTGCCCCTTCTCCAGGGATTATTTTCGTCATTCTTGTCCAGCTCGCTTGCACCTTTGCATTTAGTCGTATTATAAGCAATACTATTTTTCCCTCCCCGTCCTAATGGCGGCCTTCGTACGTGTACAAGTTGCCTACCACAGAATCCTCGAACCACGTCTCCGCCCAGACGATAATTTACAAAATTAGTGTATTAAGGATAATTTACTCGATATTTATTGGTAAACGTTTCCTCGTGAAAAGGCGTGGATTTTTTTTTTTTTTTTGAACGAACGATTGGTTTTTAGTTTTGTATGCAGCTTTAGCGGTCGAATTGGCTATAGGGCTTAGCTCCGGCGCTCGGGGTTGGATCAGGCCAGGGACTGTTCGCCGACGATGTTGACAAATTAGATTTGGTTCATAGGAAACGAGCCATTCCAGGATAGTGAACTTTAAGGCTCTGATTTCCGACCGACTCCGAAGTTACAACGTTCGAATCATTTGGATATATTTAAAGAGGACCACATTTGCTGATTGTGTTGTGCGTTTGGTTGTTTATGCTGCTTGTCTGCGTTGGCGATTGCGTTGTTTTATGAGTTATACAGTCGCAAACACAACTGACGCCTCTGTCATGTGTGCCGGCCTCGGCTCCGTTCATCGCTTGTTCGTGGCATGGAGCTTAGTCGTCAAAGAATACGAAGCAGTGAGCTGCAATGAATTTTCGCAGGCACGATTTCTGCTTTTAAACTTCTCTCCCTATGCAATTAAGTCTTTAGACGCGAATGCACATAATGATTAACATCGATCATGCACAAGTCACGTCCGTAGGCAGAGAAGTGCTTCTGGTCAGTTGCTCGCTTTTCGGAGAAGCAAACATGCGCGTGCCATGGGCTGTGAAGATCGCAAGCTCCGGTGTGTGATATCTTTAGCCAAGCATCTTGTGAATAAACGGTTTCTGGCCGGTTCGAGATTCAATATTCGTGTGTATGATGGCTGCTTTCCTCGCTTTGCGAATCAACGAACAAGCGTGCGCTGGGATGTGATTTTGTAAACATTGGAATGATGCACAACCATCTGCATCCGCTCACGCTCGCTAATAGGGCGTAAAAGAATAGACGAAAACGATACAAGGTACACAACTTCATCGTTTTGTCACAACGCTAACAATGCTTTCGGGACAATCGGTGATCGAGTGGGCTAAAGCGCACATCCAGATCGACGTACGTGGAGCGAAAGCTCGAGCTAGAGAACCAAGGGATCCTCCTGGGTTCGAGCCCCACCCCTGGCTGTTTCGATCTGAATGAGCATCGTACCGGCGTGCGGTCATGTATCCATACTGCGTGAGCATGTTAAAGACCCCAGGTTAGCAGTCGTACTGCACTGGAGCTTAGTGTCGTCAAAGAATACGAAGCAATGAGCTGTAATGAATTTTTGCAGGCACGATTTCTGCTGTTAAACTTCTCTCAATATGCAATTTGGTTTACACTGTATACAGTGTAAACCAGTGTCGCTCCATCCTGGCAGACCGACCTTACGCTATATAGACACTAAAAACGTCCAAGTTGACTTTTGATTTGAACAATGCTTTTTTCACTGTATTTTATAATTTTTGTCTCCTTTTACACATGTATTGTTCGTGCGCAACGTGAGGCCGTTCCAGTGTTTACAAAATCCAAAGCCCAGCGTGTAATCTTCACAGCTCAGCTCGCCCGCGTTTGTGGTTTCAGAAATTGAGCAAAGCACGCTTCAGGTACGCACGAATGCTAAAAATGACACCGGCCGGCAGCCCTTCTGTGAAATGGCTCAAGCGTGTTTCACATGCAGCGATTTTGGCCCCAAAGCGGCGCGATTTCTGCCGTCGCGGCGCTCGTGCCGCTCAACCGCTGGTGCTGGCCAGAGCGCCGCGACGGCAGAAATCGCGCCGCTCTAGGGCCAAAACCGCTGCATGGGAAACACGCTTAGAGTCGGAAACAACCTCCCGCGGTGTTTCCAAAGAAGTGAAGAGCGCGTGTGTGCAACGTTGAGCGGCGCTCAAGCTGCGCGAGTGCACGGCACCGATAGCTTAGGCTTTATAGCCACGGAAAGCTGCGTCATGCAAATGGTGCGCTCCACGCCCCGTTTGCTTGACATCTAGCGCGTCCGAAATCGGTTTTTGCACGAGTATGGGCGACGTGAACCACCGAAAGCCTCGCTGTGATCGACCTTTTACGATTGACCGAATGCTATGACCTCAGCAAAGGATTTCTTTTCGATGGAAATAAGAGAAATAGGAGAACTTCAATTTCGGAGGTGTTGAGAGGGTTGGTTTTAGAGCAATGGTTTCAAGCTTCCACCATGCTCATTTCAAACACCATCAACTTGTTTGCAAGGTAGGAACGTCACGAGAGGGAACCATAGTTTGGCGCCACCAAAACATCTCGCCGCAATTACGTGCCTAAAGGCCGGTTCTCACATGCAGTGGAGCACTTATAGACGCTTTGCACACGCGCAAAATTACAGCCGCCATTGCTGACCTTCTCTTGCCTTTTCCATATGCCGAGCCACTGAAGCGAACGTTGACAAGCCTCCACAGAGGCCAAGGCTGTGGAGGAGGACGCAGTACAATCTAAAATATACATAACCTGCCCTGCTGTGGTTACGACGAAGTGAAGTAAATGTAATAAGAAGAAACAAAAACTGAAGGTCAGTTATGGCGGCGCCCATGCACAGCTGCTGCAAAGCGTCTATACACTGCTGTTCACGTGTCGTCAGTTACTTATCGTCTGCCGTTAGCAACAGTACTGACGGTGCGATACAAAGCTGGTGAACGCCCCTGTCTGCACGCGCTTATCGCGAGGTCAGCGCTATGCTTGTAGTGCTACGCTGTATGTGTGAACGGGCCTAACTGTGACCGTTTAGGCTGATGCCATTCTTTGTAGTACCACATCTTAGAAAAAAGAGTATCGATAGTCGCCCCTAAGGGGAGGGACGGTCTTGTAACCTACGTTCCTATAGAAAGGGAGAAACTTTCGTGCCTGAAGCAGGGGAGCAAATAGTTCCTCCGTAGCCTGCATCTCATTATGGCGCCCCTGAATCGAGCAAATCGAGCTCAATAAGGCTTAGCGAGGACGCTACGTCTCTTGTACGGGACGAGAGCAGCAGCCAATAAAAGCGTAACACGAGCTTTCCGCGAACTGTGTTTATTTCCGAAGCAAGATTCCCCCGCAGGTACAGAAACTTGCGTTTCGAAAGCTGTTACTCAGTCTTCTCGTTGTCAGCACTGCGGTGTTAAACGGAGACAACCGACACACAGTTACTTTGCACACAATACGTCTTACATTTGCTCTTCCTTGAGTCACAATTTCTTCGTCAACCGCACATTACGGAGGAATGGCAAACCAATCCGCGAAGCCAAAAGCCCCTCTCAAAAGACAAACTCGAAGCCGCCGTTTATCGCGTAGCGTGAAAGAAGGTTAAATCGCTTGCCACCAGATGGCAGGGTCAAGCAGAGTAACTGAAAGTTGCTAGGCTAGGTGGTGCTAGATAAAGCTCAATTAATTTACTACCAAAAAATATTTTATTTCATGACGCCACCATCGCGCTTCCGGATATTCGGGAACCTCTACGAGCATCAGCGGAACATACATTGAGCGCATACACATACATGGCAGGTACAATCATCAATATAACGGCACACTAACCCGATCACTACACCCGAGCTCTGCGTTCCCGTCTTTCATACTGGTCGTTTTGAACGTACGGAATTTCTCTGTGGCTGCCTAAGCAATAAAAACTATTTCCAGCATATTGATTTTTTTTTTTAGAGATGTCACACCTCTGAGAGTATTTTGAATGGCTTAGAGGATGAATCTCCCCTGATCCAAGTTTGGTTTCGGGTGTCTGCGGTAAAACCAAAACTATCTGCTAGAGAATGGCAACAGTGATCATCAGCCGTACGGCCCAGACATTACGTCGCAAGGGTGCTGTGCCAGTGTTCCTTGACTTAAAGCTAATTCGCTTTTCGCCCTGTAAAAAGCAGCTGCTCGCATCTTTATAGGGACACTGACAGGGTATTTATGCTGGCCAAGGTGTGTTTTTTTTCTGCATGACATAGGAGAGCTCAACTACGTAAAACACAATTTGTGGCTCGAAATCGGTTTTCTTTCCACCCGAAAACCGCCGATCGAGAACTGGCCGGTTTCAGTCGCGCTCGCTCTCTTCTTCGTGGTCGCATGCCGTTTTCTATGGTATAGACACAACCACCAAAGATAATAAAAGTCGTGGGTCATTGAAAGCACAAACTCAATATTAAAAATAGAAAAAAAAACTACAAAACCCCTATTTTGTGGCTTCCAAAAAACGGCCAAATGCGTTCATTCAAAAAAAAAAAAAAAGTTGCACAGAGAATTGGGAGCATTCTGTCCGTTCACTCCGTAATTCTCAAGATGGCGTCGTATCGTGTATCCTTGGTCTTGCGGGCTGGACGGCGATGGCAGCGGACGACGGACGTGGGACTTCCACCTTAGAACTGTCGTACGCGGTACCGGCAAAACTGTTTTCCTGCGAAATATAAAGTTTGGACCGATCAATAGAATTGGTGATCTTCTCGTACGACACGCCCGACCACCAAGCCGATTTTGCACGAAGACGTCGCCGAGCCGTTGCACCTTCTCGTGGCTGAAGACACCGCTCGTGCAAACGTCAAGCACGAAGTGAGTACTTCGAGTTGAATATGCACGCGTACGATTTCTTTACTAGGTGCGAATGTGGTCAATGCGTAGTGCTGCCAGACTTCGAGGCGAGAGTGCCTCCTCCGGAGGGAAATCGGCAGCAAACTTTCCGACCTACAGAAGACCGGTTGCATTACCACGAAGAGTCTCCCCAGTGGCTCAGTGGAAAGATGTCCACTTCACACCGGTCTTGGGTAAGTTCCTTTAAAAAGTAATTCGTTACAGTTACAGTTACTTCCAGAAAAATGTAGAGAATTTACCGTTACAGTTACCGCATCAAAAGAATAACTCGTTACAGTTACACTTAAAAAGTAACGACGTTACTTTTCTATAACACGAAAAATTTAGTAAATGCTCGAAAACGCCCCTCATCAAGTTTTATTGCATAAAAGTAAAAAAAAAAAAAAAAAAGTACGCTTTTTACTTTACATTGTATCATAGCAGCAGTTGCTTTTCAAAATTTGTGACTCAAATTTTCCCTCGTTTGATCGCGAACACGTCCCTGCCCTTGCTGAACGGACCCCGCGCAACCAGAGCAACGAGCAAACCCCGCGCAAACAGAAGTAAATTTTACCTCAACTGTTGACACCATCTCGGAGTAGTTGCGCAAATCAAAATACGAAACATTCGCAGTGCCCTTCGTGTGTATTGTTGTTTCACGGTTGATTCACCCAATTAAAAAGGGTTTGCGCAGAAAAAGAACAGCCGTAGCATAGATATAACGCTTTAAGATACTAAGATGTAAGCGTTGATTTATAAAGCACACGCGCGTGCGTAAAGATAACTAGATTTTTTTTTCATCACATCAACACGTGGCTATATTCGGGTCGTGACTCGCGACGAAGAACGTATTCACAAGTTTGTGCATAGCCAACTTGACACTGGAAATGTCGGAACAGACAATTTGGAAAGTGCAAGAATAGCTAAACAGTACTCGTTCAATCATATGTTATTCATAAAAATACTGGAAAGTAACGAGCAAGGTAACGTCGTTACTTTCATCGTTACCTTAGAAAAAAGTAATAGAACTAGTTACAAGTTACATTTTTAAAAAGTAACTCGTTACAGTTACAAGTTACCAAAAAAGCAACGAAATTACAGTAACGCGTTACTAGTAACGCGTTACTACTTAAGACTGCAAGTTCACACACAGTGGGTTCCGGTTCAATCCGTAGCGTAAGCGTACCTCTTTTTTTTTTTTTTTTTTCGAACGTTTTGCGAGGCTTAGATATCTTTGTTTACGATTATATCTAAAAAAAAAAAGAAGAAATCTTGTGGACGAAACATCGCTGAACTAAATGGTATGGGGTTCTCTTTTTGACACCTGCGAACTCAATGTAGTCACTTTCCACAAAATGCAAGGAGTATATGGATCGGGTAGCGTCCGCTTTCCGAGGTGCCCGTAACTGTTCTGCAGGAATTGCAGCCAGCCATTGGTCCCGATCCGTTGACCTTTCGGAAACTTGTGCAGACTCGGCCTCAGAATACCACTTACAGATGCAGGACATGGGAGGCAGCTCTTCACGCACCAACTTGGGGGTATTCTTCCCGAAGCCGATGACGGGAATTCACCACGGGCACTCCCTACTCATTTTTTTTCCAACTCTTCAATCTACAACACAACTCATCTTGAAGTACAGAACAGCGAGCGGAACAAAGAACTAAGAACAAAGCTTGTTTCTGAATTTATTCTCGCTACTTTAATTGCGACTGTCATTCTTGTTTTTGACTTTTTGTTTGTAACGTTGCAATTAAGCCCGCTGGGATTTTTTTTTTTTTTCATTTGCCCCATGCCTAGACCTGTACGAAATTGCTCAGTTTGCTCACTGAGAGTGTTTATAATACTCTACGTTGCTACTGGCGATAGCGGCGTAGGAAAGCTCTCCAGAAAAAGCTCACAGAAGAAAAGCTGCAACGCCGACGCTTGCGGGGAAGAGCTCTCCGGTTTTTTGACCGATACGAAAGAGAGCTCACTCGTGATTTTTGCGAAGCGACTATTTATATCTTCACAATTAACACCTGCCAATGTGGTAGCCAGCAATGCATGAGTTGCGAACGCTCTTATTTTCATCGGGTTCCGAACAACACAACAGGCTAGGAATAATTAAAATACATTGCCTTGGAAGAAAGAATAAACCCCTTGACGAAAGTGGAGAAAATCTATCCCCAGACGTCATTTTCATGTAACACTGTGTGGAGGTCACGCAAGTCTAGCAACGATGTTTAAAACAAGGTTGGAAATAAAAAAATAAGCTCAAAACAAGAACTGTATTGAATCCATAGCTGTAATGTAGCTAGACCGGAAAAACTATAAGCCTCATTTGTTCATGATTGGGATACGCCGGAATTTAAGCCGTTCGTCTTTTTAAATGAAGGGTGAAATATGAAGATGCTTATATAGCTATTCAGCGCGGGCTACCGCGTGACAGTTATTTTTTGTATAACATATCAACGCAGGAACTATACAAGGTGATCTAAATCAGAACATTCTGAGCGCGGTGGTGAGACTGTGGCTGTGAATAACTGAGTCTAGATCGGTCCGTAAATTTTTAGCTGTTCTTATCTCCGTATTACCCCGTTTCGAGGACAGCCTTCCTCCGGTGGTGGGCTTTTGTCCGGGATTCTACCTGCGGCCGCCGGTATCAAGAAACGGCCAATGAAGGCAACGTGTCCATCGACTCTTCGCGTGGGAAGAAAGTTCCAAGCAGAACGCCATGCTGCTGTGTGGACTGGTAATGTATTTATTGCTCAAGGCTATATGTTACGTTACACAGCAGATACTATATTAAATTAGGTCCCGATTTTTATTTTTAACTCGTGTCTGATGCTCTGGAAGCGCCTTGGAAGACAATAGACAGTTTTAGTGGACCGTACGCTATAGATTTCCGTACGCAAGGAGATTGCGGGTCGTGAGTGCGCATGCGCATAACGCAATAGAAGGGCTAGCGTATTGCGTACGCACCCAACGCTGGGGATTTTGCGTTGCTGGCTAGCGGGCCTTGTGGGTCGCTCTCGAGAGATCTCGGACCCAACGAGAGCGCCAGTTTCAAGATGGTGGTTGCCTCGACTGGCGCAGCAAGGGCGACGTGGTGTTTTCGAAGTTCTGTGTTACGTGAAATTTCGTGGTGTTCAGCTCGGCGAATCTTTCTGGGACCTACCGCGGTCGAATCAGATCGCCCTGCAGCTGAAGGAGTGCACCGTGGAAATGTTCGCCACTCGCAGTGTGCGTCGACGCTGCGATCTGCTCAACGCTAAGCCTATTCACACAGTTCATCGCCGACGGTCGAACGACTCTAAAAGAAATCGCCGAAGTTCTCGCTATGCACTGGACATCAGGGTCATGAATTTCATTCCGCGATAGCATTGATACCCTTAGCAAAAAGATACCGTACTTCAAACGAATTTGAAATATATTGAATACGAATATTCATTTTGTATTTATTCTGTATTATTTTGGCCGCATTCGAAATACGCGCGTAAGGTATTCAAAATACATTATAAATATGAACCAAAAAATATTTTAGATATACCAAAAATATTATCCCTTCACACATCAAGATGCCATTAAAAACCGGTTACACAATTTTTTTTTTTATTTTCGATTTTACCAGCAAATGGCGTCCCTGTGGTATTTGAAGGCACTACTAAATACAGCTCACAAAGCTACATTAGAAACGAACACAAACACACACACCATGACGCATCGAACAGCTCATTCACAGTCTCGTTGACTGCTCTAGAGCCTTATATAGCCTACATATTGAAGGTAATCATTTTTTCGGTGACCACCTCTGTGCTTATTAAGGTTCCAAGTATTCGATCTTCTCCTCGGGAGTCGGTCAAAGGGGAAACAGTGTTTTGAAGTTCGTGGACGATATCTCTTACTAAAAAGCATTGGTACAACTAATAACAATGCGGCACAGTCCCTAAAACAATATCCACACAAACGGCTCATAAAATACATGTTATTGCTTCTCTGCGTAGCACCACTCAGGACGAAGAGAATCAAGGTAGTTTCTTCACTTTAAGATACTGTAAACGACTTTATTTTCGTGAGGACCTAATTTTCGCAAAGTTCGCGAATCGCCTACAATTCCGAAAAATAGGTCCCGTGAACAATTCCGGCAAAATGTAAAAAAAACATGAAAATCTATATTGCGATCCCAGCGCGTCGCGAGAATTAAAATTTGCGAATTGTTCCAAAACTCCAACTTTGACCTAAATCGCGAAATATTGAGCCCGCGAAAAATAAATATTTTACAGCAGTCATTTTGCCTTTTTTTTAGTGGTTGACTATTTAATATGGTAGTTAATGTCACTATATTAAAGTCACTACTCACATCACGTACCATGGTGAGTATACACGTTCAGTGAACTAACATTGTGTTAACAAAACCACGCCAAACGTATCTGTTCACAGCACCTGCTGAAGCTTTCCAGCATCAGCAAATGTTGTGGTTGTAGTTCCCGAACCCTGTTTGTGATTGGTGTGCAAGGAACTGATCAGGTGTGTTCTTGATAGAAAAAAGGAAACAGTAATATAAACTGGGCTGATTTATCAGTGCGATGTTGCGCAATTCAATTGACAAACAAATCAAATGTTGTATTTAGGCGCTTCAGTGTACTCCATATCTGCTTGAAGTGAACTTCTAGACGGGGAGCTTTTCAATATTTTGGTAGTTTAAGTCAAACTACCAAAGTATTGCAGTCAAGAGGTACTTAGAGTCTAACGCAACAGTATTTACGATTTTCAGGTATTTTAAGAGTATTCTGCACATATTTTTGATTGCTCCATTTTTTTAGGGTTGGAGTATATTTCGCATGAATTAAATAAATATTTCAAGAAATATATGTGAAATATATTTTGTGCCTATTAATTTAGTATTTACATATTTCAAAACGCATGAAGGGAACTTCAAATGTAGTTTAAGTAAAGGTATTTTAAAATGATTTTTAGAAGTATATTTTAGTACTAAGTAAAAAAAAAAGAAGTGTATATTTTCGGTCTAGTTTTCGTGTACTTAGAATTATGAACTGTATTTAAAATACACTCAAATTAGAATGTGGTATATTTCGAACGTATTAGTTTTTGCTAAGGGTAAAAGGTGCCGTTTCCACGGGACGACTGACGGAGGCTCCGTGATCGAATTTGGCTACGCACTCGTACTCGTAGCCTCTGTAACCCGCAGAAAAGCGCGCTTGACGAGGCAGCTGTGGCTTGGTTTAATCTGAAATAAAATGATTGGACACTCTTTCTTTTTCAATATTTCTTTCCAGGAGCATGGTTGCACTATAAGCACGCGGAATTCTACGGCTCTAGCAAATTTAACCGAGATCATGCGCGGTGTTCACTCGAAAACGTAACGCACAACTAAATTCGGTCCGACCAGGTCATTTTTAGCGTACGCTATACTATTGCGTATTGCGTACGTAAGAGCCAGCAACGCTATACTAAAACTGTCAAATAATTTGAAGGCTCCGCTATTGCAAAAAGAGGTAATGTATTATACCTGTTCTATACCATTCCTCCCTACAATCTTATTTTAACACTGATGATTTGCTGTTGATTTCAGCAATGGACAGGAAGAAAAGAAAAGTAGACACCGAGTGCCGTAATTTCATTCAAGAATGGGGGGGTCAAGTACTTGTTCATCCAGTCTGGGGAGAAAGCAGCATGTCTTGTCTGCAACGAAACTGTGGCCGATTTAAAGGAATACAACCTGCGTTGCCACTACGAGATCAAGCATGAAAAACAGTACTCAAAATTTGTTGGAGCAGAACGCGCAGAAAAATATAGGTCACTGGAACAAGGTCTACAGTCACAACGAGCGGTATTTTCGCAGCAGGACGCATGGCGCATGAATTGGCCAAAAGAGGAAAGCCATTAATGGATGGAGAAATGGTGAAAGACTGCGCGCTGTGAATGGCTACGTGGTTATTCCCTGACAAAATTAATATAATCAGGAATGTCAGCCTAGCTCCCAACACAGTAGCGCGCAGAGTTGAGGACATCGGAACACAACCTCACGTGTCAAATTGCTGAGAAAGCGAAGCAGTTCACGCACTACTCTCTGGCATTAGATGACTAAACGGATGTTTGTGACACGTCACAGCTTCTAGTGTTCTTTCACGGTGTGGACAGTGAGTTCAACGTTACGGAAGAACTAGCGTCAGTACATAGCAGGCACGTAGCCAGGGGGGGGGGGGGGGGGCATGGGGCCCGCCCCCCCCCCCCCCCCCCCCCCGAAGTTTTTCATTTTGCTGGGACCTCCTCTTCCCCCTCCCCTTCGTATAGCATTTTGTCATGGGCGGGCCTCCCCCCCCCCCCGAAACCAAATCTTGGCTACGTGCCTGGTACACAGCATGCATCGGACCGTAACAGGAGAGGACATCTTCAGAGAATTTGAAAATACTGTATCAGAATACAACCAGGAGTGGGGCAAATTAAAATCGTTGGCAATTGATGGAGGAAAGAATATGTCCGGGGTAAGGAAGGGTCCGGTTGGGCAAATAACAAAAGCCGCTGAGGTTGGTGGACTGACAAAGCCAATAGACAGTTTTAGTATAGCGTTGCTGGCTCTAACGTACGCAATACGCAATAGTATAGCGTACGCTAAAAACGACCCACTCGGACCGATTTTAGTTGTGCGTTACGTTTCCGAGTGAACACCTCGCATGATCTTGATAAATTTGACAGAGTCGCAGAATTCCGCGTGCTTATAACGCCACCATGACCCTGAATATAAATAGCGCAAATAACAACGTGTCCAATCATTTTATTCAAAGTCAAACCAAGCCGCAGCTGCCTCGTCCAGCGCTCTTTTCTGCTACAGAGGCTACGAGTACGGGTGCGCAGCCAAAATCGATCACGGAACCTCCGTCACTAGTCCCGTGGAAATGCCACCTTTCATCAATGCTATCGTGGAATGAAATCCATGACCTACTGAAGTCCAGTGCATAGTGAGAACTTCGGCGATTTCTTGAAGAGTCGTTCGTTCGTCGACGATGAACTGAGCGAATTGGGGCATTCACTGGACGCCATATTTGAGGGTGCTGTTGAGAGCGGATGCTCAGAACGAGCTGACATTCATAGGCTGCTAAGACCGGCAATCTTGACGGTGCGGAATGCACGTTCCAAAAGAACTGCGGAAGCTTGTCATCCGCACGCGCTCAGCATTTGCGCACACGGCTATGGCCGCCAGTGAATGCTTCCTATAGGCCTAGCGTCAAGCAGATCGCAGCGTTGACGCACAATTCGAGCGGTGAGCACTTTCATTGTGCACTCTTCCAGCTGCACAGCGATCTGATTCGACCGCGGTACGTCCCGGAAAGAAGTGCCGCGCTGAACACCACGTTATTTCACCGTTCGCGTAACACAGAACGTAGAGAACACCACGACGCCCTTGCTGCGCCAGTCAAGGTGACCGCCATCTTGAAACTGGCGCTCTCGTTGGGCCCGAGATCTCTCGAGAGCTTCCCGCAAGGCCCGCTAGCCCGCAACGCAAAATCCCCTGCGTTGCATGCGTACGCAATACGCTAGTCCTTCTACTGCGTTCTTAGTATGCGCACTCACGACCCGCAATTTCGTTGCGTACGCAAAGCTATAGCGTACGGTCCACTAAAACTGTCTAATGTTTCTGCACTGTATGATTCATCAGCAGGCACTCTGTGGGAAATATGTGGACATGTCATGTGTTTTAAAACCTGTGATTTCAGCCGTGAATTATATCAGGTCGCATGGGCTTAATCATCACAAGTTTTCGTGAATTCCAAAAAGATGGTGAATCGGAGTTTGTAGACGTGGCCTATTACACAGCAGTGCGATGGCTGAGTTGCGGTAAAGTGCTGTCTCGTTTCTTCAACCTTAAAGAATAAATAAGGAAACTTCTCGCAGACAAGAATCGGCCCGAACCGCTGCTGTCGAACAGTGAGTGGCTTTGGAAATTGGCGTTCTGTGTAGACCTGACGGAGCACATGAATAAGCTGAATGTGAGGTTGCAAGGCGAGACACGTCTTATTCATGACGTATACAGATATTAAAGGGTTCAGGGTGAAATTACAGTTCTTCGAAAGACAAGTGCAAAACCAGAACTGGGAGCACTTCCCCTGTTGTGCAAAGCTCCGTGCAGAGACTGATGCGAAATTCCCCTTTATTCTTCGCAATGTAAATCCTCCGAGACCTTCAGAAGCAATTTTTCGAACGGTTTTCTGACCTCGATGGGAGAGTTGAGGAAATACACATGTTCCGGAATCCAGATAACTGCGATGTGGATACGCCCCCGAGTCAGTTTCAATCAGAAGTCATTGCCTTACAGTCAAACGACATTTTGAAGGAAAACTACAAGGAAGTAAATTTGATACAGTTCTACAAATCCTTGGGCTCTCAGCTATTTCCAAACCTGAAACAATTTGCTCGCGGGTATGTATCGGTTTTTTGCACTACATACCTTTGTGAGCAGACATTTTCAAGGATGAAGTACGTAAAATCCAAATACAGAGCTAACGTGTCTGTTGAACACTTGAAGTCCCTCCTAATTATCGGCTCATCAAGCTTGAAGCCGCAGTTCAGCGAAATAATAAAGCCGAAGGATCAGCTACACCGCTCACATTAGTCCTGCACCTCATGTCCGAGTAAATGTGTCGAAATTCTGATGCATTCCGGCTCAAATACTGCTTAGTGTTTTGTGGCATATAGTCGTATGTTGTCATCATCAGGTTCACCGTGCTTAGTCTCCTGCTTCATATCTGTAACTACGTTAAAATTCCTTTGCGTTCTCGTGTATATTGTGATATAAGTCATGTGTGATAACTATTGCCATAACAGTTTTACCGTTCTCATTAGTGTTTTTTTTTTCTTTTTTTTTATCTGCGCGAATATTTCAGAGTTTCTATGCGCTTTATTTATGCCTGGTGACTTTTCTGGGTAACACTTATTGTATTACTCTAAAAAAGCCCGCGCGTCTGCTTCCCCCCCCCCCCCCCGCCCCCCCCCCCCCCCCCCCCCCCCCCCCCAACACCTCTGAGATCCAATCACCGCAACTTACGGAGGCGGCTCAGCGAATGACGATGCCGAAACACATGTTTAGATCAAAAAACGCAGTCTGAGTTGTGACATTAAGCAATGGAAAACGTCACGCTTGCATTGCTTAATGTCACAACTCAGAATGCGTTTTTTGGTCTAAACATATGTTTTGGCATCGTCATTCGCTGAGCTGCCTCCGTAAGCTGCGGTGATTGGATCTCAGAGTGTTGTGCGGGAAAGTTGACGCACGGTCTTTTTTTAGAGTGTATGTCACAATTACCTATACGCTGAATTTCGAAATAAAGCATTTGTATTAATCCGCCTTTAATTACTTCTCGTTTTTACTCTAGCTTGAGCTCCTCTATTTAAATGCTCATCTGGGCTTATTACTACAGTTTTTACTGCTTGAGAATATTTATTGGTTTTCCGGCCCTCGAGACTGCGACAGGTCCCTAATCCGGCCCCTTGGCCAAAACGTTTGGAGACCACCAGAGAAAACAGAACGTGGCCACGGAGAAGAGAGCGAGCGCGACTCAAACCGGCTACTTCTCAATCAGTGGTTTTTTGGGCGGAAAGAAAACGAATTTCGAGCCGCGAATTGTTTTCTGGGTAGTTGGGCGCTCATATGTCATGTACAAATAAAAACTTTGGCGAGTATAAATGCCTTGCCAGTTGAGGTTTAGGAAACAGAGCTCACTGGGCAAAGTCTTCGTTTTTCTTCAACAGTCTTCCATGATGCCCGTCTTCCAGATCGGGGTCTACAGTACTGTAATTGTTTTGGTCCTGGAGCCCCTGCTGAGGAAAAATTTAGGGGTAAAAACAAATGACTTCACAATGGCAGAAAAAAAAAACTTTCTATACATTAATGCGCTGTTTAGAAAGAAGCCCGAGTTTGCCCACAGCAGGTGTGGGCTTTGCGCGTGCGCTGAAAAATATAACAAAAGTCATATGCAAACAATCTCTGAAGACTTCTTAAAAAAGGCTGATAATTCGCGAACATAATCAGATCACGAAAGATTACAAAAAACAAAACCAAAACAATACTTAAACCACAAAAAAAAAAATCAATACACAAGGCCCATTTATGTGGTTAGGTCCTACGACCTATGCTTATAAAAGTCGCATGGCCCTACCCGTGGCACTGACGTCACAGCGTTGTGGAGGTGCTGGTGTCGGCGCGGCGCCTGCCGGGCCGGCACCAGCGCTTTTAGCGTAATCAATACAACGGGTCTGCGCTTGTACTGAGTAGGCATCGATGCCAGGGACTGGCTTACCTTGACGGTTTCTGGGATGTCCGTGGGGTAGGCGACGTCGCTGCCGAAAGCCACGGCTGCATTCTCCTGTCCCGCGTCGTTCAGCCGGACGATGGCGGAGTCCACGTACCACGACGCAAAAAGCGCTAGTGAAACGAAGCACGGCACCTTCGTCATCCTGAGGGAAAGCAGCCAAGTACGGTAATCATTGTAGACGCGTGTGTGATGCTAGTCTATCCGCTAATGTGCACCAATATACTTTTTGCAAAAATATCAACAGGCCGCTTCTATCATTCGCTGCACGCGAATGATGGGACCGGCTTGCATTAAGCGCCGTTCACACTCTTGCAACCGACTACGACCGAGAGAGACCAGAGTGGTTTTTAAGCCTCTTGCGATCTCTTAGGACCAGCTCCGCTGCACCGCATCCGGTCCTAAGAAGTCACAGAAGGCAAGGCTTAACAACCAGTGTGGTCTCTTTCAGTTGTAATCGGTTGCAAGAGTGTGAACGGGCCTTAATTCTGCTTAGATACAGAGAAAGAGAGAGAGAGGGGGAGGGGGGGGGGGGGGGGGGGGCTGGCGTAGTAGATGCAGTTGCCTGGGGTGCTATGTTGCGCTTTTTGCACTCCCAGGAGACTTGGAAGAGGGAAGTGACGTCAACGACACAGCAAACGCAGATTGGATGTCGACAGAAGAAAACGAAATCAACATCCAATCTGCGTTTGCTGTGTCGTTGACGTCACTTCCTTCTCCCTAGTCTCCTGGGAGTCCAAAACACGCAACATAGCACCCCTGCGTGCCCTCGCGCGCCCGCCGCTGCGCTACAACCAGGGACTCACACCGAAAAATATTACGTTTCGGGTACGGCTACCGCTCCCAGGTAATATCAGTTTCGTACCGTTTTTTTTTTTTTTTTTGCGGTTTTAGTGTTTACGTTTTTGGTTACCGGTTACACGTTCCTAAAAAAAAAACGTCTTTTTTTTTTTGTTTTTCAACTAATTTGTGGTATTGAAATGCTGGAATGCCGTGTTATAATAAGTAGTCACAAATATCCAACAACAGGACATTCACAATAATAAGAACTCAGAAACGTTTTATGACTTTTAATTGGTCAAAAGTTACTCAAGTTTCTAGCTTCAACACTTGTTCACTACATCTATTTGCATTATATAGTTTGATACCCGAGCATACATGTTACCCCCGCTGCTCTGGGTTCATCGCTTTGTATATAATGAAAACGATAATTACCATTGCTACTTTGTTGTGTGGCAGCGTTTGTCGATAAACCTCAGAAAGTTTCGACTGGGTAACGGAAGACTTGTTTGCTCCTTCCGGTTGCTACGGTTTGTTGCAGCCTACACGGAAGAGTCTTCGCCCACACCGAAGGAACGAGCAGAACTACAACCCACCTCTAGCAAAATACTTCCGAGTGAAATAAAGTAATAAAATTAAGCGCTGGGCTATTTGGTGAAAATCAAACATAATGTAAGTGCAATAGCGCCAAAAAGGAAGACAAAGAAGAGGAAGGAAGAGCGTAGGAAGCTGTAAAAATATCTCCTGTACTGTTTTTTTTTTTTTTTTTTTTTTTGGTTTTGCGGATTTCAATCCGCAGAGGGGGCAGAGATAAAGGCATGATGCCTGACAGCGCCTCTGCCCCCTGCAGTTCATACAGCGGAAATAGCATTTCAAAGAAGTCACAGTGATAATAAATAACAAGACAGCCATCGTCATAAAAACAAATAGAAACAATTATTATAGAAATATCTGAAAGCACATGAAATACAATGACTCAACTCAAACAACTACACAAGCGGCACAGCTTGGACAATGCGGGCGATATGCTTATCATAACCCAGAAGTAAAATAAAATTAAAATAAAGATAAAGACAAAAATAGACACCGTTTTTTTTACATATCTACTAAACATTTATAAACAAAGACTTATAAGAAAAAGCGGAAACAAGCTAAATCAAAACCAAAAATCAGACTACAAAGCCAAAATTGAGAATTCCGAAGTTTCGTAGTACGTTACGTTTTATTGAAAATAAATATAAATAGATATGCATGCCTTAAATAGATGAAAATGCGATATCACTGCAAACCAGAGCTCGTCTGCAGTCTCTTTGGAACTTTGGAAAAGGGGAAGTGAAATTAACGTCAATGCCAGGGGAATTAAATAATTTAGTACTCATGTACGATAAACTTTGCCTGCCATAATTTGTTCGTATGCTTGGGATCCTACGTTTCGGGTCTCGTAATGTGTAGGCACTAGAAGGAGGTGTCTGTGTCAAATAGAGGTTGTTTTTGTAGATCCATTGAAATAATTTAAAGTGATATATCCAGTCTGCCTTCAATATATTATATTTAACAAAAAGTGGTTGAGTGCTCAAATTTCTGACATTACCTCTGTAATTTTCGCAAATACGAAGAATTTTTTTCTGAAGGATGATTAGTTTGTTGTAGTTAGATGCAGTGGTCGTACCCCAAACCAACATACCATAACTGATCTTAGAATAAAAGAGAGAATAATACAACGTCATTTTAAGCCAAGTGGGTATCAAATTTTGCATTTTATATATAATACCAACGACTCGAGACAGCTCTGCCTTCCTTCTATTTACATGGGTGGACCACGTGAGCTCTTCGCTAAACCAGACCCCCAAGAACTTTTGCTCTGCAACTTGTTCTATAACGGTGTTTTCAAATATAATGTTAATAGAGCTGTTGTCGCGCTTACTAACAGGTTTGAAGATTATGTATTTTGTCTTACTTGTGTTTAGCTTGAATCTATTTACTCGTAACCAATTCGATAAATTAATGAGGTAGGCATTGCAAGCATTTTCTAGGTATTCTTTAGTCACACCAGTAAAAAATACATTTGTGTCATCAGCATTCATTACTAACTCGGGGGAGCCTGGTATTATCGTTATGTCATTCACGTAAGCTAGAATTAATAAAGGACCTAGAATGGAACCTTGAGGAACGCCGTGCTGTATTCTCAATTTACTAGATGCTATGTTGTTAATAGAGACGTACTGCTGACGATTTTGTAGATAAGATTCTATTAGTTTTAGCGCTATTCCTCTTATACCGTATCTCTCAAATTTTTTTAGCAGGATATCATGTTGAACAGTATCGAATGCTTTTTTTTAGATCTAAAAACAAACCAAGCGTGAGCTGTTTGTTTTCAATGTTTTCTACAATTTTGTCCTTAATGTCTAGGAGTGCTTGCTCGGTTGATTTATGTTTCTGAAAGCCATATTGCTATTTCGTTATTATGTCATACTTCAGGAAAAAGCTAGTTAATCTATCATTGATCACGCGTTCATAAATTTTTGAGAATATTGGCAAAAGAGAAATTGGTCTGTAATTATGAATATCTGTTGCTCCACCTCCCTTGTATACAGGAATAACTTCTGCTAATTTTAGTTCGTCAGGAAAGTCACCACTCACAAGCATCTTGTTTATAACGTCGGATAGTAATGGACTCAGCAGAGCTGCTTTATATTTCATCGGCAGTGCCTTCATTTCGTCATCACCGGCGGCAACAATATTTTTTAAGCTGTCAATTATTTTATTAACTTCCCTTGGCGTCGTCGAAGCTAGCATTATAGATGCTGACGGATTAGCGGTCGTTGTGTATTCAGCTGTGTAGTCGTGTTGTTCAGCGTACTTGCCGATATCAACAAAGTGCTGATTTATTTTGTCGGCAAGTGCTTCACCAGATACACTTTGATTATCTATTAGGATATGTTCCACGTGGTTGGTTGCTTGCCTTCTATTAGTGAGATCGTTTACTGTGTCCCATATTTTTCTATGGTCATCGTGATTGCGTTCGAATTTATTTTGATAATATTCGCACTTCGCCTTTTTTAGGTCCGAGTTTAATTTATTTCTTATCTTTTTAAACTCAGCGAGCATGCTTAGGTCACGCTACCTAATAAAAGAGTGAAACTTCCTATCCTTATCTTTTATTCTTTTCAGCAGGTCAGCAGTCACCCACGGTTTTCTTATCTTTTTATTTCTTACTTTTGTTTCCTTCAGAGGGAAAGCTGTATCATAACAGTTTTTAAATTTCACCAGAAAGTTTTGATAAGCTACTGTAGCGTTGCTTTCAGAGTAAACGTCATCCCAGGTTTCCTGTTCTATAAGGGAACTAAATTTGCTCAGGGTCTCTTCGCTTATTGTACGATGCCAAAACGTTTTTGAGTCGTTTACACGAGCCATTTCAGGAGTAGATCCCAAGCAAAAAATCTGAAGATGATTGCTTATGTCTTGTACTCGAACCCCAGCTATAACATCATTTTTATTCAAGTTTGTGATGCATACATCGAGAGAGGTGGCAGTATTTAAGGTCACCCTTGTTGGCACTGATATCACATTATTACAGGCATGCTCATTAAGCAAATCTCTGAATTCGTTTGCTTGTGAATTATCGGAAATGGTGTCTATATTTATATCTCCCAGAATCACGAGAGGCGCTGAAGTTGATCCTAGAACACACAATATATTATCAAGCGTATTCATGAATTCAGCAATATTGCCCGAAGGCGGTCTGTATAAAGCAACAACTACTGTGTTCGATATTTTGATAACTAAGCTTTCAATGTTTTCATCAATCCTTGTGAATTCGTCAATTATTTGGTACCGTAGATTGTCCTTGATATAGATTGCTACGCCTCCACCTCTTTTTTCTTGTCTGACCAGACTTTCGCATTTATAACTATGAAACTTAGGTGGTGAGTCACTACTCGTTAACCAGGTTTCAGTAAATATAATTGCATCAAATTTTGCATTTACAGAATGTAAGAGAGCTTCAACAGTATCGACCTTATTTTTTAGACTTCTCGTGTTCATGTGTACTGCCGAAAACTGTCGTTTGCTTTTTTTGTACATTTTATTGAAGGCCGTGCAGTCATAATAATTACATTCGGGTTGCAAGTCTTCCATCAGAATGGTAATGATCTATAATTTGTGAGTGTTACTCGATTCAAATTGCAATTCTGTCGACGTCAGTCATGCTAGTAATTTTTAGGGCGTCAGTGTTCACATCTTTTCTCGCGAAGACTTTACCGCTGGAGGACCAAACAAACTTCCAGCCCACCTTTTTTTTCTGCGCAATTGCTGCGCCAAGCAGTTTCTTGTTCTTGCTGGTCAGATGCTCATTTACGTATACGGGACAGCTAGGGCCACCGTAATTGTTGTGTTCTGCTTTTATGTTGGCAACACTGTACATACCATAACGTGATCTGGCAACCTATGACTCGCATTAAAAAGGCTTTTTCGTTCAACGTTCGAATGGACTAGTCGACCCTTTCTTCGTGTCCTCAGGACACTACATAATGGCGACGAGGGAAGACCGTTGAAGAACCCTGCCGGGCCTGCTACTGCCTGCTGCCGGTGAGCGGACGCCATGCTCAGTTACAGTCCGTCACCACCCCCGTTCCTCGCTACGCCGGGACCAGCGTGCGTGCCATGGCGGCAGTGGAAGTTAGCTTTCCTGAACTACTTGGAAGCCGTTGGCGGCGACGACTTCGCGCCAAAACGCAGGAGGGCCATTTTGCTCAATGCGCTGGGCCTGGAAGGACAGCGGATCTACAATAGTGTAGCACCGACTACTCCGGCATCGGTCATCAAAGAAAAAGGAAAGGAAGGTGTTGTGGCTTACGACCACGGTGCTTACGACAAGAGACAGGACGAGGTGCAGCCGATGTAGCTTCCAGAGCCAAACGGTTTTAATGTCCCGTGCATTCGTTTCGTCTCGCACATCCCAGGCGCGCGCTCACTTCTTTGCCCGCCGCCTCGCGCTATTTATTGAAACAATACTCAAGCACAACACTCCTTCCCCATCAATGTTTTGGCTGACTCACACAAGAATACCTCTCCGGTGGCCTACGTTGTCGTATGCTACTTCGAAGCACTGGTGTGGTCGGTACCGCTGTCTCGGAAACAGGCTCCATATCGAGGGCAGCAGGCTCTGTCATGTTGTCTCGAGAACCACCGGACGCCCTTCGTGGTGTTGCAGCCGGAGTGTCGACATTTCTTCTCTGTGCAGACGAATCTTCGAAGTGTCTCGGACGGACATCATCCACGTGCACATACCGATGCTGATCTTGCACTATCACGACGTAGGTTGATGCACTTACTTTCTTCAACACGTCCCGCCAACCATGCAGGATCTGTCGGACGTGATCCCCGGACGAGGACTTGGTCGCCTTCTTCGAAAGTTCGCCAAGAGCCTCTTCTCATGTCGGCGGCTGTCTTGATTTGTTGCTGGCGATCTCTCATGCGTCTCTCCATTTCAGGATGAAGGAAGCTCAGACGGGTCCTAGGCTTCCAAGAGAGAAACAGCTCGGCTGGAGTTCTGTCGGTCGTACCAGTTGGGGTGTTTCTGTATGCAAACAGGAACTGGTCGACTCGATGTTGCATCGATTTCGGTACACCCGTCCGTTGCTCGTCGATTACCTGCCTCAGGAGGTCCCGCTTGATGGTTTGCACACACCGTTCCGCGCTTCCGTTTGAGGCGGGATGGTACGGAGGACTTTTCGTGTGGCGTACCCCATTCATCGACAGAAACTCTACGAACTCTGTCGCCACAAACTGGGGTCCATTGTCTGTCACTACCTCTTCTGGTAGTCCAAACGCGGCGAAAACACTTCGCAATCTTTCGATAGTACATTTTGTCGTAGTGGAACTCATTAGAAACACCTCTACCCACTTTGAATGAGCATCTACGACAATCAAAAACCAGTTCTGATCCCGGAATGCAAAATCAAGATGCACCCTTTGCCATCTGCGCGTTGGCCAACCCCACGTTAATAATGGAACACGTGGTGGCGCGTTCTGCGTTAGTTGACAAGTACTACAGTTTTTGACAGTGTTTTCGACATCATATGTTATCAAAGGCCGCCACACGTGACTACGTGATAGCATTTTCATTCTGGTGGGGCCTGGATGTCCCTCGTGCAACAGGGACAACACTTTTTCCCTAAACACTTCGGGAATGATCACTCGATTTCCCCATGTTACACACCCTTGTCAACTGACAATTCGTGACGGCGCACAAAGTACGGTTGCAATGCCTCATTATCCACATGTGAAGGCCATCCGTTCAGTGTGAAAAACAACACTCTTTTCATCACACTATCCTTTTCAGTTTCTCTCCTAATTTCACGAGCTGACAATGGCACTTCGTCCACCGCCGAAAAGAAACTGACGTAGTCTGAGCTATCGTTCACGTTGGGCAAAGGCAGACGTGACAGCGCATCAGCATTCTGAATCTGGCTACCCTTCCGATAAACCCACTTGTAACTGTAGGCAGCAAGTAAGAGAGCCCACCTCTGCATCCTGGCTGCTGACATCGCCGGAATTTGTTTTTCATGACCTAACAGCCCTGCCAACGGCTGTTGATCCGAATAGATGCTGAAATTTCTGCCATACAGATACTTGTGAAACTTTTTCAACCCAAAAACAACTGCTAGGGCCTCTTTTTCAATTTGGGCGTAACCCTTTTCAGCCTTGCTCAGAGTTCGTGATGCATAAGCAATCGGTTTCTCATCATTCCCAACTCTGTGAAAAAGAACCGCTCCCACTCCGTACGCTGAAGCGTCACATACAAGCCCCAATTCCTTTTTTGGGTCATAGAACGTTAAGACGTTTTCATGCGTAAGCCACGCCTTACTTCTGTTGAATGCGTTGTCTTCTACCAACGCCATTTTGCGCCCTTCTGTAATAAGTCATACAACGGCTTCAGCTCGGTTGACATGTTCAGCACAAACTTGCCATAAAAGTTAATCATGCCCAAGTAGGCGCGCAGTTCTGATTCATTTTTGGGGCATGGGGCCTCCCGTATGGCCTTTACTTTCTCTTCCGGTGGTCGAACCCCATGTTGATCTATCACATGTCCCAAATAATGAACAGACGTCTGAAAAAATCTACATTTTTCTTTCTTTAGTCTGATGCCTTGTTGGCTGAACCGTGCCAGCACGCTTTCCACCTTTTTGTAGCAGTCCTCATAAGTTTCGCCCGCTATTAGTACATCGTCTAGATAGCACGCGACATTTCTCAGCCCTTCCAGTACTTTGTCCATGACGGACTGAAAAATTGCAGGAGCACTAGTGATGCCGTAAGGCAATCTCGTGGACTTAAACAAGCCAAGGTGTGTGTTCACAGTGACCAAATCTTGTGACTCCGGATGCAATTCCAGCTGCTGGTAGGCTGTAGACAGATCAAGTACGGTAAAGTACTTACAACCACTCAGTAAAACAAACAAATCTTCCATGAGCGGGAGAGGGTAGTGATCCGTCCGACAGACTGGGTTTAAGGTCACTTTGTAATCTCCACACAACCGGACCTGTTTGTTTGGTTTAGGTACCACTACCAAAGGTGTCGCCCACTCACTTTGCAACACTGGTACCAATATTCCTTTTGTTACTAATGATTGAATTTCCTGCTCCACAGCTTCTCTTAGCGCATAGGGCACAGGTCGCGGTTTGCAGTAGACAGGGGTGCTTTGTTCCTTCAAAACCAGTTTAACCTGTTGTCCTTTTATCAAACCCACACCTTCTCCAAAAAGTTCAGCGTACTTCTCAAAGAGCCTTGCTTCCTTTTCTTCTCTTACACCGTTTACGCATGACCAGTCTAGCCTCAGCTCTTCTAGCCAGTCTCGACCAAGCAGCGGGGTTACGTTGCCCCCTGGTGCCTTAACTACAATAAGAGGAAGTGTCTTTCTCTGTCCATTGTGCTCGACTGGTACTGACAACTTCCCAGTCACCGTGAGAAAATTCCCCCCATACGTTCTCAATTTAAGGTTGCATGGCTCCTTAGGAATGTTTGCCCAGTATTTCACACACCACGATTCTGGCACTACCGACACGGACGCTCCAGTGTCTATCTGCATTTTTACGAGCTTGTCGGCTACTTTAACATCTACTTCATAGTTACGCCTTCCCGTTTCACACGCGCACACTGTGTAAAGCTGCATATCATCAGCTCCCTCACTTGCGACGTGTTTAACGGAGTCTGTTTTGAACCTACAAACTTTTGCCAGGTGTCCGACCTTTTTACAGACATGACATTTGTACTTGTGGTACTTGCAGGGCTGTCCAGTGTGTACCTGTCCGCAGTAGGAACATGAAGACGTGGTGTCTCCCGTATGCCCGGATGTCTGTTTAGTCGTGGAAGCTCGTGGACCCTTATTTGACTTGCGCCACGGTTCCCTTTTCTGTTGCCGAACCGCGTTCACGTCGTCTTCTTCTCGTTGGCTAGACGACCTATGACGACCTGCAGTAGGCTGAAACGTGATGGTTTCTTTGCGTGCGAGCTCGATGCTTTTAGCAATGTCACACGCGGCACCAAACGTCAACGTCGTCTTCTTCAACAAGTCGGACTGTGTTTTCTTGTCTTTTAATCCCGCGACGAACCTGTCGCGCAAAGCATCATCCAAGAAACTGCCGAACTCGCAAGTCGACGCGAGCCTCTTCAGCTCCACTGAAAAAGTGGCTACCGTCTCCTCTTCCTTTTGGTAGCGACGGTTAAACTTAAACCGCTCTGCTATCACCATCGGCCTCGGAGCGTAATGACCTTTCAGAACCGCCACCAACTCCTCCCAGCTTTTCTCTTCTGGTTTGACCGGATGGAGTAAAGTCTTAAGAGTCTTGTACGGTTTCTGGCCAATTGCGGTGACAAAAGCAGAGAGCCTTAGGGCTTCGCTTACCTTTGTAGCCTTTAGGTAGTGTTCGAATCTTTCGACGTAAGATTCAAAATCTTCGTCACCATCCTCCACAAATGGATCGAACCTTCCCAACCCTGCCATGTTCGTTCGTCCTTGCCGTGGCCCGGTGGATTCCTTCTACGATGCCCGTTGCAGTCGTGATGGACGTTCCATACCTCGTCGCCAATTATGTTGTGGCTTACGACCACGGTGCTTACGACAAGAGACAGGACGAGGTGCAGCCGATGTAGCTTCCAGAGCCAAACGGTTTTAATGTCCCGTGCATTCGTTTCGTCTCGAACATCCCAGGCGCGCGCTCACTTCTTTGCCCGCCGCCTCGCGCTATTTATTGAAACAATACTCAAGCACAACAGAAGGAGTCACCGAAGGGCATGACGACAAGAACGTATTCGACGAAGCACTGGACGTGTTGGACAACCACTTCTCGACTGCGACGAACGAACTGATGGAAAGACATCGTTTCCGTCAGCGCCGTCAGCGCCGTCAACTGCCGGGAGAAGCCTTCGAAGCCTACGCCGCCGCACTTCGTGAGTTGTCGTCGGACTGCAATTTTGGAGAGGCAGCTGACAAGACTATACGCGATCAGCTCTTGGAGGGAACAGCGTCGCAGCAGATACGCGAGCGCCTGCTCTTCGAGGGAACGAGTCTGACACTAAATCGCGCGGTCGACCTCGGCAGGCACATCGAACAGACTCAGCGAGAGCTGAAGGAGTTTGCTGGAGACCCCGTCGTCCAGCGAGTTGTCGACAAGCCGACGAGTGGGAGCACCGGAAAGGCGTCGACTGCGTCGTGCTACCGTTGCGGCTCGACTGCGCACCGCGCGAATGCGAAGGAATGCCCGGCCAAAGACAAGACATGTCGCAACTGCAACAAGCGGGGGTACTTTGCTGCGGTGTGCAAGACGAAGCGGAGGCAAGAAGGTCGGCAGGAAAATCACGCCGCGAAAGAATTGTCGGCGGCCACGAACTCTGTCACGATTTTGAACCTGGACCCTGACAACATGCGAGAGAAAGGGATCTACGTCGACATCGACGTTGACAGCGTGACATTACGGTTTATGGTCGACACCGGCTCGTCTGTTTCACTTCTGAGTGAAGATATCTTCCACAAGCACTTCGCTGGCCGCTCGCTGACTGACGCGACGGTGACGCTGCTGGATTATTCCAAAAAGCGCATCCCAGTGAAAGGCTGTTTTTTAACTGACGTGGCCTACAAACACACACGCACGCGTGTTCTGTTTCATGTTGTACAGCGTGGCAAGTCACTTCTTGGACTGGATGCCATTCAGAACCTGCAACTGAACATCCACGGCGACACGCTCAGTTGTCTACAAACTGTCGCGCACTCAGCGGATTTGCTGCCAGTGAATTTACGCGGTGAATTCTCACATCTTTTTTCGGGCGAGCTTGGCCTGGCCAAGGGCTTCGTTCATCAAGTCAAGGTGCGTGCATCGGTGAAGCCAGTCGCTGCGAAGCTACGCAGATTGCCCATTACGTTGCGCGAACAGGTGTCTGAAGAGTTGCAACGGTTGGAACGTCTCGACATCATCGAGCGGGTGGATGCAGCGGAATGGACCTCACCCATTGTCGTGGTTCGGAAGAAGGACGGCACAATCCGGTTGTGCGTCGACTTGAGGGAACCGAACAAAGCCATCATCGTGGATGGGTTCCCACTTCCCCATACTGAGGAGCTGCTGCACCAGATGGTGGGTGCTACCAGGTTTTCAAAGCTCGACTTGGCATCTGCGTACCACCAGGTCGAACTGACGCCGACAGCCGCGAGTTAACAACTTTCGTCACCCACGATGGTCTGTTTAGGTTCAAGCGTGTCTGTTTCGGACTTGCACCAGCGCCGGCTGCCTTCCAAAAGATGATGTCGCTCATCCTGAAAGGATGCAGTGGGGTTCTCTGTTACATTGACGATGTCATTGTGTGGGGGAGGACGACCAGCGAGCACCAAGAAAACCTGAGACGTGTTCTGAGGCGCATTTCCGAGGCTGGACTCCAACTGAATGACAAGGGGGTGTTCGACGTAGACCACCTTTCTTTCCTCGGACACGTGGTGGGCAAGGAGGGCCTCGCTCCTCTGCATTCGAAGGTGGAGGCCATCGTTCAAGCACCAGTACCGAAGGACGTCTCGGCGTTGCGGTCATTTCTGGGACTCGCAGGCTACTACTCCCGTTTTGTCCCACACTATTCTGATGTGGTCGAGCCTCTCAGGAAACTTCTGCGTCAGAGCCAGGCATTCACTTGGGATGACGCATCGCAGAGAAGCTTTGAGAAGATCAAAGAGGTTCTGTCGTCAGGTCCCGTCATCAAGATGTTCGACCCTAACCTTCCAGTAGTTGTGACTACCGATGCATCAGACACTGGCCTTGGAGCTGTCCTTCAGCAACAAGCTGGGCAAGAGCTACACACTGTGGCCTTTGCATCCAGGTCACTGACTTCTACCGAGCGGAGGTACTCTGCTGGGGAAAAGGAGGCGTTGGCGTGTTTGTTTGCTTGTGAACATTGGCACATCTACCTCTGGGGCCGAAGGTTCCTACTTAGAACGGATCACCAGGCGCTTGTGACTCTGTTATCGTCCAGAGGTTCCGGCAGGAGGCCACTACGAATTGCAAGGTGGTCAGCGAGACTTCTTTACTACAATTTTGACATCGTCTATCAGAGAGGCAGCGACAATGCTGTCGCAGATGCGCTGTCCCGACTACCTTTGGTGGCAGCAGCAGAGCCAGAGATGGAGGAAGAAGTTGTGTCTTTAGTGTCATCTTGCATCACCAAGGATCAAGTGCAAGTCGCAACGGCCAAGAATTCTACCCTACAGCTAGTGACCAAGTACCTTGAGAAGGGATGGCCAGCAAAGAGGATGCTCACTCAGGAGCTGATGCCTTTCTTCCAGCTTAGGGATGAATTGTCTATGGTGGATGGCATAGTCTTCAGGGAAGACAAAGTTGTTGTGCCGGATTCGCTGACCTCGGACTTGGTTTCTTTTGCACCCGAGGCACACCCTGGCATCGTGAAAACCAAACAAAGACTTCGAGACAAGTTCTGGTGGCCCCGGATGGACAGGCAGGTGGAGTGTGCCGTGCGAAGTTGTCACGTGTGCCAATCAGCCGACAAGTCAGCCAAACCGGTCGTGGCACCACTACGTCCAGTTACTCTCCGGAAAAGCCCTGGCAGAAGCTGGCTATGGACATCGTGGGCCCGCTGAACCTGACCACCGCAGGTCCTAAGTTTGTCGTCACCCTTGTGGACTACCATTCCAAGTGATTCCAAGTGGCCGGAAGTTTGTTTTGCAAATACAGTTACGTCACACGCAGTGATAGATTTCTTGCGAGGCGTGTTCAGTCGGGAGGGCTATCCGGAAGAACTCGTAACAGACAACGGGCCACAGTTCAAGTCAAAGCTTTTTGAAGACTTCCTGAACCAAAGAGGAATCAAGCACTGTGTCTCGTCGGTATACTACCCACAGGCCAATGGGTTGGTCGAACGATTCAACAGGAGTCTGAAGGACTTTATTCAAGTTGCAGTTTTGGAAGGACGACCGCTTAAAGAAGCCGTCGTGGACTACTTGGGCGTATATCGGTCTACCCCACACTCAACCACAGGAGTGTCTCCTGCTCAGCTCCTCCACGGTCGTCAACCAAGGACCCGACTTGACATCATGGGCCTTCCGTCAAAGAACTTCTTCCAGGAGCCAGCCACGGCAATGGAACAGTTACGAGCTCGTGTCCAAAGCAAGCAGCGCTCGACGAAGGAGTATACAGATGCAAAAAGAAGTGCCAAAACTCCAAAATTCAAAGAGGGAGATTTCGTACGGGTTCGTAAACCCACAAATGGCGGTAAGGGTGAGCTATCATATTCCCGACCACTGAAAATACAAAAACAGGTGGGTCTAGGCACTTTCCGCTTGGAAGACGGACGCAGCTGGAATGCCTCCAAGCTGGTGGCTGTGCCTGAGGAGTGCGTCACGGAAAGAAGTAAACGGTTGCTACACTTGCTACCCGTTCCTGGAGATGAAGAGCAGTCAGCCAGGAGAACAGTCACGGACAACCAAGGCGAATACTCCGTTGGGGAGAATCGCGAAGCTTTGGCAACACCATGTCAAGTTTCTGGAGGCGCAGACTTGGTTGACGAACATCGCCTAGCAGCTTCGGAGACGCCAATACTGTCGTGTACGGCGAACTGTTGTGGCACGTTCTCAACAGAGGGCGCCACCTCACCGGCGCACTGGGCAGCAAGGAGAGGCAGCGCGGCAAGAAGGACGCTGGCAAGATGGCGTAACGACTGAGTATCAATAAACATGTTCTCTCGTGACATATGAATGTTCGACCTCGGAAACATGACATGGTGGCAGCGGTAAAAGAAAGAAACAACTAACCTCAAGAACAAGTAGACGCCGTCCAGAGACCGTTGAGCGCCCACCAACTACTCAACATGCCGGACGAAGAAGGAAACATCGCCACACAAAGGGCAGCGGGAGCGCAGCAGCAAAATGGCGGGAACTTCTTCAACCCGTTCGCCATCGAACTTCCAGAAAAGTTGGACTTTCGCGATCCAAGTGACTGGAAACGGTGGAGTGCACGTTGGGAGCGCTACCGTGTCGTGTCGGGTCTTCACCTCCGCGACGCGGAAACACAGGTGAACACTTTTCTGTACGCGATGGGCAAGGGAGCCGAAGACATCTTAGCGTCATTGCAACTGACCGACGCCGACCTCGCCGACTACACAACAGTGAAAGGCAAGTTCGAGGAACACTTCATCCCCTGCACGAACATAATATTCGAGAGAGCAAAGTTTAACCGTCGTAAGCAAGAAGCGAACGAGTCCGTCGAGGCGTTCATCACGGATCTCCACAAGCTCGCCGACACGTGCGAATACGGTCGGCTGAAGGAAGACCTCATCCGCGACCGGTTGGTTGTGGGACTTTTAGACGTGGGATTAAGCGAGAAGTTACAGCTAGATCCCAAGCTCACGTTACAGACCGCCACAAAGAAAGCACGTAACTCGGAAATCGTAAAAAAACAACAGAACGAGCTGCGCGATAAAGCTGAACAAGGTGCTGCGGTAGACGAACTGCGAGGGCCAAAAGGACGCCTGAACTACGGAAATGGGCCACGAAAAGGAGGCAAGGCACCAGTCAGACATCCGACGGTACAAACCTCTTGCAAGTGGTGTGGCAGCACTCAACAACACTCAAAGAAACAATGCCCTGCGGCTGGAAAGCAGTGCCACAACTGCAGGAAGACCGGGCATTACGCCACTGTATGCTTGTCGGGACGTCAACACTTGGGAGGAGAACCACAGCAGAGGCCATTCACCACAAAAAAAGGAACTGCAAATGCGGAAGCCGTGTTCCTCGGTGAGCTCTGTGACAAAGAAAACCAAGAGCCATGGTTCATCACAGCAACGGTGGAAGGACGTCCAGTGCACTTCAAAGTTGATACAGGAGCAGACGTCAGTGTTATTCCTCCGTCCCAGCACAACAACTGCATGGAGAAACCAAAGACACCGAACAAGAGACTTTTTGGACCTGGCCGAACACCCATCAAGGCGAAGGGAATGTTTGATGCAACCATTTCATGGCAAGGCAGGTCAACATACCAACAAGTCTTCATAGTGGAAGGGCTACAGACTGCACTGTTGGGACGACCAGCCATACGAGCTCTTAACGTTCTGGCACACTTGGAGACAGTGGAAACAAAAACACAGGATAACCCGACTCAAAAAGGCAAGTCTCCCGAGGCGAGACCAGAATTCAGCTCACTGTTCACGGGTCTGGGTGAAATGAAGACAGCTTACAGGGTGACGCTCCAAGCCAATGCTACACCTTATGCAGTGGCAGCACCCCGACGAGTACCTGTTCCACTCCTGCCTAAAGTCAAAGCCGAACTCGAAAGCATGGAGAAACTGGGAGTCATCAGGCAAGTTGACCATGCAACGCCCTGGTGTGCGCCTATGGTCATTGCAAGGAAAAAGAATGACGAGATCAGGATATGCGTCGACTACGGACAGCTAAACCAGAAAGTGATCCGGGAGAGAGTCATCATGCCAACAGTGGAGGAAAACCTGGCAAAGTTGGCAAATGCGAAGCTCTTCAGTAAGCTCGATGCCAATGCTGGCTATTGGCAGACACCCCTTGCACCAGAATCACAAGACTTGACCACTTTCATTACGCCATTTGGAAGATTTCAGTTCCTGCGGCTACCCTTCGGCATCGCAACAGCTCCGGAGTTCTTCCAGAGGGAAATGCTCCGCATCCTCGAAGGACTGCCTGGGCAGGCATGCCACCAAGACGACATTGTCGTGTTTGGGAGAGATCGAGCTGATCATGATGCTAAACTTCTAGCAGTGCTCCAGCGCCTCAAGGAAGCTGGAATGACGTTAATTTCACGCAAGTGTGAATTTCGGAAAACGAAAATCAAGTTCCTTGGACACGTGCTGGACAGTAACGGTATCGCTGCAGACCCGGAGAAAACAGAAGCCATCAGAAAGATGTCACCACCAGGGAACACGACTGAGCTGAGATCCTTCCTGGGCATGGTGAATCAGTTGGCCAAATTTCTTCCAGGACTAGCCGAGAAGACAAAGCCGCTACGAGAGCTGCTGCTCAACGAGACGAGTTGGTGTTGGCACCAACCTCAGCAAAGAGCGTTCGACGAGATCAAGGCTGACCTGACGACAACTCCTGTCCTGTGCTACTACGACCCTCAGAAGCCTTTGACACTATCAGCAGACGCTTCATCATATGGCTTAGGAGCCGTACTCCTCCAAACCGACGACGAGGGGAAGCGACAGCCAGTGGCATATGCCTCCAGGGCTATGTCACCAACAGAGCAAAGGTATGCTCAAGTGGAAAAGGAGGCTCTCGCTGCAACGTGGGCGTGCGAGCATTTCAGGATGTATGTGCTCGGACTGCACTTCGTGATTGAGACTGACCACAAGCCATTGGTGCCTTTGTTTTCGACGAAGAGCATTGACGAAATGACACCACGACTTCAGCGTTTTCGCATGCGTGTGCTCGAATACGACTTCACGATTGTGCACATTCCAGGAAAGGACATGCGCACTGCCGACGTGTTGTCGCGAAAGCCACTACAGTGCCTAGATGAAAACCTCGCGTCAGCGATCGAAGAGTATGAACTACTGACGATCGAGCAACTGCCAGCCTCGACTGACATGCTAAACAAAACTAGAGCCGAGCTGCAAAAGGACAAGACGACGTCACTCGTCATGCACTATTGTGCAACAAAATGGCCCAAAACGGAGACGTTGACACCAGAAGTGCGCAAGTATGCAAGTGTCGCCGACGAACTGTCAGTTGTACATGGACTCCTGCTCAGGGGAACAAGACTCGTCTTTCCTCCAAGTCTACGCCAGGAAGTACTGGAAAGACTTCACACAGGACACCAAGGTATTGTCAGGTGTCGAGCGAGAGCCCGCGAGTCTACATGGTGGCCAGCGATCAGCCAAGACAGCGAGGTGTTCGTGAGCAGATGCCCAGCCTGTGAGAGGCACCGCCAAGCACCAACAGGGCATCTGCTTCAAACTCCTCTCCCAGAACGTCCTTGGCAAGTGGTCGGCACCGATTTGTTTTACTTCAAAGGAAGAAACTACATCCTAGCCGTCGACTACTACTCAAAGTTTTTTGAACTTGAAGAGCTGCACGGGACACTGACGAAGCATGTTGTCCATTTTCTGGAAGACCTGTTCGCTCGCTATGGCATTCCAGATATCATTAGGTCGGACAACGGCCCACAGTATAACTCACTCGAGTTCGCACAATTTCTGAGTGGCTGGGGCGTAGAACATGTGACATCTAGCCCACACTATGCCCAGAGCAATGGTGAGGCTGAGAGAGCGGTCCAGACGGCCAAAAACATTCTGCGAAAATCTGACAGGGTCATTGAAGGCCTTCTGGCACACCGAGCAACGCCAGGCCCTGAGGGCTACTCCCCTGCCTAACTTCTCATGGGCCGCAAGCTAAAGACAAATGTTCCTACCATACCTGAGGCATTGCAACCAAAGTGGATGTATCGATCCACGTATCGACAACGAAACAAGGCCATTCGGGAGAGGGAGGCGGAAAACTACAATATACGACACAGGACGCAAGAAAGAGAGCCCCTTCATCCAGGTACGGTGGTCTACGTCAGGCAAGGCACCCAACAACAAGGAACCGTTGTTGGACCAGCAGATACACCGAGATCATACATCGTCCAGACAGCCGCTGGGAATGTCCGACGTACAAGAAAGCACCTGCACGCAGTGCCTCAGGGAAATCTTCCTAACAATGGAAAACCGCCCTGCCCAGAAGAGGCCATTCAAGTCACCCGCAGCGGTCGAGCCGTGAGACCACCAGAACGTCTCAGCCTCTAGTTGAGCCAAAGACTCGCTTCTCAGGAGGGGGAGGTGTCGTGTACGGCGAACTGCTGTGGCACGTTCTCAACAGAGGGCGCCACCTCACCGGCGCACTGGGCAGCAAGGAGAGGCAGCGCGGCAAGAAGGACGCTGGCAAGATGGCGTAACGACTGAGTATCAATAAACATGTTCTCTCGTGACATATGAATGTTCGACCTCGGAAACATGACAAATACAAATTACGATTGGACCAGATTCCATTGAAGAACAACGTCGGGAAGTTTTGACATCGCCGGTACAAGTGTCACAAGATGAATGTCCTGTTGTTGGACTTCGACTGGAAGATTCTGCGGCGCCTACAAAGGCTCGAGGAACGACGTGGTCGGACGGACCTTGCAGAGGACCGTCGACAAGAGAACGGCGGCGTCCCTCCCGTCTGCAGGACTTTCATATAAATTAGCCATTTTTTGCTTAGTTGTTTCGTTTTTCAGGGGGGGATGATGTGTTCTGCTTTTATGTTGGCAACACTGTACATACCATAACGTGATCTGGCAACCTATGACTCGCATTAAAAAGGCTTTTTCGTTCAACGTTCGAATGAACTAGTCGACCCTTTCTTCGTGTCCTCAGGACACTACAGTAATCAAGCTCTTGAGTTGTCAGCCTTTGTTTTTTTTTACTTTTCCAGGGTTTTGTTTCTCTGCGCGCGCCGTACGAAACGGACAATAATGTTTTTTTCGTTTGGTTTGAAAGTAGGGACGCGGTGGCATAGGTCGATATCATGGTCAGAGATCGGAACATCCAGAATGCTCGCGATCCTTTGAACAATGTCATAAGGGTCACACTCCGCTGGGACTCCTTTGATTTCAAGGTTATTAGACCGCTGATACTGCTCGAGTTCTACTTTAGTACTAAGCCTGTTGTTCTCGGCAGTTAGCTCCTCGTTTCGTTTTGATAGTTCTTGTACCTCTTTGCGAAGTTCTTTCATCTCATCCCTAATTTCCTTAACACCATCACATGTATCATTGCAGAATTTCACGCTGTCCTTCACAGTCCTTAGGTCAGCCCTGATCTCCCGTCGCAAATCAAGCGCTTTCGAAAGCTCCTTGTTATCCTTGCTCATTTTTGACTATACTCCGTTTCAAACATAGCGTGCAACGTAGACAAAGCTAGCGCGCCGGTTTGCACAGCCGACCGCGACTACGTTCGCTCCACAAAATAGTGCGGCCCCTGAAAAAAAAAAAAAAAAAAAAAAACAAAGTCGGAAAGTGTACATTTTTGTAGCTAGTAACTAATAGTGGCGTTATGATTTCGAGGGAACACCGATTCTTTTTCAATAAAAAGGAAAAGATAATGTAAACTACTCCAAATTATTTTCCGTTTTCGTTCGTGCGGCACTCGCACTCGCTTCGGGTTTTCGGGTTGTGCGGTTGCCCCTGCCTCGCCGGTTTCGTGAAGATGGCGTCTTACGCGGGAAGCTTTCTTTTCCTGCTCGGATATTTTCGAAGATTCGTTGTGTGAAGATCTCGCAAAAGTGCAAGCACGTGATCGCCAACGTGTACGCGAGTTCAAGAACGTGTTTCCCGGAGACGTCGGTCCGTGAGGTCCTGGAGACGGTCAGTAACGACACGGAGTGTCTGGCAAGGTGGCGTCCCCGAAGCGAAGACCTCGCAACGTGAAAGTTCCGAGCACGCGGACAGTGTTGTGAACTGCCACCTGTTATTTCTGGTGTTGAAATCGGCCTTATGGCTTCAAAGTGAAACAAGCCTCAAGAAGGAACTGTGTCGGTGATGAATCGTGCCCACGGCTCCGTCTGCTTGCGGGACCTTACAGCAGGCGGTGCCCGTGATTGCATTCCGAAGCGTCTGGGTTCTTGTGCCTGCGGGACCGTAACCATGGTCGGCTCCGTCTGCCTGAGGCACCTTAACCTTGGTCGGCTAAGTAAACGACGCACATGCCCGTGCCTGTATTCCAAGGCCCCTGCTTTCCTCGAAAAGGAAACAACACTCGATCCTGATCTCGAGTGCCGTGTGTTGTGTACGCGTCTATTGTGAATCACTCCCGCTTGATGGGGGCGCCGGCACCAGAGCACCGAGATACTGCCGTCTGGATGACTTCTTCCATGCACCGGCGAGTATTCTGACTCTGAAGGAAACTTCCATGAAGTCACATCACGTGAGGGAATGCCAAGCCGTCTGAACAATGGCAGTGCGGTCCCCTAATCACAATATTCGTTATATAAAGGACCGTCCACCACACTCTCAAGGTACTCTCTGATTTTCACGCTACCATGTAAATAAACGGCTTTAAATAGAGACGCCCTGGATCTCGACCGTTCTTCCGTTTTGACGAGGCCGGCGCAAGTTCGAGCGGAACACCAGCCCCTAGTCTACCTTCTTATAAATAAAAATCAACAAGAAAAGAGGAATTGAAATATGCACTTCCGCAATACGCACAATCTTGCACAAAAAACCGGTCGAGGAAAAAAAAAAAAACAAAAAAAAAAAAAACCTTTGCGCCCTAAGTGGATTCGAACCACCGCCACCGAGATGTCGGCATCGCCGGCATCACTAGAGTAGCGCCTTGTACCGCTCGTCCACGAAATCTCGCGGAGTAACACAATTTTGTGTTTTTTCATGCGCACTACTTCAGTAGCTTTCCCAGCGTTGCACGCGATGTTTGAAACGGAGTATAGGAACTAGGGTGATTAGGGAAATGTACACGTCAACAGTTCTAGCCCAAAACAATCAGTGGAATTAAAACAAAAGCAAAAACAATAGTGGCTGTGTTCGGCAGCAGTGCAGAAAGTGTTCTCTAAATTAAAACAGGAAAGTGAATATATTCTCACCTATGGAAGAACACAGAGTAGATTAGCGACTGGTATCAATCTGCACCGCTGCCGAACTGTTGTCCGAGTTGGTGTGCTGCCTGCTTATATGAACGAATTTCGCCGCAAGCGGCGCCTTGGTCTTCCTTCGCTTCGGCGCGTGGCGATGTTTCCGTTGGATGACGGGGCGATGTCTTGCGAGGCAGAAAAGCAGCGCGAGGCCGGGAAACTCTGGAAGAACACAGAGTAGATTAGTGACTGGTATCAATCTGCACCGCTGCCGAACTGTGTTCTGTCGAACTGCCGTTCTGAAGTGGCCAAGGTGGCCCTTCATTTATTTACAGGAGATATTTTTAAGATGTTGCCCGGACCGGGAACCCAGCCAGCTGATGGTGCAGCCGTGGAAGCCTTACTCCAGTGATCTGCTCGAACGATGTCTCGTGGAGCTTCTTTTTCTTTCACCCTTGCACTGCTGCGCGTCTTTTCGCGTGGCTCGCTTTCTGTGAGCCACATCGCTATCGCGGACGCCTAGTCGCTACAAGTATCCCCCCCCCCCCCCTCCCCCTTAGTGGGGCAGTAGGAGTTTGCTCCACGTAACAGTTCTTTGTTTTCTGAAGGGTTCTTGAGTAGTCCTGAGACTGTCGTCTTGCGGCTTCTGCGAGGTCAGATGATGACACGAATGCAGTGTCGCAGATTGAGGCTGCCATAAAAGCAGGTTTTTCACGGTCGATGGACACGACGTCGGTTCGTCCATTAATGATGATGGTTAAAGTGTTCTTAGCTCGGGAAATTACTTTAAATGGGCCATCGTAAGGTGGTGTTAATGATGGACGCACGGAGTCACGCCGTAAAAACACATCGTTAGTTCTGTGTGAATGAAAATTTTCCGTTGTGCTTGTTGTTGAGGCAGGGTCGGTCGCAAAGAGGATAACAGGTGTCGTAGACCTTGAAGATACGAAGGAAGGTCGGGTGGTGGAGTGGACAGGTGTGTGAGGAGCTCGCCAGGAAGACGAAGCGTTGTTCCATATAATTCGGCAGCTGTGCATTCAACATCTTCCTTCAAAGTGGCCCGGATGCCCAAGAGCACCAAAGGAAAATGGTTCACTCAGTTGGTCCTGTTGTGATGAGCGAGGGCTTGAGTTGCCGGTGTTGCCTCTCGACCATGCCATTGGCGGACGGATGGTAGGCTGTTGTGGGGATGTGGAACATTGCAAGCATTTTGGCCAGTGATGAGAAGAATGAGATTTGGAAATGCATGCTACGGTCCGTGGTGACAATGCAAGGGCTGCCGCACCGTGAAATCCAGTGGTGAACGCTTGTGCCACGGTTTGTGCGGTGATGTCCGATATCGGGATCGCTTCTGACTATCTGATAAAGCGATCCACGCGTGTAAGCACATATCGGAACCTTTGGAATGGTGGGAGCGGTCCAACAACATCCACTTGCTCGTGGTCGAAGCGGGCATCTGGTGGTTTGAAGAGAAGTAGCGGACTTTTTGTATGACGCTGAGCCTTGGAGCGTTGGCAAGAGGTGCAAGACCGCGTCCAGAAGCGAATGTCTTGGTTACTGTTGGGCCAAACATATTTCGAGCAGATGAGTTGTTGGGCTGCTTGAATACCAGGATGGTTCAGGTCATGGAGTGGGTGGAAGATGGGGCGTCGAAAAACGGGAGGGATGTAAGGTCGTGGCGTACCCGTGGCGTGTCGCAGACCACCTCGCAGTTTGCAAGTGGTAGTAATACAGGTCGAAGCTACAGTGAGGTGGAGGACCCTTGCAGTCTCTGCAACTCGGCATCATTCTGATGAGCTTTTTCCAGTTTGAAGAAATCGAGGTAAGGTGACGCAGTGATTCTCTCGGCGTGTGACGGGCACCTGCCGCCTCGTTGTTCGCCCCCAGATATGTGGCGCAGATCAGTTGTATATTCAGATATATACGCGAGGTGGCGAATCTCTCAGGTCAAATACGAGGTTCGATTAGCGTGGAAGGCGAGGGTGAGGGTCTTGCGGACCGTAAGGACATGAAATCCCGGCCTTCCAGGAACTGTCTGTAATGTCGTACTGTTGCATCGGCAAAGAGTTCGCGACCAAACGTGCTGTAACGTGTCTCCGCCGGCTTTAACTTATGTGAGAAAAATTCTAGCTGAAACCACTCCGCCTGATTTTACTGTTGAAGCACGGCTCCCATTGCGACATCCGAAGCGTCGACTATAAGTT
Organism: Ixodes scapularis; assembly: GCF_016920785.2. NCBI lineage: Eukaryota > Metazoa > Arthropoda > Arachnida > Ixodida > Ixodidae > Ixodes > Ixodes scapularis. The sequence goes on along the minus strand of NW_024609857.1, from coordinate 172,969,650 downwards.
TCGTGGGTGCGTCTGGTCGTGGATAGGCGAGAAGTGCCGCGTCGACAAGAGCTTGCTTTGCAGTCTTGAATGCCTTCTCTGCCATCGAATTCCATTCGGCCGGTGATGTGGGACCTTTTGGTTAGCGCAGTAGATCTGGTAAGGGCTTGAGAATTTGGGCACAGTTGTTAATAAAGCATCGATGGAAGCTGACAAGGCCCAAGTATTTTCGTAACTTACAAAGGGACTTGGGTTTGCAGAAATTTCCTGATGGCTTCATTTTCGAAGGTAACGGGGAAATACCTTCGGGTGTCACTCGGTGTCCTAGGAACTCGAGGTCGGACGTTCCGAAGACACATTTTGATGCGTTGACGACGAGTTCATAGTTACGTAGCTGCCCAAAGAGTAAGCGCAGATGTTCGTGTTCTCCCGGGGAACTGCTCGTGCAGTTCCCTCCGAAGGTGGCTATGGTAGATTCATTTGCTGCGATTAGATTTTTTTCTGTCTGCTTAGCTCGCAGTGTGTTACGGATATCTGTTAATTTTTGTATTGTTCCTAACATTCGTGTTAATACTCCCCCTATGTAATGTCCGAAAGGGCCCTTGGGAGAAATAAATAAATAAATAAATGAAGAGGTCGTCAAAGTATGCAAAGACGAAGGGCAGCCCGCCACTTCGTGCGTGAATCGTTGAAATGTTTGTGCCAAATTTCTAAGCCCGAAGAGCATTCGCACAAACTCGAATGATCCCAACGGCGTGGTGACAGCAGTTTTCGGATTGTCAGCTGGCTCAATAAGTATGTGGTGGTAAGATTCTACTAAGCCCGCCTAGCTGCAAATGCAGGTCCCGTTGAGTTTCTCTGTGAAGTCATGCAGGTGTGGTAGATGGTAACGATCTGGCAACGTGCTGGCGTTGAGAGCGCGAAAATCGCTGCACGACCTCCAGTGTCCTGGCTCCTTTTTGGGCACCACGTGTAGAGGTGATGCCCAACTGCTGTTCGACGGCCGAATGATTCCGAGCTCGAGCATGTGCTCGAATTCCCGTCGAGCCGTTTGGAGTCGTTCACCGAAGAGGCGGCGAGGTCGTCCGTATACAGCCGGACCAGAGGTGACGATGGTGTGAGTCACAGCATGCTTGGTCAGTTGTGGCATGCTGAAAGGCCTAGTGACTTCTGGGAAACTCGTTCTTCATAGATGCAAGTCCCCTTAATGGTAAAATTTGGCGTATGCCAAGGGATGAAGCGGTTGCAGACATGCCATTTACAGCCAGACCTGTCGTATTGTCGAGAAGACGACGGTGGCGCATGCTCACATCAAAGTTAAAGTTAGGCAAGAAGTCAGATCCTAGGGTGGGACACTTGACGTCAGCGATGATGAAGAGCCACCTGAAAATTCGACGTAGTCCTAGGTCAAGAGTCACTGATCGCATACCGAAGGTGGGTATGGTAGATTCATTTGCTGCAATTACGTTTCTGCCTTTATCCAGGTGTCTTCTTTCTGCTGCTATGGGTGAGATGACGGACGCTTCGGCGCCGGTGTTGGCAAGAAGTCGACAGCCCGTGAACCGATCAGCAATGTAGAAAACGCGGATTGCTGCTGGGCCGGAGTCACTTACCGCTTTAAGTGACTGGCCGGGGTGTTTTCCTTCCAGGCACATGGGGGGGGGGGGGGGGGGGTGACGCTTAAGGGGTCGCTGTCCGTACTTCCGGTGGTACCAGCAGGTACTCGAACTCGGTGACGGCGATCGCGCTCGAGCGGAAGACGTGTTCCTCCGGTGGGAAGGGCTGCGTTGCGAAAAACTCCGTGTTCCACCGGCAGATTTTCGTAAAGACGCGACGGTCGCTGTCAGCTGGCCGATCATTGCTTGAAGTTCCTGTGTGGCAATTTTCGTGGACTGAGGTTCTGTCAGCACAGTTACCGTCGGTACCGCGTACTCCGCCACAGGGTCTGCCATTTCCGCAAGACGGTCCAAGGACATGTCATTTGATGGTGCTAGGACCATACGAACGCCTTGCGGTAGCCGTTGCAAGAACAGTTCCCGTAAGATGGAGTTGTTTACGTCGGAGGCCTGTTCGCTAAGAAGCTGGCATAACCGGTGCAGGAGTTGCGACGGCCGTTCGTCCCCGAGCTCCTCAGTTGTCAGAAGACGTTGGAGTCAACTGGTGGTGGATTCTGACTTCCTCAGTAGAATAGTGGCCTTTGGTTAGTCGTATGTATCTGCAGGTACGGTCGCCGTGAGCTCATCGTCGAGTTCGCCAGCGATGTCAGGTGGCAGGGCGGATACTACGTTGTAGTATTTGGACAGCTGGGCACTGACGCACTTCAAGTTAACTTGGGCTACTACTGCCTGAGGAAACCAAGATCTAGGGTTCTTTGCCTAAAATGGTGGAAGTCGTAGCTATACTTTGGCCAGCGCTGTGTTCTCGGAAGATGTCTGGTCCACCGAGTTGTTCGATGTCCCGTGCTCGTCCGCGCGACGAGACCCGTCGGCTCGGTTCATGACCCTGAAGTGCGGACCGGGATAGGGACAGGGCAATGGACGCTGGTCAGCGGATGAGTTTGCTGATGTGTCGAGGTTGGTATCCGCCTTCGGAGGTCTCCAGGTCACCAATTGAAGTGGCCAAGGTGGCCCTTCATTTAATTACAGGAGATAGTTTTAAGATGTTGCCCGGACCGAGAACCAGACACCTAATAGTGCTGCCGTGGAAGCATTTCTACAGTGATCTGCTCGAGTAATATCTCGTGGCTTCTTTTTCTTTCAACCGCGCAAAAAAAAAAAGAATAGTCGTTAGTTGTTTATACAGCAGAAGTTTATACACGGGAACACTTAACTGCAGTTACGCTAAACCACAATTAGCGCACAATACTTGCCGATAACATTCTGCGGCGATGCAGTCAGAGCTGTGGGCGAACGTGCGCTTGAGCATCTTGAGCACCCATCAAAAGAGTTCACGCGCTCTCTTCACTTCTTTTGAAATAGCTGTCCGAGGGTATAGTGCGGCATCTGTGCTGCCACGTAACCGCAGTTAAAGCTCAGTTAACCGCGGTTAAGGGTGCCCGTGTAACAGGGGTATAACAGGGGTATTAGTCTACCTAGGGTGCCTTCATGTGCGCTTTGCTTAGGGTGGTGGCATCTCGCCATTTTGTCTCACACGTTTATTTTTATTTTTTGTTCAGAAGCGCGTGAAAGGGCGTGGCCCTGCACGCCTTTTTGGCGTTGACTGTAATATGGCGACATTTTGTTTTCGTTGATTTCTTTGTATTTTCCCCTTGAGCGCGTACTGTCGGCATTGGGAACTACAAAGGGTGGCATCACCCTAAACAGAAGGACATTGAGGCACCCTAAGTCTACCGGAACATGGCGACAATGTTACCCGCTGTAGATAAGCAATTTAGCCAGTGCGGTACAACCACTAGCCTGGGGTCTTTAACGTGCATCACGCAGTAGTGATACACGACCGCACGCCGGTACGATGCTCAGCCAGATCGAAACGGGCAGGGGTGCGGTTGAACCCCGGATCCCTGGGTTCTGCAGCGCGAGCTTTCGCTCCACGTGCTCCGAGCTGGTGTGCGCTGGCTCCAGTGTGCGCTAGCCCACTCGGCCACCGATCCCCCTTCACCCGCGCACTGGGGCGCGTCTTTTCGCGTGGCTCGCTTTCTGTGAGCCACATTGCTATCGCGAACACCCAATCGCTACAGTTTCTTCCAAAATATAGGTTGTTGTGCGCTGTTATATCTACGTCATGTTTGCTATTTCCAAGCAAACGCATGTCGTATAGACCAAATCAAGTCTCTGGCGTCACAAAACTACGGTGGCGCTGCCGTCGGCAATGCGCATACGCAGAAGCTTCGCTTCACGCGGACCTGGTTTCTGCGCCTCGCAATGCCCTTACCTGGTGTAGGCAAACGCGGGCTAGTTTGGAAACACTGTGTTGGTGTATAGAAGCGCACGTTTCAAGCGATCCGTTTCAGGGACGCTAGAAAAATTGTACATTTACATTAGGTGGCGCCACGCCCGAAAACATAGCGTGGCGCCACCTGACGGGCCTATCGTCGTGACGTAGCATGGGGGATCACGTGACCGTTTCCTGCACTCTGCGTCAAGGGTGGAGTGTCTCGGTTTTCACTTTTTTAATACTACGGGTCTTTAAGGCTTCTTTTAACCCAATGTTTCGTTTCACTACTCGTCCCAGTCAAGTTCCCAAAATCGGCTACCGAACGAATGCTTCCGTTGAGCCGGTTGCAGGCGAGCAGGGAGCCCGTCGCTGCACGGAAGCGCGGCGGCGAGGACCAGAGGGTTCGGGCCAAATTATTGTCGTTTTCGGCGGCTGTCTCGCGCACCGCAATAGATGTTGACGAAGTGCGACCAACCGTTGAAAGTAAGCGAACTTTTCTTTTATTTGACTAGGCGTTTTGTTACAACTGTGTACCCCTTTTCAGTTACGCTGCCTGTAAGTAGCTTCAATACGTTCGTGGACAAGGCCCACCAAACATCCCGGCTATTGCTCGAGGGCGGAAGAGTTCTTGAAGCGAGACACGTGTCCTCTTGCAGCATCAATAAGCTAGGTAAGGATTGCTACACGTTCATTGAATTCGTTCTCCAAACATCGGCACTCACTTCGGACCTACACGAGCTGGAGGTAACAATGAATGGAAGAAGCATGTAATGAACGCATGCGTGGCATCACTCTCTGTGGCTCCTTTTTGTGTTTGTCGCTTACGAGCCAAATGCGAAAGAGCGTCGATCTCTGACGTGCGCCCTCCTTGTGGAGGATCACTAAAATAACTTCAGAGCATTTACCAAACATCTGGCTCCAACCGCATGAACGAAGTCTTCATCTCAAAAGTGCTTGCTCCACACTGTTGAACTCTTAATGCCGGTTCACACATACAGCGGAGCGCTAAGTTAGCGCTACGTGTGCGCTCCAAGGAGCGCTCATGTGGCGCTTCCTAGCGCGTGAGATAGCGCTCTCTTAGCGCTTCAGAGTCTCTCTGTTAGCGCTACAGAAGCGCTCTCACGGTCCTTGTGCCGTGCTTGCTGCTGCGGAACAGCGCGTACACGGCGATTTCTTTGTTGTTGTTTTTCCTCTGGCATTGAAAGAAAAGGAAGTAAAAAAGCCGCTCTCCAAGCAAAGCATCGGGCAGGCGATCCATGCAGAATCCTGGACTCTCAGTGACTAATTGATTGGGTACGATCTCATCGCTTTCTATTCGATATGCGTGACCCTGGTTTCAAAGACACGCAGTTAAATACCTTCGAAAGAGCTCTGTCTCGGTCCCTCGGTCTGGGAATATGGTTCGCCGGATACCCGCCGGTCTCGGTGCCGAAAAATTTCGCGCCCCCAGAAAACTTTTTTGTGTGCTTCTGGGCGTTAAGTCGTCCACACACATATGCACTAATTGAGTATGTAAGAGCATTTGTCGCGTTTCTATTTCGGCGTCGCACATGTCCTCCATGGTGCTGCTGATGCACATCCAACCACATGAACCGAAACGGCAGTGCACGCGCTAATCGGCAGCACCGCGGTACAAGAAGCGCTACTGAAGCGCTAACAAGGCTCCACCGAAGCGCTAACAAGGCGCTACCGAAGCGCTAACAAGGCGCTACCGAAGCGCTAACAAGGCGCTACTGGAGCGCTAGCAAGGCGCTACAGGAGCGCTAACAAGGCGCTACTGGAGCGCTAACAAGGTGCTAATGGAGCGCTAATCACGCGCTATGTTAGAACAAAGTCACGCGCTAGGAAGCGCCACATGAGCGCTGACGCAGCGCTAACTTAGCGCTCCGCTGTATGTGTGAACAGGCCTTTAGAGTTTAATTTGCCCGGTCTCCGTTTCACAAGCCATTCCGTTTGCAGCTGCTTCTTCTTTGGGGGGATCTAGAAGGTGATGTTTGGGTCGGTCGCGTAACTGCGGTGTTGCGGCACCGAACAGTACTTTAACATTGCTCCCTGAGCTCGACACCTGCCGAAGCTGATCCACGCGTGTATGATCAGGCTTCAAACACAGAAAAAACACGTGAAAGTACCGAGCGAACTGTTTCCGAAGACCACAACCAAAAGCAAGACGGAATTGCTGGCCTTATCACGTGATCCCTCATCCTACGTCACGGTCGAGTGATCGCAGCGCTCCAATCGTTCCCGCTCGGGGCCAATAGTAGCGTCATTTTTCTCAGGGGTTTGGAGACAGAGCTACTACAAATATGTTGCAACTGGGGATGTTACGAACTTTCGTCGAGCCTGATATTTACGTCGAACTTCAAGGTTCGATTGGTATGACGAACCTTCGAACTTTTAACCAGGTTCTTCAAGGTTCAGCCTTGTGGGGCTGTGTGGCTAGACTTTTGATGCAAGCACGTCCAGGTTTGGAGAAAATGTGTTTTTTTTTTTTTTTCGGAATAGGTTATTTCTCTTTTTATAATAAGATAGGTCAACGGAGCATAATTCTAATAACTTAAAAGATAATAACATATATTATTCTTGCTATATTACCGAAAAAAAACAGCGCTGCCCTTAATAAAAGTAGAATGTTTGACTTGATCATTTCGTCATCACCATCCAATCTAAATCCAACTGAGCCAGCTCGTCGCGCAAGCGCGTAACAGTCAAACCCGAGTCGAACTTCTTTAATGCCGAATAAGAATTCGAAACCGTCGAACCTTGTCGAACTCGCACCTTAACCGGTTCACGAAGTCCATTTTTCACTGCCTTGATCGTACTCTCCCCCCTCGCCGTTTATGCGGCGATTGGACGGGGGGAGGGGGGGGGGGAGGGGGAGACTGTAACGAGACGTTCGTTGTTTTATATCCTAACTATTTATTGACATTATTTACACGTTGGTTCTAATAGCTGTCGAAGTACGACATGGCTGCCCTGCTGATCACCCGAGAAGAAGTGCCCGAGCCCCCTTGGCGTATTCTTCTTCATCCGCTGCCGTGGCTTCTATCTGGTCGCCACACTACTCCCCCTTCAGTCTGTAGGACGTTTGTGGAAGAAAGAAATGGACCTTGCGTCGCGGAGAGTTGCTGTGGAAGTGAGTCAAACGCAAAACACATGCGCGTCAAAACCGTCCGATCCGGCGTGCGAACTGTCGAGAAGATGGCTGCTCCGAAACGCCGCACAGGTCGGTTCGCGACACATGGTTTCCGACGCCTCGTTGAGTCGCTCCGTTCAGCTCCGCCCAGTTTCGGGTATCCATCTACCGAATGGATGGATGGATGCTAATGGCTATATTTATAACGGGCGGTAGCTCGCGCCACCTAGCCTAGAAAAATAAAATACTTCCCTCGCCCTTCTTGGTTTTTCTGACTTTAAACAAACATAATATTTTTATTATATTCTATTAAAGTGTGGGCGTGTGAAGATTTTCCGCGAGGCTACTTTTCTGCTCAACATCACATAATGGCGATAGACCGCAGCGGACCTTACGAGCCATCCCAGCGAAGCGAGCACTGCGTACAAATCACGTGACTACGTACCGCGCGCATTGCTGCGTCTCTTCCAAAGTTCACGTGACACTCACATGACATTGAAATGGCTCGTAGCGTCCGCTGCTGTCCATTGTAAGGTGAAACAGAGTATATTTGGGTTTCGACGGTCTCGATCGGTCCCAGAAGGCAAGCTTGCTTTGGCGCGCGAAATCTGCAGCTCGTTTTGTGCGCGCGGGAAAACTCGATGGCCTCCGTTTCCTTCACAACCACGAATAACGTCGCGTGACGCACCGCGCACCGCCACATCCGCTCCCCCAGTCACGTAGCGCCTCCTCGCCCGATCGGTCCGAAAGTCACGTGACAACATGACCTTCGCGCCATCCGTGCTGCCATTGGCTGCGGCCCTCCGAAAATCGGACAACGGTGCGGCGATATCTGGCAAGTTGGTCGCACGCCGGCGCCGGACGGAGCCCCCGTCCGACGCTCCGGTGCGACGAAAACCCTCGGCTCCCGGACTTCGTTATGGCAGTTCGCACGTCGGATTGGACAGTTTGGGCGCCCATGTGTCTCGCGCTTCATAGTAGTTGTGGACAGTTGGGTGGGTTCCATATGGGCAGGCTTGAGTCTGTCAATCGATATGGTTTGTTGCTTGCCGGTGAAGGCTTCGGCGAACAGTATAGTCTCTTACAAAAACGTGGCTTGTCTTGGTAAGATCCTTACTAATAAAAACTGGCCGTGGTGATCGCCGTAATGGGGATATTGGTCGCAGTTTTGACATGGTGTCTTTGAGCCGATGAGCATAGTTGGTTGGGTCCGGAGGAACCGCTGGTCCCATGGGGGTGAAAAAATCTTCTAGAGGGCGCAGGGACATTCCGTATACGAGCTCCGCAGGAGTGCATAAAAGTTCTTCCTTGAATGCCGTTCGCAGGCCCAGAAGTACCAGTGAGAGCGATTCTGTTCAATGAGGGTTATCTTGACGCGCCATGATTGACGCTTTTAGCTGGCGATGAAATCTTTCAACGAGACCGTTGGCTTGTGGATGGTAAGCCCTCGTTCTTAGTCGACTGGTGCCAAGAAGACAGGTGAATTCGCTGAAAAGTGCAGACTCAGACTGCCGACCGCGACCTGTGGTGAGAGTGGCCGGCACGCTACACCGTGAAATCCAGATTTGAATAAATCCTTTAAGACAGTGCTTGAGCTGTGATGCTGCTAATGGGGAGGACCTCTGGCCATCTGGTGAAGCGGTCAATGGCGGTTAGTATATATTTGTTGCCTTGTGATTCAGGTAGTGGGCCGACTATGTCTAGGTGCACATGCTCGAAACGGGTACTCGGATTAGGAAAAACAGCTGGTGCAGTGTGCGTGTGCCGTGAACCTTGGCTCGTTGGCAAGGAAGGCAGCTGCGAGCCCAGTTTTGAACATCAACGTTGATGCTAGGCCACGCGTAACGCGCGGTTATTAGCATCTGTGATGCACGGACACCGGGATGTAACAGCGCATGGAAGGAGGCAAAGACTCGTCGTCGTAAAGCGATTGGAACAAATGGTAGAGGGGCACCAGCTTGACGTATCACACACCAACGGGTGTGAGAGTCCAGGTATTGTGATCTCTCGAAGAACTAAGGCACCTGGTGTAGTTCTGAGCCTGGTTAACTCTGCGTCATTATGTTGATGTCCCAAAAGTGTAGCACTTGTGAGGTTTAGATTATCTGAGTTTTGGGTGATAACTGCTCGAGACAAGGTGTGGGCAACAATGTTATCAGTCCCTTTTATGTGCCCAATGTCTGTGGTGTCCGGAAACTCAGAAATGAACGACATTTGCCGCTGTTCCCGAAGAGAGTGAGTTCCACTGTCTGGCTTGTGAGATTGTATGGCGCCTGCCAAGGGCTTGTGATCCGTAAAGATGTGAAATTGCCGAGCTTCCAGAAAATAACTGAAATGACGGATAGCGGAGTAAACAGCCAGGAGCTCACGATCGAAAGTGCTGTATCGGCGTTCCGTATCGGTTAACTTGCGAGAGAGGAAGGACAGTGGTTGTCATACACCCTTGTGGAACTGCTGGAGTACCACTCCAAGGGCGATGTCGGAGGCGTCGGTGACAAGACATATTGGTGCTCCTGTTTTGGGATCATGAAGCAAGGTGGCACGTGCAATGTGTTGTTTGATGCTGCCGAACGCTTCATTTGTGGCATCTGTCCAGTTTAACGGTGCTGTTTTTACGGTTGGTAATATTTCTTGAAGAGGCTGAACAAGCTTCGCGCATCCAGGGACAAAGCGGCGATAGAAATCCACAAGCCCGAAGAAACCCCGTAGTTCACGCGCTGTTTGGGGCTGGGGTACTCTTTTATAGCCTTTACTTTTGAATAGAGTGGACGAATGCCGTGACGATCAATTTGGTGGCCTAGGAATAAAACGCTGGGCACACCTAAGTAAGATTTTCTTGGTTGATCATTAAGCCGTGCTCAACCAATTTTCCAAAGAGACATCGTAAGTGGTCTTGGTGTTCTTGCTCGGTGCGACTTGCGACAAGAATGCCGTCTGTAGGCATATACGAAAGGCATTCCTCTGAGGACTTGGTCGAGAAATCGTTGAAATGTCTGCCACCGTTCCTCAGGCCAAAGGGCATTCGAAGAAATTTGAAGAGACCGAACGGTGTTGTTGTTGCTGTCCTGGGAATGTCCTCTAGAGCCATGGGAATTTGAGGGTAAGCGCGAACAAGGTCAATGGTGGAAAAAATTACCACTCGGTCGAGAATTGCTGCTGCATCGTGTATGTGGGCTACTGGGTATCGGTCGGGTACGGTGGCTTGATTAAGAGCTCTACAGTCCCCGCAAGGACGCCAGTCACCTGGTGTTGATTTTGGCACCATGTGGAGCGGTGATGCCGAGGGCCGACAAGTACTGTACTGCCAAACAGGCCAGCTCCAGCATGTGGTCAAAGGCCTGTTTAGCAGTACAGTACTTGTCGGGAGGGAGCCTCTGGGGTTGAGCGTGAACTGGAGCGCCGGTTGTTTCAATATGGTGCTGGATGTTATGCTGTGCGTGGGTAGTAAAGGTGCAGGGACGAACCAGGGATGGAAACTTCGCAGAACTTCTGCGTACTGAGAGTTGGAAACGGAGAGGAGAAAGTCCTATCGACTGGAATTTTGTCCGAACTCCAGATACTGCCAGATGCGTTGTGTAACCAAAAAGACGGCGGCCGCGCACATCGACCAGGAGGTTGAATTTCTGCAGAAAGTCTGCTCCGAGAATTGGGTATTGCGTGTCTGCAACAATTGATACCCAACGGAGGATGCGACGCAACCCGAGGTTGATGGTGATAGTTCCCAGCCCATGTGTAGGGATGGTGGTGCCGTTTGCGACCTTTAGCTTCGAAGGTTGTTGTTTACCACGGTCTTGAAGGGATGACGGTACCACCGAAACTTCAGCACCAGTGTAGACCAGAAAACGTGCTTTTGAGTCTTTGTCGGTAAAGAAGAAGAGACATGGACGACTGTGTAACTGGCCAGCATCGCTCGTCGTCTTTAGTAGCCGGCTGGATTGTTTCCCTTCTTCTGGCAGGTACATTTTCGTGCGTCAGCGCCGAAGGTGCGATGATACCAGCACTGTTGTGTGGAAGGTCTATGAGACTCGCTAAATCGACAAGTCGGGTAGGGACTTGTCCGTCGGAGAGGTGAATGCGAAGATCGAAAGGCAAAGACCATCTTCGTGAGCTCGTCCACGCGACGTAGAATGCTGGTGCAAAAATTAGCAAGGATTTTCTTTGGTTGTGTTACTTGGTTGACACCTGAAGTATTTGAAACGTCGTTAATTCGATCGGCCAACTTCGCCAAGTCCTTTTCGGTAGCGCTGTCATATGATGCCAACACCACCTAACAAATGCCGACGAATCTCAAGTGTCCGGAGGTGTCATTGGAACCACGATAAGTGGCCACCTACCAATTTATATGCTTGTCGACTCGAAGGTCCGGATACAGAAAGATGGAGATGACTGCCCACTTTATTATCGAAATATCACTGCAGAAAATCTAGGTCCATTTGAACCTGAGATTTGCCGTACTGATTGGAGCACGGTGTTGTCCAGTGTTTCAGCTGACGAGGCATATGATTACTTTATTAGGATTTTTACAAAGATATATGAAAAGATTTTTCCGTACAAAAAAACAACTTGCCCAAAGGAAGGCTCGGAAGCCTTGGGTGACAAAGGAGATAATCAAAATGATGACTAAAAAGACGCTCTCTACAACAAATTGATTAAATCCAGAAAATCAGGTGTGCTGCCATTATTTAAAAAGCAGCGAAATGCTGTGACAAGTGCTTTACGTAAGGCTAAGCGTGCGTATTTTTATGCTGCGTTTGAAAATGAGCGACGAATAGATATTATATGGAAGAAGCTTAACTCATTTCTCCGCCGTGGCCCTTTCAAGTCTACAGCCATGAAGCTCAACATGGGGGGAGACGAGAAGTAGTTTGGCGTTGGCTGAAATATTTAATGACTATTTTGTAAACATTGTAAAGAATGGTAACGCTGCCGATGAATTACCATTTGTGAAAGGTGTCTCTGACACACTTTAGTAACTAATACAGATAAAGCGAAAGCAATACTTTTTTAATCCAAAAATACAGTGTTTTCATCTACTCAAGGGCTCTCTCTCCAAGGACGAAATATTGACTTTGTACAAAATTTGCAGGTTCTTGGTGTGATATTTAATGAGTACACGAGCTGGGACGCCGAAGTTCAATGCATATATGCATTGAACTTCGGCGTCCCAGCTCGTGTACTCATTATAGCTGGCAGACTTTCAGAAGTTGTGGGCACTATTTATAAATCCCGTCATATATTACTCCTTTCGTTCTTAATTCTTCTTTATAACTCCCTCTTTTACTCTTGCTATAATTATTGGTTCCTTGTTTGGGGTAGCACAACGGTTAAAAATATGCATCACTTGCATGGTCTCTAGAAGAGAATAATTCGAATTACGTGCAGGGATGGGCAGTATTTCAAATACAAGTATTTGATATACGTATTTCAAATACTTTGTGTATTTGGAATTTGTATTTAATTACAAATTAGGTAATGTATTTGACTTGTGTATTTAAATACTAAAACGTGGGTATTTAAAATACAATTGTAATTAAATACAATTTTGTGGGCGAAAATACATCCCTCAAATTTATTGTCACTGTCCAGAGCAGGAAGAAAACTGCGTTCTGCACTGAATGCAGTGTCTCTCAATCAAGCACAAGCGTTTAGTGACTTTGGGATTACGGTGCTAGTCCAGGGCAAGAATAGTGATGAAATCGACGTTCACAGGCAGACTGGCTAAATAAGTGCCTGTGACAACTTGTGATGCTTTCCAGCCTGGTTTCCATCCATATTTTTGCCTGGAACATTCTAAATGCGCGGGTCGTCCTGATTTTCGTAACTGGTGCGAGTTGCAACTATAAAAAATTCTCTAGCTAGTGCTGCGCGTCTTGGTCGTCTCGGTTCTTTGTTGGTCTATACCAAAATGTAATCGACAAAAAAAGCTGCTTGAAGCTCTGTACTTTTTTCACCTATTACGTTCAAGCTGATTACAATTTTTGTGGTTATATTTCGATTACGTTACTAGAGCCTCGCATACTAACTCCCGAGTGTGCGACGCAAAATTAAAATGAGATACCCAGAAACCCCTTGCAGGTGCCCTGAAGTCGCTGACGTAAATTTTGAGGAATGTATTTGGAAAAGTATTTGGAGGAGACGAAATACATTTGGTCGTATTTGTATCTTGTATTTAAATGCTTTTTTGGAAATGTAATTAGGTTTGTAATTAAATACATTTTCGACGAAGTATTTTGTATTTGGATTTCGATACATATTTGCATTTTTTGCCCATCCCTCATTACGTGCAATGCAGAGTTCAACGCCTCACACATTACAACTTTTCAAAAACCGTCATATATTTCCAGTTACAAGGCATAATTATGAACTTCTTCTAACATATCAAACGTCTGCAAGGCAAAATCAACTTGTTTTTCTCTCAATCGCCAATATGAAGCGGAGGGTGCCTGCATATGCAGGCCGTTGTGTTGACACATGGTCAACGCCTCGCTCGAGAACAGGCTGCGGCCTCCAGATGTTGCAGTACTCGTCGCCTAATAGTATAAACAAAACACATAGACAGGGCACAGATTTGATGAGTTTGAGCAGAAAGGATAGTCGTTCATTGTTTCTCTAGTTTTATTTGCACATATTCTTGATGGTACCTCCGACCTGCAAGAAAGGTTCGTGATGTACGTCAATTTTTTTTTATATGTTGTGTGTTTTGATTTCATGTAAACCTTGTTCTACGGCTCACTAGTATGTAAAATAGTTTCTCTCGTTGCTGGTGGGGAGGAGAAACTGTCAAGCGACAACAGTCTGCTTTGTTTTTCTTTCTCCCCCTTTCCCCTGGAGAGAAACAATAAAGCTGAAGTTGAAGTCATGCGGACATCATTCGAAAGACGTTGGAGGAATATATCACGGAATAATGTGCCGTCGATTGTGGCGTTAGCGAGCAACTGTTTAATCCGGCGGAGTAGCTGTGATGGTGTTTTATCTCCTAACTCCTCTGCAGTAAGCAGCCGCTGAAGTCTTCGTTGCCCCGAGAGGCCTGTACGACGGACAAGCTCGTCCTTAAGGACGTCATAAGAGCTCACTGGAGAAGGAGCGATGATGATATCGCGGACCTCAGCTGCATCTGTGGATGATAGTTCACACACCACGTGATGAAATCTTCTGTTTTGGTCTGTGATTCGCCTTAACACGAACTGCGATTCCACCTGAGCAAACCATTATTGTGGATCTGCCGGCCAGAATGATGGCGGTCGGATCTCAAGGGCTGTTACCTGCAGTGGATCGACAGGGGCAGGTACATTTGTTGCCCTCTCGGTGCGTCTGGTTGCGATGTTCCTCGTCCGGGTCACCGCTTGTAACAAGTCGTTCGTTGCTTTATATGCTAACTATTTATTTACATTATTTACACGTTGGTTCTATGGACTGTCGAAGTACGACATGGCTGCCCTGCTGATCACCAGAGCAGAAGTGCCCGAGCCCCCTTGGCGTCTTCTTCATCCGCTGCCATGGCTTATATGTGGTCGCCACAAGACGAATATCTTTTCTGTATAAAATCGAGGTCATACTTCGGTGGTGTAGTTTAGAGCTATTAACCGACAAATACTGAAAGGACGACCGGCAGAGTCACATTGCATTAGCGTTATGATTAAGCTTAAATGACACGCGCACCGCGCAACATAGCGCCAACACGTCTTTCCCTCTTGTTTACACCAGGTGTGTGTAATAACGCAGCCTACAGCCTAGACCAGGGACCTTCAAACCTTCTGGCTAAGGGGCCAAATCGGGGACCTGTCGCTGTCTCCAGGGCCGCGAAAAAGAAATAAGTAAATATAAATGAGGAACGTTTAACTAGACAATTCTTTAGATACGCATTTAAATACAAAATTGACAGTTACAGATGAAAAGAATAATATAGGGTGTATGAATATATCTACTTTATTTATTAATCTAATATTTAGTTTGTTATGACATTGGACAATAATTGGGAACAAGAAAACCAGGCATGCATAGAAACTTTAGCGTGTTCCTACAGGGCAGAATACCAATAAGAATGATAGGATTGATGCTAGCAATATGCTATATATACAACACAAAGCACGATGTATATATGGGAACTCAAAGGAGTGTTAACATACGTTGTTATACAGATATGAAACAGGGGACTAATAATACAACTGCTGCTACTAATAATATTCATAAAACTTCTTTAGTATACCGTGCTTCAAAACGATCGAAGTCTTGATATGATGATGCTGATGACGACAATGTCTAATGAATAATAAAGATCCACCAATAGATCTTATTCCAAAAATAATAAGTATTCCTTATTCTAAATTTAGATTAAACGGAAATGTATTACCTGGGCCCGTTTGCTCGAAGCGCTAACCGCTGCTAAAGTTAGCCGCACTACCTAGGAGACGGATTTTTAAATCACGTGATTGGCTTGGTAGGGATGCGGGGAAACATGGCGGTGCCCCGGTGAGTGAGCGCCGCTCGCTTTAAAAATAATATGTCGTTGTAGCTGCAATATCGGACGCGTTAGTCGCCAACGAATGGTGCAGGAGGCTTTCGCTTTGCCTTACCTCACTTTAATCGCAAAGCATGAGCAATGACCTCGTCGCATTTTTAGATAGTATTTCGATTCTGGCCATTCCTAACCCTAAATGAACGCAATAATTGCCGGCATTGCAACGTTTCTGGAAAGTGAATTGCCCTGACTCAATCGGCCGGGTATTGATAGCACACAAAAAAAGCAGACAGCGTCCCAATAGACCTTTTTCTCAATTTCCCAAGCACCAAGGTGCATGCTACGAGTGTCTAGTTACACACGTTGCACGTGCTGGCGTCTGCAGTAGTAATTATTCTAAAGCAAAACGTCTAAAACAAATTTTGCCTCACACGCCCGTTCGTCAAAGCATATATTATGATTATTTTCTTCGAATTTTTTGTAAGAGGAAGGCCAGCGCCCGCAGACCGTAGAATTACACTTCCAACGTGCTGTCAATACCCGGCCGATTGAGTCAAGGCAATCCGCTTTCCAAAGACGTCGCCATGCGGACAATTATCGCGTTCATTTAGGCTTAGGAATGTCCAGAATCGAAATACTATCTAAAAAATGCGGCGAGTCATTCCTCATGCTTTGCGATTCAAGTGAGGTAAGGCAAAGCGAAAGCCTCCTGCACCCTTCGTTGCTGACTAACGCGCCCGATATTGCAGCTACAACGACATACTCGTTCTTAGGCGAGCGGTGATCACTCACCGGGGCACCGCCATTTTTCCCCGCATCCCTACCGAGTCAGTCACGTGATTTCAAAATCCTTCTCCTAGGGACTGCGGCTAATACCCGTGCCACACGGGCAACTCGAATGCCATTTACAACGAATGACATTCGTGTGATTGACGAAACGACTCGCGATCTGTCGCGCGTGGAATGCGCCAAGCCCGGATCGTCGCGCGCTGATTGGCCGATCGCTCGAATGTCATTCGTTGTAAATGGCATTCGAGTTGCCAGTGTGGCACGGGTATTACTTTTGCCGCGGTTAGCGCTTCGGGCAAACGGGCCCAGGTGTACCACTCGCTGATGGTAGCTGTCAAATGGCCACGACATTTCAAGATTTCTCCTCGAGTTCATACTAGAGAAAAACTAATCTTTTTTTTTCGGTTGATATCGGTTAATGTCGGTCCCCGGTAAATAATTTACGGTTATGGTTACGGCTTATATAAATTTCAAATAGCGGATTCGTTCCGGAACCGGTTACTGAAAAATTTCGTTTCTCAATGGCTTTCGGTTTTGGTTACGGTTGCGGTTTGGGACCCTGGCTACAGCAGGTTCTAAACAGGACGTTTCCGCGCAGGGCGGCGCTGCACATTTTGCAATTACAATTGAAAACGAGCGTGTTGGTTAATAGATACAAAACTTGAAAGTATAAAACAGAGAGGACGAGGACGGGAACAGGACATCTTTCATTTAGCAACAACATAGAATGGCACAACGATAAAAAACCGCCCCCCAAGGGTCTCAACGTTCTCAAAGAGGGAAAGGAGATACTAGTTATGAAGGAAAGGGAATACCCTAAAAGAAAAGTTTGTAAAGCGCGTCAGTAATCGAGTTATTTTTCGATTAGTTAGAATTAACCTTGGTCATTGTCAGTGATAATGCAGAATTATTCTTGTTTGCAGTCCAAAAAGAGAATTGTACTATAAATATAAGAGATTAAAAATCTGTAGCGTCACGACGAGGTGTCAGTATTCTAATCATCTCTGGTGTTAAGAATTCGACCTCTGTCTTTGTCAATGATAATGACGGTGCAGAAATGTTGTTGTTAACAGTCCCCATGGCAAATGACTCGACGATTTCTCTCCCAAATCTGTTGTTGTGCCCGCCAGTATCTTAGTATTAGAAAAATGAGGAGTACAGTCATCGCATGTGCGGCTGTGAACGACAATGGGGTGATACGACTCAGTTGAAGCCTTTGATGCTTCCAAGTTATGTTCTCTGAGTCGGTGGTTGACGCATCTCCCAGTCTGTCCAATGTACTGACTGCCACAACTTAGTGGAATCGAATACACCTTCCTTTCTTCGCACTCTACGAACTTTTTTGCGTGTTTTACATTGCACCCTCGGGGACTGTCGCTCCCATTAACCTTTTGGCACATCTGTTTGAGGCGCATACGACAAGAAAAAACCACACTCGTGTCGAACTTGGACGCAATAGACCTTAGACGGTGCGCAGAATTGTGCATGTAGGGAATCACAGCCAAACGACCTTTCTTTTTTAAAACAACTTGCGGAAGTTGTGGCTTGATAATGAACCTCTCAAGGGTGGAGCGAAGTAGGTCAGCAGGAAAGCCTGCTGACCTACTTCGGCACGTTGCAGCAGCAGAGGTTAGAAAAGCCTGCTTTTTCTAACCTCTGCTGCTGCAACTTGAGGCTACTTTCGGAGAAATGCGTGCATGACTTGGAGAATGAGGACTTGAAAAGTGACCTTACTATTCCATGCTTAACGGACTTGGAGTGAGCACTGGTGAAAGGGAGGACTGGCTTCTCCGACCTCTGCTGGAAGGCCCAACAAACACCTGAGGAATGAGGATGCAATCGTAAATCCAGAAATTGTAATCCTTCCACTGAAGGATTTTCCCGGGTAAAAGTAAGCCCTGCCGCACAGTCTTTGAAAACTTCAAAGATGCTGTCAGCGGACGCAGCATCTGGATAAATGACCAAGTAATCGTCAACATACCTAAAAACTAGGCAACCCTGGAAGGACTTTTTCAACTGATCGTTGATAGCCCTGTCAACAAAAAGAAGAAATATTTCGCTCAGGACAGGTGCGAGGCAAGAGCCTATACAAACTCCTTTCTTTTGTCGGTAAATATTTCCTTCGTATTCTACCAAAGTGGACTGTAAATAAGTATCTATCAGGTCGATGAAGCCCTCAACCGAAACACCGGAGGAATTTTGAAAGTCGCAAACTCAGTGTTCATGGATTGCATTAGTCACAGAATCTAAGAGGAGTTTTGGTTCTAGGCTGTAAAACATATCTTCAATGTCGAAGGACATAACTGAGTGCGGGATGGAACAAAAATGAAGCGAATCGAAGCGGGGGATTAATTCAAGGGAATTTTGGACTCTGACAGGCTAAGGGAGGATGATATTAGACAAATGTTTTTGTAGATAACGACCCAGGGGCTTTTGCCAACACCCAATTTCTGAAATTATGCTCCTGAAGGGAACTCCATACTTGTGAGTCTTTGCAGTAAAGAAAACAGACAAATACTGTTTGGCAGGACTACCAATGCCGTTCTTAAGAGAGGTCAAGTTCAAGGAGGAACAAAGTTCCTTTGCCTTCGAACGCAGTCTACCAGAAGGCCCAGTTTTTAAGCGCTCAAAATTCTTTGACACGGCATCAAGAACCTTATCATTAAAAGCACTCTCCTCCAAAATTACAAAAACACCCGTTTTGTCCGATTCAAGTAATTTTAAGTGTTCTTGGCGAAGCTCTTGCACAGCCGCACGTAGTGGAAGCCTGCTTGGCCGAGGTGGTGGATGGTGACACACTGCACGCACTGCCGAGCCCAGAAAGTCTAGCCGTTGATGTTCAGGTATAGACGACGCTACTTGATGCACAGAGGCTAGCTGGTCTACCTTCAACGAAGGAAGATCTGGAGCAAACTTTGGTCCCCTCGACAGAAGATCCATTGTGGCAGCGGAGAGCTTTTTTGTAGAAAGCATCACAGGAGGTTCAAACTTGGTGGTCTTTACCTGTAGACACGAGGTGTTGACTTCCTTGAGCAGTTTATTCCACGATGCTTGAAGAAGACTGGCAGCAGCATCCATGACGAACTTGTACTCCACTCGGGCGCTGAATCCTTGTCCGAAAAGTTTCTCCATTTGGGAGGGAAGCACTCTTTCCATCACGTGAAGTTCATGAGAAATTTCTTTTCTCGTAATCTGCATTACTCGGTAGCATGAAGCCCAGTTGTTGCAGCGAAACCCAAATGCCAGCTCTACAAAGGGATGAGGCAAATCCTTGCGAAGGTAGAGGCCCAGTGAACGCAGCCGGAGACGAAGTTGGGTCATCTTTGAAATGAAGATGGCAGCTTCCAGAAAAGACACCGGATTGAAGACCGAAGAAACGCAGTTGGGGTTTGGACGAAACATGGCTCGAAAAACGTTGTCAGTTACAATTGAAAACGAGCGTGTTGGTTAATAGATACAAAACTTGAAAGTATAAAACAGAGAGGACGAGGACGGGAACAGGACATCTTTCATTTAGCAACAACATAGAATGGCACAACGATAAAAAACCGCCCCCCAAGGGTCTCAACGTTCTCAAAGAGGGAAAGGAGATTCTAGTTATAAAGGAAGGGGAATACACTAAAAGAAAAGTTTGTAAAGCGCGTCCGTTAAGCATGGAAGTCCGTTAAGCATGGAATAGTAAGGTCACTTTTCAAGTCCTCATTCTCCAAGTCATGCACGCATTTCTCCGAAAGTAGCCTCAAGTTGCAGCAGCAGAGGTTAGAAAAAGCAGGCTTTCCTGCTGACCTACTTCGCTCCACCCTTGAGAGGTTCATTATCAAGCCACAACTTCCGCAAGTTGTTTTAAAAAGGAAAGGTCGTTTGGCTGTGATTCCCTACATGCACAATTCTGCGCACCGTCTAAGGTCTATTGCGTCCAAGTTCGACACGAGTGTGGTTTTTTCTTGTCGTATGCGCCTCAAACAGACGTGCCAAAAGGTTAATGGGAGCGACAGTCCCCGAGGGTGCAATGTAAAACACGCAAGAAAGTTCGTAGAATGCGAAGAAAGGAAGGTGTATTCGATTCCACTAAGTTGTGGCAGTCAGTACATTGGACAGACTGGGAGATGCGTCAACCACCGACTCAGAGAACATAACTTGCAAGCATCAAAGGCTTCAACTGAGTCGTATCACCCCATTGTCGTTCACAGCCGCACATGCGATGACTGTACTCCTCATTTTTCTAATACTAAGATACTGGGCGGGCACAACAACAGATTTGGGAGAGAAATCGTCGAGTCATTTGCCATGGGGACTGTTAACAACAACATTTCTGCACCGTCATTATCATTGACAAAGACAGAGGTCGAATTCTTAACACCAGAGATGACTAGAATACTGACACCTCGTCGTGACGCTACAGATTTTTAATCTCTTATATTTATAGTACAATTCTCTTTTTGGACTGCAAACAAGAATAATTCTGCATTATCACTGACAATGACCAAGGTTAATTCTAACTAATCGAAAAACAACTCGATTACTGACGCGCTTTACAAACTTTTCTTTTAGGGTATTCCCTTTCCTTCATAACTATTATCTCCTTTCCCTCTTTGAGAACGTTGAGACCCTTGGGGGGCGGTTTTTTATCGTTGTGCCATTCTATGTTGTTGCTAAATGAAAGATGTCCTGTTCCCGTCCTCGTCCTCTCTGTTTTATACTTTCAAGTTTTGTAACATTTTGCAACTATTCGCGTGTCTGGCACACAGCCGGCTTTATTAGGGGCGACCAGGTCACTCCACGTTTCCCTAAGGGAGCGCGCGGGCCAAGAAATATTGTCACGAAGGGCAAGTGATGAGGCGGCGAATAACTGAAGAAACTAAACGTTTACTGGGCCGAACTTGTGCACAAAACAAAAGAAAACAGAAGAGCGTCGCGGGCGTCGAAGTCGGCGTAACGGCAGAGTCGAACGCTGGGGCGAGACTGGCTCCGGCGTGCCACGCGGAGCCCCTTTTGTACACACGTGGACTTTTGGAACGTTCGGCCTAGAACGTTCGGCTCATAGAAAATTTGTAACTGGATCGGACGAGAGGGTTCTCGACCTTTCGAGAACGCCATGTAGAAAGAATAGATAAAAGAAAATTCCGCTCCCTGGACTCGAACCCAGATCCTCGCGCGACAGTCGACCATGCTAACCACTCCGCCACGTACGCGCTCGCTCGGCGGCGTGCGTTGCATTACTCTCCCCTTTTAAAAGCGCATCGCCTCGATGCGACATACCAGGAAACAAAACATAAAAACAAACAAAAATAATGGCAAACTACGTAAACTTGAGAAATATAGTCCTATTGAGCGTAGTACAAAACACGATTCACAGTCCTATCAATCGTAGTCGTCCACGTCGTGCGCGTGAGGCGCACGATGTGGACGACTTCCGGTCGTGGAGTGCGGTGTGATGAGGTCCTTAATCTGTCGGGCACCACCTCGTAGTTCAAATCCTCGAGTCGACGAAGCACTTTGTAGGGTCCAAAGTAGTACTTCCGGAGTTTTTCGCTGAGACCACGGCGGAGGATCGGTGCCCATACCCACACCATGTCTCCGGGCTGGAAGTGGACGTCCCGACGACGAAGGTTGTAGCGGCCAGTGTCGATACGATGTTGGGCTTGAATCCGGACTCAGGCGAGCTGACGGACTTCTGCCCGTTGGGCAACCACCAGGGCGTCGTCGCTTCTGTCGAAAGCCGATTCGTGGGGTAACATCGCGTCCAGCATTGTCGTCACTTAGCGACCATGAGCCATTTGAAAGGGTGTAACCCCTGTGGTTTCTTGCACGGCCGCGTTGTAGGCAAAGGTGACGTACGGCAACACTTCGTCTCATGTCTTGTGCTCCACGTCTACGTACATGGAAATCATGTCGGCGATGGTCTTGTTGAGTCTTTCCGTCAGCCCGTTGGTCTGCGGGTGGTACGCCATGGTGCGACGATGGCTGGTGTGGCTGAGACGAAGGACTTCTTGCGTCAGCTGGGACATGAATGAGAATCCACGTCTGAGATAAGGACTTTGGGAGCGCCGTGCCGGAGCACGATGGATTCAATGAAAAACTTGGCAACTTGCACGGCAGTTGCGGAAGGAAGGGCTTTCGTTTTCGCGTCCCGCTTGAGATAATTCTTGGCGACAATGATCCAGCGATTTCCTGACGTCGACGGCGGAAAAGGGCCAAGTAGATCCATTCCGATCTGCTGGAAGGGTGCTGTTGGCGGAGGAATTGACTGCAAGAGTCCGGCCGGCCTCGTCGGAGGTTTCTTTCGTCGCTGGCATTCATGGCATGATCGTGTGTATAGGTGGACGGTTTTGGGGAGCTTGGGCAAGTAATACGTTTCACGAATACGGGCCAGTGTCCGGCAGTAACCAAAGTGTCCGTACGTCGGGTCGTCGTGGCGGGCTTGAAAGATCTCCTCCCGAAGGTCGGTCCGGATTACCAGCAGCCACGGCGAGTTGTTTTGCCCGAAGTTCTCTTTGTAGATTACACCTTGTCTAATGGCGAAGGTCGGAAGGGCTCGAGAAAAAACACGTGGCATGGCTCCCGCGCCCTTCCAGGTGATCTAGTGCGCGCAGCTCAGGATCGTCTCGTTGACGTCGGGCCATGTCGTCGGTGTTCACTGCGCCCAGGAAACACTCCTCGTCATCGTCGTCGCTGCTGCCGGAAGGTGTTTCGACGGGAGCTCTGGATAGGCAGTCGGCGTCGCTGTGCTTGCGGCCTGACTTGTAGACCACGGTCATGTTGAACTCTTGTAATCGGAGACTCCATCGCGCGAGGCGTCCTGACGGCTCCTTGAGGTTCTCAAGCCAGCAGAGCGAGTGGTGGTCCGTGACTACGCGGAATGCGCTTGCGTATAAGTACGGGCGAAACTTCGTCATTGCCCAGACGACCGCAAGGCATTCTTTCTTACACTCTAAAAAAAAAAGGTGTCATCTTAACACTTTTTGGAGTGTAAATGGTTTGTCGCAGAATCCACCCTTTTTTGAGAGTTAGGGTTACTCTTCGAAAGAAGGTGTTGACTTTACTCTTTTAGGAGTAACAAGGAGTTACTCTTGACAAGAGTTACAATTACTCTTCAAAACGAGGTGTTGACTTTACACTTTTGAGAGTAACCAGGAGTTACTCTTGACGAGAGTTAGTGTTACTCTTTTCTAGGGTAAGGGTTACTCCTTGAAATGAGGTGTAAAATCAACACTTTTGAAGAGTAGCATAGACTCCTACAGGTGGTGTTGTACGTACCCTCGAAGCGAATGTTGTGGCTACTCTCTTAGGTGCAAATAGAACAACTCTAATGAGTGGTCAAGGCTACACTCTCATGCCAAGAGTTATTTTAACTCCCTCGTAAAGGGTAACTTCAGCTCCATAAGAAGTGTTAATTAAGCTCTACGTCAGAGCTAAAAGTACACTCTGTTAGGTGTTATCTTTTCCCTTTCATGTAGTGTGCCTGAACTCTATAGAAGGGCAAACAAAGAGCTTCCAAGACATTGAATCCCTTAAGCAAGGTGTTTATTTCCCTCGAATATGGGCATTTCTTGTTCACAGCTACAACACTCCGCAATGCACGGATGCGAATGTCCGAAGAGAATTCTGCATGTGCTCACAGGACGAAAGGTGTTGCTTGAGCCTTTTCAGAGGGTGCCCATACAGGCCCTCATACAAGGTCGAGTGAAAACAGTAATACGGTGCTCGTTAAAAAAACAGATTTTAATGTACATGTAAAAAAATACACTCATTTAAGATCTCAATCTTCCAGTTTTTAAATTAAATCTAGTACCAAGAATGACTTGGTCTTGTAGGTCAAGCCAATGAAGTTGCCAATCACAGCAAGTGACCAGGATGCTTTTTGGACAGCAGGAAATGTCATGGACCCAGTATAGCACAAGAATGAGCGCAATACCGGCCATAATGTCCGTTACCTCGAAGGAGCAGTCCTCCAGCACCACTGTGAGTGGTGAACTTGAGGCCCCTCCCCTGACTTGCATCACAGGGAAGGCTGGCTGGACATGATCCTCCTCCTGTGAAGAAGAAACATGGGCAATTTGTAGTATTTGAAAGGAAGATAATTATTAAAGAAAGTCTACTCAGTCTCCTCGGGGTAATTACAGCAATTTCAGGGTGTCTAGCGAATTATTATTTTGAAATTCCCCAACTTTTCCAGATTTTCCCTGACAATTTCAGGTGAAATTCCCTGACCTCTGTAGAGGCGGTTCAATATATGAGACCATTACAACACAAGGCATTGAGCATTGAGCACTGTGAGCAAATTTCTAGAACCACGGGTTTTTCGAGTAATTAAGCAACTGCAGTGGTCCCCAGATTCAAACCCAGGATCTCTGCATGACACCCAGGAGTGGTGCCCACTCGGCCACCACATCATGCGCGGCAATATATGTGGCCCCCTCGTGGGCCCAGAAAAATACAACACAATGCAAATAGCACATCAAGTAGCACACCGTTAAAGGGACACTTCAGTAAAGTGACAATTTGTAGATGAAAATATTTGTTCATGTTACACCAGCACACAATAAGAGCAACAACACCATATCCTGCCTTTTGCTATAATTTTGGCCTTTCAGCTAGCTCAAAGATTGAAGCCTAAACTTTCTTTCCCCACTTCACACCACATTGTCTTTATAAATTGCCAGAATTACCAAATAAGCACGACAGGCTTATTTGCATTTTATTGTATGTATCTCGGTATGCTCGGAGTCTGTTGAGGTAGTGCATGCCTATATAAAACACTGTTGCTTGTTGCTTTATTAGAGCATCTTTTATAGAGGCAGAAGGCATAAGACCAATACTGCCTGTCAGCCCAGCAACAGGTGCAGAGCAAGTGTTTGAACATCTCCTTCACCATATTTAGTCACATTATAATATTTCTTAAATTTTTTTGGCAAACCAAGTTTTTAAACAACTTCATCTTTTTAAAGCTACTCTTCTGATTTCTTTCAATGCTTTTTGCGTGTTCTTCGAGTTGGTGATGATGAATCTCTGTTAAACTGCAGGTTTCTTTTTTTCTACGAGATGCCAGAGAGGCTGCTCTTAGAACAGCCTCCCTGGCTGCTTTTGCTTCACAGGTACCTGCGAGCAGGGTTCTGAGTTACCATGCATACTGAAATTGACATGTGAGCCAGTTTTCACTTCGTTTAAGAGGTTAGAAATTATATCAGAATGGTATACCATACCTTCTCAATCAGAGAAGCTGGTGAATCCTTCAGCAGGGCTGCCACGCTCTTTACCACCTCCATGGCAGGAGCTGCAAAGAATGAGGTTGCTTAGTTTTCTGATGGTAAGTGTATTCTTATATGGCAATAATTCCTAAAATTCTATGCCAAAACACTATGAAATCAAGGCAATGACCACCACCCCCCGACTACATAAAAATAAATATCAAGGCAGGGATAAGAAACCCATATGTTTTATTCAACACAGCTGAATGATCACAATAATGCAGAATCCAATCAAGAAAGATATACCCAACTTTTTTGGACCTAATAAAAAAAACTATGCGTTGCAGAAAGCTGAAAGTTCACCAGCTTTAATGTAAAGTCAGCAATATTAAAAATGAGTAAACAGCTTGCTAAGTGTCCTTAGTTAATACCACCACACTCATTTGCAAGACAATAGACCATTTTCGAAAATCCCAGGAGCCATTCATAGGATTACTTGAATAGTTGACTGGGGCTTGCTTTTTTGCCGATTGAACAAGATTCCGAACCAAACACTTAGGCAGCACTCATGGCTATCTCGCTCAGCCACAACCATCCAAAACCATTAGTGGTTTTGGATGGTTGTGGCTGAGCGAGATAGCCATGAGCGATTCTGACATGAATACCTAAGAGAAAGATAATCCACATCGCTCTCCCTCTCTCTCTATTTTCTCCTTTGTATGCAATGGCAGCCGTAAGTGGTTGCATTTATTTATGGCATCCCCAAGTTATTACCCCCTGACAGAGGCATCGGGACAAGGGTGCAAGGGGAGGGGGCAGTTGCCCCCCCCCCTTTTTTTTTGACATTTGAAACAATTATAGCAGACAATATGGGAGAGAGGGATAGGGCTTAGCTTCCCTGCACATCACCCCTCCACCTTCCAAACGGTAGCAATTTAGCTGGCCTCTGCCCACAGTGGCGAAACACATAGCTCTATATTTATACAGACTTTCCCGAAGGGTAGGATGAATGCAATTTCTTAACAACTGGATTTGTCCAAGTGGAATCGTCCAAGTTTTTATAGATTAATTAGTGTGAACAATCTATTGTGTTTCAGAGCTGGCTGCCGTATACTATAGTTTATTTTACACCTTTACAAAAAAAAAAGCTAGCAAATGCATATAACATCTCAGTTTGGGGAGACCATTGACTAAATGTAATTTCAGCTCTACAAGGAGCTAATTTGCTATAAAGTACCATTTAACCTGAATAAAAAAAATAAAAAATTATACATACTAAAATGCACAAATTCTATAAAATATATATATATATACATATATATATATATAAAAGCAGCCCAACCCAAGAACACACAGGTTGTGATTCGCAAGAGTTAAAATAATTGATAAATGTGCCACATGTCAAAACAAAGAATGCATTATGGCCTGCTTAAGCTCCGCCACAACCGACACTACTAGATAGTCAGCAAGCTGTTCATGTGTGCCACTTCATCATGCAGCTAGCTGCACAATAGATGTGCGCTCTAAATTTCTTGGTGCATGTGAATGAACTGGTTGCGCCACTCTGAATGCAGGTGCAGGCACATGCATTGCAAGGTCGAATTTAGAGCTCTTTTTTTCTTTTTTTCAAATAGTAGGAAGGTGAATTTATAAATTGCTTAGGCCCGCTTCAGACGGGGCAACTTTTCCAGCAATTTTGAGGTTGCTGGCGGGTTGTTCCCTAGCTTTCCCTAGATCAACACGAATTGCTGAGATCGGGTCCGGCTCGAACGAGCGAGCAACTCGGAGCAATTCGAAGACGTTTGAAAGGGCTGCAGCCAATCAGGGACGCGATATTTTCACTTGACACCCCTGGGGTGGTGATGATGACAGCTATGAACTTGGTTCTGGTTTGAAATGGATCGTTTTTGGAAATAAACTGCTTCAGAAAGATGAGTTACTATTCTCAACACAATTCAAACATATAAAAACACGTTTTTAGCGCGTAGCTGTGCGTCTAAATAGTGCAAGAAAAATCAAATTTCATGATGATGATGGCAAGTCGGAGCAATTCGGTTGCTGCGTGTGAACGCGGGCGGCCCGTGTTGCTGGAGTTGCGACGTCAAGTTGCTGGGCGAAATTGCTCCGTCTGAAGCGGGCCTTAGGCCTACTCTTGCAACATCATAGTGACCCTCAACCCTTCATCTAGCTTTAAAGGGCCTCTAAAAAAAAATTATTTTAAGCAGCTTGGTTGGGACGCGCGTGTCAAAAGAATTTTATGCGAAAAAAAAATGTTCAGAGCAATATTGACGGCAAAAGATTGATTTCAAATTATGCGGGCAAAGTCCATGACATGACAGAATGGTCATTTGCTCTTTCCACCTCAACGAGATGGTCATTCGTTCTTTCCACCTCAACGTGAAGGTGAAGCCGATCCACCTTTCCTCCACACGCCCAAATGCCAAGAGAAAAGCAGTTGAAAGGAGGTGACTACTGACTTAATTGCAAGGCACCTCGCGCCATCAATATTTCTGTAAAATAAAATGTTTTTTTTTGCTTCAATTTTCTTTGACACGCGTGCCCCAACAAGACTTTAAAAAAAAATTTTTTCAGGTGTTTTTAAGAATTGATAATTACAAACTTGCCATTTAAGTTCAACCTATATTTCTACGTTGATTTGGAAACAAAAAAAGAATGTTTTAAGACTTACGGTATTTGCGGCACAGAAATATGTAGTCATAAATGTACCCATATTACCTCCATATTATTTACAAGTTAAAAATCAAACCGCTAGCCTCCCTCTTCAGCTAACCAGTGTCAAATGTACTACTAAATTAACAGTCCAATAAATACCCTGTTATACGAAAGAACATAACAGTTGAACAGAACATGACATTTGAATGAATCAAGAATTTAAAATAAATCAGTCACATAACAAAAAAACTCGTTGAGTAAAGATAATTCCTGGCAAATACATTCACATATCGCAGTGACGTAACTGACACTCCACTCGCACCCAACAAGCCGAATCTTGGCAAATAAGGACTAACTCAACACTCTGTGGCATTCGGCTTTGGACCTACTGGGAGGACTTTACTACAGCACACATCTACCGCCAAGAAGACAGCCATATTTTAACAGCGAAAATGAAATAAACATGACTTCGAACACAAAAATAACCAATCATAACGTCTCTCACGGACTATTAGAATAAAAAGCACTTACAAATAGCGCTGTACAGGGCCTTTCGCCGTGGATTACACGCTGGACTCGTCGGAGATTCCCGGTCAAGAGTTAGACACAATCCAAGCTCATCAGATCCTGACAAAAAGTACATTCACTGTAAAAACAAATTCCGTCAAAATAAAAATTGTTAGCTAATTTTTGATGCCGATACAATTAGTGTTGTCTTCCATCACGGTCACAGCATTAACTATCTATTACGTGCATGACAGTAATGAGGCCCCACGGTTTTCCCCGTAACTTGACCTGGGTAGAAGCATGGCAGAAAACTGCAACTCTCAGTCAGCATGTGATGCACGGATACGGGTATTGTTCCGGAATCAAAAATTAGCTGCCATGTTGTCTGTAACTTGCGACGGCAAAAAACCGCAACTTTCAATCACAGAGTTGCACGTGACGCACGACGACGGGAATCGTTTAAATTAGCTGGCATGTTGTTCGCACCTTGAAGCAACGGCCAGAGCTTGTTAAACTGCTAGCTGCAGTGACTTAACAAAATGGACGTCTCAGTGAACAATAAATATAGCATTTTACTAATATAATTATTGTTCGCAGAGACGTCCGTTTTATTAGATCATTGCAGCTAGCAGTTCAACAGGCTCTAGCCGTTACTGCAAGGTATGGACAACACGGCAGCTAATTTTTAATGTCTGAATGATTCCCGTTGTCACGCATGACGTGCAGCTCAGTGATTGAGAGTTGCAGCTTTTTGCCGCCGCAAGTTACGGACAACACACCAACTAATTTTTGATGCGGGAACAATTCAAAGTAAATATCTAGCGACCATAAAATCTGATTAGGTTGTGGGCCCAAGTTACTTTCAGGAGTTAACGCCAGCTGCGCTTCCCAGCGGTTAGCAGGTGCTTAAACACTGTTAGAAATTTGAAGCAAGTGCACACAAGATACAGTATTAGGTAAAACATGTTCATACCTTTTTTCTCAAGAAATAATTAGCGGGCCATTTCCATCTTTCATGTACAAAGCAATCTCTGATTTTCAGAGCAATAAAGTCCATATGAAGAACTACAGATCCTGGAAAAGCAAAACAGAAAATATGGAATGTGATTAGATTATCAACAGAGTGCGATGACAGAATAAATTTCCCAATTTCTGCAAACTATGAGTTAGACGTGAGCGCATTGCAAGAGCCTCAGCTTAACTCTCGCAGGAACTAGACAGCAAAACCAACTTGAGACCTATGCTACGAATTAACAAAGGAAGTCCGAAAATGCCTTCGAAGACAAAATTGCTGCAATCAATGAGTTTCTGCAAGCATGCTGTCACGAGTTACTTTCAGAAGTTACTGCCAACTGTGTCTCTCAAGAGATAATTACACACTGTGGTAGCAAGAAATTTCAAGCAAGCGCACATAAGATGCAGTACGGAGTAAAACCTGTTCATACCTTTATTCTTGAGAAATAATTAGTGGGCCATGTCCAGCTTTCATGTACAAGGCAATCTCTGATTTTCAGAGATTGGAAAACTACAGAACCTGGAAAAAAAATAAGTGGAATGTGATTAGGTTCTGAACAGAATGCAATGACAAACTAAACCTCCCGATTTCTGCAAACTATGAGTTATACATAAGCGCAGTGCAGGTAACTCAGATTCATTCTGGCAGGCACTAATCAGTGAAACCAACGTGTGACTTATGCTATGAAACCATTTTAACAAGGCAAGTTCGAAAAATACCTTTCAAAATGAAATTTCCACATTCAATGAGTTTCTTCAAGCCTGCTGTCACAAGTTAATTTCAGAGGTTACTGCCAAGTGCACCTCCCAGAGATAGGTGTTCAAACACTGTGTTAGTAAGAAATTGCAAGCAAGTGCACACAAGATGCAGCACTGAGTAAAACATGTTCGTATCTATTCTTGAAAAATAATTACTGGGTTACGTCCAGCTTTCAAGTGGAAGGCAATGTTCGTAACCTGCACAGCAATCAAGTCTATATGAACAACTATAGAACCTCGAAACAAAGAAAAACAAAAAAATGTGGAATGTGGTTAGGTTCTGAACAGAATGCAATGACAAACCACCCGATACCTGCAAACTATGAGTTGCACGTAAGTGCACTGCAGGTGCCAGTGTGATTTAAGAAAGCTGTAAACCCAAATGAAATCACTTGAAAGGGGCCAGGACACAGAAATTAGGGAAGTTGGAGTATTCATTACATGATAGCCCCATAGGTTACTGGGCATACAGAAAACACTTAAGAATATTGAAAGTTCCAATAATTACAAAAATATATCTTTTAATGTTTCTGATTTTTATCTGCTGACCAGGATACCTGGGTGACCAGGCGATGCCTGAACACTGTCGAGATTGCGGTGCAAACTGCAGGAAACCTATTACATAATGAAGGAAACCTATTACATAATAAAAAACAGACCATCTTGAGTAAGCCAACCTTCACTGACTCCAACGAACAGTGAGATTCATTTTCTGAATCTTGGTTAGCATGTGGAGTGTGCAATGAAGAAGAAGGAAGTGCAAAATTCACGGTGCGCCTTATACCCAAGCGAACATAGTGCCATCTACACACTCCAATGAAAAATCAGTTGTTAGTAAGCACTTATCCTATGTAGTCCTTCCTTTTTGTCCTTTTCCCTTTCGTGCTGTTTTTCACGAAGAAAATTTCGAATCCATGATAAAGTGAGAGAATCAAGATTTAGTGAGGAAAGTTTTGATATTAAATGACAGTGAGATACATGATCGAAAGCCTTAGAGTAATAAAAAAATATGGCATCATACTTGGGAGTTAGTGTTCATATTAACATGAATATCACGGGTGAACTCCAGCAACTGCCTCTAGCATGAATATCTTTTACGAAACCTGTACTGATTTTGGTAGAAAAAGTTGTTAGTAGATTCCAGATGCGATACTACATGAGAAAATATTTTGAGTTCTAACAACTTGCATACAACGCTGGTTAATGATACGAGACGGTAGCTTCCCGCAGAGTGACGATCGCCACTTTTGTAGATTGGAACGACCTTCCCAACCTTCCACTCGGGTGGGATGCAACCAGTGGATGAATGCTGGAAAAGTAGACTGCATATTACTGCGTGCTTAGGGGTAGCCCAGGGGGCACCGCGCCCGACTGTCATGCAGAGGTCCCGGGTTTGAATCCTGGGACCGGCAGATGTCTTTATTTATTCCTAAAACGATGCTTCTAGAAAATTTGAGAAGGCCGTGGTTAATTCTAGAACAGAATGTTGGAGTACAGAATGTTCGAGTACAGAATGTTCTAGAAAGGAGAGTGCTATAAAAGAAGCCCCGCGTGGCCTTATGCAATCAGTTATCGCTTGTGCTCGACCCTGTTGTATTGAAGACACTCGACGCCTCCGACGTGCTGTTATTTCCCTTTAATTTGGGCAAAGTTCGCCCCATTAAACATTCATTTTGTTCAGTTTTACTTCGCCTCGTCACCTATTTTTTGTGACAACCCTTGGTATTTTTTAGAATTTTTGTATTATTTGAGTCGACACCAACCAAGCTGAAAATTTTGAGGTTATCATTAATATCGCAATTTCAGACGGTGTTATAGAAATAGGGTCCATATACCTAAAATCTACATCTGGTACAAACGGTAAAAAGGAACTATCTCCATCAGTAAAAGTAGACTAAAAGCAATTGTTCAAAACCGTAGGACATTCATTGTCCGAAATAACAGTGCCATCATTGTTCATCAAGAGTATTGAATGGGATGACTGATATGAGGAAATAAGTTTCCAAAACGTTTTTTGGTTATTCTATAATATTGAAGGCAGTTCACAGTTATAAAATTTGTCTTAGAAGAAATGCATACGTTCGATACAGAGTTTGGCCCAAGAGTTATATTTGGTCCAGGCTGCCTCAAAATTCGAGTTTTTGGCTATCTTAAATAGTCTTTTCTTTCTTTTGCCCTAGTTTTTAAAATCTTCCATGTACCAGGGTTTAGTGCTGTCTAACCAAATACGAACGCATAGAACAAAGGCAAGAATTCTAGCAACTTTTGTTTGGAAAGTAACTAGTTGTCATTAACTGTAGAATCAAAAAAATTTACAACATAATTGTCAGAAAATTTCGAGAGAGCTGTGTCAAATTTGGCCATCACTGGGCCACAATACCACTAGCAGACATTAGTTGCTAGAATGACAGCAAGCTGAAGTTTTCAAATAACCAACCTGCAGAAAAAAGATGTTTGAGTGCTCCATCACGGCTGTGCTAGCGTGCCCCGAATGACCGGCATGGGATAGCGGCTTTTGTAGAGGCATCGCAGCTGACGACCAATGTAGGCAGGCTCCTAATGCTCCTAACTTGAAATACACCAGGACGGGTTCTGGGAGCCGCTGTTTTCCCGTGGTTGGCTCGAGAATGATCGGTTCAGTGGCGTCCCATGGTCCGTCCAGCACATGGGCCCGTCATTGCTGGCGATGCTCAGAAGTATAGACTGCAACAAAAATATGTGTAAGTGCTCCATCATGGCTGTGGTAGCGTGTCCCCCCCTCCGATTTCAGCTTTTGGAGCAGGTAATTCTCGTTCATCACCTTGTAAAAAGCGATGCAAGTACTATAGAAAACCCCGCAGTTCCTCAAAGTGCCATAAAAACTGTTTTAACTGTGATTATAACACAGACAAATATTTACAGCAAAAAGATTGTTGTTGGAAGTGTTGTAATAGAAGGGGATAGAAAGTAAAAACGCAAAATGCCTTTAAATCTCGATCCATTTACTAAATCAGTTCAGTCTTCGACAACTGCAGGGCAATAAAACTATTTTAACAGAGCGAATAAACTACACGTCGTAACATGCACTTTTCCTTAAAGGGGTGGTGAACCGAAATTTGGATTTCAGAAAACAATGCAGGAGCTGTAGATGGGACGCTACAATCCTTACAACACTACTCGTAAGGCGATATTTCGAATGGACGGCCGTATATTTGGAAAAAGAGATGGAGATTGAACGAGGCCAAAGAGGGACGTGGAGTCAACGTATCTGGTTCTCTCCTCTCTTCGCTTTGCCTCATCAAGGCGACGAGGCGAGGAAGACGCAAGAAGATTCCCTCTCCTTCTCGACTCTTCTCAAAGAAACAAGACGTCAACATATCTGTCACATGCGCCTCCTTTTTTAAAAAAAATATGGTTGAGATATCGCTATATGGGTGATCTTTTGGTGTTTGTAGCATCCCGTTGCACGCTTTTGCTGCCGTGTTTTGTGGAATCCAGATTTCGGTTCAGCATCCCTTTAAAATGCAAATATAGCGAGGAAGAGTCATACGAGTGTTCCTCAAGTAATCGGGGCCACTGAAACAATGATTGACACCTCACTTCCTCCCATGCAAAGCATCAATAACCATTTCAGCCAAGGGGAAGCAACTATAAAGGGGAAGTAAAAGTTGAACACTTGTCTCGGAAAGTGGCTACTTTTCGCTCGAGCACATAATTTAATAGTTGCTTTTACGTAGGGAAATATAAGCGAGTAACTTGGTGTTCCTTAATTTCATAAAAGGACAAAATTGTTTCCGTCTATGGCAGTGCTCTCTCAGGTCACCGTGGGACAGAGGTGGTTTGTGTACCTCAGTCCTATTTATTATCGAGCGGTAACACATCATATCCGCTGAAAGTATTTAATAAATCATAGCGGCCAAAGCAGGTGGCACGTCATCGTCTGCTTCCAGCCAGCATCTAATGATGTTGTTGGCGCCATCCTGCGGTATGTTATGCAAGCACGGTCGTCGTTCGCCCGCTAGGCCTACCGCGAAACGAACGAACTACCGGTCCCTATGACAATTGCCGGATCACGCATCCCCACTTGCTCGCTGCAGCGCGAGTGCGGCCACCGAACAACCATCTTGCACATTGAAAAATTGTTTTTGGAACGTGGTGGAGGATGGCGGCAGCTAGCTGAAGACATGTTTTCTACTTGTTTCTCGTCATTTGCCAAACAAGTTTTTTAAAACCCTGTGTAAGCCGTGAAACTTGCCGTTGAGAAAACGTGGAAATTTTTACGGCAGCAGAGTGTCACAGGAAAAAGGCACAACTTGTCGAAAGCATGTTTCACCGGTCTAGCAGCGTGATCAAAGCTTCCCTGGCCCACAAAAGCACTGCGTCTCTGCGCCTTCGCATGCTCGGATGACAATAAAGAATCGACGTGTAAATGTGTTTTACGAGTGCGATGTGTGTAAAGCCATATGTGCTTCTGGAGCAGCATTTTACTTTACCCCGACGACTGTACAGGGTGTCACAAAAGAAAATTTACACGGTCTTTTTTACTGCAAAAATCAACTAGGCATCATCGAACGCTCATTCTCTGCCGAAAGATAGAGCTAGAGGTCACAACCGGATGGCAAAGTTTCAGCCCGATCCGATAACTTAATAAAAAGTTATAAGCGATTTTTTGAAAATTTCAATGGGCAAATGGCCGCCGACAGAGTTTTCAAAACACATGGGGCTCTATGGCACCAGAAACCGAAAACGGGCAAAAATGGGCTCCATTTTCCCATTGAAATTTTCAGAAAATCACTTATAACTTTTGATTAAGTTATCGGATCAGGCTGAAACTTTGGCATCTGGCTGTGACCTCTAGCTCTACCTTTGGGCGGAGAATGAGCGTTCGGCGATGCCTAGTTTATTTTTGCAGTAAAAAAGACCGTGTAAATTTTCTTTTGTGACACCCTGTATTTGTAACTTCCGGCACTTGCGGCCCAGAAAGAGCTTGATCCAGGGGCCAGTGGCAACGAACGAGGAGGGGAAGGTACACATCATGATACTGTTAGCGCGAACACGACATCGGCACATTTTACTTCCAATTAGTATTAGCGAGCACGAAATGTTTTTGCTTACATTATATGAGCTCTTTCCGTAGCAATAATAACTTGGATGACATCCCTTGGTTTCAAAGAGAAAAACTGGAAAAACCAGCGATTATTTGTTCGCACAAACTGTGTCGCACTCAATACGTCTTTTTTCGTTGTTAGACTATTTACAGAATATTGTGCACGATAGCTCCTCATCACTGATTAGTGCTGAACCATTATAAACCTACTTTATTGCACTTGACGTTTGAGCGCGACTCGCCTAATTGTGATTGGCCAAGGGACTGCACACGACCGTATGGGTCGCGCTTCAAAAATTTTAATTCTCGCTGTCTTGTAGTTTTGCCTTCGAAAACCAAACTTGCTCCACAGCGTTGCTCTATTTGTGCTGCCATGTGATCCATTAGAGCAGATATGGAACATGGTTAATAGTGCATAAGAGCAACCGTCCATATTGTTTTCCCCCTTTATTCAAAGCAACTTGCCGGAACAGCTGAACGACCCAGAACTCCGTGCCCGATATATGATGCCCAAAAACATCTACGCGCGACACACCTTCAAAACTTTGCCGCGGCGCCGATTCTTGATCGGTATCCAAGCGCGCGAAGGCAGAGAGACGCAGCGCTTCGGCGTGCCAAGGAAGCTTTGATCACGCCGCGGTAAACTTGATTTCGACGAATTGCGACTCTTTCCTACGGCACTGCGCTTGCGTAAAACTTTTGACGTGTTCTCAACGGCAAGCCTCTCGGCTTACACAGGGTTTTAAATAACTTTTTCAGCGAATACCGACGAACGAGTAAAACACGTAACTTCAGCACGCTGCCGCCAGCCTCCGCAACGCTCCAAAAAGGCAATTTTTCGACATGTAACATGACCGTCT
Source organism: Ixodes scapularis (assembly GCF_016920785.2). Classification (NCBI taxonomy): domain Eukaryota; kingdom Metazoa; phylum Arthropoda; class Arachnida; order Ixodida; family Ixodidae; genus Ixodes; species Ixodes scapularis. Next base: position 172,933,310 of record NW_024609857.1, on the reverse strand, counting down.
GGTGGCCGCATTCGCGGAGCGGGGATGCACGATGTGAAACGAACACACCACTGCCTAAGACAAGAACTTTTTTTTTTTTTTTTACATAGATAAGTAGACTAAAGAAAACATGACATCCTCTCTTTAAATTTCAGCACGCGAGAGCGCTTATCGTAATTATTCAACGAGTGCGGTTCAGTGTTTTCGATTTCTTCCGTTCTTCTTACGGCGCCGGAAAGCGAAAAGGTACGAACAAAAAGTGTTTGGAAGAAACCAGAGCAAACCGAACTCCCATGGATATGAGCCCTTGTCCTGGACACATCAATCGAGTCGAGTCTCATGCGAGGATGCGTTGCCCTCGTGCAACTGAGTGGGGAAAGCAGAAGCAACAAGGTTGAGCGCGTTTTCTGACACAACACGCGCTATCGCGTTAAGTTACGCGTCTTTCATTCCTTCTGCACTTCGATTATCTCTCAAGGCGCATGCGAAAATGAGCTACTTACCTTTTAAGTGCGGTTGAATGGTGACAAGAGGTCGCGGCAACGAAGTCACGGAAGAGCTGCCGTCGGCGAGCCTACGCAGCGGTGTCGACGGTGCGCCCAGTAAACATCACGTGACAGACGTCTTCGTCCGCGAGCTGAGTGCGCCGGCTTTCGGGTAGGCCTCCCTAATCCTCCCTACGCCGCTCCGATGGCGAAATGCCCTAAAGCAAAGAGATCTCGCCTCGACGGCGTCGGCGTTTTGCCGCGCGCGCCCGCGCGCCCTCTCAACGCTTTCGTCTCTCTTTTTTTTTTTTTTTTTTTTTTTAGTGTGTGTGTTTTGCGTGCTGGGCTCCGTCACTCCTAGACTGAAAGTGTAGAGGAAGCTAAGGGGTGCCCGGTGAACTAATCGCACGTCTGTCTTTAACCACGTGATCACGCTCCCTCCTGTAACCACGCGCAGAGAGCGAGGCAGGTGATAACTGGTCCGGTGGGCGCTTAGCTCGCTCGACACTGTCAGGTCCTCCTTCGAGGACGAGTCCTCTTCGCTTGCAAAGAAGAGATTAGAAGAGATTGGTGATGGTGTAGGGCAGTGTGGGGAAAACGGGAGGGGAACTGTTCTCTCATCACCCTCTCTCGCCCTTTCCCAGGGAAAGAACGAGTTCTTGCACCAGGCCGAGCGACCTTGTAATAGCCTCGTCCCACTAGAGCGACAAACACCGATTTTTGTCCGACGACACCACAAAGTTCCGTGTCGCCGATGCTGTCCCACTACAACGACCAATGCCCGCGACATTCGCCGACACGCGCCGACAAACGATCGACGACGGACGAGTCCTTGTCTGTCGTTGGAGTTGAAACGCAGCAAGCAGTCCCACTGAGGAACATGTCTCGGAGACAAACGTATCCTCCTCGCCCGGTTGTGCCTTCTGTTGCCTCCCTTCCCACCCTTCTACCCTTCCTCCCGTTCCTCCCGTGGCTCGCTTCGCCGCTCGACCTTCAGAGAAGCCCTTGGCGGCCACTCCTCGTTCCCGCAGTTCCGGTCCCTCGATTGCTCGTAGTGGTCGCGGGCGCGGCTTGCTTGCTTGCGCCGGGCGGACGGGTTGCGAAAGGGAATTTGCTGTGGTTGGTTTTGCTCGCGAAAACTTGGTGCGTGAGGTGGTGCTTCAAGACGCCGAGGTCTACGGCCCTGCATCAGGATGGATACCCACTCATGTTCGAGGACTAACCAAAGTAAGACCTCTCAACACGAAGTAGGACACCACGTTCCGCGGCAAGCCATTCCGGCAGACGAGAGACTTGTCATCACGTTCTGTGATAATCGGGATGCCTTATTGTCCTCCAAAAAAACGCCTTCCCTTTATCATTCGGATACGAGGTTATAAACATCCTCGAAATCGGCGTGAAGTTCCGTGGCGCTCACCTAGAATTCCTCGAACGACTCAAAAAAGGAACGATTCGGGTATTCTAACTCGGAAAAAGCTTGGTGTCGATTGTCACGACTGTTTGCGGAAGGTCGCCAACGGCAAATGAAGACAAGTGAATGCTTTAATCAAGAAATTAAGTAATCGTTTCCTCTTACACCGTGTTTGTCGGCGCGTTTTATGCCCAAAGAGCGAAACACGAAAACCGCGTCGCCAGACTCAGTTTGTCTGTGTATTTCGAAGTGTTTTGTTGACAACTCCAGTCCCACTAGGAAACAAGTTTCCTTGTCCCGGTGTTCTGCGTCGTGTCCGCCAAGTGGGACGGCGGACTTCGACAAACAGGCTGTCTGTCGGTGTCGTCTGTCGCTCGTTGTCGTGTGTCGCTGTCGTTTGTCGCTGTCTGTCGCTCTAGTGGGACGCGGCTATAAGCATTCCGTTTCGAGGCCGTCGGTGCGTGCGCCTCCTCCCCCCCCCCCCCCCCCCCCCCCCTTTCCGTGCGGGAGAAGGGCGCTCGAATTCTTTCGTTTGTCTCTGTTGGTATTTGCTTGCCGGGTATCCAAAAAACCAATGTGGTAGAGATTGCTTAAACATGACAGCTTTAGAGCAAGAAGACAAAAAGAGTCTGGCAGACACGACGCTCCGAACTCAGCTTGAAGCCTAATGTCAAAATTAAAAAGAGAATGATAAATCAAATGTCTCCCAACGAAAAAAAAAAAAAAAAGAGGCAATATGATTTTCAAGAAAATCGTCAGCCACTTTCGCGTTGCCTCGGAGCACCAGCGAAGCTAACTAGGTTATGCCTCAAAATAAACAAAACAACAAAACATGCCCACCAAAAAAAAAAAGAACATGCACGCAACCATGTGGATTGCGCCAGATCGGTAGTCTAAAATACCAACCACATGTGGGCGATCGTACGGGTGTAGCATTATAGCCTCACGTGCAGAATCCCTGTGCGAGCTTCAACCAGCATTGTTCCATGTTTTAACCTAATATGTTGAGGGTCTACAAATGACGGCATGATTACGTTACACACGCTCGCGTGCACACTTACTGTCTCTTAATTAAAAGCAGAAGGCTCAACCGTCACGGTGAGGACCCGGCCGTATGATCTGGGGATTCGAGTCATGGGCTTCTGATCAAGCTAGCCTTTTAAAGGCGGGGCTAAAGGGTGGGGTGTCAGTCGTGGGGCATTTGGCAACTTCTTTGTGCTCGCTTCTTTTTTTTTTTTTTTGCGTTTTGCGTTTTGCAGCTGACGTTATTTCCGGCTAAACTCTAAACCAAACACGACGTTATCGTCTGCTGTCAGTACCTTGGTGCCATGTTGGAGGCATTCGGCGTGTTATTGTGGCAGCAGTAGTGCCGTAAAGTCATAGAGCCGTCCTTGTATAACCACGCTTCAGAATATGTTCTTGTCCTGTCAATCGCAACGGGGTTCTTCACTGGACACGAAATGGAGTTCATAAACCCGTAGTTAGAGCACGGAGCTTTTCTCTCGAGGTCGTAAAGTCAACATAATAATCTGGAGCGAAAGGTCCCATGCATTTGGTCGCGACGGAATGACGAGGCATTGACGCGAACATCGGCAGCCCCATTTGGCGGCCCCGATGAGCCCATATCGAGACATTTCTTATCGTAGTTTTCGGTTTCCAGAAACAAAGATACGGTATTCATATCAAGATCGGCAATAAAACAAAAGAAATTCTTCATTAACCCTTTGCTCATGTGTAGTCATAAAAGGATGTACTTTTATCCGAGTCTCTGAAAAAAAGTGCTGAGGTTTCGTACGGGTCATCGAAAAGCTTTTGTCCGGCAGAGCTCTTGTTCGGGATTCATGGATTCATCAGTGACGATGTTTACATCGCCCGCACGGATTATAGTCACGTGACCTTGTGACTATTATATGGAGCGCTATTTCCACTGTGGTTACGTGGTGGCTCCAATCTGTTGTATGGTTACAGACGACCGACCGGCGGACCGTTACGGACGCGTAAAGTGCGCAGGGCTCGCCCATAAATGCTATCGCAAAGCAAGCTATGTTGTGAAACGACACAACGCTCGTTTTGATGAAACCGTCGATGGGACAGCGCAGTGTCGACGAGGCGATTTTGTCGATGAAGCATCCTCCAACAAACTGATTGCCATAGCGGATCAAACACGTCGATAAAACCCATTTTCCGGATTGCTAGTTGGAGGGGTTAATTATCATATGATATACGTAATACCGAGGCAAGAGAGAGCGGGTGCACTACTGAACGAATGCCCCCAATAAACAAGAGCTCACGCGTTGAAAGCATCCGCCACAGTAAATATATTCAAACCAACATGACCGAAAAAAAAGAAAAAGTACATTGGAGAGTGTTTACCATTTTACAGCGATAGCTCTTCGAATCTCTAAAACCCGCGAACGGTTCCACTTGCCTTCACTACAAAAACAGATCTCAGCTTAATATTTGAATGATTAACTGCCGTAAAATACCAACCTTTGAAATACTAATCGAAAATTATTCATTCAGTTATTAGCGCACCCTTCCCGCGGATATTTATTTGTTCTATTTATTTATAAAATGCCTACAGTGAGCAGAGGGCATTATTTTAGGGATTAATTTCGTACATAAACTATCAAATTGTCACAGATAGAGAAATACAGCGTCCGACTACATAAAAGTCCAGTTGCCAAATTGCAAAAAAAAAACAACAAAAAAAAACAGGAATAATAAAAAGGAACACGATGCATCAAGAGCACAGCACTCAAATGTCACGCCAATATGGCACTATACAGGTATCACTGGTAACCGGTATTCTCGGAGATCACTCCAATCACGAATCAATTTTTCGGGAAAAAAGAACAAATAGAAGATTATTCAAACAATTACAATCTGTTTCTAAAAGTAGTAGCTTACGTTAAAAGTACTTACGCTACTTTCGCGAGCACTCTGCTCGTGAAATAGATGCGGGTGGCTTCTAGCTTTTCTCCTGCACTTCAAAATACTACTACAACACCAAAATATATTTCCGCGCGAATGCTGCACGTGCCCGAGGCTTGTCCTTAAACAGCGAAGGCTACCGGCACGAAAGTGCAGCCTTCAGAGATGTTTTCGCGGAATGACCGCTTGCGCTAGAAATTTCTGTTTCAAAGGGAGGATTTCGCGCTAGCCCGCGCGAGTCGCTGACTGGTTGGAGCTAGGAGCACGAGGAGCGCAAGCTCATTCTGCAGAACGTGCTATGAACACCAGGAATACTTCGTCTCAACTCAGCATGGACCATTGTTGGTCACACGTGCTAAAAGCGCGAGCTAATTGTTTTGGATGACGCCTCGGCGGGCACATGAGCGCTCGCGGATACACAAGCACTGAAACAGCATCTGCGGTTCATTCGGAGGTGAAACTAAGAATAGCGCGTGATGCACGTTAACGACCTCAGGTTAGCGGACGTGCTGCACTAGCTACGCGTGTCTCATGTACAGCGTGAACTAGTGTCGCAAATCTTGAAAGGCAGACCGACTTCACGCCGAATAATCTCTCACGAACAGTTTGACCTTTGAATCGAGTGTACACCAACTCATTGCGTGTAAACAAGCACGCGTTTGCACACAAGAGCTCCGCGCACGACGCGCTGCATGTACCCATTTTCCGAAGTGTGAAGCGTTCGGCCATGCTCCTTTCAACAGGCTGCACCACCGCCTAAGCGCGACGTCATAGAATTGGTGTAAGTGGGACTCTTGTTTAATTAACGATTCACTCTGGCACATCGACTGTAATTTCGCTCTCATTTGCATTGAAATAATGTTTTCATCCGAAATACTATCTATAGATTACGAATGACGAGTCACTGATCATTTATACGCCAGGCGAGCACGGGATGGCGGCCCTCTCATTGGAAATGCACCGGTGATTTTGGCACGGGTGTTTATTTCAAATTTATAATATAAGCAGTCCTGACCTGTCCTATCAAAAATATGTTTGCTTTTCTTGGCAGCAATGACAGCAGGGTTGCACAGAAGCATATATGCATTTAAGCACGTCCCTTATTATAGGGAAAATTTAATCGAGAAAAGTAATTAAGGTAAATTAACGTAAAATTCTTTTGTATAAAAATAAAAAAAAAAATTCTGCCATATAAGTGCACACGTTAGTACTTAAATGATTGTGTTGTTACCCATGAAGCGCGCGAGAAAGACCTTCTTGAGAAAAAATGTGAAGCAGATACTTTTATAAATATATTAATTAATTCATTTATGTATTTTCCGTGTTCACAAACATAACAAACAAATTATCGTTGTCCTATATATTTATTCATAATTGCGCATGGAATACCTACTATCAATGACACATTCATAGTAATAAATGATAATGTAGTGATTGCGCAGGCGAGCTGGTGGATGTTAACCATTTTGTTCTTAGCCCGAGACTGAGGCAGGAAAAGAGGAAAGTTTCAAAGTAGAATAAAAATGAACAGTCGAGGACACGTCCTCGACTGTTCATTTTTATTCTACTTTGAAACTTTCCTCTTTTCCTGCCTCAGTCTCGGGCTAAGAACAAAATGGTTAACAGTCATAGCGTCACTAAATCTTAGTTCTGTGGAGATGCCAAAACGGTATTCGGTCATATATTCCGAAACCGTTCGTGAAATCAAAAACAGAATTAAAATTAAAAAAAAATTATGGCAGCGCTACTCTTCCTAGGCCCCATCGTTCGCAAGGCATCCGTTCTAAAGTTCCGGGAAGCTTGATCGTGGGCAAAACGATCTTGTTGCTTTCAAGGTTGGAGGTTTCGCGCGCAGAAAGTGATGTCAGGCGATAACAGGCCGGAAATTGATTGTAGAGGTGAGCTCTTATTTCGTTCATCTCTAAGTTGACAATGCGGTGAAGCTAAGCGTTAGCCAACCATTAGTGGCCTGACTCCTATCGCTTGATTTCGCTCGCCTCGCGTGTGTATGCCGAGAAGGGGTGATCACGTGGTGCGAGACTGACAGTCAAACGGTCTAACAAGCACGTAGTTTCCACCGCGCTGTCAGCTTACGGGGGATAAAGTCCCCGATCCATGACTAAAGGCTTTGTGTGGCAACTGAGGACATCGTGTGCGTCCGAAGGCGGTAATCCAGGGAATCCGGACTCAACGGGCGCCTCGCTCGTTCCTTGCGCACCTTGCACCCAGCTTGCACTAATGCTCCATACAAAAAAAAAAAAAAAAAAAAGATAAGAAAAAAATATTAACGAACTTTAGTGTCCGCAGCATGCCCATTCCACACCATCTTTTTTGTGTTTATTTATTTGTTTTTCGAAGTTTTTTTTTTAAGTTTTTTCGTGAAACTATTTGCGTCGTAAAAGAGCTGGTTGGTCGGTGCTGGTTTGTTGTCGATTCGGTAACTAACAAACACAGGAGACCAAATTAAAGTTCACAATATTTCCACATCATGACTTTCAGCTGGCTGGATTGGTACCAAGACGAAGCTTATAAGTAAATTTGGCTGTCTCTAAAAGACAAATTTATTTATCTTCTAAATTCCTCTAAATTTATTTACTCTCTAATTTCCTCTGGGTCCTCTAAATTTCCGCTTGCGACACTTCCCTCACTTCCGAAGCACTTCGATGGTGAAAATTTTTTTTGTAAATCGGATTTCTTTAGCTTACGGATGCGGCAGGCTATGCTTCTCGGGACGCGCTGACCCACGTCTTCTGTACAGCCCATTTAGGGCCAATGCGTGCTTAGAGTGTCATTGGACGTGGGCACTTGAACGCTTAGCAAGAGTACCACGGCACTCTAGACACAGGCTTTTTCAAAGGCCATGCTAGGTGGAAGAAGCTACCGCTAGTTACAGAACATACAGACAATTTCGCTCATTCATTTCAACTGAGCTTCTGTCGTCCGTGTTTCGTACCTCGGGAACATTGAACATAAGAAGCTTAGCATACCTTTTAACATATCGTAGGGCGACATAGAGCAGTCTACGTTCTTCCCAAAATAATTGAGCTATCGCTTGCTGTGTAGAATCAACTGAACGTAAGGTGAACCCGTCAATGGCAGTTTAAATGTGGCTCTGTTGGACAGCGAAATAAGACTTCTGTAATACACACTAATGTATCTATATTTAAAGCCAGTGAGATCCGTACCACAAATATCGATATCCGGAATGCTACACGGTGCTTCCGCTGTACATTAGGAACTGTTTGATGAACAGCGGAAAAGAGCAGCGATCTTGAATGTTCCCTTATATCGAAAACCTTCCTGTCAAGGGAGCTTCGGAGAGCGAGGTTAAAACAGTTAAAGGATGTAGCAAACTGTGCAGAGTTAAAGGTTTAACCCCCCAGAGCTTTTCTTGAACAGAGCAGAAGACTGATCGACTCCCGCGCTTCGGAAAATAAGATGTAAAGATTGAAAAAAGGTAGTAGTCAAGCCAGGTTTATTTAATGACTCAAAAAAAGACCGCATAACAAGTTTGGAAATCATCGCTAACAACTTTTCCAAACGCTCTGGCTCCGTCGTTTATTTTCTCCACGGCGGTGAAAATAAGGGAGCCCCTAGTGTCACGTACCATAAACCTGGCTTGCCGCCATGTATAGGTTTTTTAAACCTATACATGGCTTCGAAACGAACGCCGTGTTTAGGGCGACGCTTTATGAAATGGTCGTCACGTGGCGTATGCAATAGACCGCGCGAAGCCGACCTCTTCTGTCACGGAGGGAGGTTTTCCTCTTTGCTTGCTTTTAATGCGAATGTGGAAAAAATACTTTTTTTATACATATACCTGTTCCTACGATCAGTGAGGTCGGGCTCAGCAGTAACTTGAAACGACCCCCCAAAAATATAACAATGCCCGAAAAACATCTCTGGGCTACATAACAACCCTAGGCACTTATGTAACGAAACATAATCGCACACGCGCGTCAGCATCCGCTCATACACCCGTTTACACACTGATCTATGTGTTTATTG